>NC_142028.1:5839500-7045500 GCF_982192425.1 Myodes glareolus
ATTATAGGTACAATTTAGTCCATTTACATTTGGCAAATTCAGGAAAATATCATCTGTCCTATCTTTGTGAGTCTAAGGTTTTATATCTAAGTTATCCTTTATCATAACTAAGGAAAACTCTATCTGTCTTCAACTCTTCAAAGGCCCCAGAAGGATATAATATTACCTAAGTAAATAGGAAGTGCATTATAAGCAACTTCCAAAGTTCTAGAATTGACAGAGGCATCTTGTTGCCTGGACAGTCACCCAAAATTCTTCTGTAACATTGGGGCATCCATCTTCAGCCTACAGACTTTTCCATGAAGCAGGAAATTTGAAGATCTGTTCTGCCTTGTACTGGCAAAGTTCATCAGTTGCTTTCTTCTGCATCCTGCAGAATGTCTGGTAGTTTCCTCTGTGAAGCAGGAACCCTAAAGGATCATTCCATTTTTTGGAAAGTTTAACAGTCACTTTCTTATGGGTCCTGCATGTCCAGTTTATATAGCATACCATCAAGCAGTTCAGGAAAGAGCAGTTTTTTGCACAAATGGCTAGTCTTGTCACATTGAAGGCAAATTCCATAATGAGTTTATTTCAAAGACGTGCTGACCTCTCAATGGAAGCCAGGGTTTCTGGTTCCGTGTATGGAATTGATTTAATTAAACTTTCTTTCTTGAGCAACTTATATTTCCTAGTTTTTAACAATACTAAGGCAGACACTGAAACAGGACCTGTTTAAGTCACCTTTGCAGTGGTTCTAGTTTCCTGTTCGCGCGGAGGGGCTGTTGTCTGGGACGGTAATCTGTAAGTTTTTTCCCCTTTGAATAAATAACCATTATATTAATCATAATTCCAAACTGGTGTGGGATTGTCTGTGACTTACGCCTTCAATACATATTAATAGTCATTTTAAAAAACAACAACCCCCCCAAGCTCTGGAAAGGGCTGTTAAACACAAACAGGGGTCAGGTCTCAACTAAAAGTTATTTTGCAGCAGGATTAACTGCTGGAGGTTGAAGACAGCCTGGCCTCATAGTGAATTCTAGGCAATCCTGGGCTATCAGTGAAAGACCTAAAGCCCTATCTCACAATATCAAAAAAATGGAACATAAAGCTATAACTTTATCAAATAAAGAATCACAATGTGTGTAACTGATGCTTAAAAGTCATGGGCACACACTTAATGCGTGTGGTATGATGACTTGGGTTGCATGCTTTCTGCTGCTCTGTTGCTCTTCCCTGAAAGTGATGGACACCTTCTTGCTATCTTTCACAGCACCCACAGGCCCAAGAACGCTTCAGGTCAGACATTCAGATGTTTACATTATGATTCATAACAATAGCAAAATGACAGTTATGAAGTAGCACCGAAAGCAATTTTATAGTTGGGGCCACCACAACATGAGAAACTGTACTACAGGGTCGCAGTGTCAGGAAGGTTGGGAACCACTGCTCTGGGTGGTGTTGCATAGGAACGAATCCATTAGTGTCCATTACGTGATCTTGCTTATTGATTTTATCATCATCATTATGATTATTTTGAAGCAGAGTCTCACTAAATAGTCCAGCTTGTGTTTTCTAACTCTTAGCAAGCATGCTGCCTTAGCCTCCTAAATGCTAGAAATACAGGTATCAGCCATTCTGCCTTCTTCATTTAAAAAGTTAATTGAATTATTTTAGAAAAGGTTTAGGCTTACAGAGGAAAAACAAAAATTCTCACAGATAGTCATAGATTAAAGGAATAAAGAAAAATAGGCCATTTAAAGATGGACTATACACAGGGGGTATTTTTTGTTTTGTTTTTTGAGTCACTGTTTTTCTGTGTAGTCCTGGCTGTTCTGAACTCACTCTGTAGACCAGGCTGGCCTTGAACTCCTGAGATCCGCCTACCTCTGCCTCCCAAGTGTTGGGATTAAAGGCGTGTGCCACCACAGCGGGCTTTGTCATTGGTATCTTCTATTGAAACACAAGTCTCAAAACAAAGAAAAAGATACTGATTATATTATTAACCCAAGTCTGTGTTTTGCTTTTTTCCCAATCTCCTTTGTTTATTTGTTTTGTTTATGTTTGGTTGGTTTTTCAAGACAGGTTTTCTCTGTGTAACAGCCCTGTCTGTCTGACCAGGCTGACTTTGAACTCACAGAGATCCACCTGCCTCTGCCTCCCAAGTGCTGGGATTAAAGGCGTGCACCGCCACCACCCAACTTCCAATGCCCTTTTTATAACTGCTTTTTAAGATACTGAACAACCTGTTTGTGGCTAGGTACACCCTGCCGTGATTGTACTCCATTTTATAACTGCACACTGGGGAGGTTGAGGCAGAAGAACTGTCATCAGTTCAGGCCGAAGTGAGCTACATAGCAAGACCCTATCTTAATAAAATAAAGTTCATTAGTAATGGCACAAGTTTATCTCCCTTGGGAGGAAGAGGCAAGAGGTCAGAAGTTCAAGGCCATCCTCCAGAGGCGCAGTGGTTGGAGGCCAACCTGAGCTAAGGGACAACTGGTCTCAGAATAAAGGAAATTAATTTGCACTTAGACACAATAGGCCAGGTGGTGGTGGCACACACCTTTAAGGAAGCAGAGGCAGGGGGATCACTGAGTTCGAGAACAGCCTGGTCTACAGAGCAAGTTCCAGGACAGCCAGGGGGTACACAGAGAAATCCTGTCTCAAATAAACCAAAAAATAGGAAAAAGAAAAAATAAATAAATAAATAAAAAAGGAAAGACCCAGAGGCGAGCGCCCCGCCCCGCTCGGGAGCCCCGGTAGGAGGCGCGCGTCCGCGGGGCCGGGCGAGCGCGCGCGTCGCCGTCCAGCCGGAAGAGCGCGCCTGGCGGGGCTGGGGCGGCGGGAGAGCGGTGCGTGCGGGCGCTCCGGGGGAGCAACCCCGACCCTGCGCGCCCGGCCCGCTCGCCCGCCCGCCCGCCCGCCCGAGCACGCGTCTCCGCCGGGGTCGGCAGCGATGTGGCCGCTGCGGCTGCTCGTCCTGGGGGTGCTGGCGGCGGGCACCGCCGAGGCCCAGGCGAACTCCAGCGACGGTGAGCTTCCCGAACTGCCTCTGCTCCCCGCGCAAGGCCGCAGGCCGCCCGGGTCCGTGCAGCCCTACCCCGGACTGCATGCGCGCCTCCGGCTGGCCGCGGGTTCGGGACCTGGTCCATGCTGTCAGCGCCTCATTTGGGCTGGGAACCCGGAAGAGATAAGTAGCCCCCCTCTCAGACTTCTTCCCGGTCGGGAGCAGCCATGTTTGTAGTTTTAAGTAGACACATTGGAATGGCCCTTTAAACTGACGGCTGTTAGCTCAGCACCCTGGAAGCTGCGGCAGAAGGATGAGGGGTTCGAGGCCAGCCTGGGAAGTGAGAGTCAGGCCCAAACAAACAAAAGTTAAAACTACTCCTAATGCCTCTGCTGCGGGACAACCACGTCTGTCGAGGAACCAAGGCATTCCAAGTAGCAGGTGGCTTTGACAGTCCATCATCTAGATGTTTCCTAACGGGTGAAATTTTGCAATCTGAGAGGCGAAAACGAGCCAGCGATGGGGCTGGAAATCCTAGGTCATGTGCGCTGAGTGAAAAGGGTTTAGGCGACAACTGGGGTGGGGTGAGGTGGAGGGGGCGTTAATGGGAAATGTGAAAAGCACTAATTGTGCCAGGCTGGGGATCACGTGCTTTTTCCGGAGACGTTAAGTACATTCCTTGTTTTGAGCTTGAGACAGGCCGCAAAGATAACAGTTTTCTGGGTGTTGGGATCGGGTTTTTTCCCCCCCATAGATGCTTATCTCTGAAAATCCTTGGTTAGACCGCATTTTAGGAACTTTTTGTACAATGAAGGCCAATGTTGAAAAGTACAAATATGTGTGTGTTGAATGCACACACACGGACACACACACACACACTCTGTTTTCTTGAAGAAAATTTTGGCCTACAGTGAGGGGAAAGTGCTCTCCTCTGGCTGTCTGTTAGGTCCTTTCATTCATTGCCTGAGCCTCTAAACCTCAAAGTGCAAATAAACAGCTGGTGGCAACTCCGATGTGGCACCCCGAAAACAGCACGGTACTTGCACTATAGCAAAGTCGCTTTCTGAAACGGATACGTTGCCCATGGGGACTGAGAATGTGGCTCAGTTGGTAGAGTCCTGATTTCTCTCCCCAGCCCATAGGGACTGGTGTGTGTGTGTGTGTGTGTGTGTGTGTGTGTGTGTGTGTGTGTGTGTGTACATGCCTAGAATTCCAGCTTTCAGAAGGTGGACCGAAAGGATCAAGAGTTCAAAGTCAGATTTAGTTATATAAAGAATATGAGACCAGCCTGGGCTACATGAGACCCTATCACACAAAACAAAACAAAACTTTCACAGCATGAGGCTTTATGTATAATCTTTCTATGAATCCTTGTCTTTGAAACAGCCCTCTGAAGAAGGTGAGAGTTCAGGGTTTGGGGCTGATCTAAAAGAGTCGCTGAGTCTGGAGGGCTGGGAGCCAGACTTTCTTTTTTATTTCTAGTTTGGAGTTTTAGTACTTAATATCTAGAATTTTTTTTACACAAAAGTTGAGAAAGAAAAGTGGTAAGCTGAGAATTAGTCTATATATTTTTTTACCCCCTCTCACCTGATTACAGCAGGGTACCACGGCTGTGTGCTGTTCTTTCCTGTGTTAGTGTTGTTTTGTACAGGAGAGGGATGGGACCCAGGGATTCAGCAGCTGATAAACGCTGAAATTCCCCACGCCTTGCATGACCCTCCGGTGCCGCGGCTGGGTTGTTAAGAGACAAACAGAAACTGGGCAACCTCTGTAATTTAAAAAGATCTGCCAGACTCTGAAGGATGAGGGGACTGAGGACCAAGAGGTGGGTGGCTTGGTGCTTAGTGAAAGTTGGAAGAGAGATGGAGGTCCTGGGATGGCTGAAGAAGCGGCTTCCTCGGACAAGCTGGGTGGGGGCTTGTCTCTGTGTCTAAGTGGCCACCCTTCTCTTGGAGTCCCATTCCCTGCCTGCCTGGGTGCCTTCATTTTGGCTTTGGATTCTTGTGCAGTTGCTCACCTGAAAACGTGCCCTTTAAGAGCTGAGTTGGGCACACATTTTGTGCTTTGGAAAGTGCTTTGAGTAGGGTTGTGGGCCACCCCTGCGTGTAGATGCATGTGGCGACTTCCAGAAATATTTAAAGACCGTGTGTTCATCATCATGTGTCCTTCGAGTTTATACGTTTACTTTGTAGAACTGAGGATTGGACCCTGGGCCTTGCACATACCAGACAAGCATGCCACCACTCAACTAGATCCCTGACTCTTGTCTTTTAATTAATTAATTAATTTTTCGCGTTAATGACTTCATCTGACACTAAAATCAAGTAATCAGTAGCTGAACTGTAATTCTGAGCCCTTCAGAGGCTGTGGCAGGAGGATTGCCTCCAGTTCAAGGCCAGTGTGGGCTACACAACAAGACCCCATCTCAACAAAACCCAGCAACCCACAAATGACTAAAAATGATGAGGGACAGTTGAACGCCAGCCCGCTGAAGGGGCTGGTTCGTCTCTACTCAGCTTTGGGTGGAAGCATTGGAAAGCTAGGCTTTGTCGGTTCTGAAGTCGGCTGCTGCGTGCCCAGTGGCCAAGGAGGGAAGCCCAAGGTGCATCTTAATACCACAGCAAAAGAAGGAGCTGGCGGATTTAAGATAGGGACCTGCTTGGGAAAGAGGAAAAGGTTGGGAGTGGAGTGAAAGGAAACAGTGACTGTGTTTAAGGATGGGAAGCGCGTGTGGAAACAAAGCAGAGGCCCAGAGCCCAGGGTGAGCAGGCTCGCCCTGACTGGCCAGGCCGCTCTGTAAAGCCCTTTGATGTGCAGTCTGTCTTCTTCCCACCCCCCAGTCATAAGATGTAATTATTCCCGTGCCTCCTTCTCCAGAGGGCTTGGAGGTGAAGCTGGGCCCCTGTTAACCTCTGCAGGATGTATTTTGGGTATGTCTTCTCTTGCCAAATCTCTTTTGTGAGAAGAAATTAAATGGAGTTTCCGACCGGGTCTGGTGTCTCAGGCTTTGACATGACCCAGCTGGCTGTTTGGGAAGTTGAGGCAGAAGGATTGCAATTTCAAGGCCCCTTTGAGTAAGTTCAAGGGCACCGTGGGCAACTTAGGCCCTACCTTGAAATACAAATATTATAGAGGAGCTAGGGCTGTGGTTATGTGGTAGACTGTTTGCTTCATGCTGAGAGGCTCTGGGTTCATTCTCCAGTACCAGAAAAGAAACGAGTAACAACAAAATCAAATGAAAATGAATGAACAAATTAAATGAAGTTTCTATCATGTATGCGGTAAATCTCTCTCTCTCTCTCTCTCGTGTGTGTGTGTGTGTGTGTGTGTGTGTGTGTGTGTGTGTGTGTGTTCTACCCAGGGCTTCATATGTTAGGACATGGACTTATCTCTCACTGCCCTTCCCCCTCCCCCCAGGCTTTTGGCAGTGCTGGGCATTGAACCCAGAGCCCTGAGCAAGCATCTACCACTAAGCTATCCCCCAGCCCCCACCGTGGAGTGTCTCTTCTTGTCACTCTGTGGAAGTCCCCTCGTTGCTGCTTACAACCGGCCCAGCATCTCTGGGAATGTTTGTCCGCTCCGGGCTGCTTTCTCTGTAGGGCCAATCTGAGAATGCCTGGATGGTTTTGGTTTTTCTTTTACTGTGAGTTGCTACATCTCCAGGGCGCTGGCAGGCTAAGGAAGCTTGTGGTGGTTATAAAACCATTTTCCATTTGGTTGGTACTTTGATCAGTCCAGTGATTTCTGTAACATAGTCACCTCCCTTTTACGGGAGAGAACAGAGGCCCAGAGGAGATAACTGCCTCGCCTCAGGGCGCACAGTTCAGTCTCTGTTGAACAAGCGTTTGCTGTCAGGCGACTGGTCCAGCGCCAGACACTGGATCATCAGATCGGACAGAGATCTGCATAGCTAGGAGGGAAACCACATAAGCTTGGGTTGAAAAGCAATCTATACGAATTGTGCAATGGTTCTTGGATGGCCACTCATTGCCCTCCACGAGACAGCTCAGTTAGGAATGGAGAGCGGTGCTCAGGCCCCTCTTATTCACACAACATGCTGTGTGCAGTTCTCAGTAACCTGGAGAACTTTCCGTTTTGTTTTTCCAGACGGGGTCTTGTTTAGCCCAGGCTAGCCTTGAGCTACCCACATAGCTGCGAGTGACTTGAACTTCTGCTCCTCCTGCCTCCACCCGTCTCCCCAGTTTCGGGATTACAGCATCCAGAGCCTGCTTAGGTATTGTTGGTGATCCAATGCAGGGCATTCGTCAAGCCCCTCTGCCGACTGGGTTATCGGCCTAACCCTTCTCTGTGCTGTTTGAACGAGTGTTTGGTTTTAAGTTCAATCTGCAGCTACTGCTAGGGATTTGGAAGAGTGTGGACAACAGATCACCTCCATGGCTGCCACAAACGACCAGGATATACTGTGATTTCCTTATGATAAGGACACTTCTGATAACTCTAGAAACTGTGATAAATCGGAGCTGTGTTGGAAAAGAGAAATAATTTAGGGCACCTGTTCTTAATGTTACTGATATGAAGGCAACAGGACTAGGTTTGAGATGCCGTAGACAATGTCTCCCCGCCACCCGCCTTCACTATCTGTCTTCTGCCTGGTTCCTGCTCCTGGCATATGGGGGCAGGGCCTCCCTCCATGTGGGGGTGGGGCCTCCGTGAGCATCTTCTCTGCAAATGCAGTCCACACTGAGCCGAGGTCTCATAGTTCCTGGAAGGCTGGGTGGAGTTCTTGAAGGCAGAGGCTTCCGCTTCACCTGTCAGCCCTGTTCCCGAGGCAGGGTCTCAGGCTGTTGGTTTTCATTTATGTGTTTTCAGACAGGAATACACCTTAGCTACAGTTTAACCATAGGACAAAGGTCATCTGTTACTCCGTGGCAACAAAAATCTCACATAAATTTATCATCTGACCTGTATGCTTTGTAGAACACTCTCCCTTGAGACAAAACATTTTTATTTTATTTTATTTTATTTTATTTTATTTTGGGGAACTGTGAGACAGAGTCTCCTGTAGTGCAGGCTGGCTCCAAACTCACTGTCTAGCTGAGGCTAACTTTGACCTCTGAGTGCTGAGATTCGAAGCCTGCATGCCATGCATAGCCATTTTCCTGATTTGTTTTTCATACTAGAATAGCAGTGATTATGCTCATCAGTATATGTGTGTAGTAAATATGGTATGTGTACATACATACAAACATACATACATACATACATACATACAAGGGGATGCTAAATAGCTTTCAAAAGGGCCGAGTTAGAATTACCCTTTCCCCTTCAGTACTGGTATGGATGCCAAGGCCTCACACATGATACACACATGCCCTGTCACTGAGTTACAGCTACATCCCCTGAATTATCAACATTGACATGGACAGATGCCTGCGACCTAGAAAGTGGTCTGTGTCGAACAATTGCGTGTCTTCTTGCGTGTATGTGGAAATAAGCATCATGCATCTTGATGCTAAGTCCCACCAGAGCATGTTCCAGAACCCACTGGAAGCAAACCCAAGAGGTGATGTGGGGGGCACCTTGGAGAGATTTTTGTGAATTTGCTTGCCCAAGTCTTAGGTACAGACAGAGTGATCTTATAAAAGTGCTGCTGATACTTGCCAGATGCAGAAAATGAGGGGAACTCTGTGTGTGTGTGTGTGTGTGTGTGTGTGTGTGTATGCGGTGTGTGTGTGTGTGGTATGTGTGTGTGGTATGTAGCGTGTGTGTGTGGTATGTGTGGTATGTCTGTGTGTGTGTGTGTGTGTGTGTATGTATGTATGTGTGTATGTATGTGTATGTGGTGTGTGTGTGTGGTATGTAGTGTCTGTGTGTGGTATGTCTGTGTGTGGTGTCTGTGTATGTATGGTATGTGTGTGGTGTCTGTGTGGTTTATGTGGGGGTGAAACGTGAAAACGGAGGACAGAAATGAGCTGAGAGCTCCTTGCACAGTGAGACCTTTGTGATCCCCAAGGGCCAGGAAAACTGACCCTGCTGCAGCAGACAGGCCAGAAAGCACACTGGTGTTCTTGAGACAGGGTCATTTTTACAAAATGAATTAAACTGTTTGTCATTTTCATACAAGGGTGTGAACGTACCTGTTGGAAACCAGGAGGCTCGGTAATGGGCTCACAACTGAAGACAGTGATACCCCAGACTGTGCCAGGAGTCATAGTTCAGCAGGAAGGGCCTGGCCTCGGAGCTGCTCTCCTATCCGTGACTGCTGACAGGGTCAGTCATATGCACCTGGCACAGGTAGCCATGCCTGTGTGAGCTCTGGGCTGCAATCTGTATGTCTCCTCCTCTTCACACACCACCTAAACAGCAGCAGGCCCTTGCTGTGAGCCCAGGCTGGCCTTCACTTCCATAGGGCCCGCTGCTTAGCCTCCCAGGGGCCCCACCAGACCTGGCTCTCAAGGGGTTTTTCTGAGTGTTACTAGCACTGTACATTTTTTAATGGATGCAATTTGCATAGTTGATAGTAGAGGTACAATATTGTAATGAACATTTTCCCATTGTAGGTTTTCTAGAATTTTCTGTGGGAAAGTTCACCTACTTTCTGCTCAGCAGGAGGAAGCAGGAGGCCATTCTGCGCCATATTTCAAGCAATGTGACCTTTCTTCTTTTCCAAATACACTCGCAGTATCAGAACACCACCGTCTCGTTCACTAAGGTAAGCACAAAGGATGATTGCAGTAAAGAGATCGTCCATACAGTGCCAAGCCTCGCATGTCAGAATCTAACGTCTGCATGTATGCGTGGGCCTGGTCTCCAGCAAAGGCCCCCGTCACCTTGGTCATAGAGTCTCATTGCCTAAGCCACCCTCCATTCCCCTGGTTCACAGACTGAATCTCACAGGGCTCTAGAAATGACTGTGTGAAAAGCAGTGTCCATCTTCTGTCCCCCTGATGGGCGGGGTGCTCTCATGTTTTTTGTTTGTCACAGCAAGCGGTCCTTTGAAGCCACCGACTCTCCTCTCTCCGCTCCCTTTGAGGCTTGCCAAATTGAAACTCACCGGGTACCTTTTTCCTTCTCATTCACTCAGCCTTCCGAGAACATTCTGGTTCCGAAGGCAGGAGGACTAAGAGCTGAGCCCACCTGTCTTACGTGAACCCTTGTCTTAAAGGAAGAGGTTTCCCGCAGGCTGGAGAAACGGCTCCACGGTTAAAGAGCACCGGCTGCTCTTGCAGAGGACCTGGTTCAGTTCCCAGTACCCCTGTGGCGCCTCACACCGTCTCTAACTCCAGGCCCTGAGACTCTGACTGCCTCCTCTAGCTTCCACGGCACCAGACCCACATGCCGGCAAAAATCCTCCTACACACAAGATAAAGATAGTGACCAAATAAATAAATCCGTAAGACCAAAGCTTTTTTGTAAACTGAACTCTCTGGGGTCAGAGCTCCTGTTTTGTCTTGTTAGCCTCAGAACCTGACAGAAGAAATCTTAATTCAGCTGAACCGTAATACTTGAAAACTTGAGCGTACAATTCCTGGAGTTTCCGTTTACTCCAACCCCCCATCAAGCCTGGGCCGAAGCCCTGGCCATCACACCCGAGAGGCAAGAGCTTTACCGCTAGGGTCTTGGTGTTAAGAAACAGAAACAGAGGGCCCAGGAGATGGCTCAGTTTGATTTCTAGAACCCACCAAAACAAACAAAAAGGCAGCCGGGCCTGGTTTGTGTTTATTAGCCCAGCACCTTGGAGGTGGAAACAGGGCTCCCTGGCTAGTCAGTCTAGCCAATCAATGAGCCCCAGGTTCAGTGAGAGACCCTGTCTTCAAAATAACCTGGAGGGGCTGGAGATGGCTCAGCGGTTAGGAGCGCTTGTTCCTGGAGAGGGCCTGGGCTCTGTCCCCAGCATTCACAGGGCAGCTCATGTTGGTCTCTAACTCCAGTCTCAGGAGATCTGACACCTCTACAGGCCCCAGGCACACGCGTGCTGCACATGCACACATGCAGGCAAACAAAAACAAAACAAATGATATATCTAAAATATATAAATTAATTAAAATAACAAATTGAAGAGGAATAAAGGATGGTACCTGGTGTCAGCCTCTGGCCTCCACATGTATGCTCACATACCCGGCATATGTACATGTTCACACTTGCATGCACACGCACAGATACTCATAAAGATAATTAAAAGCAGCAACTGGGAGGTGTCACAAGAAAGCCTTTACCAATAATAAGATATTAGCCCTATAACATAGGCTCCCCAAGAGTGACTTCCTCTCTCTGCTGTGTTTATAAGCCCTAAAACCTGTTGTATTTGTTACAGCAATTCAGACTGACTGAGGCAATAGTATAGATTCTGAACTGTGTTTTACACAGGTGTGTTGTTATCAGTATATGTGTTTGTGTGCCACATACATGCCTGGTGCCTGTGTAGACCTGGAACTGGAACTATAGACTGTTGTGAGCCATCATGTGAACGCTGGGAATCGAACTCAGGTCCTGTGGAAGAGCAACCAGTGCTTTTACCACTGAGCCATCTCCAGCCCTCAATAATGGTGTGTTGCAGGGAGCTCTCCTGTGCGAAGGTGTGGATGTGTGAACATAGAAGTGAAGAGGGCTTTGGAGAGGGCTGCACACACTGGGTAGCTCTGCAGTGTGTGTGACTTCTCACTTCTGTCTTCATGGTGGCTTTGCTTCCCAAATGCAGACCCTCCTCCCGGGCACCTCGGGCACAGGCAACGACAGAGGGCTGGTTTTCATTCTTAGACCCGAGCAGACTACGTGCACCTGGTACTTGGAGACAAAAGATGCCAAGCCTGTTCAAAACGTGGCCATTCCACTCTCCTACTCAGAAAGAGGTAATTTCCTGTCTGAGTTCATCTGTGGAATATGAACTTTGTGGAAACCTAAGGAAAATTATCCTGGTAAGATTGTTTATTACAAGTACAGTTTATTTGATCGGAGTGTTTCGGTGTAAGAGAGGCAGAGAAAGCAGCCTTGGAACCAGCCCTTCACAGTTACACGTTATTGTAGGCAGAGGTGGCAGCAGGCTTTTGTCCTAAAGAAGGTGCAGGGTTTGGAGAGTGGCAAGCAACGGGTGTGTCTAGAGCCAGGAAGCAAAGAGCCTTGGATGCCTTTGCACACAGTGCTAAGGTGGGTTCAGAGGAAGCAGATAGCCGGGGCAGAGGAGGGCTGTAGTCTGTTTCATCTTAGGACTAATGATGCAGCTTGGTTGGTCAGTGCTTGCCCAGCATGCATGACGCCCTGGGTTCCATGTCCGGAAAACTGGCCACTGTGTCACGTGCCTGTAATCCAGCCCAGGGGAGGTGGAGGCAAGAGGACTAACAGTTCACAGTCAGCTCCATGCAGGTCGAAGGCCAGCCTGAGCTACATGAAGAAGAAAGAGCAGAGTCAGCACTGGGTACGGCTGTGAGGGCATCTGAACACAGGTCTTGAGCCAGGGCTGTGGGGTTGGAACAGTGGCTGCACGTTAGAGAGGAGCCTAGGGCTCCAGTCAGGACAATCGTATGTGGCAGTCTCCAGTTTAGCTATGGTGCTGTCTGAGGAGCCGGTTCTTTTGTGGGTGTCATGGCGCCAGTAGTGACTTCTGAAAGGGGCACAGAGAATCTGAGGTGCTTGTAGGACATCAGGTTGGAAGCTCAGGGTTGGCTGTTAGAATGCTGGTCTGGCGTAGAGGAGTGAGGTTGTGAGATAGCCGGTGTAAAGACAAGGCCATGCAGAGGAGTGAGGTTGTGTAGATAGATAGCCGGTGTAAAGACAAGGCCATGCAGAGGAGTGAGGTTGTGTAGATAGCCGGTGTAAAGACAAGGCCATGCATGAGATGGTTCAAGCAGGAACTCAGACCCCTGGGGGAATTTGATCGTGTCCTAGAGTGGAGCACACGTCAGGCACTGGACTGGGCTGGTGGTAACTACTGCAGAGTAAATGCAGGGCTGGGATCTCTGGAGGTAGGAGGGGCACCCGAACCAGGAGTGGTGCATCAGGGCGTTCTCTTGACAGCGTGAGGACGAGAGCCAGGTCACAGCGATGGCTAAGTGATGGTGGGGTGGGGAAATTCAGACTGTTACAGTTTGGGAGTAGGGCTGGGGGGCAGCTCTGTGGTACAGCGCATACAGCCCTGAGTTTGAGAAGGACATTTTGAGGGACCCGTGCACTTCCGAACCCCAGTCATGATACGGCAGAAAACACTGGTGTTCTGTGCTGACCGATCGCTATATAGGAAGTTCTCGTGAAAGATCTGTTTCCTAGAGCGTGATAAGAATTCGTGGGTTGCTAATCTCATCGCTTTTCATCCAGATCCCATTCCTGGAGGCTGTAATTTGGAGTTTGATTTAGATATCGATCCCAACATTTACTTGGACTATAATCCTTTTGAAACAACTATCAAGTTTGCACCAGCCAACCTAGGCTATGCAAGGTATGGCGGCCGAAGCCCCTCTGTTGAAACCCCTCCTAGGGTTCTCTCGTCTGCAAGAGCAGGTCCAGCCAACTGTCTCAAACCCATCATTTTCTACAGTAAAGTTGAATTCTTTTTTGTTGGGGGTGGTGGTGGCATAATTTAAATCTCAATGCTAATATTTGAGCTATTGTTTATACTGAATAATCTCCTTAATCATTTTGAATTCTTTATTCGAAGAGACGGGTGTGATATGAGCCTGTTGGGATATTGGAAGTATATCTTAGTTTTCTATTTTTTTTTTTTTAGTTTTCTATTTTTTAAGATTTAAATTTTTATTATTTTTAAGTGTGTGTATGTATATGTGGATATATGATGTGGGAGGGCCTTCTGTATAGATGTTGACTTATTGGTTGATGAACAAAGCTGTTTGGGCCAATGGCTGAGCAGAGTAAAGCCAGGTGAGAAATCTGAACAGAGACAGAGAGAGTAGGCGGAGTTAGGGAGATATCATGTTGTTGCCAAAGGAGAAACATGCCTACTGGTAGGCCACAGCCTTGTGATAAAATATAAAATAATGGAAATGGGTTATTTTAAGATGTAAGAGTTAGTTAATAAGAAGCCTGAGCGAATAGGTTGAACAGTGTTGTAATTAATCTAGTTTCTGTGTGATTATTCAGGTCTGGGTAACCGGGAAACAGAACAATCTCTGGTTATGGTTATGTGTACAGGTGCCTGGAAAGGCTGGGGTGCCAGATGCCCTTGTGTAGCCGGCTTTCTTTTAGGCCACCAACCAGCTCCCAAATCATGGCACACTGACTTATCAGTTACAAATGCTCGGCCTTAGCCTAACTCTTATTTAATCTGTTTCTCTTTATCTACATTTTGTCTTGGGGCTTTTTATCTTTCTTTCTTTTTTAATGTCCTGTTCCTTGTCTGCTGGCTGGCGGCTCCTTGGCAGACCCCCGTGTCTCTCTCTTTTTCTCTCTCGTTCTCTTTCTTCTCAAGCCTAGATTTCTCCTACTCATTCTCTCTGCCCTCCAGCTCCTTCTGTCCCTCTCCTGCCGACCAGTCAGGTGCCTTAGGCAGGCAAGGTGAAACAAAAGCAGCATCTTTACATCGTTAATGAGGGCAGCTGAAACATGGAACACACCTTTACACAGTTACAGTAATTCCCACAACACCCTGGACCTGGAGTTACAGGTGGTTGTGAGCTGCCTAGTGTGGGCGCTGGGGGTCTCTAAGAGAAATATGTGAACTTAACCACTGAACTGTCTTTCCAGCCCTGTCTTAGTTTTCTCAAAGCATTTAAATATGGAAGACATTCCATAGCCCTAAATTCTTACACCTTGTGAGCATATACTTTTGCAGACCTCTGCCTCAGTTTCCACTTTAAGAGCAAGGAGTGGTTGAAAGCGCTCAGCCCGCCCACCCGCCTGCCACAGTGCTGAGTGCTCTTGTTACTTGGTCTGGGCTCTCTTGTGAAGAAGCAGTTGTTTTCATTTTATAGAGACGTTTTCAGGGGCCTTTGAGGTTGGGCTCCCTCTTCTGGACTCCACGGGTACCCACACTCAGAAGTGCACATGTCTGCATGCCCGTGTATGTGCACACACATAATTAAAAATAAAATCAAATCTTTTAAACCACATAATACACTATCAAATAGCAAAGATGTTCTGGGCACAACCCACTTTAGAATCTGTTTTTTTTTTCCTTTCAGCCACATCAGCCTCTGTGTGTGTGTGTGTGTGTGTGAGAGAGAGAGAGAGAGAGAGAGAGAGAGAGAGAGAGAGAGAGAGAGAGAGAGTCAGTGCCGCCTCCATAAAGAATAGGCTAAGCATCCCTTACCCGAAGCATTGGGGCCAGAGGATTTCACTGATCTGAGAGCCAGAATAGTAACAAATTTGAAACTTCAGATCTTAGAAGAGCCCCAGAAGTTCCAGGTTCCAGGTTTTTAGATTAAGGGCTGTCAGTCTGTACCATAAACTGCACGGTGGATTATGAACAACAGGAATTTGCTCATTCACTTAGTTGTAGGCATTGGTTTATTTCCTTATGCGTGTCCCTGGCTGGTTCGGAAGTTGCTGTGTAGACCAGGCTTGACTTGAAGTTGCTTCTCAAGTTACAGTCGTGCATCACGCCAGAAATGTCCTTCTCACACTCCTGAAGGTGGCACCTGTGGGCTCTTGGCGGGGCCGTCCTGCGGGTTGCAGACTTCATATTTAGTCCATATGAGAAGGGAAGTGTGCCTGAGACCTGCCCAGGCTGTCTATGAGACACCAGTCCCACTCAGGGCTCCCCCCTCATGACCTAACTATCTCCCCAAAGCCCACTTCTAATGCTGTCACACTGGAGGCAGGGACTTCCGGTATGGATTTTGAGCAGCGCCAATCCAGCCCATCGCTGTGTGCTACTTCCCTGTATAGAGTACCACATAGACTCCACAGTGGTAAAATTGGAACTGTGCCTACAGAAGACTGAAATCGGAGCCCTGGCTCCTTCCCCTCGACAAGGCACTGATGCTCAGTTTTGTTGGTTGGCTTTAGAGGCGCAGAGCCCCCACCGTGCGACGTGAGCACGGGCCAGGAGTCCAGGTGGAGGCTGCGGTACGACGTGTATCAGTACTTTCTGCCCGAGGGCGACCTCACCGAGGCCTCGCTGCTCCAGCATCTTCAGAGGATGGTCCAGGTGCCCCAGGTGAAGGCCAGTGCGGTCAAGGTGAGTCTGGATCTTGCACCTCATGTAGCGGGTCGGGTGCTCTGACAGGGCGTTAGCATTGGAGAAGCGAGTTCCTTCTCTTTCCACTGCAGCCACGCCTGTGACCTCACCGTCCTGATGTAGGGAAAGAAGTAGGTGATAATATTTTCTCACTCCAGTGACTTAGAGAAGAGCTTCTGGAAAGTGTAAAAGGGAAAAGTCTAAAAACTTAGAAACACTTGAAGGATTTGCCCATTGGTGTTCATTTGTTTCATTTTGTTTTGTGACAGGGTTTCTCTGTGTAACGGCCCTAGCTGTCCTGGAACTAGCTCTTGTAGACCAGGCTGGCCTTGAACTCACAGAGATCCCGCCTGCTTCCGCCTCCCGAGTGCTGGGATTAAAGGCGTGCATCTCCACCTCCCAGCCCTGGTTAATATTTTTAACATTTTTACTAATTCTTTGAGAATTTCATACATGAATGCAATGTATTTCAATCATATTAGCTCCTAACTCCTCCCTCTAACTACTCCCAGATCAGCCCCTGAACTCCCTCCCAACTTCTGTCTCCTTGTTTGATTCAAATAACCTACTGAGTCCTGTTTGTGCGAGTATGAGCCATCCAGTGGAACATGGTCAGCCTACAGGGGCTACATTCTTTTTTGTTTGTTTTTCAAGACAATGTTTCTCTGTAGCTATGGAGCCTGTCCTGAAACTCTCTCTGCACACCAGGCTGGCCTTGAACTCACAGAGATCCTCCTGTCTTCGCCTCCCAGGTGCTGGAACTAAATGCCTGCATGCGCTGCCACCACCAAGGTTTACTTATTTATTATGTATTCAGTGTTCTGCCAGAAGAGGGCACCAGCTCTCATTACAGATGGTTGTGAGCCACCATTTGGTTGCTGGAAATTGAATTCAGGATCTCTGGAAAAGCAGCCAGTGTTTTTAACCTCTGAGCCATCCCTCCAGCCGGGGGCTGCATTCTTAAAGAAAACTGACTGTGAGGGCTGGAGAGATGGCCCAGCTGTTGAGAGCACTTGCTATTCTCACAGACGACTTGGATTCAGTTCCCAGCACCTCCATCAGGCAGCTCAGAACTGCCTGTAGCTCTAGCTCTGGGGGATCTGACGCCCCCTTCTGGACTCCATGAGTACCACACTCCATGGACAGTCATACACGCACACACGCACATGCGCATGCACATCCAAATAAAATCTTCCCCAGAAGGAAACTGACTTTCCCTCCCCCAAAGCCCTCAGCTGTCAATTGCCCCTGGGGACTCCATTCTGGAGTGTACACTGTCCTGGTTTGCACAGGCGACCATGGCTCTAAAAGGCCACGTAAACACGGCTTGTTATGTTTGGCTTTAGGTGGTTACCCTGACAGCGGACGACAAAACAACCGTGTCCTTCTCTTCCCTCCCGGGACAAGGAGTTATTTATAATGTCATTGTCTGGGACCCGACCCTCAACACGTCTGCTGCTTATGTTCCCGTGCACACGTATGCCTGCAGCTTGGAGTCAGGGGGTGGTAGCTGTGCCTCTCCTGGTGAGTATGTGCACTTAAACCCGCACACATGCGTCCTTGGCTTCGCAGATCAGTTTCCACTAGTGAAGAGCTTAAGATTCTCTAGAGATGCTTTGTCTAGCTTCTGCTCACTCACTTAGCCATTACCGTTTGTAAGACCCCCACACAGGGGAAGGGGTGGCTTACTAGTTATGAGCACCTTCCTGCAAAGGATCCAGATTCAGCTCCCAGCACCCACGTGGCAGCTCACAACCACCTGTAACTCCAGTCCCAGGGTATCTGCTGACCTCTGCTGACCTCTGTGAGTACCAGGCATGCACGTGGTGCACAGACCCATGTGCAAGCAAAGCAGTCAACATATAAAGGAAAAAAATCTGAAAAAAGGGTGCCATGTTACTATACCCCATGCAAGGCAACAGAATATATCGACACAAAACCAGAATACTGCAATAACAACAGACAAGCCAGATTGTCGCACATTTACTGGGGTCAGTTTCCCCCCTATTTACAGTGTGTGTGTGCGTGCGTGAGTGTGAGAGTTAGTGTGTGTGAGTGTGTGCGTGTGTAGTAAGGGAGATAAGATGGGTATGCTGTATTTATAATGCATATAACACACATACACACACACACACACACACAAGCACAAACACATATATGTAGTAGCATTTGAGAAGTTCATGGGTACCAGGAAAAAACACAGCGCAAGACAGGCAGGGAGCAGTCGCATGCAGATGAGAGAAAAGTGAGGTGATGAGGCTGGTGAAGGCCCTGCAGGCAGGAGCACACTGGGGCTCTGTATGTGCCAGGCAGAGGGGACAGCCATGCCCAGCCCTGCTCTTGGACACCTGACTGGAGGCAGAAGGTTTGAGCCGGGCAGTGAGGCCATCAGAGCCTGGAGAACAGGGGTCACGAGGCCAAGGGTGTGGGATGGGATGGGGTCCAGGTCCACCTGTGGGGCAGCGTGGGCTCTGGGCTTCAACTTATAATTTTATAACTTGCCTTGGTCATGGTGTGTCTTTACACCAATAAAAAAGTAACTAAGACAGTGTTCATGTGTGTGCACACATGTGTGTGCATGTGGAGGCCAGAGGTTGATGTTGGATGTCTTCCCATGTCACTCTCAACATCATCTTGTGAGACAGAGTCTCCTGCTGTAGCTGGAGCTCCCCACTTTGGCTAGACCAGCTGGCCAACAAGCCCAGGGGTCCTCCTGTCCGCTTCCCCAGCACTGGGGAGCATTCGCTGCCACACCCAGCTTTTTACGTGAATGTTGATCTGAACTCCCATCCTTGGGCTTGTTAGACATTTTCCTAAGTAAGCTGTCTTTCCACGCCCCAGAATGTCCTGCCAGCTCTGTGAGTTTGGTGACAGTCACCCACATTCTGAAGCAGAATGCGCATTTTTATTGTCTGCTCAGTTGATCTCACAGTGTGGAGAGAAGCAGATCTGTGGACCAACCGTGTATCACACCGTTCACTTGTTGCTTACACGCGTGTTCTCACGCTCTCTCCACTGGACACTGATGTGCAGCTGGAGACTGCGCTTTAGTTTCCCGGATGCCCTGTCCCGAATGATCGCACAGAAACATATTAATTATAGCACTGCTTGGCCAATGGCTCAGGAGTATTTCTGGCTAACTCTTACATCTCCATTGATCTGTGTATCGCCACGAGGCTGTGGCTTGCTGGATAAGGTTCCAGTGTCCTTCTCCTTCGGCAGCTACATGATGTCTCCCAGACTCCACCTGCTCTCTCTCTATATCTCTGTTCGGATTTCCCATCCGGCTTTACTCTGCCAAGCCATTGGCTGAAGCAGCTTCTTTATTAGCCAATGGTAGTAAAGCACACTGACAGCATACAGAGGGGAGCCCCACATCACTGTTGCATTTGAATTTGTGACCAGCTTGTAAGGTTTTCAGTGTGTGTGGATGTTTTGTGTCTGCTCTTATTGAAGGATTATTTCTTGATACTCATTTTTGAAGGGCTTCCAAGGAAGGTGAATTTGCTGAGCTGTGTTTTCTCTTGATAATGGCTATCTATTTTTAAAAACAATAGAGCAATTTATTTGCTTTTATTTTATGTATGTGGATGCTTTGCTTTCCTGTAACCTGTGAACTCTGTGAGTGCAGTGCCAGCAGAGGCCAGAAGAGGGCGTTGGGCGCTATAGAGCTGGAGTTACAGCTGAATGTGAACTGCTAGTCCTCTATAGAAGCGAGGAATGTTCTTGCTCGCTGAGCCACCTCTCCAGCCCCTGTGGTTCAGTGTTTTTACAGGCCTCCCTCTTTATCTCAGGCTGGGTGGAAACTGACTGTGCAGCACAGCTGGCCTTGGATATACAAGGACATACAAGTCCTCCAGGGCTGGGGAGACAGGCATGGATCACCACAGTGGTCTGAGTCAGGCTGTAGATGAGATCTGTGTTTAGTTCACGTGTCTATGAATTTTAACTGAGTCTCCCCGCTTTTCTCCCTGCAGCTTATTTGTTGACAACATAGACGTGTTTCAGGCACACGCTCTGCTATGCCCTTCCTAGAGAACACCACGGTTGTCAAGAGCCTGTGCTGTTTGGTTCTCCATGTTACAAAAAGCAGCCATGAGTAATCGCCTGCATAGGTTAACTCATTAGGGGAACAAGGATATTTTTGGGAGCAATGATCTCAAGCCAGTTCACCTTCCTTTCCTCCCTGCTTTGCTTATTAGTTAATGCGGATGCATTTGCCTGCTAATTTTCATTTCTTTATTTATGTATTTTTAAGGAAGAATATCTACCAAAGTGTTCTCCACCGTGTTTGCCCTGCTTGGCCTCTTCGTTTGTTTCTTTGGACACAGATTCTGGAAAACAGGTACCATTCCCGTAGTAATGAGATACCCTCATTCTGCTAGCCTGCTAGCTAGCCCGGGCTATGAGAGGGACATAGTAAAAGAACCGCGAAATTAGCAAGTGACCATTAAATTATATAACGGGCATCACACAGGCGGGCACACTTGTATCCGATGCTGCAGCCCAGTATATCCATCACCCATTTAATAACAGAACCGTGACTACCGACTTCTAATGTTTCCCTGCCTCTCAGATGACAGTTCTCTCTGGGAATAACCGTGGCGTCTAGTTCTAGACACCCAGGCACAGACTTGTAAATTAGATGCCTCTGTAGCATTGTGAAGATGCCTGACATAGGCTTTTGTTTGTTTCCCATTTCCTGATGGTTTCCTCCTAGAATTATTCTTCATTGGTTTCATCTTCGTGGGCTTCTTCTTTTACATCGTCATTACCAGACTGACATCCCTTAAGTATGACGGTGAGTACAGATGATGGTTTAGCCGGGAGTCCAGACAGGGAGCTGCTGGGTTTGCACCCACCCTGCCTCCTGGAGCTTAACCAGGACAGCCAGGATGCACAGAGAAACCCTGGCTCAGGAAAAAAAAAAATCAATCAAACAAAAGGTCTGAGCCGGGAGTGGCTCAGCAGTAAAACCTCTGCCTAGCCAGTGAGATCCCAGTGCCACAGAACCAGATAAACCTGGGTGTGGTCATGTGCACCTGTCAGTCCAGTGTGTGTGAGGCAGAGGCGGAAGGGTGGGTGTGAGTTTAAGCCAGCCTGGACTACAGAGTAACGCAGTGCCCCACATAGCACACACTCCCCACTGGGGGAAAATACCTCACACGTTCTCCTCTCCCCAGCTCCATCTGTTTTTTGAGACAGCGTCTGATGTCACTAAAGCTGGCCTAGAACTCACAGTGTAGCGGAGGATGGGATGAAGTTCTGATCCTTCCAGGTTAATGCTGGGTACAGAACCCGGAGTTTCATGCCAGGCGAACATTCTACTGGCTGAGCCACATCCTCAGCCTCCCCTATCAGGATGTATCTCCCGCCACAACCCCTCACCACCACCACCCCTCAACCTCCATCATGGCCCATCCCCCATCACAACCCTTCACCTTCCCATGGACCCCTCCTCACCACAGTCCCTCTCCCCCACCTCCCCTTGACCACATCACGATTTCCTTAGCCCACCATGGACCCTTTCCCACCACGGCCCCTCCCCCACCACGTCTCCTCCCCCACCATGGCCCCTCCCCCACCACACTTAAGATTGGTTGTCACTTTTGCTTTCTTACTGACAAAGCTGGCCTGTCCCCAGCCCTGGGGTGACAGTGTCTTTAAGGATGTGCAGGCTGAAGTTGAGGTTGAAGCAGGCTGATCCACCTTCCTGTGCCTTCTCCCTTGTGCAGTCCGCCTGGCCCTCACCGCTGTTGCTGGCAGCATTGGCGGGATCCTCCTGGTGGCCTCGTGGTGGCGATTTGGGACCCTCACACTCTGCATGCTGTGTGTCGGGCTCGTGCTGGGCTTCCTCGTCTCGTCTGGGATTTTCTTCACGCCTCTGGGTAGGCTCTACTGACTCTCATGCTGGCGGTGTGTGTGTGTGTGTGTGTGTGTGTGTGAGTGTGAGTGTGTTCGTGTGTATCTGTATTTCACGCCTCTGGGTAGGCTCCACTGGCTCTCATGCTGGTGGTGTGTGTGTGTCTGTGTGTGTGTGTCTGTGTCTGTGTGTCTGTGTCAGTGTGTTCGTGTGTGTCTGTGTTTCACTCCTCTGTGTAGGAGCCACTGGCTCTCATGCTGGCGGTGTGTGTGTGTGTGTGTATGTGTGTGTGTGTGTCTCTGTGTGTGTGTATGTGTGTGTGTTTCACTCCTTTGAGTAGGCTTCACTGATGCTCATGCTGGTGGGGTGTGAGTGTGTATGTCTGTGTGTGTGAGTTGTGTGTGTCTGTGTGTGTATGTGTGTGTATGTGTGTGTGTGTATGTGTGTGTGTGTTTCACTCCTCTGGGTAGGAGCCTCTGACTCTCATGCTGGCGGGGTGTGTGTGTTTGTGTGTGTGTGTGTGTGTGTGTGTGTGTTTCACTCCTTTGGGTAGGCTTCGCTGACGCTCATGCTGGCGGGGTGTGAGTGTGTATGTCTGTGTGTGTGAGTGTGTGTGTGTCTGTGCCTCTGTGTGTGTATGTGTGTGTGTCTCTGTGTGTGTATGTGTGTGTGTCTCTGTGTGTGTGTATGTGTGTGTGTCTCTGTGTGTGTATATGTGTGTGTGTTTCACTCCTCTGGGTAGGAGCCTCTGACTCTCATGCTGGCGGGGTGTGTGTGTCTGTGTGCGTGTATGTGTGTGTGTGTCTGTGTGTGTATGTGTGTATGTGTGTGTGTGTCTGTGTGTGTGTATGTGTGTGTGTTTCACTCCTTTGGGTAGGCTTCTCTGACACTCATGCTGGTGGTGTGTGAGTGTGTTTGTGTGTGTGTGTGTGTGTGTGTCTCTGTGTGTGTGTGTGTCTGTGTTTCACTCCTCTGGGTAGGAGCCGCTGACTCTCATGCTGGCAGGGTGTGAGTGTGTGTGTTTTGGGCTCTCTGAAGCTGGTCAGGAGTCCGGATCCTGGAGCGTGTTGCTCACCTCTGCCTGGGAGAGTCATCACACTTGAGTGACGGCCTGGCACTCTTAGAGACGGCCATCTTTTCTCTGAGCGCCCTCCTAGGGGATCTTAGGACGTCCGCAGGGACGGCTCTCTGTGGTTGCTGTTGTAGGTAAGATAGATAACAGGGTTCTCAGGCCAGACAGGCTTCGACTCACAGTGATCCTTTCCATTCCTGACTGCTGAGATCTCGGGTATGAGCCCCTGCAAGGCCAATTACTTTTGAGTGTTTTAACCCCCAGGGTCTAATTTGAGTCATAGGGAGGCCTGGTATGTCTACAGATGAAAAGGGTGCTGCACTGATTTGCACCGAGCTTGGAGCCCGGTACCGTGTCTAATGTCCAGTGTTCTCAATACCTTCTGTTTCCATTCCCACCTTCCGCCCTCCCCAGCCCCCATGCGTTCCCCAGGCAGCTCTTGGGTGCACCAAGGCTGGTTCTGCAGGGTTCCTTCTGTACTGAAATCTTTGTTTTAAGTAATTTATTTTCCATTAGTTACCAAAATCTGATTGGGGATGGAGAGACAACTCAGCAGTTTGTAGCACTGGCTGCCTTTGCAGAGAACCCAAAGTTTTAAATTATTTGCTTATTTCTTTTCCCTTTGGGAACAGGATCTCATTGTGTAGGCTGGCTAGCTTGGAACTCTGTGTAGAGCACACTGGCCTTGAATTCACAGATTTTCTAACTGCTTCTGCTTCCTGAGTGTAACCTGCTTCTGGCTCCCAAGTGTCCAGGAGCATGGATGTCTGTCACCACATGCAGATTTTTTAGCCTAGTTTGTTAAAGACGACCTCATGTAGCTCTAGGACACCCAAGGTGTGCTGCTGCCCACTGGACCATGACAGCAGAAAGTGTGTACGTAGCCCCCGGTCTGTCCCGGAATTCTTCATGAGCAGGAATTGGGCTTGTGGTTCAAATCTATTCATGCTGAGTTTACTGCTTAACTTCGACTGTTGTCTGTGGAGATCCCCCCATTACAGAAGTTCATGAAAGCTGAGAGCTAGAAGGGAGACTAGGAGCCCCCCCCCCCCGCCGCCAGCATAATCCAGTCTTCACACTTTGTGGGGAGGAATTAGAGTCTAGGGCTGAGATCTAAGAGGGAGGGGCGATGGCACCCTCTTCAGGTCACCCCGGAAGGAAGGGGCTCTCACCCCATCTAGAGCACACCTTTGAGAAGAGATTATGTTAGCTGGGCAAGGCTGCATTCAGCTTCAACCCCAGCCCTGGGGAGGAGGAGGCAGGTGGCGAATCTCTGAGTTCCAGGCCAACCTAGTCTGTGGAGAGAGTTCCAGGACAGCCAGAGATACAGAGAGAAACCCTGTCTTCAAACAATCACACAAACAAAAGCAGGGCGAGTGTGGATTATATTGACCATTACAGAAGGCTAGAGTGTGCTGGCCGCTAGCGCGCTCCCTGGCAGTCACTTTAAACCTTGTGTTTGTAGACAGACACCAGGACAGTGAAATTTAACTTGTGGACCTCTTGTTTATTCTTGATTTCTCCGCTTTTCCAGGAAACCTAAATGTTTTCCGTGACGATGGAGTGTTTTGGGTGACCTTCTCTTGCATAGCTCTGCTCATCCCAGTTATCTTCCTGGGCTGCCTGAGAATAGTAAGTGCTTCCCTGCGGCTGGGTTACTCATCAACCTGCCCTCCAGCCTCTGGGGAGCCGCTCCTCGAATCACTAGGGAGGGCTCTGACTGTCTGGGCTGTTCTGTGATCGTCACATGTGTTTATTCTTGTTTTTCTTCAGAGTTGTTACCATAGGGGTCTTCAGTCAGGTTTGCTTAGTCCACCAATCAAAGAATTAAAAGGCAGGAGAGAAGACACACTCTTAGCTAGTTTTATTGAAAGTGGAAGTGCGTGCACACACAACCCACAGACACACAGACGCCATACCAGTGTGGACGGGACACACACCCCATACACACACAGATACCACACCAGCGTGGAGGAGACCCCATACACACACAGACACCACACCAGTGTGGAGGGGACACACACCCCCGTACACAGACACCACATCACTGTAGAGGGGACACACACACCCCGTACACACAGACACCAGTGTGGAGGGGACACACACACCCTGTACACACAGATACCACACCAGTGTGGAGGGGACACACACACACCCCGTACACACAGACACCACACCAGTGTGGAGTGAACACACCCCAGACACCACACCAGCCCAACGTGGAGGGGACACCCCCCCCACAGATACCACACCAGTGTGGAGGGGACACACACCCCCCGTACACACACAGACGCCACACCAGTGTGGAGGGACACCCCCCCGTCCATACACACAGACACCACACCAGCGTGGAGGAGACATACACACCCCATACACACAGACACCACACCAGCGTGGAGGAGACATACCCCATACACACAGACACCACACCAGCGTGGAGGAGACATACACACCCCATACACACAGACACCACACCAGCGTGGAGGAGACATACACACCCCATACACACAGACACCACACCAGCGTGGAGGGGACACACACACCATACACACACGGACACCACACCAGCATGGAGGGGACACACACACCACGTACACACACAGACACCACACCAGCGTGGCGGGGATACACACCCCATACACACACAGACACCATACCAGCATGGAGGGGAAACTGAACCAATCTTAACCCCCAAGGACTGGGACTGTGAACAGTTTCTGGTGCCTGGGGTGGGCTCCGCCCCCCTGTTTGGACTGGTCAACTTAAACAAAGAAATGGAGCTGATAGGCCTGAAGCATCAGGTAAGCAGGTTCTGGTACAGCTTTAACACACCGGACCAGCCTGAACTGGTCCTCCAGAAGGGGCTGTCAGGGATAGAAGGACTGCTGGCCTGTTTCCTGTCAAGGGGATGAAGACTCAGGAAGTATACCATCGCCATCGTTGTGGCCCTTCCCTACTGCTCCATCTGTCCAGAATCCGTGTTGCCCCCAGTCCCTCTGAGTGCCAGTGCCTGTCAGCACAAGAGCAGAGCCGCTTTCCTCTGCTGCAGCAGCTCAAAGAGGCTGTAGTCTTAGCTGCCTCTGCAGGATGGCTCCTTTGATTAGATTTTATTGTGGAAGTTCTTTGGGGAAGATTATTTTCTACAGCCTAGTTGTGCTTTGCTTGGTGACAGAGCCACATTCTGAGGATATCGGTAGGCATTTGCCGTGGTTCAGACATCAAAGTGTCCTGCACAGACCTGGAGGGCCAGTCACCATGGAGCAGAACCCTGCGGAACGGTGTCATTGGCTGTGTTGTACAGTATTTAACTTTTTACCTAGTGTGTGCCTGGAGCCCGCACACACCAGAAGAGGGGTCCAGGTCCTCTGCAAGAGCAGCAAGCGCTCTGAACCATTGAGTCAGTCCTATTTTGATAGCCCAAACAGTGTGGTCAGAGTCTACTATGGTGGATAGGAGGAGCCAGGAGGAGCTAGGGGACAGGAAAGAATATTATAAAAATATACTGTATGAAATTCTCAAATAAAACCCATTATGGACATCAAATG
The DNA here is from genome assembly GCF_982192425.1 of Myodes glareolus. Classification (NCBI taxonomy): domain Eukaryota; kingdom Metazoa; phylum Chordata; class Mammalia; order Rodentia; family Cricetidae; genus Myodes; species Myodes glareolus. Next base: position 5,866,060 of record NC_142028.1, read on the forward strand.
TGGTTTCTACCTTGCTTTTTCACTAGCTCTTGTGATTGCTAAGATGTGGGCCCTTCCCATAACCCCAGGCAGTGGTGAGAGCTGAGGGGCTGGTCTTGCTGTGTAGGTGATGACTGTCTCTCTTCTTCTGCAGCTGAACATCCTGGCCTGTGGAGTCCTGGGCTCCTACTCTGTGGTGTTGGCTGTTGACAGTTACACGTTCACCAGCCTCTCCTACATTACTCTGAACGTCCTCAGGAGGGCGCTCAACACAGCTTTCCGAGGGGCTCTCCTCAGAGTGCCTTTCCAGACTAATGGTAAGTCTCTTTGATCCAGAAATCATAGTTCAAGTAGGTGTGCTGACTAGGAGCATGCAGGCATTACCCCTACCAGGAACACGCAGGTATCACCTGGGGCCGGAGGATGAAACATGGTACAGATGCCATGAGTGTGCCCTGCCAATAAGCAAAGGATTCAAATGTCTCCTAAACCTCTAAGCAGATTTTGTTAGGGCCTTCCCTGTCCATTCTCAGATCGGGAAGCTGTTTGACACCCATGGGTGGGGGCAGATGAGGAATGAATGAGAATGGTACCCTAATTTAATTTAAAACATATTCCTTTGTTTCCTTATTGATGATTTGGTTAATTTTTAATTAGTGATCATGTGGTTGCCTTAATTAGAAGATTTTGTCCATTACTGATCTTCCATCTTAATTTGTCTTTGAGACAGGGTCTTACTCTGTAGCCAAGGCTAGCCTCAAACTCATAGTGATCATCCTGTCTCAAGCCTTACAGAGAGGGCAGGTGTGAACCTCAACAACGGTGGCCTTTGTTAACCCTTCCAAAGGAAACAAATATGCACTACATTTACAGAGTTTCAAACTATTGATTCCAGAAAAGTTCAGACACGGCTCAAAAAAGCACGTCTTAGAAGCTTAGGAACGGCACAGCCAGAGCCGTGGAGAGTTTTAGGACCGGTCTTTGCCTCTGCTTAGCAACAGTCCAAAACTACCCCTTGGGGCGAGAGGTCGGAAGTGGAGACCTTGTGTTCAAAGGATTCTCTCCCTGGGGTAGAAGTGTCTACCCCTGTCCTTCTAAAGTTCCCACCACGCGATCCATCCCACCAGAGTTTCGCGTGGAGAAACACGTTGTAATTACAGAGCCTGGGTAAGAGCTTCAAGAGCTTGTGAAACCCCAAGACAGCCACATCGGAAAGTCTGCACCCAGCACAAGCGATGTAATTTCCATCACCACATCTTTGCTGGGTGCTCAGTGGAATCTGGGGCATCACCTCACACCATCATTTGTTCCCTGTGTGTGAGCAGGCCGCACCCCTGGGAATGGATTGGTTTATAAGGAGAGTAACTATGGTAGCTACGCCTGTGGGTACTGCATGTCCATGTAAGGTTGGAGCTCCAGGGAGCTCCACGGCCGACTTTTCACTACCTGCTTCAACTGTCTGGATACGTGTAGGAGATCCTACTTTTGAAAACAAGTCCGGGGTATCTCCTCATGCCTTGACTTGTAAGTGCAGAAATATGTGTTTGGATACAAGTCCAACATGGGAAAGAAGACGTGGATTTAGTCCATGAACGGAGGTGCTGTCGCACATTAAACGTTAAACAGTGTGGCGGTACACACAGCACTCCCAGCACTCAGGAACTGGAGCAGGAGGATTGCCATGAATTTGAGGCTAGCACAGGTTGATAGTGAGTTCCAAGTAGTCAGGCTACAGAACGAAGATCCCTTCTGAAACAAAAGGAATAGAAGGGGCAAGGGAGGAAAAAGAAAGGGACAAGGAGGGGAAAGAGAAAGAGAACCGAGGGCTGCGGAGGTGGCCCAGTGGGTGCAGTGCTTGCTCCACATCGTGGGACCTGAGTTCAGACCCTTGGAACCCATGGAAAAAGCCAAGCATGACAGTGTGCAGATACAACTCCAGTGGGAGGGGCTTGCTTTCTCAAGATATTTAATGGGAGAGGCTGTCCAAGCAGCAAGGGGGCAAGCGATGTAGAAAGACACCAGTTGCCCGCTCAGGCCTCCACACATGTGAATCTGCATACACTGCACATATACACTGTACTTATACAAGGTGGTTTGGTTTGGTTTGGTTTGGTTTGTTGAGCAGTTTCTTTGTGTAGCCTTGGCTGTCCTAGAACTCACTCTGTAGACCAGGCTGGCCTCAAACTCACAGAGATTCCCCTGCCTCTGCCTCCCAAGTGCTGGGATTAGAGTTGTGGGCCACCACCACCCAGCTATACTTTTTTTTTTAATAAAATATCTGGACTTGGTGGCTCATGTCTGTAATCTTGGTGTTCAGGAGGGTAAGGCAGGAGGATTGCCAAGTTTAAGTACAGCCTGAGCTCTAGAGACATTGTCTCAAAACAAAAGAACCCACAACAGAAAACCCACCAGTACAAAGGTACTTCTTTCCTCTAGACTTCATCGTCCTGGCTGTGTGGGGGATGCTGGCCGTCAGTGGGATCACACTGCAGATTCGAAGAGAGAGGGGACAGCCGCCTTTCCCGCCCCACCCCTACAAGCTGTGGAAGCAAGAGCGGGAACGCAGGGTGACGAACATTCTGGACCCCAGTCACCACATCCCTCCGCTGAGAGAGAGGCTGTATGGCCGAATCGCTCACATCAAAGAACTCTTTCAGAGGGAGCAGCCGGCTGGAGAGCGGACACCCCTGCTCCTGTAGAAGGCGGAGGGCGTGGTCAGTGTGCTTTCCCTGGCATCCTCATCCAGCCCGCCCCGCTGTCCCAGGTCCAGTGTGGGGGTCAGCTGCGGTCTGCGATGGGCCATGGCCCTGTTGATGTACAGTAGTGAAGTCAGGACTCTAGGTGACGATGAGAAGTCACCAAACGGCTGGCTGGGTGTAGATGCTTGGCCTCATTTCCCACAATCTTTAGAAGTTACCTTTGGTTATGATTGATGTTTTATAAACTACACCAAAAAATAAAACTGTCGGTTCTCCCTAAAGCCCTGGTGTTTTCTCTCACACTTCTTGAGCAGTTTTGACCCAGTGTGAACCATGGAGGTAAGGCTGGCAGTGGGTAGCTACTTGCTTTGTGTGTAGAGACCTTTAGGAATTTCATTCTGGGCCCCTGACTGTAAAGATTAAGGGAAAAGTAACTCCCCTTTTCACTGAAAGCAGTGATTACATGGCTGCATCTCATATTTTAAATCAGGAACCCTTCATTGTTTTCAGTAAAGGAGTTATTTTAAAAATGGTGGCAAACTATCCTAAAATGTATCAGCGTAAATTCCTTGTTTTGCCTCTTAGACTTGAAGTGGTAATTTATAGAACTAAATTATTTCTGTAATTGGAAGTAGCTCAGTTTATTAAAGATAATAGAACTTTTATACGGATAAGTTATCTTTAGCCCAAATGGTGGCCTGTTTTCGTTTGGGGGCCATTTAAAGCAGTGTTGCCTGCTGACCTTTCTCTTAGGTCGCTTAGATGATGAGGACAAGCTGGTCACTTGTGTCACCAACATGAAACTTTTCCTTCCCAGTGCTGCGTGGAGCAGCTGCATTAGCGCCCTGTGAAGTTCTTGCTAATCCACCGTTGTGTTACCCAGCTCCTGTGCTCCGAAGCTCAGAGGTTATCAGCTAGAATGGATGTACTCAGGAGCTGCTCCTGAGGGCTGCCCTGGATTCTGTTAAGGAGGCCTCTGACTTTGGGGCTGAACACCTCCCTCTCAGGCCTGGGTTGTGGGCTGGGAGCTGGCTCCTCTGACATGCACGAGTGAGTGTGGCTGTGTTGTGCTCACTAGTGAGGTGGCCACTGCTTTCCTGATGCTTTTAGTCTCTTCCTGGTACAGTCAGTTACGGAAATTTCAGGCAATGGGAGGGTCTTTAGTTTGGGTTTTGAAAACATGTTTTGAAGATATAATGAAAAAAATTTTATTAAAAAGAATTCTTATTCTTTTATTATTGTCTGGCTTCAGCAATGAACTTGCTTTTTGAAAAATAAATGTCTATTGTCATTTCTCTCACATGCTGTTTCAGTTGCGAGACTGTCGGAGAGAGGTCGTCTGCCGGGACACACGGGCAGTCAGAACTGTAAAGGGAAAAGGCTTTCTTGGAGGGAGAATACAAAGCATTTTTAAGTTTTCATGACTTTTAACCACTTGTATAATATTTGTAATAAATACCTATTTTGAAAAAATGCTTAAGGCCTTGCTATTGTGATGTCTCTAGTTTATACTGGTCAAGTCTATGCTTTTACAAACTAAACTAATCTGGAAAATGGCTGTTTTAGAAACTCAGCTTAAGACTGATAGGAAGTGAAGAAAATCGAGGATGTTATAGTTTGCATATATATATATATGTATATTTTAAAATGTTTAATGATTTATTTTTATGTATATTGATGTTTTGCCTGCACATATGTCTGTTTGAGGGTGTCAGACCCTGGAACTGGAGCTACAGACACTTGTGAGCTGTTATGTGGATGCTACAAATTGAACCTGGGTCCTCTGGAAGAGCAGCCAGTGTTCTTAGAAGCTGAGCCATCTCTCCAGCCTCTAAGTTTAATTTTTGAGACAGGGTCTCAGGTGGCCCACACTGGCCTTGAGCTCTCTATGTGGCTGAGGACAACCGAGCTGTTTGAGCCCAGCATGGCCTATGGCAACGCAGGCCACGGTGAGCTCCAGATGCTCACAGGCTGGTTCATGTGGGGTCTACCGTTAAGTCACTTACTCCCTCTTCTCCTGACAGCAGGCATTAACAGAAACCCCTTCTAGAGCAAGCTGGTATAACACTGAGCAAGCAGCTGGCCACAGATTCCTGCTGGAGTGTGAGTGGGAGCTGACAGGACCTTCTATTTTAGTCACTCCACATGCAGAAAGTACCAAGTCTGGGGTCGCTCTGTAGGGAGCCTGGATCACAAGCAGCTCCCTTTCTCAGTCTTGCGGCCCAAGCTCCTTGAGAAGACCGACCTGTTTCAGGATTGGTACTTCTACCATGAGTACAGGGTTAACTGCTGGTACTTCAGGAAGACTTCCGTTGTTTCAAACAGTGGCAGTTGGTTGACTTTGCTGGAATGGAAAAAGAATGCAAGGCTGAGGTTGCACGTTATCATCCACTCCTGTGGTGGGGACGAAGCTAGCAGCTATGTTCTTAGTGTACAGCCTGCAGGATCTGCTAACAAATTCAATGCAAGACATAAAAAAGACTATGGTCTAAGATGCCGCCATCTTTGTACCCTGCAGTTACCCTTGCAAGGATGGGGAAGACTATACAGAGGTTTGGGGATGAAGAGTTTGGCTTTGGACAGTCAAAGATGGGTTAGTATGGAGATTGTGAGAGCTTCAGGCAGAGCTGTACGTCTGAGAGTCCCAGGGAATTAAAATACTCCATAGGTTACAGATTGGGGAGACCGCGGAAGAATTGAGAGGAGTTATAGCACCACACAGGAATAAGACATTTGCATAGGTGAACACATATACACAAGCATACATACACACCCTTTTTCTCTCTTATGTAGTGGCACAAACAGTCTCTCCCCCCCCCCCAAAAAGTCTAAGAGCTGACAATACAGCTTAGTGATGCAGCATACAGAGGGCACGCAGAGTGCATGCATACATACAGAGTGCACACAGAACGCATACATACAGAGTACACGCAGAACACATAGAGAGTATACAGAGTGCACACAGAGCACATACATAGAGTGCAGGCAGAGCACATAAAGCACACAGAGCACATACATACAGAGTACACACAGAGCACATAGAGTGCACGCAGAATGCAGAGTACATGCAGAACACAGAGAGTATACAGAGTACACACAGAGCACATACATACAGAGTACACGCAGAGCACATACATAGAGTGCACGCAGAATGCACACAGAGCACATGCAGAACAGAGAGCATACAGAGATCCCAGTACCACCCACCCCTCCTGCAAAGAGAATAAGTTTCAAAAGCAAACTGTGTTTAAGAAATGTAAGCTTTGTTTTGATATTAAAGCTGAGGCTGTCCCAGTTTTAAGCACTCGTCTTTATTGATAAAATAGGCCCCTCTTCAGCACACACTCTCAGATGTAAGCATAAAGTTGTTTTTTTGGGGGGTGGGGGTGGTGATGGAAAACTGTTGTCAAAAACAAAGCAAATGTCTTTCAATACTCACAACCTTAAAGTCATACCCAAGACAAAGGATAAATAATTTTTTTATAAAAATAATTACTTTTCAAGTAACATTTTGTTCAACACACTGCCTCCGACTCATCAGCTGTGCAGCCTCTCTTCTGGCCCACACGAGCAAATGTACCATTACATTAGGGGTACTCTCCAAACCAATAGAAACATCTTAGCAATAAATTCATGTATGTATAAACTATGAAGGCTCCGTATGCGAAGTGCTGAACATCGGGGCACTGCCCTTCCCTAGCAGCCCTGTGACCCCGCTCACCTCATCACAAAGTCCTTTGAATTTTACCAATACATGAAATTATATGTAAAATTATAATGCAAAGTAATATTTCCTTAACAAATGATATACTTGAAAGTAACACATTCTATTTGTGCTAACTTTTAATATGAATCTGACACACAAGAATATTATATTTTTAGCCATATATTACAACCTTTTATCCTGTTCTGAACACTACACAGTAACAATTAAGTTTCAATTGGTGTTAAAGCACACTTCTGTACCTTGTGGCCTTCAAAAGCTTTACATATTGTAAATATGATTATTTTTTAACTGCACAGGATAATGTTTAGGGGTCTGCACTTCGCTGCCCATTTCTGAGTCATAGGTTGTAGGGAAAACCTCACAGGTTATAAGAACCAAGCAAATGGGGCTTAGACTTAGACCCAGAACTTTTTTTCTTGGAACCTGCATCTGCTTTTTAAGTATTTGAAGAGTAATTTCTTAAATAAAAACAAAGAAATTCCAAATTTACTTGGAGATTACCATACCCATTTGATACATTAAATATGTCAACTGTCTACCAGTGAGCAGTCATGTATCCTTAAACATCAAGTAGAGAGGAAGAAAGCCAGTTTGTTAACTGTGAACCAGAAACATTCTTTCAAAGTAGTTTAACCTACTAAATGTGTCTATATACTGTTGTCTTTCTTAGAAAGTAATATTCCTTCTCTTTCCTTCCTGAGCTGGCACTGCATACACTCAAGCAAGTCATGGATAACGGCAGCTGAAAGGAATGGGCACTAGGGATGGTCTAGGGATGGTGTTAGTGGACGCCTTCCGTGTGTGGTGTGAGTAACATTCCTAGAGCCTCTGAGACTGAACCGCCTTTGACAGGGGCTCAGCAAATGGGAAGGTTGACAGGTGACCAAGGTGGAAGCCTCGTGGTACACAAGCTGTTCGGAGACAACAGGAAGGACAAGACTTAGAACAAAGTCTTCCACTCAGAAACCACAGCAAACCTTACATTAAAAGGGCTAATATAGGACTTCCAAATGTTTATTGGGAGAGTTCAGGGTGACCCACGTATCCGGGAACCACAGCACCTGGCAGCAGTGTGAGGCTCACTCTTCCATCCTCATTTACACTCTGCCGTCTAGTTCATGACCACGGGTTTTTCATTCCTCAGTCTCTGCTGCTGCACTTGTACATACAGTAGAGGGGAACAGGCTGGCTGAGCTGCGTTTGTGTTCATTCATCCGCTCACTTCTGAGCCCATCCCAGTGACCGTGCAGAGAGCCACTCAGCTCTTCCTCAGACTCAGGTCGCTGTTAGTCACGAACGCGGATAAAGATGTACTCTCTGATGCATCATCCTTCCGAAGGTTCAGAAAGGACTCTCGGGTTATCTGAAGGATCTCTCGCAAGCCTTTGTTTTCTTGCTGTAAGGAGACAAGTAGAACTGAAGATGGCTTATACCCCATGCACACAGACCAATGTTCGGGCCACCCCTAAGATTCGTACACAGCACCTCTAAAAGCCAGATGTGTGAAGGTGCAGCATGAAATGCAGGCTCTGGGATCACATACATGTACTATGTGCTATAGACAGCTCACAACCTGAATCTAAACAGATGGCAAAGCTGGGTGTAGTAACGCCCACCTTTAATCTCAGCAGTTGAAAGACAGAGGCAGGAGGATCTCTATGAGTTTGAGGTCATCCTGGTGTACACAGCAAAGTTTTAGACCAGCCAGGGCAACACAAGGAGACCCTGTCTCATAAACAAAAACCAGATTTCAAATGCTATTAAAGGCACAGGGTCAGTATTCAACCTCCCTAGAGCTGCAAGTCTTTTTTGTTGTTGTTGTTTTTGAGACCAGGTTTCTCTGTGTAACAGTTCGGGCTGTCCTGGGACTTGCTTTGTAGACCAGGCTGGCCTTGAACTCACTGATACCTACATGCCTCTGCCTCCCAAATGCTGGCATTATAGGCATGTGCCACTGCTGCCTGGCAAGCTACAAGTCTTAATGTGTGCAGATGGAGCTGGTAAAGAGGCAGAAATGAGCTTGTTCTGCAAACAGACTAGAGATGAGTAACACCCATTTAACTCAGACTAGTTATAAATTCATATGAATAATACCTTTAGTTACTGTATGTTTCCCTCAGCAAAACTAGCCGAGGTGTTATTGTTTCAGAAAGAAACGTAAATGATTATCTGGCACCGTAAGAATTTGTTACCTTATAACCTGCTTTTGGCCTCAGGAGTCTGGCCTGGCCTGCTCCTCATCCAGGCCTGCCTGTCATCTTCTGAGCACACGTGAACTGCTGAGAAAGCTGCCTGCCCTGAGGCGCAGACGGGGCACACCGTGTGCTCAGGGACAGACACAGGCCTTATGGCCATCTGTAAGGGATTTCCTGGTCATGACTTCAAGCAGAACATTTTAAATTTTATTTTTTGGGTGTATGTGTTCTATGTGTGTGTGTACATGTGGAGGCAAAGGCTGATGCCAGGAGGCTTCCTCTCTAGCACTCCACTTTGTTCTGACACAAGATGTCTTGTTGAGCTTGGCGCTTATGGTCTGGTGAGCCATGGGCCTGGGGATCCAGTCAGGGCCTCATGCTCCACAGTAACCGTTTACCACTGGACCAGCTCTCAGGATCTCATGTGGTTCAGGCTAGCCTAGAACTCACTGGGGGCTGAGAGTAACCTTAAATTCCTAATCCTCCTGCCTCCACCTCCCGAGTGCTGGAATGAAAGGGGCACCACACCTGGCTTTATTTGTGCACTGTAAAACATCTTTCTATAACATGATCTTTAGCACAAAGAACTGAGTTAAAAATTATGAAATCAAGGAATCTCTCTCTCTCTCTTACACACACACACACACACACACGAAAACAATACAGACTCAAAACTCAACTTTCTCTTTTCTTTCAAGACAGAATTTCTCTGTGTAGCCCTGTTTGTCTAGGAACTTACTCTGTAGACCAACCAAGCTAGCCTCGAATTTGGAGATCCACCAGCCTCTGGCTCCCAAGGGCTGGGACTGAAGGCGTGCGCCACCATGCCCGCTTTAAAGATCAGCGTTCTCACTCCTGCTGTGTTCATGTGTCACTGGTGACCCCAGATTTCTGCATTATACCCGACGGCCTATTTCACACTATCACCAGCACCCAGATTCAGAAATATTACCACCAACTTAAAGAGTGGGTGTGTGAAGACTGGGACTGTTCTCTGGCTGAGTGTCTGCAGGGATACTTTCCACCCGTAGCTGAAGCTTAAAACTCACTTCGAGTTGAAAAATTCGCTCCTGCTCCTTGCAGCCCTGCTGCTCGTCAATTTCAATGGCTTTTCTCATCACTGCTGCCATCTCGGCGATCTGGTCAACATGTGCTTCCAACTCCTGGAAGAAGGGCAGACAAGAAAGTCAGAGGAAGACGTCACTGGCACTGCCACCTAACACTACGTGACATCCGCATGTTGCCGTGTGCATGCAGCATACAGAGCTGGGTGGACATCAGGTGTTAAGAATAGAATTAAAGGGGCAGGAGGATCTCTTTGAGACCAGCCTGCTCAACAGAGTGAGTTCCAGGACAGCTGGACTACATTGAGAGAGTGGAAAAAAAGAAAAGAAAAAGGCAAAAAAAAAAAAAAAAAAAAAAAAGAAGAGAATTAAGGCTAGGGCTATACATCAGAGTATAATTAAGGCTATGGCTATACATCGGAGTATAATTAAGGCTAAGGCTATACATCACAGTATAATCCAACCCGACAGCAAACACAGTTCATCCATCTCACATGTATCACAAAGACCAAGGAGAGTCTCTCACAGCTGCACGTCCCATGGTTACAGTGATGGGAAAGAAAGTCTGTGATTCAGTCTCCTCTGCAGTACTGGTGCCTATAAGCGGATCCCCAGTCACCCGAGAGAGCATTCTAGACGACAATCCTCCTCAACAACAGGAAGGGCATTGTTTACATCCGTCCATTATTTATTTAGTGTTTGCTGAACAAGAATTTTTGAGCAAAATTAACGAATTGCTACAGAGTATTAAAACATTAAGTGCTTTTTTTGCCCGATAAAAAACTAATTTCCACATAATATAGCTACCCATATTAGTCAGTTTTATAAATTCTCTCTCATTCCTGTTTTCTGCACTTCTGTGACGTATCAGGCACTATGCAAGGCAGCAGAAGCACAACTCCTCATAAGGTACCATCCCTGACCTTACAAGCTTTGTTCGGTGAAGGAGACAATGGGGTCTAAAAATCGACAGGAGCCTGGGAATAATCATTTTCTCAATAAATAGTTTCTATTGATCACTCTTCACTGGCAACAGAACTTACTATATTCAGACAAAAACTAAATTTGAAATTATGAAGAAAAGATGAATAGTTGTAGAAAGGAACTGATCAAGACCTTAACAAACCCACGTAACTGCTCAACTGGAAGAGAGTGGGAAATACAACGGAACTGTTTTTGGTAATTAGATTTGGTATTTGTGTGTGTGTTTCTGGGAGTTGAACCCAGGACCTTTAAACCAGGCAAACACTCCATCACTGAGCTACACCCCAGCTCCATTTACTAATCCTAAAGAAAAAGATATAGGCCCTTCTGTGTTTGGTTCTGGGGACTGACGCCAGGGCTATGGTGGCACGTGGCTAAGTGCCCTCCACATCACACAGAGACGCCACCAATTCAGGAGGGTGGACTGGACAGCTTTGGACTGGCCTGAGGCACAAAGCTGTCCCCAAGGCAAATGCTAGCCATTCTCTGCAGCCCCACAGTCACCGAGGCCCTCTGTGACCGAGGACGCACATGGGTAAGTGAGTACAGTGCCAATCTGAAGGCAGCAGCTTTCTCAGCTTACAATCTGCTCAGTACATGGCACTGGCGTAGGTGTAAACATAGGAAGCCAATAATTTATTGCCTTTAAAATGGAAGAAAAAAAAGGCTTCTGACTTTCCAGCAGAGTCTGTTTTAACAAGATCATCAGGAAAAACCAATGTTTAGCATGTGTTGTAGGCCCCGTGAACAACTCACTTACTAGATGTAAGAACCATACTTCTTTTAGAGACACAAAGCAAGAACTTCAGCTCTAAAGCCCAAATGTCAGCACATCACCCTGCAACTGTCTCGATACCTTTCCACTTCCAAGTCTGTCTTATTATCAATAACTAGTCACTATTATTAATAACATATTAACAAGGGCTAGAGAGATGGCTCAGTGGCTAAGAGCACTGCCTGCTCTTCCAAACGTCCTAAGTTCAATTCCCAGCCCCCACATGGTGGCTCATAACCATCTGTAATGAGATTTGGTGCCCTCTTCTGACCTGCAGGCATAGTACTGTATACATGATATAAAATATATTAACAATAGATAAACAATAGTTATTATTTCTACTCTGCAGCAACAGCCCAGATCTTCAAGATTTAGGACACAACACAGAGAGTATCACTATGTACAGCACTAAATTCAAAAGGCATTTTTTGAATTTCTATTTGTGAACTCAAACCAAAGAACTACAATTAATTAAAACCTAAAAATTTTATATTTGATGGACCAGCCTTTTATAATATCAGGCTAAAGTTAATATCAAGAAAATATATTTTCCTTTTTTAGATAGGGTCTCGCTGCACAGCTCTGGCCAGCCTGGGACTTGCTACGTAGATCAATTTGGTTTCAGACACAGAGATCTACATTCAGTGTCAGAAATGCACTGTCGTATGAGAGCAAAGACCACAGTGGTATCTACGAAGGGCAAACAAAAGATGGCTGGTAAGCATCTAAGGCTCTATACCTAACACAGTGGCTTACATCCTCTGTGTGACACACAGAGCGTGAAGGACAGTTTCAGACTCAGCAGCACGGCCATGAAAAGCACATTGTTCTTCAATTGATTTTGTTTATTTGCTGGTCTAAACTGGAAGGGCAATTCAAAATGAAACAGCTTTTTAAACGGACCCCCGCTTCCACCCATCCCCCGAAGTTGACTGTTTGATTTAGTGTACATTCTGATTTGCTTCCAAGTGCCGCCTCTCCAGTCCATGCTGAGGTGCTTCGAGGATGTGCCGAGACGCATCAAGGAAGAATCCTCCGCAGTGGTTACGGTGTACCATGTCAATCTGTAGTACAGAGTCGTTATAATGTTAATACGGACTTCATCCGTAATTTAAAAACTGGATGAGTGTTAGTTCATGCGTGTTAGCCAACTGCTGGAATGTTTGTTTTTTTAAAAATTTCCAAAAAGGCATCTGTTAAAAAAAATAATGTAGAACTAACTATTTGGACAAAACGGAGTTATGTTTTCTAGTGGTTTTTAAATATGGACTCACAAAGCTCTAGGCGAGTGCAGAAACCTGTACTACTACTACAGCCTCGAGCAGGACACATGCTCCAAGCACAGCCAGACTCAACTGTGCTCCCCTCGTGTGTCGCAGAATGACTTCTGTGTTGAGGCACAGCACATCACTGGCGCCTAAACAGTCTAGACCGCGGCACTCTTGTGCCTGTATCTCGTTTCTCTGCCCGTGCACTCCCCGACTCCCGTAGAGCTAATTCCAGGCTAGATTAAAGTGCTGGGTTCTCCAGGACTGCTCCTCCCACTGCTGTAGTAATGCTCCTTTCCCCACGCCTCCCATCACACTCCAGCTCAACACCAATGTGACGTATCCCTTCATTCCTCCTGCTCCTGTCCATAGCGACTAAGCCAATGCAGGGTGGTAATAAATGTTTGATTTACTGAGCCAAAATGTCTCCTTTTTGGGAAAAATCAAAACCACAAACATTAATATGTATTAGTTAGAATTAATAGCAAATAACTGAACAGTCATTTATTGGAAGGCAGGGATCAGCACTTAGATGAACTCAACCTACACAACAAATGTTACAGACGGATCATGGCTATTTAACTTTTTGACTAACAGGATAGCACTGATGAATGGAACACCCAGTGGGTTTTGTATATGGAGGGTGGGGTGTTGAACCCAGGGCCTCAGGTATGCTAAGCACAAGTTCTACCATGGAGCTCTTAATGTGCTACAGAAAACACTCGCTCTGCCACAGTTGCTATGAGACTGACAAGATCTTATTCCACACACTTTTTAATTTAATTTAATTTTATTTATTTGGTGGTGGTATTCACTACTTTTTCAAACTTCTGTTTTTCAAATTGCAAAACAAGAGGGCCTTTTGGAATTTCAAGACTGCATTTCAATTATTCTTTATACTTATATATATTAAAAAAAACCTAAGTTACATATTTACTTAATTTTTGGAGAGGGAGAGTAGAATTAAACCAGAATCTCAAGTAGCCAGGCTGGCCTAGGACCTCTCAACCTTCCTGCCTCTGTCTTACAAGTACTGGGATTAAAGAGTTGCGTGTTACCATACCTGACTTAGATATACACTGAAATACTCCATAACAAATACTAACATCAACTACAGACTTTATTTTCAAAAGACCAGTTAAACAACCAAGGACTTCCATTTTGTTAGGGCATGAAAATTATAAATAGCTAATAATCAGTCCAATTTTAGTTCTTTATTCTTCGACTAATTGACACAAGAGGTGGCTAATATGTATAATGGTCACCCAAAGAAGACTAGCTATTTAATTCCGATGGAATAATTTAAAAATACTATAGACATCAACATGGAAGAATATATATATATATATATATATATATCACGATTACTATCTCTTCAACATTAGTCATAAGTAGGCTATATCATCCAATCTAATGTCTTCACTTCCCACTGGCAGTTAACATTCAGTTTCATGTAAGCAGCGAAGACTATTCTGCTTATCTTGACAGCAGCTGTTCCCAAGCGACCAAGAAAAACGACTGCAAAAACACTCTAACCACTCCAGCTTCGCTTCTAAAATGTCAGCTAGCGCGCACTGTCCCCAACCCTACGGATTTCATGAGGATGAGTGGCCTCCATTCAGACTGGACTCTTTGGGGAAACAATCTACACTCAGCAGCTCAGACTTTAAAAGCATTTCAGTTTCTGTTTGTGTAACAGGTACCATTACACAAATTTACTGGAAAAAAAATACTTAAAAACAAAGACTCAGCTGGGTGGTGGCAGCACACACCTTTAATCCTAGCACTCATGAGGCAGAGGCAGGCGGGTCTCTGAATTCGAGGCCAGCTTGGTCTACAGAGCAAGTTCCAGGACAGGCTCCAAAAAAGATTCACAGAGAAACCTTGTCTCTGGATGGGTGGGTGGGTGGAGGGGAAGGCAGAGAATCTTACAAAAATAATTTTAAAACTGAATGTACCTTTATTTTTTTAAAAAAGTTTATTTCTGAATCACTCACACACACACACACACACACACACACACACACACACACACACATTTTAAAGTTACTGAGGACACCAACAGAGAGGCAGAGGCAGATGGTTCTCTATGCTTTTAATGTTAGACTGGTCTACATAGTGAGTTCCTAGACAGCCAGAGCTGGATAGTAGGACCCTGTTACTCGGGAGAAATGGGAGTTAGAAGGATAAACCAAGAAGAAAAGAATACATAACAATAACGGGGATGGGGAGACGACAACAGAAAATGTCAATTAAAACTGCGAGATATTTCTGGGTATGGTGGCATACACGTTTAGTCCTGGCACTCAGGAAGCAGAGGCAGGAGGGTCTTTGAATTTTAAGCCTAATCTACAGAGTGAGTTCCAGGGAAACCAGGGTTACAAAGAAACCCTGTCGTGGAAAAAAAAAAGAAAGAAAAAGGAGGTATTATATATCCTATCACAAGAATTTTAGTAGATTATTTTCATTCTTTAAAAACTCTGAACATAGGTTAACAATGTCCCCCAGTTTTCATTTCAAGTCAAATTCATAGAAGGGATTACCTTTGAATGTTGCTCTTTTAGCTTCATTATTATACCTGGGTCATCTCTCTTGCTCGCCATGAGTAATCTGAACATCTGCTCTCGATACTTGCTCATTATCAGTTCCAAGGCAGACTGGTGTTCTTCCAAGGATGTTCGTAGTTCTATTGAAAACAGTGTGCTTTATTCAGATGAGTTAAGATTATGTCAAACACTGATAGGCAGGAATCTTAAAATGAAACATGCAACGAAGAAGCCCCTCATATTTTACTGAAATAAAAGTTTTATGCTGTGTATGTGTGTGTGTGCATGTTTGTCCCCATGCCGTGCACATGCACAAAGGTCATAGGACAACTTGCAATTGATTTACACCTTCTACCAGGGGTTGCCAGAAATGGACACCAGGTTTGGTGTTAAGTGTCCTTGATCCACCGAGATAGCTCTCATTAGCTTTTTAAAGTGTTCATTTTTAAAACTCATTTTTTTTTAAATATTTGTTTATTTATTATGTATACAATATTCTGTCTGTGTGTATGCCTGCAGGCCAGAAGAGGGCACCAGACCTCATTACAACAGATGGTTGTGAGCCACCATGTGGTTGCTGGGAATTGAACTCAGGACCTTTGGAAGAGCAGGCAATGCTCTTAACCGCTGAGCCATCTCTCCAGCCCCCTAAAACTCATTTCTTAAAAAAAAAAAATCATTTCAGAGCTATAAGGCTGGACTGGGGAAAGTTCCACACAAGTACAGCACTGTGATGAACCTGAGCACGTATGCGGAACCCGGAAGGAACAAGAACCCTAACCCAGGGCTTGAGAGTAAAGGCTCCATTATGAAGCTAACAGTCTGCAGTGGCAGAACAAATGGCACACGGAGGAGAGCTGTGGACAAGGGCAGAAGAGAGACCAGGAAGTGACTGAAGGTCCTTGTACAAGGAAATAAAAATAGACAAATGTATTTATTTATTTATTTGTTGGTTTTTGGGACAGAGTTTCTCTGTGCAATAGTCCTGGCTGTCCTGGAACTAGGTCTTGTAGACCAGGCTGTAGATCGCCTGATGATATTTATTCTGGCAAGTTCAGACTAATGCTTGTGTTGAAGTGTACTGACATTTCATTTGTATTTTAATAAATAAATCTTGCTTGAAGATCAGAGAGTAAAACAGCCCCACTGGTCAGTCTTACAGACCAGGCAGTGGTCTTTAATCCTTTAATCCCAGCAGCCAAACTAGTTGCCATAGAAACCTGGCTGTGCCCCCCTTTAATCCAGCACTAGAGGGGGATATAAAACAAGACAGCTCTCAGGCTCAGTCTCATTCTGAGATTCTTGGAGGCAGGATCACCATTTTGGACTGAGGTAGAGGTAAGAGCCAATGGCTGCTGCTTTGCTTTTCTGACCTTCAGGATGAACCCCAATGTATCTTTCTGAGTTTTATTAACCGTGGTTCACTGAAGGATGGGGGAAAAAGTTGAGTGAAAGTCTTCAGTTAAGACAGCATGGCACAGACTATGAGCAGTCAGGCTGGGACACACGAGGGAGTGGGGCTCCTCCTTTCCAGGCTAAAAACAAAACAAAACAAAACCAAAACAAAAGACAAAACCCAGATGTTGAGGAGAAGCAGCTAAGACAATGCTCAAAAGGGCAGACTTCACGGAAAGGATTGGTTAAAGCAGCAGTGACTCCTGTCTACGCATACACACCAGAAAGTAAGATTAAATATTAAAAAGTAACGTCAGTTGACTATTTCCCCATTTAAAAAGGGTTCTATTTTATTTCATGTGTATATGTCAGTACCTGCACATATGTGCCTCGTGACCCCAAAGAGGGTGTCGCATCCTTGAGATGGAATGAGAGGCAGCTCTGAGCTGCCAGGAACTGAACCTGGGTGCTCAAGAGCTCTTAACCACTGAGCCACCTCCAGCCCCCTGTGATTTGTGACTGTCCCAGCCAGTCCCCAGAGGAGACCAAACACCTTGCCTTTGTTCTCCTGCTGCAGTTCTCGGATCTGCTTGTTTTCTTGCTGGATTCCCATAACCAATGTGGACCTTGGCCGATGTCTTGCAACTTCATTAAGTTCTTGGATTTCTTCCTGGTACTAATGAAAAGATTAAAGAACAACAAAAGGGAAGTCAATATTTGCAAATTTTTACCTGCTAATTAAATGTAAGTGAGCCGAACCTCCAAGAGTTAAACAGAGGTATTACATGACTCAGCATTCCTTCCAAAGGAAGAAAAAAAGAAAACAACCACAGTGCCATTACTCATAACAGGAAAAGAAGAGAAGAGTTCAAGTATCTCCCCACTGAAGAGAGAAGAAACAGGACACGCTGTGTCCCCCTGCAGTATTACTGGGCAATGGATTAAAAAAAAAGGCTGACACATAATACAACTCAAATGAATTTTAATATATGGTAAGAGCCAATCACGGAAGCCATACAGCTCACTTCTTACTCACATAGTGAGTCTAGAGCAGTGTCTACAGCAGGCAAACCCACTGGGAGAGTTCAGTGGTTTCAGGGCTGAGGGATGGGAAGCTAGAAAGACACTGACTGACGGGATGGGTGTACAGTTTCCTTAGCATGAGCAGGGCCCCAGGCTCTATCCTGAGATGAAGTCTGTTACGTAGTAGCTCTAGATGTCCTCTAACTGACTTTGTAGACTAGGCTGGTCTCGAACTCACAGAGATTCACCTCCTTTTGTCTCCCAAGTGCTGGGATTAAAGGTGTGCACCACAACACCTGGTTGGATTTTGAATTTTTTTTTTAAATAGGAACCCAAATTTAAGATTAGTCATTTTTCTTGAGGCATCCTTACTGGACAGCTATCAATGACTTCATTATAACATTCCTAGTTCTTAATTCCAGGTGTCAAACACCCCTGTCAGGTCTGTGCTCACTCATTGCCACTAGACTGGACGGCCAAGGAGCAGGTGCTTTAGGGACACAGCTGCGACACAGACTGAGTGAACTTGCTCCGCTGTTCCTGGTGACTTTTGAAGAGTCTTAGTTAAGGGTTGCTTTGTCTGTTGAGACAGGGCTTCTCTGTGTAGCCCAGGCTGGCCTTGAACTCAGAGTGCTGGGACTAAAGGTGCATGTCACCACTGCCTGGCTAGAGCTGCTTTTTCAGAAGCTGGAAATCTTTATGGGGGGGGGATGGCTTACACACCTGAATGCAGTTGTTTACTGGAAGATGCCTCCATACGCTATTAACAGGAAGCAAACCTACTTCATCCCTATGTTAAGGGTAGATTTAAAACATGCCAGCAAAAATGAACTTGAAATAATTGCATAGGATGAAAATTAGATATTTCCTTACATCATTAAAAAAATATTTGGATGTTAAATAATACCCAAGTACTTTTAGAAAGAAAAGTATAAACATCTCGGCATTATATACTACAACAAATTACCTAATATTAGTGAAATGTGTTATATCTGGTCCTTATCAGATATATTTAGATTTAACAATTTCACTTACTTTTAACTCTTTTACTTTTAATGTACATTTCTGTCAGAAGAGGGATAAAATTTATAGATTTTAAATAAATCTACCTATGTACCTGTCACAGACCATAATATACCCTACTCTAAAGTGAAACACACACGAGTGAGGCTTCGTGTAAACTTTAGTTAAAAATGATCTGATTAAGTAGTAGGTTATTATGATGGTTTGAATGAGAATGGCTCCCACTGGCTCACAGCCTGCACACCTGTCACCAGGGAGTGACAGATTTGAAAGGGTTAGGAGGTGTGGCTTTATGAGCCCCTCTCTTCCTGCTGCCTGTGGATCTGGATGTAGAACTCTCAGCCCCTTCTCCAGCACCACCTCCGTCTGCAGGCCATCATGCTTCTTGCCATGACGATAATGCTGAGGTCAAGGTGTCTTTTCACAGCACAGGAACACTGACAAAGATATTTATGATTGATGAAGCTTTGCTAAATGACGTCAGTCAGGAAAAGTCAAACCTGCTTCATGGCTTCCACTCGCTTGCTGAGGGCCGTGGTCTGCTCGATGAGGGACTCTGCTGCATCGTCATGATCGCGCAACCTTTCCACAAGGGTTTTTGCGTCAGCAAGTGCCTTCTCAATTGTGCAGCTCATTGCTAGAGGAACACCAGAAAGTCAATTACAATCAGGACTTGGGTCAACATGTGCCTTATCCCAGTTTCCCATCATCAGAGACACCCTACTTAAGCTTCCCTTGCTAAGACTGTTCATTATAGAGAGGAAAGCAGTTAGGAGTACCATGTACTGCCTGCTGGGGAACATGCAAATCTGATGGTAAGAACGCTCCCTAGCCACCCCCCAGACACACACACACACACACACACACACACTCACTCACTCACCCACAAATCTGACAGTAGAAACTCTCCCTAGCCCCTGCC
Source organism: Myodes glareolus (assembly GCF_982192425.1). Taxonomy (NCBI): domain Eukaryota; kingdom Metazoa; phylum Chordata; class Mammalia; order Rodentia; family Cricetidae; genus Myodes; species Myodes glareolus. Next base: position 5,885,660 of record NC_142028.1, read on the forward strand.
CCCAATACACACTCAAATCTGAAGAGCCGAGCCGGCCTTTGTGTACTTTGCTATGTTAAAGACTCAGCCTCCTCCTGGATGAGCTACTGCAGCTTATGTAAAGTGACATCATCTCAGCTTTCCTTATGGAAAGAAGTTTCCACAGTGAATACCATCAGCCACTACAGATGACTTTCAGTATGTTCTAACGAAGCACTAAAGGGGATGCTGAGATGCTGAACACGGAACAGAAGCAGCAGGTGTTCGGCTGCATCACCAAGGGCAACACTTGGCAGCAGTGACACAACAGCCGGCCATCTGCTGCAGGGTGCACAGTCCAGAGGGACCAAGCCTCTCCTCTGCAAGGTGGGGTGAACAAGAGTTCCAGCAATTGACTGAGTGTGAATCCTGGCAGCAGCCATAGCTGCTAAGAGGCAAAACCTAAAATCCACACAGTGGAGACTGATCAACAGGCTGTGCTAATCTCCAAAGCAAAACAGAAATCTGGAAAAACAGGGGGTCCCTTCCTGTAACAGATTCCAGAAGAGAAACGGATAAATGCTGGATACAGAACTCAGCAAAGCTGGATCTCTGTGAGTCTGAGGTCAGCCTGGTCTACATGGTGAGCTACAGAACAGCTAGACTACACAGTGAGACCCTGTCTCAAATAAGCAAAAAATAAGGAAATAAACAAACAAAGACTCTAGGAAGATAATTTTTTAAAAAGCTCAGTTTGGAACTGAAGAGAATAGTTAATTGTGTTTGCTACTCTCGCAGAGGACCATACCGGAGGCTCACAACCATCTCTAACTCCAGCTTCAGGGATCCAACACTTTCTCTGGCCCCTGCAGACACTCCGATGCATGGGTACACATCCACGCAGACAAACAGGCAGACAGGCAGACAGACAGACAGACACACACACACATAAAAATTAAGATCAAACAGGTCAACGGATCCAAGAAAATGCAAAGCTGAATGATGTTAGAATTACAGCACAGGACATGAACAAAAACCCTGAAAAGGAACTAAACGGAAATCTTAGAAAAGAAGATTTCAATAAAATGGTTAAGATAAATTTATAGCATAACACAAAATGTTTGTATTAGAGTCTAAGATCTGAACTCAATCATCTAACTCCTAACCTTGAGAAAGTATGGAAAGAGCAGAACAAATCCCAAGTAAATAGAAGGTAAAGAAAATAGACACAGTGAAACCATAGGCTGGAATGGGGGCGGTAGGGACGACCAGATACCAACAGAGGCTGAATAACCAACTTAAAAATAAATGAAGAGCCAGTGGTGGAGGCCCATCCTAGTCCCCAAGAATCTACAGCAGGTGCATCAAGAGGAGTCCAGTCTGGGTTACATAGTCTGTCTCAATTCCAACTCCTCTAAAGAACAAGAGAAATCACTACAGAGCCATACTTCACTCCAAACGCAAGGGAACAGAATAATATATCTCATATACACGAATTAGATAATTTAGATTAAACCTATTTGTGGTGGTTTGAAAGAAAATGGCTCCCAAAGGGAGTGGCACTATCAGGAGGTGTAGTCTTGTTGGAGGAAATGTGTTGTTGTGGGGGTAGGATTTCAGCTTCTCTCAGTCGACTTCCTGTTGCCTCCGAGTCAAGACTAGGACTCCACATCCAGCACCTCGTCTGCCTGCACGTGCCAGGCTCCCCTTCATGATGATAATGAACTGAACCTCTGAAACTGTAAGCCGCCACCTGAATCAAATATTTTCCTTTTATAAGAGTTGCTATGGTCATGGTGTCTCTTCACAGCATTGAAAACCCTAACTAAGACAAGATTAATTCCTCAAGACCCACAAATGACACAAAGTCATACAAGGAGAAATGGTAACTAGCAACAGACTTATGACTATTATAATCACTGGAGTTACATAACCAAATTTCTACAGCTATTTTCTAACAAGTTTAAATAGTAAAGAAACTGGAGTTTAAAAATATCCTGCAAAAAAGGCTCCATATCCAGAGAGCTTCAGTGGCAAGTCCTAAAATACACACCGAGGGCTGACGACATGGCTCAGAGTCAACAGCACTGCTGCTCCTGTAGAAGGAGCACCCGTGGGTGGCGCACGACCATTCCTAACTCCAGTTCCAGGGGATCCGACACCCTCTTACCAACTCCATGGGCACGCACCTGCAGCAGATAGATACATGCAGGCAGAAGGTGCACACATAAAATAAACCCAAGGGTCAGGAAGGTCAATAGAGGCCCTATCTCGCAAAACAAATGGTATTACCCAATCTCTTTAAGGAAACTGGAATACTTATATGGTGGAGCATGGTGGCACATATCTTTAATCTCAGCATTCCAGATGCAGAGGTAGATAGATTTCTATGAGCTTCAGGTCAGCCTGATCTACAAAGACAGACCCTACCTCAAACAAACAAACAATAAAAGGAAAGAAAAGAAAAACAAACACTTTTAGATTCATAAAGCAATTCAGCATTTAAAAAATTTTAACATTACTGACACCAAAACCATACAAAATGAGAAAAACAAAAGAAATCACAGAATAATATTTCTCATAAGTACAATACAAAGACTAAATACTTTCCTCACTAAAATTGAAACAAGGTAAGGATGTTCCAAATACCAACCTTGTTGAGTTTACCAGAGCATTAAGTGTAGACAGAAGTTTCTATCCTGCCTGGTCCCCCAGCTCTTCAATCCCAAATAAACACACAGAAGTTTATAGTAATTATAAGCTGTTTGTCTTATTAGCTCAGGCTTATTATTAACTAACTCTTACAACTTAAATTAACCCATAAATCTTGTCTATGTTTGGCCAAGTGGCTTGGTACCTTTTCTCAGTGAGGCATTCTCACCTTACGTCCTCTGTATCTGGCTGGTGACTGCATCTCTGCCTTGCGTCTTCCCAGAATTTTCCTGTTCTGGTCACCCTACCTATACTTCCTGTCTGGCTACTGGTCAATCAGCATTTTTTTTAAAAAAAGCAATACGAGTGACAAATCTTTACAGTGTGCAAGAGCATTAGCACACAGCAAATAAGGGGAAGGGGAACTATCAACTGGGATACATACAAGAAAACTGTTCTGATTTGTAATCCATGCTGCTATACTAAAAAATCCTAAAGAATAAAAACAATTTCTTTCAATGTTTAAAAGGAGACAGGAGTCAAGTGAGATACACAGAGAGAAAACAAATGGGTGGGTAGGGAGGTGGGGAAGATCTGGGAGGAATCAGGGGATGAAAATAATAAAAATACATTCTATGAGATTTTCAGAGACTAAAAATGTAAAACATAAAATTCCTACAGTCTATGATTTTAGCATGTCTATAGGATACAAGTACAAGCCCAAAGGATACAAGAACCAACTGTTCTTTCATAAGCTAGCAATGACAATTAGGAAACAAATATGCAAAAATTAGGTAATGCATGTTAAATGGATTAATTCCTCAAAACCCACCAATGACAAAAACCTCACGAGAAATGAGTGTCGAAGAATGTTCCTAGAAACATTTAAGATAGTTACATTTATAAGTACATATATATTATAATAGATAAATGAAATTCTTGGGCACAATCAAAGTATATGCAGGATCTATATGCTGGCAACTACAAAATGGTAACAGAAAAAGCAGGGTCTAATTATGTGGAGAAAATACTGTGCTCAGTATAATGGAGACAAAATGTTTTCAGCTATCAGTCAATGTAGCTGGAAACTGACAAGCTGATTGTATAATTTCTATAGAAAGCAAGGAAACTAGAATCACTGAAACCATAGTGCAGAGACACAAGTGCACGATTTAAGACTCACTTTACACACAGAACCATGGCTCTGATACAGGGAGACAGAACAGAGATGCTGCCGAAAGAGGCCCACAGGAGGGTAACCAATCCATTTTTGAAAATGCACAAAGGAAGCTGGGTGTGGTGAAGATACTTTTGTAACTCAATCACTGCGAAGGTTGAAGCAGAGGAATCACTGAAAGCTTGGGGCTAGCATGAACTACTACAGTGAGTTCAAGGCCAGCATGAGCTACACAGAGTCAAAAGGCAAAACAGCAAAGGGCAAAGGCAAGCCAGAGAATACCAGGTGCTAGGAAGATGGCTCAGTGGTTACAGTGCGGCCGCTCAGCTTCGAGGATGAGAGGTACTCAGCTTCGAAGATGACAGGTATTCTGTCAGGCCGATCCAAGTTGTCAATCTGAAGCCCTCTTCTGATTGTCAAGGGCACCCGCACATGTGTGTACACACATACATATCCACTTTTTTTTAAAAAAGAGAAATGGTAAACATTTTTTCAACAAAGGGCACTGGATAACCTAGACACCTATGCTCCGGAGAGTAATCTCAACACAATTCTTACTTGATTTATAGAATGCTTTTCTCAAAACGGAGCACAAATTTTAATATAAAACGAAAAACAGTAATATAAGAAGAAAAAGAAACAAAGAAAACCTCTGTAATATGGAGATAGTCAGTACCAACAGCATGAAACATAAAACCATGGAAACCGCTGGTGAATCAGGCTTCATCCAGATGAGTAACTGACTATCAGACGCTAAGACAGTCTGGAGAAGACAAGCTAGGCCTCCAGGAAGCATTTCCAAGTTATATATCTGATGGAGGACTCAACCAGAAAAGGGGGGAAAAATAACTGTCAAAGTAGCAAGAATAAGTCTAAATTTAAAAATGGCCAAAAGATTTACCCTAAAACATATACAGATGATGGGGAAAAAGCACATGGAAAGATGTTTACAATCACCAAATAAATTTAAATAAAATGGTGACAGCCTCCCCACAATCCTACTCAAACTGCTAGGTAATACTTACAACTTGGAGTAGGCTCTCTTCCCCACCATATGGGCTCAGGGATCAAACTCGGGTTGTCAGTTTGTGGCAGGCCCACTAATTTTAATTAATTCAAATTGGTAGATCTCTGGACCTAAAAACACCTTATTTTGCAGTTTAGATAATAGGACAAGTGTTACTCCTCTTTTTCCACTGATAAAATGGACTCAAGGATTCCAAACGCAGGAGCTGAGTCACAGTCTGGTGGGGCCAGGACTGGAACTCCAAGCCACACTGGACCTGAGGGCCCTACCTGCTTCTTCCCATGTTAGAACTGTCTCAGCATCCTGAGGGGAAAGAATAAATTCCCTGACTCCACAGAGTGGAACTTCTAAAAGATTTAATTTTTTTCATTTCAAATCAACCAAGGGAGATGTACATGAAGAACAATTTAAAAAACAAGAAATTTTTAAATTTTTCATATAACTACAAAAATCTAGCAATTGTTTTAAGTATGCATTAATATTAAGCAATGAGTATGCTGGGATTTTAAAAAAGAACTACTTTAAAAATGTTCTTTAGGCTGCACAAAGACGAACAAAGCGAACTACATTTTTACATCTTAGAAGTCTAAACCTATCTGCACAGAAAGAATTGTAAAAGGGTAACTCAGAGCCTAATTTTATTAACATTTCAGGAAACAGCGGCACAGCCTCTGAAAGCCTGTGTACTCATTTCCTATTTGCAAAACCTCAAAAAAAGCTTAAAATACTTTATAATATGAATTTGCTTTGCCACTCTTTTTAAAAGATGCTTCCTCTCCCTTTTTGGCCAGTAAGTAACGTGGGAGATACTGTTCTCCACATTCTGTTACAAATTTTAAAAACAGACTCCAATTTAAAGGAATATTTTCAAATGTATCTGCTCATTTTTTCAGTACTTGTCTTAACTAGTCATGACACAAAATTATTTTATACAGGTAGGCTCAGATTTCAGGGGCAGACTTTCTTTTTTTTTTTTTTTTTTTTTGGTTTTTCGAGACAAGGTTTCTCTGTAGCTTTGGAGCCTGTCCTGGAACTAGTTCTCATTGACCAGGCTGGCCTTGAACTCACAGAGATCAGCCTGCCTTTGCCTCCTGAGCGCTGGGATCAAAGGCCTGCGCCCGGCTCAGGGGCAGACTTTTAATAAGTTTTCTTTATTTGCTTCCTGCTTTAGTCCCATTTTCACCCACTCTACCACTAAGACATTTGCAGTCAGATTCTGACAGATGGTTTAGAACATTCTGCTGCTGATTACAGAGAAACCACCACCTACCCACAACAGCAATTGCCAGCTGTTTACTTTTAGCTTTTAGTTAAGAAAATCTAAAGAAATTCAAGTAACTCTTGCTTCTTTTATAAACAAATCTACAAGTTATCTGATTGCTGGAGATACATAAACAAACTTGTGATATACGACAGATGTGTTTTTAAATCTCAAAAGTTTAGTTTAAAATTTGTTATTGCTTAGGCAGGTATCTCTAATGTTAGTAGTTAGATAATATATTAACTGGCTTATGGAAATACCAAAGTAAAATGTGTTTCAAGTCTTTCTGAAAAATATTTTTAAGATCAAGAATATATCATCAGGTGTGGTGGTGCGATGTGGGATTCCCCTCTGCATGCTGTGAATATGTTTTATTACCACTGTTTAATAAAGAAGCTGCTTAGGGCCAATGGCAGCGCAGAATACAGCAGGATTGTAACTGTGAGTTCAAGGCCAGCCTGGTCTATAGTGAGTTCGAGGGTAGCCAGGGCTATGTAGAGAGACTCAATCTCAAAAAACAAACAAAAAGCAGAATGTATATAAACTGTAGTCAGACTTTTCTTTGGGCCTCCAGCTCACAAATAACACACGGAGACTTACTATTTCTGAAAGCTTGGCCTTAGCTTAGACGTTTTAAACCAGCTCTTATAACTTAATTAACCCATTTCTATTAATCTAGGTTCTGTCAAGTACTGTCCATCCTGCTTCCTCTGTGTCTCAAGTCTCCCGAGTGCCAAGATTCCTCTTCCACTTCCTTTCTCTCCCCGAAATCCTGTCTATACCTCCCATCTTGCTTTTGGCCCTTCAGCTTTTTATTACACCAATCACAATACACCTTCCCACAGTGTACAAACACTCCACAAGGATAAATGATACACAAAAATGTGCATCTTGTGCAGACAGATACACTGTATGAATGCACAAATCATTTTTTACCCCACGAATATGAATGTACTTGAAGGTCTATGAAGAACATCCGATACTCCTAAAGCTGAAAGGAACACAGTTTGAGAGAAAGAGCACCAGTGAATCAAAACCAACCTAGAACTGTGGCTAGGTTGTGTGTGTTCAAATTAACAATCCAAAGAACTAACCTAACCCAAACCAGTTATTTCTAACATATGGGTAAAAGTCAGTGGAAAAAAATTCATTCTTTTCATGAATGCATTTATGCTGAACACTATCAAAAACATTTGTGTCATATAAAATTCGACTTGTCAGATACAGATACTAACATAATACAAAATCACTTGACGCATGAGGTGTGTGTGCATGCACACACATATGCTATCATATACAACCTCCAACAACTAATAGCAAAAGTACAATTACATACATGTTAGGAATACAGGGCTGCTCATATTCAATACAGGTTAAGGACATTTACCCGAAAATAAAAAAGGCCCTTCAGGTTCTAATGCTCTGATTTTTAAGGGACCCAGAATTTTTGTAGTAGATTCTTTAGAATGACTGTATTATAAATATGTATACATATTTGCATAAATAATGCTTGCTATGTGCCAACACTGAGCCAGCTTTCGTTTTAAAGATGAATAAGACATGATTCCAGACTCAAAAGTTCAAGCTGGCAGAAGAGACAAATAATTGAATACATCTTAATAAATACTGCAGACTTATGTCAAGAGCTCTGGGAGCTCACTGTATTATCAATATCACCCAAGGGAGTTTTGGGTTTTGATAGACGGTGAGAGAGCAAGCATCCCAACAGGACTACACCCGGCGAACAACGGCAGAGGTCTGCGGAAACACCCAACAACCCGGCATGCGTGCCTGGTAAAGAATTAGGGGCAGCAACAAGGTGACACTAAGAAGTAAAATACGATTTGAGACGGTGCGGTAAAAGGCCCCGATGAATCAATATGCTTAAATTAGAAGTTGAGAAAGTTTCAGGGGACAAAATGCATTTCACAGGGACACCCGTTTGGGGTGGAAGAAAGGGAACTGTAATGATCGCAGGGAAAGAAGAAACAACCTGGCGCGGTGTGAGTGAGATTCAGAACCTTAACAATTCTAAGGTCCGTGGTCTGGAAAGGAGCATGGGCACTGCCGATCGCGGTCGGGATAGAAAGGAAAAGCGGGCAGAAAGAAGAGGCCCGGCTCTTTCGGAACAGACACTTGCCAGTCAGTAACTGACCATAGAAATAGCAGTATAAAAACAGCAGTCTCTCAAAGAAAACCTCAGAACGGAAGAAAGAAGGAAGGTCTGCGGGATCACACATACACATAAGTCTCCTGTCCGTACTCATCACTCTGAGAGCGGAGAAATGCACTGCTGTTGAAAAATGGAGGAACGCACGCACTTGGAGTTTACGAACATCTTTCTGGAGAAAACCAGTTCTTCAACTCGGAATAGAATTCGGAAGGGCACTGCGGGATTAAATCAATCAGGATGGCGGCGAAGTCCAAGTCGCCAACACGGTGCAGCATGCGGAGGTAAATTCAACAGTGACAAGTCCCTCCCGCCACCGCCCACGGAGCTCCCGGGCGGCCCGGGCAGGAAGAAAACAAACCCGGAAGGGTGCCCTGCGGCGAGAGAGGGCTCGGGGTTTTCACGGATCTTCCTTCCGTACCTCGGTTCCCGGACAGGAGCTGGGAGGGAGCGCGGAGAGAGAGAGCCCGGCTCGGGGGCTCGCCTACGCCTTATTCCACTCACTCGGCTCCAGTCCCTCTCAGCCGTCGGCGACGGGGACCCGCGAGATCCCGGCGTCCAGGGCCGGCCTCCGCACCCTCGCTGCGCCTGCTCAGCGACCAGAAGCACGGCGCTGCCCAGACGGCGGCCACTCGCACCAGCAGCCCGAGCGCCTCGGACCCATCCCCGGCCGGTCTGAAACCTCCGCTCCCGGCAGCCGCCGAGCGACAAGCTTCGCGAGACTTCCGCGGACGCCCGCGAGAGTACACCACCCCTGGACGAGGGGCTCGCCGCTGATTGGTAGAAGAGGCGGGGGCGGGCCGGGTCCCTCCCTCCTGGCCACGCCCACCTCTCCTGCTCTCACGCTTTAGCTCTGCCGCTCGCGAATTCTCGCGTGGTTTCCGAGGCCGGTGGAAGGCGGAGAAGGGGAGGCTGCGAGGCTGGGCTTCGCCTCTGCAGAGTCGAGGCCGGTTTGGGCCGGTTTGGGCCGGGCCGCGGCAGCTAGTGCTTGCTTTGGGGGGCTTCTCTCAGGTCATCCTGGCCGTTCTTCCCAAAGATTGATTGGGGACAATCGTTGAAGGCATTTTTTTTTCTCCCTCCCCGTTCTTTTCACTAGCTCCGCCCTCTTCCGGTTCGGGGCTCTCCTCGGAAGGGAAGGGAAGATGGCGGGGCTGAGCGAGGGCGCCGTGCGCACGCGCGGGCCCGAGTCCGCTCTCGTGCGCGCACGCGCAGGCGCGCGCTCCTGCGTTTAGGAAGCCGGTGTGTTGGGAGATGAGCGGGGCCGTCCTCCGCCGGTGGTACCCGTCTCCACGGCTGTGCACCGACTCCCCACCCACCCTCCTCAGCCTTCTCCCTCGGCCTCCTTTCGTTCGCTGCAGGACCAGGCACGAAAGTAAGCGAACCTCCCTGCCGCGGGCTCCCCCGTCCGCTCGCTTTGCACACCGCCCCCCCCCCCCCCGCAGCCAGGTGTGTGCAGGTTGCCGAGAGGCACTTGTGCATGGAGGGGCGCGCGGGGCGGTCCAGAGCGGCAGAGGGAATAGCGGGACCGTTAAGAGGGTTCGTTCCCTTGCACACTCTTGTTCCTGCTTCCCATGTGCTTTTAGAGTGTGGATTTTTTTTTTTTGTCTGTTCTGTGTTATGAGCGAATCAGGGGACTGCACCACGTATTCTGTGTTTATAAGGAAAAGTTTTAAAAGTGGTTCGTACTCAGCATCTGCTTGTTTTGGGAGACATAGTGAATTCTTACGGTGTAGTGCAAGTAGCCTGGGGAGGATGAAGGTTTGGACTGCATGGAAAGACCCAATGTTTTGTACTTTTGCTGTCAGTCTTCCTGTGGGCTTTCCCTCTGCCCTTAGCACGGATCAGCATAAATGCCTTTGAAGAATTGATCTGTGATATATAGGGAATATGAGTCAAATACAAATAGGATGTCCAGATGTTTTCTTCTATTTTAAGTACTTTGTAAGAGAAAAGAGAATTAGGGACTCATTTTGTCAGGTAAATTGACAACATTGTACTATCTAGCTCAGCTCTTTGTTGAGCAAAACTCTTGGAACTTAGTCCGACACCCCACAAATCTTGAGGAAAACACACCTAAGTGATAAATGTTATGTACCAACATTTGACTAGTATGTTTATCCTTTTACAGATTAAGACAAAATGAAGATTTTTTCTGAATCTCATAAAACAGTGTTTGTTGTGGATCACTGCCCGTACATGGCAGAATCGTGCAGGCAGCATGTAGAGTTTGATATGCTGGTGAAGAATAGGACTCAAGGGATCATCCCTTTGGCTCCCATCTCGAAATCCTTGTGGACTTGCTCAGTAGAATCTTCCATGGAATATTGCAGAATAATGTATGACATATTTCCTTTCAAAAAGCTGGTGAGTGTTATGAACAAACTTATGAGTTGGGATGTATTTAACTATGTAAATAGTTATGTGAATTTGCTGTAGATTTATAACTGTATTGTTTAAAATGTATGCAGAACTGCTCCTTATGATTAATATTGTTTGGGCATTTAATTATGGCCAGCAGTAATGGGTAATAGATGCTGAGCACTTCCAAGTTCTAGGTGGGTTCCACAATGCTTTCTATTTACACTTTATACATTATACTCACTGGCCTAACAGTCCTGTGAGGTGAGTAGTGTGCGTGCTAGGCCATGAGCAAAGTGTATAACACGTGTGTGCTACATGTATGGAACAGGCACTTAAACAAAGTGTGTAACATATATGGAACAGGCACTAAACTTTGAGAACAACTGGTATTTCAAGTGGAAGGAATGTTGAGAGGTTATTGTTTTGTGTCCCTGGGTGTCCTAAAACTCTCTGCAGACCAGGCTGCCTCAGACTCAGATCTACCTCCTGCCTCTCAAGTGCTAGGATTAAAGACGTACGCCACCTTCCCAGTTCCAGAAAGCTAAAAGTTTTGTTGTGTTGTCGTTTTTGTTGTTTTAATCAGTGAGAAGAGACATTGACATTTGACAGAAATTCCAAATATTAAAGCTACCTTTAGGTTTCAGTATTTTAAATATTTCAAGATAAGCTGTCAAGTAATGCAAGTAGATGTCGAGTGTTTCATATTATTTCAGCACCGTGAGCTGGGACCCAATGGGTCACATCCTCATCTTCCCTCACAGGGCTTTGTCTTGTGGAGCTAGGCTCCACGCTCTCACTGCATGCTGGGCAGGCACTATACCACTGCACTGTACTTTCATCCCTTATAGTGTTTTTCAATTTGCCTTTTACTGAGGGGAAGAAAAGCATGAAATTCATGTCCGTCATTTGGCTGTCAATGCCTTGGGTGGCTTTCGGTGCTCTGCCTGTTTCTTTAGGCTTCTCTCCAACTCTCTGCTTATTTTGGGTTTTGCCTTTTTGGGTGTGCATTGAAATTTAAAGGCCTTTGCATCTGCTGTTTGCATACTTGGGCTTGTTCTGGGACTGGTTGAGTAGTCAATTTGAAAACCTCTCAGTTGCTGTCTGTCTAGAGAACCCTCTTTTACCACCTGACTTTGAGTAGTGAACCGAGTTGTTTCTCATAGCATTTATTGTTCTCTGAAATTTTTCTGTTCATTTATTTGCTTGTGTTCTTTCTGCACTGCTTCACATTTCCGCCCAGACATTCCCCTCGTTGTGATGGAACTGTTTGATCTATTACCACATTCCCACATACTAGGTGCCTGGATGGCAGCTACATGTACAGAACCATGAATCAGAGAGTGCTGTTATTTTACAGTTGATGGCGATCGTGTGGCACTAGAGTTGAGTACTAATTGTTTCTTTATATCCATTAGGTGAATTTCATTGTGAGTGACTCAGGAGCTCATGTTTTAAATTCTTGGACTCAAGAAGACCAAAACTTACAGGAGGTATGCTTAGATTTTGAAAATTGTCTAAATGTGTAAAACTTCCTAAGAATGATTAATTTTTTTAAAAAAATTCCTGAATCTTTGCAGAGTTTTAAAATCCCAAGTTATATGAAAAGAAACCGCTCTTTCCATTCCAGTCACACCCACCCCAAGCAAATCTCAGCTCTAGCTTCTGGTTTTTATTTACATGTTAAATATAATTTCTACATAACATGTCTTATTTAGTTAGTTCTTAATTTAAAAGTTATTCTGATTGTTAGTGATGATTTACTAAGAACCTCCCCCCATGCCTTTCCCTTGTTCTTTCTAATTGTTTTATCAGAATTTTTGTTTAGAATTCTGCTTTTGTATTATCCATAAAAGCGTTGTTCACTGCGTTGCCAAATATTGCTTATTTGTGGAATATTGTTTATTTATATCATTTAATACGTTTGCCAAATGTTGTTTATTTATATTGACTATTTATTTGTGGAATCTATAATTTCCTTTTTCTTCCTGTATACCTGTCATTGTTCACATCTCCCAAGATGCTCAGTCTTCCTCTGACCACCAGGACATCAGGTAGTTCAGCAGTTTGCTGCAGCACAGTTTGCTCTGACTGCGTGACTCCATGCGCTTCTGCTGTCCGCATTGTTTCCTCTCTGTGATCGCTTGTCTGATAGAGTGTGGTCTCCACAGTTCACTGTGTTCAATATAGAAGAAATACTTTCTCAGAATTGTGAGGGTCTCACTCCATTCGGTTCGGGTTTCTGTTGATGCTGCTGAAGAAGGCCAGTGTCATTTTACATAAATTCCAAAGGCTTTAGGAATCTTTTCTTTCTTCATTTATATCCTGAAAGTATTCAGTGAGCCTTAGTGGGTCTTTTCTCATTTGTTAGGTTGGACCTTACATTCTTAGTTCAGAGAAAATTCTGAGTTGTATGTTTGATACTGTTCTTAGGTCTGTGTTCTGTGTCTTTCTCGAATATCTATTGATAGGATGTTGGACTTCCTGGGTTAAAGTCGTTTTTCTTATTGAGCACTTGTGTAATTTGACTGCTTGAGCCTTCTCACTCTTATTTTTTAATTATATTTGACTGTATTTTAATTTCTAAGAGCTTGTACTTTAATTATGTCCTTTGTCAGCCTTCTTGTTTTATGTTGCATATGTATTTTAGAACTGGGGGTTATTATGGTTTATTTGAAGGTCAGTTTTGATCTTTATGTTCCCAGAGTTTTTTTCCATGATGAGACTTCACTTAAATGCCTGCTGACCTTTTGGCTGTGCAGTCTTGTTTATCAGCAAGGCTCTGACCAGGGAGTCAGTTGTGGGTAGGTATTCCTCACTGGGCTTCCCTGTGGTATAAGCCAGTTTTTCTTAAGGAACCTCAAAATGTCACAGTCAACAGATCATCTCTTTGGGACCCTGCAAGATCCCCAGAGAAGGTCCTCCACTATTTTACCTGTGTGCTGTGAACTTCATCATCAGGTTCTGACACTCACAGGTGGGCTCTGAGATTCTATTTAATCTTGCTACTTTATATCTAGTACTCTTTGTTATTCAAGAATCATTCTAGTTTTATATGGTGATTTAAAATTTAAATTTCAGTTGTTTTGTAGCCTTTGCCATGTTTGGATGCTTGGGAAGCCACAGGCAGATAGTAGTTCCTGTATGAGACAGGACAAAGAGGGGACCTGTGCAGCTTTCCATAAAGCTCTGCTGTGCTCTGTGATGTGCGTGGTGGTCTGGAAAAGGTAATTGATCAGTGGGTTAGGGTCTCAGTCAGGTGTTTGTTCATTTTTCAGCTCCTCCCTCAACCTTGGTGTGCTGCTTGGTGCCTCCTGTAGGTGGAGTTTTCCTGTCTTGCAGCAGCTCTCCAATAAACACACCGAGACTTGTATTAACTAGCTATGCTTGGCCAATAGCTCAGCCTTATCACTCATTAGCTCTTACCTTTTAAGTTAACCCATGTTCCCTATTTACACTCTGCCACATGTTACCTTTATTAGCATGGCATATTCATCTTTGTTCCCTCTGTATCTGGATGGCCACTACAACTCTGTCCTTCTCCTTCCCAGCGTTCTCAGTTTGGTTCTCCCGCCTAGCCTTATTCTGCTCAGCTATTGGTCATTCATCTTGTTTATTAAGCCAATCACAGTGACAAATCTACAGTGTACAAAGGGTTATTCCACTGTACCCTCCTATTCTGAAATGTTTCTCAGATTCTGTGGGGTGTGTCATCCTCTTGGCTTTTTTCTCCTGTAGGTACCTAGATGTCAGCTTGTTCAGTCCTATTATGTTTATTGCCGTTTTTTCATTGTTACAATTCTCGTTGACTCTTCTCAGACTGCTCTTACTTGTCTATATTGTCTCCTTTTTATCTGTGGATTGTGTGCCTTTTTTTTATTGTGGTAGGTGTGTTTTTGGGGATTACACCTATGACTTCTCGCATGCTAGGCAAGCACTGTACCATGAGCTGGATCCCCTTTGTAAACTTTTGAGATTTTGAATTTATGCCTCACCTCTGTTAGCTAGTATTAGATACCTGCCCCATCAGGACTAATAGATTTATGTTTTTAAAAGTTACTTAAGTAACTTAGTGGAGGGAGCACAGATAAATTCAGGCTAAACTCATTAAGTTTACCATTTATTTAAGAACATGGAGTATCTGGTAGCTTTTATTTACTGCTGTTGCTTAGTTTGGATAGAAGGTGTCAGTTTCCTAAATTCTTCACTGGTGACATAGAAATGTTTGGATTAATTTATTTAAATTTTTTCTGTTAATGGATGTCTTTCAATGGAAATAATCCCTTCCAAGGTGAGTTTTAATAGAATGCTTTAAAACACTGTGTTTATCACAGTGTTAAATATTTGTGGTCAGTCGTTTAAACTGTAAGCATGTCTGACTTGTCATTTTGAGGTACTAAAGAAATAGCGTTTTTGTTGGCGTAGCTTTATACTTTTATCTCTCCAGAATATTCTTAATAGTCACTGTCTTTCAGGAAGACCATGAGCCTTTCTAGCCGTGTGTGAATAAAAACGAGCCCATATCTGTGTGGATCCTCCTTTTCTGCACCCTGTGGCATAGCTAATAGTAGATGGACTGTAAAGGAAGTTGCTGGGCATGATGGCACAGTCCTGTAATCCCAGCATTCAGGAGGAATAGGCAGGGAGGATCGGGAGTTTAAGATCAATCTAGACTCAGTAGTGAGGTTGAGGATATCCTGGGCTATGGCAGATGTGGTCTCAAAGAACCAAGCCCAGTATACCCAATCAAGTGTGTAGTGTTGGGAAGAACCCTTCCTTAAAACCTCCTTCAGTGCTCTGAAGTTGAGCGTATACCAGGAACAGCACTGTGAGGGCAGCTCTAGCCAGGCACTGATGTTGAGGGCGTTTCTGTGTGAAGTGTATACAGTATGTTGTGCTTTGGTTACCCTTATCACAACCAGTTGTTGGAAATCCTCAAGGATAGGTAGTGAAGTCAGCTGGCTGCAAATATTTGGGCTGGAGGGACTTTAGACGTCCTTTGCTCTAATTCCCTTCTCAGGCGGGCACAGGGTCTGAGACCCCCAGCCACCAGGGGTAGTGGTCTTTCCATTATAGCACGCATTTCTAGCCTGTGTGCATGGTTTGTACAAGACAGTATTCACACTACGGGAATTTAGATCTTACTTTTGTCTGTTAAATAAAGCTTGAGAATGCCACTGTTGTGAAATAGGTTCCATTATTACTTTTATTTTCAGGTTAGGTGAGGGGAACGGGCCAGAAGAAGTTGACAAGGGTCACATAGTTAACAAAAGGCTGAACATAATTACAGTTCACTCTGACTCCGCAGTGTCTTTCTGCTGCGTATCCCCTCTTATCCAGTGCTCGTTAAGCTTTTCCTAAATTACTGGAATGTATGTTGGTTTAGGAATCATATTTTTCCTTTTTTGATTATTTATTAAAATAAACACTACCCATCTAATTAAAGCACTTTTCTCTCTGTCCATATGTGGCTTACCTGCTTCCTAAACTTCTTCATCACTTTCCTGTCAGGCTGTGACAGAAGCAGCTTAGGGAGGAAGGCTGTCTTTGGATTTACAGTTTCAGAGGTGTGCAGTCCCATCATGGCAGAGGAGGCGCAATGGTGGTGGCAGCCCTGTTTGGAGCCATCTGTGTGGGGCTGTGAGGTTGGCATATCAGAAGGCCAAGAGGGAGAACAGTAGCAGGGCCGGGCAGTACCCCTCAAAGCCCTGCATTCAGTGGCTTACATTTGCTCTGTGGGTACCTAGACCCAAAGGTTACACAGCCTTGAAAAAAGTGCCACCAGCTGGGGTCCAAGTGTTCAGGCATGTGAACCTGTAGGGGCTGTTTCGACCCAAGCCATAACAAGTACAAGTTGTTTGTTGAAATACTGCCCACTTTTCATTTCCTTTCTGGATTAGTGGTGCTGAAAGCTGTTTGTAGCAATTGAGGAGCACCAAACCAGTGTCTTTCTAAACAGCTTCACATTAGCACTACCCAGTACCAAATTCATAGTGTGAACTGACACTACAAATCAATATTTAAAAAGATAAATAAAAATACACTTTTATTTTCAGCGGTTACAAAATGTGTATTTCCAGAGTACAAAGTGATATTTTAATACATGTATGCATTGTGTAATATTCAAATCAGGTAAATAATATTTGTCTCTGCAAAAATTTAACATTTCTTTTTGTGGGGGGTGAGACAGGGTTTCTCTGTAGCTTTGGAGCCTGTCCTGGAACTAGCTCTTGTAGACCAGGCTGGCCTCAAATTCACAGAGATCCTCCTGCCTCTGCTTCCTGAGTGCTGGGATTAAAGGCGTGCACCACCACCGCCCGGCAAATTTAGCATTTCTTGAGACTGAAAACTTTTAAAATTCTTTCTTGGGCTAGAGATGGAGCTAGGTAGGTGGGATACTTAAGTAGTGCACAGCATGAAGCCGGGTGTGGTGGTGAATGCAGTCTCAACGCTGGAGTTGAAGGCAGCAGGTTCTGAAGTCAACATTGTCCTCAGCTGCATAGAGTTTGAACCTAGCTTGGGATACCTGAGACCTTCTCTAAACAAACAAACAATCTTAGCTTTAAGAAGTGTGTACAATATATTGTCATTATGTAAAATTACCTTACAAACCAGTTCTCCTTTTCCTTCTACTCTGGGTCCTCCTGGGGATCAAACTCAAATTGTCAGGCTTGACGGAAAGCTCCTTTCTCCACTGGGCCGTTGAGCAGCCCTCCTTCCTTGTTTTTGATGCTAAAGCCAGGTCTCTCTGGCTGCTTGGATCCTGTGACACATTAATGACATGTACAAATGCAGTGAAAGTGACGTTTAGCACATGTTCATTGTGTGGTGTTCTAGCCTGGTAATCAGTGCTTAACAGTCTTCAAGTCCAAAACCACTAAAGCCCTGAGCTGTTTGACACTTCTGAGATGGCTGCAGAGGGTCCTCTTTCCTTCCTCCCGTCTCCTCCTCTGTTGTTTAGTTGAGTGAAAACGTGTCGCTTGTCCTTTTTTCTTTCTAAGATGAGATTTAACTGTGTAGCCCTTGGCTGGCTTATAGCTGTTTATGTAGAGACCATGCTGGCCTTGAATTCATCAAGATCCACCTCTGTCATCTGCCTTTCAGGTGCTGGAATTAAAGGCATGGGCCACCACATCTGGAGTGTTAAGATATTTTCTTTTGAAAATAATTTAATATTAAATATTATTAGTAGGGTAGAATATATTGCTTATTATATATTATATTAATGTTTTATAATTACTTTGAGCGTTTTGAGATATTTTGCTATAATATTAGAGTTCATGATACTCAGAATACCAAATGAATTTATGAAATTTTGTGATAATACAATATTACATGAAACCTTTGAATATCCTTATTTGTTTATTCCTCAGAATCTGTAGTGTCGGGAAGTGTATGAGATTATATGTTTTATGTTTAATATGCTGCTTAAACTCTCAGTCAAACATTCCTCCTTCCTCACCCTCGTCAGTAGCTAGGACCACAGGCACATGGCACACAGACAACTTTTTTAAAAGCTGTATTGAGAATAATTCATATACCATGAAATTTGTCTATTTAAAGTATATCATTATTAAACCATACTAGTGCTAAAATTTCAATACATCCGCAGCTGTGTGTAGTGATTACCACAGTCAATTTTAAAGCAGTCCCCCACCTCAAAATCATCCCCATATGCATTGTTATTAATACTTCTTAATCCTCTACTTCCAGACAATCACTAGTCTTTCTGTCAGTTTCTCTGTTCAGGTCTTTTCATGCTAATGGACTTCTGTAGTATGTGGTTTTGTGACTGGCTTCTTTGACTTTGCATTTACATCATGTTCAAGGTTCATCCATGGTAGTGTTTATTTATTGTGTGTGCGCATGATGTGTGTCTGTGCTCATGTGGACCTTTCTCCTTCCATCTTTACTTGGTTCTGCACTGAACTCAGGTCCTCAAGTTTGCATCATTAGATAGCAAAAAAACTGAGCCGTCTCTCCAACTCTCTTCATTATTTTTTTTTTTCTGAACTGTTGTATTGGGCGGGTGTGTGCCTCATTTTGTTTATCTCTCAGTCATTGGACATTTGGGGCTGTTTTGAATAATGCTGGGAACACCTGTATATGGTTTTTGTGTGAAAATTATGACCCCTTTCTGGTTTGTTTTTGATACACATTTAAGAGTGGAGTTGTTTGGTGACTTGGTAACCTGTATTTGACACTTTGAAGAACCGCCAAGCTGTTTGACAGTAATAGCTGCAACTTTGACCCCTTCCAGCAGTGAATGGGGGTTTGCTTTTTTGTAAGTGCTTGTCAGTGTTTATTATCTGACTTTAGATTCTAGATGCCTAGTGCCTTTAATGATACTCCATGTAGAAATTGTTATTTCTGTAATGAGTAAAATCGAGCTTGTATTTCTTCATGTGCTTACTGGCCATTGTGTACAGTCATTGGCAAGTTTCCTACTTAGCTCCTATGCCTGTTTTAAATTTGTCTTAAAATTTTTTATTACATTTGTGTGGGGGAGTGGGGTTTCTTCACGTGCCACTTGTACAAGTGGAAGTCAGAGAACAGCTTTGTTGGTTCCTCTTCTGCTTTTGTGTGGGTTCTGAGAATGGAAGTCAGGTCGTCAGGCTGCAGCACTGAACCATCTCATGGTGCCGCTCTGCTTCACGCGTGCAAGGCTAATCCACACATGCCCCTGGGCTGTCTTTGCGCTAGTCCACACACTCTCAACATCTGCTGCTTTGAACTTTTTTTAAGTTGGTTAATTTCGGTCTGTCTTTCTACTTTGTTCTTTGAGGTGGTTTGCCTGATTTGGATCCCTTGCTGAATCAGCTCTGTAAACACAAAGAATCAGCCAAGACTGACAGGAGCCACATTGTAGCTATAGATACGTTTGGGTGATGAGCATCTTAGCAGTATAAGGTCTTTAAGGCCTTGAGTACAGGAATTTGTTCTGTGTCTCTAGATCTTTAATTGCTTTATCAGTGTTTTGTAGTTTGGAGTGTAAGCTTTTTATTAATTTTGTTAAATTTATTCTTAAGTATTTTTTTCTTTTAAGAGTTATTGTAATTTTTTAAATTTTCTTTTGGATTATTCATTCTAAGTGTGTAGAAATGCAATTTTTTGTATATTGATATATTCTGTAACTCATGAATTGCTAAATTAATCAGCAGTACTTGGGATTGAACCTCTAACCTCATGCATGCTAGACAAGGGCTCTCCCACTGAGCTACAGTTACAGCCTGATGTTCCTTAATTCTAGTAGCTTTTTAATGGATTCCTTGAGGGTTCCTGTACTCAACATTATATCTGCTGAAATGTAGGAATAGTTCTACTTCTTGTCCTCCACTCTGAATCCATACATTTTCTTTTCTTTTCTAATTGTCCTGACTAGAGCATTGAACTTGAACATGTAAAAGTGGGGAGGGGGGAGATACGAGTCAAATAATCCCAAGATAACTCTAAAAGATTTCAAGATTATTCTTTATTGTAAGGGAAAAACTCACGGGGGTGGGGAGAGTGGTGGTTTGTGTGGAGCGCAGAAACAAGAGCCCCAAGGCCAGTGATTATCTCTGAGTACCCAAAAAGTCACGCCCCAACCTGGTCCAGCCTCTTAAAGGTTATTGGCTGAAGGAGGTTCCCCATCACTGACCCCTTTCGTCTAAATAAGAGAGTTCCAAACCCAATACAAAATTATATACACTAGGAACAGATTTCAAGTATAAAATTAGAATTACAACCAGCATAAACGATATTAAGCAAGGAACATAAACTAAATGTTTTATCCTAAGAAGTCTAAGTCTTGCATTGGAAATGGCTTGGCTCAATCATAAGAGGAAGGTAACACAACTATCTAATCTTAAACCACATCGAAGGCCTGAGAAGGGAGATAATATTACTTGAGTAGGCAGGAAGTGCAATCAAGCAGCTTCCAAAATGTGCAGTATATGACAGACAACTGGCTACCTGAGCAATCACCTAAAGTCTCATTTGCAGTGTTGAAGTAAACAACTCTAAGCTAAGGCTTAGAGTAAATGACAGACCATTTATCGAGGCAGGAAAATTTTCAGAGCCATCTTACCCTGTCTTGGCAAGGCTTGGCAGTCTTTTTCTTGTATCCTGCTTGTCCAGTCAAGACATCGTGCACTTTGTCATTGGTTGAGGCATGGGCAGTTCCTTGCCCAAAGGCCAGTTGTGAACGAGAAGAAAACAAACTTCAAGTGGAGTGTCTTTTGTGCTCAGCGTTCTCTCGGGAATAGGTTGGTGCTGCCAGGAGCAACTGTGTCTCACATGAACAGAACCCTAAGTTATTTAAATGCCATGCTTTACAGATCTTTGAAGTGGTTGAAGATTACCTGTCTCTGTGTAAAGAACCTAACTAGTCTGACTATAAGTATAACAAACATGAATGACTATTAACCTATAATACTTAGTTCCTATATAATTTAAAGACTAAAACTTCATATCAGAATATTAAACAATTTAAACAATTGCAGGATAATACCTCAAAATGTAAACAATGTATAAATATTTTGATCAGAGGTAGAAATATATAATGTAATATGATAAATATATCCTAAAATTATATCAATACATAAAATGTTTTAAACAGAGGTAGAAACATGCATGCATGAATACAATCTGACAAAATAACTTTGCATAGGTGTACAAATATTATAAAAAGAAATAGAAGCATTTTCAATATAACAAATATAATTTGAACTTGTATCAATATACAAGAATTTATACCAATGTAAATTGTCCATAAATAATATTATTACTCACTATTATTTTAGTGTAAGTTCACACTAATCTACCTATTATCTTAGTCAATCCCCCCCCCTTTTTTTTAAGGCGATCTCTGGGCCTACATAATTTTCTCCCCAACCCTATACAAGTAATAATCAAACCCGAAATGGTGTCCTTAACCCTAAGGACAAACTTTGTTGGGAGGGGGACTTTGTCTTTTAGAATTGCTTTCAGCGATATTTTGTCTATGGGATCCTGTAGAAGTAAAATGATGATTAAGTTTCAAAATTACTGTCTTGTATAATTGTAAATGATTTCTGAGTATTTGATAGGGATTTTTTAAAGTTCTTATTTGGAGTTCTGGCCAGAACGTTATAAGAAGGTACACCAATTTGGCAGTTGATACCCAAAATCCGGTCTCATAGTAGCACTGTCAACATCATGACATCATATCAACCAGGTGGAGTCGTTGTTGTGGGGTCCCATCTTAGAAACTTTAAAGATTACTGTAGGAAAATCTACTGTTCATTGTGGAAAATTTAAACATTATTTATGTAGATATGTATTTAATGAAAGATACAATATAGACAAAATAGGCATGGAGGAATGTAAAATATTTTCTTAAAATCTCTTTTTTGTCCCATACCAGATGGCTCCTGACATGAGACCGAAACTCTTTTTTAACAACATGCTTGCATTTAGAGAAGGATAGCCATTGTCCAACTACAAAGCCAGCTGTATTTATATTTATGTACATATTGATCACCTGTCCTCATAAATCATATTCCTTTTTTAACGTTTATTTATTTGTTTATTTATTTATTTATTATGTATACAATATTCTGTCTGTGTATATGTCTGCAGGCCAGAAGAGGGTACCAGACCTCATTACAGATGGTTGTGAGCCACCATGTGGTTGCCGGGAATTAAACTTAGGACCTCTGGAAGAGCAGGCAGTGCTCTTAACCACTGAGCCATTTCTCCAGCCCCAGTCATATTCCTTTTTACTTGGTGATCCTTTATGGATAATTTTTTTCTCTTTAGGCATCCAACCATCCAGGATCTCTTGATTTGTTGAAGATGAGTATTTTCCTGTAAAGATAAGAACAGAACCTTGTCCTAACCTGATATGAGTTTTTTTTTAACCTCATATAGATATGTTTGTATGGTTGTCACCTCTGTGGATGAGCTGTCATTTTTCTTTCTCAAAAGGTTTCTTTTTCTTTTCAATTGAATCTTTATTAATTTTGATGGTATCTGTAGTTTTTTCCCACCCTGTGAAAAACAAGAGTGAAACCCCTTCCCCAACGTAGCACATCTCCTGGTTTTCAATGTGAGGTCAGCACATCCTTGAAATATACTGACTGATTTAATTCAGAAGATTTTTTTTTTGTTTTTCTT
Organism: Myodes glareolus; assembly: GCF_982192425.1. Lineage (NCBI taxonomy): Eukaryota > Metazoa > Chordata > Mammalia > Rodentia > Cricetidae > Myodes > Myodes glareolus. The sequence continues at coordinate 5,908,401 of NC_142028.1, forward strand.
TTAATTAACCGTTGTCTCTCTGCTACTGTTGTTCCTTTCTCATTAGTGTTAAGAAAATTTAATGTTAATAAAGCATTATGCAGTCTGTTTCTGGGGGTATTTTCCATCCCTTTCTGTTTAACGTATCCTTTATAGTTCAATTAGGTCTTTCTATATTAATCAATAATTGGTCAATTTCTGGATTACCTCGTGCTAGAGGACCTGGCAGACGCATATGGGATCGGATGTGTGTTGTGTATATAGGACAAAGCCTATTCCTGAACCTGAATGAATAATGAAGTCAATTCTGTATCATCTGGTATAAAGTCAGTGGTTTCAATATGCAAGACAACTCTTTCTGCATATTGTGAATCAGTAACTATATGGAAGGTTTTTAAAAATCCTTTAGTACTGTGAGAATAAGGGCTTTGTTCCACCGTACTTAATTCTTTTGATTTGTAACCTGCCCAAGCTAACACCAAAGATTTCAAGATTATTCTTTATTGTAAGGGGAAAACTCACAGAACAGGAACAGGGGTCCAATCTCATGGTGTGAACAGGAGAGAGCTGGGCAGGCCGATGGTTTTTTCTGGGTACCCAAAAAGTCACGCCTGAACCTGGTCCAGCCTCATAAAAGGATTGGCTAAATCCCCCATCAGAGCATTCCTACAGTGTTGAGTAAAACGGTGAGAGGACCATCCTGGCTGTGTCTGCTGTTAGGGTGAGCACATTTAGTCCTGAACCATTTGGTGTGGTGCCCTCAGAGGGTTTTCAGGGGTACCTTTTATCTGAATGAGGAAACTCCTCTGTTCCCAGTTCTTTGAGTTTTATTTTTATTTTGTCAGAACGTTTGTCTGGGTGTATGTAAGGTGATGTGGTTTGGGATTATTGGTAATGTGACTTACATTAGCTTTGTTTTGATGCTAAGTTAACTTTCTTTTCCCTTTTAATTCTTTAAAATAATTTTTTTTTTTTTTTTGAGAGTGTGTGTGACAGGGTTTCTCTGTCCTGGAACTAGCTCTTGTAGACCTGGCTGGCCTCAAACTAAGAGATCTGCCCGCCTCTGCCTCGCAATTTCTGGAATTAAAGGCGTGTGCCACAATTTTTAAATTTAATTGTTGATCATATTCTTCCTCCCCTCCAAGTCCTTCCAGATCCTCTCCCCCTCAATACTCACCCAACTTTTCTTTCTTTCTCAAAAAATAAACAAAACCCCAAAACAATAGCAAACCTTCCCCCCAAACCAATAAAATAAAATGAAACATCACCCCAAACAAACAGCAATAATAAAAAACACCAAACAGCAACCAAATAAAGCTTGCTAAAAACCGTGATGTCCATTCTATATTGGCCTGATCAGGAGGCATGTCCTAGAATAGTTGATATATCTAGCGGCACTCCATTGGAGAAAACTGATGTCCCCTTTCTAAGCAGGTATAAATGACAGTTCAGTTGTTAACCTTTACACTAGTGACTAGGTTTTTATTTGTTCATTCATTTATAAGGATATAACAAAATAAAATGTAATAAGAATTTTATAAAAGCTATCACATCTAAGTTGGACAAGACACACCATCAAAAGGAAAAGAGTCGAAGAGAGGGCAGGCACAAAAATGAGGGACCTGCTTGTTTGCACACTCAAGAATCTCATGAAAACACTAACCTGGAAGCTGACATATTCACAGAAGACCTGGTGCAGACCTTTGCAGGCCTGTGCAGTGCACACTTCTTGTCCCTGAGCACATGGGAGCCTTGTGTTCTTTTTGTCCTCCATCCTCTCTGAATCTTACACTCTTTTCCACCCACTCTTCCAAGGAGCTCCCTGACCTCTGAGAATGATTTTATGGAGACATCCCATTTAGGGCTGAGTCTTTGTTTTAGTTAGGGTTTTATTGCTGTGAATAGATGCCATGACCACAGCAACTCTTATAAAAAAATCTTCATTTGGGGCTGGTTTACAATTCAGAGGTTTATATTATCATCATGGTGGGAAGCATGGTGGCATGCAGGTGCTGGATAGGTAACTGAGAGTTCTACCTCTGGATCCAGAGGCAAAAGGAAGAGACAGTGAGCCACTGGGCCTGACTTGTGCTTCAGAACCCTCAGAGCCCACTCCCTAATGACACACTTCCTCCAACAAAGCCACACCTAATAGCACCACTCCCTATGGGCCTGTGGCAGCCATTTGTATTCAAACCACCACAGTGTTCCAAAGTCTCGAGTAATATCTGGCTGTGGGTCTTGGTATTTGTCCCAATCTTCTTCCAGAGGAAGCTTCTCTGGTGATGACTGAATAACGCATTGATGTGTGAGTATAGCAGATACCATTATGAGACATTTATCACTACGTATTTCTAGACCGCTGTTTGGTTTTATCCTGGGTCTTTGATTTTATAGTCTCAAGCTATTGGACACACAAACAGTATCAGATATGGGTTCCATCTCATGGAGTGGCCCTTAAGTCAAGTCAGTTACTCATTGGTTACTCCCACAAGCTTTGTGCCACCATTACCCTAGCCTATCTGGCAGATAGTACACCTTGGCAGATAACAGATGTTGGTGTTTCGAGCACGTGCAGAGTACCTTTCTGCAGGAAAGATGTTGGGATGTAGGGGCCAAGGCCCTGTAGGCACCAACTCGACATATCTGTTCAGTGAGGTGTATAGGTGTTGTCTTCAGCAGTGGTGCCTTTCTGTCAGTTTGTGGAGAGCAACCTGTAGTCTTGGCAACAGCCTGGGTTTGGGGGTTTCCATGGGGCCCCTTTGGCAAACAGCTCAATTAGATGTAACTCAATCCTGGTACTGTAAGCTTCATTTGGTGACAAGAGATGGCCATTTGGGACTCTGTCTCCCCCATTATTTGGAGAGTTCACTTAAATCGCCTTCATATATGTCTGTATTTTAGAAAGTTTTCTACTGTATTAGGTTTCCATATTACCCTTCAAATAAAATATGTCTTAATTCTAGTTGTCTCTCCTCTCCCACATTTCTTCTATAACCCCTACTCCCCTCCCCATTTGATACTGAATTAGCTTTCCTTCTTGACAGAAGTCTTCCATGGTCATAGTGTGTGTGTGTGTGTGTGTGTGTGTGTGTGTGTGTGTGTGTAACATGAGGTGGCCACATTTGGCGCCATTCTGTAACATGATGGGGCCTGTTTGTTGGGGGTTTTTCTTTCCTGCCCTGCACCCCAGCTGTTTAGTCCCAGAGAAAAATCCCATAAAGGATTCAGTAAGTTATAAAGCTGATTGACCCTTTAGGTCAGGCTACTTATTAGCTAACTCTCTCATCTTGACTAACCCATTTTTTTGATTTATTTTAGCCATGTGGCTCAGCACCTTTTTCAGTGGGGCAGCTCACATCCTGCTGCTTCGGTGATCTGGGCAGGAGTGGGAGGAATCAGCTTCTTCCTCCCCATAATTCTCCTGCTCTCCTTGCATCATTTCCACTTCCTGTCTGCTTTTCCCACCTACACCTCCTGCCTGCCAATCAGTGTTTATTTAAAACATGATTGACAGAATACAGACAATTCTCCCGCACCATGTATATATATATGTGTGTATATATATATATATATATATATATATATATATATTTAAATGATTATTTTTATTTTATGTGTATTAGTGTTTTGCCTTGTATGTCTGCATGAGGGTGTTAGATCCCTTGGAACTGGAGTTACAAACAGTTGTGAGCTGTCATATATGTGCTGATAATTGAACCCTTTTTGAGAACAGCCAGTGCTCTTAATTAATGAGCTGACTCTCCAGCCCCTTTTAAGGAAGCATTGGTTTGTTTTGCCAGGAAGTTTTTGCCTGTGTCATATTGTTGTCAACATAGTTGTCTCTCCCTTCACTTAGCTCATGGCAGCGCTGGCTACTGTGGGCCCCCCTAATCCTCGGGCAGATCCAGAGTGCTGCAGCATTCTGCATGGGCTTGTTGCAGCCGTGGAGACCCTTTGCAAAATTACTGAATACCAACATGAGGCTCGCACTTTACTCATGGAGAATGCAGAACGAGTTGGGAACAGAGGACGAATAATCTGCATTACAAATGCAAAAAGGTGAGTTATTGATCACAGTGGTCCTTTCCCTGAGAGAATTTTATTACTATTATGTTTCCATTTTACACAATCTGGATAGCCTGTAAATATGTAAGTATATACAAATGACTTTCTCTGGTTTATTTCATTATTGTTATTTGCCTTTAATATTGAGACTGGGCATATTCAGTTCTAAATAAAGATCCATCTTTAGAAACTGTGTATGTTCATGCATACCTGCGATCCTAGTACTTGGGAGGCAGGGATCAGAAGATCACGCTGGGTTTGAAGCTAGTGTAGCCTATGTAGTGAGTTCTAGGCTAGCCTGGGCTATAGAGCAAAACTGTCTCAAAAAATAATCTTGGTGGGGCTGGAGAGATGGCTCAGCGGTTAAGAGCATTGCCTGCTCTTCCTAAGGTCCTGAGTTCAATTCCCAGCAACCATATGGTGGCTCACAACCATCTGTAATGAGGTGTGGTGCCCTCTTCTGGCCTTCAGGCATACACGCAGAAAGAATATTCTACACTAAATAAATAATAAATAAATATTAAAAAAAGAAAACTCCGGGACATTAAAAAAGACAGTAATTAAAAAAAAAATCTTGGTGAAAATTGTTTATATTGTTATTTTTTCTTCACTGAGTCTTTAGCTAATAGTTTGATATTATGAATGTACACGAGTATAGGTGCCACAGAGGCTAGAAGGCGAGTTACAGTTGTGAGCTGCTAGACCTCAGTGCTGGGACCAAACTGAGGTCCTTTGCAAGAGTGGGACACGCGCTTAACCTCTGAGCGCCCCTAAGTGTCAGCACCCACAAACAGCTGAATGGTGTTTTTGACTTTTTCTTACTGTTTGTTCCTTTAAGTGTTCTCTCTTTAATAACATAGTGATAGCCATGTACGGATGCTCGAAGACTGTGTCCAAGAAACAATTCATGAGCATAACAAGCTTGCTGCAAATTCAGATCAGTGAGTATAATTCATAGATGAAATAACTGTATTTGACTTCACATGATGGTGAGCATTTCATACTTATTTGCAATAATTTTTAGTGTTGATAGCATTTCCTTGATTGTTCTCACTTATCAAATTAGCCTAAAGCTGTAACTTTGAACAGACTTTGTTTCTGTTTTCTTTATATTTTAGAATATTACTTTCCCCTCACAAGAAAGGTGCTCAGAATGATAAAATAATACACACATTTATAATGCACATTTGTTTTGATAGCTTATTATCATGCCCTACTAGGAACTTATAAAATATACAAATTGTGGGTGTCATTACTCATTATTTACTAGTTCATAATGTAGCAGTTCTTTGCATTGTATAAATTTATTTTTAAATAGCAGTTGAAAAAGAAAATGTTCTTGCTTTATCTTGTAGCAGTATTTAGGGATGATCAGAAGTGTTGAATTTACTCCACTGAATAGCTCTGCTGCTGTATGGACACCATCTGGGTGTCCTGCAGTCACTGGGGTTGTTACAGCCCCGCAGACGGAGAGCTCAGCTCCTTGGAACTGTACCCTTCCCTCTCTTTCAGAAACAGTGTCAGCCTGACGCCATCACCATCAGTTGTACCCCAGGGGATTGACAGTTGACAGTGAACAGTAGTGTGCTAATGCGCTGTGAAGGGTGCAGATGGAGCAGGTGTGCTATGATTGTGAACACGAAGTGTGCTGGTGCGCTGTGAAGGGTGCAGATGGAGCAGGTGTGCTGATTGTGAACACGAAGTGTGCTAGTGCGCTGTGAAGGGTGCAGATGGAGCAGGTGTGCTGATTGTGAACACGAAGTGTGCTAGTGCGCTGTGAAGGGTGCAGATGGAGCAGGTGTGCTGATTGTGAACACGAAGTGTGCTAGTGCGCTGTGAAGGGTGCAGATGGAGCAGGTGTGCTATGATTGTGAACACGAAGTGTGCTGGTGCGCTGTGAAGGGTGCAGATGGAGCAGGTCTGCTGATTGTGAACACGAAGTGTGCTAGTGCGCTGTGAAGGGTGCAGATGGAGCAGGTGTGCTATGATTGTGAACACGAAGTGTGCTGGTGCGCTGTGAAGGGTGCAGATGGAGCAGGTGTGCTATGATTGTGAACACAAAATGTGCTAGTGCGCTGTGAAGGATGCAGATGGAGCAGGTGTGCTGATTGTGAACATGAAGTGTGCTAGTGCGCTGTGAAGGGTGCAGATGGTGCAGGTGTGCTATGATTGTGAACACTAAGTGTGCTAGTGCGCTGTGAAGGGTGCAGATGGAGCAGGTGTGCTATGATTGTGAACACGAAGTGTGCTGGTGCGCTGTGAAGGGTGCAGATGGAGCAGGTGTGCTATGATTGTGAACACAAAATGTGCTAGTGCGCTGTGAAGGATGCAGATGGAGCAGGTGTGCTGATTGTGAACATGAAGTGTGCTAGTGCGCTGTGAAGGGTGCAGATGGTGCAGGTGTGCTATGATTGTGAACACTAAGTGTGCTAGTGCGCTGTGAAGGGTGCAGATGGAGCAGGTGAACAGCACCAAGAGGGAAAGTCCTAAGTGCAGGAATTTTGGCCCCTTGGAGATTAATGTGCTGTGTTCGCCGTGTGTGGATGTGTTCCTATTTCAGAAGATCGCTGTGGTAGTTTGAATGGACTTGGCCCCCATAATCTCGTAGGGAGTGGCACTGTGAGGAGGTGTGGTTTTGTTGGAGTGGGTATGATCTTGTTAGAGGAAGTGGGTCACTGGGGGCAGGCACTGTGCCCAGGATACCACCTAGTATCTCTGTCGACTTCCCGTTGCCTACAAGCCGAGATCTAGCCACCTCACGTCTGCCTGCGCACCACCATGCTCCCGGTCATGGCAATGGACTGAACCTCTGAAACTATAAGCAAGCCACCCCGATTGAATGTTTTCTTTGTAAGAGCTGCCGTGGTCATGGTGTCTCTTCTCAGCAATAAAAACCCTAACTTAGACAATCCCTGAGCCCTTTATCGCAGGGACTTTTGTGGAGATGTCACACAGGCATGACTGGTTGTTTATTTTCTGGCCCCTCTTTCTTTCCTGAAGCTTGGCAGGGTAGGACTTAAAGGTCCCAAGTTTCTATTCATAGCGTTGACTTTCTGGTAACATCTTCTCCATCTAGTCTCTGTGGAGAGTCCCAAGAGTTACGTCATTAGCACAGAGGGACTACCACCCAGGGAGCTCCTAAAGAGTTAAGAACCAACTGTCAAGAACCTACATCCAAGATCAAATTGTAGAGAGCAGAAGATACTGTTAGTACCATAGTACTTAGGACTTTGTAAGAGTTTCAGGACATCTGTCCCATCTGCCAGGACAAATAGACCGAAGTGTACATGTTACAACACAGCCAATAAGGGCAGGTTTACGACAGTTGTTCTGGACTGCAGTTTAACTGAGCAGTTACTAATTTTCTTACATGGATCAGGGGCATTGCTGTTAGAAGTGGAACTGAACTATCCTTAGTAGAAGGGTCCTCAAGTGTTTAGTAATGGCCTTTACAGTTCACTTGAGAATGACTCAGTGTCTTAGTTAGGGTTCTGCTGCTGTGAAGAGACATCATGACTACGGCAGCTCTAATAAAGGAAAACATTTCATTCGGGTAGCTTACAGTTCAGAGGCTTAGTCCATTCTTGTCATGGCAGGACATGGCAGCGTGCAGGCCGACATGGTGCTTGAGAAGGAGCTGAGTTTCATATATCTTGATCTGCAGGCGGCAGGAAATGAACTGAACTAGACATAGCTTGAGCATAGGGGACCTCAAGCCCACCCCACAGTGGTATACTTCCAATAAGGTCACACCTACTTCAGTAAGGCCACACCTCCAAATAGTGCCACTCCTTGAGCTTATGGGGCCAGTTCCATTCAAACTGCCAGACTCGGTAAGAAACATTTGTTCCTCTATTCAGAGTCAGAAAGAACACAGTGCAGCTACCAGTGAATGTGTGTAAATGTGCAGTGTAGAATATAGGGATCTTCACTGAATGTATGACTGTCAGCTTTTCTGCAGAAAGCAAGGCTAGGAGATGGTTTCAAGTCTGACAGCATGAATTCAGACCTACATGGCAGAAGGAGAGACTCCCGCGGGTTATCCTGACCTCCACATGTGCACTGTGTGCCCCTCCCATAAATAGAGAAATTATAATTTTAAAAAATTGCAAAAAAATTATTTTCCTTGTGATAATTATAGAAAATTAAAAGATCTTTCTCATTATTGTTATTTTTCATTTTAAACATTTTTATTATGCAAAGATGGTCACATAATTGGATACTTCTGTACTTTGTACAGTTTCTTACTCCACAAAAATGCCTTTTCTGAACTCTCATCTGGTAGTGGCAGCAGTAGTAGAATTGCCTCAGTGACTTCAGTTGAAAGCAGTGCCCTGGTACATGGCTGTAGCACCCACTGTCAGTGTTTGTATTATTTAAATACACAGATAAGTTCTGCGTTTCATTTAAACTTGTGTAGTTATTCTTTAAGTGTTTATACAAATACAATAGTTGTCTACCATGTAACTGCTTAACTCAGAGTGTTGGCAGTCATGTCTGTTTATGGTCCTGCCCTAGCTGAGTATAGTCATATACTGTTTATTGTGGTAACGTGGAAGTAGTTTGCTTCTCTGAATTCTTTACAGTATCTAGTCTAACATTTTAAGTGAAAGTTTTTTTTAAGTCTCATGCAGATTCAAAAATGTGAGTTGGTCTTGATTCACACCTACCCCGTTGGTGAAGACAGCCTTGTGTCTGATCGTCCTAAAAAAGAAGTAAGTGCAGAGGTGCTGCGGGGAGGGGTGAGGCAGAGGTGCTGCGGGGAGGGGTGAGGCAGAGGTGCTGCGGGGAGGGGTGAGGCAGAGGTGCTGCGGGGAGGGGGAGTTAGGGCTCAGCGCTGCTGAGAGTGCTGGCACTGAATGGATCAGATTCCTGGGGTTTGCTGCCAAGAAAGTGTTTGAAAGTCTGAAAACAAGCCTCTGTGCTAGATATCTAGTGGTTGGAATAGACTGTTGTAATTACAGACGTGACATGTCTCCTGTTCCGCTTCATTAGTGACATTTATTGTAATATGACCTGTTGCAAGTCCATAAACTTTTTATCCTAGTGTGTGAATTTTAGTTACTTTAATAACTTTAACCTTTTACCCATCTTGAGAAAATAGTACATTCTAATAAAATATCCTCTGATAACAAAGAAACCAACTTATATATATATGTTCAGGGAAAACCTACTTTCTAACTTTTACTTTAAAAAAGAAATAGAGAAATTTTAAATGGAAAGATAATTTTGTAGGTTAATAAGTATAGTCATATCGTATCTTTATTGGTAGTCTGTATTTAGTAATGTAAATTATCCATTTATGTAGTTATAGTAAATGTATAATAGTATGCGCTAATGTTTTATTTTGTATTTTTAATGTAATCTTGTTCACTATTACTTTAGTCTATGAGTTATTTAAGTGGTACTTTCAAGTTGTCTCTTTCATATTTTAGGTAGTTTCCTGATTATTTTGTTTCTTTTAATGAGACAGTAGGTTGGTTTTCCTTTTTGATAACTAAAATTAATTATTATTGCTCTGAAATGAATAAAATTTTGTTAGTTTACTGTTGTATGAATTATTTACTCTTTTGGCTTTTTGGGGGGCCCACCACCGACCTTCCAAATAAATCACACACAGAGGCTTATTCTTAGTTTTAAATGCCTAGCCTTAGCTTGACTTGTTTCTTTCTAGCTTTTCTTAAATTATCCCAGCTACCTTTTGCCTCTGGGCTTTTATCTTTCTTAATTCTATATTCCCTTCTTTACTTCTTTTTTCTGCAACTTGCTGTGTAGCTCATGTCCTCCTCTCCTGTTCTTGCTTCTTGGTCCTTCTGTTTTATACTGTCTGCCAGCCCCGCCTATCCTTGCTCCTGCCTTGCTATTGACCGTTCATCTCTTTATTAGGACCATCAGGTGTTTTAGACAGGCACAGTAACGCAGCTTCACAGAGTTAAACAAATGAATGAACAACTGCAGTGTAAACAAAAGTCACACACCTGACAATAATATTCCCTGACAGTTTACAATTTTTTTTTTTTAAGAGTTTCTCTGTGTAGCCCATCTGCCTGCCTCTTCTCACTGGGTGCTGGGATTAAAGGAGTGCATTACCACACCCTGTTGTAGTTTACTACACTTTTATACCTTACACTGGTGATGAAGCCAGAAGCCAAATGTTTGTAGTGATTTCCATGTTCATTCTTTTTTTTTTTTTTTTTTTTTTTTGAGACAGTTTCTCTGTATAACAGCCCTGGCTCTCCTGAAACTCACTTTGTAACCAGACTACCAGACTGGCCTTGGACTCACTGAGAGTCACCTGCCTCCCAAGTGCTGGGATTAAAGGCGTGCGCCACCACCTCCTAATCCTTCTTAATTTTTATCTGCAGTGTTGTCCTCTAGAAAGTGAATTGTTTTTCTTATAGTATCTCTATGTGATTTCAAGTCTTATTTGCATATTGATAATAAGAAATTATAAAATATAAATATATATTTAGTACATGCTTCCAGTCTAGGTTTTAAGAGGACGATGACGGTCTGTATTATGTACCAATGGCTCACATAGTATAGTAAATGAATTATATATGGTACAGAAGAATCTTCATTGATAAAATAATTGTCCTGGCTAACGTTTACATGCCTCTCCCCCCATCACACACACACACATTTTAAAAAGCCACTCAATCCTTAATGATCTATAGTAAAATCCTCCGCATGGGGCTGTTGTGACGTAATGGCTTATGGGTTACCTTTCTTGGTCACTTTCCTGCAGTTGTCCCCGGTTTTGACCAGTGAAGTCCACAGTGTCCGAGCTGGGCGGCATCTGGCCACCAAGTTGAATGTTCTAGTACAGCAACATTTTGACTTGGCTTCAACGACCATCACAAACATTCCTATGAAGGTAGGCAGTTCTGAGAGCTCTTCTCTGCTTTTTGATTATTTGCTTGACATTCCTTATTCGCTTTAATTGAACCTTTACTTTTTCTCCCTATATCATATTTTGTTTTGCTAGCCCACATTCAGTGTCTTTGAACAGGTCAGTAAATACTGAGAACCAAAAGAAAGGATCACAGAACAAATGTTATATTGTTACTGTTTCTAATAAGAACATGTCACCTGAGATTTTTAAGAACTATGTTCTTATTATTTTTATCAAAATGTATATTTTAAATTATTTCTCTGTGATTCTTTTCCTGAGAGCTGTGCTATTAGATTTTACTTTGTATATTTGAGTGGATCTTTTATTTCCTGTGCTTTCATCCTCACCCACCCAAATGTGAAGATGTCTGACTAAGAAGGCTAGCTCATGGCTTCTAGGAGATGTAGTACTCTCTGGTAAAGAGCCATGGACGTGAGTGTAGTTTCAGAGTGGGTTTTCTAGGAGTCTGTCGCTCTCTACTCCTATCATCGTTCAGTTGTCAGGACCAGCAAAACGCCTGACCCGCCCGACCCATGGTAGAGTTTCAGTGAGTCGTTACTGAATTGAATCCGCACCGTAGTACGGTAGTAGTAGTGTTTGCTACTCTGACTTAAAGTTTCATGGTGACTCTCTTGGAGTCCTAGTTCAGTTTTTTTTCTTTTTTTGCTTCTTATTTTTGAGACAGGGTTTCACTTCATAGTCCATACTGGCTTGAAGCGTTATCTTCCTGCCTCAAGCTTTGTAATACTGGGATCACAGATGTGAATCTGTACCCCAGCCTTGTTTTCAGTTCTTTTGCCTCTGTCCCATGGGTACTAAATTACATGGGGAATTTCATGTCCTCCCAACTTCATTGGCTGGTTCTTTACTAGGCACTCTAGGAGACCCTTGAGAATGGCTTTGCTGAGAGGCCGTGAGCAAGTGAAATAGTGTAACAGCCCATGCTCATAGCTGAGTCCTAAAAGACGTGCCAGGAAGGCAGCAGGCGACCTGCTTGTTGGCCCTGACACTTGCCCCTAGTCTGTGTTCTCTCTGTTAGTAGATAATGCCAGAAACAAACTGCTAAGCTTGTTTATTAGTTAGTGTGTGCTACTTTAAATAATTGGTGCCCATTAACTCACTGCAAGTATTTAAAGATGCTATCACCTGTTTTTAACAACTATTTTAAGTTCAACTTACATAAATATATTTGTGTATAAAAACTATTGGCAAGAAAATAATTTGTTGTTAAATTCAAAATTTCTAGACGAGTCGTTTGTGTTAATTCTGGCATGAGAAAGTTATTACCCCATTGTCTGTTCAGCTCATAGTTGTACAGTGGAGTTCTTTCACTGTTGGAAAGTGTTGCATCTTTAAATAAATGACTGGGCCAGCCGTCCTCTTATTTAGCTGACCGTGGCAGAATGTATTTGACCTTACTTTAAGCAATAAGCAAAGTAATTTATTTCATTATTTTATAAGCAAACCCAGGTAATTAAAATGTCTTAAACTTTGCTTAAAGGAAGAGCAGCATGCCAACACATCCGCCAACTATGACGTGGAGCTACTTCACCACAAAGACGCACATGTAGATTTCCTCAGAAGTGGTAAGAGGCCTGACCCGTTGTTCCGGCCACATACACAGTCTGAGCTCATCTCTGTCCAGCTCCTCTGTAGTGTCCCCATCATAGTTCTTGTCCACCAGACACAAATTAGAGCCACCTGGGAGGACAGAATCTCAGCTGGAAAAATCTCTTTCATCAGATTGGCCTGTGGGTATGGGTCTTAGAGTTTCTATTACTGTGAAGAATCATCATGACCATGACAGCTGTTAATAAAAGAAAACATTCCATTTTGGGTGACTTAAGTCATGGCAGGACCTGGTGGCGTGCAGGCAGACGTGGTGCTGGAAGAGTGGGGGTCCTATATCTTGATCCAGGCAGCAGGAGATGAACCGAAGTAGACATAGCTTGAGCATAGGGCATCTCAATCCCCCCCCCAGTGACACACTTCCTGTCACAGTGTCACAGTGTCACAGTGACAGTGCCGCTCCTTGAGCCTATGGGGGTCAATTCCATTCAAACTCCACAGCATGCTTGTGGGGCATTTTCTTAATAAGAAAATTAGGAGGGTCCAGCCCACTGTGAGCAGTGCCAGCCTTTGACAGGTGGTGTGGGGTTTTGAGAAAGGTAGCTCAGCAGGCTGGGGAAACTGTGTCTTCATGGCCTCTTCAGTTCCTCCTTCAAATTCTGACAAGTTCCTGCTTTGGCTTCCCGTGAAGGTGGACTCTAACTTAGGAGCTGAAGTAAGGCCTTTACTCCTCCAAGTTGCTTTTGCTTATGGTGTTTATCACACAACAGAAAGTGAGCTAGGACAGTGTCCATGAACTGATATTCTATAATGGAAGATGAAAGTTTGCTTCCATCTCCAAGCTGTGGTTTCCATCACTGTGCCCTCATGCCTTAGGGTCAGAGGGGAGCGCTCAGAGAGCCTTGTCACCACAGCAGCTCTGTGTGTCTGTGCTTCACTGTCTTTGTTTAAAGACTCGGATGCTGTCGCAGCATGAATCGTAATCATCCCTCGCTCCTAAACTTGAGAGACATATTAAGGTCTGAAGACCATCTAAGTTCCTGAGGTTCTTTGTAGATTGACTGATAGAATGATATGGTTGATGTTGAACATGTTGTGTTGTGTGTGTCCATAACTGAGCCGGCTGGAACAGTGGTTCACTGACTGAATGAGTAGCAGGAGAGATCACTGTGATAAATGTATGTACTGATATTTAGTAAGGGAGTATAGAGAACTTGTCGTGGAGAGTGCTAGGAACCCATGAGATGATTCCAGTTTTTAAGGTTTTTCTTTTTTAAATCAGATTTCATAAAATAGCCTTGACTGTGAAGGTATTTTCTGTCTGTGGAGATGGCTCGGTGGGTAGAGCACTTGCTGTGATAGCAAAAGAACCCAAGGTCAGTCTCCAACACCTGTGAGGCACCTGTGAAGCCACAGTCGGGGGCAGAGGCAGGTGGGTCCCGAAGTCAGTTGCCACCCCCATGCCTGTACATTACACGTGTGCATGAGTAACTAAAGTCTTCATACCTCTCTAGAGTTCTGTAGCGCGCAGAGGCTGTGTGTGGTTCTGACCAGGAAGTTAGGTAAGCCTCACTGAGGAGGGACTGAGCGGGATCTCAGTAGAAGGCTCATAATTTAGCTTCATATCTGTATGCTCTCCTGCCTCGGGTCAGCACTCTCAGAGCACTTGGTCAGCTCGGGGACAGGCCAGCTGATTGTGCATTTCCGTTAGAGATGCCTCCGACATCTTATCTGCTTATTTATTTGACTTTGCATCCCCATGACTGTTTCCCTTCCTCTGTCTCTTCCTCGTCTCTCAGTCCCTCCCCCTACCACCCCTCTGCCATCCACTCCTCTGTTTCTGTTCAGAAAAGGGCAGGCCTCCCATGGATATCACCAAAACATAGCATATCTGTTTGCAGTGAGACTAAGCACCTTACCTTGTATTAAGGCTGGACAAGGTGACCCAGTGTAAGGAGTAGGGTCCCAAAAGCCAGCAAAAGAGAGACAGCCCTGCTCCCACTGTTAGGAGTTCCACAAGAAGACCAGGCTACACAACTGCAACATATATGGAGAGGACCTAGGTTGATCCTGTGCAGGCTCCCTGGCTGTTGGTTCAGTCTCTGTGAGCCCAGGTTGGTTGATCTGTGGATTTTCTTGTGGTGTCCTTGACTCCTCTGGGTCCTACAATCCTTCCTTCCTCTCTTCAGCAGGATTCCCCAAGCTTGGCCTAGTGTTTGGCAGTGGATCTCTGCCCCTGTTTCCCCCTGTTGCTGTATAAAGCCTCTCTGACGACTGCTGGGCTAGGCACCAATCTGTGAGAATAGCAGAATATTGTTAGGCATCATTACATTGACACTTTTTCTCCAGTCCTGTTTGGTTCTATCCTGGGTCTCTGGGCCGTCCAGTCTCTGGGTCCTTGAGCTCCAGGCACTGTCAGGGGAAGGCCTACTCTCGTGGCATGGGTCTCAGGCTGTACAGTCATTGATTGGTCACTCCCACAATCTCTGTGTTTCTGACACTTTTTAAATCGAATTTATCATTCTTGATTTCATCTGTGTCTCTCAAATGCAACCATATCTTTATCTTGTCTACCATTAACCAGTTTTGAACGAAGCCCATTATTTTCTCAGCTAGCATCAGGAGGAAGAGGGTAAACTGAGAATGTAATCCACCGTGTTCTCACGGCTCTGCTGTCTAAGATCACATTGCTTGACTCTCCTCTCTGCTGCACTGAGCCACACAGTCCTGACAGCTGTTGTTCTCTTGCCTGAATGCTTTCCCCTTCATGTCTATATTTCTTCACCGTCCTCTGAGAACGTAAGCCAGTCTTCACATCTAAAGGAGGCTTTTTCATTGTCTTAGACTAGATCAGCACTGTCTGTTGGAGGCCCCCTAGCACCATATAGTGTCTTCTGCAGCACTTTGTCATTCGTAATCTCACATTTGTTTACTCTGGTGACATCTGCTCCATGGCACTGCAGGCTCCATGCGGGCAGGGTGTGGCTATGCCTTCTATGCCTTCGTGCACTCTCACTCCCAGAGCCTTCGTGCTGCTGTGAAGCAGCACACTGGGGTTGGGCTGTACATGTTAGACTGCTAACCTGAGTACTGGCTGTACTTCATCATTTATTGGGATGGGCAGGGAGAGACTGGTAGGATGTTTGAGGTCTGTAAACCTGTATTATTATTAGGTTGCTATTAAAGTAGCAGCCTAACTTAATTAAATTAGTGAGTGGAAAAATAAAATGAACCATTTGAAGGGAAATTACTTACTGATATTGATCATAGTTTATATCTATCCTCTAGTTGGTCTTTTGGTTTTGTAAAGAGTGTTCTCATAGAGCTCTCTTTCCAGAGCTTGAGCTTTCTTTGAGAACTTAGATAACCGTCATTTCAAAGTTGGTGACCTCGTTAGTAAAGTGTTTCTATGAACTTTCTGAAGGTGACACCCACTCGGGCGGCAGCAGCAGAGAAGGCCCATTTAAAGAGACCGTGACCCTGAAGTGGTGCACACCCAGGACCAACAGCATTGGTGAGTAGACAGCCCTGGGAGAGCGGGAGCATGCCGAGCACCAGAGGTCTTCGAAGTGTGATGTTGGGCCATGAATTTCTGTTTGAATTTTTATTTTTCGTTAATTAGAGATTCAATAAGCAATTTTTCTTTTAACTGTAGGACATTTCATTATATTCCTTCAAATCAGTGTTTTCTTTTGTTTCAGAATTACACTATTGCACTGGAGCATACCGCATTTCACCTGTAGATGTAAATAGTAGACCTTCTTCCTGCCTCACTAATTTCCTCCTCAATGGTAATTATCATCATCTAATCCGGGACTGTTAGTGGAGTCGTTAGTGTCACTAGTCTGTCTGTCAACATTGCTCTACACTCACGTAGTTGGGATGAGCCTTTAGCAGCTGTGCTGAGGGTTGGAAATTGACTTTCTTCCTGACTTACAGACTGTTATTATATCTAAGTTTTGTCCAGCATAGTTTTAAGAATTTTTATTGAAATTTTGATCTTTAAAGTCTGACTTGACATTTTTTAGAAGCTAGAATAGTAGACCTCCATCTTGGCCCTGAATTGAACAGTGTATGTAGACTTCACCCTCATTGTAGCTGTTTTCAGTATCTCACCATATGACTCCTAGCCAGACCTAGAGTGTATGGTTTGTTTTACTTATGTAATTTACATCTCAATTACTGACTTTTATCTCCTAAATTTAAAATTTTAAATCTCTTCTTGTAATAATAGTTTTGGAACTATTGATTTTTAAAAGTCTGTCTTTTTTGTAAGTTTTTTTTTTCATTGTTATCTTAAATACAGTTTGAAGCTGGCGGGCGCACACCTTTAATCCCAGCACTCAGGGAGGCAGAGGCAGGCGGATCTCTGTGAGTTCAAGGCCACCCTGGTCTACAGAGTGAGTTCCAGGACAGCCAGAGGATACACAGAGAAATCCTGTCTTGAACCCCCTCCCCCCAAAAAATACAGTTTGATTATCAGAATATGTAAAATCCAAATTCCCTAGAACTCAGAACTGTGCTAGCAAGGTAGTATTGTGGAAGGGAATTGAGACTGTGCCTTTTCCTCATATACTATGTAACATTCATAACCTGAGACTTTGTTGGGCGTTTAGTTTTCACCTTAAATATTCACAAGGAGATTTTTATGTGACCTTGAAATTGAATAGAGCATACAAACATGCCATAGAACTGTTGTTGGGAAACTGGCCCTATAACGTGTAAACTTTAGAGTCTGAGAGAAGCTAAGTGTTGAGGAAGTGTAGATGTACCAGCTTAGCCCTGCTGGCTAAAATAGGAGCCGTTGGAGTTTTGTTACCGACAGCTTGATCTTGCTTCTGACAGGTCGATCTGTGTTGTTGGAACAGCCACGAAAGTCAGGTTCCAAAGTCATCAGTCACATGCTTAGCAGCCATGGAGGGGAGATCTTTTTGCATGTCCTTAGCAGCTCTCGATCTATTCTAGAGGATCCGCCTTCGATTAGTGAAGGCTGTGGAGGAAGAGTTACAGACTACCGGATTACAGTGAGACTTTTAAAAAATGTTTATTTTATGTGTGTGTGTTGCCTGTGTGAGTGTCTGTGCACTGTGTGCATGTCTGGTTCCTTTGGAGGCCAGGAGAGGGTGTTCTGTTCTCTGGAACTGGAGTTACAGACAGTTGTTAGTCACTGAGTGGGTGCTGAGAATCTAATCTGGGCCCTCTGCAAGAGCAGCCACTGGACATCTCTCCAGCCCTGGTATAAACCTCACTATCTGTATGTTAGTTTTGAGTCATTTAGCAAGAGTTCTTGTTGTATGTTAAGGTTATGGGGAACAGTGGTCTCAAAGGAGCTGGTGGTTGTCTCCGTAACCGACATCACTGTGTCTTCTCTTTCTTGTGGTGCATTCGGTGACCGGGAAGTGTCTGGGCCCTGCACCAGAGTCAGAGGAACAGACTAAACCAGTGCTTTCTTTTGTGTGTATTGATATTTCAGGGCTATTTTTTTGAGATGGTTTGGAACTTAAATGTGGATTTATGTATATATGTACATGTGATAAACTACCAACTATTATATACTTTATTTTATTAGGCTTTTTTTGGTAATTATTTTTAAGGGGCTGAAAACTAATTAGTATTTATTATAGAAAACTGAGAATGTAACAAACATCTAAACCCAAACAAATAAAAAGCTAAGATTCCATCACCCAAAGATGATTGTTGAAACGCTCGGCGTCTGATGCTGTGTCAGGCAGCTTTTTCATAAGCAGATTGGTCTTGCAATGTGATTTATTCACACATTTCTGAAAGAAAGCGGTTAAATCATAGGAATGGAGTGGGGCGAGATTCATTTTCATTGTGTAAGTGTTGATAGGTTTCGGCTTGGAGAGGGGGCGGGGCACGCAGTGAGGCGGGACCACTGTTAGAGAGGGTTGTGCTGACAGTCACAGGACAGAGGCCATGCAGGAAGTGACTGTCAGATGTAACCCGTGCTGCAACTCTAGACTAGTTTCTAATTGTGTCTTATCTGGTTATCATTAGGATTTTGGTGAATTTATGAGGGAAAACAGGTTAACTCCTTTTCTAGACCCCAGATATAAAATGGATGCAAGTCTAGAGATCCCGCTGGAACGTGCAAAGGACCAGTTAGAAAAGCACACCCGTTACTGGCCCATGATTATCTCACAAACCACCATTTTCAACATGCAAGCGGTGAGTCTCATTGCACTTTATTTCTGGATTAGTGTGTATTTATGAATATGTTTGTAGAAAAAAATTAAGCATTTGTAATTGGTACCATTTTGAGTTTATTGCAACTGAAGAATTGGTGATGAGGACAGGAGCAGCATTTACGGCTTCTCTTCCTTGTGGCCACTGTTAAAGTCAGCTTGAAACCAGCTTTGTCCTTACTGCTTTGGTGCTTGTTTTTCAAGACAGATTTCCTTTTTCTTTTCTTTCTATTCTTTCATGTTTTAACCTAACAGGTCGTTCCCTTAGCCAGTGTTATTGTGAAAGAGTCTTTGACAGAAGAAGACGTGTTAAACTGTCAGAAAACTATATACAACTTGGTCGATATGGAAAGGAAAAATGACCCTCTTCCTATTTCTACAGTGGGTACCAGAGGAAAGGGCCCTAAAAGGTAGTGCTGTTTTCTTTATTTCTGCACACGTCATGTTTACTTCATGGATGTTACTTTGTAAGATCATTCTCCAAGTGTAAACTATCAGAGGGGATGTATGTGTATGCTATGTGTAGGTGTGTTGGAGAAATAGGATTGTAGGCACTGCTACAGTGTGACTTGGAGTTCCGCAGTGAAGGGAAAGAAATACATCTCTGCTTCTGGTTCCTTTATCATAGCAAGTGGGGTCAGCAGCACTAAGTGTTTAGATGTTTAAACATAAGGAGCATTTCTGAGAATGCATTTGACCTTTACTCCAGAGATGAACAGTACCGTATCATGTGGAATGAATTAGAGACCCTTGTCAGAGCCCATGTCAGCAACTCAGAGAAGCATCAAAGAGTCTTGGAGTGTCTGATGGCATGTCGGAGCAAACCCCCGGAAGAAGAAGAGCGAAAGAAGCGAGGGAGGAAGAGGGAGGACAGGGAGGACAAGTCAGAGCAAGCCGTGAAGGAGCATGGGCCTGAGAAGCCCCGGCCAGACTCAGACAGGTGACTTGTTCCCTTGGCAGGTGCCTTTGCCTGTGCTTTCTCGTAGCACATCCATGCCTGTCTGTCCTGTAACGGCACTGTTAGTTACAGCCTCTTTCTTTACCTAAAAAGGTGCGAAACTCCTGATTTTTCCTAACTAGTTTATGATGATGATGATGACATTTGATGCCAATATGCTCTTTGAATATTGTAAAATTTCAAAAGCATAATTTTGTGTTCAGTCAGTGAGTGGTTTGCCAGGTGTTTGTCACAAGATCCCATCCTAAAAGAACTTTCTGCCTTATGTTAGAGTCGGGCCACGCTTCAGTGATCACAGCCAGGCGTGGAAGGCGCTATCTTACATGAGTTAGATGAAGGCTGCCCTTTGGAGCAGACGAGCTTGCAGTCCTAATTCTGACATCATTCCTGAGTAACACACTGTTTTCCCTTAGTGACCTTAAAGTCTGAATTTATAAAAACTATCAAAAGTAATAAAATGTTAAAATGTGAACCAGCAAGATGGCCCACGAAGTAAAAGTGCTTGAAGCCATACTTGACTACCTGAGTTGGATCCCTGGGATCAACATGATGAAAGAGAGAACTGACTTTTGCATGGTGTCCTCTGACCTTCGCTCATATGCCATTGTGCATGTATTGCCTCCCACCCCCATTTCAAGTTAGCAAATACCTTAAATGTATCACCTTCTACCTCTTGCTACAAATCAGGCAAGACAGCTAGGTAAGTGGGAATTGGGATATGTCAGAACATTTCATAACAGGAAATTACAAACACACACAGCTGTGTAAGAATAGCCTTTGCATTCACAATTACAAATTCACCGCAGATCTCTGCTCTCACTGCTCTGTAGGAATCATACACAGTAGTCTGGAAACCCTGCTCATTTCTAGGTAGCTAGAGCACTTCGCTTCTCAGCAGTTTAAGAAGTGCACTTTTTCCTGCCCACTATAAGAAAAGGAAAGAACTACTTTAGCCTCAACTAACCTTCAGTGCGGCCTTGTGCAAAAATGATAAGTATTTCTCTTACTGAAAAAACCTAATAAAAGCTTAGAGTAGGGCCTTTAATCCCAGTACTTGGGAAAAAGAGACAAGTGGGTCTCTGAGTTTCAGTCCAGCCAGGGCTGCATATTGAGACTTTATCTCAAGAAAAAACTTTAGAATGAGGCTCCCCAGTTATGAAATCTGCATATATTCCCCATTACATAGGTCACACCACACATGATAATAAGATCATAATCTTTTTGTAATTTGAATAGATTTTTTTTCTTAATTTTTAAGATGTGAAATTTCTTTTGGGTGTTACATCGTTTCTAACTATTAGCTTAAGTTTTCCTCTGGTTTGGTTTTCCCTTTTATCTGACTAATCTCTGAGCTGTTACTGCTATAAAGGGAAGTAAATTGTGTTGAACTCATTAAACTCTTTTATATGACTTAGATTCTTTTGTGAGAGCAAATGTTTTTTGAAAACTGATATACACAGATGTGTGCTCACTGGACCATTTATAGATTTGTAAATTAAACTCGGCTTCCTTATCTGTCACTCTGCAAGGTTGAAAGGGATTTTAGAACGCGGGAAAGAGGAGTTGGCCGAAGCAGAGGTTATAAAGGACTCACCTGACTCCCCAGAGCCTCCAAACAAAAAGCCCCTTGTTGAAATGGATGAGACGCCGCACATGGAAAAGGCTAAAGGTAAGGATGGCTCTGGAGCCAGGGCAGTTTTCAGCAAAGCTCCTGTTTTGTGCAGTATTACATCACACTGTCTGTGAGAAAGAGCGCCTGGTGTCCAGATATCAGACAGGAGATTCTCTTCACAGCCTTGGAACTAAAGACATTTTTCAACATTAAAAAAAGAAGAAAAGAAAAATAGTTGCACTATACTCTGTAATGAACGCTTTGAAAAGAAAAGTGTCTTTGTAAAGTCTATACTAAAGAAGTTGCAGACTAGAAGCTTATTTGCTCGTGTCCTGGAACTACCTGGTGCTGCTTAAAGGCAGACTCTTCCCCGTGTTCCTTCCTCATTACTCGTCTTTTCAGTTAATGCACAGAGACGTTGGTTTTCTTCTGACATCTTCATTCACATACATCATGGCGTATTGCTCACACTCCCCTCTTCTCCTCGGTCACCCTCTTCCAATCCGATGTACACATAAAAGTCTAGGTTCTACGTGTGAGGAAGAAGATCTGTGCTGTTCTCCCTCCCAGCCCTGGGATCCAGGGAAGAATGCAGGGACACTCATTTAGCAGTGAATTAAGATGTGACCTGACCAAACTTTAGATATTGTTCTAAACCATATTTTTACCATAAAACCTTTAATCTTATTTACAGGCTGAGAAGCTTAATTTCTTCTTGAAGTAATTCTAGGTCTAAAAGATGGAGCTTGAACTCAAGTTCCTGATGTCATTCTGGGCCGTAGTGTCCTTGAAGGTCACCTGGGCTCAGTACATGGGAAATCATCAGACTCTCTGGTGCCTTGTGCCAGTGTGATTCCTGGACAGCAAGAGCAGGACGGCCTCACTTGCTGTTGGCAGGTCATCCTGGGAGCAGGCCGGTGGGTTTGCACCTTAGCACTCTGTCAGTAGATAGGGACACAGTAATGCTTCACTTCCCTAACCTCCTTGCAGTTGGGGAATCAGAGGTCACCTTGAGGTGATCTTCTGGTGTCTGCTGTGGATAATCCTTTCATACACTGTGAAATTGTGTTGCTCTCCTAGGTTTAATAAAGAGCTAACTGGCCAATAGCTAGGTAGGAAGAGCTTAGGTTGAGAGCCGGACTGGTAGTGCACTGGGAAGAAGGGTGAAGTCACCAGTCAGATGGAGAGGAAGCAGAGCATGTAGAGGGTGAAGTAATGAGCATGTGGCAGCATGTAAATTAAGAAATATGGACTAAAGTATGAGTTAGCCTGAGCTATTGGCCAAGCATTTATAATTAATAATAAATTTCTGTGTGGTTATTTGAAAAAAAATGATGGGAAAGAAAAGTCCACCTACTTATGACACCCAACGTGGGGTATGTTTCTTAGACTTTCTTACTAACATATATACTTAATGTATGTTAATATATAGTTATATATATTATATATAATGTATTGGGGCTGCTGTTAACACAGTTTAGACTAGAATAAGTTTTGATATATCAAGAGACGAAACAAACTGTGGAAACCAGAAGAGGTGCTATCTTCTGTACTATAGACCATCGCTGCAGGAACTGCTCCCATTCGACTTAGATTAGTCTCAGAATCACGAGGAGATGCTAAGAGGAGATGAACTTGGCATACTGAGAAAAGGTACCGAGTCACATGGCAGAGCATAGGTAATAAGTCTGGATTACTTAAAATGTAAAAGTTAGCTAGTAACAAGCCTGAGCCGTTGACCCAGCGTTTATAATTAATAAGTTTCTATGTGGTTATTTGGGAACCAGATGGTGGAAAAGAAACCCACCTACATCTGCTATGTCTGCTCCTCAGGCCATTGCCAGAGTTAGAAATGGTGTGAGTTAAATCAGTGCCTACTGGTAATCATATACCTCCCATGTCAGCTGCACCACTGTGCAGACGAGAAACTTAGGTAATTCATACATGTATTAAGTATATCTGAATCATACTCACCCCCAGTTCCTGCTTCCCTCTCCACCCATATGTCCCCCTCCCACCTTCATGTCTTTCATTCTATGTTACGACCTAAACCATTGTGTCTCTTGTGATCAGCAGCATTCCTTATACCTGTTTGATCTGCTCTGGAGAAGACAGTTGTGTGCCTGGGGAGTACACTGCCCTTGCTGCTGGTTCTTCTAAGTGCCCTGTGCATTTCTTGAAGCTCTGTTCAGCTTTCCTGGCCTGGTACAGTGCCTGAGTAGTCTAAAGTGAACAGTGGGAGTGAGGGTTAAGTTTGTTATATTTCCTTTTTTCTCTTCTTTCTGCTCTAACACCAGGACCAGTGTCCTTATTATCCTTGTGGAGTAACAGAATCAACACTGCCAATTCCAGAAAGCACCAGGAGTTTGCTGGACGTCTGAACTCTGTCAATAACAGAGCTGAGTTATATCAACACCTTAAGGAAGAAAATGGGTTTGTGTAATTTCCTGTGGAAACTGCTTTGTTGATTGTTAGTCCTGAAATGAAAACTGCTTGCTTATGGCAGCAGTTTTTTTTGTTTGTTTGTTTTTGTTTTTTAAACTGCTTTTATGAGCCTCTAAGAAGAAAGAGACTAACCTGTTAGACCCTTGGTTCTCATAAAGGGCCCGATTTATTGATTGTAATTATAAAACTGTTGCTTATAGCATTATGTTTCAGAAGAGTCACACACTGAGTCTGTGTAATGCTAGAGTGTTAGAGTAGAATAAATATCAGACGTGATTATTTAATCAGTTGTTTTAAGAAGAAATCTTCCTACCATTTATTGGTAAAGGAATTTCTTTTGTAGAAATCTTTGACTAAATGGAGGAGACCCTTCTCTGTGCTTGGAAAAGGGGGGTGGCATAGGGAGGGTGGTATAGGGAGGGCTTTAGGGAGGGTGGTATAGGGAGGGCCTTAGGGAGGGTGGTATAGGGAGGGCCTTAGGGAGGCTCCCTGATCTTCACAGGCTCTGCTTTCTCTCATGTGCGCACGCAGTGAGGAGACTGGACTGACTGGAGGGACTGGAGGACCCCGAACTTCAATCCCTTTCTTAAAGTGCTCACATTCTCCTGGTGTGAATAGGTTAGACTTTAGTTCCAATGGGCTAAAGTAGGTAAAAGTACGGATTTTTAGTAAATGTTTTAATTTACCATCTCATTTTCCTCTTCTAAACTTTTCAGGATGGAGACGACAGAAAATGGAAAAGCCAGCCGTCAGTGAAGAGTGACTTGAGGAACTGAGTTTAGTATATTGCAAAAATATTTTGGGCAGAATTTGATATAAGTACTTTTACAGCAAGATTGTATAGCCATGTTGCCTGGACTGGTTTTTACATTTTTAAGAATTTCAACAAATTATCTTTTTTGTACTAATTCTATGATTGGCAGAGTCAAAATATATACATTTGAGATTTGTCCTCCCAAATCACAATTTATTTTATGGTAAAAGGTGTTCCCTCCGAAAATGTTTTTTAAAAAACTTCTTAGGCGTCTCTTTGCCAAATAAAACTATTAAACTATATGCAAAGTATTGGACTGTTGCTTTATAAAAAAAAAATATTACTCTCTCAGTTCTAACAAGTGTTGGTGTATTCAGTCGGTACGATAAATAACCAGACCAGCTCAAGAACAACAGTTATAATTTAATAATTGAAAAAGGGGGAACTCACGCTACAAGAGTGGGAGGTCCGAAATCCAGAAGGGTCCCGAGAACACTGCGGTGGGGGGGGGGGGGCAGCCCTTGCACATGCTTGGGCTCCAGGCGGCCACACCCTAACCAGATGTGATTGGTTGAGCTTCCCCATCAAACAAGAATTTATAAAACTCAGTCAGAATTTAGGTTAGCTTTGTAGTACTTAATATGGGATCTTCTCTGTCTGCATGATGTGCAGTGAGTGCTTTTTCAGGACGGACTACTGGCGCGGTTCCATTTTTAACACTTTGCCTTTTTCTGCTGTCCATTTAAAGCCAGAACTTTCAAGTCATTTGCCTTACTTTACATTTATCAGTTTGGTATAATACTTCATTTTTTCTGCTATTTTTTTATTTTGTTTTGTTTTTTCAAGATAGGGTTACCCAAGTATAGTCTAGGCTTCAGCAACATGTAGATATCATATCCCTGAAGATTCTGTAATGCATCTAGATCTAACACTCAGTTTAGATGTGCATTACACACAAACCCTCCTCCCCAAATTTAAAATGAGTGGCAGTTTTCATTCAGGTCGTCTTCAGTTTGGAAGAAGTTCTCTTATGTTAAGTACATATTTCATTTTGTCCTTACAAACAATGCATTGAGGTAATCTGTGAAGGGGAAAGTGTAAATGGAGGAAGATTGTGCTTTTGTTTCTCGCCGCCCAGACCTGAATAATCACACAGAAACTTTATTAATTACAACACTGCTTGGCCAATGGCTCAGGCATATTTCTAGCTATCTCTTACATCATAAATTAATCTGTGTATTACCGTGAGGCTGTGGCTTATGGTAATATTCTGTCAACTTTCTCCTTGGCAGCTACATGATATCTTCTCAACTCTGCCTACTCTCTTTCTGTATCTTTGTTTGGACTTCTTGGACTTCCTGCCTGACTTTACTCTGCTAAGCCATTGGCCCAAACAGCTTTATTCATCACCCAGTAAAAACAACACGTGTTCAGAAGGACCTCCCACATCAGGAGAGTAGTAGAGCTAGATTTTGAGCCCCAAGCTTTCACTATTGATACTAATGTTTTTTTTAAAGGATTTTAGTGTATATGAGTGTTTACCTCATGTATGTATGCACACTGTGTGTGTGTTTGGTGCCCATGGAAGAACTGGAATTACAGATGGTTGTGAACTGTTAGGCAGTAAAGAAACTAAATCAAGGTCTTCTGCAAGAGCAGCTGGTGCTCTTAACTGCTGAGCTCTCAAGCCCTTTGTTTTATTTTTAAAAGATTTTAAATGTATTTTCTCTTTGACAGCTTCACACACACACACACACACACACACATCTTCTGATCATATCAGCTTCCTGCTCCCTTTCTAACTTATAGCCCCTCCCCCTTTTTTTCTTATACCCTCCTGAGTCCAATTAGTGTTCCCTGCAGTACATAGCTGTGCGGCCATCCACATCCACGAGAGCTTGGGCAGAGGTTAGAGCTCCTCAGATAGAAGTGTCACCTCAAGCCCTGCCCTGTTCATGCTGGAACATTAGCTGACCTGATCTCGTCTCTCTCTCTCTCTCTCTCTCTCTCTCTCTCTCTCTCTCTCTCTGTGTATGTGTGTGTGTGTGTGTGTGTGTGTGTGTGATTCTGTGTGTATGGAATAGCTACTGGAGGCTCATGAGTGCAGTGGCTATGACAGAAGACCATATTTCAGCATATTTCAGTGAGGTGTGACTGTAGCAGATGACGTGGAGTTGATAATACTCCTCTTTTGGCATCTGGCGAGCTGTTGGGGTGAGTAAGGAAAACAGACTTGACTATTTCGTGTGCATTTTGTTTTCTCCATTGAAGTTACATTAGCCCTTCACTCCCTTGGAGCATCTTTGAGAATTTTGAAGTAGTCTCCAGCTTTCCATGTGACATCCTGTTACCCAGGTAAGATATGCAGACTTGCTTGCTGCTAGACTTGCAGTAATGCAGAAATAGTATTCCAGAGGCAGTAGATCATGCAGCGTGACCTAGTGAAGCAATATAGGCGTGCCATCTCAGCCAACACTGGGAGTGGGCTCACCCTCACTAAAGGATCCAGGTGGTAGTGGTTTGCCAGCCTTTGTACCAAAGACACTCTGGAACACCAGGAGCCGTGGCAACTGATCTAAATGGCTTCAGGTACTCTGTGGGCTTTGCCTTTGAACTCTCTAGCCATAACACTGAAGATAGAAACACCAGCACTTGAACACATTGGCACAGGAGACCACTTCCTAAATACAACCCCAGCAGCACAGACACTGAGAGAAATTAAGAAATGGGACCTCCTGATACTGAAAAGCTCTAATGGAAAGAACACGGTCAACAAGACAAAACAACAGCCTATAGAATGGAAAAAGATCTTCACTAACCTCACATCAGACAGAGGTCTGATCTCCAAAATATACAAAGAATTCAAGAAATTGGTCATCAAAAGAACACATAATCCGATAAAAAAAAAATGGAATACAGACCTAAACAGAGAACTCTTAACAGAGGAATCTAAAATGGCTGAAAGACACTTAAGAAATGTTCACCATCCTTAGTTATCAGGGAAATGCAAATCAAAACAACTCTGAGATTCCATCTTACACCTGTAAGAATGGCCAAGATCAAAAACACTGATGACAACTTATGCTGTAGAGGTTGTGGGGTAAAGGGAGCATTCTTGCTTTGCTGGTGGGAATGCAAGCTGGTACAACCCCTTTGGATGTCAGTGTGGCGATTTCTCAGAAAATCAGGAAACAACCTTTCTCAAGACCCAGTAATACCACTTTTGGGTATATATCCAAAGGATACTCAATCATGCCACAAGGACATGTGCTCAACCATGTTCATAGCAGCTTTGTTTGTCATAGCCAGACCTGGAAACAATCTAAATGGCCCTCGACCAAAGAATGGATAAGGAAAATGTGGTATATTTACACAATAGAGTACTACACAGCAGAAAAAGAAAATCTTGAAATTTGCAGGCAAATGGATGGAGCTAGGAATCATTTTGAGTGAGGTAACCCAGACCCAGAAAAACAATTATCACAAGTACTCACTCAGGTGGTTTTTAAACATGGGAAAAACAGCCCACAAATCACAATCCCAGAGAACCTAGACAACAATGAGGACCCTAAGAGAGACATACATAGATCTAATCTACATGGGAAGTAGAAAAAGACAAGATCTCCTGTGTAAATTGGGAGCATGGGGACCATGGGAGAGGATTGAAGAGGAGGGGAGAGGCAGGGAGGGGAACAGAGAAAATGTAGATCAATAAAAATCAATAATAAAAAAAGATTCACACAAGAAAAAAACAACACAACCAGGTGCGGTGGTGCACACCTTTAATCCCACCCAGCACTCGGAGACCGAGGCAGGTGGGTGTCTGAGTTAAAGGCCAGCCTGGTCTACAGAGCGAGTTTGGGGCCAGCCTGGGCGTCTACTGCATGGGCAGTCCTCTATCTGTGGTCTTGTGGATGATGTGCTGCTGTGTGCCATAGAAGGAGGGGGAGCACAAGTGTCGTAGTTTGTAGTGGAAACTGAGGTTAAGCCTGGGCTAAAGTGTCCAGAGGCACAAAGAGGGCTTGATTTAAATCCAGTTGTTTGTGACTTCAAACTGAAAGGTGGGCACTATGCTGTGAAAGTGGCAGACTTTGGTGTAGAAGATATAAAATCATCTGCTAGACTGGTTAGATTTTACATTAACTGATGAGAGCTTCAGTTTTTTCAAATAAAAAGAATTAATTTACCCCATTGCTGTGATGTTTCCAATGTTAATTGATATGCTTCATGAGTTCCTTGGTGAGAGATTGTCTGTCTCTCTTCCCTCTGGCCTTCCTTCCCTACTCCTAGCTCCATCCTCTTGTCTTTCCCTTCACCTACTGGTGCCATTGCCTCTACCTCATCTTCACATCTTTGTAGATTCTTCCCTTCCTCCCGTGCCCTCCCTTGCTTGTCTTTTATTCTACATCTCACACGAGGCCAGCTGCGAGTCCACTCTCAGGTGGCCCAAGGTGACTTCCTGCCTGGGTTGGGCTGTGCCTCAGCTGGAGTCTCTAAAGAGAAGCAGCTAGAATGCTGGCTCTCACAGACCCTTGGTTACTGTGGAGATGAGCTCTAATGCCAAGCCCCAGATCACAGGGAAGACATACTAGGTTTTCCAGAAGTGGTTAAAAAAAATCAGTTTTTATGCATACTTCTAGGATTGCTGTTCCTTTTTTTTTTTTTCTTTTCTTTCAAGACAGGATCTCACTTTACTGTGTAGACCTCAAATTCATGGAAGTCCTTCCTCAGCCTTCTGAGTGCAGGGATTTTTCACTTGCAAGATTTTCAAATATAGTCATTTTGAGAAATGCTCATTAAATCCTCATTAAAAATGAGGATTTTTAAAATCCCCATCTGCTCACCTCTCTAGCCTTGTTTCCTGTCACTCCTTAATTGTCTCTGGATCAGCAGTAGGTGGCTGCAGTGGCTCCCCAACACACCCTACTTGTCCCATTTTTGGGCTCAGTAGTTTTTGTGCTTTTATATACCTGATCTCAACTTTAATATTCAGCATACTGGGCCTGGTGACACACATTGGTAATCCCGGCACTGGAGGATCTGAGGTAGGAGGATGACTAGTTTGAACCTTCCTGGGTTACATTGTGAATACTTGTTTAAAAACAGCAACAACAAAAACCCAGCAATAACATTAACCCAACTTTGCCAACAGCATCTTTCCAAATAGTGTTCAAACTGAATTTGGCCTTCAGCGCATGCAAATGATCCCACTGAGTCCATTGTACTGTGTTACTTACACCTTTTATTTTGTATTTCTGTGTACCTTGCTCATGTATTAACTATGAACGCAGAGGCTTCTTCATATTAACTCACAGCCCAGAAACCTGGTAAACAGAAGACACATTCTTAGGAAAGAGACCCTATGGGAGAAATGAGGAGAAAAGGCCCCTGTACTGATACATGTGGAAGTACTTTATAAATTGTGGGCTGCTGTTTGGGGCCATTGGCTGGTCCTGTAGATTTATAAATGCATTGAGATTTTTTTAGAAGTTAAAGGCAGCTTTCTAGAGGACATGGTCAGAATTTTAGGTTGAGAAAAAAACAGCAAATGACAGTTAACTTTGTATTTAAAAAGTTACTTGAAGAACGGGAAATGGCTGCAGTGTCATGAGAACCTGCACCCACATGAAAAGCTGGGCATGGCAGTGAGTTCCTGCAGTCCCCACACAGGGGGCAGAGATGAGGGGACCCCAAGGACTGGCTGGTCAGCCCATCCAGCTGAAACGGTAATATACTCCAAGTTCAGTAAGAAGTATCTCAAAAAAATGTGGGAGCCAGGTGTGGTGGCACACGTCTTCAATCTCTGCCTTGGGTAGGCAGTTCAAGGACAGCCAAGGCGATACAGAGTAAACTGTCTCAAAAACTTAAAAATAACAACAGCATGGGACATGAGAGTCCCACTTCTGGCCTCCTCATACACACATGCAGTGGAGCACACATGAAGGGGACTTGTGGGGAAGAAGTAGTTCACTGGGAGAAGAAAGTCAGGAGGGATTGTAGATGTGTGAGTGGTGCTGGAGAATTGTCTGTATTCTGTCAATCATGTTTTAAATAAATGCTGATTGGCCAGGCAGGTAGTATAGGCGGGTCAACCAGACAGGAAGTAGAGGTGGGGCGATGCGAACAGGAGTATTCTGGGAAGCAGGAAGCTCCCTCCACCAAGAAGCAAGATGTAACCTGCCTGGCTGAGAAAGGTACTGAGCCGTGTGGCTAACATAGATAAGAATAATGGGTTGATATAAGTTATAAGAGTTAGCAAGAAGCCTGAGCTAATGGGCCAATCAGTTTTATGACTTATGGAGAACTCTGTGTCATTTTCTCTGGGACTAAACGGCTGGGGGACCCGGCGGGACAGAAACCCCAACAAGCAGCCCGGCCTTCATGTTACACGTGAGCTAGTGAACAAAAATTTAAAAGTACAAAAGCAAGGCTATCAAAGAAGAAATAGAAGAAAAATCTGCATGACCTTGGATCATGCAAACAGTTCTTAGGATGTAAGAATTGCATAGTGTCTAGAATGGTTACTTCCAGCTGGCTGGAAAACTGGGCCATTCATGCACAGTTAATGAGGTTGCCAAATGGCTCAGCTACTATGAAGAGAGGAGAATCAAACTGGTCATCCGTGGAATGAAGTGTCATTGGGTTTCTCCTGAACTGGCAAAAGGAAGATGATCATGTCACTGTCGGCAGTGGGAGCTCTGTGTGCACATAACGAATTGCTCAAACACAGGAACCATCCTGTTTCCATACAGTCAGGGCTGACAGAGATGCAGGAACAAAGAAGCCATAGCAATACAACGAGCCAGGAATGGGACAGGCTTGTAACCCAGCGTTTGGGAGGTTAAGGCAGGGAGTGGGTGAGTTGGAGGCTAGCCTGCATTAAAGAGAAAGTTCCTTCTGATTTTCTTATTTTGAGAGTAACAGCCTTAAATATTTGAATTTTTAAATACCCACTTTAATATTGATTTCCCTTGTGCTGGGAAGACAACCTAGGACCTCCCGTTTGATAGGTAAGCACTCTACACTGTCACCACTCCCCCTCCCCCCATTTGCTTCCCTTCTTGGTGTTTGTTTTGTTTTTGAGCTAGAGTTTATTTAAGCTCAGACTCCTGATCTTTGCTGCCACCTCCCTACATCCATCCCCTAGTGCTAAAATTGCAGAACTGTGCTACCGTGTCTGGCTTCTTGATTTCTTTTAATGGGAAATTCCTCCCTTTAAGTTGCTTTTTTCTTTTTTTTTAAGTATTTTGTCCCAGCGATAGAAACATGACTAATACACAGCTGTTATCTTGGTAGATAGTATTTCTTCCTTATTCCTCTAGGTCATCACCTTATTCTGGAATGATAATTAGACCTCACTGTTGTGTGTTTGTGTGCAGGAACCGTGGCTCACGTATGGAGGTCAGAGGACGACCTGTGAGGTCAGTTCTCTCCTTCCACCAGGTGGCTTCCAGGATTGAACTCAAGTCCTCAGGCTTGGCCCTGAGCCATCTTGTCTGCTCTAGATCTCACTCTCTCAGCGTCTGCTCATACTTTTATTTGTGACTTCTAAACATTCTGTTTGGTTACTGTAAAAAAAAGTCCCACGCCTTTAATCCCAGCCCTCGGGAAGCAGAGGCAGGTGGACCTGTATGAGTTCGAGGTCAGCCTGGTCTACAGAGTGAGTTCCAGGACAGCCAAGGCTACACAGAGAAACCCTGTCTTGAATAAAACAAATAAAAACAAAATTAGAAAACTGTTTTATTATTTAGGATGCCTTGTTCTTTGCCCTGCAGTATCTTACTTTTAAAGATGTTGTTATTCGCATCATGTGTGGAGTAATCCCAAAATAGTTGTTTTGAGTCTCTTCCTGTTTCTTCTGCCAGAGTGTGCAGGGTACATTGTTTCTCTGTGTATTTTGTAGTATTCAATTTAATCTCCCTTTGGGGGATTGTTACTGGCTGGTCTCAACCTTATCACTACCCCAGGCTTGGGGTTTTTTTGTTGTTTGTTTAAGTGTCTGTGTGTGAGCAAGTGAGTGCTGGTACCCGCTGTCACCAGGAGAGCCGCGGACGGCGGGATCCCCCAGAGTGAGGGTCCCAGGTGGCTGTGAACAGCTCCAAACTTGCAGAGGGTCCTCTGCAAGAGCCGCACCTGCTTTAACAGCTGAGCTTGTCTGCCTTCCTGCCTGCCTTCCTGCCTGCCTGCCTTCCTTTCATACTAAGGGTTGAACTCAGAGTCATAAATACTAAACAATTAGCTGATCACTGAGCTTCCATGCAATATAGATCCAGTTTAACTGAAGAAGATAAGAAAAATGGGACCGTGCACATGGAAGTTGCCCCTCTGCTGGGTCTACATAGCAAAGTCCAGGCCAGCCAGAGCTACATAGACCCCCATCTCCAAAACCAAAACAGCAGCAGCAACAACAAAATCAAACCAGGCTCACTTTCCTCTAGAGTAAAATGGCATCACACAAACACAAAACAAAAGCAGTCACTGCTGTGACTCACTGCAGGCTGGTGCTGGACAGCCCTGCAGTGTGGGGGAAGCAGTGAGCTGTTGTGGATCCTCTGGAGAGAAATGCATGGCCAGTGAGAAGCCTTCCCTTTCCCACCGGGCCTGCTGCAGCAAGCCGCCTGGAGTGTGGACCAGGAGATGGGTAAGAGCTCATACAGAATGGCTGGTCTAATAACCCGCAAGTCTTCTGTGAGCTAGAGATGCAGGCAGATGGGAAACAGGGCAGACACACACACACACACACACACACACACACACACTCCACACACACAGAGGCCTGTAGGAGGAGGGGATGTTCACAACTAGAATTTAATGGGTACCAGTGACATCCATGGATATTGGGATTCAGTGAGTAACTCCAGAGGAGTTCTAGATTTTTGTATACCCAAACAAGGAATTGGATAGAGGGACAAGCAAAGTGAGAGAATTTTTTTTTTTTTTGGTAACTATTAGGAATTATACTAAAATAAGTAAATATGTAAAATGAAAACATTTTAACATTAAAACATTAACATTAAAACATTTAACATTAAAACATCAGAAAGGTAATAAATTAAAAAAAGAAAGAAAATGTCAAAGCATTTGTCTGCAGTTCTCTAACTTGGGTAGAGAGAAACTTGTTTGGCAGGGTGTTAATGGGCCGGCAGGAAGTGTTTTGTTTGTATTCAAATAAGCTTGGAAACTCTGGCTGAGGCTTACATAGGCGTGATTGTTGCACACGTCAGAACCTTTAAATGACCATGGTACATTGGGTCTGCAAATGAGAATAGGCTTTTGAGTTCCTAACTTCATACACCACACACACACACACACACACACACACACACACACACTCTCTCTCCACCTTCGTTTCTGATGGTGACTGCTATCCCAAGCCAACTGGAAGTGGGTAGGGGGTAGAGCCTGGTCACCTAACTGTGACTCTTCCCCTGGCTGCTGGCATTGTTTTCTCTCCTTTCTCACCTCAGTCCATTTTCTCCCTCTTCCCTCCTCTTCCTCCTCCTGCCTTCCTGCATCTCTCCTTCCTTTTCTCCCTCCTTCCTTCCTTTTCTCCTTCCTTCCTTTCTTTTTTTCTTTCTTTCTTTTTCTTTCTCTTTCTCTCTTCCTCTGTTCTCCCCCAAGCCCACCCCCCTGCTTTTCTCCCCACCTGTCCTCCAAGGTTCAATTCCAGGGTACCCTACAGACTGAACAAGGGCCTACCCTGAACTACACCTCCAGCCCCCCATCCCTCATTTCTGGATCAGGCCTTTCTGTTTCCATAAGCAAGCCTTTTTCTTGTCCATGTGACTGAACTCCCTGCCTGACAAACATGCCAAAGAGGAGGAGCAACCACAGTTGTATCCAAAGGTTCCAGTTACAACACTTCTTCAAAGAGATAGGTTTCAAGGTTGCCCTACCCAGTTTGAGCTTGCTGCTCTCTGGGGCGAAGAGCCTCAGATCAAAATGCCTGGGATACACGGCAGCCACTGTGGGCACAGTACACACAGAAGAGCTGGGACGGAAATCTATTGAGTAGTGATTACTACTGAAAAAAACCCCACCTCAGTCTGCTGACTAATTATCTATCTAACAGACAGGTAGTTGGAATGGC
Organism: Myodes glareolus; assembly: GCF_982192425.1. Lineage (NCBI taxonomy): Eukaryota > Metazoa > Chordata > Mammalia > Rodentia > Cricetidae > Myodes > Myodes glareolus. The sequence goes on from NC_142028.1 coordinate 5,942,977, forward strand.
ATCTGAGAATAAAATCTAAGTTTTTGTCTTCATGTTTGCTAAATGAAACTATAATAAAATACCTTAGGCTTTTTAAGAGAAAAAAAAAAGACTTGGGACTGGAGAGATGGCTTAGTGGTTAAGAACACTGTTTGATCCTCCTAAGACCCCAGGTTCAATTCCCAGCACCCACATGGCAGCTGACAACTATCTGTTTCTCCAGCCTCAGGTGACCAACACCCTCTGCTGGCATTTTGGGCACCAGGCATACATCTACACATACAGACGTACATGTAGGCAAAACACCCTTACATATAAAAAAATAGTAAATTAAAGAAGAAACATCCCCGTAACATGTGGAGACCAACTATTATTATAATTTCAGTTATTCTTATGGTTACAATACGAAGAAATTGTGACATTTTTATACATGTGTATTAACAAATGGAAATGATTTAGGACACCCAGGTCACACCAGGGTGGGGCCCACTTTCTACTTTGACCAAATACAGAGTCCTGGGTTTATTGCTTCCCCTCTAAGCATAGGACTTTGCATTTCTTAGGTGAGTACATTTGTTCTTTGGGAGGAAGGTAGTGCCTCTCCCCCATCTCTCCCTCCCTCCCTCCCTCCCTCCTTGCCTCTATCCCTCCCTCCCTCCCTTCTCCCTCCCTTCCCTCCCTGATTCTCTGTCCAGTGCTAGGATCAAACCAAGGGCTTCATGTTCTAGGTTCCTACCAACTCCATAAGATTTTTGTAGAAACTGAATCTACTCTCTCTCCTCCCCTCTTTTTCTCTCTTCCTTTTCTTCCACACTGGGGCTTGGATCCATGGCTACACACACACTAGGCAAGCGCTCTACCAGTCTGGCACGAAGCTACACCCCGATCCTCATCTTTACTTTCCATTTGAAACAGTCACACTAAGCCGCTTAGGCTATCTTTGACACTCTGTAGCCCAGATAGGCTTGAGTTTGTGGTTATCCTCCTGCCTCAGCCTTCTGAAGGCCTAGGATTTCAGGACCTTGCCGGGGATGAACCTGTAGCAGTGACCAGGGCCAGCACCCTGGGCCTCCATTGTCGGTTCACCTGCATCTTACCTTCTCCAGGTACGCCCCTCTGTGGCCAGACCACAGCCAACGCTGATGATGTAGACAATCAGGTCGTTGGGTGGGTGTGGCCTCACCATGGCTGTTTCTCAGTCACCTGCAGATCCACTCAGGGAGCTGAGGAAACAGCATTCACGCCCAGGGCTTCCACGGGCCACGTTAGCTTTTGGGAAAGGAGATTTGAGCAGAAACAGGTCCTCGCGTGACGGAAAGCCTTTCTTCATGTATATAATAAAAGCACCGCCTTCCATTTCTGAAAGGATGTCTCTCCTGATCTCTCCATGCCTCATTCAGAGAGCAGACTTTTATGGAAGATGAGACCTCCATATGTTCTTCGCAAACCTCTATTTTAGTTACTGTTGAAACTCGGGTCAGTGAGCCATCTCACCAGAAGTTTGATCCTTGAGTTCAGATGGATGGAGGGAACAGACTGTCTTCGTATGCCTTTTGACCTCCACAAGTGACTCATGACATATACACCCACCTGTGCTCCAATAATAAATAAATGCAAAAAAATTAAGATTTTATTTTATGTGTATGTATGGTGGTTTGAATGAAAATGGCCCTCAGAGGGAGTGGCGCAGTTGGAAGGTGTGGCCTTGTTGGAGCAGGTGTGGTCTTGTTGGAGAATGTGTCACTGTGGAGGTGGGCTTTGAGGTTTCGTACATGCTCAAGCCTTGTCCAGTGAGACAGACCACTTCCTGTCCAAGATGTAAGGACTCGGTTCCAGCACTACGTCTGCCTGCGTGTTGACTTGCTTCCTGCCAGACGATAATGGAATGAACCTCTGAAACTGTAATGAAATGGTTTCCTTTATAAGAGTTACCATGGTCATGGTGTCTCTTAAAGCAATAGATACCTAACTAAGACAGTGTAGGTGTTTTATTTTGTCTCTCTATATGTTTATGTAAGATGTTTGTCCAGAGCCCACAGAGGCCAGAAGAGGGCATCAGATCCCTTGGAACTACAGTTAAAAAGGGTGGTGAGCCACCGAGTGAGTAGGAACTAAACCCAGGTCCTCTGCAAGAGCATCCAGTGCTCTGGACCACTGAGCTCTTCCAGAAGAAACTCGCGCACTTCTGTTGGAAGTAGACCAATGTGGAGCTGACATTTGCTGATGGATTCTCAGGTGTGCTCTCAGTAATATTTGTAACTGTCTATGAGGGGCTGTCAGTGCTATTCCTTTACAGGTGAGAACAAGGACGCTTGATGGAACAAGGCTGTCCCGTCCTCAAAGAACTCTGGGCTTGGAATTGCTAGAATTGGAACCCCATGGTCTCATCTCAGAATCTGATTATTGATTGACTAACTGAGGCAGGGCTTGGCGTAGCCCAGGCTGACCTGAAACTCACTATGTAGCTGAGGATTGTAGAACTCTAGGATAACTCTGAAGCCATTTCTGACAACTCTGAGGTCATTTCTGAGGCCTGTCAGAATTAGTGCTTTCCCCCTCCCCTGGAACCTAACAACTGCACCTGCATGTACTGGAATGTTGGGGACTTTCCATCTCCCTGAGTCCTTGTGAGTGGTCTCCAAATAGAGCACCATTCCTGGAATTGGGACAAGATAACCCACAGATGTCCACAGTTGTTTTAACTCAGTCCCTGGGAAGGGGGCAAAGTGACCCTCAGATGTTCCCTCTTATCTCACCTGATCTGGCAGCCGCTCTCCAGCCAATTATTGGTAATAGCCCTTTGAATAAGCCAATTCCCAATAGTTAAAAAACAACCCCCAAGTTCCTCCACCTTGTTTCTATGGCTTTTTGCTTTAAAAATAGCTTGTAACAGTTGTTTGGGGCCTTTTGGCTTCTCAAATGCTGAAAGACCCTGTCGCAACAGAATTAAATCCTCATGCTTTTGCATCAACTGTGGTGTGAGAGTGGTCTCTTGGGGTGACTCCCCCTCGATGATTGGACTTCAGTTTCTGATCCTCTTGTCTCTGCTTCCCTAGCTGGGATTACAGGCATGAACCACAGTGCCTGGCTCCAAGTTAAATCTTGAATTCTGCTCCTCTGTAGAGCACAGACCCACTCCGCTCCCACTCTGTGTGAGTTTTAGGTCATCATCACAAGTTTTCTGGGTTTGGACCTTGTGAGAACAGGAGCGATCAGGTTGGCTGATGCCTCCTGTAAGCACCCATCTGTTCACCATTTCCTCACACACCCCGGTTCTCTTTCGTGGCCTTGGATGTGTGCTAGAAATTGGGGCGGGTCTTAGGAGTGCAGACAGCACACGTCAGGTGCTGTGAAGATCCGCCTGACTTCGTTATTTTTACATTCACGGCCGCTCTAAGGAACGACTATGTTTTTAAGTTAAATGTCATGTTTGTAGCCCTGGGAACTGGAGTGGGACCTGGCACGTACTGGGTAGACGCTCTACTGTTGAACTATATGCCCAGTCCTTCTAAAATTTTATCTCAGTAAGTTGTCCACTCGAGACTTGAACTCTCAGGCAACTTTGAACCTTAAATCCTCCCTCAAGCTCCCAAATAGCTGGGTTGACAGGCTGTGCCCCTAGACTAGTGAGTGGTTCTCAACCCGTGGGTCACAACCCTGGGAGTAGAACAACCTTCTCGTAGAGGCCGCATATCAGATAGCCTATATAGCAGATGTTTACATTACAATTCATAATCATAGCAAAATTATAGTTATGAAGTAGCAGTGAAATTAATTTTATGATGGGGTCACCTCAACACGAGAACTGTAGTAAAGGATGGCCGCGTAGGAAGGGTGAGAATCACTGCTCTAGGCCCAGCTCAGGCCGTGACTGATACAGCGTGAAGTTCAGAGCGTTGAGTCAGAAGAGCTTCAAGTCCTGTTAGATTCCCAGAGCCTTGATGGCCCCACTCTGAGCACTCACCTCTGGGCTCCCTTCTGCGCCCTCCTTACCCTGTCATACAGAGAGCGTACTCTTCCTGTTCCAGCCAGCTTCCGCCAGGATAAATGTGAGCCCACACCAGAGTAGCTGGCTCTCTTATTGTAAAATCTGCTAATCCCAACGCTCAGGCTCACCTGGCCTTCAGGACCTGGGTGTCAGCAGGCTGGCTTGGGCCCAGCTAGGAAGTACAGGCAGCAGGGCTTTATGTTTTAGCCTCCTGCGCATGCTGGCCTATTGGCCAAAGGATCATCTCAAGTTAGAATCAGACGTTCTAACTAGAAAGAAATTCAGTTAATTGGAAGTTCAATTTCTGAATCGCAAATCTTTTCAGGACTGAGTCTTAAGTCAAGTCTTTCATTCAATGCCTATCCACATAGGAAACCCTGAGGCCTGGCTTACCGAAGGTGGCCATCTGTAGTCTCCATCCAAGTCTTGTGGGTATCTTCATGGAAGGAGGTTGAGGAGGCCTCTGGGCACACAAGACTCTAGAAACTGGGCCCTCACTGTTCTTGTCAACCTCAGTCCTGTCTTTCAGGATGAGCAGGAGACACTGGTGGGCGGCTGGAAGGATAACGATGCCCGTCGTGTTCAGTTTGCAGCCCCTGTTGCTCTGGGTCGCACTGACATCTTCACTTGCCCCGTGAGAGGTGCCGGAGTACGGGGATGGAGGGAGGTTTTCAGTGTAAGCAGCTCTAAGCAGATCTGTCCGTCATAGATGGGGAAGGTCAGACACCACCAGCAGTGACAGCCCATCCCGCCCATGGCAAAGGGGCGGAGGGAGGAGATGGGAATTCCAGAGCCCAGTAAGTCTGATGGGGAGGTCCGGAGGCTGCAGTGAGGGGCAGGTGGGGCAGATGCTCCAGGCGCCTCCTGCACTCTCCTTCCCATTTCTTGTTGGGATTCAGTCTGGGTGGTAAAAGCTTGAAGCATCATCTCCATGGGTTCAGCACTGGGCACAAAAGCCAAATACGGAGACTAAGCATGGAGCTTCAGGGAAGCAGCAGAGATGGAGCAAGAGGCGGTTGTCTAGAAACACAGTCACCTCGGTCAAGAGAAAGAAAGTATTCCGGTGAGCTGTTTCCATGAGGAAGATGAGAGGTTCTAACAGCAGACACGGCTCATGACGACTTACAGTCAGTAATAACCGTGTAATTATAATCGTGTAATTAACCACCGCACTTACTGAGCACACTTTAAATGTTAATCTGACGACAGTTCCCACAAAGAGCAAGCATGAGACTGGGTGGGAGGGAGGAGCCCCCCCAAAGACAAGCTAAGCACAAAGGGAGGAAAACGCCACAGATTTTTATGTAGTTTAGTGGTAAAAATGTGCCAGCTATGCCAAATAATGTACCAGGCGATCAAATAATGAGCGGAGTGTTGCCAAGGTGCAGTGAGTGTTTCAGTTCCCAAAGCGGCTGTGTGCTAGCCTGGGCACAGCTCCTTCCTGCCAAATCTTTATTTTCACTTCCAGATTTTGTTAGTGAGAGGAATGCTTATTTGTCTCAAATATGAAGCACAACTATCCTAATTGGACATTTTAAAAAATAAATTAGTCATTTTTAGGCCTTTATTAGTAATGTTTATTGTAGCCTAGAGTAGCTTGTAATCTCACCACTGAGACAGTGGAGGCAGTAGGTTTAGGAAGTCATAGTGCATAGTGAATTCTAGGCTAGCTTGGGCTACATGAGACCTTGACTCAACAAACCATCAATAATCAGGTAATGGTGGTGTATGCCTTTAATCCCAGCACTTGAGAGGCAAAGGCAGGTGGGTCTCTGTGAGTTCAAGGCCTGCTTGGTCTATCGAGTGAGTTCTAGGACAGCCAGGGCTACACAGAGGAAACTGTCTTGAAAAACCAGATAGATGGATAGATAGATAGATAGATAGATAGATAGATAGATAGATAGATGATAGATAAATAGATAGACAGATAGATAGATAGATAGATGATAGATAGATAGATAGGTAGATAGATAGATAGATAGATAGATAGATAGATAGATAGATAGATAGATAGACAGATAGACAGACATACAGACAGTCATATGACCTGGGGGGATGGCTCAGTTAGGAGTGTCCGTGAGTTTGATTCCTAGAACCCACAGGACACCATCAGGCGTTGGTGATGCAGGGCTATCATTCCAGCACCAAGGAGGCAGTCAGGTGGGTCCCTGGGCTTGCTGGTCAGCTGGTCGAGCTTCATGAGCAAGTTCCAGACCAGTGAGAGACCTCATCTCAAAAACCAAAGAATGAGACAAGAGGTTGACTCTGGCCGACCCCCACAGCTCCCCCAGCCACAAATGTACGCACGTATGCAGCCGCACCTGCAAATAGATTAAAATATAGATATAACATCGAAAGTGTGTTCTCTATCTTCCTACGTTTTGCCGGCAGATTTGAAGTCCTCCTCTCTAACTGTACCTGTGCCCACTGTCTGTCCATTCTCTCATCCTTCACCCCTCCAGGCTGTGAGCACTGCTGCTCTCTCTCTCTCTCTCTCTCTCTCTCTCTCACACACACACACACACACACACACACACACACACACCAGCCTTTAGCATCCACATACGAGCACTTTGGTTTCTGGCCCCAACTTGGCACACATGATGTTAATGCCCTCCGGTCAGTTCCGTCTTTGTTGCTCTGAATGACAGAATCTCCTGCTCTTCACAGCCTGAAATCATTCCACTGAGCACACGTACCACGTCTTTGCTGCTGGCAACCATAGCGTTGATCCTGTCTCAGCTGTTGTGTTCAGGGAGCAGTAGCTACAGATACATGGATTTCGCTGGTGTTCTGTTTGTGTCTTCTTTGGGTATATACCCCTGAAAGGGCTTCAGGAGCTTGTGGAAGTTCTATTGTCTTGAGTGTGTTTCGAGGAGACTCCCACTAACAGCTGTGTGAGTTCGTCACGTCATCACCAGGAAGAGAAACAGACTTCTGTTGCAGCTGGTAACACATCCACACTCGTGTGCGAGTGGAGGGCTTGGTCAGCTAGAGACTGTGTACAGGATGGGGGTCCATGAGATCACATCACGTGGTGACACCACAGATGTTTACTCACTGAGCATACTCCGTGATGTCAGCCCGTGATGAAATCACCCTGCAGCACACTCCACGGAAGCATCTGGAACCGTGTGTACACGCAGAGAGTGGAAGGCAATGTTACACACAGAAGCCCTTGCCTCCGCTGTGTGCAGTGGGCATTAAAAGTCTGCTCCTCATTCTCTTTCAGATGTCGGCCCTGCTCCAGTAAACTGACTTTACAACCTGTGAATGGCGAGAAACGGAGAGGCTTTGTTTCTCACCTTCAAAAAAGGGGTTTCTCACTCAGCGTAAGTGATGTTCTTGATAACAAATTTAGAAGAAAATGCGGTTAATTCTTTGTTTACCAATGAAATCTACACCAAATTATTGGTTATTTTTGATGCTCCATTAAAGGAGAAAGTCTGGGGATTGTGTTACCTTTTATTAATATCAAAATTCATGCACGATGATTACCAAACAGAACGAGGAATCTGGGCTGTGTCACCAGCTGTTTCTCTGTTCCCACTGAGGGGTCAACTCTCTGCAGCGGCTCTGTCACCGCATCCCCAGAAGGCAAACGGGGAACCCATGGCTTGCTGCCAATTCAACCACCATGGCCGAGAGTGTGCGATTCCTTATCCCGTTCTTATCAGGTCACGTATCCCCAGACAAGACCATGCCCATTGGGCCACGCCTCCCCAATACAACTGGCTATCTGACTGAATCCCCATGGTACTCCATGTCTTTTTTTGGGTGTCAAAATGCACTAAGGGGACAAATTGAGAAAGATGTTAAGAGTACACATGAATGTCATGCTTATGTTTGATTAAATATAAAGGAGAAGACCTTTCCTGAACACGTCTTCAACCTACTATTTTTGTAAGTTTTATAAACACATATATTTACATTTATATATATGCATATATATTAACATTTTTTTTCTTTAATGTAGTAAACTAGACTGGACAGCCTGGTTCAAGGCTGCCGAGACCTAGGCAAGCCGTCAGTGTCACTGGAGAGCTGCGAGAATCCTCCGGTGGAGCATGGTTACCGGAAGCAGGTGAGACAGCACCCTGACATGTAGGAGCAAATGCACAGCCTGTCTGTGGAAGGGAAGCGTTGTCAGTCAGCTTTCCTGAAACTCAACGCTTGGCCTGAGAAGACAACGTGGGGTAACGTGCTTGCCACTGAGCCTGAAGACCCAAGTTTGAGCTCCAGGATCCACAGAAGGAGAGAAGAGACTCTTCCCTGGCCTACGCATGTTTGCCAGGACCTGTCTCCCGACACATACGAAGTGGGTAATAATGTTTAAAGACCTCCAATGCATGGTAATTGTAACAGTACCAATGCAATGCACGCCTCAATTCCCAGTACTTTGGGAGACTGAGACAGGAGGATCACTGTTTGAGCCTAGACTGGGTTATAAAGCAAAATCCTGTCTCAAAAAAACATAAAGCTCCAAATCACCAAAATTTAAAACATTGACTTCCATGAAAAATATTTCAAGACAGAAATGAAAAGCTGATTAAGAAAGTACCTAGACACCATCTTGGTGATAGCAGCTCTCTGCACCGTGTATATGGATAACATGCATTAACACTCAAGAGCATCTTCAAGAGAAGACGGTGAGAGTCAGTTGACTTTTCATGTAATTTTAAAAAGACAGCATGCAGGCATTGCTGTGTCTCTTCAGGATTAACAATCATTCTGTCTTAAATTAAAAAGTATCATTGACACTAAACACACTGAAGCCGTGAACTCATGGTCGGTCCCACTCTAGACTGAGTAAAGCTGTGGTTTATGACTGCCTAGAAATGGAAGCCATGGTCATCGGAAGCCAGCATGGACCTACCGCACTGGGTCCACAGGTGAAGTCTGTCTCTGACTTGCTCCTGTTCAGGAAGTGGGCCCCAGGTCATGGCATTAGTACAAAGTCAACTAATCGTCTTTCAGATGTTCCCAGTGCATTATAGTAAAGTGACCAAGAAGTAATGAATCTTGGAGAGAGAGCCACCCCCCTCCATGGATTTCCCTGTGTCCCCATAGTCACTGATGATTTGACAAGGACCCATGAAGATGTGCTTTTAAAAATGTCAGGTTAATGATGGTAGAGGGCTCATGCACACTTAGGTATTAGAATCAGGTTTTTTAATTTTTATTTATTTATTTTTTCAAGACAGGGTTTTTCTGTAGCTTTGGCACCTGTCCTGGAACTAGCTCTGGTAGACCAGGTTGGCCTCAAAGTCACAGAGATCCTCCTGCCTCTGCCAGCCGAGTGCTGGGATTAGAGGTGTGTGCCACCACCGCCTGGCTTTTGTAAATAAGGTCTTCTAGTTAGTCCCCGCTGGCCTTGTGTTCACAGTCACCCTTCGTCCCTCACTGGGACTGCAACCATGTCTGGCTTTACACACACCTTTTCTCTCTCTCTTTCTTTCTTTTCTTTTCTTTTCTTTCTTTCCTTCTTCTCCTTCTTCTTCTTCTTTTGAAATATTTTGACATGTGCTTGGTAGAACTTGTGGAGGCTAAGGCCAGACTAAACCACTGGGGTTCGGCTATGATATACATAAACAAGATGCTTAGCAAACTAAATATGAGTAACTTGTTTCCTATTTTTGTTCTAACAAATTACTGGAATTGTAGTGTCTTAAAAAGACACCCTTGATGTGTTTCCTCTAAATTATTCTTTTATCAATAAAAACTCAGGAGTCAGATATTGGGGTGCAAACCTGATAGGTCAATAGGTCAAGAAAGCAGCTGAGAAATGATGGCCTGACTCTTTCTCTTCTCCTTCCCAGATGGGGGGAAAAAAAACCTTGAAAAGTTCCCTAAGCCTCTCCTTATCCCTTCTTGTACCTCTCTATCTGGCCTTTCAATGTCTCTATGGCTAATTCCGGTCAGCCAGTTGTGGCCTCCGCCCCTTGATTCCAGGTTCAGCTTCTTTGTGAGTCTCATATTGTCAGTGTGAGCAAATACCCACACAGACGTATTTATCCTTTCCAGTTCTAGATGCCTAAAGGCTAAATGAAATGCCAGGGCCATGTTCCTTCTGAAGAAAATACCATCTTATTGTCTTTTTCAGCTTCTAGAAGTTTCTCCCAGTCTTTGCCTATGGTCCCTGAGTGATGTGGGATTCCCCTCTGTATCCTGTGAATATATTTTATTACCACTGGCTAATAAAGAAGCTGCTTTGGTCTATGGCAGGGCAGAATATGGGTAGGCAGGAAAACTAAACTGAATGCAGGGAGAAAGAATGCAGGATCAGAAAGACACCACATAGCTGCCCAAGAAGCAAGAGGTAACAAACCACAAGCCATGTGGTAAAATATAAAATAGTAATGGATTAATTTAAGATGGAAGTGTTAAGTTTTTTTGACCCCATAAGCCTCTCCACCGATGCAATAATCCAAATCAAATTAGAAGCCCAGGCCCCCAGGAAAACATGAAGAGGGGGAAGGAAAACAGGGAAGACCACGTTCTCTGAGGGGCAGTTTAAATAGCCTGTTGGAGTGGTCTTGACCATAGAGGGGAGGGGGTCACCGTTTGGCGGGCTTTCTCGGAGGTGGAGTTTGTACTGAGGCAACTCCCAGGGGAGGGGGCTTGAAAGTTTCCACCAAACATTCCAGACTTCTTGTATATATGGATGCCAGGGGGCAGGGGTGATGCTTCCAACCAAACATTCCAGACTCCCTGGATAAAGGAGAAGATGCTGGCTCAAGTCTGGCTACTTCCTGTGGGCATGGGGTGACGTGAGGAAGGGGAGAATTGGGAGTTGGTGGGCTCACGCTCAGTGAGAGGTGTGACTGGAGAGGCATCTGGCTTACTGCCATCCTGGAGACCTCAGGCAGCCGTTCCTTGAGGGAGATGAGAAGGCAGGTGCCTATGGGCATCAGCACTTCGTGTAAAGTTTCACTAGAGTTTAGGACATGCTCATCTTTGAACCATTGTTCAGCCTGTCACAAGGAGCTGGCAGCTGCAGGTTATTGTCAAGAGTGAAAGCATCCCTGGGTACATTAAGAATGTGAATGAAAGACTGCTTTGATAACAAATATGTCAGTTTTATATCAACAATAAGTATACTGTTACCAAAATACAATAGTCCAAATGGTGATTCTCTGGGTATCCTTTCAAGATTCCCAAATAACTGGGTTCCATCTTTGGAGTCACACTTTCCAATATAATCACACTTGGATGCAATCAAATATTTTTAAAGGTCCTAAGAAGGATGAAATGCAATATGGCATTGGAGGCGTTTACTGTAGAAAAAATGTCAGAGGAAGATGTGAACCGCCTTCCCTCCTTGAAGGGACAACATAGAGGCCACTCTGAGAGCTAGGCCAGGGGAGTGATTCCACACCCAAGGGCTGAAGCTCTATCCACTGTGTGGTGCCCTTGAGAGCTACCAAATTTGCCGTCACCAATGACTCCTGCACACAGCGTTCTGAAATCACAACAGCCGGAAACCATGCCCGCTTCACCTCACACTCCCCCGGTGGTTCTAGCGGCCAGCACCCCTGCTTGAGGAAGCAGAGAGGAATAGGTCAGGGCACCCCGCAGCAGATAAGGCCTTTGTAACTGTTGGGATGGGCGTCCCACTGGCTGACAGATTTATGGAGGGTTCATTTCCTCTGTTTGTCTCCAAGCTCAGCTGTGTACTTTGGGTCTGCAAAGGCCCTCCTTGCCCTGTGATCACATCCAGATGGATTTCAAAGAGAGGAAATGGTCTCAGTGAAGTGACAATTCGCAGAATTCCCGCTGATTAATGTTTTTCCTTATTGTTTCCACCAAAGGCAATAGGTACCTATTTATTTCAGGGCAATAAATTCCATCTTGTCATCTCAAGATAAAGGTTTACATTTACTTTACACTTAATGATTTCTGCAACACCTACACTGTGCAGCTCCTTTTACTGGAGTGCAAACGAGCGTGGGATTTGATGGTGTTATCCAGCTATACCCACCCTCTCCCGCAACACACGCTGCTTTCTGAAGACCGTGTCTGGTCTGTTAGTTTTCTGATTCACAAAAGGGGGTCCTCCTGTGCTCAACTCGCTCTGTCTCCACAGCTATTTTGCATATTTCCTCTGTTTAGTCCTTCTTCTTCCTCCTTCCTGTGGCCCTGGGGAGTAAACTCAGTGCCTCAGTCCACCAACACTCACCTGGAGCCTGCCCGTTTCTGTGTTTTCACTTAGAAGCAGGATCTCACTAAGCTGCTTCAGTGGCCCAGAATGTACCTTGAAGCCCCTGTGGGTCGTGAACTTTTATATTCCTGTCTCATCCCCTGCATAATTGCTATTTTCTCTCGCTCTCTCCGTCGCTCTTTCTCTGTCTCCCTCTCTCATCTCGGATTATGGAGATGGAAAAGGGCAGCCGCCTGTGTTCCCTCATCTCCTCATAGCGCCCCATGGACATGCCTGTCTCTGGACCCAATGCTCCTCCTCTTCTTTTTCCATGGAAGAGGTAGCCTCTTGTAAAGTCAGTCTTTACTGTCAACTTGACTAGATTTTCAGATCACCTAGCAGACGTGTCTATTGGTGTCTCCCGGGTGGTCTCACTGAGGAGTGAAGGCCCACCCAAGGTTCGGGGCCCAGAACTGAACAAAATGGCCAAATTGAGACGGGGCCAGCATCCGTCTCTCTCAGCTTGCTGACTGTATGTATGATGGGACAGCTGCCACATGCTTCCCAACACGGTGGACCGAATCTCCTCATGCCAGGAGGTCAGATACATGCTCCACACACGGGCTCTTTGTTAGACACCAGTCGTGCCGTATGTTTTCTGGATTCTTCAGCACTCCACTTGATCCCAGCAAGACTACTCTCGCCGAACACATTAAAGCAACATCCAAACTGCTTCATTTTAAGGTCGCTTTTTAAACCTTGAGGTGTGACTCTTGGTAACGCGCTCAGTCCTAAGCCTGATCCGCAGCACTGCCGCTGGGCCACGTTCCCACCCCCATTTATTGCTCAGTAACACTTGATTCGGCTTTGCATTTCTTTAAAAGTTCTATTTCTTTAATTTTATGCATGCGTTTTGCCTCTGTAAGTGTTCACTGTGTGTGTGCAGTGCACACAGAGGCCAGGGGAGCTCTTGGATCACCTAGAACTGGAATTACAGGGGACTTTGAGTTTCTATGTGGGTGCTAGAATCAAACTGGGTCTCCTCTCCTAACTGCAGAGCCACCTCCCCAGCCTATTCCCCATTTTGTGTTTTAATCACACCATATTTTGTAAATTTCAGCTTCTTGCATTCAAATTAATTTATTCACACCATCAACTAGACTCATCAAGCATCCAGAATTTAGAGAGATCAAAATGGACGTTAAACATCCACGCTCACCTCCCTCCTGTCCCTGCAGGGCGCTTCAGAGACTCTTGCTTTCCCATTGTCCACTCTGCAAACCGGAGCTCGCTTTGCTCATCCGCCTCGCTCCCCAGCCCACGTCAGCAGGCCTAGCGTTGTCCTTGTCCATCTCATGTTTAGGCAGCTCTGTTGGTGAGACTTCCTAGCTGTGTTACCATCTTTCTACCCCTTCTTTCACAGTGGTTCTGGAGCTTCGGGTGCCAGGGCTGCATTGTAGATATATCTGTTGTCCCCGCCCACTCTTCTCTGAAATATCACTTCCTACAGTTTTAGTTTCCTGTCCTTAATTGCAGCCCCCCCCAAAATATTAGAGAAATTCTAGAAAAAAACAATGCCTAAATGTTTAATTATAATCCAATAACAGTGTGATGAATTTTTGTCCTGCTCTTTCATGTCCAGGCAAGAGTTGTCCCTTTGTCCGGTGTATCCATACCATAGACACCACCTTCCCTTTATCACCATGGAGCCATCTAAGTGTTATGAGTCTGTAAGGACAAATAAGACCAGGAGTGTTAGGAGACAATATTAAATGATATGAGTTTATAAAAATAAGCCCAGAAATGTTAGACGCAATATTAGGTGTCACACACAAAATGAAACTAAAAAGCATGAAGCAATGTGTGCAGTGGTGATAAGAGTTTGAGCTGGTGAACAAGTGTGACGTAACTATATGATAAGCAGACATGTGTGCTAATCTAAAAAGAAAAAAAAGTAATATAGCCACAGACAGTATAAAAACTTGAGGCTCACGACTAGGAGACATTCTCAAAATGACTTGCTAGGCATGCTGTCAGAGCGGTCATAGAGAATCCAACGAACCAGCAACTTCACAGCTGAGACCGTCCAAGAGCCAGAGAACTAGCTCTTGCCTGCGGATCAAGACTTGCTGATCCAGAGGCCTACGTCGAGAGCCACGGACCATTATCAGGTCGTATACACCAATGCCTCAGTAAGATAGGATAGAAGACCTTGCCTAGGACACATAGGAACCCTTGCTGAATGTGTGATGTGATTGATTGACCAGGATTGTTATAGGTTTAATGTTTACTTATATCTGCCATAAGAATAATTAGAGATTTAAATGATTGTTATAGTTTTGATGTTTGCCCATACCTGCTAACAACTGGAGATTTGACTATTGGCATAATAAACTTGTTCCTAGAACAAACACTGTGGTCATCCTGAGTATTTACTTGCAGACCTCTAAGTAAGGGCAGAATGCCCGCTCAGGAAAGGCTCGCGACACTAAGTGATGGGATCCGTTGTCATGGTATCACAATGACTGTGTTACATAGTAACCTAACACTCCATCATGGCGCCTACCTCATCCACTTGACTCTGCCTCCTCATGGAGGTGCTGTCCTGTCCCACATTAGCAAACAGGGACGGGTGAATCAGATACGAGATGGACACAGTCACGTCACTTTTATGACAGCACAGTGTTATTGTTCCTACTTTGTTGTTAGTCTCTCTCTGTGCCTAATTTAAAAATTGTGTTTCACTGCAAGAGTATGTACGGAAGGAAGACACTGCTGTTCAGCTCTGTCCACGTTTGTAAATGTTTGTCCACGTTGTTTGTCCATGTTGTTTGTCCACGGCTCCAGGATCCACTGGGACCTGTGAATGGGTTTCCTGGGGGAACAGCGAGCTCTGTGTGGCCTCATCTCTGCTTTTTCCGGGATCCCTCCTACACAGCTAGGATAATCTTGTATACACGCTGCTGGGCACAGGCTGGAAGGTGCCTGTTACACCTGTGCAGATGTCCAGGCAGTGTAACACAGACTTTGGGGTTCAAGTTGAGGTGGAAAACTTGTGAGCGAGGGCTGTCACTCAAGTCTGCCTCCTCAGACACTTACTGTTCACACTCTGGGGATGTAGAAGACACCAAGGAGAAGGTAGTCGCCCACTATGCAAATGCTGCTGGTGTACTAGGTAACATGAAAATGGAACTGGGGAAGCATGAACCCCTGAAGGTGATAGGGGACCTCAACAAGAGCCATTTTGATGCCTTGGTGTGGGCAGAGGCAAAAGGTTCAGGAGAGAACAGGGGAAAACTAAAGACTACAAACACGTATATGTAGATCTTTCCAGGAGATGTCCTGGGCACTGTGTTCCCAACAGAATGCAAACCAGGAGCAGCATGGCCCGGTCAGCCCAGGAGCATTGGCAGCCATTTGTGGCGGTGTTCTGATGCTTCTGTATTCCTCATGAGCAAGGTTGTGGGCATAGAAGGCCTGGCTTTGCCTTTGGGCGGGGGAGAGGAAGACAGTGTGACGTGATGTATTGCATCTGACTGCCATGCTCAGCTCAACTCTGCAGCTCTGAACAGAGATGGTGATGCTCAGTGTGGCTTCACCAAATCCTCCTGTGAGACTGGTCAGGGCTGCAGCTGTGGAGAGGGGCACTGGCTTTCGCCACGGTTGGAGTTGCCCATACAGAGACAGAGAGCGAAGGGTACGGCTGTGGTGCTGGACTCCACTCTCACAGGAGTAGAAGGGAAAGGCAGACACGGTGCGATGTGTGGTCAGTCGGCGGGATGATGGGGATTGAGAGCAGAATTAGAACGCAGAGGTGCACATGTCAGGCATAATGTTGGAGCATAACAGACTCCTGGGCATGGTAGCACACGCCTTTGATCCCAGCACTCAGGAAGCAGAGGCAGGCGGATCTCTATGAGTTTGAGGTTAGCCTGGTCTACAGAGTGAGTTCCAGGACAGCCTGGGCTACAGAATGAAACCCTGTCTTAAAAAAAAAAGAAAAAGGACAAGACTATGATAGTGACAATGGCCATTCCTCTACAAGAGGCACAAGTGAGACACCAATGGCTCTCAGACTTCGCATGCATCTGAGTGCTTGAACTGTGTGTCGAAAGACAGGCTTCTGGGCCTCACCAGTCAGTTTCTGCTAAGCTGGGCAGAGGTCAACAATTCACACCAGTGTCCTGGTGCTGCTGTTGGCAGTTCATACCAGAGTCCTGACACTGCTGTTGGCACTTCACACCAGAGTCCTGGTGCTGCTGTTGGCAGTTCACACCAGTGTCCTGGTGCTGCTGTTGGCAGTTCACACCAGTGTCCTGGTGCTGCTGTTGGCAGTTCACACCAGTGTCCTGGTGCTGCTGTTGGCAGTTCACACCAGTGTCCTGGTGCTGCTGTTGATGCCCAGAACACTCTGCTTTTGTTCTTGGAGACTGAGCCTTGCTCTGCAACCCTGGCTGTTCTCAAACTCACTATATAAGGCCAGGTAGGCCTTGAACCTGTGGCAAGCTTTTTTTAAAAATTACATGTATTGATTTGTACGTATGTGGGGTGTATTATGTGTCAGTGTAGGCATGCAGAGGTCAGAGGACAACCTGTGGGAGTTGGGTCTCCCCTTCCAGCATGTGATCCCAGGACTCAGGTGATCAGGTGTGGTGTTATATACACCTTTACCCCTTCTAAATCTCACGGACCTGGTGGCAGTCTTCTTGACTCTGCCTCTCCAGAGCTGGGATTAATGGTTTGTGTCACAGCAGCCAATTAGAAACCATTTTGAAAATGGGTGGTGCTGGCACACGCCTTTAATCCCAGCACTCGGGAGGCAGAGGCAGGTGGATCCCTGAGTTCGAGGCCAGCCTAGTCTACATAGTGAGTTCCAGGACTGCTTCCTGGAGAGACTCGAGGAGATTGATGGAGAATAAATAACAGCAGTATCTGCTGAGTCAGCAGAAAAGATCTGCTGAGTCGGCAGAAAAGATGCCCCACCCACTCAGGGTCAGGCGTGCTTTTATTATCTGCATCTCTTCCCGTTGCTGTGGGAAGACAGTCTTACTAAAACAACTGTAGGAGAAAGGGTGTATTTCTGCTGACAGTTCCCCGTTACAGCCCACCACATGGGCAATTCAGCCACAGGTGCTGAAGGGAGCCGATCCCATCACATCCACAAGCGGAAACAGCTATGGGCACAGGCATGCTGGTCAGCTCAGCTGGCTTCCTCCACTCTCATATGGCCCCGGGTCCCTGCTCAGGGAATGGTGCCTCTCACAATCAAACAGTCTTCCCACATGAAATCACACAGCCAGGACAGTCCCTCTCACACAGTTTCAACCTTAAGTTGGCCAGTTCCTCATAGGTGTCCCTGATGGCTTGTCTCCCGGGAGCCCAGTTCATTGACAATGCTAACCACTGCAGTAGGACAGACGTGACGAGGAGATGTAGACCCCTGGACTGCCTAAAACAAGTCTGATTTTCACGAAGCTGCATCCCTGGGGAGCCTACAGTCCTAACCACCGCAATAAGACAGAAGTGCAGAGGAGACAGTAGGGCCCTGGACTGCCTAAAGCAAGTCTGATTTTCACAAGGTTCCATCTCTCTGGAGGTAGGAAGGAGCTGAGTTGAGTTCTTTCCAGGTGGAAATTTCATCGATTATGACATTTTAAGCAAACCATTCAGGTGAGCACTGAGTCCTTTGGGGTAAGATGTTTGATCTTTAAGGTGGCACCTGGCAGGGCATGGCTCCATTGACCCTTTTGACTGACACCTGCCAGTGGTGACTTGACATCTAGTGACTTCTGCAGACTGAGCTGAGCCTGGGGGCTGTTCCCATGGACTTGAAAGAGCCTGGCCTGCTCTGGTCTCTTGGAATTTCTCCCCATCCTCTACTTGGTTCCTGGCCTAGCAGGCGATGAAGTCACTGTGCCATTCATTGCTAATGGAGATCTGCTCACAGGCAGCAGCTGTAGCCACCTTGGTCTCTGCCATGGCTTTCCTGTTCTTACCCTTGTCACCAGTCCTCTGTTCCCACTTAGACAACAAAGGAGAGGACTCACCAGGCAACAGGTCTATGCCTCTTATACTAGGCCGCCCCATTCCCTTTCCACTGTCTCTCAAGCATGGGATTGTTGGACAGGTTACCTCCTCTACATACGCTAAGACCCTAACTGGAAGCAAAGCCTCCAAGCTCCCCCCAGATCAGCTTCAGTGCTCACAAGGGGTAGGCAGAGACTCGAGCTGCTTCCCTTGCCTCCTGTTCAACCTGGTCCATACTGTGCTCTATGTCAAGTTGCACAATCCTGCATCCTGGGGTGGGAAGTCCTTCTGTATATGTGTTGCTTTTATTGATTAGTGAATGAAGCTGCTTTGGCCAACAGCAGAGCAGAACAGAGCAAGGCAGGAATTCCAAGCAGAGATAGAGGAGAAAGTAGGCAGAGTCAAGGAGATGCCATGTAGCTACCAAAGGAGTAAGATGCCCACTGGAGTCTGTCAGAACCTTGCTGATAGGCCACAACTTCGTGGTGATGCACAGATTAATAGAGAAGTGTTGATTTGAGATGTAAGAGTTAGCTAGAAATGTGCATAAGCTAACAAGCCAAGCAGTGTTGTGTAACATGAGGGCCAGCTTATTGGGGTTTCTGTCCCGCCCGGTACCCCACAGCCGACAAGTCCCAAAGAAAATCACACAGAGATCTCCATAAGTTATAAAACTGATTGGCCCATTAGCTCAGGCTACTTATTAGCTCTTGTAGCTTATATTAACCCATTATTCTTATTTATGTTAGCCGCATGGCTTGGTACCTTTCTCAGCAGGGCAGGTCACATCTTGCTTTGATGGTCTGGGATGGAGTGGAGGAATGGGCTTCCTCCTTTCTAGAATTCTCCTATTCTCATTGCCCAACCTCTACTTCCTGTCTGGTTGACCCACCTATACTTCCTGCCTGGCCAATCAGTGTTTATTTAAAACATGATTCACAGAATACCGACAATTCTCCTGTACCAGTGTTGTAATTAATACAGTTTCCTGTGTGATTATTTGGGTCCTGGGTGGCTGGGGAATGATCAAGCAGCTTCCACCTTTAGCATCCAGTCCATGTTGAAATCTCTCAAACTGTGTCTTACAATCCATGTCACAGGGATGGAGAGATGGCGCAGCAGGTCAAAGTGCATACTGCCATTACAGAGGACCCATGTTCAGTTCCCAGCACCCACATCATACTGTTCACAACCACCTTGAGTCTCCAGTACAACACTGTTCCTGAGGAGACATGAGAAACATCTACTCACCCAGGATAGGGTACCAGTCCAAGGTAACAACACCACTAAGGCATTGGTGAACCTATGAGTCCACTGGGGTCCCATATAGTAAGGGTAAGGAGTCACAGGGCAGATGTGGCTCAAAGACAGCTGCATCACCAAAGCCCACCCCAACATGGGTGACAGCTCCCAAAACCTGGAGGGCACTGCACAGCCTGCAGGCAGATAACAGCTGGAGAGGGTTTTCCAGGCAGCTCAGTTGGTGTGAGCCTCTTCCAGGCAGCAGGCAGCGGGACTGGTCTAAGAGTATCTCTCAGGAGTTCTTTCTGCTCGTACACACTTGGGGGAGTGAATCTGGTCAGTTTCAGGAACTTCTGGAAGGTTCTGAGTTGCTTGTTTTCTAAGCTTAAGGAACTTCTCTGCAGGATACTGATGTGGGATTTCCCTCTGTGTGCTGTGATTACCATTAATAAATAAAGAACTTCTTTGAACCTACAGCAGAGCAGGGCAGGGCAGAGCAGAGCTAGGCAAGGAGGACTGGTCTGAATGCTGGGAGAAACAAGGGTGGAGTCAGAGAGAAGCCTGCTGGAGACAGACACTGGAAACATTACCGGGTAAGCCACAGCCACATGGCAATACACTGATTAATAAAAATTGGTTAAATTAATATGTAAGAGTTAGCCAATAAGAAGCTAGAGCTAATGGGTCAAGCAGTGTTTTAATTAATATGGTCTGTGTGATTATTTTGGGTCTAAGTGACTGGGAACAAACAAGCAGCCCTCCTCTTACAGGATACAATGTTTCACTTTCCTGTAGAGCATTCTGTGTCTTAACAAGTTTCCCACTAAGATGGAAGGTTTTATCTAGAGCAGACTGTGACACAAGGGGATCTGATACCCTCTTTTGGACTCTGCAGACACATGCACAAACCACACACACACACACACACACACACACACACACACACACACACACATTGAAAAAGAAACAGCCTTTCAAAAATGAGAGTTCATGTTGCATTAATTAGTTGATTGTTTCCTTTCTTATTGGTCATCTTAGTCCATTTCCATTGTGATTAGAACACCTGAGACTAGGTAACCCTTAAAGAAAATGAGGGCTGTTAAGTTGCGGTTCTAGAGGCACAAAGCCAAGGTTGGGTGGTGGGCAGAGAGAAACTCTGTTGCTTCAGGCAAGTGGGAGAACAAGAGGTATGGTGGGAGCACAAGCAGGCACGGTGGGAGCACGAGAAGATATGAGGGGAGCACGAGCAGGCACGGTGGGAGCACGAGCAGGCACGGTGCAAATTAGGGAATGAAAGAGATCAGGTGTTCATCACTACTCTTAGAGATAATGAATCCATGCCTGTGGGAACTGCACGAGGGTGGGATCTCCACGACCACTTCAACGAGTCTTCACATTGGAGCACTGCTGTGCTGGGTATGAAACTACAAAGCAAGTTCACCAGGGACAAACCATGTGCAGACTGCAGTGTTGGTGTGAGGACAAATGTTACAGCCACGATGGCTGAGACTCCAGGAAACATGGCGTTTTGCAGTCTGGTGAGATGGCTCCATGTGTGAAGGTATTCACATATTTATAAGAACTTGTGTTTATTTCTAGTTAATGTAGGAGGGCCCAGCCCACTGTGGGTGGCCCCTTTGCTAGGCCGGCCATCTGGTGTTACAGGAAGCTGAATGAGCATGTGCAAGTGAGAGAGGGAGTGATGTCGTGGTCTGTATTCCTCCCAGGTCTCTGGCTCAGTTCTGGGGTGAGCCCCCCTTTGACTACTCCACAGGATGGACTGTGCTCTGGCTCAGTTCTGGGGTGAGCCCCCCCTTGACTACTCCACAGGATGGACTGTGCTCTGGAAGAGTAAGCCAAAGTAACTCTTTCCTCCCATGATGCTCTTGGTTATGGTGTTTTCCACAACCACTTAGAGCAAATGTGGAAAGTGAGAACAGACTGCCCCAAGGTCTCTGTGGACCTTCATGTGTGTATCGTGGCATGTGCCTACCCACACATGTAATGCAAGCAACACATAATAAACAGCGACCTTTCTGCATGTCTACTATAGCACAATCTTATACCTCTCCCTTCTGCCTCGAGACTATGTTAATAATATATTATTTAGAGAGAAGGGTTTGTTTCTACACAGTTCAGAGAGGATTTCAATTTTTCTTTGACAAATATATTACCTCTATAAATATACACAAATAGCAAACACTAAAAAGATTCACTGGGGTGATGGGAACACATACTCTGTAAGAATGATGGTGTGTCATTTTTCTATGATGTGTCATTATTTCCTGTTGTAATATGATAATATGATGTGTGTGTGTGTGTGTGTGTGTGTGTGTGTGTGTGTGTGTGTTTGGGTACTTTTTTTTAATTTTAATTTTTTAGATTTCTTTTTTATATTTATTTTTTAAAAAAGAAAACAAAATATCTTTTTTTATTATACATACCAATCCAAGTTCCCACTTCCTCCCCTTCCTCCCAACCCCTCCACACCCTCCCATCCCACCCCATCCAATCCTCAGACAGGGTAAGGCACATTGCTTTGGGGAAGGTTCAAGGTCCTCCCTACTATATCTAGGTTAAGCCAGGTATCCATCCAAAGAGAACAGATTCCCAAAATGTCAGTACATGCAGTAGGGATAAATCCTGGGGCCACTGGCAGTGGCCCCACAGTCTGTCCTAGCCATGCATCTGTCAACCACAATCAGAGGGACTAGTTTGGTCATATGCTTTTTCTTTCCCAGGAAGGCTGGAGTTGGTGAGCTCCTATTAGCTCAGGTAAACTGTTTCAGTGGGTGTCCCCATCATGGTCTTGACCTCTTTGCTCATATTCTCATTCCTCCCACTCTTCAACTGGACTTTGGGAGCTCAGTCCAGTGCTCTGCTGTTGGTCTCTGCCTCAGTTTCCATCAGTTGCTGGTTGAAGGTTCTATGGTGATATTTAAGATACTCATCAGTCTGACTACAGGGCAAGTTAAGATCAGGTCCCCTCTCCTCTATTGCTTAGGGTATTAGCTGGTATCACCCTTGTAGATCCCTGGAAGTTTCTCTAGAGCCAGGTTTCTACTAACCCTATAATGGCTCCCTCAATCAAGATATCTCTTTCCTTGCTCTCATCTCTGTCCTTTCCTCATCTGGACTATCCTATTTCCTCAAGTTCTCCTCACCCCTCCTCTCTTCTCCCTCCACCCCCATGCTCCCAATTTTGTCAGGCAATCTTGTCTGTCTCCAATTTCTAGGTGGATCTATATATGTTTTTCTTTGGGTTCACCTTATTACTTAGCTTCTCTAGGATCATGAACTATAGGCTCAATATCCTTTGTCTATAGCTAGTATCCACTTATGAGTGAGTACATACCATATTCATCTTTTTGGGTTTGGGGTGAGGATAGTATTTTCTAATTCCATCCATTTGCATGCAAAATTCAAGATATCATTGTGTGTGTGTGTGTTTTTTAACCACTGAGTAGTACTCTAATGTATAAATTGCCACATTTTCT
The DNA here is from genome assembly GCF_982192425.1 of Myodes glareolus. Classification (NCBI taxonomy): domain Eukaryota; kingdom Metazoa; phylum Chordata; class Mammalia; order Rodentia; family Cricetidae; genus Myodes; species Myodes glareolus. The sequence continues at coordinate 5,965,850 of NC_142028.1, forward strand.
TTATTCATTCTTTAGTTGAGAGGCAGCTAGGTTGTGATGGAGGAGGGTCATCTGTCTATGTAGTACTTTCATTGGTTAATAAAGAAACTGCCTTGGCCTTTGATAGGACAGAAAATTAGGTAGGCGGAGTAAACAGAACAGAATGCTGGGAAGAGGGCAATGAGGCAGACGCCATGGAACCAGCTACCAGGTCAGACATGCTGAATCTTTCCCGGTAAGCCACCACCTCGTGGTGCTACACAGATTATTAGAAATGAGTTAATCAAGATGTGAGAGTTAGCTAGTAACTAACTCTCTAGAGATAATGGGCCAGGCAGTGTTTAAAAGAATACAGTTTCCGTGTAATTATTTTGGGTAAAGCTAGCCGGGAGCTGGGCGGTGGGAATGCGGCCCACCGCTCATTCTACAAGGTTGTTTCCAGGTTTTGGATATTACAAATAATGCTGCTATGAACATAGTTGAACAAATGCCTTTGTAGTATGATTGCGCATCTTTTAGGTATATGCTCAAGAGTGGTATTGCTGGATCCTGAGGTAGGTTGATTCCTAACTTTCTGAGAAACCGCCATACTGATTTCCAAAGTGGTTGTACAAGTTTGCATTCCCGCCAGCAATGGAGCAGTGTTCCCCTTACTTCACATCCTCTCCAGCATAAGCTATCATTGGTGTTTTTGATCTTAGCCATTCTGACAGTGTAAGATGGTATCTCAGAATTGGTTTGATTTACATTTCCCTGATGGCTAAGTGTAACATAAAGGGGCCTGCTTGTGGGGTTTCTGTCCTGCCTGGTACCCCACGGCAGCCCCAAAGAAAATCACACAGAGGTCTCCATAAGTGATAAAACTGATTGGCTCAGGCTTCTTATCAGCTATTATGACTTATATTAACCAATTATTCTGATCTATTTTTACCATATGGCTCAGTACTTTTTTCAGCTGGCCAGGTCACATGTTGCTTCTTCGGTGATCTGGATTGGACTACAGAGGGAGCTTCCTGTTTCCCAGAATACTCCTGTTTTCATCGCCCCACTTCTACTTCCTGTCTGGTTGACCCACCTATACTTCCTGCCTGGCCAATCAACGTTTATTTAAAACATGATTCACAGAATACAGACAATTCTCCAGCATCAGCTAAGGATGTTGAATATTTCCTTAAGTATCTTTTAGCCATTTAAGATTCTTCTGTTGGGAATTTTCTGTTTAGTTCTGTACCTCATTTTTAATTGGATTATTTAGAATTTTGATGTCTAATTTCTTAAGTTCTTTATATATTTTGGAGATTAGTCCTTTGTCTGATGTGGGGCTGGTGAAGATAATTTCCCATTCAGTAGGCTGTTTTTTTTGTCTTATTGACTGTGTCCTTTGCTTTATAGAAGCTTCTCAGTTTCAAGAGGTCCCATTTATTTATTGTTACTCTCAGTGCCTGTGCTACTGGGGTTATATTTAGGAAGTGGTCTCCTGTGCCCATGCATTGAAGGCTACTTCCTACTTTCTCTTCTGTCAGGTTCAGTGTGGTCGAATTTATATTGAGGTTTTTATTCCATTTGGATTTGAGTTTTGGCATGAGGATAGATATGGATCTATTTCCATTCTTCTACATGTTGATATCCAGTTATGCCAGAAACATTTGTTGAAGATACTTTCTTTTTTTTATTGTGTAATTGATGATCAAACCAAGTGATGAACAGAAACTTGAAAGAAATCCCACAATAGCTCAGAAATGAGAAATAGTTATTTATTTAGGGGTAAACTCACAAATCAGAATTTTCTGCTTGAACAGTGGACAGAGATCGTATCCCACAACCCAATAATCCGAACGAGCAGCCGGGGAAAAGAGGAAGGAAAAAAGGGGTGGACACAGACTCTGCATCCGTGTTTATAGTATAAGAGGCTACGCCCCAGTAGGCAGGTAACCACAAGCTATAAGCCTTTCTACAGGATATAATTTTAGCTTCTTTGTAAAAAATCAGGTGTTTATAGGTGTGTGGATTAATATCTGGGTCATTACTGTAGCTCTATAACAGAGCTTGAAGTTAGGGATGGTGATGTCTCCCGAAGTTTCTTTATTTTACAGGATTGTTTTGGCTATCCTGGGTTTTTTGTTTTTCCATATGAAGTTAATTATTATTCTTTCAAGGTTTGTGAAGAATTGTGTTGGAATTTTGATGGGGATAGCATTGAATCTATAGATTGCTTTTGGTAGGATTGCCATTTTTTACTATGTTGATCCTACCAATCCAAGAGAATGGGAGATCTTTCCATTTTCTTGTATCTTCTTCAACTTCTTTCTTCAAAGACTTAAAGTTCTAACAAAATCAAAAATGAAAAGGGAGACATAACAACAGACAGAGAATCATTAGGTCATACTACAAAAACCTGTACTCCACAAAATTGGAAAACATAAAAGAAATGGACATTTTTCTAGATAGATACCATATACAAAAACTAAATCAAGAACAGGTGAGCAATTTAAATAGACCTATAAACTGCAAGGAAATAGAAGCTGTCATCAAAAACCTCCCAACCAAAAAAAGCCCAGGGCCTTATGGTTTTAGTGCAGAATTCTACCAGAACTTCCAAGAAGAACTAATACCTATAATCCTCAATGTGTTCCACATAATAGAAACAGAAGGGACATTGACAGACTCTTTTATGAGGCTGCAGCTACCCTGATACCAAAACCACACAGAGACTCAACCAAGAAAGAGAATTACAGACCAATCTCACTCATGAACATGGATGCAAAAATACTCAATTAAATACTGGCAAGCCGAATCAAAGATTACATCAAAATAATCATCCACCATGATCAAGTTGGCTTCATCCCAGAGATGCAGAGCTAGTTCAACATATGAAAATCTGTCAATGTAATCCATCATATAAATAAACTGAAAGAAAAAAACCAAACGATCATTTCATTAGATGCTTAAAAAGCATTTGACAAAGTTCAACCCCCCTTCATGACAAAGGTCTTGGAGAGATCAGGAATACAAGGAACATATCTAAATATAATAAAAGCAATATACAGCAAGCTGGCAGCCAACATCAAATTAAACGGAGAGAAACTCAAAGCAATTCCACTAAAATCAGGAACAAGACAAGGCTGTCTACTCCCTCCACACCTCTTTAACATAGTTCTTGAAGTTTTAGCAATAGCAATAAGACAACAAATGGAGGTCAAGGGCATTCAGATTGGAAACGAAGAAGTCAAACTTTTGTTATTTGCAGATTATATGTTAGTATATAAGTGACTCTTATATACCAAAAAACTCTACCAGGGAACTCCTACAGCTGATAAATACCTTCAGTGATGTGGCAGGATACAAGATCAACTAAAAGAAAATCAGTAGCCCTCCTATATACAAATGATAAAGAAGCTGAGAGGGAAATCAGAGATATATCGCCTTTCATAATAGCCACAGATAACATAAAATATCTTTGAGTAACACTAACCAAAGAACTGAAAGACTATTTGACAAGAACTTGTAATATTATGTTTTTGTATGTCATCTGAAATTAGGCAGAGTTATTACAAACAGAATTTATGTAGCTCTTCTGATGGGAATGTGGTCCAAAGACCCTGAAACTGTGGATATCACAGAACCCAATGCTAACTGTGTCGTGCTTTCTTATGCACATACACCCATGGCACAGTTTAGGTTATAGACTAGGCAGAGTAAGAGATTATCTAACGATAAAATAAGAACACTTTACAGCATGTTGCGATAGACAGACCTGTTTATCATTTCCAGACACTGATGACCTTTGGTCCTGCCCCAGACAAAATCTCCGTTGGAGGAAGATTACTATGCTCAGCTGTGGATTGACATCTGGTGCAATGGTGAGAGGAGAGGGTGGGGAGGGGAGGGTTTCTACATGAGTCACCTCATTTAAATGATTCTTTGTTGTTTTTTCTATTTGACAAAAATGGAAAAAAATGATACTCATCTAGGTGTGGAGATGTTCTCCAGTTTGGGAGTGTTCCATTTGCAAAATCGATAGGAAAATTGGGCCCAAAACAAAACAACAGAACAGAAATATAAACAGAGAGCACAAAGCTTACACTCAAGAGTGCGGCTGTTTCAGTAGATCCTGAATCACCCAGAGAGAGGATCCCATTTGTTCAACTCATTTGCATTTTGGTAAACATTAAGAAAAATATCTACATGATTATTATAGGTTTTACTTTCTTCATGTATGAAATAATTTAAAAATATTGGTTGGAAATTATGTATAGATATAAACACCATATTATTGCTATGATGTGGACATTCTACTGAGTGAGTCCACTCTCCCTCCCTTCCTTCTCTCCCTCTCTCCCTCCCTTCTTCCTTCCTTCCTTCCTTCCTTCCTTCCTTCCTTCCTTCCTTCCCTCCCTTCCTTATTCCTTCCTTCCCTCCCTCCCTCTCTGCCTCCCTCCCTCCCTCCCTTCTTCTTTCCTTCCCTCCTTCCGTCCCTCCTTCCTTTCTTCCTTCCTTCCTTTCTGGAGTGAGCCCTTCCTTAAACAGAATTGAGTTATATGAAGTTCACGATCATCTTTCATTTCTCCCAGAAACAGCCCCTCTTCCCAGACTGCATCTGCAGCGTGAACTGCCAAGGGAGCTGATGCAGAAGACACTTCAAGTTCATGTGGAGTGGTCAAGTGGTACAGGAAGTAAGACTCGGAAAACCTGTCATTGTGAGCGGATGCTAACACTGTGGAGTATCTGCCAAATTTATAAAATTTCTCACTGTTTTGTCTAGTGGCCTCCTTTAGATTTACATAATATGTAACAATGTAGCCTTCAGAATTGTACCAAACAGAGAATAATGATTTCTGCTAATAAAAGTCTAATTTAAGAAAGTTCTGAAGGTGGTGGCACACACCTTTAATCCCAGCACTTGGGAGGCAGAGGCAGGGGAATCTCTGAGTTCAAGGCCAACCTGGTCTGTGTAGAGGTTCCAGGACAGCCAGGGCTAAACAGAGAAACTCTGCCTCAAACACACACACACACACACGCACACACACACACACACACACGCACACACACTCCTTTGTTAGCTCAAAGAAAAGATGAGCTCTGGAATGTGAGTGTTCTCAGTGTGCAACTGCCGTCTGTTAGATGCCGTCAGTTAACACCGGGAGACCGAGAACAAGCGGTGTGGTGTAATTTTATGTTTTGAGAACTGTCACTGTAGAATAAACTCTGGGTTCAGTCACACAATCACCTACTGTTATCTACCCTGTTTTCGGGCAACTCTGTCAGTGTTCCCCTCTCTTTCTTCATGCCAACTACTGACACGTGGTTCTCTGAATATAAAATAATTCTGAAAATCCGAAACACTCACAGGTGAGGAGTCACAGAGCTGTTCTTGGCGGCCGTCTTAAGAGCGGTACTTAATATTCACACGGAGAGAATTAAGTCTCTATCTCTGAAGACGTTGTGAGGTACTGGAACAACCTCGCTGAAAATTACCATCTCTCCAGTAAGGGCTGGGAAGGTGGTTCCGTGGTTAGAGCACTGGCTGCTTCTGCAGAAGATGTGGATTTAGCTTCCAGAATCCACATGGCAGCTCACAAGCACCTGTAACTCCAGTTCAGGGAATCCATTTTCTGGCCTTTGTGTGTACTTACACACACACACACACACACACACACACACACACACACACACTTGAACACACATACACACATCCTTGAAAAAGGAAGAAAGAAATGTGTGATATTTTGATTGTGTTCTGTTTTGATTGTGCTCTCAAAACTGTCAATAAAATTTGCTTTGTATCAGAGGGCAGAGCTAGCAACTAGTTGGCTAATGTCAACCATAGAGATTTTGGAGGACTGAGGACAGATAGAGAGACAGGAAGTAGCAGGACAGGTCTTAGAGAGAGGGTGGCCTTTTTTAAATGAGGAAAAAGAAAGAGGAGGTCACTGGTCACTTCTCGGCTTCTCTGATCATTCAGGTTCTTACCCTGATATCTGACTCCTGAGTTTTTATTGATAAAGAATAATTAGATAAGCTCATTGAAGAAAGACTGTCATGAACACCTGTAAGTGACAGTATGTGAAGCCTGTTAGTTTGATGATTATGGTCATTTCCTGCTCTGCATTCTTATTGTCCAGATTAATGTCTATTGTCCTTAAAAAACTGGAGGCTTAACCAGCTGTGCCTTTCAGTGGCAACTGTTTAAAATGTGAATGAAACCAAAATACAAAATGGAAAATTTAAACATTCTCTTCCTTTCTCTTTCTTTTTCTCCCTTTCTTTATTTCTTTGTTTCCTTCCTTCTCCCTCTCTCCCTTGCTCCCTCCTTCTTTCCTTTCTTTCTTTCCTCTTCTTATTTGAGACAGGGTCTGATAATAGTTGAACTGTTTTCCAATTATGTAGCATTTGGCCTTGAACTCATGATCCTTCTATTCCCACTCCACATATACCAAGTGGTGGCATTATTGTTTCTATAGCTTTAAATATTTCATAATTTTGTCTGTTTTAGAGTTCATAAAGCATATTTATTAAGGATACATAGCAAAAATAATAACAATTATAAAAATTTACCCATACAGGAAGAAAACAGTAAGTGTTCATTTGACTTGGGGATAAATAGTGGAAACAAATAATAGATATATTATAGTTCTGTAAGTAAAATATTGTTCACAGAAATGCTGAACATTATTAGTAAGTTTTTGAATTTCTTTAGCATTTTAACTTTTTTTTTTTAGTGGGAAAATATCTGACACTCCTGAATTATAAAACAACCTCATCTATGCGACCTTCCTATTGCTTGATGGTCTACATACTTAATAGATATCTTTAAATATAAGTGTTGTAGTTTGGATGTGGCTTGCTCACTAGAGACCCATGTACTTCCTCTCCAGTGTGGTGATGCTGGTAGGGACTTGGAGAGGTGGAGCCTAGTGGGAGGTGGAGCCTAGTTGGAGGTGGAGCCTAGTGGGAAGTGGCGCCTAGTTGGAGGTGGAGCCTAGTGGGAGGTGGAGCCTAGTGGGAGGTGGGGCCTAGTGGAACGTGGTGCCTAGTGGGAGGTGGAGCCTAGTGGGAGGTGGAGCCTAGCGGGAGGTAGAGCCTAGTGGGAGGTGGAGCCTAGTGGGAGGTGGAGCCTAGTAGGAGGTGGAGTCTAGTAGAAGGTGGAGCCTAGTGGGAGTGGAGCCTAGTAGGAGGTGGAGCCTAGTGGGAGGTGGAGCCTAGTGGAAGGTGGTACTTAGTGGGAGGTGGAGCCTAGTAGGAGGTGGTGCCTAGTAGGAGGTGGAGCCTAGTGGGAGGTGGAGCCTCATTGGAGGCGGACCCTAGTGGGAGGTGGTTTCTAGTGGAAGGTGGTGCCTAGTGGTAGGTGAAGCCCAGCGGGAGGTGGCACCTAGCAGGAGGTGGTACCTAACAGGATGTGGTCCTAGTGGGAGGTGGAGCCTAGTGGGAGGTGGTCTCTAGTTGGGGGTGGTACCTAGTGGGAGGTAGAGCCCAGCTGGAGGTGGAGCCCAGCAGAAGGTGGTACCCAGTGGTAGGTGGTTGACTCACCAGGGCTGAGTTAGTCACTGTGAGTGCGTTGTCCAGCCATGGGCTTCCTTTGCGCTTAGCCTTATTTGCATTGTTCCTCCTTTTCTTTCTGAGTCCCCCCACGCTGTGATGCAGCCAAACTTGCCCTCCTGAGTAGCCACATAGATGGAGCCTCAGATCTTGAACCTCTGGCTTCAAAACTGAGCTAACTAGGAATCTCTTTATTACAAAACACTCAGGCCATGCGTTTTGTCAGCAACAAACAGTGGAATGGACATTAAGTTTGTTCATACGTGTGCTTTCGAGGGCAGGGATCATTATACGTACAGCAAAGAGAGGAATACGAGAAATCCAGGGGCTTAATTTTTCCTGCGAAGCCGAAAGAGTCGAATTTAGAGTTTAGCATTTTGTTTTAGTAACGAGGAGGTTTGCCTCCTCTCACTGGCGCAGCTCCTCCTTCAGTGGCTCTATGCCTGTCTTACATGTCCTAATGCAATTCTAATGCATATACGGCAGTTTACAAACATTCATTCTGCACCTGAGTTCTGATTATGGAAATCAGTCTTCATGTAAGATGGATTGACATTACCTTAGCCATGCCTCACACAATGGTAACTTCCTTTTTCTCAATGCTCTATTGTGCATGGCTTCCAAAACTGTTTTTCCTAGGTGTTAGGTAGGCCAAACTCCTTGTAAGTACATATAACTTCATCTTCACTCTCATATAAATGTCCCTCAGGGTGCTTGGCACATCCAAGATGCTCAGTAAATATTTGCCGAGTGCGTACAGTGACCACAGTACATCCCATTTCTTCAGTCAGCTGCAGCTTAAAACATTGAACCACTCCCATTTCTTTGCTTTACCAGAGAACCGTTGGAGAGATGAGGCTATCTTTAGTTTTGTTTCCAGGGCAAGAGCTCATTGGCTACAAATTGATTTAGTTGTGGCTGAAAAAGAGAAACAAATAAGCTAAGAGTAACGCCAGGGAGGTTCTGCGTGGTGGTTGTTTTTCTTGTCAGGAGACAGAGTAAGGAGCAAAGACTACAGAGTAACGAGCAAAGATAACTTAAGGGGGTTTTGTTTGGCTCATGGTTTTCAGGCTTACAATCCATCATGGCAGTAAAAGCTTGCCAGAGATTCTGATGTCTATGTCAAGTCTATGTCTTGATGAACCAGAAATCAGAGAGGAGCTAGGACACCAGCAAGGTTATAAACTGCAAGGCTGGTCCCCAGATGCCCTCTTCCATAGCTAGACCCCACTTCATCCCTGAAGCACGAGCTGCTGCAGACTAAATGTTCAAACACATGGGATGGGGGGCATCTCACATCCAAACTGTGACATCTAGTTGGGTGTAAGGAGCCTCAGGACGTCGCCATTATGGCACTGGCGGTCCTGCAGCTTGGAGGTAAACAAATCCTTTTGAAGTTGCCGCTCACCCTTGGTCTGTATTTGCATAACTGAGCCTTGTTCCCTAGCCCGAAGCCCCCCACCCCAGCTTCAGCAGAATGGTATTCACCAATCAGGACAGTTTCCGAGCCTCTCCACCCTAGAAAAGCAGCTGCCTCTGGGTTTTTCCGCTATTTCTCGTCCCACACTATCCCTTCAACCGAGAGGCTCCAATAAAGTTGTGATTTGGGAAGAATTCTCGATTTCGTGGTCGTTCTTGCTTGCTGGTCAAGGAGCGCGCCACAGTTGGGGTCTGGGGAGAGAGAAAGCTGCACTCCCATCATTTGGAAGGAAGAAATGAGTGGCTATCAGAAGCGCAAGTGTGACTGATCAGAGCCACACTGATGGAATCACGAGGGAGGGAGGCACAGTTTGGTGGAACACGTGGCAAGCAGCGGCGAGGGCTAGAGTGTCAGTCAACTCTGAGACATAGCTTCCCGTTTTCCCATATTTTGCCTAAGAATAGATTGAATAGAGTACAGCAAAGGGGAAAAACTTAGCTCAATGTTGTTAGAAGAATATACTAATACCTTAAAACCAAATAATTTTAAACTGTGAGCATACCATGTAAACTTTATGTAGGTTGGTAATATGGCTGCCGAAAAACCAACATGGTGGGTCTTTACACAAATATGTGTTTGCCTATATGTGGGGGGCATGGTAAATATAAACGGTTCTTTTGTTTTTATAAACATGACAGGGATACCTTTTCATTAGCTTAAAATTTTGTTGCATTTCTTTATTTGCATGCGCATGCTATGGTATGCGTGTAGAGGTCAGAGGACAGCTTGTGGGAGTCAGTTCTCTCTTTCCATGCGGGTCCTGGGGATTGAACTCAGGTCACTGTTGATGAAAGCAGCTTGAGCCATCTTACTGGCCCCTCAATGATTCTATGCATCAGAAGTAAGAGGAAATTATAGAATGTTGTATAAATTATAGAAGCTTAGGAGGTTGTGTGGTTGGGTTGGAATGTTACCATGGTAGGATCTGGACGCACCAAGGATTCCAAGTTGTGGACATCTGTGTAGGAGTTTCCACACCAGGTTAATGGAGACGGAAGACTCATCTTAAACCTGGGCAGCACCATTCCACAGACTGGTAGTCCCAGCCGCATAAAGAGAAGAGGGAAAGCGGAGAAGGAGAATTCACACCGCTCTGCTTAAAGACTAGCTGCTTCTCCACCATGCACCCCGCTGTGCATCCCGCCGCCGTCCACCCCGTAGCCGTGCACCCCGTCGCAGTGTGCCCCGTCATTGTGCGCCCCCCGTCACCATACACCCCGTCGCCGTGCACCCCGTCATCGTGCGCCCCGTCACCGTGCACCCGTCACCGTGCACAGTGCCGCCGTGCCTTCTCCACCACTGCACCCTTCAACCTGGAACCACACTAGATCCTTCCTTCCTCAAATTACATTTATCAGGTGTTTTGTCGTAGCAACAAGACGACTGACTGATAGAGAGGCACCAGTAAGCGTCATGAAGCATGGTGGCTTGCAGTAGGAGCAGCGTGCTTTTCTGGAGACCATTCTGCAGTCTCCTGCGCCCACCTATCCCTGTGTCCCTCGCCATGTTGTTTTCACAGTGTCTCAGCGGTTCTGCCACACAGACAGGCTCTTGGGTGATCCAAGAGGACGTGTGTATTAAAACCTGGTGTCCTGTGGTCTCCCTGGACTGACAGCTCCGAGTGGAGGTGACATCCGAGGTAGGTGTCTTCCCCTTGGGGGAAATAAAAGTCTGTGTGAAGCAGCTGTGAAGACCTGACTTTTAAAGAACGATTTTGTTTTCTTTGCTGTAGACCTTTTTTTAACAGGAAAGATCCTGGGTCTTGTGACATTCGTTGTTGAGAGTAGATGGGTGGATTTGGGAGCGTAGCCGAGTTGAGGTCCATATATTTGCCGATCATCTATAGACAGCTCCTAGTTAAAAGAAGCCAGCATTTTATCTCTGTCAGCGTTCCGTCATTTATTGCTAGGACTGTTAAATACAATACCTGCTCTAGTTGGTAAATTGAGATTATAATAAAAAGGACACCAAATCTCTGCTTAATCTGATGCTGTAACTAAGGCCAAAACTATGGCTCAGTAGCAGTCCTCTCCTGGAACACAGTACCTCCAGACAAGCAGGCAGGCCCCAAGCCCTGATAAGGCTGTCATGAAGGGCTGCATTCCAACCTCGTCAGCTTCTGCCAAGATGGGTGGATTCCAGTCCTAACAGGCTTCATGAATTTCTAATACACACGTTTTCCATCGAGATGTCCTTAGAGATGAGATACTGGCTGTGCTGGCTGGGTTGTGTGTTAACTTGGCACAGAGTCATCAGAGGAAGGAGCCTCAGCTGAGGAAATGCCTCCTTGAGATCCAGCTGTAGGGCTTTTACTCATCTAGCCATCAGTGTGGGAGGGCCCAGTCCATGGAGGGTGGTGCCATCCCCGGGCTGCTGGTCCTGGGTTCTATAAGACGGTGGGTTGAGCAAGCCAAGGGAAGCAATCCAGTAAGAACCACCCCTCCATGGCCTCTGCATCAGCTCCTGCCTCTGGAATCCTGTCCTGTTTGAGCTCCTGTCCTGACTTCGTTCAGTGATGAACAGCAATGCTGAAGTGTAAAACAAACACACTCTTTCTCCCCAACTTGCTTTTTGGGTCACGGTGCTTTGTTGCGGCAAACCCTGGCTAAGACACTGCCTAGAAGGTGAATGGTAGGGAGGCCACTGCCTCCTGACAGGCTCTGGCGGGTCTCACTGTGGGGAATGTGGGAGGCTCTGTCCTTGCCTCCCTTGCCCACCGTCTTTGTTGAGACAGGTCCTCGCGTGTGAAGAGCCATCCTTGAGCTTGCGCTGTAGCTAAGGGTCACCTTGAAACCCTAACCCTCCAGCTTCTACCTGCTGAGTGCTGGGTTCACGGCTGTTTCATGCAGCTGCGGAGGTTGGCACACTACACAGGCGTTCTAGGAGCCGAGTCGGCAGTTTCTCACAATATGCCCCAGTCGGAAAAGATTCGTGAGAACACGAGAGACCGTCTCCAGGCTCCGGCCGTGCATTCTACTCACTGTTCTCTTCTCGGCCTTGCCTTCAGTCTACCGTGTCATTATTAGGTCTTTGAAAAAGCCTGTCACATAATTTCCCTTTGGATACGGTTTCCTAAGACCAAATGTCATTTATCGCTATACGATTCTATGTTTTCAGAAAAGGCGCCTGTCGTTTCGATCTCGCCCACCTCCTTTTCCATCTGTTGTTTTCCACACACGGCTGCCCTCAATCTGCGCTTCTCCTGCCTCAGCCTCCTGAGCACTAGGACTAGAGGTGTGTGCCGTTCTGCCTAACTAATTCGTCATAGCTACTGCAAAAAGCATTATGGGAATATTATTTTGCTATTTTTATATTTTACTCATGTTTTTTGAGACAGGGTTTCTCTGTGTAGTCCTGCCTGCCTGTCTTGGAGCTCACTCTGTAGACCAGACTGGCCTTGAACTCACTGAGATTCACCTGCCTCAGCCTCCTGAGTGCTAGGATTAAAGATGTGCGCCGTCACACCTGGTTGTCACCCTATAAATAATTTTATATTATTACATTTTCTTTTAAAAATGATGTGTGTATATATATATGTATATATGTATATGTATATATATATATATATATATATATATATATATATGTCTGTGTGTGGGTGTGTGCACATGAGTGCAATCTTGGTAGAGGCCATGGAGGGCAATGGATCCCCGGAGCTGGAGTTAGAAGTGGTTGTGCATGCCTGATACGGATACTAGGAATGGGGCTTGGGGCTCAGCAAGAGAAGTATGCCCTCTTAGCTGCTCAGCACCCCTCTAGCGCTTATTCCATGTTCATAAGACTCACGGACCAAGATCCATGCCAACACTGATCTGCCGTTGTTCAACATTTACTTTATTAGCAATTCTGTGTAACTGTGAATGTAGCATTTTTGATACATCAGCTTATTCCCTTAGGACACACTTTTACATTCTCATGCCAACATTTAAAGTGATTAGATAAGACATCATGTTGTTTACTTGGCTGTCCTCGTTGAAGTCTTCCTGTCAGACATCATGGTCATAGTGAGATGAAAATGGAAGTCTCTCCTTTGTCAGCGCAGCTCTTGTTGGGTGGTCCCACGGGCGGACTGAGTGTGAACTGCACTAGGCTCAGAGAACAGATGTGAACAGTTGTGGGAGAGTCTCTTCCTATACTGTGAGGCTGTGTCTTTTCCGAGGCACCTTCTGATTGGTTTAATAAGGAGTTGAACGGCCAGTAGATAGGCGGGAGAGGATAGATGGGATTTCTGAGGAGGGAGAGGGGAAGAGGAGAAGGAATCTAGGTGCGTGGAATTTACCAGCAGACTTGAAGCAAGTAGGACGTGCTGTACTGAGGGAAGGTAAAGAGCCCCATGGCAGAATTACAAACATTTGGGTTACTTAAGTTGTAAGAGCTAGTTGGAAACAAGCCTAGACTAAAGGCCAAGATTTCATACTTAATAATACGTTTCCGTGTCATTCTTTTGGGGCTGGATCCAAAGACAGTCTGACAAGAAAGCTTGCTACCGTGAATGTTCCACACAGACACAATCCAGTTTCTTCCTTGCAGTACGCGGTTTTCATCTCTGCAGACTCTCTGAAGTCTTTCACTTCCTGTTAGCTTTTACCAGCCAGCAAGGACCTTCTGGACGTCAGGCCAGGGTTCAAATCCTGATAGGAGCAATTGAGATCAGTGCAGAGACCCTCAAGGGATCTTGGAAATGAGCCCATGCCTTGCAAACCTCTCTTGGTATTTTAGAACCTTAACTGGCCACGCGACACTCTCTGTGTACACTGATGCCCATGTTACGGAGTTTGTAGGCGTGTCTGTCCTTCCCCGGTGATGCCAGCATAGCAGTGCAGTTTCTCCGTGGGTGTTATGTGCTCCATTCTGAGAAACGACCGAAAGCCTTGACTTGTGGAAGTTAGCGTTCTCACATGGCATCTGCAGGTGGTTACTTAGACATCTTTTAAAAAAATAAATGTATTATTTATTTATTTTAGTATCACACTATTCCTTTGTTATGTCTACCTGTTTAAAAAAATGATTTCTTTTGCATATATTAAAGGAGGTCTCTGAGAGAACCCACACGCCAGTCATTAGCAAGTGCTTGCTTGTGTTCCCAGACGGTCTGGCGTGTGTATGGAAGAGCTGTTGAGGAAGTCTCTGGAGGTGTTGCTGGCAGGGGCTCAGGCACTGGTGGCATTGTGCTCTGGTGGTGACATCTGATTGTGAGGTATCTGTGACACCCATTGTCGCTTGTCTCATCATCTTAGCAACTAGCATTTATTTGAGCACTTGCTTCATGCCAGGCTCTGCCATGCCAAAGTTATTAAACGTGTTTCCTAATCTAGACCATTACTGCAGGCATCATTATTGTGCTCACTCTCCACATAAGGCAAATGAGGGCCCAGGGTTCACTATTTGCATAAATTTTGGCAAAGAGTTGATTCGTGAACTGGTATCCTCGCTAATATTTGGATGAATCTCAATTCTCGTTTATTCTTTTCCCCTTCCCCTCCCTGCTCCTCCTTCTCCTCCTCTTCTTCATTCCTCTGCGCTGGCGATCAAAACCAAGGCCTCCTGGATGCTCGACAGATGCTCTCCTGGTGAGCTATACACACCCCAAGTCCTGAGCATATGCTTTACAATATTCCAAAAGCTGATACCTTGTGTTCATCGTGAACACAATGCTTCTGACTGCAGCATCCTTGATAGGTCTTGCAGGGCCGAGATGCTCTGGTCAGAAGAAAGTATGAGGAGTGTCAGTATGTCTAGAACTGTGATCCTACAAACTAGGTGGGAGAATCTTTCTCACCATTAAAAATTAACTCTCCAGGTTATCATGACAAAGTGATGGGTTTCATTATAGTCATATCATACATGTATGTCATGATACTTGGTTCTCATTCATAGGCCCCCATTCTCTCCCATGCCCCATTCTTCTGCTCCAGGTTTTCTTTTTTTCCCCAGAGGTAATTCCAACTTCTTTCTTATCACAGATAGTCCACTGCTTTCTCCATTTCCCACCTCCCTTGAGATCACTTCCTCCCCTCTCGTGAGCCCTCTTTTTAATTTCATGATGCACACACATGTGCACACACACATGTGTATAGTATGCATAGTTTCCAATCTGTGTTCTGGATCAGTGGTTAAGAACACTTTATGTGTAATCTTGAGGACCAGGGTTTGTATCCCAGCAACCACAGAACCAGACAGGTTTCCTGCACACACCTGTAATCCCAGCTCCAGGGGCCAGGGGTGGAGACAGGAAGCTTGCTGGAACTTGCTGCATTCCAGCCCAGCTGAGAATGAGAGAGCCTCCGCCTCAGGGAGAAACCTCGCCTAAAAGGAAAAAGTAGAGGGTGAGCAAGGAGGGAACCTGCCACACTCTTCCGTCCATTGCACGCACACACAGACACACATCCAATAAATAAATAAGTCCTTAAATCTAGGTTATGCATGTGAAGTTATGCATGTGAAGAAGATGTGGATTTAATTCTCAGCACCCATATGGGGGGTCTCACAAATGTCTGTAACTCTAGTCCCAAGGGATCCAATACCCTCCTCTGGCCTCTGGGGGCACCAGGTATGCATGTAGTGCCCAGGCATACACACAGGCAAAACATTCACACATATAAAATAAAATTCGTGTTCAGGAGAGAGGTGTGCATTGCTGCTGCTTTGCAGAGCCCATCCCGCCCCTTGCTCAGGAGAGAGGTGCGCATCGCTGCTGCTGTGCAGAGCTCACCCGGCGCTGTGCTCAGGAGAGAGGTGCGCATTGCTGTCCCCCAGCCACTCCCGAATCTGGGTGTGCAGACAGCCATAAAACCCATGTGGCAAATTATACAAATTGATGAATTTGATATATTCTTTTGAAAAATCTTTTGTGTATTTGAAGTTATTAAAACAACAGCAGCAAACAAACCGAGAATAAGTAATGTCTGCAGTTGAGACCTGTGTGCTGGTCAAGGTTTGTGTGAGCCCCATCTCCCAGGCTGTGCCCACATCTATCCGCGTGGTAGATCTTCACTGTCAACCTGAGCCTCGGAGACACACCCAGGCATGTGTTAGGTGTTTCCAGAGATGACTGTGGAGAGGAGACCCACTCTGAATGTGGCGACTCTATCCTATGATACTGAGTCTCAGATTGAAGAAAAGAGGGAAATGAGACAGATGACTGATCACAATGTTCCCCCAATCACAGGGACCTTTTCAGTACAGGTCTTGTGAACGGGCTGTACCACCACGAGGAGGACTCAAATCTCCAAAGGTAAAAAGGAGGCAACCTTAGCAGAATCTGCAGCATTAAGGGTAGATTCAAGAGGGCCTGGAAGTGGCCAGTCTGTCTGGCTCCCACTCCTCCATTTCAGGGAACTGTGTGCTGCAGAGTTCTGTAGCGGTTGAGACCTCACTTTAGTGTGAAGCAGAGAACCCACATTTGGGACCCACCCGGCTAGTAGCCACGGCTACTCTTCTGCATTGGCCAAATGTGCAGAGGTCCAAAGGATGAAAATCACATGCCTGACTCTTGGTCCACCGGGGTTCCAGTTCCCATCACAATGCCCCAGCGGCTAACATGTGAAGAGTCCACCACATCTGTGGTGCTTAATGCTGGGTAACATGGATGGTCGACAGGACACAGAATACCTGGGACAGAGTATAGAATATAGACCCCTGGGCACGCCTGCGCAGAGTCTTTTAGATTAGGTAACTGAGGAGGGAATGTGGACAGCGCATCTCGGACCAGACTCCGGGATGAGGGAAAGCAAGAGGAGAAGCATTCATGTCTCTCCGCTTCCTGACCAAGTATCATGTGGTCAGCCATCTTGTGCTTCTGCTGCCACGGCTTTCCTGCCATCATGGTCTGCAGCCTCACACCGTGGGCCTAAACAATCCTTCCATTCTTAAGTCATAGCGATGTGGAAAGTCACTGATACAGCATCCTTCCTCAGAGCTGACTCCCTCATCTGTAGAGGCCTAGAGGAGACAAGATTAGCATTTTAAATGGGACTGGGATAGCGTGTGATTGTACATTCCTTCCTTCCCTTTTTTCCTGAGGGTGGTGACAATTTCTCATTATGCAGCACAGGGTGGCCTAGAACTCCTGATTCTCCTGCCTCAGCCTCCTAAATGCTGGAATTGCAGGTGTGTGCCATCATGCTTGTGCCTACGTATGTGTTGTGTGCGTCCTGTGTTCACATATACATGTGTATTTATGTGTATATGAGCCAGAAGTCAGTGTAAACTATCTTTGAGTGCTCTCTGCCTTGGTTTTTTGAGATGTACCTAGATCAGCTAGACTGGCTTGTCAACTGGTTCTGGTGTCTTTCTGATCGCTTCTTTCCCAGTGTAGATATGTGTTGTCATCCCCGGGATTTTATGTGGGTCCTGGGGATTCAAACTCATCTCCTTACCCTTGTCTGGTAGTCTGTTTACCAGCTGAGCCATCGCCTCAGTTAATTTTAACAAGAAGAAGCCAAAAGCCCAAAAGTGGTCCTTGATGATTTATTAAGCAGTCAAATGTGTAAATTCGGTATAGCATTGTTGAAAGAGAATGACTTTTTAATTCTATAGTTTATATGAACCTCATAAATCAGACTGCTCAGTAAGCCAGCTGTATTTTTAAAATTATATTCATTACAAGGGAAAGAAGAGAGGAAAACAATTCATGACACATTCAGTGATGGGACTATAGTGATATTTTGTTTGTAATCTAACAAAACTTGTCTGAAGATCAGAGTGCAGAGCTACGCCACTGGTTAGCCATAGAGGCCAGGCAGTGATTAAAGGCACACACCTTTAATCCCAGCACTTGGGAGGCAGAGTCAGATGAATCTTTGCAAGTTCAAGGCCACTCTGGGCTACAAGAGATTGATCCAGTCTCAAAGAGAAACAGCCAGGCAGTGGTGGCTCACACCTTTAATCCCAGCACTAGAGAAGTGGAGCCATATGGCTGGGCAGAGAGACGAATATAAGGCGGGAGGAGAGAGAGCTCGGATGCGTTCTGGGGATTCAGTCTGAGCATGCAGTCTGAGGAGATGTTGTAGAGGTAAGGACTATGGCTGACTGCTCTGCCTCTCTCAGCTTTCCCCTCCTAAATCTCCGACTCTGGGTTTTGTTATTAATGCCAATTAGAATTCATGCTACAGGGGACACCTAGTGAATCCTTCATAACTCTGTCCAACTGATCACTGAATTGGATTCTTTACTGGAAGTTCATTTTTAATACATTCAATACCTGTGAATAAATGTCTCAGATATTACACTCTGCCTGATTTATTGCCTCTATAGATTTTTAGGGCCGGTGACTGCCACTTTTGCCGAAGATTCATGGTTTTGGTGGCACAGGAGACTGACTGTCATCTGGTTAACCTTGTATTCTCAACATCTACTCTTCATTTGAGATTATAACCATAAAATATTTATTAGCTGGATGGTGATGGCACAGGCCCTTAATTCCATCACTAAGGAGGTAGAGGCAGGTGGATCTTTGTAAGTCCCAGACTAGCCTGGTCTACAGAGTGAGTTCTAGGACAGTCAGGGTTATACAGAGAAACCCTGTCTCAAAAAACAAAACAAAAAAATTAAATAAATATGAAAACCACAAAATATTATTTTATCAGTCCATTATTTAAATTGTGGTACTAGAGCTAAAGTCCAGGGCCTGTTTGGTCAGTGTTCTGCCCCTGAGCCACACACCAGCCCTCAGGACCCCATGAAGGGTGAGTAAGTCAGATGCTGATCACTCTCAGGATATTTCTAGTGCAGTGAATCAGCCTGGAGTGTCATGGATGTGGTTCTGGGGTAAAGTGCTCACTGTGGCTGAGGCCCAGGACCTATGTAAATCTGGGCATCATGATAGGCACAGCTAACCCATGTAACTGGGGTTTGGACATGTGGTGACCCTTAGCACTCTCTGGACAGTTAGCTAGCTGATGGTAAGCTTCTGGTTCAGTGAGAGATCCCACTTCAAAACAAACAAATGCCCCTCAAACTTCCCACACAACAGCAACAAAACAGCAAGGTGGAAAAGTAGCTGAGGAAGATATCCTGATGCCAAACTCTGGCCTCTACAGTTGTTCATACAGTATGTATATGTATACATACATACATATGTATACCACATATGTAACACACACAGAGTACAGAAATAATAAGAGACACATCTATGTAACACACACACAGAGTACAGAAATAACAAGAGACACATTCATGTAACACACACACACAGTACAGAAATAATAAGAGACACATCCATGTAACACACACACAGAGTACAGAAATAACAAGAGACACATGTAACACATACAGACACACACACACACATAGAGTGCAGAGATAAAAGATAGACACATCCATGTTACACACATACACAGAGTATAAAGGTGCCTCAGGAAGATGGTGTCATACCCTAGGCAACTGGATTTCTATCCTGGACCTCTTGGTTTTTAGGAGACCCTACTCTGGGTCAAGGCTGATTTCACTAGGAACCAGAACTCTGGAACCCAGCCTGAGGCTTCATCAGTTTGTCAGCGTAAATATTCATCCCCTCATTTGTTCAAGTCACCCTGCCTGTGTTAGGGAGCCTTCGGGATTTAGGTCAATAGCTGTTAAGTGTGGATTGGATGTTAGCAAGGACCATCACAGAACACAGCATGCAAGTCCCCTAAATAACAGGGCCATCAATCACCTCAGAGTTAGGACTCAGGGCCCATCTTTTGGAGGGTTCCCAACACTAACACCACGAACATGGACAGGATGACTCCCATCATGGATAGGGAACTTACTAAATTCCTGTTTTCTGTGGGCTCAGGTGGAACGAGGGGAAGGGGGAGAGGCAGTGAGAGTGCACGCACACGGTCAGCTTCTTGCTGAGTCCCGGAGAAGTGGGCTTTGTCCCGCACTGAGACTCTGCCCTTCCCTGATTGTTCTTTGCTACCTCGGAGGTTTCCTAAACACCTCTCTGCCCCAACCATCTTTGAACTATAAGGCAAAATGACACCACTAAACTCTGCATTTTGGTCAGCGGCAGTTTGGCTTATGCCCTTGCCCCTTCTCTGTCTGCTTTCCCACATCCCTTGCTCTATACTGATTGCTTGGGCAGCATTTTTTATTTTTATTTTTTTATTGAGTGACTAGTATCACGGTCACCACGGTGTTCACCTCGTCCACGCTTCTTCATGGTAGCACAAACACTTCTAAAACGGCGCTCTAAGAGTTAGACAGACACGCAACAGAGGGGACACCCACGACTTGTGTCCCGCCTCCATCTCCGGGGCTACAAGGGCTGCCACCTGCTCCTGCAGCTGGAACCCACAGTTACCTTCACTTGGAGTTACAAAGCTCAGCCCTGCTGAACCTTCACTGGCAACGGTGAACCACTGACGGTCGCCAGGGTGGTCACCGCGGCAGCTGTGGCTGCTGGATCCTTTTACCCCACCATGAACTTGAGAAAAACTGGACCCAAGAACACACTCCACAGGAGCGCTCCCTCATTCCCGCCTCCCTTTAGCTCCTCTTTTTCAACTGTGTGTCTTCCACAACCCTTCCTCCTCTCAAACAACAACTTGCCCACCCAAATATACATCCACCCCAACTCCAGCTTTCCACCGTCAGGGGTCTTCCGGCCTCTGCACCGCGCGAACACCTCAGTGGCCTCTGTCCGCCAGTGCTTTCAGGCTCATGATCTCAGTCAGACGGGTCACTGCGCTCCAGGTCCCGCCCCATGCAGAGCTCTTCTGCGCCCTCTTCCCAATCGGTGTCCCTCAAGGCCGGTTCCACCCAGTCCCTTCCCCCAGTCCCTCTAGATTGTTGCTTTGCACCCCCGGGCCGCCCCTCCAAGAACGCTTCGAGCCCGGAGCCCCTGTCCCTGACCGGCCGTGTCCCCGCCGCCCCTGCAGCGCCGCCCAGCGTGGTTCCTGAGCCTCTGACCGGGCGGCTTCAGGGTGGCCCGTCCTCCGGGAGCTGGCCCCGCCCCGGACCCGCTCCGCCCCCGGCCGCCTAGGCTTGATTGGTCGCGCGCCCCCCTCCCGGGGCTCCTCCCCGCCCCCTCGGTCCGTGGGCACCGCCACCTGGTCCAGAGAGTCCCCCGAGGGGACTTAGAGGCTCCGCTCGAGCCGGGCGCGCACTGTGGGGCCGCGGAGGGAGCGCGGGCCAGGGAGGAGGAGCGAAGGTGTAGGACAGAACTTCGCCAGGAACAGGAAACCTACGGCAGGGCAGAGGCGGCGACGGCGGCGCGGGGCCATCGCGGTGTCCCCAGCAGTGGCCTCGCTGCTGCGCGCCAGGCTGAGCCGTTCGGACTCCTTGGACCCCACTTTTCTGAGCTCACCGTTGCGCGCAGCGGAGACAGCGGGGACGGCTACAGGAGCGTGAAGCAGCATGTCTGACAAAATGTCCAGCTTCCTCTACATTGGGGACATCGTGTCCCTCTATGCGGAGGGCTCAGTCAACGGCTTCATCAGCACCCTGGGGTAAGCAGGACGCGCACTGGGTAGCGCCAGCCTGTCCCGGTCCCGGTCCCTCCCGCGCGCCGTGTCCGGGGTCTGCGCCTGGGGCAGCCCCGGGTTCCCTAGATCCCCGCGCGCAGGAAGCCGCGAGCGCTTCTCAGCAACTTCGTAATCTTCAGCCCGAGACACATCCGAGAAGAGGAAGTGGTTCGCACGCCCCGGACAGGCCCCGCGAGGCTGCCTTCCCTGGCGTCTCCTGCCTTGTTTTGACTAAAATGTGTGTTTTCTCCTTGTCTTCCCCACTGCCCTTCTCAGCGCGCGGTTGGAAAGGAAAGAGCGGTGGATTGAGGTCCCTGGCGTTGGCCAGGAAAGTAGGCGATGTCGCACAGTGCTAATGTGACTGTCCGGCTCGAGGAGATCACCAGCCCCTCTTCGCTGAAGTAATTTCCTTTTGGCCTTGCCAAGGGAAGACTCACCCCTTTGACTTTGCCAGAACTGGCCTCGTGGGCAGCCGGGTTCTAGAACTTGTATCTTCTTTTCCTTTTTCCATCTCCTTAGCCTAATGAAGGGAACAGTTAGGCAGGCTCTCGAGGTTCGAGTTGGCGTTTTAATTGGGGAAATACATATGTATATCCTACAGAAAACCAGCGTGCTGGTTAAGTAGAACCTTTTCTGATTTCTAGAAATTTCCTACACGGTGTGCTTGCAGATGCATAGTTAACTGTGCCCTGCGATGTATTTTAGTACACAGGTGGTTTTGGGCTACCTTTAGACTGTCTAATCTGGGAGTCTTGAGGCTGGTGACCGCTCGCTGTTAAATTTTGGAGTCCTGTCCCCTGGGCTGTGAGGGAGAGCTTTTCGGCGACAGTGTTGCCTGCCTGTCCTTCCCTGGAATTTGCAGTTCCTGTTCTTCCGCATGTCCCACAGACTTCAGGGAGGAAGGAAGTTTTAATTGCCTATCTTGTTCATCTGTGTTACTCCTGAGATTGAAGTGTGGAAGAATTTAGGCAAGTGTTTCCACTGGGTCGAGTTGTTCTGAGAGAATTCATACCCCAAGTGCAGTTTGGGTCCAGGATAGGGCTTTGCCGATGAATTCTGTCAGACTTGCTCTTGGGCCTTGGCAGACATGGAAGGTGTCTGCCAGTTAGTAGCCAACAAGAGGGTCTCTAGAAACAGGAGGTTTGGGCTGTAATCCTCACCCTTTGACTTGCAAACCTTATGTCCCTAGCCGGGATAGGAAATCTATCTGTGCTTCCATCTTCTAGGTCTAAAAGTGGGACCCAGGGACTCCATAAGGGGGCAGGGAGCAAGGAGATGAGAGGCAAAGTGCTTAGCACGGCAGAGCTGTAATGACCGCATTCACCAGGTAATGAGCTGATGCAGTAATTAGCACCACCCAGACTAGGCAGGAGTTCAAGGGCTAGGATGGACTCTGTTTTTGACCCGGCAAGGTGGGTAACATAGGAAACAAACACTGGAAGGGTTGGCGTGGTCAGCTTCCACAGCCGTGGCGTTGTCTCTAGGCGCTGTTGAGACCAGAAGTGACCAACTCAAGAAGCAGAGAGCACTTGTGTCCAAAGCCAGAACTTGTGTCCTCCTGCCTTAGACTCCTGGCTTCCACATTCCAACTCCAGGCAGAAGAATGAGCGTGAACGCTGTTACTGTGGCCTGCACGGTGGCGCCTTGTGCTCAGTGCTTTCTTGCTGCTGATGTGGAAGTCAAGTTTCTTTAGAATGTGCTCGCAGAATGTGTCATTCCCTAGTTGCGAGATAATAGTGTTGAGATGACTGGCAAGGCAGAGTCCAAGTTGAAGACGGTCTTGGACATGCTGCCCTGGGTGGAGCTTGTGGCTCTGATTGGATAGCTGTCTTTTGAAGTGGACTTCTCGGAGGCTCAAGGAAGGTCATAGAACTGCAGAGGTCAGGCAGTTAGTGTGATTGACCCTGCACTCCAGTGTCAACAGGCTTTCAAAGGTCGGTTACAGAAGTCATTGCAATGTCCCCTGATAGAATTTTCTGGCCCTTGGTGAATGATGTTCAAAGGGCACTCCAGGCCGGCCCAGTGACGTGGACTTCAGTGGGTTCTGTGTGAGTTTAAATCTAATGAAGTAAGACACAGTAGAAAGGTCCTGTGGCATCTTACGTGACAAACACGACGTCTTTATATCTGGTGCTGTTTGGAAAAGCCTGCTATTTCTTTCACATCTGGGCAGTATCTAATAATGTTCACTCTGACATTTTAATTGCCGTGTCAATACAAACAACGTTGTATGTGAGATATGCAAATTATGTAGAAATTTCAAAGATGCTTCCAGAAACTGCATGGCACATCTCATGAGGCTTAAGTTCCAAGGCAAATCATCCCATTGATTTTTAAAAATTAATATGTAGTTTGATAACTAGGGATTCTGTCTTATAAAATATTTTTTTTTCAAAATTCAGGAGTGAGACGTTTCAACTACTGAGAAGTAATTACTCTTAATTTTGTGATGGCTTGATTAAGGTTGCAGAATATAGGGCCAGCCAGTGTTCCATTTTTATAGAAAAGTACTTGAGATTTTCAGTTGAAAGGGGGGAACTTGTTTGTCCTCACAGTTTGGAGGCTTCAGTTCTACAGTCTATGGATTCTGTTGCTTTGGAATGACAGTGGCATAGTATAGATGGCAGGTGCCCGTGAGCAGGGGCACAGGGTTAGGGTGTGCTCCCAGTGACTCACCACCCTGTGTGTATGCGCACGTGCATGTGTGTCTCTGTGTGTGTAAGTGTGCATGTGTATGTATGTGTGTAAGTGTGCATGTGTATGTATGTGTGCACGTGTGTATATGTGTGTAAGTGTGCATGTATGCAGGTGTATGTGTGTGCATGTGTGTATGTGCATGCATGTGTGTGTAAGTGTGCATGTGTATGTATGTGTGTGCTTGTGTGTATGTTTGTAAGTGTGCATGTGTGCATGTGCATGTGTGTGAGTCTGCATGTGCATGTATGTGTGTGCATGTGTGTATGTTTGTAAGTGTGCATGTGTGTATGTGTGTGCATGTGCATATGTGTGAGTCTGCATGTGTATGTATGTGTAAACATGTGTGAATGTGTGTAAATGTGCATATGTGTATGTGTGCGTGCATGTGTGTGTAAGTGTGCGTGTGTGTGTGTGCTACACATGTGGAGGACAGAGGCTCTGCTGGATAGATTTTGTCACCTTAGGGCAAACTACAATCACCTAGCAAGAGGCAGTATCAGTTAAAGAATTGTCTCTGTCAGATTGGTCTATGGGATTGGTCTGTAGGGAATTTTCTTAATTAATGATTTATGTGGGAAAGCCCAGTCCACTCTGGGCAGAGTCAACCCTGGGTAGATAGTCCTGGGGAGCGTAAAAAAGCAGGTCAGACAAGCCTGGAAGAGCAAGCCAGCCGGGAAACAGCATGTCTCAGTGACTTCTGCCTCAGTTCCTGCCTCCAGGCTTCTGCCTTGAGTTCTTGTCTTGACTTCCCTCGAAGATGTAACCTGTAAGTCACGTACACCCTGGTAACTTTCTAGTTAGTGTTACATCCCACACCAGGAAAGTAAGCTAAGACAGAGGCCTTCCCCTTGGCCCTGCCTAGCAGGGACGGGAGATAAGGACAGCACCCGTGACACATGGGCCTTTAGGGGACGGACCGGGACAGTTATGATTTTGTAGGTTATTTTTATTGTTTGTGGCTAGGCATGGTTAATTTTTTTTAAAGTTTTCTTTAAATTAGCTTATAAAGAGTTAGGCTTCATTATGGTATTTTCCGAACATTTTTGTTTGTTTCTCTTTCCCCATTCTTCTCCCTTCCCCTCCCTCCATGGTGCCCTTTCACCCACCCCCTTTCATGCCAGTGTGATCTTTTCATGCATGGTTTCAATGTGTAGGACTTTATTTATTTTGGGTAATCAGAAGGGTGTATTCCCAAGCCAAATAGAATATTTTAAAAAGTCTTTTATCTTATTTTATGTGTATAGGGGTTTTTGCCTCATGTATATCTGTGTGGCACGTGTGTGCCATGCCTGTGGAGGTCAGACGAGGTCACTGGAATCCCAGAACTGGAGTTGTGGATGGCTCTGAGCTGCCATGTAGGTGCTGGGAATTGAACCCCGGTCCTCTGCAAGAGCAGGCCTCGTCTGTGGAGCCTCACAAGTGACATCTTGCCTAAGTGGTTGTTGAAATATTCCTTCCTCATCATGGGGTAATTGTTAGAGATTTTCACGCCGTCAGAGCGGAGCCACAGCCTTGTCTCCTTGTCTCCAAGCTGCTGACCTCTGCTCACAGGCAGAGGAGAGCCTTCCCCGTGGACTTCCTCACCCTTCTGCTCCTGTGTCTGTTGTCTTGGGCCCGCTGCTAATCAGCACGTGACCCTGCTCCTGTCAGTGCCTCTTCGCACGCACGTCAGCCTCAGAAAATGTAGTTCTCTCTGTGAGTGCCACAGCGCACACGCGGGGTTCAGTTCACTCTTTCCTGGCAGTGGGACAGGTCCCAGGGAGGGAGCTAGTGCTCACCAACCATCCCACTGGCCCTTCAGGTGGTGGCAAAGTCCCTGGAACACTGCAGTCCTGGCGCTCCCCTGTAGACCAGGCTAGCCTTGGACTCACAGAGGTCTGTCTACCTCTGCCTGCTGAGTGCTGGCTTTAACAGCGTGTGCCACCACACCCAAACTGATGTTTCTTAATGTAAGTTTTTATCTAAAAAGCTGTATAAGATACCCTTGTATTGACTTAATGGGAAACCCACCTTACATCCTAGATTGTGTATATATTTTGAGTGAATGGATTTTTTTCTTTTTTTAGTGATATCTTAAGAGTTATAGTTTTCTCTTCTTCTTCTTCTTCTTCTTCTTCTTCTTCTTCTTCTTCTTCTTCTTCTTCTTCTTCTCCTTCTCCTTCTCCTTCTCCTTCCCCTTCCCCTTCCTCTCCTTCTCCTTCCTCTTCCTCTTCCTCTTCTTCTTCTTCTGCAAGGAGAGATTGAAAAAACACTGTGTAGTTTCCATTGCAGTTAATTGGTCGTCTGGTTTTCCATTTTTTCTATTATAAGCCCTGCTCTCCCCACATCGATGCCACAGCTCTTAGTAGATACTCATGTTTCTGACTGCATCCATAGTCAGGTGCTCTGAGGGTGGGGGTGAGGTGTAGAGTGTAGAGTGGGGTGCTGGGGCGGTGGCAGGGTTGCAGGGTGGCGGGTTAATGGGGTGCTGGGATAATGGGATAGCAGGGTGCTGGGATAGCCGGGTAGTGGGGTGCTGGGATAGCAGGGTAGTGGGGTGCTGGGAAAGTGGGCTAGCGGGGTGCTGGGATAGCGGGGTAGCAGGGTGCTGGGATAGCGGGGTAGCAGGGTGCTGGGATAGCGGGGTAGCGGGATGCTGGGATAGCGGGATAGCGGGGTGCTGGGATAGCGGAGTAGCAGGGTGCTGGGATAGTGGGGTAGCGGGATGCTGGGATAGCTGGGTAGCGGCGTGGTAGGGTGGCAGTGTGGTAGAACCAGCTGCAGCTTGTGCTTCCTTCCCTGTCCAGTCACAGGGTTTCTGATTAGGAAGTGAAAAGGTGTGTGTGTGTGTGTGTGTGTGTGTGTGTGTATGATTGCATTCAGACACATGTGCATTTGTATGTGTGCATTTCAGCCATTGCTATCCTACCAAGAACCTAGACTACATGACCAGTCAAGGGCAGAGTTGATAGCTACACATTAAGGTCTTAGAAAGCTGCCAGGTGATCAGCGGTTGGCACTCTGACCTCCATCAATCCTAGTGGTCTCTTAGAGTGGCAGGAACACTGGGGCCCGTATTTTATCTCTTGCTTTATTTGGCCAGTTCAACTAACACTTCTCTTCAGTTGTTACGTGTTCACGTGTTCAGTGCGGGACATGAGATGCATCCACTTCTGATTCCTCCGTGAGTGGACATGAAAATGCAGGTTGTGTTGCTCCAGCCATGGCCCCTTGCATTTCTAGTTCTTGGTTTAATTTTTCTTTACTGTTGTTTAGTTTTTAATGCTGTCGACATAGGGTCTCCCTGTGTGGTCTCAGGCTGGCCTCCAATCAGCAGTGGTCCTCCCAGCTCTGCCTCACAAGTCTGGGAAGGAAGCAAGAGCCTTTATGTCCTACCAGATTTTTTTTTATTTTAATTTGTTAATCACTCTTTTATTTTTTGGCATTTAAAGATGTGTAGGTTTCTTTTAAAATTTTTACTTAACTGTTATTCCCATTATAATTTTAAAAATTGTTCCCATAGCAAAACTGTAAGCAGTAGACTTTGTTCTTTGCCACAAACATGCAGATATCCTGGCTTTTCTCAATACGCCTTTAAAGATGAAAACAATTTCACATTTATTTATTTATATGTATGTGCGAGTGGTATATGTGTGTCCATACACCATGTGCTTGCCCGATGCCAGTAGAGACCAGAAGAGGGCACAGGATCATCAGGAACTGGAGCTTTAGATGGTTGTGAGCCACCAGCTGGGTGCTGGGACCTGAACCTGCATCCTCTGGAAGAGCAGCCATGCTCTGACCACCGAGTCATCTCTCCAGCCCTGGGTCCGGAGAGAGACGACATCACAGGCTTCTCTTTCTCAGGGCTGGAGGGCTCTGCAGCTCTTCTGCAGCTGCTCCCTTGGGGCTGTTCCCGTGTGAGAAGTAACAGGGTGTGTAGACAGAGGACTACGGACCTAAACCCACACACCATCACAGGCACAGGGCATGCCATCATAGGCAGATGTGTGACTACGGACCTAAACCCACATACTACATCACAGGTACGGGGCATGCCATCATAGGCAGATGTGTGACCATAAATTTATATGGCAGGTTTACAGGGCAGACAATAGCTATAAATTTCACTTAGTTAATTAATAATTAATATATCTTTTGAGACAGGGTTGTTATAGTCTCTGAGGATTCTCTAGTTTCTTATTACTCTTAATGAACAGTATTTACTTTGAAAAATATAAACAAAGTATTTTCCCGGTCACAGTCAGTGGAGGAAAACCTCAAATTAGAGAACATAGCTGCAGTTATTATTTAAGCTTGGATATTAGTTGCTGTTAATGTTTTAAACGTGGAAAATGTTTGTCTGACCAGAAATGCTGAGCAGTTATAACATCTGATTTATTAAGCAAATGTGCAGACTGCCTTGTTTTCAAAGCTTGTTCTGCAGGTGAGACATATACTTCTGTGCATGGCTCATTGGTTGCATTAGTAATCGTCCCGCTAAGCACAAGATTGCTGCTGACTGAACCAGCGTCTATGACTTCAGTTTGGCAGTGTTTTGTTGGCGTGTGATTGAAATCAACCAGGAGTGTTTTAGTTGACTGTTTCTGAAATGGGGCAGTGAGTGCTCTCCAAATTATAATCAATAATTGTTAGAATAGCTGTCACATAGAGCATTACCTGTCTACAGATCTTCATCTTAAATTGAGAATGAGTTAAAATGGCAGAATGTTCAGAATAAAAAAAATCTTTAATGATAAAATTGGAAATACGTTATCATGAAGCACGTTTATGTGGCCGCCCTGATAAAGTGCTTAACGCTGAAGTACCCTGTGGATTGGTCGATTAGCTCATTTGTTTACTCTTCATTCATTCATTCATCCACTCACTTGTTGTTGTTGAGCCTTTTTGACAGGCTAGGCTTTCCTGCTCAGGAGATAGTGTAAATCCTTAAAAGCTGGCTTCCCAGGCTGGGTGATGGTGGCACACGCCTTTAATCCCAGCATTTGGGAGGCAGAGACAGGTGGATCTCTGTGAGATCAGCCAGGGCTACACAGAGAAACCCTGTCTTCAAAACAAAATCAAACCAAATCTGGCTTTCCTCTGAGAACTTGCAGTAACAGGGATCCGTGGGGACACGAACACTTCCAACACCTTTGCTCTCAAGACTAGAAACCAACAAGTACTTTTGTGTCTTTTGAAGCCTTTTGGTCCCAGCACCAGACAATTTCCAAGACAGAGCGAGAACACTATGAAGTCTAGTAGGTGTTTAATGAACAGCTGTAGATGAATTTAGTAACTAGCAACAGAGATGAGCTACGAAGGGCCCTTTCAAATGTCACGAGGAGGCTAGAGACTATGTTGCCAGGAATTGGGAGAGCCACATTTCTTCCTGTTCTGCTGGTCCAACCTGGTTGAGGGGGCTTCAAGGAGGAGCTGCAGAGTGAGCTCAACTTTCAGGCTTACCACGACGGATGGGCATTTGTGTCCTGGTGATACCCACAGCCGATGGCACATTCTTCACATTGTCTTGTTTCATTTCTCAAAAATCAGTGAAGATTTGCTATTGATTTGAGTAGCTCTAAAGCTCACAAAGCGAACATTCTGATGTTGTTGAGACCAGCAGAGATAAAAGAGTAGTCTGAACGTATGTTCCACGCTCCACCCAGGAGAGAGGTTTGAACTTGGTTCAGACCTTCTGTGACTATCCTGCCGCCTTCCAGACACTGGAGTGTATGTTGGGTTCACAGAGCCTGTGGCGATGATGCTGGAGCCAGAGAGCCTGACCGGGAAGGAGGGATGCTTTTAGAGAGAGAGTGCTCACCCTGTGGATTCCAGGCTTCTCCCCTCTCTCAGTCTCCAACCCAGGGCTGCGTAGCCCTTGCTGTCCCTGTAAACTGCCTCCTATTGACTGTCTCCAGCTTCTCTGGAAACTTTGGGAAAAAAAGAATTCTCATCTAAAATGATTTTATTTTAAGGTAGAATTTCATATTGTGGCCCAGGCTGGTCTGGAATGCGATATGTAGTGCAGGCTGGCCTTAAACTTGGACTCATCCTCCCGTGAGCTGGGAGTATAGGTGTGCATCACCACACCTGGTTTAAAGTCATTCGTAATTATTTTTAACTCACAGTTCCCCTGCCCCTCTCCTTCCTGCTCGGTTTTGCTATTTCAAAGAGTGACCAAGGTCACAGATTCGCCTAAACGCAGGGGAGGGCGAGGGAAGTCAACACGGCATAATCTAAGCTCACATCTCAATTCTTAGAATTCAGACACACGTTACTGAGTGAGGTCCTATCTGAAGTAAGATGCTTGTCACTGTTAAAGTATCACCAGAAAATAATCTGTCTGTGCTGATTATCAAGCGCAGGACTTTTATTGCGTACAGGAGTTGTTAAGGGTGGAGCCCCAGAGAAGCATCTGGGAGACCTTGCGGCTTGCAAAGCACCCCCTGCTGAGAAGAGGGCTGACCACTTGGTGCAGAGTCCTGTGGATCCTCAGCCTCCTGCTGAGAACAGGGCTGAACACTGTGCCCAGAGTGCCTATGGATCCTCAGGGCTCCATGTAAACAGGCCAAAGGACCAAAAAATAAACAAGATCTAACTAAAGACTACAACCTTAAATAAGCCTGGAAGTCATCTGTTAGCCTGGATAAACCAGGCGTTGTCTCATCCCCAAGGGTTCTGAGAGGGGGTTGGCCCCCAGTTCCTGCTCCAGCCGCACTCAGTTAAGTCGTCTGCGAACCTTGCGGTGAGTTGTCTTGACAGCTTGTGTGACAGTTCCCAGGGTCCCCTGCGTCCCTGCTCTCACTGCTGCCCACTAGATAAACCTGGAGCACTGAATGACAGGCTGTGTTAGGCTCTTTGTTGGGGATAAACAGAAACCATCTCTGGCCAGCTCAGGAGCAGGAAATGCCTTCAAGGACATTTAAGAAACTCAAGGCAATTGAAGGGAGGACTCCAGGCGAGCTGCCATAGGGAGGCAGAGAAGCGTGGCCATGGTGCTCTGGACAGAGGGACCGTCTCACTGGATAGCAGCATGAACATGCGCGGGGATCAGCGGTTCCTGTGTTCTCTGTCTCTCATGTTAATTTTTTAGATTACAGACCGAATTCATTTCCACTTGGGTTAGGAAGGAGTCACTTCTTGTGATGGCTAATCTTGGATGTCAATTTGACACCCCTGAGAAG
This sequence comes from Myodes glareolus, assembly GCF_982192425.1. NCBI lineage: Eukaryota > Metazoa > Chordata > Mammalia > Rodentia > Cricetidae > Myodes > Myodes glareolus. The sequence goes on from NC_142028.1 coordinate 5,997,157, forward strand.
ATAAATTAAAGAATTGCTACCATCAGATTGGCTTGTGGGCATGACAATGGGGACTTTAAAAAATATTGGTAATAGGTAAAGAATGCCAAGTCCACTGTGGGCCGTCTCTATGCCGGTGGCCTGGCCTATGTTTCTGCTTCAAGCATCTGCCTTGAACTCCTGCCCAGATTTCCCCTGATGATGGACTTACTCTAACCTGAGCAAGCCGTTTCCTCCCCGAACTGTTTTTGGTCATGGTGTTTATCACAACAGAAAAATCTAGTTAGGACATCACACACCCAGGAAGGCAAGTGGCAATGCCCAGATCCAGCTAGCAAGAAAATCTCCAAGCTCATCTGGGTTTTCTGCTACCCTAGGGCAGCGTAGTGTGGGTCATAGTGGGAAAGGAACTTGGCCTGAATGAAATGCCACAACTTGTAGGCAAGGAAAGTCGTAGTAAATGCGTATGGCCTTTTGAAGTAAATCGTGATATAGTACATATAATATACTGTTTGATATCTTAGCTGCTGTAAGTGTGCCATCAGCCCTGGGACAGCAGGTACATCTGCAGTGTAGGCAGCCAGGATGTCTGCATGTCAGAAAACCTGTACCATTCAGGCCCAAGTCCACATCCTCTTTGCGGTCCTCGGTGACTTCTGAACTCCTTTCTAGCTCTGTGAATTTGCCTATTCCAGATACTTCATGGAGGCAATGGTGTAATAGTCTTTCGGTGACTGGCTTACCTCATGTCATGGTGTCACTAACTGACCAAGTGTGTGGTACATTGGGATGTGTGCATTTTAAGGCAGCCAAGTGGAGATCCATATCGACTTCTTCCTGGGGAAAACAGTGTAATTGTTCTTCTTACGATATCTTTGAGATCCACGGACAGGCTTAAAAAGTAGGGGAGTCCTCACAGTATCTGGTGCCCTTCCATCTTGCTGTTAGATGCTATTTAAAAAGCCAACACGTGACAAAACTTACATCAGAAAAAATAATGCATGTGACCTTTCTTCAGTGGTTTGTACGCTACAGCCACCGTAAAGAAAAGTTGATATTCTTCAAGTTCAGTTTTGTTTCTACAAGCTTGAAGAGTGAATTTGTAATCACCTCCAAGACTATTTCTTAACTGAGATTAGTCTTTTGTCTTAGAGGATAATTCAGAATTCTCCCAGGGGCAGATGTTGTGCTCAAACTCGTCCAGGAAGAAGCCCCTGACACAAAACCCAGAGAATAGTTCAAGTGTTGACGCGCCACTTTAGAAGAAAAGAAATAGTAGGATGTGTTTCACTTTGTAAACTTTATTTTTAAGATTCAAGAATAATGGTGAATGAGAGGCATTTGAAAACGGAATCAGTATTATTTAATTGCCTAGTTCTAGCAGGCTATAACCTTCTGTGAGAGACATTTAAAAATGTCTCAATAGTAGGAATGCAAGTTTGACTTGCCAGGTGTGGTGGCACACACCTTTAATCCCAGCACTTGGGAGGAGGAGACGGGAGAATCAGCCTGATCTACAGAGGGAATTCCAGGACAGCCAGGACTACATAGGGAGACATGTCTCAAACAAATAAGCAAACAAAAAATTGTAGGTTTAAGATGTGAGACACTAAAATTATGGGTGTTTTGTTACATTTCTGGGATGTTCAAATGCTTTAAGAATATTTTGCCTTGTAAACCAGGCATGGTAGCACATGCCTTTAATCCCAGCACTCGGGACCCAGAGACAGGCGAATCTCTGTGAGTTTGAGGCCAGTTTAGTTTATGGAGTGAGTTTTGAGACAGCCAGAACTGTTACACAGAGAAACCCTGTCTTGAAAAACCAAACCAAACCAAACCAACAACAACAACAATTGTACCTTGTAAAGACAACAACTTAAAAAAAATCGACTGCACAGGTTTCCCCACCACAAAGCAGCATTCTAACGTAAGTTAATGATTTAGAGACCGGCCTAATGTTTAGAGAACATTCAAGGTCATAGCTAATATCAGGGACATGACCACTTGAACATTTGCACTGCAGACTGACTTTTGGCTGTGCCTGTGTTTTCTGAGAGAGCAGTTTCAGACCTGGCTCTCTGCAGCAGGCGGAGGAGGTAGTAGAAGGGATTGGATGTCCCACAGTGACTCGGACGGACAGACCAAGAAGACGTTCCTTTAAATCAGACCAAGAGTCAAAGCACCCTATGAAAGTATCAGTAAGCATACCCTGGGCTAAGGAGCGAGGCTTTTATTTGCCTCCTCCTCTGTTACCTGCCAGCATGACTCAGGCGGACTCTTCCCCGGTTCACATGCGAGTCCTTGTTAGCTGTTGAGGAGAAGCAAAGAGCTTGCTTGCCTCTGGGTCTGGCAGGGGACCCGCTCAGGTCTTTAGAGCACCACCATGTTGGAAGTGTAGAGAGTTCGCTACAAGTTATTAGAGGTTCAAAGTCAGCAGCTGTTTAGGTCAAGTGTCGGAGAGGAATTTTGACAGGCAGTAATTTCTTTGGCTGTGGACACTCATAAGGTTGGTTCATAAATACTCTCTGAAGAACATTGTGCCTTAGGTTTGATCCTTACCACTGCAAAAAATAAAAAGACAGGAAGGAAAGCTTAGCATCTCTTGGAGATGCCTTCTTCAAAACAGGAGCTATATTAGGCACCACTATTTAAAATATCTGTATGTGTCCCTGTGCGCGTGTACTGGTGTGGAGGCCAGAGGCGAGCCTCAAATGTGCTGCTGACCTTATCTCTGGCACCTGGGGCTTGATAAAGACCACATTTCTCTCCCCCTCCCCCTTTCCCCCACATCTGGCCATGGCCACAGACTACATTTCAGAGGAAAAAAAGTATCTTTAAGAAAGGTTTAGTGCCTCTCTCTGAACAGGTGTTTGCAACATGAGCGTGGGAAGAAACCATCTTGGCCACGGAGATGAGGCTACTGTAGCTATACTAGAAATGTTAAAGGGCTCGAGGAAATGGATCCATTCTCCAAATGCCCTTAAGCCGGTCTCTCCTGTATCGACCTAAGAAAAGGCGGCCACGATGGGTGGCCAAGGGCCAGATCATGTCTTCTGTGTCAGCTGTGTAAGGAGATGGGGAAAACAGTTTGCTTTAGAAAATCAGGCTTTGCTCTAGAATAGTTGGGTTTGATCTGGTGCCCAAGCAGGAGGCTGGGATGTCAGGAGAGGAGGAAACGTGTGTGTGTGTGTGTGTGTGTGTGTGTGTGTGTGAGACATATAACATGACAACCTGGACTGAGCAGCTTACCATAGGACACAACCTCTGCTCTATATAGATCTAGGGAAAACTTAGGAATTTGGGCATCCACTACTGTTTCTGAGGCTTTATTGCTCTGAAGACCAACCACGCAGATGTGAGTGAAATTTTCTCTTACTCACGTCTGGGTTAAATGTCATCGGTTCTCAGCTCGACTGCATGCTTCCCATGTTCCGTGCGCTCATGCTCACTCAGGCACACACCTGAACATCCTGAGTGTCATGAGACGTTTCCCGTTTTCCCCACTGTCTGGTCAGTCTCCTTTCTTACCTGCAATGCCTGTCATCTGTTCTTCATTCAGACGTCAGCTGTGACTTGTAGATCTCCAGACCGTGTGAGGACAGTGTATCACAGTTCTATTTTGATTCTATTTTTTTCCCCTCTGGTGTGGTGTATGCATGCGTGCTTGTTTCTGGGTGTGTGTGTGCGTGTGCACGGGGTGTGATTTTGTGTGGAGGCCAGAGGTAGATGTCAAGTGCATTTCCTCAGGTTGTGAGCTGGAGTCTCTCACTGTATCTGGAGCTTGGTGATTGGCGGCTAGATTAGCTGCCCAGTGAATTTCAGGCACTCTCCTGCCTCCACCTCCCCAGTGCTGGGATTACTGGCCCCACTTGGGTTTTTATATATCTTCAAGATATTCAAGCTCAGGTCCTCAGCTTGCATGGCACGGCACACACTTTACCAGTACAGCCATCTTCCCAGCCCTTGATCCTGTTTCTGTGACTATTGGGTTGTCCTTTTCTCTCCTTTTAGATTTAAACAAAGGGACAGAGTCTAAGTTTGGTTTGTTGGTAGTTATGTGGCCAGGGTCTTGCACAGCATTCATTGGATAGAACACATACAAAAAATACATTGTATCAATGCCTATTTGTATCAATTTGTATTATTGTATCAATGCCTATTTGTATCAATTTGTATCATTGTATCAATGCCTATTTGTATCATTGATACAAATACATTGTATCAATGTAGATTATGATGGAGACTTTTGCCTTAGACATCCTGGTTTCAAATTGTGCCTCCAGTTACTCTCACAGAGTGATCCTCAGAAGTTCTTTAACCCTGACACCCAGATTTCCTTGTCTGTAAAATGGGATGCCAATCCTGCCAAGAGATCACTATCTCGTCTTGCTAGGAGGTCTGTGACGATCAGCCCACGTACAACAGGCCTATTGCACCAGACACCTGAACGATGGCATAAGTGCACACTGTCTTTCAGTCTTTGTCAGATCACATGTAAACGGATCATCCTGAATCCCTTTGCAGCAGCTGAGCTGGGCTCACGCTCCTGGGGTGCTGGAAGTAGCGCCGTATCTTGAGCTGGTGTTTACTTAGCTGTTCAAAGTCACGCTGCCTTATCAATTATTTGTTTTGGTTGTGATCTTTTCTTTTCTTCCTTATGTCGCTGGTGTACAGTTCTAAATGGCCAGCGCTTGGGTTTATCTTTCAGCCCTGGCTAATGCATATTGCCCTCTGATGTACTGCTAAACACCTGGATGGATGAGAGCCTGCTGTGTGCACACTGCCGTGTGCTCGGGCCCACACCCTGTATTTCCTATGGCTGGAGTTTCCAAGTTTCGCTACATTTTAAAGCGAATGTTTTTTACTTGCTAATAGTTCCCCCTATGCACCAGAATATATAGTAACAAAAGGAAACATTTTAAATTCATTGTTTTATCCTTTTGCTTGTAACTAGTGTGTGTATGGGTGTGTGTGGCAGAGCACTCCTGCCGAGATCAGAGAATGGCTTTGTGTAGTTGTTTTCCTCTTTGTGTTGGTTTGGGCTCCAACACTGGCAGGCAGGCTTTCCTCACTGAGCCATCTGGCTTGCTCCTGTTTTGTTTTATTTACTGAGACAAGATGCACTTGTTTGCAGCCATTAGGGTAAATATTTTCACCCCCACCATATCTCTGAGCTTTCAGCTTGGCCAAGAATCGAGAATTCTGATCAAATGTCTGCTGCCATTAGGGATGAACAGAACCATTTATTTATGCAAGATATTTAGCCACTTTGCAAACAAATATATTTATTTAGGGAGAAGCGTATCAAGTTTTAACTAACAGATAATAAATTATAATATGTCTCTTGGAAACACTAGTGAATTTTAGACAAAATCACGGGGGTTTGAGAGGGTGATGGAGTGATTCTTACTCCTATCTCTTAGAGCTACCCGCGAAGGTCACTCGGGCTTTGACTTTCCTTTAGAAATGCCTCAAAGAATAGCTTTTCTCTTTTCTTGAAATGTAACATATACATGTGACCTCAGTGTAGAACTGTTAAAAAAATCATTGAAAATAAATGGGTGGTGGTGGTGAAATGCTTTAAAAGGGCCCGAGGCTGAAGTTAGGCCACGTAGAGCACTTTCTGAGCATGCACAAAAACATGGACTGGTTCCCTACATTCATGGTCCTGATTGTCGTCCACTCAGGAGGCTCAGGCAGGAGGATTGTGCTTTCAAAGTCATGCTTTCATTGAGCCTCAGATAGCTCAGGCTATGTAGGGAGTTTGAGGATAGCCTGAGGTACGTGAGACCCAGTGAAATCAATTTTTAAAGTCATGTTTGAAAATCTCTCTGTGAGCAGCTCTTTCTATTGGCTCCCATCAATTCTTCGGGAAGCTCTGAAGCAGGGGGGCTACTGGTAGGCAAATCCGAGATTAACTGGTGATAGAATTGGGTTTGAAAACTGCCATACTCCCAGTCATGACAACGGATGAATATATCTGAAGATGCTAATCTTATTAGTCAGATAAGCTTTGGGGCACAAGAATGAGAAAATCCCAGTCAAATCTTCAGCCAAAAGGATTTGTGAGAGTAACAGAAAGCTTACATCCAAACTCAGAGCCTCTGACCACAGCGCCAGCGTGTTAGCATCATCCCAGTCAGGTCCCCTGTCTGTGGTCCTGGGGATACTGGGAGCTTCCTTCCTCCTCCTCCTCTTCCTCCCAGATCTGATGAGCACCTGAAGCCTTAGAACCACAACATACACAGTACATACAGTCACACGGTGACCTCCGCTGCAGTGACTTGGACACTAACACTTAGCCTAACACCGGGGTAGAAGGATGGGTTACAGACAGGATGCCATCACCGGGAGTGGGAGAAGAGCTGTCTCCATCCTGAAGGAGGAACTCCGGTGCTGAACTAGCAATGGTAACACCACACCCACCGCCACCAGCGCCTTAGCCCCCAGCCTCAGAATGCTGAATTCTCTAGGTCCTTAGGAAACTCTTGCTGTCACTAATTACCCAGTTCTTAGAGTTCTTCAGGTTGCTGGCCTGGGGCTCTGCTCAGGGGCTATCTCCTGATGGAACAGTGAACGGTCTGAGACTTCTCAGCCCCTGGGAAGTGGTCTGGTCTCTGCTTTGTCTTCAGCTGGTGAAGAAACGGTTTGCTTTCAGGGACTCAGCTGCTGAGGGGTGCAGAGGGAACCTAGTGGTTTGCTGTAGTTAGACTAGTAATGTTGATGCCTCCCTGTTTAAAGTGGAAAGAATTTGAGAAACAGTTTGTCTAAAAGCATATTGTTTATTAAGCATTTAATTCTTGTGTGTGTGTGTGCATATACGTGTGCATATGCGTGTGTGTGTGTGTGTGTGTGTGTGTGTGTGCTATGAAGCAGGGCCTGGCCATTTTGCCTGTGTCTTTCTTCCCTTTCTCATAGTAACCCAAACCTCTTCCCTGCCTGCCATCTGAATTCCACAAGCGTGGCAGAGGGCTGTCCTGTGCCAGCAGCTCGGCAGGAGCCTAAGTGTTGACAGAAACCTTGCGAAGTAGCCTAAGTTTTCTTTAGCAGACTTGGGACTTTAAAACATTTTAAAATTATCTATTTTTTTGAGAATTTCATACGTGAGTGCTGTATTTACATAATTTCTACCCTCTCCTCTCCCCCTCCCTTGTCCCTCTCAAATTCATGACCTCTTCTTCTTTAATTAGTCTTGGAACTTTGAGACAGAGACCGGAAGGTTCTGCAGGAAAGGCCGCATCCCCTCACTCGGGGTTGCAGCCCCTGGATGTCTGGGCATCTAGATTTAGACACATAGACTCAGTGTGATTTTCTTTTTGTTCTTCTCTGACTCCTGGGCTTTGAAGATACGGCTGAGTCAGTTTCTGTTTTGGTTTTGTATTTATTTATTTTATTTTATTTTTAACAACCAGTGAACCTTAAGGCCATACCCCATTTCCTCTCTTGTTTCTCGCTTTAATCAGGAAAATAAAGGAGACTTGAGTGATGCTCCACATGCTGGGGTTGCAGTGTAGTTTGAAAGTAGCGGCCTGAAACAAGCTCTTTAGTTTTGTAGCTAGAGGCTGGAGAGATGGCTTGGCGGTTAAGAGCCCAGGCTGATCTTGTGGAGAACCCGGGTTTGGTTCCCAGCACCCATATGACAGCTAACAACCACCTGTTAAGTCCAGTTTCAAGGATCCAGTGCCCTCTTCTGGTATCCTAACACATACATGCTACATATACGTGTATGTAGGCAAACACTCACACACTTAAAATAAAAATAAGGAAATTTTAATTTGTAGATAGCCAATTGATGGGGAATCTCAGCCATCCAATTATTTCTGCTTTCCAAATATATTCCTGTATCAATAAACACAATATAAAATCAAGGACTTAAAGACTGGAGAGATGGCGCAGCAGGTGCTGGGGGCCAGGAAATAGTGGCACATGAGGTGCTGGGGGCCGGGAAGTGGTAGCTCATGAGGTGCTGGGGGCCGGGAGGTGGTGGCTCATGAGGTGCTGGGTGCCGGGAGGTGGTGGTTCATGCTCCCAGATGTCTCTAAAACAAGCTCTTGGGAGGCAGAGGCAGGCAGAGGCAGGCAGATTGCTTTGATTTTGAGGCCAACCTAATCTACAGAGCGACTTCTAGAACAGCCAGAGCTACCCAGAGAAACCCTGTCTCAAACAAGCAAACAAACAAAAGCCATAAAAAATAAATAAACAAGTGCTTTAATAAATAAATAGGACCTGAGTTTGGTGGTTCCTGCTTGTGCCAGGCAGTTCACAACTGTCTCTAACTCCAGTTCCACGGGGTCTGAAACCCCCCTCTGGCCTCTGTGGGCTCATGGTGCATATTCAAAGCAGAAACAGATAAATCTACATAAAAACCTATTTAGAAAATTAAAAAGAGAAAATGTTGGGTGGCCAGGTAAGTGTTCATACTTGACATAGCGCAGGTAACTGAGGACGCACTGTCACTAACTTAACTCTGACCTATGGAGCACTGGTAGAGAAGACACGGCTCTCCCAGGACTGTTGCTGTCCAGCTGGTCCGGAAGGAAACTGATAAAGGACAGGGCCTTCTGTTGGTGACGCCGAGCCCAGAGTGAGTTTTGGCACCAAGCGTCTCTCACAGGCTTTCCTCAGACAGAAGCAGAGGGAGGATGGGAAAGACTTCTTTTTCGTGTTAGTTCCTGTGCCTCCCGGTGGGAGACGCTACCAGCTTCCGCGATTGTGGCCTCTAGATGACAAAGTCCTTAGTGTGCAATTTACAGACCCATGGTTGAAAGCTTGTCTGTCTTCTACTGCATGAGTTTTCTCATCCAGCTTATAATTACGGATGGCATTATGACTCGATGCCCAAAGGCTGGAAGTACTGATTTAGCAGAAGGGTTGATTCTGTCGTGAAATCCACTTGTTCCTGGTGAGCGCCTGTGATGTGGGTGACCACGGAAGGCTGTCCCTTTTTAAATGAGAATTTTGGTGAGAAATCCTAGTGATAAGGCCAAGGGACCTTAAAGTTGCTCAAAGAAGATAGCTTTAAGAGATATAATATTAGTTGAAATCTACTGAAGAATAGGCAACCATGACTTTTGAGAGAGAGTTGGCCTTTCGCCGGGGTTGAGCTCCCTAATTGTTCAATACAGAGAGGTCAGCCCTGAAACCATATACACACACAACAGAATCAGGGTTGGATGGTTATATTCATATATTTGTGCATTGATATCATATATACATAGGTTATCCTAATAATTGGAGAAGAGGCTCTCAATTTGGGAGTTGGGTGTCTTAGAAGGAGTTGGAGGGAAGGGATTTGGGGGGTCTGGAAGAAGGAAAGGGAAGGGAGAAAGGACTGTAATTGTATTTAAATTAAAATCTAAAAAGTCCATTGAAAGAAAGGGAATGTGAGGGGTTGGAGAGCCAGCTCAGGGGTAAAAAGCCTCTTATGCGGCCATGAGGACCCTCGTTAAAGCTGGAGAGGGCAAGTGTCTGTAAGCTCAGGACGGGGCTGAGTGGATGTGTCAGATGGAGCCAGGAGGATCCTGGGGCTTGATGGCCAGCTAGTCTAACCTAGTCAATGAACTTCAGGTTCAGTGAGAGACCTGTCTCAGAAATACGTCAGAGAGCCATTGGAGGAAGACGTGTGGTGGCTTTGTAGGTAGAGGCCAGAATGAAACACATGCGTGTGTAATCCCACACTCCGCTCCAGGAGATATGAAAGCCAGATAAAATGATGCGCACATATATTACAAGATTTAGTTACGGAGCACGAATGGCCTCCAGGGGTGGTGCGTTCTGCTCATGTCCCCAGAAGGTAGAAGACGATTCTATCTATCAACTTGACGGCAGCTATAACTGAGAGGAGGGAATCTCAAATGAGACAATGCTTCCCTACAATCGGGCTGTGTACAAGCCTGTAGGGCATTTTCTTAATTAGTGATTGATGGGGTGGGTGGGAGACCGTTGTGGGTGCCACCCCTGAGCTGGTGGTCCTGGGATCTATAAGACAGCAGGCTGAGCAAGCCATGATGAGCAAGGCAGTAAGCAGTGCCCTGCATGGCCTCTGCATCAGCTCCTGCTTCCAGGGTCCTGCTCTGTTTGAGTTCCTGTCCTGACTTCCCTCAACCAGATCAGTGATGTGGAAGCAAATAAACTCTTCCCCCTCCCTCCAGGTTGCTTTGGCCAGGGTGTTTCATCACAGTAATGGGAACCTTAATTAAGCCACCAAATTCAAATGCTGTTATTCCTAGGGAGGCAGACTTCTTATAAGGAAGAGCGAAGGCCAGGTGCTTGCTTGTATCAGTGAATTAACTGGTAAGATGGAAAGTAGTTCTCATGTGCCCTAGAATCCTGGATCTTCAGCGGCAGGTGGCTAAAGGATTAGTTGGCTCCGAAAGTGAATTTGCCTCTGGGAGCCCAGACTTAGGAAGCCACACAGGAAGAGCCTGGAATCTGCGTTTCCCTGAGGCTGTTTTGAAAAGAAGGGAAAGTAGTGTTTCCTGTTTTCTTTCCTTACCAAAGGAATCTGTTTGGTGTCAGCACAGAAAGGAACAAGTGCTGGGAGAGACAGCTGCTCCCTCCAGGGACAGAATAGTCAAGGCTCTCAGGCAAGTGGGACGCCAGAGAGCTCCTCACCTTGTCTTCCTAAAACTATCTTTCTCAGATGGGGAATTCTAAAAGTGAGGTATACAACTTTCAAGAGGCCTTTCATCACGGCCAGGCCTGGGACCTTTAGAGTTCTTAATCTTTCCATGCTGTGCCTTGGCTTTTTCAGTTATATTAAATTATAACCTGGAGCTAGGCTTGGCAGTGCAGCCTGGAATCCCAGCCCTTGGGAGGTGGAGGCAGGATGATCGTGAGTTTAAGGCCAACCTAGCCTGAGCGGCGTAAGACCTGTCTCTGCTCCCCTCCCCACATAAATAAAAAGAAACGCATATGTTCATATATATATATATATATACCATATATGTGTACACCATATATATATATGTACACCATATATATACACCATATATATATGGGTATGGAGACTTTCAAATAAAGAGAGAAGATGAGCATGCATAAATCTCTGTACAGATGGTAGCAATAAGCCTTCAGACCGCAGAAAGATCTTCTTTTAGGAAGAGGATGGTGTAGTTCCTCCATTCCTTCATCTTCACACAACCGTGTGTGCTTGCAAGAGTTTCTGCCTTGCCTTCTCCGTACCTTCTACTGAAGCACTGATATCCGAGACCTCCACCTACACAGGGCCAAGGCAGCCCACTTTGAGCTGCTAGTTTTACTTCCAGAGGAAAACCCGAGGAAAGTAGCCAGCTCCATAATGAATGTGACCGTGGCGTGGGGTTCTGTGCCTGTGGAACAGAGGAGGCCCCTCTTTGCTCTTCACTGAGGTCAAAAGGTTAAATTTGTGTTAAGAATTACAAAACTTCAAAAAAAAATTCAAGCCCTCTTGACCTCCGGGTATGCCGGTGCTCATGACTGTGGCCTCAGAAGCTGGGACAGGGCTTGGCTCAGAAGCAACACTTGAGGTAATTTTTGTTTTGTTTTGTTTTGAAACAGTGTTTAACGAAAGCACGTATTTAAAACAGTGTCTAAAGTAAGCTCAGATTGTCCTTGGACCCATTATATAGGCTGATTTAGAACTCCTGAGCTACCTGCCTTTACCTCCTGAGATCAGAGGCCCACCCCACTAAGCTTGCCTTTAGGCCTTTAGGAATGGTTTAACGCCCTTTGATTCCTTCCTTGTCAATTGGGGGTGTGTCCTTGGGATGACAACCTTTTCTTTCTGATCACGTGTGTTTACATTTAGTTGTTGGAAAATGCTGGAAGTTCAGTGCCTGCACTCCTGAGCTCCAGGAGGATGGGAAGCATCTGGCTTCACAGCTTGGCCCTTTCTGACGCTTCCTAGACGCACCCTGGTCTCGGGTTGACTCAGAAGCAGTCACCTGTTTCAGCTTTAACGAGGCAGCTTCCATCCCGTCCAACTTTCTGGAAACACACGTAGCTTCTCGCGCTGTAATGACTGTGGGAATCGCTCTGCAGCTGCCAGAGGTTTTTCTGGCCAGGGAACTTCTCTTGCCAACTATTTCCTCTCAGAATATCTCCCTTTTATGTCTGCTCAGTCAGGAAGCGATAGCTGCGTCTCGTGTTCTTAGCTGTTGTGAGGACAGCAGCATGGCTAAGGGGAGTGAACGGGAGGGGCAGGTGCTTGACTCCAGACCTTGCCACCAACCACAGGGCTCTGAAGATTTTTCCAGGATGGAAAGTTCCTGGCTCCTTAATGCTCTGCCTTGTTCTGTCCTGACGCTCTTGCTGGCTGGGTGCTTTTGGAGGTCCTCTTGTGTTGTCCCTGTCTAGAATATGTGATGTCTGATACATGATTTCCTCGGGGGTGAGTCAGTGCCAATCTTTAGGCCGTTGGTCGCCGCTTTATCTTTCTTCCTGTGGTATCATCAACCCCATTTTTTATCTTCTGCACTCTGTTTTCTTTGCCTTTGGGATCCTACACTCAGGCCTCTGCTGTCCTGAGGCACCGCTGTTGCTGGAGACAGGCAGTGAGGGGGGCGCTGTGGAAAGCTTGCAGCTCGGGGTGTGCTACAGCTGGACAGCAGCGCATCAGGTGTGCTAGGGTCACGGGGGACCCTAGTCCTCTGAGGACGGTGACGCAAGTTCAATGTAAGCCAAGAGAATTTAAAAAATCAAAACCAAAGCGAAACAGAAACCCTAAGCATGACAATTTACACTGTGCTTGAGCCATGGGGTCAGGATATGTAAACCATGGAGTCTGCTGTGTTCACAAGGGCAATCTTTTATCATCTGTTGAGTTTAATATATAAACTCAAATATATATAAATATAGTTTATAGGGACTTGTGCATTGCTGTGTTTTATAAGCCAAGTCATTCTAATATGTTACAGATAGGAACTGATGTTCAACTGTGTGATAAAATGCGTAAAATCATTTCAGTATTACACATCCAGTCTGACAACAGTGAGGTTTCTGACACCCACACACTCATCTTAAATTAAGTTTTTAGGCTAGCATACGCACTTGTAACATGAGAGGCCTGCTTGCTGGGGTTTCCGTCCTGCCCAGTACCCCACAGCTGGCGTATCCCAAAGAAAATCACACACAGGACTCCATAAGGTTATAAACTGATTGGCACATTAGGTCAGGCTACTTATTAGCTCTTATAACTTATGTTACCCCATTATCCTTATCTACGTTAGCCACATGGCTCAGTACCTTTTCCAGCTGTCAGCTCACATGTTGCTTCTCTGTGGTCTGGGCAGGAATGGAGGAGGGACTTCCTCCTTCCTGGAATATTCCTGTTCTCATCGCCCCGCCTCTACTTCCTGTCTGGTTGACCTGCCTATACTTCCTGCCTGACCAATCAGTGTTTTATTAAAATATATGATTGACAGAATACAAATAATTCTCCCGCACCACGCGCTGATTGGCGTTTATGTTAACTTGACACAAGCTAGTGTCATTGGAGAAGAGGGAGCCTCCATAAGATCGGGCTGTAGGCAAACCTGTAGGGCATTTTCTTAAGAAGCGATCAATGCAGGGAGGGCCCAGCCCATTGTGGGTAGTGCCAGTCTTGGGCAGGTGGCCCTGTAAGAAAGCAGGCTGAGCAAGCCCTGGGGAGCAAGCCAGTGAGTAGCACCCCTCCATGGCCTCCTCATCAGCTCCCACTTCAGGTTCCTGCCCTGACTCCTTTCAATGATGGGCTATGATGTAGATGTGTAAGCCAAATAAACGTTTTTTCTCCCCAGCTCGATTCTGGTTGTGGTGTTTACTCTAGGACGAGTAGAAGCATATAAACTACTGGATTCATGGCATCTCCATATATATCTGCTATTGCCTTTTTTCCTCCTCTCCCATTCCTCCTCCCTACCTCCAGCTTACTTTTCCTCCTTCACCTTAGCTTGTCACAAGCCAGCCATCGTCCTGACTGTTCCCCTTGCTAGGGAGAGTGCACACATGGGAATGAATAGACACACTAACAGCAGGGTGCACATGCTCAACTTTAATTTTTTTAAAGTTTTATTTAGTTATTTATGTGTGTGAATGTTTGCATGCATATGTATCTGTGTGCCACATATGTTTCTGGTGCCCTTGGAGGCCAAAAGAGGGCTTCGGGTCCCCTGGGGTGTGAGTCACAGATGGCTGTGAGTTGTGTGTGGGTGCTGGGAATCAAACCCTAGTTCTCTGCTAAGTCATGGAGCCATCTCCCCAGCCCCAGGTTTCTGTTCTTGATTTTTTTCTTTTTCTCTCATATATTACATTCTGACTGCAGTTCTTCTCCCTTCCCTTCCCTTCCCCTCCCCTCCCCTCTCCTCCCCTCCCCTCCCCTCCCCTCCCTTCCCTTCCCTTCCCTTCCCCTCCCCTCCTCTCCCTTCCCTTCCCTTCCCCTCCTTTCCCCTCTCCTCCCCTCCCTTCTCCTTCCCTTCCTCCTTTCCTTCCCTTTCCTCCCTTCCCTTTCCTTCCCTTCCCTTCCTTTCCCTTCCCTTCCCTCCCCTCCTCTTCCCTCCCCTCATCTCATCTCTTCCTTGCACCTCACCTTTCCCCCAGACTCACTTCCCCTCCACCTCCCCTCAAAAAAGAGCAGGCCTCCCAGGAACATTAACCACCCATGGTTACAAGCTACAATAAGACCAGGCACATACCATCAGGGCTGGAGGAGGCCACTCCGTAGCAGGAAAAGGGTTCCATGGGTGTGCAAAGAGTCTGAGACTGCTCCTGCCCTGTTAGGATTCCCCTAAGAACACCAAGCTACTCGGTCATAACATATATTTATATATAGAGAGAACCTCAGTCAGATCCCTATAGACTCCCTGATCCCTGTGAGCCCTGGTCAGTTGATTCTGTGGGCCGTGTTCCTGTGGTGTCCCTGACCCCTCTGGTCCCTCCAATCCGTCCTCCTCCTCCTCTGCAGGACTCCCCAATCTCCACCTAATGTTTGGCTGTGGACTCTACATCCTCTCAATCAGTTGCCAGGTGAAGTCTCTCTGGCCTCTTTCATGATGATTCTGCTAGGCTCCGGTCCCAGAACCCTGCAGGCAGGACAAATTGTAGGTTGAAGGTTTTGTGGCTGAGTTGGTGTCCTGGTCCCTCCACTTGAGGCCTTGCGTGGTTACGGAAGATGGCCAGTTCAGGCTCTGTGTCCCCCATTACTAGGACTCTTCGCTAGGGATACTCTTGTACATTCCTTGGAGTTCCCATCACACTAGGGTTCTACTGGCCCCTGAAACACCCCGATTTCAGTCGTTCATCCTCAACACCTGATCCCTCCTGTGTCCAACCCCACCGGCCCCCAGGCCACCAGCGGAGTCTATTCAATTTCCCCTCTCCAGGGAGATCCTTGCATTCCCCTTTTACAAATAATATTAAATATCTTGGGGTAACTCTAACCGATCAAGTGAAAGACCTGTGTGATAAAAGCTTGGAGTCTTTGAGGAAGGAAACTGAAGACGACACCGGAAGATGGAAAGCTCTCCCACGCTCATGGAGCTCATGGAGATTAACATAGTAACAATGGCCAACCCTGGAGATTAACATAGTAACAATGGCCAACCCTGGAGATTAACATAGTAACAAACAATGGCCAACCCGCCCGTTTTTTTTTTTTTTTTAACAAAAAGACTGATGCTCACCCCACTCCTCCCCTCTTCCATTCTTTCCAAACTCAGTTCCATTTTCTTAACTCTTTAGGATGAAGTGATCAGTTCTACAGAGGTTGTGTCAGGAGCTGGGCAACTTCTTAGGTTTCGGGTTTTATCGAGGCCCTGAGTAGTGGAGCCCAGACCCTCTTTCTGGACATGCTCTGTGACCTGATTAATTGCTTTTATTCCCATTTCTGTCCAAGACTCAGCATTGAGATTAGGGGAGGAGTTCTATGGCCCTCAGCTCAGACTGGGAGGCACGGAGGTGAGCAGGGTGCCATGCCACCTCGATAATTTTTATGTGTCCTAAATAGGACTGTTTTTTTTTTGTTGTTATTGTTGTTATGCTTTGAATTATAAACAGGTCTTGGCTCCTCAGAGAACCTGTCTAATACTGTGATGTGCTCAGGGCTACTCGAAGCCTTTCCAACTCCACGTCAGAAACTCCAGTCAGATTGGGCAGTAGTTAGGGTTGCTCCCTCTTGATGCAATTCAACTCCCCATTTCTAAGAAAGCTCCACCTAAAGACCCCCACAGAAGCTTCTGCCTGCCAGGAAGCTTGTGCCAACCATGGCAGTAACTCGTATAAATGATGTACATAGATAGGTATCCATAATCAATATGCATGGATTATATCTCTACCCATGCATGCTACTGCTTGATCACCCCCTTCCCCATGGAAACCTGATCTCATAGGGGAAAAAAATCCAATGGTCTAAAAGTAGATTCTTTTGGTAACTAAGAAATCAGGAACCAAACTTTTGTGTGATTTTTAGCAAAGTGAACGGAAATGATGCATTGGGAAGATTCTGGTTAATACCAGGATGAGAAAGGGTGAGATAGCTAGCCGCCACTTGCACACCTTCTTCTGGGAGAATTCCACGTATGCCTCTAACTGGCACATCCTCATGGTATTACGGCAATGCTGCCAGCCAGACATGGTCAGGCACTCGACCTGAGTTAGACTCCCCTGTGAGCAGAAGAGGGCGTGCAGCCGCCCCCTCTTGGGATTGTCCTAGAAACACTCAGAAAACTTTCAATAGGCTCAAAACATATTTTCATAGCTTGTGAGGGAGTTGTTAACTTAGGCGGCACTAGCAAGCTCCTGCTGCACACCTGGCTCTTTTCTGAAGTGAGCACACTGTGGAGTAAAACAGGCTCTCAGGCTTCTAGAAGGGTTTAGAACGTGTCAGCAATGGGGGTTGACGGCGTTTAACCCTCCTAGCACTGCCACCAGGTAGATAGCCTCACCCTTCTTTTATGGGCTGGTGGGTGACCAGCATTAAGATGAAAGCTGAGTGTCCCGACCACCTCATTCTCATATGCTTGACCACCTGAGTGGTCACATACATAGTCACACCTTGAGCCACACCTACATAGTCACCGAAACACTAGTGGGAGGCTCCGAAAAGCAGGGGTTAATCTGACAGCTTTCATTTTCTTCTTCTGGAGACGGGGTATCATTATGTAGCTCTGGCTGTTCTGGAACTCTATATGTAGCCCAGGCTTGCCTCAAGCTCACAGAGATCCACCTACTTCTGTTTCCCAACTGCTGGAATTAAAGGCATGTGTGGTAATATGATGTTATACTCTTTGGACTCTTTTGGGGGGCCCGCCACCCAGCTCCCAAATGAATCACACATGGAGTCTTATTCTTATTTATAAATGTCCAGCCTTAGCTTGGCTTGTTTCTTGACTGCTTTTCTTAGCTTATACTGTCCCGTCTACTCTTTGGCCTCTGTGTTTCTCCTGTTCTCTTCTTGAAACCTTACTCTTACTCCGTGCATTGTTGTGTAGCTGGGTGGTTGGCTCCTGAAGTCTTCCTCCTTCTGGGGCTACTTCTCTAGAACCCCTTCTCCCTTCTCCCAGTTTTCTCCTCTGATTTATTCTCTCTGCCTGCCAGCCCCACTTATCCTTCTACCTCACCATTGGCCGTTCCCATCTTTATTAGACCATCAGGTGTTTGAGACAGGCCAAGTATCACAGCTTCACAGAGTTAAACAAGTGCAACATAAACCAAAGTAGAACACCTTAAAATAATATTCCTAACAGGCATGCGCCATCATACCTGGCCCCTGACCACTCTTAATATTTTGCTGTGTCCCATTAAAAATTAGTCATTTCATGTGTATGTATATGCTACAGAGTGTTTGTATGTGTGCATGTGTGTTCAGGAGCCTGAGTGTGCCAGAACAGGCATCAGATTTTCCACAACCAGAGCTGGAGTCCCAACAGTTGGGAGCCACCATGAGGGTGCTGGGAATCAAATCCAGGTCTGTACAAAAGCAGTAAGCACTCTTAGCCTCTCGGGCCATCTTCCAGCCTTCTATATTTCTATATGTACATATGTAGAGGTGTGTGTATGTACATGTACACAATTAAATTATTATTTATTCTTTGACAATGTTATGCACAAATGCCATGTATTTAGATCCTAGCCAGCCCTAGCTCCTCCCTCACTTCCGTCTGTCTCTGTGTCTTCTGCCCAATGCCATTCCACCTCGTCATCCCCCTATTACCAACTGAGGCAATTAGTGCCCCCCACCAACTGTGCGAGAGTGTGGGCCGTCTACTCCAGCAGAGGCAGCCTGCTAGGCTGCGCCTCTGAATAAAACCGACTCTGGCTCTCAGCAGCTGTCATCTGCTCAAGGCTCTCCAGCTAAGGGTGGGGCCTTGCGAGCCCCTCCCCTCTCCATGCTTGGGGGAACACTGCTGGCTTGATTTTAGGCCTGTTATTTTAAATATATATGTGCAACCTTGATGGTTGGCTAGTGCTTATTCCACAACATCCTAAGGGCCAGGGCATTTCCCTTAACTCTTGGTGGCTGTCAAGGTCATGTCATAGCCGAACTAACAGGTTCCCTCCCACTTAATGCTTCCTGTTCTTTCCACAACCAGATCTTTTTATGAATCTAGGACTCTCCAAAGTTTCCGAGTATTCCGACTGTAAATATTTACCCGACGTCCTTGTGCGGAGTGTGGATTCTGAGTGTGATGATGCTAACAGTGTAAACATTCCTTCCTTCTAGGCTGGTGGACGACCGCTGCGTGGTGCACCCAGAGGCAGGGGACCTTGCCAACCCACCCAAGAAGTTCAGAGGTAAGAAAAAAAAATGAAGACAGTGTGACCTAAGAGGGCAGGTTGTTTTGTGTCTTAGGTAATAACGTTAACATTATACTCAGTGTGTCGCTGGAGATCACCTCCAGCTCCCCCGTAGGTATTTGTTGTGGTTGAACTTTGAGGGATCTGTGATGAGCAACTATCTGAGTTTGGTTTTGTAATGTGACTTCTATATGCTGACAGGAGACCCTGGCAGTTAACCATGAAAGATGACTTCCTCAAACCAGTTCCTAAGAACTAAATGCTTTTTACTCATAGATTCCTGCGGCGGTCCTGTTGTAAATGGTACAGTGTTTTGCTGGTGGCGTGTTGATTATCTTTATGGGAGTCCCATGTTGCATGAATGTGGATGTTAGAGGCACACCCAGACGACGCGTGGTAACTAACTGTTGTCTTAGCGCTCCGTTCCAAGTGACGACGTGTGTTGACTAACTGTTGTCTTAGCACTCCGTTCCAAGTGAACTCTTAGAAGCAGCTTCATGGTTTCCTTGACTGAGAAACCAATTGCAGCAGAAGGTTGATTAGAATTTGGCTGTTGCAAAAGGATTAATGGGACCTGTAGAACATTTTAGAAAACGAAAAGTAGTAACTAAAACAACATCAGAGCAACATACAAACATTAAAAGCTAGGCTCTGCATGTAAGAGAGAACATATGGTAGTGATCTTTCTGATCGGGAGAGCCTCGCTTAGGTTTCCTTCCTTCCTTCCTTCCTTCCTTCCTTCCTTCCTTCCTTCCTTCCTTCCTTCCTTCCACCTTCTCTCTCTCTCTCTCTCTCTCTCTCTCTCTCTCTCTCTCTCTTTCTCCAGGCTTTCTCCATATAACAACCTGATCATCCTGGAACTCACTCTGTAGACCAGGCCTTGCATCACCAAGTGCCAGGCCTTGACTGAAAGCATCTTTGGGAGGAAAGGGTCTATTTTCAATTTTAGC
This sequence comes from Myodes glareolus, assembly GCF_982192425.1. Classification (NCBI taxonomy): domain Eukaryota; kingdom Metazoa; phylum Chordata; class Mammalia; order Rodentia; family Cricetidae; genus Myodes; species Myodes glareolus. The sequence continues at coordinate 6,016,836 of NC_142028.1, forward strand.
TCACAACTCTTGGCCACATCCATCACGGAAGGAATTCAGGGCTGGAATTCACAGCAGGAGCTGAAGCAGAGGCCGTGGAGGGGGCGCTTACTGGCTTGCTCCCCATGGCTTGCCCAGCCTGCTTTCTTCTACAACCCAGGCCCACCTCTGGCCAGGGGTAGCACTGCTCAAAGTAGGCTGGTCCCTTGCACACCAACTACTAATTAAGATAATGCTCCAGAGTCTTGCTTACAGGCCGATGTGATGGAGGTGTTTTCTCAATGTCTTGTCAATCTGATGGAGGCATTTTCTCAGTTGTTCTCTCTTCTCAGATAATCCAACTTGTGTCAAGTTTTCAAAAAAACAAAACAAAACAAAACAAAAACACCGCCCCCAAACCCAACCAGGACAGTATAATAATATCTAGATCCATTCATTTCCCTACAAGGTTCATAATTTCATTTTGTTTACAACAGAGTAAAATTTCATTGGGTATATATGCCACATCTCATCATCCATTCATCTGTTGATGGATGGATGCCTGGAATCTCCATTTCCCAGGTATTATGAACACAACAGCAATAAACATGGATGTCCAAGCATCTCTGTTGGAGGCTATAGTGTCCCCTGGACATAAAGCCAGGAGTGGACAGCTGCTTCATAGGTAGCTTTATTGTTTATTTTTTTTGGGAAATCTCCATGTTGATTTCATAATGACTGTACCAGTTTACACTCCCTCCAGCAGAGAACAAGGATTCCTCTTTTCCCAATCTTCTTTTCTATAAAACTGATTTTGTTGTGTGAATACATGCACATGTGTGCTCCTGAGTGTGTGAACACACACCACATGTGTGCTGTGTCCACGGAGACCAGAAGAGGTATTAGACCTGTGGTCACAGGTGGTTCTGAGCATCCCCATGTGGGTGCTAGGAACTGAACCTGTGTCCTTTGCAGGAGCAGCAGATGCTCTTAACCGCCGAGCCACCTCTCAGCCCTGTCATTTTCCTTTTTTTTTTGTTTGTTTAATCATAGCCATTCTGACTCAGATGAGATAGAATCTTAAAGTTTTCATTTGCGTTTTCCTGGTTAGCTAAGGATGTTGAAAGCAAAATGCTCTTTTTGTATAATGATAGTTTATGTTTCTTCTGGGAACCGCTTGCTCCATGGGCCCATTATTGACAGGCAGTTTTGTTTCATTCCCAGTTTGATTGTTGCAGCTTATCTTAGTTAGAGTTATTGTTGCTGTGATGAACACCATGACCAAAGCAAGCTGGGGAAGAACTGGTTTATGTAGCTTACATGACCACACTGTAGTCCATCACTGCAGGAAGCCAGGACAGGAACTCTAAGAAGGCAGGAACCGGAAGGCAGGAGCTGATGCAGAGGCCACTGGGAAGCGCTGCTTCCTGACTTGCTTGCTCAGCCTGGGTTTTTATAGAGTCCAGAACCATCAGCCCAGGGATGACACCGCCCACAGTGGGCTGGGCCCACTCACATCAGTCACTAATTAAGAAAATACCCTACAGGCTTGTCTACAGCCCCATCTTATGGAGGCATTTTCTCAATTGAGGGTCCTTCCTCTTCCGAAGATCCTAACTTCTGTCAAGTTGACATAAAACTAGCCAGCACACAGTTCTTTATATATTCTAAAATTTAACTTCCCTGTCTGAGGCGTGGCTGACCAGGAGTGTCCTCCATTCTGTTCGTTCTGCTGGTGGTTCTCTTTGCTCTGTGGAAGCTTCTCAGCTTTTGGAGTTCAGTTCCATCATTCTTGCACTAACTCCTGTGCTGTTGGAGTCCCGTTTAGAAGGTTCCAGAGAGAACAGTCTAAAAGGCAAACTGGGACAACGCGGTGTTTGTAGTGGGGAGAGGCAGGGCTGCATTGTCTGAGGGCTGCATTGTCATCTAAAGTGGGCCACCTGTCGGGAGCCTCCGAGGGCATCTGCCACTGTCCCATGAGAATGAGCTGGAGAGGAAGAGCAATGCCCACTGGGGAAGGTTTGTTAGCCTTTCCATCTTCCCAGGGACTGCCACTGCAGCTGCCTTTTGTCATTATACAAATGTAGTCAAGTTATAATAAAAAAAAAACATAATGAGTTTCTATTAAGCATGTTTAGCTCTATCCCTTCCACCCAACCCTCTTCTGGGGCAGAATCCTTTTCATTTTATTTTTGTTACTTACTCATTGAATTTTACCCATAGAAGACCCATTCTTCCCTCATCAAAACGGCCATTGGATACCGTGGGCTGAGATAGCCAAGCTCTCTCTGGGATTGTAAGATCAATCTTGGTTCCTAAGGGTGTCCCGAGTCTTTGTGCTCTGGGTTTCAACACCCAGATTCTCCCGTCCTCAGGGGACTTTCCCTTTCCACAGGACAGGTTGTGTGTAAGTGTGGGTTACTCTGGAGAACCTGAAGGGCCAGAGCTAACAACGCTGTGCCCAAGAGGCAAAAAGATCAGATGCCTGGGCCCCTGTTATCCGGTGGGCAGGGCTTCAAGGTGTCAGTCATTCTGAGCTAGAGCCTGGCTATCCTGTAGTCTGACTTAGCTCACCACCCTGCTGACTGGCTCTCAGTTCTTGCTTCTACTTTAAAACTAACCCTCCATGCCTCTCCACTTATCACCAGAGAAGGCTGATATCCTTTCCTGTCAGGACCCAGAGATCCCGTTGTCTGAAAACCCAACTCTTCTCTATGATTTATGGGTTCTCATCCTGGCAGAGCCCAGAGCCCAAGTCTCTGAATTTGACTCACTCTGTGCTGGTTTGCCCAGGTGCCGGGAGCAAACTTTCCCTACCGCTGCCGTTCAGCCTTGGGTGACTTGTTGTTGCAGCTCTGCCCGCCTTTGTCACTGCCTGTGTCTGTCCCTCCTGCCCTCCTCTTCAGTTGTAACAGCCATTGCAGGCTGACTCACGAGCCCAGCATGTCCAGACTGCTCAGCCAAGTTCCCAGAACTGCACTGTTTCTTTCTTAGCTACTGTGAAGGGACAGGACCATCATCCCCTCGGTTCCTTTCCTTCAGTCAGGCGTATGTATTCTCAAGTTAATTTGAAGTTTTCCCTGTTCAGCAGTGAAATGTGACTCTAGGTCAATTCCTCTGATTTCTAGAGAAATTAGCTTTCTTGGAACTAAAGTTCCAAATTGGCCAAAGTAATGATTTCTCCAACTATGCACAATTGTGAAGTCTCCTGTGGCTTTGTCATGACAACTTTTACCTTTGGAGAGGGTCTAGGCAATGTCTACCCCTTCCTTCTAAAGTTCCAATGGCAAACCCCAGACTTCTCCCTGGGGAATCAATGAGTTTACTGAACTTATGTACAGATCATGGGGAGAGGTAACTAGTGGGTGTGTGGGTGACTCTGCCAAAGTAGGGCTGCATCAAGCATAGATGACTCTTCTGTGCCTGTGTAGACGGAGTTCTCTGCCTTCAGTCTTTCCCAGCCTGTGTGTGTACTCAAACCCCTCCCTGACACCCTGAGGCCATGTGCACTAACTAGCTGGTTGCTCGGGCAAGGGTTCAATGACCTTCCCACCCGCTCCTGCTCTGAAGGAGTGTCTGCAGCATGCTGATCTGCAGTCTGCCATTCTGCATCCTGCCAGCCTGCAGACCGCCAGTCTGCAGCCCACTGGTCTGCAGTCCCTCACACCTACTGCGATGATCTGCAAGCAGGCACAGCTGATCTGATGAGGGAGGTGGCGGTTTGGCTTGGAGGACAATGACATTACAGTTGCCTTGTCAGCAGAGAAAACCAATTTGTTGCTAAACAAACTTCGAGAGGTCCTTACAGCCTCCTGTACAGTTAGCTTCAGAAGGAATCATGCAAGAACAATGCTGTAAAGGAAAATAGAGTGGCTTTGTGTTCCGCAAGCAGAGATCCTTTGCTAATCAGATTCTTTGTTTTATTTATTCAACCTACTTGATTTTAATTTTTTTTTTTTGATTTAGGGTCTTGGGTGGGGCAGGGTCACCTTGAATTTGCTAGCTCAGGTTGGCCTTGAACTTTGATGCTCCTCCTGTCTCCACCTCCCATGGGTTTACAGGTGTGTGACACCCTGCCTGGCTTTCTCTGTTTTTAAAAAAAGATCTGTGATAAAGATGCGTGCACAGCAGCGCAGTGAAGATGGCGCAGAGAAACCGTCCTCTTCCGTTTCCTCAAATACTTGTGTGTGTATCAGCTAGGCTTCACATTGTTGGAACCAAATGCCTGAGAAGAAACACATCCAGGAAGGAATGGTTTATTCAGGCTCCTGGTTTGTGGAGTCAGGGAAGGCGTGCTGGCAGGAACAGCTTTGGGCCATGGCAGCGGGTGTGGCCGGGTGCTTGCTCACATCTGGGCAGGTCAGGAAGCAAAGACAAGGGAATTGCAGGTGCTCGGTTGGCTGTCTCTCTCAGCTTTATTATTCTGGGTGAGCCACATTCAGGTGGTGTCTCCCTCCTCAGTTCCACACTCATAGACACGCCCAGTCTCCTCGGTGACTTCAAACCCAGCCAGTTGACAGTGATGGGAAGCAGCTCACAGGTCATCTGTCCACACTGAGAATTTGCTGTGTGTGTTGCTGGTTACTAAATTCCAGATCTCATTTGGATTATACTGTTTTCTGTTTCACTACTCCTCCATTTTCCCCACGATCCCTGCTGTATTTGGTCACCTTGTCCTTCCCAATCTCTCAGGGTGGCAATGCTTCTTCAGTCTTTATTGCTTTTGCCCTTGGTACTTTTGAAGGGTGCAGCCAGACATTTATTGACTATCTTTTGGTTTGGCTCTTTGTGGTGTTTTGCTTACAGTTCACTTGGCTGGGGATGCATACCTCAGAGGTCATGTTCACGTCCCTGTACCACACAGGTCATGATGTCAACATGGTGATTACTAGTCTTGTGTTTTGATGTACAATTTCACATTCCTTGTGTTCTGTGAAGAGAGTTACTTTCATTTATGTGTTATGTTGGCTTTAGAGTGTTTTCCTTCCTATCTTCCCTTTGTATTTCTTTTTCTGGAAAATCTGTGTTGGCCACTGTATGGTCCTTTTCGGTCAGGAGAAGACACTGGCTTACATGAGAGAAGCTGGCTTACATGTCCTTCTGTGACCCTAGGGGTGAGGAGAGGAGACAGAGACATGATGGTGAAGCCAAGCAGCCTGTCCCCAGGGGAGCCTGTCCCCAGGAGGGTCAAGGAGAGAGACGGTGGCCCCTAACTGATCAGGTTCTCCACTGTGTTGGGCTTTTTGGACTAGAATGTTCCAGCTCTTGAGATCCTGAAGTTGTTGACCCATGCCTGTTTCATAACCCACCAAGCCTATCACAGGGCCATGCCTGGCAAGCAACAGATGTTTAGAGGTCATAAGTCATGGTGCTCCAGGACCTGGAATTTAAAGGAAGAATTTCTGTTCTGTGCTATAGAAAAAGCAGGTGGCAAAAATCGGGGGCTTGAGTGTGACCAGTAACAAAGTCTTTACCTGCTTCCTTTTCCTGTGACCACAGAGGATGTTTTGAAGGCATGGCCTTCCCTTTGCCTCCATTCATGGAGGTTACACACTCAGGCACGCGAATGAAGACTTACAAATGTGTACATGCGTGCACATGCATGTATGCAAGCGTGTGTGCATGTGTACATGTGTGCGTGTGAAGTCAGAAGTCAGTATGAGATGTCTTTGAGACAGGGTCTCTCTATGAACCTGAACACCCTCATTTCAGACAGCCCGGTTGACCTTTGTCCCTGAAGCAAACTGTCCCCAGTTACAGATGGACACAGTCACCCCAGCTTTTTACATGGGAGCTGGGGGTCTGAATTCTGCTCTTCAAGCATGTGTGGCAGGTCTTTACCACAGAACCATCACCTCGGGCCCGAGGTGGTTGACTTTTTATGTTGCTGAACATAGTGTTTTCTAGCACTCTTGTGTTAGAAAAGCTTGTTACACTCACTGCCTCCATCAACCCAACAGTTGTCTTCTTTAAGTCCTTCAGATTAAGCATTCAAATCTTTTTTTATTTTTATTTTGAGACAGGGTCTCAGGTTTCCCAGGCTGCCCTCAAACTTGCTAGGTGGCAGGTTTGGCCTTCTTTGAGGGACTATCAGAACGTCCACCACACTGAGCTTAGTGTCCTGTCCTTTGCTCTTTGCCCACAGAAACAAACTGTTTCAGGTTTGGAATCAACTAGCCTCATTTATTGAGTGTTTGATACTCCGTGCTTCGGGCTCCCTAGGCTTCTCTCGTCTGTCCTCAGAGATTGCAGCTATCCAGATTTGGAGTTCCAAAATCTGTGGGAAATGGGGTCCTGCAGCCATCATTAGGTCACTGACCTTTGAGGCTGAGCTGAAACCAGAGCCAAGGTTCACGACCCTCCAGATCTTTGAACTTTGCTTGCCTGGAACTTCTACCTCTTGTTCACAACCCCACGAGGGAGTCTGAACCCCTCCCGCATTGGGTATTTGTCTCACGTGATTTGTGATTTTTGTCTGCAACTTCTTTCTTTTATGGTCTTGATCTATTTCAATTCTCTTATATGCCACAGTTGCAGGGTCCTCAGGGATTCTCTGGCCGTCATATGGCCTTGCTTATTTTCTGCCGAGGTCCCTGTTGGTTAGGTTGACACTTAATATGTATCAAGGACTGAATGAACACAGTACAGTTAAGGGAGAAGCCATCTTGGTCTTGGAGACTATATGTGCAGATTAAGGGACTGTCTCCCTTCCATTTTTCAGTGAACCCGACTCTGGTGTAATGATTTGTTGCTCAGACCGAGAGCTGCCTGGATCTGTACCAGGACCTTTAAGCATTCTTCACAGGTGTCAGTTAGACTGGAGATCCTGGGCATTTGCAAAAGCCACCCCGATAACGGCTGCTTCCAGCTGATCCCCATCCCTAAACTCCCAGTTGGTGGTGGAAATGGGATAACAATGAGTTTGCTGCTTTCTTCAGTGAGACCTCAGGAAAGAGCTGAGGGTGAGAAGTGGATTCCCGTGCCGGTTTTTCTCCCGTGAAGCTACCCAGGATTATAGAAATTGTGCATTTTCTAGTGCTAGAGAGATGGCCCGGTGGTTAAGAGCACTGGCTTCTTCCAGTAACCACATGGTTTCTCCCAAACATCTGTAACTCCAGTTCTAGGGAATTCAATGCCCTCTTCTGACCATGAGCACCAGGTACACACGTAGGCAAAGCACCACACACATAGAGTAAAATAAATAAATCTAAAGCACTTAGTGTCCATTAAAAGGAGGCTCTTGTGGTTTTTGAGTGATAAGGAAATGGCCATTTTGGAAATTTCGTAAATTGTTGAAAGTCTCACAGTGAATTGTGTGTCTAAAAGATGGATACTGCATGAACCTTGATTAATTTGTTGACTTAAGTGTGAAGTTTAATTACCCCCCTATGAATATGCAGCGGGAGGCTAGAAAGATGCTCCATGAGTAAAGATGCTTGTTGGACGGGTTTACACCCTTGGTTTGATCCTTGGGACCCATAAAAATCTCAGTGTGGCAGGACTGTGGTGGCACACACCTTCAATCCCAGCACTCGGTGGGCAGAGGCAGGTGGATCTCTGTGAGTTCAAGGCCGGCCTGGTCTACAGAGTGAGTTCTAGGTATAGCTAGAGCTGTTACACAGAAAAACTGTGTCTTGGAAAATAACAAATCAAAACAAAACCATCTGGATGTGGTAGCTGTATTGGCCACTCTTATGGAGAGAGGCAGAGACAGGAGGATTGCCTGGAAGCATGAAGGGGTTATCCTGGAGCACATTATTGTAGAAACGTGAGGTCCTACCTCAGCAAGGCCGAAGGCAAGAGCCAACTCCTGGAAGCTGTCCTGTGACCTCCACATGTGTGCTGTGGAGTGCGCAGCTGCAGCCATGCAGCCACGTCATGCACACATGGACAGATGGCAAATAAAACATAGACTCATGTCATATGTTCATTCACACATGTACCACGGATGATAAATAAAAATAAACTCATGTCGTAAGTTCATGTGTCACAGTCTCCTTTCAAGCTGCACGTGAAGTTAGTGGTCTAAATTTCTACTAAGCACTGAATAAATATCACAATCTGAGCATTTTAATAGCTCACACTACAAATAGCTAACACTGCAATAGGGAGTTTTGGGGGCTGACTGGGTAGTCAAACCCACTTGTAGGAGGCCTGAGTTTGGTTCCCAGCATCCACACGAGTAGCTTCACAACTGCGTGTAACTCTGGCTCCAGAGAACCTGACATACTCTTCTGGCCTTCATGGACCACATACATGTGATAATTAGGAATAAATCTTTTTCTTTTGTAAAGGTTTGTGTGCCACGTGTGTCTGCACCGTGTGTGCAGTGCCTGCAGAGGCCAGAAGAGGGTGTTGGATCTCTTGGAGCTGGAGTTACAGGTGGTTGTGAACCACTCAGGGTGGGCTTTGGGAACGGATTCTGGGTCCTCTGCAGAAGAAGCCAGCACGTTGAGATGGCACTGGACCATCTCTCCAGCTCCAAAACAAGTCTTTTTAAAAAAAGGGTTAAATGTGGAAATTCCAGCTTTGAGTGCTTAAAATGGTCTTTTCGTGTGTGATCTCACATGATCTAGTGCCATCCTATTTTCTATACTTTAGCGTGAGAATTCCATGCTTACGGTCATGCAGTCAGTCAGTAAGGTGGCGGTTTTATGACCTCCCCTGCTAAACTGTCTTGGAGACAGTCAACAGATGTACAATCGTGGATTGTCTCTCCTTAGTACACTATCCAGGCAGGTTGGAGATAACTGTGGTTCTCAGGGAGTTCATAATCTAATGAGGGAGATAAGAGATATTTACAAATAATTGTCACTCAAGGTAGGAAGAGATAAGGGGGAAATAATAAGCCGGGGCAGAGGTCTTGTGGGAGGTTGGCGGTTTCTAGCTTCCTGCTTTCCGTGCAGCCTGTGCTCCTTAGGTTGCATTTCTCTTGGGAGGACTGGACCTGAGGGAGGGACACCTGGGATTTCAGGAGTATGTTCTCTGCTCAACTGCAGCTACTATCTCGTGGGAATGACTGGCGTGCACGGCAGCATCCCGATGTCTTCTTGAACCGTGACGGGTTGGGCGAGCCCCACTGTTCTGATGAGTGCACCAGGGATGCGACCCCCACAGGTCTGGTGGGGGGGCAGGTGATCATCAGTGAATCAACAGTGCATGATGACAAAAGACCCATCAGCAGCAATATTTAGCTCATCCTCACTGTATGCCACCTGCTTTTCTAATTGCTTTATACCATTAAATTATTTAATCCTGTCTCATGAACCATAAAATTTCATTCTCTGCTGTAACAGAAATCCAAAAGTCTCCCCTTTCAAAACAAACCCCAAACTGTTCCGATGGTTGTGGGACAGATTGGGGAGACAGCAGCACGCATGGCCACTCGCCCCAGACGGGAGTCCACAAAGTAACTGCTGCGTCAGTGTTCAGTTTGGTGGACCAGTGAGTTTTCACTGGGGCTATTCACAGGAGGATGGGCGAAAGGTCCTTTACAAAGAGTAGGGAAAGCTCGGAAGTAGCTACATCCCCAGAAAATCCATCCCGGCACAGGCGACCCCTGGAAATATCACTTTCTGCAGTTTGGCTGGTCAGGGTCTCCAGCCTCAGCAATCGTTTAATCCTTTTTATAATGTTGGGATGAACCCTGAAGAAGCTTCCAGGCTCTAATTTTCTTCTGGTACCTGGACTTCAATTTGCCTTCTGTTTATACTTGGGACTGCTGGGGTAAATGTTTCAATTTGGAGAGAATGTTGCGATTCAGAGAAGCCATATGACACCCATAACTTATTTAGGTCAAAGGTTTAATAGTTGCTAGGTGATGGAGCTGGGACAAATTAAATTAAATAAAACATTTTGAAGAGCCCCTCTAAAATTACCATACTATAGGCATGTTTAAAAAGATTTGTTTTGGGGCTGGAGAGATGGCTCAGCGGTTAAGGACACAGGATGCTCCTCCATAGAACCTGGGTTGGATTCTCAGCACCCACAAGCAGCTCATAGCCTTCTGCAACTCCCGTTCTGGGGGACTACAGCATCTTCTCCTGGCCTCCAAGGATGCCAGGTGCTTATGTGGTACACAGACATACATGTGGGCAGCACACCCATTCATACAAAGTAATAAGATAATTAAAATTTTAAAAAGAGTTATTTATAATGTCGTGTGTGTGTGTGTGTGTGTGCATTCGGAGTGCCTGTGGAGGTCAGAAGAGGGTGTTGGAGCCTCTGGAGCTGCAGCCACAGGTGGTTGTGAGGTCACTCAGGTGCTGGGAACTGAACCTGGATTTATTCTGCAAGAATAGCAGTGTTCTTAACTGTTGAGCCATCTCTCCAACTCCATGCTAGGTATATTATGAAATGTCGAATTGGCTCAGTTCTTACATTCTCCTTAGCACGCATAAATGTGTGCTCAGTGGAGGGAGAGTGTTACATACATGTTTTTGTTCTTTTTAAAAGAATATGATGATGAAATGTCCCGGGCAGCTTGCGGAGCAGCTGCAAGTGGCAGCGCCATGCGGCGGGGGTGTCAGGGTTGCGTGGTTAGCTCTTAAAGTGAGCCAATGGAATAACACATGCTTATTATAATTTTAAATTTAAATTATTTTTGAGCCTTTCATACATTTATGTGTTTTCCAATTCTCTCTTCCTGCTTCAACTTCTGTTGTGTCCCGGCTCACAAATTCATATCTCCTTCTTCTTAATATTGCTCACACCCCACCCCCAGGTATTTACCTGCTGAGCGTACCTGAGACTACAGAACCTACCAGGAACTCAATCTAGAGAAATGGATTCTCTCTCGCTCTCAGCAGCCATTAATTGCCTTTAGCTGTTTTTCTAGGAGTGGGGCCTTGTGTTCATCCACGTTAGTACAGTAAGGGTTACAGCTCGGATGGAAAGGTATCCTGGCACCCAGGAGCCAAAGAATACCACAAAGTCACACTACACAGCAAATCTCTCAGAAGAGATTTATTGGGAGAGAAAAACCAGGAGAGTGGCTGCCTCTGCTTGGGGGAGAAACAGCAGCAAACTGAACAGGATACAGGACTTATCTAGGGTTTCTTAGGAAGGAGGTGGGACTTTCCAGGGTGGAGATTGGTGGGATTTTATGTCTAGAGATTTGGCTTTTTACTCTGTAGGGAGGGGGCAGGGTCCAGCAGTTGGGGCGGTTAGAGTGTTCTGTGGGTGGAACCTGGCAGTTAGAGGTCCTGGGGGAGGGGCCTGGCCCTTGTGCAGCTAGAGGGGATTACAGACAAGTCCTCTGGAGTTGTCCTTCTGCTGGTTGTTGGGAGTTCAGGGGGCAGCTCCCCTACTGTCTGGCAGCAGGTGTCCTGGTCTTCTAGCTCTTGTGATCTCTCTGCTTCTTGCTGTTTTCCCTGGACTTAGGTGTAGTGGTTGCCTTGTAGATGTGTCTGTCAGTCGGGGTTAGTTTTGCACATCTTCTCTACAGTGTGAGCTGTTGTGGGCTACATTTAACTGTGAATTTAAGGATAAGGATTCAGAACACAGAGATTGCGTGGTGGTAGTAGGCTAGGGTCTACGACCTCTCCAGCCTTTGGTTGTTGGCTAGGTTTAGAGAACCAGACCTGAATTCCCTCTTCTAGAACAGGACTAAAGTCAAATTTGACAGGTGTTGATTACCCCCCAAGATAACAATGCCACCACTATTGCACCACTGGGGAGTGCTTACCAGAACAGTCGCCAGTGTGGTTTGTAGGCTCTGCAGCTAGGTAGTGTTATGGTTTAAATAAAATGCTGCAGGTTCCCTGAGGAGTGCAGTGGCAGAAACGCTGCAGGTCGCCGAGCTGTGACAGTGGACAGAGGGTCACGAGACCACGCTGCAGGTCCCAGAGCCAGCAGCGGAAGGCAGCGGGAAGTGGGTCCCGAGACCTTGGCAGGCCACGAAGGCATCTGGTCCTGGGCAGGGAGCCATGCATCGGGTGAGAAACAGAGACATGGGTAGGCTCGCTGTGCAGAGTGAAGTTGGATATTCATTTAGTGGGATATGGAAGAGAAGGAAAGAAGGGGAAGAGCAGAGAGAGAGGGAGAGCGAGAGAGAGAGAAACAGAGGAGGAGGAAGGGAAGGAGTGGGGAGAAGAGAGAGACAGAAGCTACCTCTTAGAGAGAGAGAGGGAAAAGGAAGGACTCGGGCTGCAGGCAGTAAGGAAGATCCGCCTGCCTCGGCGGTGGATTCGAGCCATGGCACCAATGCAACGGTCTAAGTAAAATGCTACAGGTCCCCGAGTGACAGCAGGCAGTGGGTACCGAGACCACGGCAGGCCATTAAGGCAGCTGGGTCTCAGGCAGGAAGCTACGTGGCGTGTAAGAGACGGAGATGGATAGGCTTGCCATGCAGAGTGAAGTTGGATATTTACTTAGTGAGTTATGGAAGGGAAGGGGAGAAGAGGGAAGAGCAGAGAGGCAGAGAGAGAGAGAGAGAGAGAGAGAGAGAGAGAGAGAGAGAGAGAGAGAGAGAGAGAAACAGAAGGGGAGAAGGGAGAGACGGAAGTTGCCTCTTTGAGAGAGAGACAGAAAGGAAGAACTCAGGCTGGAAGCTGAAGATCAGCTTGCCTCAGTGGATGGAGAGGGAGTGGGCGTGACTTGTCTCTTAAAGGGACAGACAGACCATTACAGGTAGGATTATTGATTATTTCTCTCCCTTGGCAGTTTGCCCAACCATGAGAGCTAGTTCTCAAGGAGAAGGCTTCCTGGTCAGTTCAATTTGATTCTCATAAATTCTGTGTGCTGTGGTGTCTTTAGTAATAGGGTCTTCTCTTCAAAATCTGGGAGGAAACCAGGAGCACTGACAATAGCCTGTGTTTTGGGGGAGCCTTGTGAACCCCCCCCCCCGACAAAGTGCTATTTTAAGTGGAAATATGCACAGACTAGGCTGGTACTCCTACATCTTGAATTAACTGTACCTCAGGTTTCCCCCTCCTGAGTGTTAAAAAGATCAAAAGTCCTGTTTTGTGTGTAGAAGTCCCATGCATCTCTTTGAAATTGCATAATCCTTAACATTTTTTTTGAGTAAGATATTTTAGATGGAAGATTGATTTCCAACTTGTGTATTCCAGTGCATTCTAGACCCGAGTTGATGGACTGCCTTCCTCCTTAGGTGTTGACTCGGTGACCCAGCGGTTTCAAGGTCTCCTCTGATCAGGCGCTCTTGTTTATAGTCTGTGGTTTTCCTGGTAAATACAGCTATTTCAGAAGAAAGCAAACCCTGCTGGCGGGTGGTGATGTTTGTTTTACAAATGCTTGGAAGTGGTTTGGAAGCTGTCTTCCAAAGAATAAGGTGCACACTAATCTCACAAAGCTGCTCTGGGCCACTGAGATCCAGTCTCAGCTGGCTGCACACCACGGGAGGTGGTTACACTGCTGTTTGCAGAGACCCAAGAGCAGCAGAACCCTGGAAGAAGACAAGCTGACCTGGAGGATGTCCTGCCCTGGAATCACAGAGGGCTAACACGGTGGTGTCTTGAGGTAGCATTTGAGTTGTTGTAGTGTTTAGTGACATGGCTGTGGACTGCTGTCCTGATTTTTGTAGGTGTCCTTCATGAAGTCTGGGCAGCCTTCTGCTTGGAAGAGGCCTCCTGGTTAAGCATCTTGAACTGATTGTATCTGCATAATTAAATACCCAGATGTGGAAAATTTTGGAAGTGAAGTTGTTGAAGAGAGTTGGTTGTGTGGCTGGATTCTGAAGTGTGGTTGTAGCCAAAAAATATTCAGTTTTTCAAATGTCACATTGAAAAACAAAGAAAACTAGCTGTCATGGTGGCCCAGTGTGTGAAACCATAGATACAACAGCAGCGGACTGGAGATGATGTTTAGTGTAAAACAGTAACTTATTGTTGTGTATGAGATTGTATTATATAGTGTGTGCATGGGTGTGTATTCCTAGGTGTGTCTGTATATAGTGTGTGCATGTGTATGTATTCCTAGGTGTGTCTGTATATAGTGTGTGCATGTGTATGTATTCCTAGGTGTGTCTGTATATAGTGTGTGCATGGGTGTGTATTCCTAGGTGTGTCTGTATTAGTGTGTGCATGGGTGTGTATTCCTAGGTGTGTCTGTATAGTGTGTGCATGGGTGTGTATTCCTAGGTGTGTCTGTATATAGTGTGTGCATGGGTGTGTATTCCTAGGTGTGTCTGTATTAGTGTGTGCATGGGTGTGTATTCCTAGGTGTGTCTGTATATAGTGTGTGCATGGGTATGTATTCCTAGGTGTGTCTGCATATAGTGTGTGCATGGGTGTGTATTCCTAGGTGTGTCTGCATTAGTGTGTGCATGTGTGTGTATTCTTAAGTATGTTTGTATATAATGTGTGCATGGATGTGTATTTCTAGGTATGTTGTATATAATGTGTGCATGGGTGTGTATTCCTAAGTATGTTTGTATATAGTGTGTGCACGGCCAGAGGCCAACATTGAGTATCTTTCTCCATCACCCTCCACCTTATATTTAAAATAACTTAAGTTGAATTTTACTTATCATTTATTTGTGTGCATACATACACACACACATACACATACAGCACACATGCATGTGGGTACACCGTGGCATGTGTGTGGAGGTTAGAGGACAACTCTGTGAAGTTGTTTTTCTCCTTCATCTGTGTGCAGCTTCTAGAGATCTAACTTAGGTCCTTAGGCTTGTACGTTAGGGCAGCAAATGCCGCTACTGAACCTGGAGCTTGCCATTCAGCTAGGCTGGGGAGCCAGTGAGCCCCAGGAATCCTCCTGTCTCTGCTCTCCCAGTCCTGGGATTGTACGTGTGTGCCTCTTGCTGTGCCTAGCCTTCTATTCTTTTAAAAAATGTGGGTGCTGAGAATCTGACCTCAGGTTCTTACACCTGTAAGGTCAGGTTTGAACTATCCAAACCATCACCCAGCCCCTAGCTACTACTCCTATAAGGTCAGGTTTGAACTATCCAAACCATCACCCAGCCCCTAGCTCCTATTCCCAGCCACAGTTTTGTCTCTGTGGTTTTTTTTCTTCCAATGTTAAAGGTGTCACCAGGCTGTGGTGGCACACACCTTTAATTCCAGCACTCGGAAAGCAGAGGCAGATGAATTTCTGTGTTCAAGGCCAGCTTGGTGTGCAGAGTGAGTTCCAGGACATCCAGAATCCTGAGCCATCCGAGTGACATGGCTTCCTACTTTGACCCTCCGTGGAGGATGGGTAGCTGTGCCTAGGGGGCTTTTCCTGATCTCCCGCCTGCCCCTTTGCCCTTCTCAAGAACTTTGTCAACTATCCCAGGATCCAAGTAGCCTAGACATGCTGGCTTCCCTGACCAAGCCTTCGGTGCTTAGGAAGGAGGAGGCACTGGCACACGATCAAGAGAACTCGCTGCAGATGCCCTGCGTGTTTGCTGGCATCGTGTACTGCAGCCAAGCAGCAGGCCATAGCACGAACTAGGCGACTGGAGGAGTTGTGCACAGGGTGTCCTTGTGGCTCCCCTGGTCTTTTGAGAGGAGGGTGTACAAGATCTAACTATATTCATAACGATTCTAGGGCATTATTGGCTTTCTTGGGTCTTATTCTTTACTGTTCATACAGTGTCTTCAGGAACTGCATGACGTCACTTTGGTGGTTGGAAAAAAAAAGACACTTCAATATCCTCTTCATAGAACAGGAGAAGACAGGGGATGTAGGCAGTTTTGGAAGACCACATGTGATTCTCAGAGGAAATCAAGCCCATGCAGTGTTCCTCTGGGTTCTAGTACACGGTTTAGCTTCCATTTTCTTTCTCTCTGACAAAGTTTGAGTTTTCTTGGGTAAGCAAATTTTAACCAAAGGACTGAAGGTGGTTATCGTCCCCTGATCCTCTCAGCCTCTCCCTGTGCTGAGGAAGAGAAGGACTCGAGGAGGATTGAGAGACCAAGGCAAGGGGAAGGCTGGAGACCACAGTCTCCGGCTCCAGCTCAGCACACCACATCACCACATCTGGGGGAACCCCAACACACTTCCTGAAATGCGGAGCACGGCTTTAGTTTATCTGTATCACTTAGGTGGAATTGCATTGGGTTTTCTCGATTGCTACAGTGTTTGCCTTCTTTTGCTCAGACTTTGCTTGGATTTATTGAGAGTGATTGCCAGAAGGTTGCGCATCTTGCCCTGCCCAAAGCTCTTTTGGTGACCTTATGCATCCTCCATGGTTCCCAGGTCACTACCTCTAGGTGCTCTTCAGTCTTTGAAGGAATGCTGTCACCTGCTAGCTATGGGCACCAGCTCACAGTGTCAGTCTGTCTGGTTTCATTTGTCTAGATTTGCCTGTTGTTTGCGAAACCGCTTTTAATTTTCTTAGGTAAGATACAGTTTTACAATAGAATTCGGCCCCAGTATTTAAATAGCAGCTGTGGAGGGAAGGGCAACAGTTACAAATGGTTCTTTGCCGCCCTTTGAAAGGAGCCTTTCTGTGAGGAAGCGCCCCCGCCTTGCCACCCTGGGCTAATTTACATGGAAAAGGGGAAACACAGGACTCATTTGAATCTGGTGCATAAATTAGATCCTTGCCAGACAAATGTGAAGGAACAAACTCGGGTGTTTCTCAGACAGGACATTTTTACCCCAAGATAGTTAATGTAATGGATATGGCCCAGTCAGCTCCATCTGTCCAGAAGTGGATTTCTTTTTTCTGTAGCTTTTGTTGATCCCTTTTCTTGTGTCTTCACTTTGATGGACAATGGGGTTGGTTGGAGGCAGATGAACCTCCTGTTGTCAATCATCAGGAGGAGCCACACTTGTCCGGAGCTCAGTCTTGCAGGAGACCCTTGCCAGTTTGTATTCTTCACCAAGGCAACAGAAACAGCTGTTGGAAAGGCTGTTTAAGCTTTCACTAAGCAGTCATGTTACTATCAGCACCAGGCAGAAGATAAGGGCAGAGGCACGGTTTTATGCTCCGTGCATGCCTGTGTGGTGAGGTTTTGTTTCCTCTGGGGTCTGCGCAGCCCCCTCTTCTGGCTTAGGAACAATTTGTTTCTTTTCCATGAGACTCATCTCTGTGTTGCATGGGCTGACTTGACCCTGAGCTCTGTAGGTTGAGGGTTGCACCCTGGAAGCCTTATTAACCTGGGTGATCAGAGAATGTAGTCTCAAGGTTCAGCATTACTCTGCACTGTTTTGGGGCCACCCTCCCACCACTTGGGGCGCACACACCACTGACTTTATCTTTGGGGTGTGCACCCCCAACTCTTCCTTCACACTGCCACAGCTGCACTTGGTACTTCCTTACAGTAACATCTTTCAGCTATGTCTGATGGCCTGGGGAGCTTCACGGGTGTTCTCAGCAAGAACATTTGACTCTATTGATTTGCTTGGTCAAGAGAACAGTGTACCATTTTTACAGGTTGCCTCGGGCCTCTTACAGGACAGGAAATGCTAATTTTATTTGAACTAAGGAGAGCATAGAAATGCCTTTGTTAGTTCAGTACAGAGCAATAGCTAGGGAGCAGGGACCATGAGGGATGGGCGTGCAGGTTGCTGCAGGTGAAATGACTTCAGAGGAAACTTCTAGGCCTGCTGCTCTGCTCTGCCTGGGCGCCTCCTTCCAGGGCAGTCTGTGAAGACTTGAGCCGTCCTCCCTCCCTCTCTTCTTCCCTCCCTCCTTCCTTCCCTCTTCCCACTTCCCCTCACCCTCCCTCTGTCCATCTTTCCTTTCTTCTTTCCTCTTCCTTTCCTTTCACTCTGGTCTTGAACTCACAGAGATCTGCCTGCCTCAGCCTCACAGGTGCTTATGACACCAGTTCCTATTAAATATCGGCATGCACTCATGCTTGGCGTCTGGTGAAGACAGGACAAAGATTAAAAGGGGGGATGGTGTGTGAGAAAGTGGGGGCAGAGTCGGGGAGAGACCAACCATGGAACAGGGAAGGATCCAGGTGACAGACCAGCTGCAGGACAAGGAGACCTAAGAGGGGACCTCATTCCGGGTTTTTAATTTGGGTTCTTTTCTTTTAAATCATATCTTAGTGAATATTACTATCCCTGGGATTACAGTGAATGGAAGCAATTACTCCTAACCCTCTCAGAACTGTGTCTGAGCTTCCAGGCCGCCTTAGCCGGGAGAGTCTGCGCGGCCAGCCACCCACTCTTGTTTTGGCATCTCCTACATCCCATGGCGGGTGTTTTATGTGTTTCCGTAAGGACTCTGTCTACGGTGTTATCACAACACCAGGTGCTTCTCTGATGAATCTTATCAGATAGGCAGGGGAGAAGGAACAGTTGGCCCGAGCACACGTGTTCCCGTGTGATTTGAGGACTTGGTGACGTGAAGAGAACCAGCTAACCGTTACCCAAACCAACAGGATGCCGTCAAGATGACCCAGGGGCTCAAGCTTTGTGATGGTTTTGTTAACTGACAGGGCTCCTAAAATTAAGACAAGTTTTACATTTTTATTAATTGTGTTGATAGGATCTCCTTATGTTCTTCTGACTGGCCTGGAGCTTACTATGAAGACTAAGCTGTACTTGAACTCACAGAGATCCACCTGTCTCTGCCTCCCCAGTGCTGGGATTAAAGGTGTGCACCACCACACTTGGCCTATGAGATTTTTAGATGCGTACTATGAAATTTTAAAATGCTAAAAGAAATCAGTTATTTTTATTGTGTACATGTGCTTGCACACGCCATGACACGTGTGGTCATCAGAGGACATTTCTGAGAGTCGACGCTCTCCTCCTACCATGCGGGGGTCCATGAACTGGACTCAGGTCCTCAGCCTTGTTAGCCAGCGTCCTTACCCACTGAGCCACCTCCACATCTCCTGTTTTTCTTAAAGGAGTCTGGGGCAACCCACTGGGGCTCTCCCGTGTTGCAACGAGCTGTTATTCTACTCCTTAATAAAACCTTGCTTTCTCCACCTCCCCAAAGGAACTTCTTACCCATAGAGCAAATTATTACTACTACATATGCATAGACCCTGAGCTCTGTAATGGAGAGGGATTCTCCATGTGGTTCTGATAGTTTCATATCTGGGTTTTGGACATTTGAACCTTCTAGTGTGAGGTGATGTGTCTGACATGAGTTGATGGAGGTTTATTGTGAAAACATGGAGAGGGGAAGGAAGGTAGAAGCCAGTTTTGGACGCGCTGCCTGAGCCTCGCGGCTAGAGCAGCAGGAAGAGTAGTGAGACTGAGAGCCACCCCAGCTATGAAAACTGTTCCCGCGGAGACGGCTCGTCACTGCTCTGCACTCTGGGACACAGTCATCGTTCAGCCTTTTCGAGTTGCTGTCCTATGACAGGAAGTGAGCGTTGACTTTTCATGGGGGAGACAAGACCAAATATCTACTCACGCCAGATGGGACACCAAAGGCAGACAAGGAGATGATCCCACCCAAGCCCAGTGTGGCTAACCCATGAGTTCAGCTGGCTTGTTATTAGGAGTATGAGTGACCCCCAAACATCCGCAGCACAACAGAGCTGCACTCTGGCGTGGGTGGTGAGTTCTCCATCCCACCCTGTAAAGTTACCCTCTACCCCGTCGCGCCTCCCGACACCCTTGCCACAGAGGCAGAGGTGCACACAGTGTCGGGGCAGCAGAGAGTGCTGCAGTCTTAGCGGGGGGGCCAGTGAATGTCTAGTCCATGAGTGGTCTTGTGGGACTCTTGAGGTCGTCACGGCAGCCGTGATTAAGATGGTGTTCCTAGATGATGGTGTGCCACAGCCTGGAGCACAGAAGACCACATCTGTGTCCCGTACATGTACATGATACTGAACGTGTACATTTGCAGCATACCCAAAGGAATTGAGAACAGAGAAGTAAGCAGCATAAACCTGTTTTCTGTACTTTCTGTCACACTCCCCTAGAAAACACACACCTTTTCTGGAGCCTTCTGTCATGGTGTTTGCTGTCATTATGGCTCAGCTGTTAGCTGACTGGCTGATCCTGGGCAGATAGCTGATCCTGGGCAGATCATCTAACTGTCTTCTAAAGTGAGGGCAATTATGTGTGCTTTGAATTGCTTTGGAGATTAAATTCAATGAGATGTTTGAAGTTTTTTGGTATAATGGCTGTTTGTTGGCTAGTCCCCCTTCATTTGTGAGTTGCTTTCTATTTTCCTCAACCTCTCTCCTGTTCATTTAAGGTGTCTGCTTTCTGTTCTTTTGCTCTGGGGCTTTGCTGGCTGCCCTGTTTCTGCTGACTTTCTTCTGAACTCTCCTGTGTAGACAGAGGATCTAGTTAAGTTCACTGGTTGTGATTGTCCCATCTCCCCTGGAATAATACCGACTTTGTGGTTACAGTGTAGTTGGCTCTTTTGTGTTGTCAAGGATGTTGTTTTGGAAATAAAGGACTAAACCAATAAAGACTTCATAAGACTACCTGGTAGCGTGGGCCCCTGTGAGAAGGTGGGCTCCTGTTATGGTGGCTTCCTCTTCCACCCTCATGTCCTAGAGTGACCGACCCTCTGCAGATGACACAGTAATCGAGCATGTTAATTGTAACAAAATGGTGGGAAGGGAGGGCTGATGTGGTATGGTTCAGAGAGATTTGCAGCTCTGCCACCCAGACAGACAGTTGCCTTACTTTAGATGAGGCCTAGGCAGTTGGAGCCGATAGCCAGGGCATCTGTCTGTCCAGACACAAGAGTTAAAGTCAGGAATGTGCTGAACATTGAACTTGGAAACCTAGGTCTCTGACCTGAAGCTCAACCTCATGATGATTTTTTTCCTGAGTTGGAAAAATCTTCTCTTGGTTTGAGTAGGTCTGCCACATGGAACCCGACCCAGTGTTCACAGCAGTAGTTAGAGACAGGCCTTGCTCTTTACAAGGCTACAGAACAGTGTTCTCTGCCTTCCTAATACTGTGACCTGCTGATACAGCTCCCATGTTGCAGTGACCCAACCAAAAATTATTTTCATTGCCACCTTATAACTAATTTTTCTACTGTTATGAATCATAGTGTAAATGTTTTTTTGGAGATAGAAGTTTGCCAAAGGGGTTGTGACCCACAGTTTGAGAACAACTGTACGGGGATGGGGTCATTTCTTGCTCTCTTGATAGCTTGTATAAAAACATGTAAGGAACACGTTGTTCCTCATGTTGTGGCTTCCATTTTTCTCCATTCTGCGTCCCGCTGTCCACCAAGTTAATACCAAATAGCAGCTGTAAAGGTCCTTGCGGGCGATGATGGGGAAATTCCATGTGACCAAAATCATGACATCATCCTGAAGCAGATAATTTAAAATTACTCTTTTCTTTATGAAGTCATAGAAGGCACAGGCTATAATTAAACATAGAGCATTAATGCCTTTGATATTTTCCTAAAAATATTTAACATTGTACGTGCATGATACGTGTGGGGTACACACATGTTACTGTGTGGGTGTGTGTTGATTCTCTCCTTCCACCGTGTTGGCTCTGGGATCAAATTCATGCCTTTACCTGCTGCACCATCTAACTGACTGTCATTTAGTTTCTTCTCCTTTTAAATTAATTTTTAGTTAGCACACAACATGATGGGTTTCATTAAGACAGTTTTATGGGTGGATATTGTACTTTGCTTATATTCAGCCCATCTCGTATCTATTTTGTCTTTTGAGATGGCCTCACAGTGTCGCTAACCTCAAAGTGAGGATCCTCCTGCATCAGCCTTCTGAGTACTGGGGTTATTCATATATATATTATATATGTATAATATAATATATATTATAAAATACCTGGTAGGTGTTTGGTTTTAGTACAACTTTCATGATATTAGCCAGAATTGCTAGCACTAAAAAAAAAAAAACAAACCCACACAGACTAATAGGTATTAGTCCTAGTATTTTTTGAGACAGAAAGACTTTGAGTTGTCACGTGAATGTATAAGTTGATTGTGCGGCCCATGCTTTGATTTCTAATGTGAATCAACTCTTTGACTGTGCTGCCCATACCTGCAATGCTCTAACCCAGGGAAAGGAGGAGTTCCTGTTCTCAGAATTCATCAGCAGATCTGAGGCCACACTTGTAGCTCAGTGGTAGAGCATTTTCCCAATATGCGCAAGGTCCTGGGTTCAGTTCCCATCACTGAAGGAAAAGAATGAGGAATGGGACAGATAATGTATTATGTCTTAGTCTTCCTTTGCTAGTTCAGAAATAAAAGCAGCAGTTAGAACTCACTAGTGGAGTCTGAACTGAAAAGATTACACATGTGGTTTCTTGTCAGCAGCTCCTGTCCTCTTACACCATGGAATGAGCACTGGCTTTCCCTAGACTCTGAGGCCTCGTGCTTTATGGGTAATACTGACTGTGGCCTTGGATTATGGTCCATGCTGACCTCTCCCC
This sequence comes from Myodes glareolus, assembly GCF_982192425.1. Lineage (NCBI taxonomy): Eukaryota > Metazoa > Chordata > Mammalia > Rodentia > Cricetidae > Myodes > Myodes glareolus. The sequence continues at coordinate 6,039,057 of NC_142028.1, forward strand.
TGAACAGTTAAAGTCAATGCTAATGAATCCTAGGTTCACTTGTAGTATCCTTTTGAATTGCACTTCCTCTACAGAGCACAGATAGTAACCCATGAACATTTAATAGAGGGTAGGGGGCTGGCGCAGGGGTAGAGTGCCTGCTGTGTGAGTGTGAGGGCCTGAGTTCATTCCCTAGATGCCGTGTCAAAACGCCAGGCATGACGGTGTGCCCATGTGATTCTGTTGCCATGAAGACAGGTGATCCCTTGGAGATTGCTGGCCAGCTCCTCCAGCTGAATTGGCAAACCCCAGGCCACTGTCTCGAAACCAAAGTGTATAATGATTGTTACATCTGAGGTTGGCCTCCACACACCTGTACACACACATGCATCTGCACATACACACAGACTTAACCAGTAGTTAGCCTGTTGGCCTCCACACACCTGTGCACACACATGCACCTTCACCCACACAGACAGCCTGTTGGCCTCCACATGCCTGTATACACATGTGCCTGTGCACACACAGATGGCGTCAACAGTCTCTTGGCTAGTGGACTCAGAGGTTTGCCTGTAGCCATTTCACCTGTTCCAATTTATAGCATTTGCATGCACAGTGTGAAGGAGAGAGAATGCAATGATGGTTAGGGTCGACTATCCCTCAAGGATGGTTAGGGTTGACTTTATCAAGGATGGTTAGGGTCGACTATCAAGGATGGTTAGGGTTGACTATATCAAGGATGGTTAGGGTCGACTATCAAGGATGGTTAGGGTTGACTATATCAAGGATGGTTAGGGTTGACTATATCAAGGATGGTTAGGGTCGACTATCAAGGATGGTTAGGGTTGACTATATCAAGGATGGTTAGGGTTGACTATATCAAGGATGGTTAGGGTCGACTATCAAGGTTGGTTAGGGTTGACTATATCAAGTTACTAATATTTCTGAAGTCTAGGAGTGTGGTAGATTTTGTAGTTCTTTGACATTAAGACGTGGTTGGAAAATGAGTCTTTTCTCCCGTGAGGAACCAAGAATCTCAGGACTCATAGTCACACCAGGTCACATCTGTTGATGGAAAGCAAAGCCTTTAGTGCTTAGGGAGTATGCAGAACTCTGGACTGGTAGCAGTTTAATAGGCTATTAAAGGCAAGAAGAGGGTGAGGAGGAGGAAGAGGGAGGGTAAGAAGAGGAGGGAGGGACTGAGAGGCAGGGGAGAAAAGAAGAGTAATAATAATTGTGGGGAAGCAAGCAAGCAGGAAAAATTAATGAACTACTTTTTTTTGTGATTTTAAATGCCTGATTTTGTGTATAACTGAGAACCTCAGATAAAGCCATGTGCACCTGTGTGGTGCGTAAGGTCATTTCTCAGACAGTTTGTCCCTAACTGCCAATGCTGCTCTGATTTACCTGGATATTTAGCAAGGTGTGTTTCTGTGGGTTTGAAAGAGAATCTGGAGGCGTCTTTTGCTCATTTTCTTTTTTATGTGATTTGTGGTTTTATTCATATATTGTGTATCTTTTTAAAATTTTTATTGCCTTTTATTGAGCTCTGCATTTTTCTCTGCTCTCCTCCCTCTTCCTACCCCTTTTACCCTCTCCCAAGGGCCCCATGCTCCCAATTTACTCAGGAGATCTTGTCTTTTCCTATTTCCCATGTAGATTAGATCCATGTATGTCTCTCTTAGGGTCCTCATTGTTGCCTAGGTTCTCTGGGATTGTGATTTGTGGGCTGGTTTTCTTTGCTTTATGTCTAAAAGCCACTTATGAGTGAGTACATATGATAATTGTCTTTCTGTGTCTGGGTTACCTCACTTAAAATGATGTTTTCTAGTTCCATCCATTTGCCTGCAAAATTCAAGATATCATTATTTTTTCTGCTGTGTAGTACTCCATTGTGTAAATGTACCACATTTTCCTTATCCATTCTTCGGTCGAGGGACATTTAGGTTGTTTCCAGGTTCTGGCTATAACAAACGATGCTGCTATGAACATAGTTGAGCACATGTCCTTGTGACATGATTGAGCATCTTTTAGATATATACCCCAAAGTGGTATTACTGGGTCTTGAGGAAGGTTGTTTCCTAATTTTCTGAGAAATTGCCACACTAACATGCAAAGGGGCTGTACCAGCTTGCATTCCCACCAGCAATGCAGGAGTGTTTTCTTTACCCCACAACCTCTTCAGCATAAATTATCATCAGTGGTTTTGATCTTGGCCATTCTTACAGGTATAAGATGGAATCTAAGAGTTGTTTTGATTTGCATTTCTCTGATGACTAAAGATGTTGAACATTTCCTTAAGTGTCTTTCAGCCATTTTAGAATCCTCTGTTGAGAGTTCTCTGTTTAGGTCTGTACTCTATTTTTTTTTATTAGATTATTTGTTCTTTTGATGACCAATTTCTTGAGTTCTTTGTATATTTTGGAGATCAGACCTCTGTCTGATGTGGGGTTAGTGAAGATCTTTTCCCATTCTGTAGGCTACCATTGTGTCTTGTTGACCATATCCTTTGCTTTACAGAAGCTTTTCAGTTTCAGGAGGTCCCATTTATTAATTGTTTCTCTCAGTGTCTGTGCTGCTGGGGTTATATTTAGGAAGTGGTCTCCTGTATGGTAGCCATTTTCATGTAACCACTCAGAGAATTTGAGTCAAATTAGTTAAGAAGCTAAACAAAGTAATGCTCCCCAACACACACACACACACACACACACACACGCACACACGCACGCACATGCACACACATGCACATGCACACACACACAAACTTGAACTCTTTGGAGAGAAGCCTAATTTATGCAGCAGTACAGTTTTGGGACACTACGTGGACACCCCCTTTCTCTCACTTATATGCATTTGATTGAGGAGCATGAATTAATTGTGAATAGCCCCAATGTGTTTAGTAACAAAGTGTAGGAGTTTGCCAGACCAAGTCTGTGGTGCTCTTGGCAAACTAGGGACTACACAACTGGCTGGGTGGTAACCCCATAAACAAGGACCATCAGGAGTCTTCAGGACTGTTTCCATGGAGGCACCCACTACGCCAGGACCCAGAGCAATGCAGGAAACAGTTTTCAGCTCCCAGGAGGCAAATTATCAGGGTGGTCCCAGCTCATTTCCTGTGCACAGGCACAGGGGCTTCCTGAGCCCCAAAGGGAACACTGCTGCTCTCTGAAAGTGGGACTCAGAGAGAGAATGTGCTCATTCTCCAGACTGCCGCATTTGCATGCAGAGTGCAAGCAAGCTTCAGAGAAACAGCTCTTGGAGCCGTGGCAGAGCAAGCCTCGCATGGGTGCAGTGTATGTGTGTGTGTGTGTGTCTGTGTGTCTGTGTGTGTGTCTGTGTGTAAAATGTATGCACAAAAGTATTGTGCACAGTGTGTGTTTGTATGTGCATAATGTGTATGGATGCACATAGTGTCTGTTGGTGTGCATGTACGCACAGTGAGTTTGTGTATGCACAGTATGTGTGAATGTGTGTGTTCACAGTATGTATGTGCAGTGTGTATGCATATAGTGTGTGTGTGTGTGTGTGTGTGTGTGCTGTGAGAACATGGCATTTTGAGATTTTTATCCACTTGAAGTCCCTGCTTAGATTCTGTGGGGTTATTCAGAAATTTAACCTTCAGTTTATGAATTTAGGGTGCACACAATCTTGTTAGGGAGCTAAGAATCAATGTGGAAGATAAAGACCCACAGAATGGTTTATATTTGTAGATGAATAGTTTATATGACAGGGGACAGAGAAGGGAATTCCTGTGTGGTTGTGTCGTCAGGGAAGCCTCCTGGAAGAGTCGAAGTTTGGCTTGTGAATGAATTTTTTTCTCATTCCCTGTCTCTGTCTCTTTCTCTCTGTCTCTCTGTCTCTCCATGTCTCTCCATCTTTGTTTCTCTATGTCTCTGTCTCTCTGACTCTGTCTCTCCATTTCTATTTGTCTCTGTCTGTCTCTTGTCTGTCTCTATGTCTCTGTCTCTCTGTCTTTCTCCATGTCTCTCTGTCTCTGTCTGTCTCTGCCTCTCCTTCTCCCAACTTCCTTGAGACAGCATCTCCCTCTGTATCGCAGGCTGGCTTTGAACTCACTCTGTAGTGCAGGCTGGACTCAAACCGATGACATCCTCTTGCCTGAGCTTCCCAGGTGCTGGGATCACAGGCGTGTGCCATCATGCCCATCATGGAAATGGCAGCTCCTGAACATTTGCAGCCCCTGTGTCTGGTACCTGGATTCAGACTTGAGTTATGAGTGAGGAGCTCTAGAAAGCTGTGGACGCTGTCTGTTAACCGTGTTTCTGGGAAACAGTCCACTCCACCCCAGGGGACAGAGAAGGGACGTACTCTTGTCTACATGAGTGCATGGGTGCTCGTGTCTGTGTGTGGACATGCAGAGACCTGAGCTAGAAACTGGGTGCCTTTCTCTAACTCCTCATTGTTTCCTTGAGACAAGATCTCTCCCCGACTGGAAGCTTACCACCAGTTCAGCTTGGTTAGTTCCCCAGGCGGCTCTCCGGACCCAGCTTTCTCATTCCCCATGCCCGTTATAGGAGTGTGTAGCCATGACCAGCTTCTTATGTGGGGGTGGGATTTGAATTCAGATCTTCATGTGTGCACATCAAGGGCTCCTACTCACCGAGTCCCCTTCCCAGATTCCCAATATTCTTAAATTTTGCTTTTTTTCTGGTTTGATTCCCCTATAGACTTCTGTAATTGAGGAATTCATGATTCCAGGATGGCACTGAAGAGTCCTTCTTCAAACAGTGGAAGTCAACTCCTTTGCTAGCAATTTTTCTAGCCTGCTAACCATTGGATTTGCAGTTCAGATGTTAGAAAATGAGTTCTGTAGCATCTGTCAGACTGTCAGCTTCAAGATTTATGCCTTAGATAAACTTTCCTGTCGGAAGTGGGCGGCTTTCATCTTCTGTCTGGACACAGTCACACAGAAGGGGAAGGTGACACCTAACCATTAGGAGCACCGACTATCGGCTGAGCAGGCTTCTGCTCCAGGTCACAGCTGCTTTCTGCTGTGTTTGCTCAGGGATGAAAGGGGAGCAGCGCCAGGCTCCTGTGCTTTCATCCAGCAGCCTGTGGTTTCTCTTCTCATGGCAGGAACGAGCCTGCTGGTACAGGCAAAGCTGCTCCTAACCACCGGGCAGGACAGGTCAGTGACTTGGAGAACACACACACTGCCCCTGCCTGGGGTGTCTCCCTATTGTAAAGCCATTTTCTGTGAAAAAGTTACACCTACTGCTGTTGGCATAAGTTAAAGTTAAGCTTGACTAATGTGTGTATGTGTGTGTGTGCATGAGTGTGTGTGTGTCCATGTGTGTGTGTGTGTGTGCATGAGTATGTGTGTGTGTGCATGAGTGTATGTGTGTGTGTGTGATATGTGTGCCACAGCACCTGTGTGGAAGTCACAGGACAGTTTTCAAGAGATCGCTTCTTCCACTCCATGGTCTGAGAGATCAAACTCAGGCTGTCAGGCATGGCAAAAGCCCATTACCCACCGAGCCATCTCACTGGCCCAGTTGGTCTAACTTTTAACAATAAACTTGTGATGATCTATAAATAAGTAATTTATAAATAGAAACAGTTTCCTCTGTATTTCCCATTTTTGTCTGTTGTATTTTTACCATTTTTTTTTTTTTTTTGGAGATAAGGTCTCATGTAGCCCAGGTTAGCTTTAAACTCACTGTGTAGCTGAGGCTGGCCTCGAACTCCCGACCCTCCTGCCTTTGTCTTCTATGTGCCAGAATTATAGGAGTGTAATATCAGGCCTACCCATATTTTTTTTGAAAGGCTCGTTATACCCACCTTAAGACAGCAAGGCACTCATCATCAACAACAGTAACAACAACCAAGAATGTTTCTCTTGCAGAATCGAGGCGTTGTTATTGTCTCATAGAACAGTGTCTGGTTTGCAGTATGTTCTCCGGGAGGCACTGTCAGCACACGCCCGGCTTTTCATCTTGGTTCATCTGTGACTGCTGTCTCTTACACCTCATGCAAAAATGATAAAACCCCTATAGGTTTTCCCTTTAATGTACACCGTACCTTCTGCCCAGAGTTTCTTAAGTCTGATGTGGCTCTGTGATTGACACCTCCCTTGCATGAGCCTCCCAATGGTCCTTTCTCTGCAGTCAGTGGAACAAGCCTGTAGAAGTTGGGGTTCACCAGCAGCATCTCTGTCTCACTCTGAGTGACATCCGGAGTCCCCAGGGGCCCCCTGATCCTGCCTAAGCTGGCTGGACCTCTGTGTGGCTGCTCTCCCCTGAAAGATGAGACACAGTACAATAGAATGTTAATGCTGATAATCAAATTTCTTTTTCTTCTTAAAATTCAGTGAGATCCAGGGAGATGACTCAGTGGGGGAACGGCGTGAGGCACAAAGGTAGACACCTGAGTCCATGTCCTCAGGACCCAGGTAAAATGTCGGCAGGTGTGACAGCTGCTTGCAATTCCAGCACTTGGGAGGTAGAGGCTGGACATCCCCAGGGAAGCAGCTAGCGAGGCTATAGCTGGGCGGGCAGACTCAGGGCTCAGCAGAGGCTTTGTCCCAACAAATAAAGTAGTGCGATTGTGAAAGGCACTAGTGTCAACTTCAGGTCTCTGCGTGAACACACACAAATGTGCACATTTACCACACCGCATGCGTGTCCACCCACATGTAAACAGACACACACGGTGAATCCCAGCCAACCACAACCATAAATCTTACAAGTGTGTCAGGTGTCACTGGAGGGGTAGCTGTGTGAAGTGTGTTTGTGCACTGAGTGCCTCTGTCCTGTAGCAGAGGTCATGGCGAGCCTGCAGGCCCCTCTGCCTCCGTGTTTGTGGATTCCAGTTAGGGATACTTGGGACCATACATGTGGCCTTTGTGGTGGGCGTCTCTCAAATCAGCAGTGCTTAACCCGTGGGTCGCGAACCCTTGGAAAAACCTCTCTCTTCAAAAATTTATATTACAATTAATAACAATAACAAAATTACAGCTTTGAAGCAGCAACTAAAATAATTTTATGGTTGGGGTCACCACAATGTGAGGAACTGTATTAAATGTCGCAACATTAGGAAGGTTGAGAACCACTGACTTAAATACTGTTCCCAGCTCATTCACACTGTGGTATGGACCAGTACCTCATCTTCTGCAGCAGATAAGATCTCGGTGTGTGGACAGAACATGCTTTGTCCTCCTGTCCGCGATGGGCGTTCGCCTGCTCTTGGCTCGGATGAGGATATGGGAGTGAGGCGTGTTTTACTCAGGCTGCTGCTGGGGAAGCAGCTCATCCTAACAAATTCCTTTCGGGGGTGAGTACAGATTGAATGTGTGTGAGGCAATTGCTACCCTCACACCGCACCCCAGCCCGCACCACCGCACCCCAGCCCGCACCACCGCACCCCAGCCCTCACCCTCACACCACACCCCAGCCCTCACCCTCACACCACACCCCAGCCCTCACCCTCACACCGCACCCCAGCCCTCACCCTCACACCGCACCCCAGCCCTCACCCTCACACCGCACCCCAGCCCTCACCCTCACACCGCACCCCAGCCCTCACCCTCACACCGCACCCCAGCCCTCACCCTCACACTGCACCCCAGCCCGCACCACCACACCCCAGCCCTCACCCTCACACCACACCCCAGCCCTCACCCTCACACCGCACCCCAGCCCTCACCCTCACACTGCACCCCAGCCCGCACCACCACACCCCAGCCCTCACCCTCACACCGTACCCCAGCCCGCACCCTCACACTGCACCCCAGCCCTTTATGTATCTACTCTCGTTTTTAATTTTGAGACAGCCATACCAAGTTGCCCAGGTTGGCCTTGAATTCACTCTGTATTAAGGTTTTGCAACAAGGTCTCACACTGTAGTCCAGGTTAGCCATGAGCTCTTGAACTCCCACCTCGGCTTCTGAGGTGCTGGGGTGACAGAGCACTCTGGCACCCCAAGAACTTACACTCTGATTACATGAATATTGCATGGCGCCCAGTGGCAGAGTTCCTGGGAAGGGAGCACGCATGGAACCAACAGCATGGGTAGTAAAACCTTTCCAAATGTGATGTGTTTATGTATTTTTACCGGTGCATATTCACTGTGTGTTGTGTGAGTTTACCAGTGCATATTCACTGTGTGTTGTGTGAGTTTATCGGTGCATATTCAGTGTGTAGTGCGTGTTTACCAGTGCATATCCACTGTGTGTAACATGAGTTTCACGGTGGTAATCCCAGCTTCCATTGTGCTCCTTGATGCATCCACCTGGAACTTCCTCTGCCCCCCCCCCCCCCCCACCTGGTCCCTCTCCTTCCCCGTCTGCCTTCTATTTCCATGTCAGGTCTGCACACCTCCTATTATGATTCTGTATAGAATCCAGGATCCACAAGAAAGACAAAGCACTTATTTGCACTTCTGAACGTGACTAATTTTTTTTAATATGATGTTTAACATGATTAGAGACAGGCAAGATGGCTCAGCAGGTAAAGATGCTTGCTGCGAAAGCCAGCTCACCTGAGTTCAATCCCTGGAGCCGCGTAAAGGCAGAAGGAGAAAACTGGCTCCACAGAATCGTCCTCTGACCTCCACATGGGCACCATGTCACTTGTGCCCTTGTCTCAACAATAATGAATTTTTTTAAAAAAACATTACTATTGTTAAAATAAAACCCACTAGAGCCAATTATAGCTGTCAGCCCAACACGACCTCGAGTCACCTGGACAGGAATCTCAATCCAGACCAGGTTGTCCAGGCCTGTGGACATATCTCTAGGGGTTGTCATGATGGTTGATTGATGTCAGAGGACCCAGTCCACCGTGGGCGGCACCATTCCCTGGGCAGGCGGTCCTGGGCTCTAGAAGGAAGCCAGCTAAGCATCATTTCTTCATAGTTTCAAGGCCCTGCTTAACTTCCTTCCCTGACACCTGTAAGGATGGGCTGTGACCAGTGGGCTAAAGTAAACTCTTTTCCTCCCTCAGCTGCTTTTGGTCCTGGTATTTGTCTCAGCCAGAGGAAGGAACCAAGAATGCAAGATATTCCAGGCTGTTCTCCCCGCAAATCAGAGCTACACGGCGGCTGGCTTCAAGTTTACTTCATCCATGTTTAGGAAAGTTTATCTCAGGAAGCTTAGCCAGATTTGCCGGCTGCACCCAGGGAGTGTCTTATCAGCCGATCATCAAATACTTTGGAAAGCTACCCTGGACAGGGAAGTCTCTAGAAATGATGAGGCATCAGGCAGCTGCCCCAGTGTTCCCAGCCTGCCTACCAGGCAACCACAAACAAAACATCCAGAGGAAAGCCTTCTGACTGTGAAGCATGGCTTCTGTCTTAACAGCGGTTATGAGAAGCCACTGATCCATGAAGAGCAGGCAGGCACCTGAGGGCCAGGTACAAATACGGCCATTAAAAAATTTTAAAAAAATTATCTAATCTTTATGAGAAGTAGAAAAAGACAAGATCTCCTGAATAAATTGGGAGCGTGGGAATTGTGGGAAGGAGTAGAAGGGGAGGGATTATATGAACAAGGGGCCATCAAGACCATGATGGGAAAATCCACAGAGACAGCTGACCCAAGCTCCTCGGGAGCTCACAGACTCTGGACCAACAGCTAGGGAGTTGACATAGAGCCATCCTAGGCCCTCTGCATGTGGGTGACAGTCATGTAGTTTGTCTTTTGTGGGGCCCCTAGCAGTGGACCTGTCTTTGGCGCATGAGGTAGCTCTTTGGAACTCATTTACTGTGATGGGATGCCTTGCTCAGCTTGAAGCCAGGGGAGGAGCTTGGTCCTGCCTCAACTTGATAGCCATATTTTGTTGACTCCGCAGGAGGCCTGACCCCTTCTGAATGGAGATGGAGGAGGAGTGGATGGGAGGTGGAGATAGAAGGAAAGATGGGGGAGGGAATTGAGGGAGGAGGGGAAACTGTGGTTTGGATGTAAAATAAATAATAAAATAGACACACCAAAAAATTTAAAAATTAAACAGTAATTTTTTTTTTCCCTATTCACTCATTTTAAGTGTTTACTCCAAGGAGTATTGGTCGCTACAGTGGAGCAGTGAGCGCTGCAGAGTCCCTCGGTTCCCTGTGGTCTGTCCTTGTGCCCACTCCTCCTTTACACCCCCTCCATACATCCCATCCGGTCCCCTCCAACACACACAACAGCTGATTGGTCCGTTCTGTCTTTAGCGCACGGGGACACGGCTGGTGAACCCACTTCCGCGCTCTGGGTCAGACTCTAACCTTTAAACTGGATTTCGTGACCTGTAAAATGACAGCAGCATTGATAGCTGGGAAGAAATTTCCATGGATTAAATAATCTATGCAACGATTTTTATTGGGTTTAGCACCTGGCGTTTAGTCAAGAGCTCTGTGTAGAAGCTGCTGGGTGTGGGGGAGGGGACAGTGAACTTTCATTTTGAGGGTTTCATATTGTACGCTGTCTTTGTGTCTAGCTTCTTTTGTTGAGTATAACATCTTTGTTAGCCTGGGGGCTCCTCCCGGCTCTCAGATGAGTTATGATTTGCACGTGTTTTGGTTGAATCCTATTCCATTGTATGGGTATACCACTATATGGTATTTAAAATTTGGGCCATTTTTTTCTTTTTCAGCTATTATGACTAAGCTGTGTAGCATTTGCATACAGAGTCCGTGGAAACTGCTGGGTGCGAGGTGGGGGATGGGGATGGGGCGGTCAGAGCACTCCTGACCTTTCCTCCCACCCTCTGAAGCTGTCAATCATTTTAAGTTTAGCCGTTGCCCTTCTGTGGTGGTTTCAGCCACACTTCTCTAATGACCAGGAGTGCAGAATATCTCCAGATTTCTTACTGTGTGTGTGTGTGTGTGTGTATTGAAAGGGTGTATAAATGCCCCAGCACAAAGGCCAGAAGACAGCTTGTGGGAGTTGGTTCTCTCTTGACCAGGTAGGCTCAGGGGTCTCGCCAGGCCATGGAGCCTGGACAAGTGCCTTTACCTGAGAAGCCACCTTGCCATCCATGAGCAGCTTCTTCATTTTTTGATACTTATTATTTTTTAAATTATTATTATTTTTTTAATTTTTATTTTTTCATTCAATTATTTATACTTCATTCCCTCCTCCCAATCCTCTCCCACTCCCCCTCATCCCTTCATCCCTCTCCTGCCCTGCTTGAGAGAGGGCCTGGAATCCTGCCCTGCGGGAAGTCCAAGGCCTTCCCCCTATATCCAGGCCTAGGGAGCTGTGCATCCATATAGACTAGGGTCCCAAAAAGTAAGAACATGCCATAAAAACAAATCCCAGTGCCTTTATCAATGGCTTCTCAATCAGCCCCCATTGTCAGCCACAATCAGAGAATCTGGTTTGATCACATGCTCATTCAGACCCGGTCCAGCTGGATTTCGTGAGCTCCCATTAGAACAGGCACACTGCCTCAGTGGGTGGACCAACCCCTCACAGTCCTGACTTCCTTTCTCGTCTTCTCCCTCCTTCTGCCTTTCAACTGGACCTTGGGATCTCAGTCCTTTGCTCTAATGAGGGTCTCTGTCTCTATCTCCATCTGTCGCCAGACAAGATTCTATGGTGATATTCGAGATAAGCATCAGTGTGATAGTGGGGCAAGGACAGTTCAGGCACCCTCTCCTCTGCTGTCCAAGGACCTAGCTGGGGACATCCCATGGACACCTGGGATCCCCTCTAGAGCCAAGTCTCTTGCCAACCCTAAAATGGATTCTTTAATATAGGTATCTTCTTCCCTGCTCCTATATCCGCCCTTTCTCCATCTCCACCCTCCCACTCCCCCAAGCTCTTGCCAGTCCTTCCCTTCTCCCTTCCCTCTCTCCTCCCCTTCCCCCAAACTCACCCCTACCCCTACCCCCACCCCCATGCTCACAGCTTTTGCCCTGCAATCTTGTTTGCTTCCAGTTTCCAGGAGGATCTATATATGTTTTCTTTGTGTTCACCGTGTTATTTGACTTCTCTGGGCTTGTGAACTATGGGCTTAATGACCTTGGTTTATGGCTAGAGTCCACAAATGAGTGAGTACATACCAAATTCATCTTTTTGGTCTGGGTGTGTACGTCTGCATGTGGGGACGTGCATGGGGTGCAGGCACTGTTGGAGGCCAGAAGTGTTGGGTGCCATGGAGTTGGTGTTACAGACACTTGTGAGCAACCTGATGGAGGCGCTGGGAACTGACCATGGGCCCTCTGGAAGAGCAAAAATACTTTTAACCATTGAGCTATCTCTCTGTCTCTTCTGAATGTTTAAAAATTTTTTTTTTTTTTGGAGACAGGGTTTCTCAGTGTAGCCTTGGTGTTTTTTGTTTTTTTAAAATCTTTTAGACATGTTTTAAACATCTTTTAAAATGCTTCTTGGCTTTCCTTATTTTATGTATGTGGTGCACAATCTCACAGCATCCTCCTTTAGAAACCCCAGGACACAAACACAACTGTATTTGCTCATCTACACGGCAGGTTGGACTAATAATAATGAGTATTGACATTGCCCGAACTGTGAGCGCTTTAACCTCATACCCATGCATACTCAGTGGCAGAAAACACACGGGGGAGAAAGCCAGGGCTGGCATTTCCTGGTTCCAGAATGCCAAAGTCAAAGCAAGCCATGGTTTAGTGACTACAGTGGAGCAGGTGAGTGGCCAGGATTCTGTAGATGCAGGCGTGAACTCCGTCACCTGATAACCAGGAGGAATTGTTTAGACCTCCTCCCAACACAGGATCCCATTTCTCCATTCCTTGCCACAGCATGAGGAATAAAAGTTTACCTGCCTATGACTAATTCAGTTTCTGCCTTTTCCCCAGTTGTTGGCAAGTTTCTCTTGCACTGAACTAAGTTTTGCTTTGATCCCAGATCAATCGATACAGAGAAATAAATTCTCAGCCCCTCTCTGCTTTAAACTGGTGGCTGTTTATTTCTGCAGAGTTTATATGCCTCTCCACTTTCTGTAATGCAACATTTTCTGTTTTCACTGACGTTCTTCAGCTAGCATGGCTATTGTGCGTGTGTTCTGATGCCTGCAGCCCTAGGTACAGGCTCCTTTGTTAGGAAGCCACTTACAATGTGGCTCCCACAATGGTGTTCTTTCCCTTCCGTGAGGTCCCATTCATTCATCAACCAGCCCCAAATGGTGGCCTCGGCTTTTCAACAACTACAGTATTGTGTCCATGAATTATTGCGGTGATTGTATAATATAATTCAAACTTGGTCACCTGAGAAGGAACAGGGGCATCATTTACCATCAGGTGTGGGTAGCTGGAATAAATCAGTAATTTCTTAAGCTCAGTCAGTGAGGTCTTGGACATGCAGGGCTATATGATCACTGTATCAAGCTTCTGTTGTTATGATAAAGTAGCCCAGGCTGCAACCTTGTAAAGAAGGGGACTTACTTAGCTCCCATTGTCTGAGGTCTATAGACATGGCACCGACACGTGCTTGACTGTGCTGATGATTCCTTTTGCTCCACTGTGTCATGTTGATGAGAGAATCTAGCGTCACAGGGAATTGAGGGTAGGGAGGTGCTCTTGTTCTTTTGTAACATCCATTGCCTAGGAACTGAACACGGTTCCACAAGAACTACCTGAATTTCCCTTGGAGGAAGCGTTCCCAGTGACCCAATGGCCTCCCACTAAACTCCACCCCTTGAAGGTCTCACCACCCGTGAGCTTGGCCAAGCTCCCCACAAGAGTGCTAGGACCCTGGATAAGCCACATCCAACCACAGAGTCCCTTTAATTACATGAGGTTTGGATTTAAAAGCTAGTGTTGTATCTGCCCTCTGTGCCCTCTGTGCCCTCTGTGCCCTCTGTGATGTGCCTGAGAGCTTGGATTTTGTTCTGACCGTGGCTTTTTTGTTTGTGTAAGGTTTGACTGTTGGTGAGAGCACTTGAAAGTCTAGATTTTTGTGTCAGAAACCTTGACAAGCAACTCCTCTGCCTGTCTCTCTCACCATGGGTGGCCTAATGGGTGTCTCCTGGGGTCCTCAGTCCCCACCCTCCTCCCCTCCTGGGGGTCAGGCTTTGGAGGTAAAACAAGAACAGAGATTCTTAACTAGTTCCTCTGTTCAGCTCTAAAACATCGCAGAAGAACCAGGACGGCCGCCTGCTGGTTGCTCCTCAGGAAGCTGCGTGGATTCCGGTTACAGAAAGGTCTGACCGTCTACACGCTGCAGCAGTCGGTGCTAAGTGCAGACTCGCTGACGGACGGAGGCAGCCACTGATGGACACTGCTGTGGGAAGGGCAGGCCGAGTGGGGGCGTGGAGACACTTTAAAGGTGTATTCACTTTTATCTTCATGCATGTGAGTGTCTACATTTATGTATGTGTACTGTGTGTGCACAGTGCCCACAGGCGTCAGAAGCGGTCATCAAATCTTCTAGAACTGGAGTTACAGATGGTTGTGGGCTGTTGTGTGGATGCTGGGAGCTGAACCTAGGTCCTCTGCAAGAGTAGCAATCACTCATAATCACCGAGCGATCTCTCGGGTCCCACTGAACACTTTATTGCAACTTTCAGAAGTAAACATGTTTTGTGCTGTCACCAGGTACACATGCATGAGTGTACACATTGCAGCTCATACATCCATTCTCAAAAGAGTGAGTGCAACCCCCTCTGCTTCCCCCATTCTTCCTGCTTCAGATCTTTTCTGTCCCGTTCAAAGGGGGCTAGTTAGGATTGAATGGGTTGATTTTTGCCATAGATGGCATGCGTGCGCACACACATACACACACACTTATATGAGTATCGTATATAGATGTATGCATATAAATTCAGTTTCCTTTCTGTTCTCTTTTATTTTTTATATTTGTTTAATGAAATTTGATTCCTGAAATCAATTCATCCCCTACACATTCTTTAAGTCGTCCTTGTGGTTCCCTAGAATGGGAAAACTAATTGAAGTAATTATTCATTGTGTGTTTTTCCTGAGCGCAAATGCTGTTTGTCCATTGACATGGTCTGTTGAATGCTGGAATCCAAACCTTAACCGGAATGTAAATTATCCATAATCTGTTTAAATTGTTTCTATTCTGATCTGAATGAAGCTTTGCTTCTGAGTACTTATCCATTAACATTTGAACAGGAAATTAATCTCAAGAAGAATAAGATTTTTCAAAATTCTCATTGATGTATTTGCATTTATTTTAGTATATGTACACTAACAAGACTCCCCTAGAAACACCCATCAGCTTCTTTTGATGTGCCATAACTATTGCACACACGTGTGTAGAAATGTGAATCTACCCCACAGTTTTTATCTGAAAGTTGTTGGTGTCAGATGGCTTTAGGAGGATGGAGGAGAAGCTATTCCTTACTGTCTGGCCAGTACTTTTCCATGGTTTGTCCTTGCTGGTCACATTAAGAATCTGCTGTTAATTGAACAGTCGCATCTATTGTGGTGACAACAGACCTGGGCCTTGCTGTGCTGACATGAAAGTTGAAGTGTGGAACTCAGAAGGATTCTGTTTGGGGACACAAGGCTTGTGGTGGAAGCTGGTTTCAGCTGGTTCTGAATGACTTCAAGATGCACAGGTAGAATTAAGAACAACGTTTAACATGAGACAATTTGCCTCAACATGAAAAAGCATGTGAGTAATTGCTCTGACTCATGGCTGCATATTAAATTGGGTTTGGAGGCAAATTCCTGGTTCAAATTCCAGATCAACTCCTTAGCCACTTTGTGGGCTTGAGAACTGTGTTTTCATTTCTGTGACCCTGACTAACTCTCAAGAATGAGGAGGAAAGGCCTTTTGTTGCCATTTCAGAACACTCTTTACAATTTGAACAGTGTTTGCTGATAGTTGACTGTTTTGAGGGAACAAACGTGACAATAATGTCTTTACCATCAAGGTCAGTGCTATAGTTTGGACCTTGGATGCCCCCTAAGACCTGTGTGTAGAATGCTTGGTCCCCAGTGCGTGGCTCTCTCGTGAAGGAGAGAAGTCTGAGTGGGGCCTAGCAAAGAAGTTAGGCGCTTGGTCTACCATGGAAGGGCAGCTGTTGCTCCCACCCCTTCCTGCCCCTCCCTTTGCTTGCCTTCTGTGAGGTTAGTGGTTCCCGCCATCTCACATTCCCTCCGTGACTCATGGCGGTGCTACCGGTCCAAAGGCAGCAGGACTTGCGCTCATTGTTAGCATGTTTATCTCAGGTGTTCTGTCACAGTAATGGAAAGGCCTAACACAAGCAATCATTTGCCACGGTACTCAAACGTCCTGTGTGTGGTTGATCTTGTTCACGTGTAATGTGCTCTCTCTAATCGAGAGGCTTATCAGGAAGAACCTTGACAACACAAGCTCTGAGTTTTCACTCCTTTATCTCAGAACAGGACTTCGGATTTTATCTGAGTCCCCTTGGAGGTTTAACAGGTTGACATTGCACAGCCTGGAGCTATAAAGATGTTTCTCTTCCCTTTCGTGGTAATGCAGCTGGCTCTCGGCTGGAGGAAGGAGACTGCAGTTTTCACGGGTGCTGGCTCAAGATGTGTTGGGATGCACTTCGGTGTTTCTATGCAGCCTGTCCATTCCTCATGGCCTTCTTAGCCTCTCTAGGCAGGGCCAAGGGAGAGGTTTGGTTCCACACTCGAACCTACTCTCCCTAATAAGTACTCAACTCTGAGAGTTTGATGGAGACAGTGCATTGTAAATGAGTTCCTTAGACTGCTGGAAAAGCAGAGTTACGGCTCTGGGTGGACTGTTCTGTTGACAGAGGCTTTCTGGTCCTCCTGGTCCTGCAGTCATTCAGTCCCAAAGAAATGACACAGAGGTCTACATTAATTATAAACTGATTGGCCCATTAGCTCAGGCTTCTTAGTAACTCTTACAACTTGTGTTAGTCCATCATTCTTGTCTGTATTAGCCACATGGCTTGGTACCTTTTTGTCTAGACAGTCACATCTTGCCATCTTGCTTCCTCTCCGGCTGGGTAACAACTGGAGACTGAAACTTCCCTCTTCCCAGAATTCTTGTTGCCCCGCCTCTACATCCTGTCTGATTGTCCTGCCTATACTTCCTGCCTGGCTGCTGGCCAATCAGCGTTTTATTAAAAATAATACAAGTGACAGGATAAAAGACCATTGTCCCACAGCACTGTCCCGTGACCAGCTCTGACTACCCATAACCAGGTCTGACCATCCCATGGCCAGGTCTGACCATCCCACGACCAGGTCTCACCATCCCATAATGAACTCTGACCATCCCATGACCAGGTCTGACCATCCCATGACCAGGTCTGACCATCCCATGACCAGGTCTGACCATCCTATGACCAGGTCTGAAATGAGTCGCTATTGTGAACTGGCCTCTTGCCTTCCTGTCTCTTTCCTGAAGTTTCTCTAACAACTTCATTTGTCATGGGGAAGACCACTGGCCTTGGCTGCATCCCTTCTGAAGAGAACATTGCCAGACTTCGCCGTTCACACCTTCCTCCCTGTGCTGGGAGTGAAGTCTCAGCTGCCAGGTTCCCTAGTCAGCGTGAGGTCATCCTACAAGGCAGCATGGGAGAGTATTAGGTGACTGTCCAACCTGGTGAAAGACAGCCCTGCTGACGGGTTAATATGCACTACTTCACAGAAGCCTTAAGACATCTTTAAGAAGGAGGAGCATGAGAAAGCATGCCTCCCCTCCACCCTTGGCAAGATGCACTGAGGTTTACACGCTGTTCTTGACTGGAGTGCTGAGGGTGGTTTCTGGGGGGACAGAAACAGCCTCAGGGGCAAATATTTTAGGGGTACAAAACAAAACACTTCAGACGAGTAGGTGGCTGCAGGAAGTGGAGGTGTTGGTTGGTTTCCTGCTGGATTTACAGGGCTTCAAGTGTGCATGCGCACGCCTGTGTGTGCGTGCGTGTGTGTGCATGCGTGTGCATGTGTATGCCTGTGTGTGCTTGCGTGTGTGCCTGTGTGTTCGTGTGTGTGTGCGTGTGTGTATGTTTAGTTCTGGAGCTTGGAGCTTGGTGTCATCCAGTGTGGAGTTTCTGCTACACACAATAAAGAGGTTTTAAGGATCTTCCCTCCACACATGTTTAAAACGCAGCTGAAGTGATTGCATCTGATGGCTTTATTTCCTCCCAAAGCTCAACCTTGGTTCTCATCCTTCCTAACACTGTGATCCTTTACTACAGTTCCTTGTGTTGTGGGGACCCTGGCCGTTAGCTTATTTCATTGCTACTTCAGAGCTGCAATTTGCTACTGTTATGAATCGTAGTATAAATATCTTATTGTAGGATTGCTGAGGTTGAGAACCACTGTTCCAAGGTGGATAGAAAAGAAATCCTGATGTTGAACTGTGGTTCCTCTGACCTGGTGGTGACCAGGTGGTGGGTGATCAGGTGGTGACCAGGTGGTGGGTGACCAGGTGGTGACCAGGTGGTGGGTGACCAGGTGGTAACCAGGTGGTGACCTGGTGGTGACCAGGTGAGCCCTGTGTGCCTCTACTGACACACATCCCGAGACTCTGTGATTCTGTGGATTATTGGCCTCCTAAGCGAAGGTTAAATTTGTAAAGGAATTAAACTCAAATTACTTCTATTTATTTGTGCTTTTCATGATTATTCTATGATGCAAACTTTTCATTTTCTTTTTTTTTTTTAAAAAAAAATTAATTCACTGAGCCTTGAAACCATGAGGAGGCTGCTGTCTAGTTAAAAAAGGGGCTCTGAGCTAGTTTCTGAACAGGGGTCTTTTTCAAGTTGAGAGAATGGACAGATCCAGGAATTTGGGGAGCTAGCTTTAGTGGGTCTTTTGTTTGTTTGTTTGTTTTATTTTGTTTTGAGGCAGGGTCTCACACTGGAGTCTAGGCTGGCCTTAAACTCATGGTAATCCTCTGTCTCAGCCTCCTGAGTGCTTGGATTAGGTGTGTCACCCCAGCTTTCTGGAGTGCTAACATTGACAACAGGTTTGGAAAGTCTGCCTAGGTCTGGGTGACTGACAGGAAGGTGACTGACAGACAGACAGGGCCTGTCTGAGGCACCACCCACGCTGGTACTGTGACAGAAACTGCGCGTTTGACCCACAAGATAGCGGCAAGTGTTTCCTCCGCTCGATGCCGCTGTGTTGCGGAGACTCCAAGAACTTTCTACAAACACACACAGGGCCGTCTTCCACCGACAGGGTGGACAGGATGTTAATTGCACACTCTCGGGGTGTTTTCAGGTTAGAACTAAATTGCTGCTTTTTTGCCTCTTGCTGAGGGCTTAGTCACCTCTGCGTCTCCACGGGGCTCTGACTGACAGGAGGAGGCAGCATTAATCATACGGCCTCACATTTATGACAGGCTTTAAAGTTCACAGAGATTTCACACGGATTATCTTTCTGTTCGTCTCAGCGCCGCTGGGAATTAGGTGTCGGCAGGCGTTATTAACACTTTTGTTAGGCAGTAAATTTAGAATTGGACAAAACATCTGAGCAGCTCAAGGTTACTAAATATTCCCTAACATGCTCCAGAAGAGACAGCGAGAGAAAACTAGTCAGCATGCGCACCACACCCCCGTGACAGCTTTTCCACAGGTGTCTGGCCTGTGTTCTGTCAGTCCAAACTGCCGTGCACTCCCAATTCTCCAGCGTATTTACCAACAACACGAGTTGTCACCCGTGGGGGATTCCCAAGCGCAGTCTTTAGGCACCTTCTCCAGAGACCCTCCACAGGAATCTTGGCCACAGTGATCTTCCCGAGGGTGGGGTCTGAGTCAGAACACCCGAGGGAGAGGCAGGACTCGCGCTGGGGATTACAGTAAGCACGGTTGAGTGTTTGGTGTTTCCTAACCCATTCAGCCAGGTACTCAGGCCTCAATGTCTATAGAACATTTTCCTAGCTACCCAAAGATGCCATTTCAAAGAAGCATTGGGGCATTCCGGAATTTACCCAAAAGTATTTTCTGTGTCAAAAGACCCCTTCCTGATGAACGACAATAGGAATCTGTAGCCATTGCTTCCTTTTCCACAAGGGAATGAGCCGATGAGGATGGCCATGGGTCAGAGGGCTCTGTTCTGCCTGAACATCAACCTGTGTTTTTGCTGTACCAAGACAATGTAGTTTTGTTACCGGCCTCATATTTGTTGAAATAATCTACAGCATTAACTCACAGACCTTCTTTCATGGTTGCTTGTGAGCAACCTTAGTATTTGTGCCGTGAAAACTTTGTGTAACCCTCTTTGTTATTGCTAATATGTAGGAAATAATTTCTGAGCCTTGTAGGACACGCTGCCAAGGACAACATGTCTCAACTGTAGCCTTTGGTTTTCACGGGCACGGGTCAGGTACATCCGAGTCATGCGGCAGCTGCGATGGTCTTCAGCCTGGGTTAGCGTTTTGAAGGTGTCTGTTTTCTACCGCATATAAACGATGCATTCACGGGCTAGGGTTCTATCTCAGTGGTAAATCTTAGTGAGTGAATCTATAGCTTGGTGTTTGCATAGTGTGTGCAAGGCCCTGAGTATAATTCTTAGCACTGCCAAGCCAAATGAACAAACTTTTATTCATATTAGTATTTCTTAAAATTATTTATTTATTTATCTATTGATTGATTTGACTTTTTGAGACAGGGCCTTAAAAATTATTTTTCTTTAAATTTGTGTGTGTGTGTGTGTGAGTGTGTGTGTGTGTGTGTGTACATGCACACATGAGTGCAGTACCTGTGGGAACCAGAAGGACACCAGATCACTTGGAATAGGAGTTACAGATGTTTGGTTCTGAGTTGTCCAGCTTGGGTCCTGGAAATCGAACTCAGGTCCTATAGAAGAGCAGGGGGTCTTTTAACCACTGAGTCATCTCTTCAGCCTCATGTTAGTATAAAGTTAGAAATTCTGAGTTAATTTTCTGTATATGAAAACAGGGCAGTTGATAGAGTTTGTGGGGCGGAATGAATTGGTGGGTGAAGGCTGCCTGTGGAGGGAGAGAGCCAACTTCCACGAGTTGCTCTCTAGCTTTCATAGTGTCCAAATAACCACATAAAAGAGAGTCTATGCATGTAATTATAAGATCATTATGTCTCCTGCTTTTAATTTCTTAAAAATCTTAGCCATTCTCCTTGTCTTACCGT
The DNA here is from genome assembly GCF_982192425.1 of Myodes glareolus. Classification (NCBI taxonomy): domain Eukaryota; kingdom Metazoa; phylum Chordata; class Mammalia; order Rodentia; family Cricetidae; genus Myodes; species Myodes glareolus. Next base: position 6,060,038 of record NC_142028.1, read on the forward strand.
TCTATTGCTGTGAAGAGACCGTGACCACGGCAACTCTTACAAAAGAAAGCTTTTATTGGGCCTGCCTTACAGTTTCAGAGGGTTATCCATCATCCTCATGGTGGGGAGCATGGCGGCACACAGGCAGACGTGGTGCTGGAGACGTAACTGAGAGTTCTACATCTGAGCGGGCTTAGCATCTGAAACTCCAAAGCTCCCTCCCCCCAACACGCTTTCTCCTCCTATTCCCTCCTATTCCCTGTCAAGCACACCATGACCAGGCATTCACATCTGTGAGCCGTGGGGCGTTCCTACTCTGCCACCACAGCCTTAGTCATTTTATACCGTTAGGATAGCTGAGAATGCGGCTGAATGGATATTTGATTCTACTGAATTTTGTTTTTTTGTTACACACTTGAAAAGTGAGAATGACTCTAAATAGTAGCACATTTATCAAAACAAAGTAAGTTTTTTTAAAGGAAATTTTTCTTTTGGTTTGTTTGTTTCTTTTTTCTTTCTTTCTTTCTTTTTTTTTTTAAAAATATTTATTTTATTTATTATGTATACAATATTCTGTCTGTGTATTTGCGTGCAGGCCAGAAGAGGGCACCAGACTCCATTACAGATGGTTGTGAGCCACCATGTGGTTGCTGGGAATTGAACTCAGGACCTTTGGAAGAGCAGGCGATGCTCTTAACCTCTGAGCCATCTCTCCAGCCCTCTTTCTTTTTTTTTAATGTCTTTTTGAGACAGTCTTACCACATAGCCCGGGCTGTCCTGTAACTCCCTCTGTAGCCCTGGCTGTCCTGAAACTTACTAGGCAGACCAGGCTGACCTTGAACTCACAGAGATCTGCCTGCCTGTGCCTCCCGAGTGCTGTGTATGATTGAAGGCACGTGCCATTATGCCTGCCAGATTTTTTTTTTTTTTAATCTTGAGTGTTTGGCCTTTGTATGTTTGACCTTATACGAGGCAGGCAGCATGGTTCCTGGCTGGGATCCCGGACTGTGTGAGTGGGGGAAGCGAGCTGGGCAGCATGCAGCCATCCTTCCCTTCTCCTGCCTGTGGCCGATGAGACAGCGCTAGGAAGAGTATTTTATCACTGAAAGAGGAGGAGCATTCAGGACACCGTAGACCTTGGTAGCTGACCTGTATTTCATGTTGAGATCACCTCATAATCCTAGGAAACCATTAGCACGTGGAGGACTCTGAGTCCACTTTTCCCTCCAGGGAGAGAATTATGCTTGAGATATCACCACCAGGGTCGCCTATGATCATGAGTTTTGGCTTACAGATTAGGTATCTGGATATCAGGATGACTTTTGGCTATTTGGATGACAGGTTTTGGCTTTTGTTTTGCTTGATTTTGTCTTTCTATTACACGATTGCACCCATGTTCACCCCGGGAATCTGGGGACTGGATGACTGTGATGGTCACGTGGTTGTTCCTTCCTGCATCAGATACACTGAGCAGGAATCAGTAATCATAATACATGGGCAGATAAAGCGTCTTTCTTGTTTGTTTTGTTTTGAGGTAGAGTGGTCCAGTCTGGCCTTGACCTCAGCATCTAATTGCCTGGGCCTCCTGAGAGCTGGGACTACAGGTGTGGATGACCACACCCAGCTTCATTCTGCTCACTTTCTAAGATCAAACACCTCGTGACAATTAAGAAATACCTCATCAAGCCGAGCATGGTTGCACCAGGCTTTCTTTTGGGCTACCAATCAGCTTCCAAATTATGACTTATTCTGGGACCTTATTTTAGCTCTTATTTCAATCTGTTTCTCTTTATCTCTGTTTTGCCTCAGGAGCTTCTATCTTTCTTTCCTTCTGAACACCTTACTTTCAGTGCTTCTCACATCTGGCTGGCTGGAAGCTGCTTGGCTTCTGGGCCCTGGGAACGTCCCTCTCTTCCTTGCTTGTTCTCTCCTCCTTCTCTCCTCTTCTGGTGTTCTCAAGCCTGGATTTCTCCTCCTATTGATTCCCTCTGCCTACCATCCTCATCTATCCTTTCTCTGCCCAGCTATCCGCTGCTTCGCTCTTTATTAGACCAATCAGGTGCCTTAGGCAGGCGAGGTGAAACAGCAACACATCTTTACATAATTAAACAAATGCAACATAAACAAATGCAAGACACCCTCACATAGTTCAACTAATATTCTACAGCGTAAACAGTTAAATAGTTTAAATAGTTAAATATTCCCCAACACGTGGTGGCCTGTACCTGCTGTCTTCGCACTGCCAAGGTAAAGACAAAGAAGGTCAGGAGTCAAGGCCGTCCTTGTCTACCTAAGGATGGAGTTCAGGCTGTGCTACCCGAGACCCTGTCTCAAAAAATCCAAAGTCAACCAAAATCACTGGATTAACTTCCTCATGGATCACACTAGCTAGAATGTTTCATAAAACCATAATGAAGACTCATCTATTTTAATGAAATCTAACTAGGTATTTGAAAAGTATGTTAATTCAAGAGTAATTCAAGTAATTCAAGACCTATTCGGGGGATGACTGTGACATGACCTTTGAATGACCTCCCAGATGCTAAGGACCCCAGTACCACAGACTAGTCTTGCAGAGGGTGTCTAGGGATTGCCCGCAGCCTTAGTAACAGCGCACTGTTTGTTTCTCAGACTGCCTTTTCAAGGTGTGCCCTATGAACCGATACTCTGCCCAGAAGCAATATTGGAAAGCCAAGCAGGCGAAACAAGGAAACCACACGGAGGCTGCCTTGCTGAAGAAGCTCCAGGTAAGTGGCTGCCATCTTCCTCCGAGGTTGGCCTGAGATCTGCAATAGCAAGCAGACACGTGGCCACCCGGCTTGTTGATTTCACCAGCAGGCAGAGATTTCAGATAGACCCGAGGCGCGGTGCAGAGGGACATGGTTGTCAGTTGCAAGGTGTACCTACTTATTTCCTGGCATGTGGGCAAAACGTCCCCACTGTTATTTTTTAAGGTGTGCCAGGCTAATTCTAAACTGCTCACCGAGCTGAAAAGGAATTAAAAACCCCCGACCATTAAATCTAATTATAGTTGACTCCATATAGAACTCCCCCAATCAGACTGTGGAGAAAATAAAAGATTTTTTTTTTGACTGAGTATGAATTTGCTAGTGCTTAGTTTTGTATCATTTAAGTTCAATGTACTCTCAAAATTGAAAGCTATACTTTGAGATTTCTGCTTTTCTAACACTTTCAAGCCCCATTGTAGAAAAGTTCCTAGCTCCAAAGAACCTTCTACTTAACTGACATTTTCAGTGTAGAAACAAATGACCCAAGACAGGTTTGGCTGCCTTCAGCACAGACTGCAAAGTTGCCACACTTGGTGTGGGGGCAGATCCGGGAGCCTAGTGTACACATTCCCCCAATAACAGAGAACTGCCTTGCTGGGCATGGCGGTGTGTACATTTAATCCCAGCACTTGGGAGGCAGAAGCAGGCAGATCTCTGAGCTTGAGTCTAGCTTAGTCTACAGAGAGAGTTTCAGGACAGCCAGGGCCTCACAGAGAAACCCTGTCTCACCCCCTCCCCCACCGCCCTTCCAACTCCCCAGTAACACAGCCTGTCTGATTTACTCTTGTTACTGAGAATACTTCGTAAGTCATCTTCTCTGCTTGCTGTGTCTCCACACTAAATACTGGGTTGCCCCCTTGCAGCATGCTGCGGAACTGGAACAGAAACAGAATGAATCAGAGAACAGGAAACTTTTGGGAGAAATCGTGAAATACAGCAACGTTATACAAGTAAGTCTCCATTTTGTCCTCCAAGAGGGAAGCATTTTAGGGGTGACCTGTCAAATCCCCATATGCCAAGCTGTATGAAACATTTGGGGTACCGTGTTTGTCCTTTGGTGGGAATGATAACTAGGATGAAGCTTCCTGTGAATATCCATCCTACCATGTGTGTATTGAATACATCTGGTGCCAGGCCCGATGGTGCCAGCCCGCAAGCTCCAGACATAAGACTATCCGTGCAGGCACACAGAAAGCTGATCTCTAGACGGGCCTGAGTTACCAAAGGGAAGACTGTGCAAGAGGGTTTGTAAGGCCCGGAATACAGTCCTTTAGATGGGTGGGCTGGTGCTCTATGTTGGAGCTGTATCTTTTCCCTGGGGTGGGGAGGAAAGTTTCCAAACTGTATGTGCAGTCTTCCTTTGGCTTTCAGTCTTCATTGTCAGCGTGCACACTCTGATTTATCTCGGCTGCATTCCTTTTCCCTGCTTCATTCGGGTCTTTTAGGCTTTTGTTGTTGTTGTTTGTTTGTTAGTAAGTGCCCCACCTTGTTCCAAAAAGAATGTGAGACCTTTTCCAAGAAACACAGCGCTCGGGGAGATAAAACCCCAGTCATCAAGGGAGGCATCTGGGTCAAAGGGAAAATACTGGGCTGCTGGACGAGGTGAAGGCTTGATTAGAAAGTTTGGTAAACCCCAGCCCAAGGCATTGCTGCTGCTGCTGCTGCTGACCCCAGCCCAAGGCATTGCTGCTGCTGCTGCTGCTGCTGCTGCTGACCCCAGCCCAAGACATTGCTGCTGCTGCTTGTCCATAGGAAGGACTCGCCATAGCCCTGGTAGTGAAAGTCTACAGAATAGAACCCATCTGGAGTATAGAAGCACAGTCATTCCCAGAAGAGAGATCAGGAAAGTGTTTCTCTCGAGGGCACATAAAGAGGACACTGTTTAAAATGGTAAACAGTGGCTGCACAGGTTCCTTACAGTAACCACCACAATGAGGTGTTTCATAAGGCCGCCTTAAAGAAGAATGTCTCCTGGTGTTTTGTCATTGACCAGTGGCAGTGTGCCAGAGGGCGTGGCAGAGCTGTTCCCCACAGGACAGGATTGGCCTCAGCCTCTCGCATGTGTGACCTCATCTAGTGATAGAGGCAGTGACTTTTGGCCTGGTGGGACTGCTAAGTAGTCTTCTTAGGGGACCCCTAAGCAGTCTTCCAGAGATGTCTCTTCACTGAGTTTAGGACACTCACTTCAGTTCCTTCTCAAGAACTTCAAGTAAAATTGCGTGTCTTAGGGGCTGCACGTTGTGCTTTGACATGGACCCTGGAGGTACACACTCAGGCTTGAGGGTATGTGTGTGTTTGTGTGTACAAGGGCATGTGTGCATGTGTGTTCGTGTGCAGGTGCATGACTGTCTGTGTGAAGTATGTGTGTGAGTGTGCATGTGTGTGCATGATGCATGTGAGCATGCACACTTGTGTGTGCTGGCTCATGGTTGTGCACAGAGTGTGTGTATGAGCATGTGCGTGTGTGTGTACATGTATGTGTGCATGCATGTGAGCCTGGAAGCCTGAAGTCAGCCTCATCTCAGATGTTGTTCTTAGGAGTGGTCCCACGTTGTTTTGGGGGACTAAGTCTCTCATAGGCTGGACGTGTGGATCCAGCTAGGCTGATGCCAGGGAATCCAGGATACGCCACCCCAGTGCTGGGCTTGCAAGTATGTGCCTCCTCACCTTACTTCCTGTTTTGACTCTTTGACCTGGGACTTGAACTCAGGCCCTCCTGCTTGTAAGGCAGCACTTGATCAGCTGAGCTGCTGCCCAGACTCGAGGGTGTCCGTGCCTTTAGCAGTATAGTCAGGACCAAGGGTGGGACCTGGAGGTTTGCAAAAAGATGATTCTTTTTCAATTAAAAATTTGTCATTTTACTTTGAAATAACTTCTGCCTCATTTTGTAAGTGTTAAAATGTCCATTCTCTTTTGAATGCTTTTGGAAATAGATGGAAAGTTTACCTTGTCTTTGTAGTTCTCCCCAGTGAGGTTTAATTTTGGAAGACTGCCCACGGCATCTGTGGAGAAGGGGGAGGCAATGGTCCTCCTGCATGCATCTCAGAAGTGGGGTCAGCGTTTCCTTGCTGACTCATTTGATGCTGGGGGGGGGGTGGAGAGAGCTCGTGCTGTCGATGGGCAGAGGTGCTTGGGGTGCGGAGTAGGTCTGTACCTTGATGTTCTTTGGCAGATTCTGCTTGTGTGGCTGTACAAGTATCGGAAACGGGTGAGATTCCAGGGCCCTCTAGGTCTTTTTTCTTGTGGACAGGGGTGTCTTTAGTGTCCCCTAGTGTGTCTTCTTTAGGCAGTCACCATCACCCTTAAAGCAGAACTTGGGGTGGAGGCGAGGAAGAGTCAGCCAGGCAGCTTGGGAAGTTAGTGGGTCTAAGCCTTAAAATAGTTCCCGTGTTCAGTCTTCAGCACGAGCTGGTGTGCGGATTTATGACTATGGCTACCCGAGGAGACTATGGGTACAGGCTCTAACATACATCTTTCTCCTGCAGCTGCTTCATATAAAAAGCAACAAGTACCTGACTGTCAACAAGAGGTTACCCGCTTTACTGGAGAAGAACGCCATGCGTGTGTCACTGGACGCTGCCGGGAATGAAGGGTCCTGGTTCTACATCCACCCATTCTGGAAGCTGAGAAGCGAGGGTGATAATGTACGTGAGCCTGGGGATTCAGACAAGAGGGACGCAGACAGTGCTTGCTGCTCTTAGAGGGCTCGGGAGCACAGACAGGGGAAACACAGTCTTCAGTCAGCTAACTCTCTGAATTACTTAAGTTAGTTATGAAGTAATGGGTTGCATTATGGCAATTCAGCACATATGTGTCACTGTTCTTTCTAACATTAGGCATTAGCAGTTTTTATAGGTTAAATGTATTTGTTTATAATATACACCATGCTCAGAAATCACGGGACAGGGTTCAGCTTAAGTGAGAGTCATCTCCAGCCAGAGTGTGTGCAGCATTTTCAAAGAGGCAGGTTACCTCCCTGCTTAGTCAGGATTGAGCTTGCTTGCAGGGAAGAGGGCACGTGGCACCTAGCCGTGTGAGTGAACCGGGAACCCTAAGAGCCGTGACAGTGGTCCATTCAGGACCTCCTCAGCCAACGCCTCACAGTGCTGTCACGGAGGAGCAGCATTTGAGGGGCTGGGACAGCTGCTCATTGTTAATGACACTTCAAAGACTGTGACGCTGTTATTGGAGCAATGGGTCTCAACCTCCAAATGCTGCGACCCTTTAACCAGATCCTCAGGTTATGGTGACCCCAACCATAAAACCATGCCTGCTGCTGTTTCTTAGCTATATTTTGCCACTGTTATGAACCACAACGCCAACATCTGTGTTTTCTGGTGAGATGGTCTTAGGTGACCCCCGTGAAAGGGTCATTCAAGCCCTAAAGGGATCGTGACCCACAGGTTGAGAACCACTGGCATAGCTCTTTTCTGTTATTTTGTAGAAGAGGAAGAAATGAGAAATAATTCCATAGGAGCCATTGTTTCGTCTTATTTATGTACTGAGATGGCATCTCACTGTATTCCTGCTGGACCTGGCACTTGCTGGGCAGGGTAGGCTGGCCTCGAACTTGTGCTGTCCTCCTGCCTCAGCACCAGCCTACTGACTGGCGTGATTACAGGCTAACAAGCTGATATTTTGGGGGTAGTCCTTAGCACTCGGAAGATGCTCAGTAAAGGCAGGCTTGTAAGTAGAACTCCTTACCAAGTGCCAGGACATCAGCCCTTGCCGTGTGGAAGAGGTAATGTGGATTCTGACTGAGGTGCAAATGTGATTGTCCGCCAGGGTTTCCACGGTCAGTACCTTGGTTACAGATTTAGTGTGGCTGGAAGTATTTCTTGTGTTAGAAATGTCTTGCTTTTATAGAGAATCTCTTTTCCCAGTGAGTTTTAAAGTGGCGATTTAATTCCATAGGACTTGAGCGCCGTGGTTTAATTGGGTTAATAGATTTCTGGTGATGTCTTCCTTAGGTAAGGCTTGGGATGCATGGCACAAGGGACGCGTTGGATTCCTTGGGAACCCAGTGCTGCCCCCACCTTTACTTTAGACCTTAAGTGACGTGTGCGGTGAGCATGGTGCATCCTTATTCTGAACGTGTAGTTAATTACAATCAACTCTCCGTTATTCAAGGGCTGAAATGCAGTTTGTGAACCACTCACTTCCCTGGTAATGCTGTCCCCAAGCCCCCAACTCCCACATTGCCCTCTATAGGTGGTCCATGAAAATGAAACATCAAATCAAACAAATCCTCAGCTCAAACTATGAAAGAACATGATGACCTGATGAAACGAGCCTCGTCTCTCAGGTTGCTGTGAACTTCATGGTTCCCTCTGCCTATTCCTCCCCTTTCCTCTTCTTGCTCCTTGAAGTCACTTGATAGTATTAGGCAAGAGTTGAATGTAACCAACTACTTCAGACTATTGGTTTCAGTAGAAAATTGGAACAAAACAAAGCCTTTCACTCAGACCCTGTCTTTGTGGCCGCCCATGATGCCTTATCTGGATGCGCTCCACGAATTCCTGCTACAACAGCCTTCCACCTTCTTCTGAAATCGCCACTGTGTTCATTCACCTCTGTGTAGCTTTGTGTGTGGTGAAGGTCACCGAGGAAGGCTGGCATGCCCACAGCCTACATCAGCCGCACACGGACTTGTATGTGACTCTCATGTTCTTGGCTAGGAATAGACAGCGTTCTGAAACCTCAGCCTACTGGAGTTTGTTGAAGGCAGTTGCAAATACTGTCTCTTTGAGTGGTTTAATCATGGCTGAGTTTCCACTAAGTATATGAAGAGGAAATTGCAGTGTTGAGAGGAATTTTAAAATTACAGTTTGCTATTTAGCAATGAGGGAAGTCGTGATTGGGGTGTGTGTATTCAACAAGAAGTCCTTCAAGTTCAAGTGGAGAATGATCCAGAGGGCAGCCTGGAGTACTCAGTGCACGAGGGAGGAAAATGTGGTTTGGGGGAAACGGGCGCATAGGTGCCCACACTCTCAGCTGTATAGGAAGTCCTTGGTTGCTGCTAAGTTACTTGAAAAACCACCGAGGACTCCCAGGAGCAGAAAACATCAGTATTTCATTTCCACGTATCCTTTTTCTGTTTGAGCAGTTACCCTTTCGTTTTCAGTCTTGACCCAAGAAGACAAGGGTCCTTTACACTGATGGTAGATTCAGAAGCACACAGAGGTGGGATTCTTTTTTCAGTCAGGAGGACATTCTGTTGCTTAGCGAGGAACTCTATCAGGCAAGCAGATTTTGCAATTTTGCAAAGTGATGAGCCTGACATTGGTAGCAGAGATGGAGCTAGAACATTGGCTTTCTGAGTTCCCTGGTGAGGTGCGTTTTACTGTCCAGTGTAACACTGCAAAGCAGGGACCGCCAGCCGCAGGGACTGCCGCCAGCCGCAGGAATCGCCAGCTGTAGGGACCGCTGCCAGCTGCAGGTGGTGTTGTCGACAGTGACGTCCCAGCTTGAGTGTGACATGGCCGCGACACCCACCAGAAGTGCTTGGGATTGTAACTTGTAAAATAAAAGGGCCTCACCCTCCGATTGTGCATCCAATAGATAGTTTCCTAGTGCCTGACTGTGTCAGCATTTCAGGTCTTGAGCCTCACTCTTCTGAGAATAGTTTAACATATATCTAGTAATATGAGTTCCCCAAGATTACAGACTATTTTTTTATACACATTTGTTTTTTTTTTCCTAGCTCCTCTTAAGCCCCATCTAAAAAAAGATTTACTTATTATTCTTTTCTGTATCTGAGTGTTCGGAAGGTCAGATGAGATCCAGGGACCCGTCCTGCAAACGGCAGGGGTCAGCTCACAAACCCAAGGGCAGCCTTCCTGTGCTTGGTTAGTGAACTTGAGGCTTCTGGGACACACGTGGATCTCAAGACACAGTTTGTGTCAGCACAACTCCTTAACATCATCCACTTAGGGTCACGTGACACTGAAGACATAAATGTGTGTTTTGGTTAAGGAACATGGAGATGTTCTGAGTTCCAACTATTTTCTCCTTTACATAGCAAACTGATCTTTAATTGTTCTAGTATGTAATTGGTGTGAAACACCCAAAGGGAAGGTTTTAATTCTGCTTCAGAGTGGGAAAGCCCCACAGCTGGGAAAGTAGATGCCACATAACTATCTTCTAAAGAAAATAAGGAGGGCTGAAGCTGTGGCTCAGTAGTTAAGAACACTGACTGCTCTTCCAGAGGTCCTGAGTTCAATTCCCAGCAACCACATGGTGGCTCACAGCCATCTATAGTGGGATCTGGTGCTCTCTTCTGGCAAAAATTCATACATACAGATAGAACATTCATCTATATGTATATAAAATAAATAAATCTTAGAAAACAAACAAACAGGAGCTTAAGTCTCCCCTGTTACTAAAAATCACTGTTTTTGTCATTAAGAAAAGGTAATTTTAATTTCCTCAAATTGAATTAGATATACAGATGTTTGCAGGTAAAGTAGACATTGATGTTATTATGCACAGTCTTAGATTCTTTTTAGTACTTTCCCCTGGAACACAGACAACTCTTATTTTAATAGAAACATGGGTTCCTACAGTTCTGGTTTTGGATGTCTCAAGTAAGAAGGAACCAAATGCTCCCAGCCAGACAAAGCCTCAATTTTTACAGGCCATGCCTTGCCCTGCCTTATAGTTCCTGAACCCAGAGATCAGATGCTCCATAATTTTGAGACTTGGGATAAGTGGTTAACCAGACTTGCTTTCTGTGGGGAGGGAGCACAGCCTTTGGGTGGGGAGGGATCACGGAGCGATGTATTCTCGACTGCCCTGATGAGATTCTGGCGCTCCAGTAGCAGTGCGTCCTGGCAGCTGCCTTCACTGTGTCTGCTGCAAGGTCTTTTGGGAAAGAAAATAGCCTAATTCTGAGCTTTCCAGATCCCCAGCTGACATGGAGACTAGTGAGGAGTGGGATTTGGCAGTCACTAGAGGATGTGATCACATGGTCATGTATTTGAACATGCTTCTCGGGGAGAGAAGTCAAGTCACAGTGTGTAGAATGACGGGACCAGGAGGCAGGTGGCTGGTGAACACTGCCGGGGAGTTTCCAGCCTCAGAGAACATCGCAATTTGTTTCTGATTCCCAGATCGTTGTAGGAGATAAAGTTGTTCTGATGCCCGTAAACGCTGGGCAGCCCCTGCACGCCAGCAATGTGGAGCTTCTGGACAACCCCGGCTGCAAAGAGGCGAGTCCAGGCGGGGAAGGAGTGGGTGCTGATTTTCTCCAGAGGGAGGGAGGAAGAGAGAAAGGGAGAGAAAAAGGGGGAGGAAGGGAGGGAGAGAAGAAGAGAAAAAGGGAGAGAAGGAGGGAGGGAGATGATGTCATTTCTTGGTTCTTGAGTCTCTCAAGCACCCTACTGTTAGCATCCTCGGGCTTTCGTTGGTCCTAGCTGTCTTGAAAAGGTCCCGTGAAGAAGTTTTTTTATTGAGGCCCATTCTTCATTGTGCATTGTTGTCTTTTTTCTTCCTGTCCTGCTTGAAATGGTAATGTTTTGGTGCAGAATATAGAGTCTACTGTCTTATGTCTTTTACCATTGTTTCCGTCAATAGGTGAACGCTGTCAATTGTAACACTAGCTGGAAAATCACTTTATTCATGAAATTCAGCTCCTATCGAGAGGATGTATTGAAAGGGGTAAGTCAGCCCTCTGCACAAACCTTCGTTCTCATGTGCTCCACTGAGCACCAGCCTCCAGTAATCTAAAATATGCCCGTAGTCAGTAGAGGAACATGGCTGGCCCTACAGTTCAGAATACCCAGGCCAGAAGGGAACTTCCGGGACTCCTGATTGCTGGTCCGGGTGGCTGTTGGAAGGTCAGGAACTGCCCGGTCCCTGGTTTGCTGATCCGGGTGGCTGTTGAAAGGTCAGGAACTGCCCGGTCCCTGGTTTGCTGGTCCGGGTGGCTGTTGAAAGGTCAGGAACTGCCCGGTCCCTGGTTTCTTGGTTCTGGTGGCTGTTGGAAGGTCAGTGTGTCTTCGCCCGTCTCTCCAGGGTGATGTTGTGAGATTGTTTCACGCCGAACAAGAGAAGTTTCTGACCTGTGATGACTATGAGAAAAAACAGCACATTTTCCTTCGAACAACCTTACGTCAATCAGCAACTTCAGCTACTAGCTCTAAAGCACTCTGGGAAATAGAGGTATGCACTTTTATGGGGGGGGCCTTTTACTAAATATTTAGACAAAAAGATAAAGATTGTTAGTCCATTGGCTTTGCTGTTGTGGGCAACATTGATGGCATGTCCTTACCATGGAATGATTTTTGTGAATTGACGCACATCTCTTTGTGGCTGTGACCAATTCGAAAGGAATACATCACAATGCAATTTATTATAAAGCAGAACAAATAAATCAAGGGGCTAAAAAGAGGAAAGATTCCATTGCCGATCAGACTGGAAGCCCTGAGCCTCAGTGCCTCTGCCTGAGCCATGGCTAGAGGAGGCTGGGACAGAGCTCACAGCCACAGAGAATAGTGCTGATTTTTCTGTTTGGATGCCATTGAAATCAAGATAGTTAAGAATGTTATTCACCAGGCTGAGGCAGGAGGACAGTCACAGGTTTGAAATCAGCCAGCTCTCCTAAGCGAGTTGGAGGTGTTGTTATGCAACTCCTGGAAAGGACTTCATGCAGCCAGTAGGTGCCTGTGTAGAGTGGGTGTTTTGCCTAAGCCGTCCCGATTCGGTAGCCTAATAGTGACATATATCAGACAGAGCCACGCTTTATTGTCCAAGCTGGCCTGGAACTCACCATGCCGCACAAAGTGGCCCTTAACTTTTTGGCAAATCCTTGTACCTCATCATCCCAAGTACTGGGATTTTATTTGTGAGCCACTGTTCCCTGACAGGAAACAAGGCTTTTGCGGGAAGGCAGTGTTTACAGGTGTGAGGCGCTGGCACCCTCAAGTGAGGTAGGGCGTGCCTCTTGCTCACCACTGGAGAGTTCTGTTGTTCTCCCTCATTGTGCCCTCATGATACATGTTTGATGTGTTGGTACGTTCCGTGTTTTGGCACGCTCGCAGGGTACTCTGGCTGTTGGCACTTGCTGGCTGGTGTGTGGATACCGTTTTTGTCACCGAAACTCTCCTCTTTAGGTGGTTCACCACGATCCGTGCCGGGGCGGTGCAGGACAGTGGAACAGCCTGTTCAGATTTAAACATCTTGCAACTGGGAACTACTTAGCCGCAGAGGTAAGACCGTTGGGCACAGTGTTGTTAGGTCTCTGATAAAACGAACCAGGCAAGACCTTTCTGCAAAAGTCATTGCGTTGACAGGGACAGTGTCTATAATTTGATTGTTGCCTGTCATAACTGGGTTGGCGTTTTGTTATTTTTCTTGTGACCAAACGTCAGGTGAGAAACAAGTTATTTTGGCTCATGGCTAAAAGATGCAGTCCATCATGATGAGGTCAGGGCAGCAGAACTTGAACCAGCCAATCAGAGCTGATGAGAGCTGCCACTCAGATCGCGTCCTCCTTTGCATACAGTCCAGGACTAAGCTCAGGGAATGGTGCCGCCCACAGTGGCCAAGTCTTTCTACCTCAGCCTTCTCAGGATAATCTGCCTCAGGCATACCCAGAGACCCTTCTTTCAGCTGACTATAGATCTCACCAAGATGACTGTTGTGATTAGCCATCATGGTTAGCCTGTGAATTGCTTTTTTTGTTTGTATATGTAATGTGTGTTGTTTGTATGTATTCATATGTATGTGTGTAGGTTGAACATGCATGTGGGGACTTGTGCATGGAGACCTCCGTCAGCCTCATGTCCTTTTGCTCAGGAGTCCATCCACCATGGATTTGGAGACAGGGTCTCTCCCTCAATACATGGGTGGGTTAATTGCAACCTGGCAAACAGAAAGCTGTTGCACAATTAATAAAAACCCAGAGACAGAAATTGGGGTTCAACCTGAATGTCAGGAAAACAAGCCACTGGCTCTTACCTCTATGTCAGTCTGAAATGGAAATCCTGCCTCCAGGAATCTCAGAATGAGGCTGTGTCTGAGAGCTGTCTCCTCCTGTCCTATATTCCCCTCTAGGGCTAGGATTAAAAGTGTGCACCACTACCGCTTGGTTTCTATGGCAAACTAGTGTGGCTCTGGGATTGAAGGTGTGTGTCACCACTGCTGGTCTGTAAGGCTGACCAGTGCGGCTGTTTCACTCTCTTGTCTTCAGGCAAGCTTTATTTATTAAAATACAAATGAAATATTACTATAGGAAGCAGTTCATTTCCTGTAAAGAATGAAGACTGACTTTCCATTCTGTCTCTAAAAAACACAACTTTTAGTGCAGCTACTGTCTTGTCTGGAGTATCCACAGGCCCTTTTCTGTGACTGTTAATTCTTTGAGTAACATTTTATTCAATGGCAAAGTAAGAGAAGGAGAATTAAGCGCTAAATGTGTATCATGAAATGGACTAGGAATCATTTTTTATCGACTGCACTGGCATGTCAGAAAGGATGCGTCCATGGAGAATTCTAACACGGAAGGCACATGCTGGCCTTTAAGATTTCCTATGTCTATTGTGTTTGAGATCTTGATATTATCAGATGCTAGAATGCTAATCTTCTCAGGATGAAAGTTGTCTAGAGCTATGACCAGGTCCATTATTGTCATCATTACTTGGTTAAAAAAGAATTTCCTTCCAGAAAACAGGTGACAAACAGTTTCTGAGAATCTGAGAACCCACAGTAACCCTCCTACTACTTTCCTTTGCTTATTTGTTTAGTTACATGACTGCTGCTGCTGCTACTGGTGTGTGTGTGTGTGTCCAGATCAGAGGCAAACTTGTAGGAGGTCATACAGACAAGTATGGGACATACATCATACAGACAGGGACGGGTCACAGGTCATACAGACAGGGACGGGACACAGATCATACCGACATGGACGGGACACAGGTCATACAGACAGGAATGGGACACAGATCCTATGCAGTCAGTATGAAAACCATAACTTGGCTCAGGCAGGAGTTTGGCAAGGGACCATTGAGTGGCATTTCCCTTTGTTTTAAGATTTTGAATTAAGAATTTGACTTGCTGTCACTAGGCACATGATTCAAGTTTAAGGCAATGTTTTCCTAGATTCCTGGAGGCCCAGGCTGAAGTGCGGTTTGACACCTATGGCAGAAACCAAGTGATATCACTCAGAAAGTCTAGCCTCAGCCCTCCAGAGTTCCTAGGCAGTGTGAGGACGCTTCGAAGGGAGCACAGGCTAGACCAGGCAGTGGGAGGGGTCAAGAGGGTCCAGGAAGAGCTGTCTGGTGGAGGAGAGAGATGGGTGGGAAGAGAGTGGAAGGGGTGAAGTCAGCTTCCTACCAGCAAGGACGTGCAGGGGGTTCTATGGCTGATCCACAGCACATTTGTTTTTGGAAAGTTCTGGAAGGGTGAAGGGGAATTATAGGAGCAGAGACGTAGCTCAGGGCTTGTCTGTGAACTGAAGGAGGGTGGGCAATATCTTTGTTTTTTTTTATTTATTTTTTTGCTTTATAAATAATACCATTCAAAATTTCCACCTCCTCCCCTCCTCCCATTTCCCTCCCACTTCTCCCCTTCCCCTGCCCCTCCAGTCCTAAGAGAGGGCAGGGTACCTACCCTGTGGGAAGTCCAAGGCCCTCCCCGCTCCATCGAGGCCTAGGAAGGTGTGCATCCAAACAGACTAGGATTCCAAAAAGCCAGTACATGCAGTAGAGACAAGTCCCAGTGCCATTATCATTGACTTCTCAGTCAGCCCTCATTCCCCTTGCAGTCCCGACTTCCTTGCTCATCTTCTCCCTCCTTCTGCTCTTCAACTGTGGACATTATCTTTGAAGCTAAGGAATGGTGTAGAATTTGCATTTTATTTGTGTTTCAGAGTTGAACTGTTCAGTATAGTAGCTATGAGCCATCTGTTGGCCACTAATTGAAGTGAGTGTTGAGATGAAATAGTATTTAAAAGTTAGTTTCCTGGTCATGCTGGCCCCGTTTCTGTTTGCCCATTAAGCATCCCACATGGAGTGTCACAGATAGGGATGCTGCTGTTGCCAACAGAAAGTGCAGGTGGGCAGGGGTGATGGTAGCTGCCTTGGAGCCCGTGGAAGAGATGGAGTCAGAGGCAGGGGGTGATGGAGGAGATGGAGGGTGGATACCACTCAGCCATCCCGAAGGCTAAAACCAAGGGCGTGGTCTTGGAATGACAAGGAGATGTTTGAAGATGTTTCCAGAAGGCAGACATTAATAGGAGCCCATTGAGCAGTACAGGCAGAAGGATTTCCGCTTTGGAGGTTTGTTGAGGACACTGGCCCTCCAGAGAAACTGATAGAGGTGTCACATCAATGAAGACAGTAATTCAGTTGATGAACTGATTCGCATAGGCACTATGCAAAGGCAGCGCGTACTCTAAGTGCCAAGGCATCTCCCCAGCCCCCACCTAGTTTACTGCGGTTAATCCGAGGTGCTCATGACATTTCCAGGAAACAGTGTTAACAGCTGCAGGTTTCTTGTCATTTAGAAGTTTGGGGTTCGAGGGGGCTGACAGCAGATGTTTATCTCATCAGCACCTCTCCAGAAATGTAACAGGATGGTGTGTTTAACCCAGACTCCCAGAAGCCTGGAAGCCTGAGAAGCTAGGGGCCAGCTGAATGTCAAATGCCAGGAAGTCAGGGCAGTGTTTCCCCAGGGTTGGGGTGAGCGGTGTGTCGGGGGCACCACCGCACAGGTCAGGGTGAGCCGTGTGTTGGGGTCAACACTGCACAGGTCAGGGTGAGCGGTGTGTCGGGGGCAACACTGCACAGGTCAGGGTGAGCGGTGTGTTGGGGGCAACACTGCACAGGTCAGGGTGAGTGTGTCGGGGGCACCACCGCACAGGTCAGGGTGAGCCGTGTGTTGGGGCACCACTGCACAGGTCAGGGTGTGTCGGGGGCACCACTGCACAGGTCAGGGTGAGCCGTGTGTTGGGGCACCACCGCACAGGTCAGGGTGTGTCGGGGGCACCACTGCACAGGTCAGGGTGAACCGTGTGTCGGGGGCACCACTGCACAGGTCAGGGTGAGCCGTGTGTTGGGGGCACCACTGCACAGGTCAGGTGAGCGGTGTGTCGGGGGCACCACTGCACAGGTCAGGGTGAGCTGTGTGTTGGGGACACCACTGCACAGGTCAGGTGAGCGGTGTGTCGGGAGCACCACTGCACAGGTCAGGGTGAGCTGTGTGTTGGGGGCACCACTGCACAGGTCAGGGTGAGCCGTGTGCCGGGGGCACCACTGCATAGGTCAGGGTGAGCCGTGTGCTGGGGGCAACACTGCACAGGTCAGGTGAGTGCCTCCAAGAAGAGTTGTGCAGGGGAGCCCACCTGAAAGGAGTGCTGTCTGAGTTCTCGCAGCGTGCCCTGCACAGGGGAGAAGCGGAATCAATGAGAGGAAAAACCCGAAGTCCAGCTGATGCTCTGTACAAACTGCATTTGAAAATCAGGCTGCTGACTGTCCTCTCTTTCCACGGAATGGAAGTAACCATCAGGGGACCTGGACATTCAGGCTCTTACTCTCTTTTCCGCCCTTGGGAGACATATTTATAATTTGAAACATGGATATATTTTAGACATTCCTGGTCAAAATAGATCACATAATCCTTGAACTGCTTTTGAGTTTATAGGTATTTACAGTGCCAACTGGGCAAAGGAAGCCTATAATAGTACAGAGAAAAGAACTGTCATGCCTACGGCCGCCCGTGCGCCAGGCTGCAAGCAGACATTTAGCCTCTCTCTGGACCCGAGTTTCCTGCTGCGAGATCAAGGCAATGGTCTGTGTCCTAAGGGGTTGTGCTGGAGTTAAGAAAGGCAGGAATGTACAGCCCTGTGTTCACAGAAAGTCTAGGAGATTCCAGGTACCTCCCCTCTTGTAGAGGAAAGAGAGAGGGTGGAGAGCAGACTTCTGTCCCCATGAGCATCAACATCCTTGTAACCAACTGTGGGCTCTGTCATAGTGTGTAGTTATTTATGTGTTTGTTCATCCCTCTGTGCATTGTGTGCATGTGTACACGTGTACATGTGTTTGTTCATCCCTCTGTGCACTGTGTGCATGTGTACACGTGTACATGTGTTTGTTCATCCCTCTGTGCATTGTGTGCATGTGTACACGTGTACATGTGTTTGTTCATCCTTCTGTGCATCGTGTGCATGTGTGCATGTGTTTATGTGTTTGTTCATCCCTCTGTGCATTGTGTGCATGTGTACATGTGTTTATGTGTTTGTTCATCCCTCTGTGCATTGTGTGCATGTGTACACGTGTTTATGTGTTTGCTCATCCCTCTACATTGTGTACATGCCTGTCAGTGATTTTTGTTATTCATAAGACAGGGCCCTACCCAGGCCTCCACAGTGTGGACATAAAACCCTGGCCAAAATGTAGAACTAACTATTTAGTTACAAATTAGATAATAAAGACATTTGGATTTCATGTGGTTACACAGACATGTCACTAGGCTCTCGCTCAGTAATGCCACTTCCCTGGGGCGTACATGATTTAGGTGGCCAAAGTGAGGGTGATGGATTCGGACAGCACAGCTGGGGGCTCACTGATGTTGTGCCCTAGATCTCTTATGCCTGTTATGACAGGGGTCCTCTTGGGAACAGGCTAACACGGACCTTAGAACCGTCCCCCATCACATGGGAATGGCACACTCCAGCGGGGGCTCATTTTGTCTGGACTGGAACTCATGTATCAGAGGCTGGCTTCAAGCTCCTGATATTCCCACCTCCACCTCCCAAGGGCACGCTGCCACGCCTGGCTTTGATGGCCTCTAGAACCTGCCTAAAAACAGCTAGGCATGGTGACTTGTGCGCGTTATCCCAGCATCTGTAGATGGAGACAGGTTTCCTGGGGCGTTCTGGCTGGCTAGCCTAGGCAACTAGGAGGGCTCTAAGCCAGTGGGGGCGGGGGAGGGGGGAGAAAAAGAGAGCAGTGTCTGAAGAGCCAAGCGTGTGCACGTGCTCACACACGTCTATTTGTTTGTAGATGGGCCAACCTTCCACCAGATGGCACTAAACACTTACTACCTAACTTCAATGCTCTTAGCTACAGTTAGTTACAAACTTACCACTGAAGAGGCTGTAAAGAGGACAGGTGTCCCACACCTGTGTCGCAGCATTCCCAGTGGGGGTCGCAGGAGGACTAGATGCTCAGGACCCCCTCACCCCAACAGTTGTATACTGAGTGTGAGACCGGCACGAGCTGCAGGAGACGTTTTCTCAAACAAACACCAACCAAAACACCAAAACCAAAGCTACAGTCAGCTGGAGAAAAAGAGAAACCACCAGGGAAATAGCCCCGTGGGGAGATGACTCAGCAGATTGAGGCCCTGGCTTCCAAACTGGATTCAGTCCCCGGGACCCCTGGACCTGCTGCACTTGAAGTTTTGGTGGGTCTTCGCACCCATGTCTCCAAAGGATCTGGTGCCCTCTTCTGGTCTCCACGAGAACTGTATTTACACGCACAAACCGGTGGGCATGTCTATCCCCGCTCCCCAACACACACATTGAAGAAAAGAAAGCAAGACTATATATAAGCATGTCTCACGGGCTCTGTGATTTCAGGCCTTTTCTCGTGTGGTGTGCATGGAAGGCTGGAACTGTAACTCTTTTGACTCTCGTTGCCAACACGCAATGGTCTGACTTCTCCAGTGTTTGTCTTCGGCAGCCGATAAAGACTGTGCCTTTCTATATTGCGGTCATCTGTGTTTTCTCCTTCTGCCGTTCCCATGGTTCTGGGGACCATGAATTTGACCTTGGCTATCTAGCCGCCTTAGGGATGTAGCAAATATTCTTAAAGTTCACCATTAAGCAGAGATTTCTTTTTTCCTAGTGCCGGGGTTAAAACTTGAGAATCAAGCATATTTTTCTGTCATAGCTTCTATACTTAGATGCTGCTGAATATAAAAATATAAGATTGATTTTATATCATTTATTTAAAAGTCTCATTTGTCTTGAGTGATCTTCCTTTTAACTTAAAAGCCTCTTGGTCTAGGCCCTAGACCTAGGGGGATCTATAAAGGCCTATTTGGTGTGGAATCATTCTGTTTTATTCCACACCCTCTGCTTCCTGGAGGCAGGAAGGTAAGAAGCAGAAGTCACCCAGGGTATGCCGTCCACGCCCCAAGCTGTGCTCTCCCACCGTCCCACTGTGACCCCGCGTGATGTGTGGCAGGAATGTGTGATGGCCCTCATGCAGTGGGCCGGTGCTCCACTGTGAAGCAGGATGGGAGAGTATTATTCAGAAGCAGAATTGTGAAGTCAAATGCATGAACTCTCAAAAACATTTGTAAAAGTGTCACATAAGAGACTCTGCAAAAAGGTCCCAGTTTTCTTTCTGTGTGGCGTTCTTTCTCCCTCATCTGCCAGTTAAAATCAGCCCACCCTTCAAGGATGACCTCTGACACCATGACCCCTACCCCCTCCTCTGACCTATATTATTTACAAATCATTCATATCTGCCTCCTAGCTCTGTGATGTCACATCAGCTTCCTAGTATAGCTGACTGTATTTATGTCTTATTTTCCTTCCTAGGTCACAGGGTCAATGATCAGGCACAGGACTCTTGGCTAAATACCACTCACCACAAGTTTTGGCTCTTAGAGATGCTCTATTAGTGATTATTACAAGAGTTCTCTCTCTCCCTTGTGACAGAGTTATAATTTAGTTTTTAATATACTGCAGCATTTTCCTTTAAAGTCCTAAAATCGCCAGGAACTTCCTTAGGACATCTTTTTTTCCTTCTTTAGCGATATTCTTTTTCCATACATCCTTCGCCGATAACTTTGGTGACTACGTCCGTAGGGAAGGGACAAAGCGGTAGAATTTGAGGGAGTGCAGATTTTTATCACTGACAGGAAGGGGAGGAATGCATGTGGCTGTGAGTTTATTTGGATGTTTCCTCCTTCTCTGTGGTGACCATACTAGCAAAAGCAACTTGAGAGAAGGGTGGTTGACTATGGCTTACAGTCGCAGGGTGTGGCAGGTCCTGGTGGGAGTGCATGGTGGCAGGAGTTGGAGGTGGCTGCGCTGAGCAAAGACAAGGGCTGCATCTTCACGGGCACAAAGTGTTTTGCACTGGGTTAATTGTGCCGATTCCTGTTCCTGTGCAGATCTGGCTTATAGCCATGTCATGGTTCTGAGCTTGGTTTTACTTTCTGTTACGTGGAACTAAGGATTCTAATTCACACGGAGTGAAAACATGATCCTTGAATACAGTTCGGTAGCTTCATATCGGTAGCTTGTCTGCTGTTGGGTAAGACAAAAGCACTTTAAAGAAGGGTTGATTTTGGCTTGCCCCTCCAGGCTGCGTTCCGTCATGGCCATGGATGGAGCTTGTGAGGCTGACCGTGTGGCGTCACAATCAGAACACAGGGTGACGAACGCTGTGCTCAGCTTTCTGTCTGTTTTAGGCAGTCTGGGATCAAATGGTGTCTCTTACTGTTACAGGGTCTTCTCACCTTGTTAACATAATCAAGATAATTTTCACTGGTTTGCCGGGAGTCCAGCACGTCCAGATTCTGGCACAATGAGGATCAATAGTGAGCTCCATAGCAATGTGTGTGTGTGCGCATGAGCTCCATAGCAGTGTGTGTGCGCATGAGCTCCATAGCAGTGTGTGTGCGCATGAGCTCCATAGCAATGTGTGCGTGTGCGCATGAGCTCCATAGCAGTGTGTGTGCGCATGAGCTCCATAGCAGTGCGTGTGCGCATGAGCTCCATAGCAGTGTGTGCGTGTGCGCATGAGCTCCATAGCAGTGTGTGCGTGTGCGCATGAGCTCCATAGCAGTGTGTGCGTGTGCGCATGAGCATGCAGGTACACACGGGGCTTGGACACAGGTCATCAGTCTTGAGGCAAGCACCCCTATCTTGAGCTGTCCTGCTGGCCCAGGCTCATTCTCACTGGTGCTTTTTAGTTAAAACTAGTTTTACTTTGTTTTTCAGCTTAATCCTGACTATCGAGATGCTCAAAATGAGGGCAAGACTGTGGTAAGTAGATGTTCTTCTCAGTGTGTTCCAAATGTTTCATGTTCTATTTTATATGAATAAATCAAAGCTTTAGCAACAAACTTGAAGACTGGGTACCCCAGGACAGAACCTCTCAGTTGGAGGGAAGTTTCCAGAAAGAGAAAGAAGAGGGCTCAGGGGATACCCCCTCAGCAGGGGGTGCTAGGGACACTTCCACTTCTTGAAGACTGGTCATTGTGAGACATTGAGGCCTCTGTAGTAGTCTAGGTTCAGTGTCCAGAAGCACACAAAAGTGGAATCATGGCAAGTTGTTAAGGTGGGACAGAAGATTCCCCTTCTTGGATTTAAAATGAGTTGGCTTCTATTTGAGAGGAGAAATTAAAACTGCAATCTAGATGCCATGGGTGATTTTCTGATATTTTAAGTGCTCTGCGGGAGTCCCACACTCTTTATTTGTTTGTTTGTTTGTTTGTTTGTTTATTCATTTGTTCATTCATTCATTCATTCATTCATCTGTCTGCTCTGAGACAGATTTGTCTTCATAGCCCTGGCTGTCCTGGAACTGGCTTTGTAGACCAGGCTGGCCTTTAACTCATAGAGATCCACCTGTCTCTGTGTGAGTGCTGGATCAAAGGTGTGTGCCACCACTGCTGGGCAAGAGCCCCACTCCTCACATAAATTCTCACAAAAGTGTTTCACGTGGTCCACGTTGTCTGTAGCAGGGAGTGTGGGGGACAGTCGGGCGAGTTTTATTCAACCCAGAGTTTGGAGACTCAGGGAAGCTGGTGTAGACAAACCTCTGGGTTAAAGACACTTCTGATGGATGAGTCCAACTAGCAGAGTCAGGTGCTGGAAGGTAGCAGGAGCTTCTCACACATGCAGATGCTATCGCAGGGCGCAGGGACCGCTCACACATGCAGATATTACCGCATCCTTTGGGTGCACAGTGTTGGTCAGCCGGGAGGAAGACATGATGGTGCTGTCACCAGGGGTCTGTTCATCTGATTTGGTTGTCAGTGAGGCTGCTTTGCCTCTGCCATTGTGTGCAGTTATAACTGTAATTAGTCAAATAAATGAAAACAGACACAAATTCAAAAAGTTAAAAAAAAAGATCCAGCAAACAAGTCCACATTCCCCCATCTGTCTGTGAAACGTCTGTTTAGAATGTTAGCTCATCCTTTGGGCTGATTGTTCTCTTGCTGTTGATTTGAACCAAGAAGAATCATCTCTGGGCATTCACTCCTCGTCAGGTGTCATGCATATCTCTGAGGCCCCTCCCTCTCCCTCGCCCTCTGCCTATGATCTGATGTAATACCATGTGTCTGTGCTCTGTCCCCTGTGCTGTCTAAAAAATTCTCACACGGACAGTATTGTGTTGCATGGTTTTTTTTTTTACCACCAGGAAAATGAAAATCAAAACCACATTGCAACATCTTCTCCTTCCAGCTAGAATGACCATTGTCAAAAAGACAATATGACAGATGCTGGCGAGGCTGCGGAGAAAGAAGCCTCACACATCGTTGGTGGGGTGGATAGTCATTATGGATACAGCGTGGCAGTTCCTCAAAAAATTAAGTTCATAACTACAGTCCAAGCCAGCAGTCCCATTATTGGGTAACAACCCTACGCAGACAAAGCTGTTGCATGGTACTCGGCTTTTATGTCTGCATTTGCTGCAGCATTTCCCCACCAGCTGAGACGGGGCACTAGCCCGTGTCCATCCACAGCAGAGTGGGCTGCAAGGGTCACCACTGCAGCTGGTTTTATGTGGTGTTGGGCACGGAACCCAGGGCCTTGTCCATGACCGGCAAACATTCTACTGGCTGAGCTCATCTGCAGCCCCAAGGGTCTGATTTGGTGGTGGCAGTGTTTGTGTGGCGCCCCAGCTCCATGGCTTGTTTTTGTACAACTTAGTAGATCCAGCAAGGACTTCTGGACTCAACGCAGCCCCTTTGGATCCCTCTTTCTATTTCATTATCAGCGCTAAAGCAGGAGTGGATCTGAGGGTCAGGCTGCTGGCCCAGCAGGAGCTGACTTTGTGTTAAAACATCTCCAAATACAGAGGTAGGCTACTTGATTGGTTAGGCCTGTTTATATTTGTTTGGAGTGAGGCTGGGGTTTTGGTGCTGGCTATAGAGGGGGAGTTCCCCTGCTGCTTTCCGTGTCCTAGGGTGATTATGTCATGTTGTGGGCAGCTTCTTCAGCAGGCCTGCTTGTGGACATTCTGGAGATGCCCGCTTTCCTTGCTGTCTAATTGGCTGGCGTATCTGCCCGCCTAACTCACCTTGTGACCCAAGAATAAAGCCAGATCAGAACCACAGAAACCCTGAATAAAAGATGTTAGTAGGTTAAAAAAAATACAAGAAGCTCGGCTTGTGGTGCAGACTTGTCTTTCAAGCTTCTCCAGTGGCTGAGGCAGGAGGATAACAAGTTCAAGGCCAGCCTTGGCAACTTAGTGAGACCCTGTCTTAGGGGAAGAGGTGAGATGGTTCTGTACATACTCGCTGCTCCTGAGGGTCTGAACTCTGTCCCTGGGCCCCACATGGTAGAAGGAGAATACCAGCTCACAAAAGTTGTCCTCTGACCTCTGCATGTATGACCTCCACACGTGTGACCTCCACATATATGACCTCCACATGTGCATTGCACCACCTGCCCTCCTATACACCTAATAACAAAGTGTAATAACAAACTATAAAGATGGTTGGAGGTATGGCTCATTGATACGTGTGAGGCCCTGGGTCCCCGAGTTCTGGGGAAAGCTGCTTTTCCCAGGAGGGGCGCCACCAAACCTTGCTGCCGTGTGGCTGAATTCCTGCTTTGCCCTGCTTCCTACTGTGCAAGGTGACTGAGCTGCTGGCTGTGTGGGCAGAGCAGAGCTGATGAACGCGGATGTGCTACTTTACAGAGTGGACGGAAACTAGGGGTCTGTGCTAAGCAGCCGACCCATGGTGAAGTTCACCTTGTGCTAATCCAGCCTTGTTTGGCTGGGGTTCCTTCCTCCTCCTCATTCCTTACCTCCACTGTAGTTGAGAGGAAACACTCCTGCCTTTGAGAGCCAGTTCCCTGCCTCAGTGATTCACAAGCAGGGCAGGGCAGGTGGTCTGTACTCTGCAGACAATTGGCTCTGATCGTCTCTGAGAGACAGCCAGCAGCAGAGGGGATTTAATGGTCCCCTCGCCAGAGCCCCGAGCTTGCGTGTAAACAAAACTGAGACCACGAAGGTGTAGTGTGCACAGTGTGGCTCCTCGTTTCATACTCTGGTCTGTCACATTGCAGTAATCATGCTTCGGTCTGAAGAGGAAGGGGGGCTGTTGGAGTGACTTCTCTCACACCTGTGCTACAGGAACACTTGCTGTAATGAAGTAGTTCCTTCATTTCCCTGTGTTGACAACTTAATGACCTGCTATTTTTTTTTTTTACTGTAATTCAGAGACCTTTATCAAAACGTAACCTTCCATTTTTGAAGTTTCAAAGATTAATGCATGGTGTCGCTGAGATGAGGTGGTGTGTGTCAGGGCTCCCGTTAAGACCAAATTGCCGTGTTCATTTTACAAAGGGGTCCACTATTTCCAATCTTACAGCTTCCCTGAGTTCCCCATAAACACTGGCACCGTGCCAAGCCCAACTGGGAACCTTGTGGTCATTATTTCTTCTTGAAGGTCCACGTCTTTTCCCCTCGACAGAGGGGATTCTTTTTTAATTCTCTGTAATGTCATTTGTGTTAAGGAACATTGCCGTGTTTATGTGACATGGGATCTGATGATTTTGAAGGAGATTCTGTTGCTGAGGCTGGGGTTTCATGGCATCTGCAGCAGTGGGTACCCAGGACCAGATAATTCTTTGTGGTTGCGTGGGAGGTCGTCCTCTGTGTGAGTGGGGTGTCATCTGCGTGGGTGGCAGTGGGTGTTCCCTGCATGTCCTGCACCCTCTGGATGCGCTGGTGACTGCATCATCGCTGTTCGCATCTTACTGGGTGCCAGCAGCAGCCCCACCCACCCCAGCTCTCAGCTGTGACAACCAAAACCGTGTCCAGGAGTGGCCAGGTGTCCTCCAATTGTCAGCCCTCCCACGTGGCCAGCCACAGACCGAGTGTCACAGCAGACCTTCCTGTTGCCTTGGGTTTTACTCCTAGCTCCTGGGCAGTAAGGGGTGCAGGCCAAGAAAGCAGAAAGGGTCCCAGCAGGGGGCTCTGGAGCGGAGGCTTACAGAGATAAAGCTCCTGCCACTTTCCTAGGCAGCCTGGAGTGAGTGGCTTTCCTAGGACAGAGCTGGGAGGGTGGATGGGGACGCTGGTGTCGCAGCCTCCTACAGTCTGAACCTCAGCTCCAAAAGACAGGCACGGCTTCTCCTAGTGTGCCTCAGGCTCCAACGGTACAGGCGATGTGATGTTTGCACCTCCCCAAGAGCGGAGGCTGGACCAGGGCAGAGCCATCACTTCTGTGGCTTTGTATGAGAGCAGGTGTCTCCCTGTGTAGCCCTGGAGGTCTGGGCCATCCGAGCCGTGAAGACAGCTTAGCTGAGCGCGTGCTTTGCTCTACTAGTTGAGGATCTGAGTTCAACCCCAGCGTCCATGTAGAAGTAACTGGCTATGGTGGGAGGCAGACAAGCAGGCTCCTGGGATTGCTGACCAGCCAGCCTGGCCTGCTTGTCAAGGTCCAAGTCCCCATGAGAGACCTCGTCCAAAAATCGATGTCCAGGATTGACCTCTGCTACACACCCACCCACACCTGTGCACTCAGGAGTGAGGGCACACACACATAGCACACAGGGGTGCATGCACACCTGCACCCGCACATGTGCACACTCCCACAGACACACAAACTTATCTGGATCGTGCCTATTTGATAAGCACCCAGCGGACAGGTGGCCTTCTGAGACCCGAGCTCCTAAGCTGGGCCTGCGTCAGAGAGCACTTGCTGGTATGGAACGAGGCACCCGTTTAAGCTCCGTTGGTTCTCAATACATGTTTATGGTGGAAGGCAAATGGCGATGCTTCCAAGATTCTCTGAAGAGCATTCCAGTGTGTGTCTCTTCTTCCTTACCAATCAGTGTGTGTTTATAAAAGAGCCCCAAAGTCCACGAGTTTGAACAAAATTGTCTTCATGTTGTAAAGATGCTGGATCGCCTTTCTTGCTTATGGAAGCTACACTCATTATTATATATGTAACTAGGGTTTTCGGTGACTCTGGCAGTCCTGACAGGCCAGGCTTGACATCCTGATATGCCAGTTAGAGAGAGGACAAAGAGCGAGGAGCAGAGAGAGGAGACGGTTTTCGGGTGGCCAGAGTGGAAAGAGGAGCAGATGAGGGACCAGTGAGCTCATCTGTCTTCAGGGTCCTGACACGAGCTCTTGGTCTAACCAGAGTAAGAGTGGGACATACCTGTGAGTCCTGGTCAAGGCCCTGTCTGGTTACCGCGCCCAGCCAGTCCCACAGCTCGTCTGAAGCAGTTACTGCTGCCACCAGCCCTTGACGGGATCAGTGAGTTCCCGCGGAGTTATCACGTCTGCTCAGGGTGCAGCCCTGCCCTCAGTGGTGACCACCCTCACTGTGGGCCTGTGCACCCTTTGAGACTTCTCTTCCTGGAATTCAAGGTGACCTCTGGTTCAGGACAATGACTTCTGGAGGGCATCGAGATAGCGGAGGATGGCCGATACTCATTGAGTGTCGAGTGCCTACGCGCAGGATCTGTCAGGCTCCTGAGCCTAAGGGAAACCAGGAAGGGGGGCAGAGAAGCCAGGCTTCCATCCTGCCTTTCGCCAGCCCGTGTGGCATCTGCTTAGAAAAGCAGCTCCCAGGTGTCTGGTATGCTCATAACTCATTATTCATATTTAATTACTTAAAATTTCCAAGGGGCAGGCTTAATGTTTACTTCCAAACTGTTTATGAAGCAGAGTTTGTTAAATAAATTAGAGTGTGGGAGAGCCAGAACAGGAAGCTCCCGACAGCCAGACTCTTGTAAAAGGCATGTAGGCATGTCGGACGTACCCCCCCACACACAGTTGCGAAATTATTTATTACAGGAATGTTCTGTGTATTAAAACTATTTTCCAAGGACCAGTGGGGAAGATGGAAAATACAATAGCACAGTTCATGTGTCCTATGTAGTGACAGATCTCGAATACTGTGAATAATTTCAGTGACTTGTTTTAATTAACCCTAATCAGTGAGATTTTAAAAAATGTATTTTGAAAAGAGTCATTGCAGGACAAGCGTCAAAACACAGGGAGGCTCCTGGCCACTCTGATCGGGCACCACGGGCAGATGTTACCAGGGAGAGCGGTCTAGGAGGCTGCCTCTAGGAATCTAGGTCTGAATTCTTCTTGTAAAAATCATCTCAAAAGTGAGGTGAACAGAGGGCTGAACCCCACTAACTGTACTTATGGAGAATTGATGGACAGACTACACTTCACATACTGTCAACTTCCAGTTACTACCTAGATCTAAATAGCTGTACCGTTAGCACATTTCACCCCAGAGTCTGTGTCTCCAAAGCTAAATTATAATAAGGTAAGTGGAGGAAAAGCTCTGTCAGGAAGCTCGATGACACACTTCTTTTAGGGAGATGGTATTGTTCCAAGAACAGTGGCAACATCTTTTGTCCTCTACACCAGACACTTTAGGAATTGTGCACACTGACCCTCTACCTGTTGAGGTTAAGGACTGGTCTCCATCAGTAAAGACCATCTTCCAAACATGGTTCAATTCAGCTCATAAGAACTTGCTTCCCTGAGCTCAGCTGTGTTTTAATTATAACCCCCTGTCTGTGGGAACCACGTAAGCCCTGCTGTAGTTTGAATGTGGGGCCTGTGTTCTGTGGGTTGGAAATTTGATGCTCAGTGGGATTGGGCTCCCTGGGAGGAAGTGGGCATGAGGCCTCTGTGACAGAGACCTCACTCATGGATTCCTGGGCTAGTGGGTTCGCGTAGCCTGTGGCAAACCCAAGCCTGCTGGGACTCAGTTGCTCTGGCTCATAGTTTGGTGTTCTTTGTGTCGTGGTATGGCACCAAGGCCCTCGATAGCTGATGTCTCCATGTGCTTAGACATCCTGCTTCCAGAACCAAGACCTTAGAAACCACCTGGCCTGTTGCAGCAGCAGCAGCAGGTGGAGGGGGGCATGCTTGGGTCTCACCGCCTGGGCATCCATGGCATGTCCTCTGACTCATTTATGAGCTGACTCTTCCTGCTGGTCAGCTCTGTGTCCCCATGTTCTCGGTCACCTCCATCACAGGGAGGAACAGTGCTCACAATGTCTGTGATTCTTTGGGCAGCAATAGCATTGTGGGGTCCCCGAAGGTCTTCAATAGCTGTTGCCACTGCAAATGAAACACACGCCCTGTCTCCCTATTCTTTCTTCCAGAGTCCTGGCTCCCTCTTTTGCACCCCCTCTGACTGTTCTCCCTCTGCCACCTTCTTCACCATCTTTAGCAGCAGAGCTCAACACAGGACGGCTTTTGTCCTGGGGAAGGAACTCCAGCTGGGAGCAGTTGCTCATGTTCTTAATCCCAGCAGTTGGCAGGCTGAAGCAGGAGGATTGCTGTGAGTCTGAGGCCAGCCTGGGCTACTTAGAAGAAGGAAGGAAGGAGAAAGGGAAGAAAATGTCTGCAGTCACACATAGTATCCTGCCATACATAGTATCCCGCCACACATAGCCACACATAGTGTCCCGTCACATGTAGTATCCCTCACATGTAGTATCCCATCACACGTAGTATCTCGTTACACATAGTATCCCTCATGCGTAGTATCCTGCCACACATGGTATCCTGCCACACATAGCCACACATAGTTTCCCATCACACATAGTATCCCTCACACATAGTATCCCGTCACACATAGCATCTCGTCACACATAGTATTCCTCACACATAGTATCCCGCCACACATAGCATCCCATCATACATAGTATCCCATTGGTCCGGTCCAAGAGGGTCCAACTCCCTCCCGCCCAGCCTTCCTGCCCCTGTCACTGGCAGTCAGGGCTGTGGTTTCCCAT
Source organism: Myodes glareolus (assembly GCF_982192425.1). NCBI lineage: Eukaryota > Metazoa > Chordata > Mammalia > Rodentia > Cricetidae > Myodes > Myodes glareolus. The sequence goes on from NC_142028.1 coordinate 6,089,786, forward strand.
TTTTGAGCCTCCAGAGAAAGCTGCTGCTGTACCACTCACAACTTAACATAATCCCTGGGAGTCCTTCTCGTGGACCAGTGAAATTACATCCTTCAACTCCCTTCACCCTTTCTCCTTCCTTTCCTTCCTTCCTTTCTGTTGTCTGTCTGTCTGTCTATGTTTGCATGGATAACTTTGAGGAGCTCTGCAGCCAGCCTGGAGCGCAGGTCTCTCTGTGACGTAGGGTTGTGGTTTTCCTGCTTGAATGTGATCTGCATCATTCTCATGTTCTCATGCTTGCAGGAGGAATCCCTGGGCCACATGTTTGCATGATGATGACACCAACTTACATCCCACCCACAGGGTACAAGGGTTCCCTTTCTCTGGTCCTTTGGCCATTCATCCCTTGACTTTGACCATGCTGTTCCTAGCAGGGTACTGTCTGCAGTGGCTTTGATTTACATTTCCCCTGTAACTAGTGGGGGTGATCATCTTCTTCTAGGTCCTTCTCCATCCGTCATTTGTATGTCTTATTGAGCCCTTGGAATTTAGAGGGTTTGGGTCACTGTTTCTTCTCTGCGTTTGACGTAAATGTAGAGGGCCAAATCACTACGTTGTAAATAGTTATAAAGTCACCAAAGAAGAGGCCAGAACTATTGTAATTTAAGGACATGCTCAGATCAGGCCTCTGCCCCAGGAAACATGGGCCTTATGATTGCCAACAATCATTACAAAGGCTGTGCACCCTGATCGTCTGGGGCATTCAGTGTAGACATTCCTACAACCCAGTGAGAGAACGGCAGACAAACTCACACCTTATCTCCTGATTAACTGCAACCGTTACTACTAAATCTGAAGATGCTGAATAACCTTGAACCTCTTCAACAGAGAGATGGAGAGCTTCCCACTTCAAAGAAAAAACGCCAGGCAGGGGAGAAGATCATGTACACCTTGGTCTCCGTTCCACATGGAAATGACATCGCGTCCCTTTTTGAACTCGATGCCACAACTCTTCAGAGAGCTGACTGCCTGGTTCCAAGGTAAACAGAAATATAAAAAGAAATCAATAAGTTAAAAGAAGTACGATGCACAGACGTTCCTTTGAATAGTTTTCCCGACAGGTAGAAATAAAAAGTATAATAGTAATATAATTTTTACAACAGAAGAGAGTAATGAAGAAATGCACACTAAGCATTGTGCCTCTCTCAGGTGAACAGATTAACGTGGCTTGTTTTATTTGTATAAATAATTAAAGTGTGCAGTACCAAAGAAGTTCTGAAAAATTTATTAGGGTCATTTATTCTAATTAATCGTGTGACTTTTGGTCATAACAATGAAACATAACCTAATAACATTTTTAGTCTAAATTTTATCCCTTGCCTGTCAGATTTCCTGCTTAGCTCATTCACTTGTTTATTTTGCTAGTGGTTCAGCTAAGAAGTGTTTATTGATTGTCAGTTGCAAGGCAGACCACACCCTGGGCATCGAGATGAGAAATGAGGTCAGACCAATAAACCCATGAGCTCAGGTCGCTCTCAAACTTGGGGGTCACAGCCAGTGTCCTAAGTCAGGTCAGGTCACCTGTGCTCATTAAACCAATTAAGAGAGTCAAATTAAAAACAGAAAGCTGAAAGAGGAGGTTTATTTGGTGTAGCCAAATGGAAGGGAGAGATCTGAGAGCTCCCCACCCCCACCCCAATGTGAGTCCATCTCTCCCTCCTCCTTGCTCAGTAATGCAGCCTGTGAAGACATGCACTCTGCTGCCTTGGCCAGACCCAAGCGTCTTTCTTCTTGTATGGTATCTCAGTTAGGGTTTTTATTGCTGTGAAGAGACACCATGACCATGGCAACACTCATGAAGGAAAACATTTCATTGACTCTGGCTTACAGTTTCAGAGGTTTAGTCCATTATCATCATGGGTGGCATGTAGGCAGACATGGTGCTGGAGAAGGAGCTGAGAGTCCTACATCTTGATCCACAGGCAACAGGAAGTGAACCCTGTGCCACGCTGGACATAGCTTGAGCATATACCACTTCAGAGCTCACCCCCACATTGACTCACTTCCTTCAACAAGGCCACACCTACTCTAGTAAGCCATACCTCCTGATAGTGCCACTCCCTGTGGGATCCATTTTCTTTCAAACTACAACATATGGGGACCTTAATTATTACTCTGACTTAACTCATTTTAGATCTAAGTCAGCAAAAATGGGTGTCTTTCTTGAGTTCAGTGTAGGAGAACTTGCTTAAAGAGGCGGTGAGCAGAACTCACCATCAGGTGCATAGACCACCACAAGGCTACCAAGTCTCACTTTGCACAGAGGTGTTAGCTCCTGCTGTTCAGGAAGGTTGGCCTTCTTTTCCCTGGTGTGAAGGATTTGTGCTATTGTGATTCAGCTGTCGTACACTGTTTGTAGTTAACAATAAATTTTCAACACTAACCACTCTTACATTGCATACAGAATCCTTGAATACTTTCTGTGTGCTGAGCCCCGAGTCAAGTTCTTCATAACTACTATTTGCATTCAGTCTGCATAACTCTCAGAGGTCAGAGGTCAGAGATCAGAGACTGAGTTAGAGCAGGTCTTTTCAAACTGGCTAAGGAAGATCTGAACAATGGTTCCTGGTCCTTCTGAGAGCAACGAAGTCAGTCTCGCAGTGAGATGTGGACATTACATACTTTTAAAGCATTGCCCATGGAATTCCAATATGGAATGCAGTATTCCTTAAACTTTAAAGTCTTATTGTGGGATCTTTCCCTAGAGGGATGTAAATAAATGTTTCCAGACATGGGGGGGGGCACTGAAACAGACAGAAGGAAAGATTCCACTCAAATCCTGCGAGTGAACCAGTGAGTTTGTTCATTTACTTACAGGAACTTAGTGAGGGATTTCTTACAGGAATATGGGTGACCCCCAAAATATGGGTCACTGTAAAGCTTGACTCTAGAACGGATGACAGTGTCCCCAGCTGTACAGATATCACCTGTCCCACCCGGTTCTGCAACACCCCCTCTCGGTACGGTCTGCGCGCCTCTGTACCGGCCGCGAGCTTGGGCAAAGTTCTGGGGATTGAAATAAAATACACACACACAAAGAGACCTGGGTCATTCGTCAAGAGATAGCCGAATGCCACCTTATTTAGCTTTCTGCAAAGTTAATATACCTTTGCCCCAGTAGAGGAATTCCCTCCCAGCCAGAAGGGAAAGCACAGTGCGAGGAGCCTGGCGCTGTGTGGGAATTCCTTCCCAGGCAGGGGGTTGGGGGCAGAGAGAACAGCAACAGACAGTGGAGAGGGAACTTGGCCGTGTGTTCTCCTGGGCAGGTGGGAAACATACCAAAAGTAAAACAAAGCCCTGCAGCTAAATCACCAGGCTAAAGCAGACCGAGCACAGAAATTAGCAGGAAGCTTAGTTGGCTAACCAAAACAGTCCTTGTGACTTGCACCTCAAGGAGCAGGGGAAAACCCGGGATCCTACAATCACCTCCTCTTCAGTTAACATTTACGTGCCACGGATTCTAGAACTTCATAAGACTATATGCAGTCGGGATGTGCAGGAAGAAGTGGCTTCCTCAGCTGAGGGTCTGATTACCCTCCCCACCTCCCCATGAAGGAGCATCAGCAGGTCCAATCCTGGGGGGACAGTCCCACATCTGTTCTGATTAAGATGGTACCGTTCCTTCTGCTCAGAGGACAGAGTTCCACCCTGTGTTAGCCTGATGAAATCCTGAAGCAGTCGTGGGTGGGTATCTGATGGATACAGTTGGAGAGTCCTTGTTCCGCAGGGGGCGCTGCATGAGTGCTTTTCTAGCAAACCCCAGACTGGACTTTCTAGAGTAAGTAAGGGCCTTGAGTGTGGCTCCCCATCTTTCCTGCTCAACGGACCCTTAGCAATCTGTGACCAGTCCTGATGCCTGCCTCCCACTCTGGACACTGGTTTAACTGGTGTGTGTTGCAACCTAGACTTTGGGTTTAGAAGAGCTTCCCAGGTGACAGACAGTGGAGTTTGGGAAGCAGTGACTTAGATGGACAAGCTAATTGGCCTGTCTGTGCTCATGAAGTGTGGAATGTAAGTCTGTCCTGAACATTCCACGGCATGGCCCTTATACCGTGGACAGCCAGACCATGTCACACCTGACCGCCAGCACATATCTGTGAAATAGTCCCAGAGTCATTTAGTTCCAAAATCCTTTAGATCCTGTTGTTACTCTGGGTCATGTCTTCCCTCTGCAGCCCGGTAGTGTTGACTGACTCCAGAGGTGCATCCAGGCTGACAGCATTCATGATCTGAAAATCTCATCTGAAATGACTTATGAAGTGACAGTTTTTGAGAACCAATATGATCTCACAAGTGGAACACCCTGCACCTGACTCTGTGTGATGGGTTGTAGTAAACATGCAGGTGTACTTAAAATGTTGTGTAAAATCACCTTTGGCCTAGATGGCTAAGGCACACATGAATCACAAATGAATGTCATGTCTAGACTTGGGTCTTATCCCAGGATAGTTAATTAAACACTTCCCCTGAGATGCTTAAAAAAAACCCTGAAATCTCAACTACTCTAGTTCCAACCTGCCTTTGTTGCTTTTTTATTAGTGTGAAGAAGGGACAACATGACCAAGGCAATTTGTAGAAGAAAGCATTTAGTTTGGGGACCCATAGTTCCAAAGGGTTAGAGTTCATGACCATCATGGTGGGGAACATGACAACAGGAGGACATGGTGCAGTAACAGTAGCTGAGAGGTCCATGTTCAACAGTGACCACTAGAGAGAGGTGGGGGAAAGGAGAGAGAACCAACTCCAATGGGGCAAGACTTTTGAAACCTCACAGCTGATCCCCAATGATACACCTCCTCTAACAAGGCTACCAGCTGGGAACCAAACATTCAAACATAGAAGCCCATGTAGGCCATCTATCATTTAAATCACCACGCAAGCATTTTGAAGAAGGAAAACTCACCAGTCTTGAAAAACATAAGGATGAAATAGAGGAGCTGTAGCCACATTTTCCAGAGCTTAGGATGGCAGGAATGCCAGCAGCTGTAGGTGACATTTTCTTTATCAACACAAAGGATGCTGGGTGCTAAAGCAGAGGCATTTCTGGTTACTTGGACCAGGGTTAGGCGCTTGTGGATCTAGATATTGAAACTCCCCATGTATTCATCTACCTTTATGAATGAGCAAGAACCTGATGATACATTTCCCTGAGGCGTTTGGTGTCTTGTCTTCTGTTTGGTCCTAAAATGTTATACTGAGGTTGTATGACATATTTACATCTTAGTTTTGACACTGAGCAATGACCTTTTTATTTTAATGGTGTTGTGCACTCTTGTTAAAGTGATGGAGGAGAATCATCTGTCTATGTGTTACTTTCATTGGTTAATAAAGAAACTGCCTTGACCTTTTGATAGAACAAAAAATTAGGTGGGTGGAGTAGACAGAACAGAATGCTGGGAAGAAGGCACTGAGGCAGTCGCCATGACTCTCCTCTCCTAGACAGATACAGGTTAGGATCTTTCCCGGTAAGCCACCACCTCGTGGTGCTACACAGATTACTAAATATGGGTTAAAGCAAGATGTGAGAATTAGCCAATAAGAGGCTGAAACTAATGAGCCAGGCAGTGTTTAAATGAATGCAGTTTGTGTGTTGTTATTTCTGGGTATAAAGCTAGCCAGGCAGGAATGCAGCCCGCTACTCCTTCTACAATTGGTGCCCAACGTTGGGCACCACTCTGTTGTAAATGGAATGGCAGGCCGCTTCCCGCTGCCTGGCTAACTTTACCCAAAATAATTACACACAAACCTGAGAGGCGTCACTAGGAGAACATGGTGTGAGGTCTGAGCTAGAAGTCCAAGAAGCTCAACTGCCTGCTCAGCCTCGTCCTGGGAATGTGCCTGTCGGGCTGCTCAGAACCATTGATTTATTTAGATGCTCTAACTATGCCCTCAATTGCCACAGCAGTTTTGTGGTTCAGGGGCTCTGCCTTAGTTAGGGTTTCTGTTGCTGTGAAGAGACACCATGGCCCTGGCAACTCTTATAAAGAAAACATTTAACTGAGGGGACTCACTTACAGTCTCAGAGATTCAGTCCCTTATCATGATGGGGAGGGGAGCATGGCACATGCAGGCAGATGTGGTGCTGGAGCTGAGAGCCCTATATCTTGACTCAGAAGCAATAGGAAGTCGACTGACTGCCATACTGAGTGAAACTTGAGAAAAAGACCTCATAGCCCACCCCCACAGTGACACGCTTCCTCCAGTAAGGCCACACCTATTGCAAAAAGGCCACACCTCCTAATAGTGCCACTCCCTTTGGGGAGCATTTTTTTCAGGCCACCACAGGCTGTAGTACATTTAGGTTAGTAGCTGTCTGGGGACAGGATAAACTAGTCACTGCTGACCACGCCCCACAGTGGACCAGTGAGGGCTTAGAATTTGCATTTTGACAAGATTCCTGGTGACACTGATGACCTAGGAACCCCTGGCCTAGAAAGTGAAGCTGTGTGCACCAGAGCAGCCTGAATCTAAGAATTAATTCTTATCCCAGACAGATCCTGAGACAGTTTCTAGTCTATGACATTTAATGTTCATATCACACATGGTTCTGCTGAATATACCAATATGCTAATTAAAAATATTATTGTCTGTGTGTGTAGGTCAGAGGACAACTTTGAAGAGTTAGTTCTTGCCTTCCATCATCAGTAGGTTCTGGGGACTGAACCCCAGATCCTCATTGCTGGGTAGCAAGCCCCTTGGTCCTCAGAGCTCTCTTGCCAGCCTACCATGTTTTTATATCATTTGCTTTTAGGAACTCCTATGTACGATTAAGGCATTTATGCACCAACACGTGGGTCACGAGCACCAGCATCCCCATAGACACGGAGGAAGAGAGGCCTGTCATGCTGAAGGTAAGTTTGTGGGGACTGGCTTGTTCATCAGCTGCTGTGCTCACACTGCTGAGTGTGATGGACAGCCCATCTTTCTGGGCATTAGGACCGGTTGCCGCTGACTTTGTGGGAGTGAATGCCTGCTAGTGGCTTAGGTCTCTGACCTGGTTGGCTGCAGCAGGTGGCTCAGGAGGGTGGGGTACAGACATCAGTAAGTCACGAGGATTCTGGGGGCATCTTCTCTTCATGGAAGTATTTGAGACAGAGGGAAGGCGTGGGAAAGAAACACCCTTTGGGGGTTCCTCAAGAACAGGGCAGGAAGTGGACATGGAAAGCCATCTTGCCCCTGAAGCCTTTGGCTGTGGCGGATGTTTTCTGGAGTCTCCCTGTCTCATCCGCACCCACCCAGTGTGCTTTAGTACTGAGGATGCGGTCTCTGGAGACCATGCGGCTGTTTAATGGAAACACGTATTGCAGATCGGAACCTGCCAGACTAAAGAAGACAAAGAAGCCTTTGCCATTGTGTGTGTCCCGCTGTCTGAGGTCCGAGACTTGGACTTCGCCAACGATGCCAACAAAGTGCTGGCAACCACAGTTAAGAAGCTGGAGAATGGCAGTATTACTCAGAACGAGAGGCGGTGAGTGAGGGTCCCAGGTGACAGGGAGTCAGTAAGAGCCAACCGTTGGCCTGGGTGTTGTGGTGCAGGTTTGTGACTCCAGCACCCAGGAGGTGGAGGCTGGGGGATCAGGAACTCAGGGACATCCTCAGCTTCATAGCAAGCTCAAGGCCAGTGTGGACTATACATCACATGGCTCATAACTACCTGTAACTCTAGGTCTGAGGGACCTGGCGCCCTCCTCTGGCCTCCATGGACACTGCACACATGTGTACATATATACATACAGATACACACACACATAAATAAAAATAAAAAATAAACCTAAAGTGTCTGCTGGGATACTTACTTTTTCCATTTAATCTGGGCTTGAAAGTAGGTGATTTCAGTTTCTCTGTGCTCTGTTTTTGAAACTTTTTAAAGGATCCACAGGGCCATACTTGGTTTGGTGTTTAGATGTAGAGTTTTACATTTTCTGAACTCATGACACATTTCTCAGCTCTGATACCACAGACTGATCAAACATGTAATATTATAAAAAGTGAGCTCTCTGTTTTGTCACTCAGAGAAACTGGATCCTTGATTATTAATTTATTTATGAATATGTGAGAGAAAGAAGGCTATTGGTGGCTAGAAATCACTGTTTCCACTTCATGCTCCCGGCCCTCATATAGCCTGTCAGTAACTGTTCCTGCCTTACCTAAAGGAAGTGGAGGTTAACCTCCAGCTGGGTAAAATGACATAAATAGTAAGTGTGTGTGTGTGTGTGTGTGTGTGTGTGTGGGTCTAGTCATGTGATTTGGTCATCGGGTGCCCTCAGGACCTCAGAGCAAAGACATGCTCCTTCTTTCTCTTCATGACCTGCTGCAGATGGAACAAGGAGCCATTTGCGAGTCTCTGGCTGCATGCACTGGAGCTCTGGCCTCCAGCTCTTGTGTGAAGAGCCCCTCACCAAACAGCCCAGCCCGGAATGGCAGATGGAGTTGCTGTTCTTTGCTCTTTGTTCTTTGCTCTTTTGGGAGGCCCACCACCCGGCTCCCAGATAAATCATACATGGAATCTTAATCTTATTTATAAACGCCCGGCCTTCGTTTGGCTTATTTCTAGCCAGTTTTTCTTAACTTACACCATCCCACCTGCCTTTTGCCTCTACGTTCCTCCCTTTCTCTATTTCTGTCTACCTCTTTTTACTTCTTACTGTGGCTTGCTGTGTGGCTGCGTGACTGGCCCCTCAAGACCTTCTCTCCTTTTCTTGTTTTTGATTTTCCTTCCCAGATTTCTCCTCCTTTTTATTCTCTCTGCCTGCCAGCCCCACCTATCCTTTCTCCTGCCTTGCTATTGACTGTTCAGCTCTTTATTACATCAATCGGGTGTTCTAGACAGGCAAAGTAACACAACTTCACAGAGTTAAATAAATGCAACATAAAAGAATGCAACATATCTTTGCATCATTAAACAAATGTTCCACAGCAAAAGACAAATGTAATGCATCTTAAAAGAATATTTCATGTCAGGCAAAAATCAGAGAAGAAAGTGCTGTCTCGCTGGCTTCATCCCTCAGTTGGACATTCTTGAACATCTGTTCAATAGAATCCGCAGAACAGAAAGGCAGATATGTACAGCCTTGTTCTAGACACCCCAAGCTGAAGGCCATCCATGTTTGTTATAGTTGAAGAACGATAACATTGTACGATGCTCATACCATGGAATACCATATAGCCAGGAACAGGAATGAACTATACATATGTGTGATGGTGTGCCTGACTCTAACAAGTTTTGGATTGAGTAGGTAGGAAACAGGATGGATAAACCCATAATAACACTCTGTGACTGTTCTGCCACTAAATGCATAAATCCTAGAGACCTTTAGACATACACCATACAATATATCTCTTAATTAAACATTGCCAGTCTGCTGATAACCAGCCAAACGGTTCTCAGCTGCCCCTCTGTTCCTACCACTGCTTTCCCTGTGGGAACCGGCCGTTGACGACTGTTTTTATACAGCTATTCTGTGGTGGCCAATGAATGAAGGTCAGAGCAGAAACCGGTCACCCGTATGGCAACAGATGACTAAGGAGCAAAGCCAGCTTACACCAGAAACAGATTTCAGTGTGCAGACGGAGTGTTTTCCTCTTGGCGAATCCTCTTCTGTCTGTCCATCTTCTGCCTTCACAGAAAGTTGCACGCTTCTCTAGAGGTCTCCTTAGGTAGACTCCTTAGGTAGAGTGTTTGGCTTCTCTGGGTGCTTCCTTTACAGGCCTTTCTTCTCTAGTTCCCGTCTGAGGGAACTCAGCCCCTCCAGATATATCGCAGGAGGACGGTGGATCAGGATGACCCTTGACCCTATGGCTTCCCCCCCCCCACACCTCTTACTCTCTTTGTTACTTTAGTGAAAAATAACAGCAAGGAGACTGCACCTGAGAACTGGGAAGCTGGCACCCCTCATCCTAACGCAGTCTGTGCTGCCGAGTAGCGAATGGGCTCTTAGTCCTTCAACTTTAGAATTCAATAGAAAATTCTTTCTGAGAATGACTGGCAGCCCTGACCCCCCCCCCCCACCCCGCGAATGGAGAGTGAAGTTATTATTAGCTATTCTTTTTAGTCAAAACCAGGATCAAAGGGAGGAGTTGAGAACGTTGCAGACCTGCCTCGGAATGCTTGTGCTGTTGGCTCTCTCTCTTCCTCCTCACCCCCGTGCTTTCCTTTAGTCACCTCGGGAAGGGACTCTGGGGGTGCAGCTCCTGTGTCGGCTTCAGCGTCCTCAGCCTTAGATGTTTTCATTTGAATTTTCTGTTTGTAGTCTACATGACCACACCAAGGAAACAGTATTAGGAATACGTGCTCATGGGGAGGGAGGAGTCATGGGGGGTCAACTGCTACGTGGAGCCTGAGAAGATGCTGCACACCCTTCTTACTTCTGCGCCTCCAAGGGACCTGCTTTGTCCACAGAGGGCTGCTGTCACAGCTGTTCACAGATGCAGCTAATTCAGTGAGACTGAGCTCCTGACGCGGGCCCGGTGCTGGTCATGCAGACTGCGCTCTGGGTAGCTGCAAAGGTGAAGAGCATTGTACTGACATCTTTACACAGCTAGGGCTGGGAACATGACTCAATGGTACAGAGTTTGTCCAGCCAGCCCGAGGCCGTTCTGCACTTGCTTCCAATCCCAGTACCTTACATGTCTTCATGCAACCAACAGAGGTTCTTATTAACGCTTCATGTAAACTATGGTGCACCCTCCTTCCTTCCTTTCATCCTTCTCTCCCTTCTTCCCTTTCTTCCTCCCCTGCCCGCCTTCTCTTCCTCTTTAACTCCTTCCTTCCCTCCCTCCTTCTTTCTGTCCGCTATTTTCTCCATTCCTCCCTCCCTTTGTTTTTATGAGACCAGGTCTCGTATAGCTCAGGGTGCCCTTAGACTCTCTATATAGCCTTGAACTCGTTAACTTCTCTTTTACAATCTGCTTTGACAAAGCTCTGTGTGCTATTGTCTGTGTCCTTTTGATACTGTCTTATAATTGCTATTTTTTCTTATAACCTGAACTTTTTATTTCTCAGATATCTGCTGGTTCTTTGCCTACCCATCTACTCTTCATTTGTATCTACTATTTTATTTTAAATTGTATATTATAATAATATATACATATATAATTTGTGGCAAGTCATTTCTCTGTCTGCTGAGGACCTGACGACACACTCATTTAAATGTCACTTAGGAATGGCGTTGTTACGTGGATCTCATTAACGAGGGATCAGACTTCTGATTTTTAGCATGATGGCTGTGTTTCCTAATGTCACTTTTCTGTGTGTTTTGGAATTTAATTTATTTTCCGTGGGTGAAACATCACTGCCTTTCTCTCTGTGCTCATTCATTTCCTACCTGCTGGCATGGCCTCCGCCTGACTCCTCTCCACCAGTCCACATTGAGGGGTGCTGTTGAGGGTGAGAAGTCATACTCTATGATGAGGTGAGGCTTGTGAGTCCTTGTGACCATAGGTGGGACAGCCCCATCAGTGTGCTTTGCTGCCTTCCTGCAGCCCGCAAGGGGGACCCTTCTCCACGAATGTCTTTACAGCTACAGTTTGGCCCCTCCCACATCCTTCCAACACTGCTACATTGTCCTTACTCTTTGTTGAGTCATTCTTACTGTGTTCTTGACCCATGTGGCCTTTTATATTTTCAGATGTGTGTCCTTTAAAAACACATAATATGTATCTTACCTAACTTTGCTAATTCTGACAGGAAATCTGTTACCTGGCTTTTCTCAGGGGCGTGTGAGCAGACAGCTACTCACCTCAGATAGGGAACCTATGTCAGACCAAGTGATGTTGTCAGCCACATCTCATAAGGAGAGCTAATAATTGGAATATGGGTGAGGGGTGACTTACAGGAGGTGTGGATGACTCAGGAGGCAGCTACATCACTGAGAGCTACCTCAGCAGGGATGATGACTCGTGGCCGCTGAGCAGGGAGCTCCCTGTAGGCAGATCCACGCACCCTCCCCACCACAGCCTCTCTTCCCAGCATCCCCCACCATCCTAGAGACTTGGCAGCAATCCTGTGAGTCTTGCAGGTTTCAGCTTCCCAGACATGTGAGGTTTTGTTTACTTTCTCAGTCTCGTGAGCCCCATCCTCCCTCCAGGGTAGAAGGTTTGAATCTGGAGGAATTACTTTAAACTAAGTCACAGAGAAAATCACTTATTAAAAGAAAATTAGTAAGATTGCATGAGTTATAGAACGATAACCAGCCAGTATAGAATTGAGCAGAAGTTTGAGTTTAGCTGGCAGCAATCAGCAGGTAGTGTTGTTGTTGTTGTTGTTGTTGTTTTTCCTTGGCATATGAGTAAACAAGTTAGCATTAGTTTTTCTTATTTTATTTTATTATATGTACGGATATATACATACACACACATACATATATATACATACATATGTGTATATATTTACACACACACACACACACACACACACACACACACACACACACAGCTATTTAGCCCAAGGAGGCCAGAAGATGGCATCAGATTCCCTGGAGCTGGAGTCACAGATGGTTGAGAGATGCCATGTGGGTGCCGGGAACTGAACCTAGGTCCTTTAGGAGAACAGCCAATGCTTTTAACCACTGAGCCACCTCTCCAGCCCAAGAACATTGTCTTGATGAAGAAGCTTTGTGTCTTTGGCTGTCAGCCTCATCCTCACCAGAGGCACCTCTATACATTAGGATGCCATACGGTGACGCGCCATCAAAACTGAAGACATAAACACTCACAGCAGATGTCCTCTCTTCGGGTGTTCACAACCTTTCCATCTCCTCTTCCATGGCTTTGTGAGACGTAGATGCAGGGGATGCACACAGACATATTAATTAGACATGGGCCTGAGTCTCTGTATTTCTACCTGTTGTGGATCTCTGTAATAGTCTCCATCGTTGCCAAAAGAAACTTCTCTGAGCGCACAAAAGCCTCAAAGAATCACACTGTCATATTTCATGAACTCCAAGGGACAAGAATTCTCATTTTGAGGCTTATGACACATTTGTTCTCGAGACTTACAGGATTTTGTTTAATAACCATTTATAATATTTGATTAGTGTTGGAATTGGAGTCAAGGGTGGGAGGAACTGGACAGGGAATACTGTCAAGATTAAGCAGCAGTTGCAATAGATATTATATTTTGTTAATGAAATATGTTTTCTTAAAAATAGTTTAACTTCCTTCGTGTTTCAGTTCTCAGACTTAATTTTTAATAGTCCCAAATTGTCACAATCTTTCCTTTGTGATAGGTTTGTCACGAAGCTGTTGGAAGACCTCATCTTCTTTGTGGCTGACGTGACGAACAACGGACAGGACGTTCTGGATGTGGTCATCTCCAAACCAAACCGGGAACGGCAGAAACTGATGAGGGAACAGAACATCCTGGCACAGGTGAGTTGCTTCATGAACCAGGTCTGCACATTTTATGTTCTGAGCTACAGTATCAGTCATGCCCTGCTGCGTAACAAATGACACCTCGACACTCATTTTAGTTTCTGTGAGTTTTAAATGTAAGAGTGGGATCTGTGGGGTGTTTTTGCTCAGGGGCATTCTCAGAGGAACTGTCGAGGCTTAGGTAGGGCCATCGTCATCTCAAGAGTGGACTGAGAGGAGATCCACTTCCTAGATGGCTCATAGAGTTTGTTACAAGTCTGCCTCAAGACAGAGCATTTCCTCCAGTGATAGTTAGTGTTAGCTCCCAGTGATCGTTAGTGTTAGTGTCTAGTGATGGTTAGTCAGTGTTAGTGCTTAGTGATGGTTAGTGTTAGCTCCCAGTGATGGTCAGTGTTAGCTTCCGGTGATGGTTAGTGTTAGCTTCCGGTGATGGTTAGTGTTAGCTCCCAGTGATAGTTAGTGTTAGTGCCTAGTGATGGTTAGTGTTAGCTTCCGGTGATGGTCAGTGTTAGCTCCCAGTGATGGTCAGTGTTAGCGTCGAATGATGGTTAGTGTTAGCGTCCAGTGATGGTTAGTGTTAGCTTCCAGTGATGGTTACTGTTAGCTTCCTGTGATGGTTAGTGTTAGCCTCTGGTGATGGTCAGTGTTAGCGTCTAGTGATGGTTAGTGTTAGCATCTAGTGATGGTCGGTGTTAGCGTCTAGCTAGGGAGAGTCTCCCTGATTGCTTCTGTGGCTCCTTGTTAAGTCTTCAATTGTGGATGCTTTCATTCTTGTGACCACTGATCTTCATTCTGTGAGCAGTGGATGAACTCTCTGAGAAAGACTTATGTATTTAGAATCTCTGTCATTAGGTGCATATGTATCTGGAGTTTTATCCTTTTGCCTAAAATGAGGTAAGAGTGACATTTGGAAGCTATTACCTGATGTGAGTTTCAGGTAAAAAGTAAAGTAAACATTTTTTTTTGTTTTGTTTTTTGTTTTGGGGGGGACGTTACAGAAAAAACAGAATAATAAAAGCATATAGAAAATATATTTTAGTTATCTGTAGCTTGTTACAAATACCTTTGTATTTTCCTTCTTAATGAAATACAATTTCTAAAATTAGTCATGTCATTGATGTAGCAGACTTGCTAGCTTTGGGTACTCTTGTAAGCCGTAGGTGCTTGGTTTGACAGTATGGTATTTATTATTCAGTTCTAAGGACCATTAGGTACCTTCCACCTTTGCACTAATTCCACTCACATATTTCTGCAGTACCTTTAAGTCCTCGTTATTTGTTAAAAACGCAAATAGGTCGCAAAGCATGCGCGTGAGTGGATCAGAACAGGAGGATCTTCTTATACTTCTAGGTGTTTGGGATCCTTAAGGCGCCTTTCAAGGAGAAGGCGGGCGAGGGCTCCATGCTGAGGCTGGAGGACCTGGGAGACCAGCGCTATGCGCCCTACAAGTACATGCTGCGCCTCTGCTACCGCGTGCTGCGGCATTCACAGCAGGACTACAGGAAGAACCAGGTGGGTCCAGAGCCAGAGGTGTTGGGTGCCGGTCAGGTGCAGGCCGCGGAGGCGGAAACTGGACTTTGCAAGGACAGACTTTACGTGGGCAGCTCAGAGGGTCATCTCTAAGGACTGCTAGGAGCTAAGACCTCCAGGTGGGGATGCTGCACATCTGTGCACGATCCTGGCGCCTGCTGAGCAGGGTACCCTGGTCCTTTCTTGTGCCTTGCTGTGTGTGCACCTACTAAGATATTGTCTTGTGGCAAAGATCCAACAGGCACCTGAAGCAGGAGAAGGGACTGAGGGGAGGGACAGGATGGGGGACTGGGGAGCTCTGTGAGTGGTGGGGACTGGGAGCCATCTACATGACTGTATGGGAGCAGTATGGGAGCATGACTGTATTTGAGGTGGACAGGGTAATCAGATTGGTTACTTTTCTTCCCTGGGTTCAAATTTCTGACAAGAAGAAGCTCAAGAGAGGGAGGGCTTGTTTGGAGCCACAGTTTGAAGATGTTCAGACTATCCTGGAGGGAAAGCACAGGGCGACCCCTTGCCTCTCGGCAGCACAGGAAGGGAGAACAAACGGGAAGTTGGATTATAAAGGTGCAAGGTCCACCCACCAGTGACTCCCTTCCTCCAAGGGAGGCTCTACCTGAAGACTCATCCTTCCATAACTCCGCCCCTTGCTGGGGACCGAGTGTTCAGATGCCCGTGCCTCTGCAACGGGGTAGTAGGAAAGAATGATACTGGAAAGTTCGCTGCGGTCCTAGGGCAGCCTGAGCTGTGGAGGCTGGGGCGGCTTCTGTGGCTTGTAGCCAAAACCTGTAATCTGCTAGTGAAGTTTATTTCAAGTCTCACTTTGTCTAAAAAAATACGTAATTGAGTCTGGAGAGATGCCTCAGTGGTTAAAAGCACTGGCTTCTCTTCCAGAGGACCTGGGTTCAATTCTCCACGCTCACAGGGCCGCTCATGTCTGGCTGTAAACTCCAGTCCCGGGGGAGCCAATGTCCCCTTCTGGCCTCTGTTGGCACGGAAGACACATGGGTGTACATGCACACCTGCAGACAAAATGCATACACACAAAATATAGATAATCTTTAAAAATCTGTAATCTTTTGCCTTTGTTCAATAATGCAAATGTTTGACATAAATTTATTCATGTATTGATTACATATCATTCTTTTCTTCATGTATTTCTTCTTATCTAGTAGGAGGATCTATGTATTACTGGTGTTTTTTGTTTATTTATTTATTTTTTTGAGACAGGGTTTCTCTGTGTAGCCCTGGCTGTCCTGGAACTCACTGTATAGACCAGGCTGACCTCAAACTCAGAGATCTGCCTGCCTCTGCCTCCTAAGTGCTGGAATTAAAGGCATGAGTCATTAATTGCTGAGTTTAGTTCATGAGGGCCTATGACCTCAGAGAGGGCTGGGAGGCGGGGCCTGAGACTCAGCTCAAGGCTATGATCAGGAGGTGGAGGAGGTTGAGGCGAGCGAGCAACACACAACTTGCACTTATTTTGTTTCAAGCTTGGCAGTTTTAACAAATCAGCTCCGTTTAAAGAGCACTGAGTTAAGATAAGGAACGGAGACGGAGGAGCTGAGTGAGGCCCTCAAACATATTTTTTGTGTGTGTTTTTTGTTTTCTTTTTCTTTTTTGGTATTGGGAAACAAACTTGGCACCAGGTGGGCACTGTGACTTGGCTATATCCTCAGATGCCAGACTACAGTTTTAAGAATGAATGAATCCAGTGTGTAAACCCAGCTTCTGAGTCATCCCCAAGAACCTGGAGGTATTTTGGCAAGAAATCAATTTTTTTTTCTCCTTAAGGAAGAATGTGTTAAAATATGTTGGCTTTGGAATTCAGCTTCGAGATTAAGAGAGGTCCAAAAAGAATATTTAAAACAGATTAGCTAGACAGTAAATAATATGTCAAGAAACAGGAGCAAACTGACAGTTTTAATAGACCCTTAAACGTATCATGTATTTAGATGCATGCCACATAATATATACTATAATATATACCTCTAATGCCTTCCTGGTGAAGAACCTCGTACTTTCTGGTTGAAATGCTGCCGCTGGGGCCATACTGCCAGTTTCACCATATTCCAGTAGGATGGCAGTGTAGACAGAGTCCTTCGTGTCTCCCCGGGAAGGAATAGATCCAGAATGCTAAGATAGACTTCAGGCATTGGGGATGTGGCCCTGGAATCATCTTGGACAGCTCCTGACAGCTGAGAGGCAGCTGGCGGGTTTCACTCCTCCCCACTGAGGATGTAGAGGCAAGGAGGCGGAGGTGGCTCTGTGGTAATGACCGCATAAGACAGTGTTTGCTTACATCTGGAACCTGGTGTTCAGAGTACCCAGTGGGGGTCTGCCCTGAAATCACCCATCTTCCTGTCAAGCAAACACATTTGAACACACACATAATCACCTACTGGATAGGTGTTTACACGGTCTCTAGATTCCTTGCAGTGTGTCACTGTGGGCGATCTACTCCTCTCTTGTGCTCTCCTCCCTTCTCCCCTCCTCCCCTCCTCCCCTCCCCCCTTCCACTCATCTCCTCTTGAGTTAAGTCACTGATCTGACCAGGGAACAAGGACTCCTGGGTGGCTCACTGAGGGTCAAGTTCATTACCCCATCTGTTTCTGCAGAATCTCACTGACTCTAAACCATGGCTGGAACCCTTTTTTCCCCCGTTCTGTTCAATTAAGTATGTTTGCATTTGCTGGACCCAGATGGGACACCTCTAGCATCCCAAGAGTCCCAGGAATAATTTCAGAAGAGGTAGTGGGAAGATTGTGGGAGCTGGAGGCCGGGGTGGGAGCCCTGTGGACTGCTGTCTTCAGGGTATGACACGATGCTGCATTCATGAACGTGCAGTAGCTGTGTCACCTGCCTGTGACCTGCACACACGTGACAGGTCTCTAAAGGTGGAAGACCTTGAATGTGGGCAGCGCCATTCTGTGGGCTAAATGAAAAGGAGAGTGTGAGCCGAGCACCAGTGTCCCCGCTCCTGGCTTTCTTGCTCGTGGCCAGCTTTCTCCCCTCTGCCCTGGCTTCCTGACCACAGTGAACTGTATCCATTGAAGTAAGCCACAGCAAGCCATTCCTCTAACTACTATAGATAGCTTTCTGATGGCTTATGGGAAAAGATTTTAAAATGTAGGGAGAAAAGCTTTATTTTTTGCTTTGATTATCTAATTTTCCATTGTCTCCACCTGCATTTAAACATTAAATCAAGAGTTCATATGTGAGTTAGCGCCAACCCAGGTCTTTAATGTTGTGCTTGGGTTTATTATTATTTAGAGAACTCGATAGCACCTCTAATTTCATTTAATTATTCATCAGCATCTCAGAAGCTTACCTCACCCCAGAGTGTGGTTCTGATGGTCATAAAAGTGTGTAACTCAGTACACAGCTTTAAAGGGACACACGGTGGAGGACTTTTGCTTTGGTTAACTGACCACCATGCAAGTCATGATTCCAAAGGCCACAAAAAACGATTCCTAGATTGTAATTAGATTTGTGTAACCAATATTATTTTCAAGAACTAGGTACGTTCTGGTAATTTTGCTCAAGGCAAAAAGCGCTTTCTGATCAATAAATTATCTCATCATCAACACAGAGGTGTGTTCCCAAGGAAAAACCCCCAGAAACAGAAAACATTTGATCGTTGAAGGAGTTACATTCCTTAGCTCTAAGGTTCTATGGATGTATGGTTGATGCACAGGATGTGAAAACAAGTGACTGTGGTTTGGGACATAGGGCGTGAGATGAAGGACAAGGAGCAGGGCTGGAGGTGGCTCAGCAGCACTGACTTCTCTTCCTGAGGGTCTGGGTTCAATTCCCAGCACCCACACAGGGGCTCCCAACTTCTTCTAACTCCAGTTCCAGGATATCTGATGCCCTCTTCTGGCGTCTGTGAGTACTGCATGCATGTGGTGCACATTCACACAAATAAAACAGATATTAAAAAGGAAAAGAACAGGGAACAGACTAAATAGTGTATAGTTGAGCCTCCCCATAGTACGGCTCTCTCTCTCTCTCTCTCTCTCTCTCCCACTGTTAGAATAACATTTTGGCCTTTGCTGCAACTCACAAGGACTCTATTTAAAAAAAAAACCACAAAGAAACTATCACCTATTCAAGCGACTCTCTCTTATACAATTAAAAATTATTTATTTTATTGTATGGGTGTTTCCCCTGCCTGTTGTATGTGCACCACGTGTGTGCCTGGTGTCTGTGGTTTCCCAGGTGTCACTTGGTTGCTTGGCACGCCTCTCTCTCCCATGGTTGCTGTCCTTACATCCTCTTCATCCTGGCTTTTGTGTCCTTTCTCTTCAGCCTGTCTCCTCTGCTGTTGCCTCTGGTCTCCGTCCTGCTTCATTCACCCACCCACATGTGAAAGCGCATTTGTTTGCTTGTTTGCTCTCTTTGCTTCTCAGTGTTCTCTCCAGAGAGACCTTTCTCGTGGACAGCTTCCCACAGAGTGTCCAGAACTCTGGACACTGCCACGGAATAGTTATTGCATGCTGGATCTAATCAATAACTTGAGCTATTGTGTGATCCCATTTGATTGTTCCTTACTGATAAGTGTGCTAAGGTTTGATATTATTTATCAGAGATGATTTTGTTGGTCATTCTAGTGTCAGCCAGAGGGAAACAAACAAGTGGAGTCCATGTGGGGCGTTCCGATGGCCACACCCACCTTGGGCTCTGGGACTGAGCATCAGGCAGTCAGATACTTGTTAAAAATTATTCTTTCCCCAAAACTGATTATTGTAACTTTTGGTGAGGGTCAAAGGGCCCCTTGAGCCTGGTGAAATTCTAAGCCATGGCGTAAAAAGTAAATTTAGATTTGTTTTTCTCACTTACGAGAGTGTCAGTACCCATTAAAAAACAATGATCAGTGACCTAGGTTTTAGTAAATTAGTTCTCTGCGGCACTGACGATGGAACCTTGAGCTTCACACAAGCCAGGCACGCGATCGATCTCCCACAAAGCTCCACCCCCCTCCCCAGCCTTCGGTTACAGTTTGGATTGTGTGACCTGGACACCTTTTCCTGATGTCTCTCCCTCTCCACAGGAGTATATTGCTAAGAACTTCTGCGTTATGCAGTCCCAGATTGGCTACGACATTTTGGCAGAAGATACGATCACAGCCCTGTTGCACAACAACCGCAAACTACTGGAGAAACACATCACAGCCAAAGAGATCGAGACCTTCGTCAGCCTGCTCAGGAGGAACCGGGAGCCAAGGTCTGCTCCAGGGGGTGGTGGGGCCCCAGCCCAGCTCTGCACTGGCGAGGGTGGGAGAATTTTTAAATTTTATTTTAAGTTCAAGAAGTTGAGCGTCGCTGGGCAGTGGTGCCTCTCGCTTTTGATCCCAGCACTCAGGAGGCACAGACAGGTGGATCTTGTGAGTTCAAGGCCAGCCTGGTCTACAGAGTGAGTTCCAGGACAGGCACCAAAGCCACAGAGAAACCCTGTCTCAATAAACAAAACAAAACCCAACAACAACAACAACAGCAGCAAAAGTTGAGCATCTGTTGCAGCACTGACTCTTGATGGGCAGGGGATGCGGTTATGTCTGCTTCACATTCGACCAGAGTCCTGGAGAGACATTGTTTCCGTGCCTCTTTGGTGTCGGGGAATCTAACCCAAGGCTCACACAGGCTAGGAAAGGGATTGCTTGCTGCACTGCACCCCAGCCCTAGACTGACATTCAAGTGTACTCATTGACTTCCATGTGGCTTTTCAAAGTATAGTCATGTGTTTTCACACCTGTAATCCCGGCTGCTCAGGGGGCTGAGGCAGGAGGATTACAGGAACTGTGTTACAACAGTGAGTTTAAGGACAGAGTGGGAACTTAGTAGGGCAGACAGCGTGGGAAATTAGGGTGGACAGCGTGGGAACTTAGTAGGGCAGATAGTGTGGGAACTTAGTAGGGTGGACAGCGTGGGAACTTAGTAGGGTGGACAGTGTGGGAACTTAGTAGGGCGGGCGGTGTGGGAACTTAGTAGGGTGGACAACGTGGGAACTTAGTAGGGCCCTGTAGTAAAAGAAATCTAAAAAACAGTTGAGGAGTTGACCCAGTGGGAGAACGTGAGGCCCAAGGTTTAATCCCCAGTACTGCAGAAAGAAGGCACAGAAAAACCCCAAAATGTATTCCCATAGCCTCACCCAGGTGCCCAGCTGGCAACTGTGGGCCACATGTGTCCTAGGAGAGCTATGAGTGGGGACCAACACATTTATGGGCCACGGCACCGTGCTGTGGTGTCAGAAGGTGGGGCACTCCTGGTGTGCGCCTCGCTTAAATATTTACACAGAGCGTTCTCACGGGGTCAGTATTGTGCATTGCTATCTAGATTTTAATAAAATGAAGGGAACGACTTATTATTTGTTTCTTTTTTGGTCCTGGAACTGAACCTAGGGCCTGATGTTTTCTTTTATTTTCCTCTCACAACTGTAGGCCACGCTGGCCCGGAACTCACTTCTGGTTGAGGCAATCCTGCCTCAGCCTTCCCAGTGTTAAAATGACACAGTGACCACCACGCTTGGGGGCTACTGAGCTCTCATCCACACTTTAGGAGGGAGAAAATGAAAGACAGACAGCGTCCTGGTGAGCACCCCCAACCGAGTTAGGGAGGGGGTGCCAGGTCTAAGGGGGTTGCACAGGAAGGGGAAGCAGGTCTAAGGGGGTTGTACAGAAAGGGGGTGCCGGGTCTGAGGGATTTGCACGTCCTCTTTTCACTCCTTGCTGCCTTAGCTGGGAGCAGTGAATGCAGACTAGCCAAAGACACTCACTGTGCTTTCTCTGCTAAGTTCTGTAACAGTGAATGCTAGAAGGTGCACAGGGCCCTCTCTTGTGACCGACCGTCCTCTCCTGTGACTGACCATTCTCTCCTGTGACCGACAGTCCCCTCCTGTGACTAACCGTGCCCTCCTGTGACTGACGGTCCTCTCCTGTGACCGATGGTCCTCTCCTGTGACTGACCGTTCCCTCCTGTGACCGATGGTCCTCTCCTGAAGCGTGCTTCCTAACCCTGTCATATACTCACTTTGTTTTGCTTTTTTATTGATATTTGGTTTTGGAGACACTCACTTGAGGGAAGATAAATGATTTTCTAAACATGAGTCCTTGTGCTGATGGGTGAATATCATCTAAAAACATAGAAGCAAACACACTCATTCTAAACAAGGCTTATATGTAACAGAAAGAATTGTTTAATTCGCTTTTGATAATGTGGTAGATGAGAAGAACACAGAAAAACACTGCATGAAACAATATTAAAACCACATCAACACGGGCTTCTTTTATTAAGTTCCAAATTATATTTCTGTTGTGATGATTTTATTAAAATGTTTTGTCGGGCTGGCGAGATGGTGCAGGGGGTAAAAACATTTTCTGGTGAAGCCTGGTGGTCTGAGTTCAGTCCCCAGAGGAGCTTGGTGCAGTGACGCTGGGCTCCCATCTCTGGTTCCAGCCCTCCCGCAGTGAGAGGGAGGTGGAGGCGGGCCAGCCAGCCAGCAGTGGGGCGGGGGGGGGGGGGGGGTGGATGGACACAGTGCAGCGGAAGCAGGAGATTGCCTCAAGAAGGACAGAAACGACTACTGAAAGTTGTCTTCTGACCTCCACACAGAACCCATGTCTGAACACGCCCACCCTTTAATAACTAAAAAGAATAAATAAAATCAATGAGTGGATACTTTCAAATGGCTTTGTTTACAATAATGAAGTCATTGAAGAATTACTAAAAGGTACTCTGCTAAAATACAAAAATATAACGCTTCTCCTTCATGTTTGCTTTTCCCCACCTAGGTTTCTAGACTATCTGTCTGACCTCTGTGTGTCCAACAGCACTGCCATCCCCATCACTCAGGAACTTATCTGCAAATTCATGCTGAGTCCTGGCAATGCGGACATCCTCATTCAGACAAAGTAAGCTGCCCCGGGGAGGCGTCTGTGGGAACGTTCCTCGCCGTATGTGCGCTTCTTAATAGATTTTGTGTGTCATTGTCTCAAGGCTGGTGTCCATGCAAGTGGAAAACCCCATGGAGAGCTCCATCCTTCCCGATGACATTGATGACGAGGAGGTTTGGCTTTATTGGATTGACAGCAACAAGGAGCCTCACGGCAAGGCCATCAGGCACCTCGCCCAGGAAGCCAAGGAAGGCACCAAGGCGGACCTAGAAGTTCTGACCTATTATAGGTACTGGGGACACTCGCCTTCCACGTGGACCATTCACAGGGAGCCGATTCTCTCAAACCTCTAAGGGGGCAGCTGAGATGGTCAGGACCCCCTAAAGATCTCAGAGCTAATATATGTGATTTCTGCTTGTGTTCTCTGATGAGCTATGGACTTTTGTCAGTAGGCGTTTCTTCCTGTTACTGATGGGACGCAGGGGCAGATGAGAAGCAACAGGACCTTGACTGTGGACTAAGGGGGAGGAGAAACTGGGGTGATACAGATCTGGTGGCAGAGGTGGCCTCACAGGAAGTGGCAGTGGGTCAAGATGGGATCGTGAGAGCATGTGATCTTTGGGGCTTGAGAGGGGTCAGTGTCTGTAGTTCTGAAAGAGCACCTATGTTTATTAGCAAGGGCATGAGAGGTGGTTCCCAGGGGTCAGTATGTTGGGTTTAGTAACCCAACTGGGGGACTGGCAAAACAGTTCAGTGGGGAGCAATGCTTGCCATGCAAGCCCGATGACCTGCTTTGATCCCTAGAACTAATGGCAGAAGAAGATCTAGCCCCCCAATGCTGTCCTTTCAGAAGCGGTTTGCATGTGGATGCCCGCCCCTTCTTCAAAAAGAAAAAAAAAAAAAAACCCAACAACAGTGAAAAAGACCCAACCAGCTCTTTGAGTTTAAGAGATAAAACCCAAGGCGGAAGTTCTCAGATAGGTTGGTGGGAACCAAGACGGATGCCAAACACCTGGCTTTTATATCTCAAAGCCAATCCAATGGCGCACCCTTAATCTTAGAGACTGGAGGACCCTGGGGTGAGGACAAAGGTCAGCGTAGATTCTGGAGGCTCTGCACCCCCACCCCAACAGAGGCTGTGAGAGCGGCTGTAGAGACAGGGATGGTGTTAGACCTGTGCTGTCATTTGCTCCCTGTCTGAAGACTTTGGCTCAGTGTTGTGGGTACTTATAAATTTGCACACCCAGCGACTGTTTAGGGCCTTAATGGAGGAAAGCGGGATAATATAATACGCCTCATGCTTTTAGGTACCAGCTAAACCTCTTCGCAAGAATGTGCTTGGACCGCCAGTATCTGGCCATCAACCAGATCTCCACACAGCTGTCTGTAGACCTGATCCTTCGTTGTGTGTCTGATGAGAGCCTGCCCTTTGACCTCCGAGCTTCTTTCTGTCGGCTCATGCTGCACATGCATGTTGACCGCGATCCCCAGGAGTCGGTGGTGCCTGTTCGCTATGCCCGGCTCTGGACCGAAATCCCCACAAAGATCACCATTCATGAGTATGTTTGGAAACTGTATGTCTTAGTTAGGGTTACTATTTTTTATTTAATTTTATGTACATTGGTGTTTTGACAGCATGTATGTCTGTGTGACGTGTGAGGGTGTTGGGTCCCCTGGACGTGGAGTTAGAGACAGTTGTGAGTGTCCATATGGGTGCTGGGAATTGAACCTGGGTTCTCCTGAAGAGCAATCAATGCTCTTAACTACTGAGCCCTCTCTCCAGCCCCAGTTAGGGTCACTATTGCTGTGATGAAACACCATGACCAAAGTAACTTGAGTGGGGAAGGGTTTATTTGGCTTTCACTTCCTCATCATCGTCACTGAAGGATGTCAGGACAGAAACCCAAGCAGTGTAGGAGCTGAGGCAGAGGCCATGGAGGAGCGCTGCTTATGACTTGCTCCTCATGGCTTGCTCAGTCTTATTTCTTACAGAACCCATAACCACCTACACAGGGTTGGCACCACACACAATGGCCTCCCGCAGTCAGTCACTAATTAAGGAAATGCCCAGCAGTCTTGCCTACAGGTGGGTCCTTTGGAGACATTTTCTCAGTTGAGGGTCCCTCCCTTCCAGAGACTCTAGCTTGTGTCAAGTTGACATAAAACTAGCCAGTACATCGTATTCACCACTTTTCTCATAATTGACAAGCAGTGGCTTATGGAGGGGAGGGTTTCTAGTGTTCACAGTCCAAGGGGGCAGTCAGTCATGGAAGAAAAGCTCCGTGTGCTGGGACCTCAAGGCAGTGTTACCTAATCTGCACTCAGGGGGCAGAGAAATCTTATTTCTCACTTCCTCTCTGTTCAGTAATGGTCTCCAGTCCAGGGGATGATGCTTTCCACACTCTTAAGTTAATTGATTCTGGAAATATCCTCATGGTTGTGCCCAGAGGTGTGTTTTCTAGAGGATTCTAGATCCTGCCAAGTTGGCGGTGAAGATGAGCCATCACGGAGGCGTCAGGACATTTAAATTCAGCAGATGAAAGCAAAGTCAAGCATCTTCAACTTTAAAATGAAAAACACAGGAAGGGATTTGTGCATTTTCGTTCACACTGTTCATCTGGGAAGAGTCAATAAGATACCCCCTCCTGAGGGCAAAATGATAGCTCTCTAGCAGGAGACATGTTTCTGGAAGCTAGTAAACAAATAATCATAGCTCACAGCTTGCTGAGTGTGATGACTGGCGACTCCCTCTTGCTTGTTCTATCTCAGTTTTCAGTGGCCCCTGTCACAGGTGGGATGTGCACCCCAAGAGGTTGACTGATGTGTGCAAGGCAGTGCTCTCTGGGAGTCAGAATAGATCCCCACTGTGTGCAAGGCGATGCACTCTGGGAATCAGAATAGATAACATCCCCACTGTGTGCAAGGTGGTGCACTCTGGGAGTCAGAATAGATGACACCCCACTGTGTGCAAGGCGGTGCACTCTGGAAGTCAGAATAGATGACACCCCACTCCTCAGTGTTTCCCATCAACTTAACTTGCTCTTTTATTACCTGTCCAGGTATGACTCTACCACAGACTCTTCCAGAAATGACATGAAGAGGAAATTTGCCCTCACGATGGAATTCGTTGAAGAATATTTGAAAGAAGTTGTAAATCAGCCATTTCCTTTTGGGGACAAAGAGAAAAATAAACTGACATTTGAGGTATTTAAAAAATTAAAATTTATTTTCTTTGTGCCTAGTGCCCACAGTGGTCGGAAGAGGGCATCAAATCCCCTGGAACCAGGTGATTGAGAGCCACGTTGGTGTTGGGAGCCCAAACCTAGGTCCTCTGAACAAGCAGCTGATGCTCTCAACCATGGAGCCGTCTCTCCAGCCCCACTTGAGGCATTTAAAAGAGTTACTAATGGCATGAGTGTGTGTTTGTCAGAGATCAGATGCCTTGACCTCATGGACCTTCCCTTCCTCTAACATCAGGGTGTCTGGGCAGTTGAATTGTTAGGTTCGGGCAGATGTAATTCCATCTGATGATGATAACATACAGATTTAGGATTATAAACTTTAATTTTACTCATTAACTTATTTTTGAAACCATGCATGATGCATAGAAATGCATTTCACATGTTAATTAGACCATGTAGTGATATGGTACAGTTTGAAACAGAAAAGAGGAAAACTTTAGGTTATGGAGCCCTCTCCCCAAATTTGAAAAGAAAATCACCTCCTTCTCTAATAGGTTAGTGTGACATATGCCCTCCGTGACTAGTAATGCCTTGTCCCTATTGTGCTAATGGTCAATAGAATTAGAGGTAAAAGCCCATTTTATTTTAATCTTTATTATTATGCCTTGATAATTAAAATATTCTGTCTCAATTATCAGTGAATTATAGTTTTCCTTGTTTTATTTTCATTTCATATATGTGAATTTTGTTACACTTGGTAAACAGCCACAGTTTTGAATACTTTATATTTGGATGCATTTTCCCCATCTTCATAGAAATAATGAGTTAGCCTTGTTGACCTGAACTGAAATTTGAAGATAATATAATAACAAAACCAGAGAGAGAACACTGTCACATCATACCCAGGGTATCAGTCATCCACTGTCATGGGACATAGCCCCCCCACCAATGTGGCACCATTCTGTAAACACCATTTCTGTGAGTCACGAGGCTGGCGTAGTGGTGTCTGTTCAGTCACTGCTGGAAGTGCTCACTGTTCCCGCCTCACTCGGGTGGGTGTCGGTGGACCTACTTCTGTGCTGTCTGTCACCACGCGCCTCGGCTTTTGGACATATGGCTTTTCTGTGAGCTGAGTGTCCTAGGACATGGTACCTGATTCCCACAGAGGGAGAGCAAGAGAAGGAGAGAAGGAGAGAGAGAGAAATAGAGAGAGAGAGAGGGAGAGAGGGAGGGGAGGGGAAGTAGAGGGAGGGAAAGAGAGAGAGAAGAGAAGGGAGAAATAGAGGGAGAAGGAGAGAGAGGGAGAAAAGGGGAGAGAGAGAGAGAGAGAGAGAGAGAGAGAGAGAGAGAGAGAGAGACTTTCATGTTGTGTTCCGTGGTCTAATCCTGGCTACCCTTGGGTGTGACATGACATTTCTGCTGTGACATACACAAATCTGGCACAGTGTGGGAGGGCAGCCTGTACCACAGCCATGTCTTGGAGTCTGAATTTTGCCCTTATTTTCTATAGTACCAAGAAGGCCACAGGCCATGGTAGGGGACATAAAACTCTGGGCCAACTTATGGCTCATATTTATTAAAGTGATTTAACCAATGATTAAGTGGTATGCTCCTGACTTACAATTAATTAGTAGTAGATATTGTAACATAAACCCCTTAAATCATCTTAAAGCCTCTTACAAGCTGAGCTGACCCTAGATATGGATCAGTCCCAATCTGAGCAGTGGCTTTTCAAGGGATTTTAATACCCAGGTGTTAAAGAATTAAAAATACTCAAACCACCTAACATGTAAAAATTGCAGATGTGTATTCCATTTTCCAATGCTCTCCTGTCCCCTTCCTCCCTGATGAAGGTGGTCCACCTGGCCCGGAACCTGATCTACTTTGGATTCTACAGCTTCAGCGAGCTGCTCAGGCTGACGAGAACACTGCTGGCTATCCTGGACATCGTCCAGGCCCCCGTGTCGTCGTATTTCGAAAGATTAAGCAAATTTCAAGATGGAAGTAAGAACTTTAGAGGAATGCGATAGTGCTCTTGCTATTAAGCACGCCTGAGATAAAACAAACATATAGAGAAGTAGATTTTAGCATGTGTGAGCAGTTCATTCGGACACTGGCTCTTGATGGGGCAACATAATAACAGGGTGAACATTCAAGCAATTTTCTCTAATAATAATAATGTGGGTTTTGTATGTGTGTGTGTGTATAGTGTGTGTGCTCATGTCTATGGGCACACATGTACTGGTGAGCATGAACATGTGTGTATATGCATGTATAGGCCTGAAGTTGACTTCAGTCAGGTGTCTGTTTGGAGTGCTGTCCACTTTATTGATTGAGGTAGTATCTCTCCTGGGAAACCCAGAGTGCACTCATTCTGGCTACTCTGGGTATTGCCCTAGGGAACTCCTTGTCTCTGTTTCCAGACTGCAGGGGCTACAGGCAGTTACCATGCTTGCTTAGCTTTGACACAGGTTCTGGGAATCTCAGCCACCAGACTTTCAGTAGTGGCCATATCATAACCATGCATTTTTTGTAGTGGTGATTACATTAGGTTGGAAAGTTGTTTCTAGGAATTATAAGGAAGCGAGTGTGCTTGACACATCCCTGTGAGGATGAGAGCAAAGAGGGGTTGAGCAGATCTGCAGTACAGTTAGAACTGACCCTCAGCATGACGCATCAAGGGTCTGAGCTGGGGTGGCCCTTTGGAGTTGTCACACACGGAGACAAGAGGGCCAAATGTCTTTGTGATAGTCATCTGTTAGCTTTTGGCTTCATGGAAGAACATGTGTGACACTGGAGAAGGTGGGACACCCTGCTCAGGAGTAGGACATGGGGAAGGGGGGACACCCTGCTCAGGAGTAGGACATGGGGAAGGGGGTACACCCTGCTCAGGAGTAGAACATGGGGAAGGGGGGACACCCTGCTCAGGAGTAGGACATGGGGAAGGGGGAATATCTGGCTTAGGAGTCATGTTGAGAGAGAGACCTGGTGCTGCTGGTGGCAGCTGGAGAAGCAGAGCTGAAGAAGGGACTCTGCACAGACCTTAGTAACGGTCACTGTAGTACTCAGGACATGACGGGAAAGGAAACGCAAGATTTCCAAGTTAGGCATGAAGAGGGACTGTCTGATCGGGAATTTCAAATGAGGCGTTTACAGAAAAGCTAAGGGATGAATTGCTGTTCCATAGCACAAGAAACAACCTCAGCGCTCTCTCTCCCTTGAGTGCAGCTTGAGACCTGAGTGCAGCAAAGACTTAGTTACTGCAGTAGAAACAGGCATTGGTGGTCTGGACAGTTATCCGGAGAGCTCCAACCACAAGGGCCTCTGGGAAAATGTCGTGTAACTTTTTACTAGGGATATGAGCACGTGTCTCTTCGCCCCAGAGAGGACGCTGAGGACAGACCAAATCTAGCTTAGTGAACCAGTGAGTTATCAAGTTACTTACAGGAGTATGTGTGACTCAAAAACAGCCCCTTCCCAGCACAGGCAGCTCAGGCAAGCTCTCCCCTGGAGCTTTTTCTGGCAGCTATGCAGAATGGAGCCTCCTCTCCCCAGCAATTGCTTATTACATTTATGACCTTAGTGGAGAGACTTGTGGATTCTGTAAAGTTTCAGGAACTTCCTGAGTCTTGTGTGTTTGTTTTTTCCTGTGAGTTTACCTCCTCGCTATAGGAGGGGAAAGCAGCCCCATACTGTGAATGTCCCCATAGACTCAGGTGTTTGCATATGGGCTTCACAGTTGGTGTGTTGTTTTGAACCTTATTGGAGGAAGTGGGTCACTAGGAGTGAGCCTGGTCTCACTTCCTGTCCTTGGAGATGTGAGGTCTTTCTCCCTTCATTCAGTTTAGTTTTCCCTGCCTAGCTCTGTTCTGCCCTTTATTAACCAATATGAATATGTTTTATTCATAACATACAGAGGGGGATCCCACATTAGCGAGGAGTCTCTGTATCACATTCCTACCTCCATGTCTTCCCCACCGTGAAAGATTGTGCCTCTTCAAATTATGAGCCAGAAAAAAACCACTTCCTCCCCTAAGTTGTTCTTTCCAGGTGTTCTGTCACACTGGGAGAGAAATGAGAGAGGTTGTGTGATAATCACCCTCGGAAAGTTCAAATACTGAGTGAGTCCAGATGAGAACGTAGAGAGGAAGGGTCCTAGAAGATTCAAGGTGGTGACCTGGGAGCTTCTAGAATGAACAAGGCTGGAAGAGGGGGAAAAGGGGTGTACCCTGGAGTCTTATGTGCAGAGGAAACAGACTATGTGGACCCGAGCAGCATCACAAGGTAAAGCCAAGAAAGAGAAGGACCTGCATCTGTGCCCCCACCAGAGCCACTTCACAGCCGTGTGCTGTAGGCGTTGTTAAGTGAGGCTAAGCTTCCCTTTCCAGGCTCCAGTGGCAGCTGAGCATGCCCAAGACCCACGAAGCTTAAGCCAGACAAAATATCAGCATGCAGAGGGCAGGTGGGCACAGAGTCCTACTGCAAGCCGAGTAGCCATCGGTCACTGATAGCTGCCGGGGGAGGGAGACTCACTTCTCTTTGAGGATGTGGTCCCTGCTAAGTTAACCATGCTCTAGTGGGTGGTACCACACCCAAGTGTATGGGAGCAGTAAAATTATGCTAAATGAGTTTAAAAAAAAAAGGACATGAAGTTGGGGGGGGGGAATCCAGGAGGAATTGTGGGAGAGGGAAGAATATGATCAAAAAACACTGTACAAAATTCTCAAAGAACTAAAAAACAAGCCACACAAACCAAACCCTTTAAATAACAACAACAACAACAACAGTTAAGCCAATAAAGAAAAAGAATTCTCTTGGAGACGGGGCTGGCCTCAGTGCCCCATCTTTTACCGGAAGGGGACGTTCTGATCCCCCGCCCTCATCAATCTAACACTGTTTACTGGCTGAGTTATCAATCAGGAAAGAAATACTGTTTTCAGACAAGGGCATCGACTCCTGGCCGTTTGCTTAGCCTCACACTGTCATTCGCTCTCTGAGGTTTAAAAGTGCCAGCTGTGTAATTGATCTTTTGGGCTGAAGAATTACTCAGGAGACACTTTTATTTATTTATTTTTTGTCACACATAGAAGTGACAAAAAGCGCATGGGCCAACAAATTGGACGTCTGGGGTATTAATTGCAAGTAGTACATTTGTTAAATTATGCAATTGTTTTCTCTTTATACTAAAGGAAGTACAGTCCAAAGATACTGCTTTTTACCTTTTTGTGTATGTTTGTGTGTGTGCGCATATGTGTTTTTGCATATGTACATGTGGTATATATGTTTGCATGTGTTTACATGTGTGTGGGGGTGTGGTTATTTGTGTGCATGTGTGTATGTGATATGTGTGTTTTCATGAGTGTGTGGTGTGTGTTTACATGTGTATGTTTGCATGTATGAATGCGTAATGTAGTATGTATTTACATGTGTGTATGCATGTGTGGTGTGTGCATTTGCAGTGAGCATGCATGTGTATATGGTTTGTGTGTGCATCTGGTGTGTGTGCATGTGCTCATGTGTGTGTGAGTGTGTATATATGGTTTGCATGTGTGCATGTGAGGTGTGTGCATGTGTTCATGTGTGTGTAAGCGTATGTGGGCATGTCTGTGGTATGCAGCACGTGGAGGCCCAAGGTTGATGTCAGGAACCTCCCTCCATCACTCTTCCGCCATCTACCCTAAGGCAGGGTATCTCAATCAAACCCGGAGATGCTTTGGTATGGATGGTCTCCCTAGTTAGCTCGCTCTGTGGTTCTTTCTGCCTTCTGAGCTGGAATTACACACGACTTCTAAGTATTTGATCTTGGGTCCTCATACTTCTGCAGCAAGCACTTTAAACTGAGCTGTCTTTTTGATCCCAGATTTTACTTTTTACCAATGCTAATAATAAAAGTTACCTACAGTTGTGAATCTCACTATACCCTGTGCTTTCCCCTCCTCCTAATTCTCTACTCCTCTTTTTAAGAAACATTAATATTCATATACACATGTACTGTGCTTACACCAAGCCCTCCCCCTCCTCCTTCCATCCAGCTCCTCATCTATCTCCTGTTTATCTCTCCCAACTTTACGTGTTCTCTTTCTTATTTTGTTTGTACCTTTAACATTATTTTAATTAGTTAATTTTTAATGAAGCATTTAAAATTACATTATTCCATTCTTCCCTTTCCTCCCTCCACTCCTTCCCCCATACCCCCACTCTCCTCCTCAAATTGGTGGCTTCTTTTGCTTTTATTATTATTGCTATACACACAGATGCATACATTTGCACATAGAACCTGCTGAATCTATTCAGAGTGTCTTGGGCATATACGATTTCAGGGTGGACCACTTGGTTGTTGGATAACCAACTAGAGGGCTTATCCCCGAGAGAAGCTCAATTTTTCCCTCCCTCGGTGGTCATTAGTTGCCTGTAGTTCTTTGTTTGGGAGCTGGACCCTGTGTGATTTCCTTCTGTGTTAGCACAGTATCTGTTGATTAGCATGTCTGTTGATATGGTCCCTGCTCAGGTCTTGTCTAGGAAGCCATGTTGTTGTGGTATTATGGGTACAGCTTGTTGTCATTTCTAAAAGACACAGTTCACAGCAGACTTCCTGTCCTCTGGCTCCTACAGTCTTCCTGTTCCCCTCTCCATGATGCTCCCCAAGCCCTGAGTGCAGGAGTTGCAGATGTACCCGCTGGGGCGGGTCCTCTGCGATCAGCTATCATTGCAGTGTGACCAGTTGTGGTTTTCTGTAATGGTCTCCACTTGTTGCAAAGAGAGGTTTCTTTGATGTGAGGTGAGACCTACTTTTTTTGTGGGTATAGAGTCTTATAGCACAGTTAGAAATCATGCTGGTGCAGTAGAGAGTCGGTGGTAGCTTCTCTTCTAAAATCCATGACATCACTAGACTTGGGCAGTTGGCTGGGTTTTGGACCAGGCACGGTATCACTCCTCTTGAGCAGTCAAATTAGACAGCTGTTGTTAACTCAGTGTCTGAGTGCCACTCCGTCATCGCGCCTTTAGGGCTTGTCTTACTTTTCTATTGCCACGACAAAACATCGTGACCACCGCAACTGATAAAAAGAAAATAATTTGGGGGCCTACAGTTCTAGAGGGTTGGAATCCATGGCCATCGTATCCCGGTAGCATGCAGCAGACAGACAGGCAGGCGGGCAGGCAGGTGGGCAGGCAGGTGGGCAGGCGGGACAGGCAGGCGGGCAGGCAGGTGGGCAGGCAGGCGGGCAGGCGGGACAGGCAGGCGGGCAGGCAGGTGGGCAGGCGGGACAGGCAGGCGGGCAGGCAGGTGGGCAGGCAGGCGGGCAGGCGGGACAGGCAGGCGGGCAGGCAGGCGGGCAGGCAGGTGTGCAGGCAGGTGGGCAGGCGGGACAGGCAGGCGGGACAGGCAGGCGGGACAGGCAGGCGGGCAGGCAGGTGGGCAGGCGGGACAGGCAGGCGGGACAGGCGGGTGGGCAGGCAGGCGGGACAGGCGGGTGGGCAGGCAAGCAGGCAGGCGGGACAGGCGGGTGGGCAGGCAGGCGGGCAGGCGGGTGGGCAGGCAGGTGGGCGGGCAGGCAAGCAGGCAGGCGGGACAGGCGGGCAGGCAGGCAGGCGGGCTTAGTGATTGAGCAGTAGCTTATGTCTACTGAGAGCTTACATCTGATCCCATAAACACTAGGTAGAGAGAGCAAACTGGGAATGTTGTGATCTTTTGAAACCTCCGAGCCTACCCCCAGTGACACACCTCCTCCAACATGATCACACCTCCTAATCCTTCCCCTAACAGCTCCACCAACAGGGGACCAAGCCTTCAAATACAGGAACCAATGGGGCTATTCTTATTCAAACCACCACAGGGCATCTTGCCTTGCTGGCCATTGTGATTTGTAGGATTCACAACAGGGTAGGAACTTGCCAGTCTACACAGCCCTCCTGGTGCTAAGGCTAGGCTCTCTGAGGCGTCTGTTAGATACAGCCCGAGTCTTCTGAGTCCCGTGTCCAAAGTGTGCGGTATCTTCAGCCTTAGAGACTTACCTTCTATCTCTGAGAGACATCTAAGGACTATATTGTTTTGGGAGTCGCCTGGACTACCCTAACCAACCGTTAAATGGAAGTTTCTCATGCCTGGTGCTGGATTTTTTGTTAGATAGTGTGTGGTTCTTGTGGGATCATTGTCAGCCCAAGTGGCATAAATTCATTTAATATACGTATGTATATACGTGCAAATATAAAATAACATGATCCCCTGATGCATTATCAAACATCCTTGATGTAATTTGTCTCTCCTTCTCCCCCACCCCCCACTATAGCCCCCCTTCTTATCTGCTGACCGATTCTGTCTGGGTCAGACTCTGGCCCCTGAGTACTGTCAGGTCCAGTGAGGATCTGGTTAGGGCTAGCCTTTCTCTTCACAGCTGTCCCCTAGCCCTTAAGCCAGAATCTAGCAAGATAACAGATCACAGGACGCGGAGAGACCAGACAGCCAAAAGTTTCCTTTTATCACCTACTTTTTCATAACTGCACCTTCTTGGGGTTTTCCACAGTTCTCTGACATGCGGGCCTGTGCCAGCCAGCGACTGTCATCTCCGTACCAGGGAATCCAGGGAACGGCTAGAACACTCCACGGAGAATTCCATTCTGTGTGGCTTCCTTCTCTGAGACTTCGGGTCCGGAGATCGTCCTTGTGCCATTCCTGTGGCTGTGACGAAGGACCCTAGAAACAGGCAGCTCGGGAGAAGAACCTCGGTCTCAATTCCAGGTTCCAGTCTATCACTGTGCAGGGAGTTACAGATGCCTGAGCACGAGACAGGTGGTCACATGACATCTGCAGTGAAGGAGGGAGAGAGAAAAGCTTGCTTGCACACTTGCTCAGCTCGCGTTGTTCAGTTACGCAGCTCAGGGCCCAGCCAATGAACTGGTGCTGCCTGATTTCCGAGTGGTGTTTCCCATCTCAGTACACCCAGTTAAGAGCCCTCTCGGCCAGGCATGCCCTAGGCCAACCTGAGCTAGGAAATCTCCCTTGGGTCTCTTCCAAAGGCCCCTAGGCTTGTGCTGGGGTCACCTGACTCTCCGAGGAAGGGTCTCTCAATCAAACACGGATAGGGCTAGTCTCCCTAGCCAGGTTGCTAACTAATCACGAAGACGAACTGCCTTAGGACCCAGAGGACAGGAAACAGATAACCATAATGCCTGGAAGGGTCGGAGTTGCCTGGCTGATGGGGAACCCTGTGGCCCAACACAGGTGGGGGAGAGGTTAGGAGCAAGATCGATGAGAGGCACTTCGGATATATGAGGACCCAGGAGGACGCTTGTGTCGGGAGGGCTGTGGGAAAATTAGTGGACCTGGTGGGCACTCCATCCGGCTTGCTCTTCCCTCCGTCCCTCAGTCCCTCTGTCCCTCAATCCCTCTGTCCCTCAATCCCTCTGTCCCTCAGTCCCTCCGTCCCTCTGTCCCTCCCTCCCTTCCTCCCTGTTTTCTTCCTGCCACCTCCCCTTCCTTTGTTTTTGCTTTTTATTGACATAATTTTCTCTGCGCAGTCCAGGTTGGGTTCAAGCTCAGGGTCCTCTGCCCCAGCTTCTCATGTTCTAGGACCTGTGCATGGCCTGTGGTGGAACTCTGCTCTCTACTTTTCTCAAGTTTCCCCAGGAAGTCAGGATAAGACGGTTTGCATTTACTAAGAGATTTTGCTCATTAGATCAAAAAGATTAAAACAAGTAAGGCATTGTTTTGTGGAGAGTGGTTGTCTGTCTTATCTCGGAACCAGGCTTTGAATCCCAGTGTTGAAGGTTTCATGTTTTGAAGCAGATGCTTCTTCCCTTCTTGTAGTCCCCTTGCCCTGACGGGCATGCTGCTGTCATTCCACAAGGCATCCTCCCAAATTTCATTTTCTGCTCCTGTCTGTGGCGCTTGCCATTTCTAGAGAATGATAGCTCAGCCCGCTACAGCGGTGCACAAATGCCCTCGTCACATGAGTGTGACATTGTGAGTTTTCCTCTTGCTGGTCCTGCAGTATTACTTACTACACACTCCCCAGCCTTCTCGGGCGAGCTGCATCTATATCTCAAATAATACAGTCATGCTTCCCATGTGTTTGGCCAATATATATTTGACTGCATACAAGACCGTGTGTGCTAGTTAGCCTAGGTATACATCAGGCTGTATCACGTAGGTTTGTGTCAGTACCCTTGTGATGTTTGCCCCACAGTAGTTACTGAGGGTCATGCTGTTGTCTGTAAGCTTTCCTGTTTTGTTCCCCATTGGTACAAATACATGTGACATGTCTTACGTAAAGAAGTGTGACTCAGAAAGACAAAACTTTTTAGGCACCCTAACCTACAAATATATGTATTTATTAATTAATTAAAAAAATCTGTCTCTTCTAATAACAGTTTGGCCTAGATTATTCAGTAAGAAAGATTCAGATTTTTTGAGCAAGAGACAATAGTAGGGCACAAAGCTATGAGAAAAGGTTCTGTTTCTGGTTCTAAAGTTGACTTGTACCGTGTCTAGTGTACTAACATATACCTGTTTTACACAAATATTTATTTAGTACAGTGTACTTGACTATATATAAATTGTATGTTGTCCATAAGTATACATATATTTGAATATTAAAATAGCATTCCAAATATGATTTGTAAAATATTATTAAATGAGAAGGTAACTTAGTAAAGGGTTTGTTACACAAGCACAAAGATCAGAATCCCTAGATTTCATGGGTAAAGGTCAGCGATAGCAGTGTGTAGTGGAGTCCCAGCTCTGAGGAAGCTGAAGCAGCTTGAGTCTCGGGGTTCACTAGTCATCTAGTCCAGTCTACTTAATGAAACTCCAGGCCAGTGAGGAACCCTGTCTCAAATCAACCAACCAACCAACTAACTAACCAGCCAACCAACTAACCCACCAACTAACCAACCAACCAGCCAGCCAACCTACCCACCAACTAACTAACCAGCCAACCAACCAACCAACCCACCAACTAACCAACTAGTTATCTAACCACCTAACCAATCAACCAACCAACCAACCGAATAATCAACCAGCCAACTAAACAACCAACCAATGAACCAACAAACCAACTAACCAGCCAATCAACCAAACAACTAACCAGCCAAATAATCAGCCCACCAACTAACCAACTAGCCATCCAATTACCTGACCAATCAACTAACCAACCAACTAATAATCAACCAGCCAGCCAACAACCAACTAATGAACCAACAAACCAACTAACCAGCCAATCAACCAAACAACCACCAAGAAGTTGGATAGCACCTGAGAATGGCGCTTGAGGTTGACCTCTGGTTTCTACAACCACATAAATATATACAGACTTGCACACACATGTGCACCCACATGAACAGACACATTTCAAACACACAGGCACCCATGCACATACACATCCCCCACACCCCTACACACATTCATGTACGCACGTGCAGTCACACACACACACACACACACATGTATACACACACACACACACAGCTTTACAAGCTTTCTAAACATACAAGGAATGGAAAACAGCATGCTAAATAAGTAGCTCCAAACACTGGTATTTTGTACCTGTGATTCTCTCTGGCCACTCCCAACAAACCTTGGCCGTTTTGCACCATTTTAGCAGAAGATTCAGATGGTCACTGCTACCTGTGGCAGTCGGTACTCTTCGGAGGACTTACAGGGTGAGGTGTACACAAAATTCATGTTACAAGACGGAGTACTCTACAACATTTCTACAGTTCTCTCGGTCAGGGGTTGCTCAGAATCATTGCACAGAATTTTGAATACTTTCCAATCACTTTGATGCAACAGATAAGGAAGAGTCATCTTTGTTTATGTGAGATGCGTCAGAGGCAAGCAGAACCATGTATAGATTTGAGCTCTCTTCCCATCCCCAACACTAACTTAACCAGTACACAGTGGTAGAGCATGTCCTCCCCCGTCGTCCCCTATACTAACTTAACCAGTGCATGGTGGTAGAGCATTTCCTCGACTGCGCATGGAGGAGTCTACACCTGTCTCTGAAGCTGTGAGGAGATCCTGATGCCTCTGAGGAGTGGTCTAGGCACTGCACCTCACACTAATGTATATGGATTCCATGTATATAGGAAACGTTTATTTTCCCACTCCTGAAAAGTCAAATGAGAAAAAAATTGAATGGTACCTTATGTGTGCGTGATTGCTACGAGAACCCACAGGGCAGTTGCTTTGGTATTGGAGTTGGGAGAACTTTGAGGGGTTGACTCTAATGGGGCATGAGGAGCACTCTGGGTGGCAGGAATGTCCAAGCCAGTACGGCATCTGGTGTGTCTGTGTGTGCACTTTTGTGCAAACCCTGCAGACCTCACATCTGATGCACCATGTTCCCTCCCAGTCGCAGAGCAGTACGGAGTCCATGCGTGGCTCATCTGGCCAGCTGGGAAACATTAAGGATCACTTTGGCAGATTGAGATCCTGAGGTTTCGAATATCGAAATGTCAGTGTTTGACAATGATGGGACATGGAGCTTGGCCACGTGCCGTGCAAATCCTTCCAGGTCTCTAGTGTAGGGGATGGGAGATCATTTCCTCCCAAGACATCTGCTGGTATCCAGGATGACAGATGATGAGGCCCTCAGTTCCTCCCATCGCTGTGTAGAGACCTCTCCGACACTAGCAGCTGGGGGAGGGGATGTTATTTTAGCTCATGCTTTCCAGCTCTTAGTAGTCACTAAGGGACTCAAGGCAGGAACCATGGAGGAAGACTGCTTGCTAGCTTGCTCAAATAGTTTGCTTATGCAGCCCAGGCCCACTGGCCTAGGAATGGTGCCACCCACAGTGGGCTGGACCCTCCCACATCAATCACCAATAATGACAAATACACAGTCAATCTGACCAGGGAAGTCCCTTCCTCAATTAAGACACTCTCTTTAGGTGACTCTAGGTAACATGCAAAAGAGGACTTTAAAAAATACAAGTTAGCTGTGGGTAAATTTCAGTTCTCTTAAGTCTCATGCACCTGTTAAGAACTGTCGAACCCAGCTGTGATTTGTGATTCTGCCCCGCAGGGTGATTTGTGCGACAGAGAACTTTTAGTTTGTGCAGCTCCAGTGTTACACACATTTCTCATCACTGCCCACTCTTCTGAGTCTGGTGAGAGACATTTGATTCATTAGGATAATAAAAACAAAAGCATCTTCCTGAAGAATCCTCTGATTGCAGAATTCTCTCAAGAATCAGAGGTCACCTTTCTAAGCACATACCTCCTAATCTCTTCCTTTTCCTTTCTTTTCTTTTGTGACCAGGTCTCTATGTAGCCCTGGCAGTTCAGGAATGACTCTGTAGACCAGGCTGTCCTTGAACCCACAGAGACCCACCTGCCTCTGCCTCCCAAGCACTGGGATTAAAGGCGTGCGCCACCACACCTGATTGTTTTTATTTTTAACTTAGCAATGATGATTCCCATTTTCTCAAATCTCTCAACACACTGTATCAGTTCAAATTCTTTTTTCTTATTTGCACTATGTGGGTTCAGTTTTTCTTTTTTCTAATAATTTTTTATTACTTTATAAATAATACCATTCAAAATTTCCACTTCCTTCCTCCCACTTCCCTCCCACTCCCCCTCTCAGCCTTCTCCCTCTTCCTCCAGTCCTAAGAGAGGGCAGGGTACCCTGCCCCGTGGGAAGTCCAAGGCTCTCCCCTCTCCATCCAGGCTTAGGAAGGTAGGCATCCAAATAGAATAGAATCCCAAAAAGCCAGTACATGCAGTAGAAACAAATCCCAGTGCCATTATCGTTGGCTTCTCAGTCTGCCTCAATTCTGAGTCCAGTTTGATCCCATGCTTTTTCAGTCCTAGTCCAGCTGGATTTGGTGAGCTCCCATTAGATCAGTTACACCATCTCATTGGGTGGATGAACCCCTCGTGGTCCTGACTTCCTTGGTCATATTCTCCTTCCTTCTACTCTTCAACTGGACCTTGGGAGCTCAGTCCAGAGCTTTCATGTGGGTCTCTGTCTCTGTCTCCATCTGTCGCCGGACGAAGATTCTCTCTGGATCAGCACAGGGAGCAGGGCCTCTTGTCTTGATTTTAGTTAAGTATTAAAAAAAATAATTGAAATTCTAGGGTGCTGAATTTCTAGAGAATTAAAAGAATATATGTGTTAACTCCTTAACCGGACAAGTGTACATGTTAGTTAATTATGGTTGAGAAGTAGTGAGAATTTTTTGCAACATTAAGAATTGGTCACCTTGGACTTGTCTCCAAAGTCTAGAATTAGAAATTTTCCTGTAGTAAATGAAAATAGGATTTCCTACACATCTGTGCCTGTGATCTGTGCAGTGGACATGGGACATGCTACGTGCCTGTGATTTGTGCAGTGGACATGGGACACCCTGCGTGCCCATGATTTGTGCAGTGGACTTATGACTTGTGACGTATTGCGTGCCTGTGATTTGTGCAGTAGACATGGGATTTGCTGCATGCCCATAATCTGTACAGTGGACATGGGATTTGTTGCGTGCCTGTGATTTTTGCAGTGCTGGGCTGACATTTTTAAGCTGCAGAAGTTCAGAGCATCAGCATTCCTCATCACAGGCAGAAAACACAGCATCTTTAATTGGAGACCTCTGAGTTGGCCATACATGGAAATGCCAGGAGAATTCTGCGGTCCTCTTGCCACAGGCATGTGAGGATGTGGGAGGCTGGGACTGCAGTCTCCTATCTTCCTGACTACATGTGTTACACATTAGCATGTTTTGGGCCTCTGGATTTTAATTTGTTGGTGACAGGATCTATATTTTGGGAGGAAAAGAATTGTCTAGGCTAACCTTCTTTACAATAATCATTTGATTTGATGGCTGTTTTCCATGCCCATCTAAGTAAGATGCAGATGCTGTGGGTGCTGCGGATTTCTGTGTGAGCCAGGGGTTAACAAAGGAGCCTGTTCCTGATTAGTGTGAAAAGATGTCCCTTGGTGACGAGCCGGGGAACATGCTCAGCAGTGCGGCTAAGGTACTAGTTGGCCCCAGTGACTTAAAACCATCACTGCCTGTGACCACCAGCACATCTGCTTCACCTTGCCAAGATGTGGGCCGCGCAGTGATCTGGGACCCACGGTCGGGCTGTTTGAGAGTCCTGGGCAGTGGACCTCTGCCTCGGGATAGACAGCAGAGGGCTCTCATCTTCGAGCGGCACCCACCTCTGGCCAGCCTTGGAAATTCCTTTTATGGAATTATTTCACCACCCCCTTTTTTGTTATCTAAGTGACCATATGACAAAAATTCTCAGGACTTCAAAGTGAAAACCCAAGTTCATGTCTGCCTGGAGTTTGCCCCTCAGAGAAATAGTCAGTGTTCTGTGAACTTGAAATCATGTTACCGGAGTGGTCCCCTCATTATCTCAGCCGGCCGTGCATTTGACAGGTGATGAATTCAAAGACAGGGTTTCTCTGTGTGTAACCCTGGCTGTCTTGGAACTTGCTGTGTAGACCAAGCTGCCCTCGAACTCACAGACATCTGCCTCCCTCTGTCTTCCAAGTGCTGGGATTAAAGACGTGTGCCACCACCACTGGGTTAGAAGCCACCACCTTTTCACGGTATATTTGTGTGTAGCTACCATTGCTCCTTGCTGTCTGGCCCACGCACGTTTCTTTTTAGCCATCTTTTTAAAATTTGTTATTTGCATCTCAATCCTTTGAGCCTTCCCACAGTTTACATTCTTTTTATCACTCAGAGTTCTGCTTCCCTGCACTTAATTTTTATCCCCCTTCCTCTTGGCTTACACCCTCTGCATTTCTGGAATATTCTTTGCCAGATGCTGAAGCCTTTACTTCAGGCAGAACTTCATGAACACCCAAGAAGCCAAGACCACTTTACAAAGAAAAATTGACACGTGTTCTTTTGAGTCTTCTTGTGGTAGGAGCTGAGGTGCAGGAAACAAGATGGGACCTAAGTGGTGAGAATGCCAGGGCCCTCCCTTGACTGACGAGGAGGTGTGGGTGCTCCCTTGACTGATGAGAAGATGTGGGTGCTCCTTTGACTGACGAGGAGGTGTGAGTGCTCCCTTGACTGATGAGAAGATGTGGGTGCTCCCTTGACTGATGAGAAGATGTGGGTGTTCCCTTGACTGACGAGGAGGTGTGGGTGTTCCCTTGACTGACGAGGAGGTGTGGGTGCCCCCTTAACTGATGAGAAGATGTGGGTGCTCCCTTGACTGACGAGGAGGTGTGGGTGCTCCCTTGACTGATGAGAAGATGTGGGTGCTCCTTTGACTGACGAGGAGGTGTGAGTGCTTCCTTGACTGATGAGAAGATGTGGGTGCTCCCTTGACTGATGAGAAGATGTGGGTGTTCCCTTGACTGACGAGGAGGTGTGGGTGTTCCCTTGACTGACGAGGAGGTGTGGGTGTTCCCTTGACTGACGAGGAGGTGTGGGTGCTCCCTTAACTGATGAGAAGATGTGGGTGCTCCCTTGACTGACGAGGAGGTGTGGGTGCTCCCTTGACTGATGAGAAGATGTGGGTGCTCCCTTGACTGACGAGGAGGTGTGGGTGTTCCCTTGACTGACGAGGAGGTGTGGGTGTTCCCTTGACTGACGAGGAGGTGTGTGTGCTCCCTTGACTGACAAGGAGGTGTGTGTGCAAATTGTGCTATAGTGTGGATGGAGAAAATTGATGAAAAGTCAAACTCAGAGGGAATGGCAGGTAGCTGTTCTCCAGCGGACATGTTTGTGCTTGTCATCTGTTTCTGTAGAGGCCTCAGATAAGATCATTCTTTCTAGGTTCTGAATGATGGATTCCTAGTTAGAGGGGATAAGGGAACCGAAGCTTATTGGAGAATTTGATCACTCTCCCAAGCTCTTTTGTGTTATGAAAAGCC
This sequence comes from Myodes glareolus, assembly GCF_982192425.1. NCBI lineage: Eukaryota > Metazoa > Chordata > Mammalia > Rodentia > Cricetidae > Myodes > Myodes glareolus. The sequence continues at coordinate 6,132,631 of NC_142028.1, forward strand.
CTTGGTCTGAGTAGGGAGGGAATAGAGCATCTAACAGTTTGTACACTCTTGGTACTCAACCAACACCTTTCCGCCACCCTGCAGTATTGGTAATTACTAAAACCATGAGTTTTACAGAAGATACTGGGCAGCCAGATTCCAATTCCTCTCTCTGAGGATGTGGTTCAAGGGTGTTTATTGGGCCAAACAGAAAAAAATAAAGGTGGTTTGAGACGTAGGGAAACCACATATGGAAGTGACAGCATTGGTGGCCCGCACATGTGTAGACCTGCGTCTGACCCTCCGTGGGAGGCCTGTCTAGAAACTGTCCTTGGCTGGGTCTGCTGGCTGATGTCAGAGGTTCCATAGCTGACTTCCAAGGCACACGTGAAGAGGTCGGTGTTAGTGCTGAACCAATTAAGACTATTTCCAAGTCTCTCTTACAAAACAAAACAACCAGCTAAAGCCCTTGAAACAACCCTTGTGGGTGACCCTCACCAAGGTGTTTACAGAGTATGGGGGTGCTGTGCAGCGTGGGGTCTTGTTTCTCGATCACTGACTTAAGTCACTCCCAAAAGCAATATGAGAGCCAATGACAGTCGGAGAATCCACAGGGTGAGCTTAGGGTTTCTCTGAGCTTCCGAGGAAGGCTGTGCTCTTTGGGTTTTTAAATCCTCTTTTCTTTTGAAGCAGGCTCTTGTTCTGTTGCCCAGGCTGGCCTAGAGCTTCTGGACTCTAGCCATCCCCTGGTCCAGCCTCTCATGGAGAGTGATGGTGCTGTTCTCTCTCCCTGCCCCCTCTAGATTTCAAACTTTAGGGTTGGAACATTTTGTAATAAAGAGAATTGAAAACCTTATTAATTTGCTAATAGGGATTTGGTTACACTCTTTGTTTGTCCACTATTAACTTGCTGCATCTTGGAGAGAAAGTCATCTCTTTTCCTGGTTTGTCAAACTGTTATATAACACGGAAACCCCTGCCTCTGCTACACCCTAGCTTTGATAATAATGGAGGAAAACAGAAATCCTCAGGGTACAGTGAGTTACATGCTGTGAAGAATGCAGCCAGGTCCTCATGATAAAATTAATAAGCTGTGTTGATGCTGCGGCCACCGTGTTTTGCACGTGTTGACTGGGTCCTCTTCTTGTGCTAGGCAACAATGTCATGAGGACCATCCACGGGGTGGGAGAGATGATGACCCAGATGGTGCTCAGCAGGGGCTCCATCTTCCCGGTGAGCGTGCCCGACACACAGCCCAGCGTCCACCTCAGCAAGCAGGCGAGTCCCGGCGAGCAGGAGGATGTGACGGTGATGGACACCAAGCTGAAGGTCATCGAGATTTTACAGGTGTGTCCTGTTGATTGACATTGTGTGTGTTTGTGTGTGTGGTGTCTGTGTGTGTCTGTGTGTGCATCTATGTTGCGTGTGTGTGTGTGTGTGTGTGTGTGTGTCTGTCTGTCTCTGTGTATACGTCTATGTTGTATATGTGTGTGTCTGTAGTACAGGCTCACATGGAACTTGTGCCCATCCTCCTGCCTTAGCTTTCTGGTTGCTGAGATTCCAGATGTTAGGCACTATATCCGGTTTCACTGTGTAATTGGTGTAATGCGATTCTGAAGTGCTATTGATCTCATTTTATCCTGAAAACTACTGCCCCCATCTTGTTATTGTTTTGAAGTGAAGAACAGAGCTGACAATAAATTTTGGACCGATGCTTCTTTGCACACTCACCTTGCTATTTGTCCCAGGAATGCACTAGTGATATCTAGCAGCTGTGGAGTGCATTGAGAGTGATAAAATTGCTTCCCCATGTGTTTATTATCAGCTAGTATTGACCTTGATTGAATATTTTCTTCATTTGAGAAAGATTTTTAAAGCAGGCATGTTTATGATGTAATGAAATAAATGAAATCATTTTCTGTTTTTCAATTGCTTGAAACATATTTGTGAATCCCATGTGTTTAAATTTCCTGTTGTTACAGGAAACAACACATTTGGTACACTGCTGTAATTCTAGCACTCAGGAGGCCGAGGCAGGAGGATTTCTGTGAGTTCAAGGCTAGACTGGGCAACAAAGGAAGACCCTGCTTCACTGCCCCCCTAATCATTATTAACAAACTTGTTAATTGTTGATTTTTTTACTTTGCACAATTATCCCTCTTTGTGTTTCTAAGGGGCTGGGAATCCCCTCCCCTGAGTTAGCCAAGTCTAACTTCATCAGTTCAATGAGCTCAGTTATTCCATGCGCCAGACCCCGCTATGATTTCTAGCGTCTTCATCTGGGGTCGGTCTGGGAAGCAGGCGTAAGGTACCGTTGTTACAGCATTTATTCCAGACGCAGAGGATGGAGCTTGTAGCTTGAGAATGTGGGCAGAGTTTCCCAAATCTTTCGTCATCTTCTAGTGTAGATGGAGCTCCCAGAAGTGGGTCAGCAGTCCTGGAAGGCTCTGTGCAGTTTTCATTCCAAGTAATTAGATTTATAATCATAAAACATTTCCCAGTTCCTCCAGAGTTCCCAAAGGAGTTTCCAAAGGAGTCCTAAGAAATGCTGGCGGGCTTCCCCACCCTGTGCTCATGGCCTTGAAAATTCGTGCAATGTTCTTACCCTGCGGCTGAGAAAGGGACCGGAGGGGCCCCAGGTCAGCCTCACCCCCACAGCATGAGGGATGACACCGATGCATGTGACCCGTTGTCAACTCTGGTTTCAGCGATGGTGCCGCTCTCAGAGACACTGGGAGGGGGTGCTGTGTGGCTGCTCGGCACCTGACGAGTTTTCCCTGAACCCCTTTTGCTGTCTGGCCATTCACCCAGGATCTTCCCGTTCCTGCTACCACCTCCTACCTTCTCAGAACATCCCCTCAACAAATCCTTGGTGGCTGCACTCACTGGCGGCTGCTGGCTCTCTGCCTCCCCTCTTGACCTCATTTAAGAACATGGTTTTATTCTCTCCTGATTTTACTCACTCACTCTGCCTTTACAAATGTTTTAAGATTTACTTTTATTTTTTAAAGCAAGGTTTATTCTGAAGCCCTGACTGGTCCAGAACTCTCTATGTCACTTAGGCTGTTCTTGAACTCATGGGAATCCTCCTGCCTCAGCTCCCCAAGTGCTGAGGATGCCGGGACTATAGGTGTGAGCCACCATGCCCAGCCTTGTCTCTGCTTTGTTGCCATCGGCCTCTTTATCTGAGGCTGTATCTGCATCTTCGTAGCTAGACACGTCAGAGGAGCAAGGCGGTGCAGTGAGATTCTGTGAGCTCTAGCTCCAGCGAATCTGAGTGCTCCCTCAGTGCTCCCTATTGAGTTCGCTCCCCCACCTTTGGGTGCTTGAGTTTTAAAAACCTCCTTGTGTATTGGGCACCCTTAGCCTAGTCCTGTCTCCACCCCCCTGCTTCAGGGGCAATCCCCAGACCTTTTATTAGTCTGCTGTTCCTAATGCTGGGCTGCCCTGCACCCTGTAAATCCCCATGCCCCGGAGTCTCTTCATCCAGTATGTGCCATATTCCCAGCAGGTTGATAAGAGTCCCCACGGGTTTGTCTTCACTTCTGGACTGTATTCTCCTGCAGAGCCACATTTAAAACATGCAGATATTATATTAAAAAGGGTTTCTAATTTCTGTGTTTATGTATGTGGGTAGGGGAGGGGAATGCTGGTGCCTGCAGAAACCAGAAGGGAGGGTTGGGTTCCCTGGAGCTTGGAGTTGGAGTTACAGTGGGTTGTGTGCCATCCGACATGGGTGCGGGGAGCCAAGTTTGAACCCCTCACAAAAACAGCATCTCCCCAGTCCTGTGGGCATTGTTTGTACACCACACCACCTTCCTCACTGCCTGGCTCCAAATGCGGATAAGCTGAGCAGATTGGCTGACAGGAGCTTGCTTCCATCCAGATGCAGTGCAAAGACCTTCAAAGCACAGGGCAGAGGAGGGGTGGAGATGGAGGGGAGAGGGAGGAAAGGAAGGAGGAGCAGGAGAGAGGAGAGAGAGAGAGAGAGAGAGAGAGAGAGAGAGAGAGAGAGAGAGAGAGAGAAAGAGAGAGAGAGCTCCAGATCCTGTCTGTGGAGCCATAAACAGTGCCGCAGGCACACGTTCAGTGTCCTGAGACCTTGCTCTCATGGGTAGAGAAGAGAATCAAGGAACAGTGGACTCTGATGAAGCATGAGGAGCAACAGGACTTTGTGTGTGACACAGTGATCGTAGGACAGAAGAGTCTGAGCGCTGAGAGAGGGGGTGGGGCCTGGGGAGGAAGGGGGGGCATGGAAACAGACAGAACACAGAAGCCAGCTTTTCTAGTAAAGCCTGGGTAACCGTATTGTTTGCTGCTCCACCAAGGTGGCCCTTTGAGACTGCAGGACACTGGTAATAGCTGTGCTCAGATCGGGCTTATCAGAGACCAGTTGCCTGGTGCACCCCTCCTGTGGCCTTCTCTGATCCCATGGCTCAGCCCTGCTCATCAGCGGGGCTGGGCCAACTCCACTGCAGTTGAAGCCCGAGCCTTTCCATGCACAAAAGCAGTTCCAGGATATTCCTCTCAGCACAGGAAACTGCAGCGTGTCTGGGATCACATCAGCATCACCTCCTCAGACCTACAAGGCGCCCCTACCTGGAATATTCAGAGAACAATTGTGGGATGCCAGATGTCCATTTCTGAAACTCAATGTAGACAGGTGTGGTGGCACACACCTGCGATCCAAGCTCTTGGGAGGAGGAATAGGAGTTCAAGGATATCTTCTGCTACATAGGGAGTTTGAGGCCTCCCTGGGTTACAGGATACCCTGTCTCAAAACCAGCCAGCCAACCAGCCAGTCAGCCAGCCAGCCAGCCAGCCGGCCAACCAACCAATCAAACAAACAGGAAAATAATCACAAACTGAATAAGTAATTGCTGTGGGCTTTCATTAATTCTGATCAATGAAAACATATCCCTTTCCCTCATTTTAAAGCTGGCAAAGACAGGTAAACAAGCAAGAGTTTATAGTTTACTAATGAGGTCTCTGATTGGTTCATTTGGAAGACTGATAGCCCTGTGGCTGGTGTGTGTCATGCATTGTATTAAACATTCATTATGTGTGTATGAGGGCACATGAACCACATGCTCATTGTGGAGGTCAGAGGACAACTTTGTGGAGCTGGTTCCTTCCTTCCATCTGTACATGAGTTCTGGGGATGGAACCTGGGTTCCCAGGCTTTCCTGACAAGGGCTTTACCCACTGAACCATTTCCCCAGCCTGTGACTTGTGTGTTTGCGCTGTGCTGATGACTTTGCCATCTTACCTGAATGGTATAGCTAAGTGTGCCATGTTGTTTCTTCCAGTTCATCCTGAGCGTCAGACTTGATTACCGGATCTCATACATGCTCTCCATATACAAGAAGGAATTTGGGGAGAACAATGACAATGGGGACCCCTCTGCCAACAACACCCCAGACACACTGCTGCCGTCAGGTATCTTGGGGACAGTGCTTATCATTTGCATTCTGTATTCCTTTTAGATTGTTCTTAAATAATACTTTTTATCCCTTAGAAACTGCGTGTATTTATACAAGTTATTTTGATTATACCCATCCAGCACCGTTTCCCTCCAGTCCCTTCCCCACACCTTGTCTCCCTCTCCAGCTCATTTCCTTGTTTTTATTGTTATTGACAACTCCTTGGGATGTCCTTCTGCGTATGTGTTGCTCTTATTGGCTAATGAATAAAACTGTTTTGGCCAATGGCTTAGCAGAGTAAAGTCAAGCGGGAAATCTGAACAGAGATATATAGAGGGTAGATGGAGACAGAGCGATGTCGTTTAGCTGCCAAAGGAGACAGATGCCACCGGAGACTTTCTGGTAGGCCACAGCCTCGTGGCGATATACAGATTAATAGAAATGGGTTAATTTAAGATATAAGAGTTAGTTAATAAGAAGCCTGAACTAATAGGCCAGAGCAGCTTCTTTTATTAACCAGTGTTAATAAAAACATAGCCACAGCATGCGAGGGGAATCCCACACCAGGGCTGCCCAGATGAATGTGGGTTTGTGGCTATTGGCTAGGGCATGGTCAACCTACCAATAGCCATGTCTTCTAAGAACCATGACTCCCTTCCTGAGCAGCCTTCAGGTGCCAGTATCCACGCTAGGGTTTGTCTGACCTGGTCTTGTGGAGGTAACCTTGGCTGCTGTGAGTTGATGTGTGCACCAGCCACACCATGCCTAACATCAGCACCTCACCGTGCTCCTCTCCCTTTATGGGGCTTTTACATTCTTTCTGCCCCATCTTCTACAAAGTTCCCGCACCTTGGATGGTGGGAGGTTAGAGACAGCACATCACCCTGTGTACTCAGTGTTAGTTATACTGCGTGTTTTGACAAGTTCTCTGCATTACGCACTCAGAAACTTCTCTGACCAGAGCGGAGAGCAGCACAGGTCTACACATATAAACATAAATGTTTGGCAAGCTTTCCGGCAGCACAGGCATTTAGTAAAACAACAGCAGATTCCACCATAGGGCCTGTGATCTCCCCAGTCAGGGGCTTTTCAGTGTCATTAAATCCCTCCTGTTATGCCAGTCTCATATCCAATCAACAAGTGACTGGTTGCTCCTATAACCACCATGCCACTATTGCGTCAGTGGGCATATCTTGCCAGCATGTCAGTATTGAAATATGCAGCGCCCAGCACTAGGTGAGACTTGGAAGTATTTTCTCCTGCAGTGGCCTGCCTCGCATCTTTTGGCTCTCTGTAAGCTAGCCAGAAGGAGAGCTCCCTGCTCTGTTGAGGTTGGTTTCTCTGTCTTAAATCCAAACTGAGTGATGTGTTCAGAAATTGGGTCTTATCACTCAGTTTTGAGGGCAACCAAGAACAGACCATAGCCTGTGCTGTTCAGGTGCCCCTGGGGCCTCTCTGATGGACCAATAACTCACAGAAAGGTATTCTGTGCCTTGTACTGAGATTGTAATTTAATAACCTGTATTTTCTAGAAGTAGCACTGTCTACCCATACAAGGGACTTCTGTTTAAATTCCATGTGTGCACATGTGTGTACATATATTTGTATATATGTGTACACGTGTATTGTCTGTATACATGTGTACATGTGTGTACTTTTATGTATACATGCTTTTATGTATGCATATGTATGTGCACGTGTGTATGCATGCATGTGGTGTGTGTATATGTGTGTTTATGTGTACATATGCATATATACACTGTGTATGTAGGTGTGTGCGCATATGTATATATACATGTATATATAAATATGTGTATGCACACACATGTATATGCATGTATATACACATACATGTATATGTGTGTTTTGTGTGTGTATATAGGTGTGTGTGTTTGTATTTAATTAGCTTACAAAGTAATGGATTGCCATAAGACTTCTTTGAGATTCTTGCTTTTGCATTCTGCTTTAAAGACCCCTTTCATTTATATCTTTAAAAAAAGTATCTCTGTCCAGGCAGTGGTGGCACATGCCTTTAGTCCCAGTACTTGGGAGGCAGAGGCAGGTAGATCTCTGTGAGTTTGAGGCCTGCCTGGTTTACAGAGTGAGTTCCAGGACAGCCTGAGATACACAGAGAAACTCTGTTTCGAAAAACAAACCAACAAAAAAGGTATCTCTTTGTCAGAAGATGACAATCTCTACCAGTTAGAATTGAAACAGAGCAGTGGAAAGGTGGAGGAATTTGCTGTATTTGGCACTGTGTCTGGCTCATGCCTGTCTCGACACTGCCCCCACAGTGACAGATAGAAGTGCTGTTATTATGCGTTTCACAGGTAATGAAGGCCAGGCAGGGACAGTGACTTGGGAAGGTCAGTGTATTCGTTGCTGTTGCTGTGACAAAGCAGCTCTAGGGAAGAAGGCTTTGTCCTGAAGACATCTGAGGAGGTGCAGTTCAGTATGGGTGGGGCAGTAAGGGGCGGGGCATGAGGTGACTGGTCACAGAGTCTCCACAGTCAGGAAGCTGGGAAAGGTGAACTCTGGTGTTCAGCTCACTTTATTCCTTCTAGGACAGGACCCCAGCCTGTGGAGGTGGTGCCTCCCACATTCGGGGGAACCTTCCTGGTCAGTGAAACCTTCCTGGAATCATCCTCACAGACACAGCCAGGAGTGTGTTTCCATGGTGGTTCTAAATTCAGGCAGGTTGACAGTGAGGGCTGCCGCAGCCCTCAAAGCCCGGAACCCTCAAGACTGCTTCAGCTGCAGAGACTGAATCTTCTGCACATTGTGTTCTTCTGGTGAAAATCTGAGAACAGTGTTTACGCCTGGATCAAAGGGCAGCATGAAGGGCTTGCAGCTGAAGGGCAGTGTTTGTGGGGAAGCCACACTTAGCCAGAGAACAAAGAGGACCGGCTCCCCAAAGGCTTGCCTGTGGTGCTACCGGGGCTTTGTGTCTTGCTTTGGAATCCTATCTTAAAAATTAGAGTGTTTCTGAGACTTGGAACATAACCGGAAAGAGCATAAAAGAAATGGCTATAAAATTTCGAGGCTGTAGACAGGACTTTGTGAAGACTAAGAATTATTAACTCACCTTTTTACTGGTGGGGCCAGGTCGGTCCTGGTTGGCTATAAACTACGTCTTAGGATGCAGACAGCCGGCTAGCAAAGCTCTTCTGAGGCCAGCAGTGTGTATACAGGAAACCTGGACAGTGTTCGGAGCCGCTTCCTCCTGTAGCCATCAATCAGTGGGACAAGAACAGATCACTGTAATGAGGATGGGACAAGACCAGCTGCCTCGCTCCCCACCTCTGACCTGCAGGCAACCTTCCCTGCAGCCCAGCAGCCACATCTGCCCAGGCGACCAGCCACTCCTGGCACCCCTGCAACACTGCAGTTTCTCAAAAGTGCAGTACCCCAAAGGGCTGTTTCCAGGAATGATCAGGCAGAACCAGAAAGCCATGCTGGCGGCTGCATTGACAGAAACATAACAGTTATTGACTCCCAGAAGCCAGACTTCTGGAACCATGAGCTCTGAGTGTCAGTAAAGTACCCAAGCAAAGGTCAAGGCTCCAGACAATGCTCTCTCTGCTGGAGTCGATCTCTCTCTCTCTCTCTCTCTCTCTCTCTCTCTCTCTCTCTCTCTTTCTCTCTCTGTGTGTGTGAGTGATACATTTCTGGAGAGAATAGGATTTTTCCCTCTGTTTTGTGCTTTCGAGATGAAACATGTTATCTATTTATCATCCGAACTTGCTGTCTTAGTAAAAATATCTTCAAAATGGTGGCAGCAGGACATGGTGAGAACTCATGGTTGGGTCACATGAGAAATGACTCCATTCTACAAGAAAAAGAGAAGGGATCTCAAATGTAGAAGGTCACATTGATGGGGACCACAGTGACGTGGCTCTTTACATGGATTCTAATTCTTTTAAAAAATACTTTCCCTTTGGGTCTGGAGAGATGGCTCAGCTCTTAAGAGCACTGGCTGATCCTGAAGCAGTCTGGTGAGATTCCCAACAGCGCATGGTGGCTCACAACAGTATGTAACTCTAGTCCCAGGGCATCTGACGCTCTCTTCTGGCCTCTGTGGATACTGCACACAGGTGGTACACAGACTTGTCTGCAGGCAAAGCAGCCATATACATGAAATAAAAATAAAGGAGGAAAAACTGCTCTTCTATGCCATCACTATTGCAACGTGTGTGTGTTTATATGTAGGGATACACATGTATATTTGACATATCAACTGCACATGTGCATACACTTGTAAGTAAGAATACCTTTGTAAAGATGCCTGTTGATGTTTTAGCACATTTGATGACAGCCATGTAAACATAGTACAATGTAGCATGAGGAGGCCTGCTTGTTGGGGTTTCTGTCCCTCCCAGTACCCCACAGTCCACAAGCCCCAAAGGAAATTACACACAGGACTCCATAAAGATTATAAACTGATTGGCCCATTAGGTCAGGCTTCTTATTAGTCCTTGTAACTTATATTAATCCATTATCATTATCTATGTTAGCCACATGGCTCAGTACCTTTCTCAGTGTAACAGCTCACATGTTGCCTCTTCGGTGGTCTGGGCAGGAATGGAGAAATGTGCTTCCTCCTTCCTAGCCTTCTCCTGTTCTCATCGCCCCGCCTCTACTTCCTGTCTGGTTGACCCGCCTATACTTCCTGCCTGGCCAATCAGCGTTTTATTAAAATACATGATTGACAGAACACAGACAATTCTCCCGCACCAGTACAAGTAATATAAGTGCAGCTTATACTAGAGTGTTAAAGAGGAAGATAGCACATTTGTGTCTAAATACACACATATGTGTGCAGAAACTTCCGTGTGTTAGGACGTTCCAGTTCCAGTTTTGTTTTGCTGCTGTGATAAAACACTCCAGTAAAAAGCAATCTAGGGGAGAAATGGGTTTGTTTCGGTCTGTATTTCCAGGTTATGGTCCATCATGGCAGGGAAGTCACAGAACATACCCTTGAGAGAATCCTGTTCACACCCAGGAAGAGAGAGAAGTCAGTGCACACATGCTCACTTGCTTGTGCTCATTTTGACTTCTGTACAATTCAGGGCCTAGGGAATACAAACCTAGGGAACGGTGCTACCCGTGGAGGGCTGGATCGTCCCACATCATTGAACATTAGTAATAAGACAGCCCCCCCACCTGCCCCCACATTAACCCAATATAGACAGTTCCTCACTGAAAATGTCTTCCTGGGTGATTCTGCACTGTGCCAAGTTGAAAAAGCGCCATCACGCTGATGAGGTGGAGCTGTATTGAAGTTTTTTGAACTGTTAACGTTCAGTGTCACAAAAAGTATTAAAATAAAAATATCTTCAAGTAAGTGGATATGAACATGCATTAAAACAAAGTGAAGACTTTTCCTGTGTGTCTCCACAGCGATTGTTCCTGACATCGACGAGATTGCGGCTCAGGCAGAAACGATGTTTGCCGGAAGGTACTGTAATCAGTCTCTATTTTACCTGTGAATATGTCTTCCCTAGAATTTTATCCAAAGTTTGTTTTCATTCATCTTTTTATACATATTTAGATACCTCAGTTGATGTGAGCACAATTTCTGCCAGAAATGAGGCTTGGAATTTACTTTATAGGAAAGAGCATGACCCTTAAGTCACCTTAAAAAAATGGGAGGCCTAGCGATGGTGGCACACACCTTTAATTCCAGCACTCGGGAGGCAGAGGCAGGTGGATCTCTGTGAGTTCAAGGCCAGCCTGGTCTACAGTGTGAATTCCAGGACAGCCAGAGATACACAGAGAAATCCTGTCTCAAAAGAAAAAAGGGAGAAAAGAGATCCACATATTTAACTTTCTCAGAATTCTTAGCTTTTCTTTCCTTAGATGATGGCAGTGTACAGATACCCTTTAGCCCCTGGGGCAGAAACATTGTGGTATCTCATAACACACTGCCCAGACTCTTATATAGCTGAAGCAAGAAAGTAGCGTCTTTTGATGCTGTCCTTAACTTATGCATGAGAAATCAGATATTGCACATCAGTTTAAAGTGTCCCTGGTAGAAGAAAGTAAGGTGCCCATGGTGTGACCACTCTCCTTTGCTGCCACATCCCAGGCATGTATTATTGTCAAGTTTATTTTTCAGAAATGAAATGATAGCAATCAGAATGAGAAAGTAAATCTCAGCTAGAATTACTGAGATTCATTTTTATTACAGACCTCAGATAATTAGAGGAGATAAAAATATCCATACTGAACTCCCTCCTGCCACTTTTTTCTTTGAAAGGGCAAGAAGAATTAAGGATTAAGTATGGACAGTGCCTGAACTTTTGTTCCTGGCTGCCCAGACTCAAATAATTACACAGAAACTGTTTGGCTGATAGCTCAGGCATATTTCTAGCTAGCTCTTACATCTTAAATTAACCTACTTCTATTAGTCTATGTATCACCATGTGGCCGTGGTGCTACCTCATTTTCTACTTGTCTTGTTTCCTTGGCAGCTGGCTGGTGTCTTCTTGACTCGCCTATCCTGTTCAAATTTCTCACCTGGTTTTACTCTGATAAGTCATAGGCCAATGCAGCTTTATTCATCAGTCAATAAAAACAACATATATACAGAAGGACATCCCACATCAATTAATAGAGCTGTAAGATCCATAATTTCTTTTTTTAAAGATTCACAATTTCATGCTAGTGTGGGCAACATAGTAAGAATCTGTCTAGGGGAGGAGGGACAGAGAGAAAGGAGGTAGAGAGGGAGGAGGGAAGGGAGGACAGAGTCCCCCAGAAGATTTATAATTCAGTGAACTTTTGGTATAGCCTGATTTCCTGTTGAAATATTTTATTTTAGATCAAGCCAGTCTATGATTTTATCTTAGAACACAGACGTGAGCTGCACAACAGCACTTTGGCCAGTGACAGCTCAGGTGATAGAGCGATGGCGACAGAATCGTGTCCTATCACACGGCCGGGACTGGAAAGTTCCTAGAGGCGAGCGACCTCACAGCCATCCAGTCATCAGACTGCAGTGTGTTAGAGAGGTGTCTGGGAAGGGACTTGTGGGAAGCACCACAGCCAACCGTGCCAGTGTGTGGCACATGCAGTCACAGGTAGAATGTAGTGCTTGAGGTGATTGTTACTCGCTTATGTGTTGGGTATGCTTTTAACCATTCTTCAGTGTGTGTATGTGTATGTGTGTGAGTGTGTGTGAGTGTGTGTGTATGAGTGCATGTATGTGAGTGTGAAAGTGTGTGTGAGTGTAAGTGTGTGAGTGTGAGTGCATGTATATGAATGCGTAAGTGTGCGGGTGCATGTGTGAGTGTGTAAGTGTGTATGAGTGCATGTGTGAGTTGTGTGTATGAGTGCATGTGTGTGAGTGTATGCATGTGTGTGAGTGTGTACCTGTGTGCATGTGTGACCATGCGTGAGCATGTGTGAGGGAGTGTGCGTGTGCTATATGTGTAACTGTATGTATGTGTGTAAGTACGTGTATGTGAGTGTGTATGTGTGTGTGTATGTGAGAGAGTGTATGAGTGCATGTGTATGATCAGCAGCAGCTCATGCCCCTTGTCACCCAACTGCATCCCTTCTCTTGGGTGTCATTTAACCTTACACTGCTTTGTTCGTCATGATCCGGGGATCAGTACTTTATGATCTGACTGATCTATGTATCTGCCATCTACTTATATATCTATATACTCCTGTCATTTTAAAATCATCCGTATATCTGCCTATCATCTATGTATACTTATGTATCTTGTCTATTAAACACCTGTCTATAGTGTATGCATCTATGACCCTATCATGTACCATATACCTATCTGTGTTCTATGTGTCTGTCATTTGTATATGCGTCTATCTGTGTCTGTGCCCTATGTATTTGTTACCTCTCATCTATCTCTCATCATATCTGTCTTCTCCCTACCTATGTAACCCACAATATTAATAACCTAGGTGTGTGATAGGTATGTAGGTTTGCACAATGCTCTCTAGAAAGCTTACCCAATCACAGAGGCATCTAAGGGTTGCTTCCCAGGGTACAGCCCACCAGCAAGAGCCCATGCCCTAGAGAGACCTCTCACCCCAGTGAACTCTGTTCCCAGGCCCGCTGTGCCACCAAACACACAGAGTCCCAGTGTTGAGGGCTGTGTGTCTGTGACTGTCCCTCCCCACTTGCCATGTGGTGATTGCTTGGGCTCTGGGCCGTTGGTCAACATCGTCAATAGATATTTTCTCAGAAGGGGGACTCCTTGAGGACTGAGGAGATGAGTGGAGGGGCAAGGAGGACAAAGGACAGTGGGAAGTTTGAACTAACAAGCTGTGTATGGAAAGGTCATAATGAAACCCATTATTTTATATGCTAAATAACAATTAATGAAGAGTGACTTAGGGATCACTCAATGCTTGTTTTTCAAGTTTGTTGGTGATTAACTCTTGAGATTGGCTGAGGAGCCATCTTTGTCATTGTTCCCACTTCAATTGTATAAGATCAAGAAGTAAGAATGTCCTTCTCTTCATTTCTTATTTTGGGAAAACAAGGGTTTAAGTTTAAAAAACAGATAAAATTTAAATATCATATATATATATATATATATATATATATATGAACACACACATATATTAACACACATATATAATAACACATCCACATCACACACACACACACACACGTGCATGTGTGTGTGTGTGTGTGTGTGTGATGTGTTATTTTAGAATTTCCTTTGGTTTTATAGAAAGGAAAAAACCCCAGTTCAGCTTGATGACGAAGGAGGCAGGACGTTCTTGCGGGTCCTCATCCATCTGATCATGCACGACTACCCTCCACTGCTGTCAGGAGCCCTGCAGTTGCTCTTCAAGCACTTCAGCCAGAGAGCGGAAGTGTTGCAGGCCTTTAAACAGGTGAGATGGGGCGGGGCCTACTTGCCCAGCACACAGGGGCTCTAGGCTCAGTCCTCAGCTTTGTGTGCAAGAAAATGAACACCTAAGGTCAAGGGCCGTGGAGTTCTGAAAGTGTTTGTGATCCCAGTCTGAGGGTGGCTGCAGATGAGGCTGTGTTCCTTGGACCCTATTTTTAGTTGTTGAGACAGGATCTCACTCAGTAGCACAGGCTGGCCCAGAATTCAGTGTTGCTCGGATTGATTTTGAACTCTTGGCAGTCGCCCCCCACTGCCCCACCTCTACCCCTCCAGTTTGCTACTTTTTGTTTTGAAAGGGATTTGAGTCTTGTCTGTGTCTACCCAGGACCTACTTTAGAGTGAGTCCTCCCACAAGTGATCTTCAGGCAACATCTTTATAAAAACGACAGACTCTAAAACTGAGGAGGTGCTGGGGAACAGTGACCGACTAGGAGTTTGTTGTCACGGCTGTCATTTTGGCTACAGAATGGAATGATGCATCTATAATGGGGACCCATCCTGTCCCCTGTGGTGGGATCCATCCTGTCCCCTGTGATGGGATCCATCCTGTCCCCTGTGATGGGATCCATCCTGTCCCCTGTGATGTGATCCATCCTGTCCCCTGTGATGTGATCCATCCTGTCCCCTGTGATGGGATCCATCCTGTCCTGTGATGGGATCCATCCTGTCCCCTGTGATGTGATCCATCCTGTCCCCTGTGATGTGATCCATCTTGTCCCCTGTGATGGGATCCATCCTGTCCTGTGATGGGATCCATCCTGTCCCCTGTGATGGGATCCATCCTGTCCCCTGTGATGTGATCCATCCTGTCCCCTGTGATGGGATCCATCCTGTTCTGTGATGGGATCCATCCTGTCCTGTGATGCGATCCATCCTGTCCCCTGTGATGGGATCCATCCTGTCCTGTGATGGGATCCATCCTGTCCTGTGATGGGACCCATCCTGTCCCCTGTGATGTGATCCATCCTGTCCCCTGTGATGGGATCCATCCTGTCCCCTGTGATGTGATCCATCCTGTCCCCTGTGATGTGATCCATCCTGTCCCCTGTGATGTGATCCATCCTGTCCCCTGTGATGGGATCCATCCTGTCCTGTGATGGGATCCATCCTGTCCCCTGTGATGTGATCCATCCTGTCCCCTGTGATGTGATCCATCTTGTCCCCTGTGATGGGATCCATCCTGTCCTGTGATGGGATCCATCCTGTCCTGTGATGGGATCCATCCTGTCCCCTGTGATGTGATCCATCCTGTCCCCTGTGATGGGATCCATCCTGTTCTGTGATGGGATCCATCCTGTCCTGTGATGCGATCCATCCTGTCCCCTGTGATGGGATCCATCCTGTCCTGTGATGGGATCCATCCTGTCCTGTGATGGGACCCATCCTGTCCCCTGTGATGTGATCCATCCTGTCCCCTGTGATGGGATCCATCCTGTCCCCTGTGATGTGATCCATCCTGTCCCCTGTGATGTGATCCATCCTGTCCCCTGTGATGTGATCCATCCTGTCCCCTGTGATGGGATCCATCCTGTCCTGTGATGGGATCCATCCTGTCCCCTGTGATGTGATCCATCCTGTCCCCTGTGATGTGATCCATCTTGTCCCCTGTGATGGGATCCATCCTGTCCTGTGATGGGATCCATCCTGTCCTGTGATGGGATCCATCCTGTCCCCTGTGATGTGATCCATCCTGTCCCCTGTGATGGGATCCATCCTGTTCTGTGATGGGATCCATCCTGTCCTGTGATGCGATCCATCCTGTCCCCTGTGATGGGATCCATCCTGTCCTGTGATGGGATCCATCCTGTCCTGTGATGGGACCCATCCTGTCCCCTGTGATGGGATCCATCCTGCTCCATGTGATGGGATCCATCCTGTCCTGTGATGGGATCCATCCTGTCCCCTGTGATGGGATCCATCCTGCCCCCTGTGATGGGATCCATCCTGCCCCCTGTGATGGGATCCATTCTGTCCATTGTGACGGGATTCATCCTGCCCCTTGTGATGGGATCCATCCTGCCCCCTGTGATGGGATCCATCCTGTCCTGTGATGGGATCCATCCTGTCCTGTGATGGGATCCATCCTGTCCCCTGTGATGGAATCCATCCTGCCCTCTGTGATGGGATCCATCCTGTCCCCTGTAATGGGATTTATCCTGTCCTGTGATGTGATCCATCCTGTCCCCTGTGATGGGATCCAACCTGTCCCCTGTGATGGGATCCATCCTGTCCCCTGTGATGTGATCCATCCTGCCCCCTGTGATAGGATCCATCCTGTCCCCTGTGATGGGATCCATCCTTCTCCATGTGATGGGATCCACCCTGTCCCCTGTGATGGGATCCAACCTGTCCCCTGTGATGGGATCATTCATGTCCTTCACGACGTTTGGATTAATTTTTCAGTGATTACTTGCAAGTTTGGGTATCTCACTATTGATTTGTGTTTAGTGGAGTGTGGGCCTGTATTAGGAAGCTTTGCGGAAAGATGCTAACAGATTATGAAGGAGTCCAATAGTAGCTATTTAGATGTACATGTTTTACATGTATGTGCCATGTAGTATGTATAAATCATAAATTGTATGATTATCTCAAGCGATGAAAGTACTGTTAATACTAGCAAAATATGTCATAACCATTAATATTTTCTTACATGGGATTTCATGTTTTGATTTTTAAACATACATGTATAGAAAACCTCAGAAAGATGAGCTCTAACCATGAAATTAGAAATTATCTTGTAAAAGAAAATTTGCCTGCTTTTGATTTATTTATATGGGCATGTGCACTCATGTAACTACATGCATCTTACGTGTGCAGCACCCACAGAGGCCAGAAGAGGATGTCAGATCTCCGGGAACTAGAGTTACAGGAGGTTGTGAGCTACCATGTGTATTCTGGGAACTGAATTTAGGTCCTCTGCAAGAGCAGCAAGTGCTCTTAATCCCTGGGCCATTTCTCCAACCTCCTAAACTTTTATGGTAAATTACTTATCAGAAGTTTTGAAAGCTTTTTGAGAGTGCACATCTAAGAATTCCTTTTCACATGAGACTATATTGGCTGGAGTTCATAAGATAAATATCCCTAAGTGTTCTCTAAATGTCGAACTTCAGCTAATGAATGTTTAAAGTTGGGGTTTTAGGTGTACCGGAACTAGGGATGCAGAAAGCTCAGAAGAGTTTTCATCTCTTCTGTGTTTAGGTCCAGCTCCTGGTGTCAAACCAAGACGTCGACAACTACAAGCAAATTAAGGCAGATCTCGATCAGCTTCGGCTGACGGTGGAAAAATCCGAGTTGTGGGTTGAGAAGAGCAGCAGCTACGAGAATGGAGAGCCTGGTGAAGGGCAGGCCAAAGGCGGCGAGGAGCCCAACGAGGTCTGCGTCCATGGGTGGTAGGAACCAAACCTGGGTCCTCTGGAAGGGCAGCTGCAGCCCTTGCCTGTTAAGCCAGGGATCCAGCCCCAGTGTTTTTAAAAAACTAAAAGTTTTACCGGTAATGCTTATATGAGAGCTAATTACCACCAACATCGTAATTAGTAGTTCCTGGAGAGCCTGTCTAGTGTTCCACTTGGGTGTTTTTAATGTTCAGGAATGTAGAGGCATGGGGAGGTTCACCTGGTGCAGCTTTGGGACACTTGGGGCTCTTCGTGCTGTAGAATGGTGGCACAGAAAATGGCAGTTAAATATGAATATTAAATATTAAAAGTGCTGAGGAGTTGCGAGGTGGAGTTGAAGCAGTGGCCTTTCACTTCAGGTCTCAGGATGGTGGGTTATCTCTAATTCCTCACTTTATCTTTTACGGATATCATTTTTAAGCATGTCATGGAATATAGACTTCCTAGTCCATAAAAGTTTGCTTTAAAAAAGTGATCAGTTAGGGCCACGAGGTGGGACATAAATTCTTCCATAACTCACTTTTGAAGTGAGGAAAACATTGGCATTTATTTAGTGCGTCCCTTGTCCACGCCAAAGAGCAGATGTTTTTGTGTAATCTCCTTTTCAATGTCACAGAGAACTTGAGGGATGGCTTTTTAAGTTCAATAAACTAAAGCCTGGACAAACCCAGAGCCCCTCAGGCTGTGAATCTAGGACCCAGCCAACATTTGAATGATAAGATCCAGCTTCCGTAAGTTTGTACTTTCTGACATAATAGTAACAAGTTGCTATGCTTTCACAGATTATAATACCCCTGCTTTTTGAAAAGTCATGTTTTAGATGTGTTCTAGGAACTTTACTTGTTTTTTCTCATCTGACATAAATATATCTATTTGAGTTATTTCAGTAGAGGTCTTTAGCTGGGCTGGAGAGATGACTCAGCAGATAGAGTGTCTTGACGCCAAGTCTGTGAATCTGGGTTCAATCCCTGGGTTCCACAGCCCTAACCTTAGCTCACTGTGCTCTTGATGAAAGCTACATAAGAGAAATGTCTTGTAACAAACAGTTCCTATGAGGGATCTGGAGGATGGCTCAGCAGCTGCAGCGCTGGCTGTTCTTCCAAAGGACCCAGGTTCCATTCCCAGCACCCACATGGTAGCTTGCAACTATCTGTAACTCCAAGATCTGACACACTCACACAACTTGACATGTAGGCAAAATATCATTGCACATAAAAATAAATTATTTTTAAAAAGAAGAAGATGAAATGTGACAGGGAGGCTATGAGTCCCTGACTTTCACTTTTCACCAAGGGCAGGTGGAGGAGAGCCTTCTGCCACGGGATGGGGAGGACTCTACTCTGTTGGAAGCTTCGCAGGCATTCTCATGCATATGAAAAGGAAGAAGAACATTCAGATTAATAGCATCTATTCTCGGGATGAAACCATATAACTTATGGTATAAGACATTACCGTATACCTTATGGTATAAGACATTACTGCATACCTTATGGTGTAAGACATTACCATATACCTTATGGTATAAGACATTACCGTATAGCTTATGGTATAAGACTTTAGTTTTCCAGGGGATTCAGAGAGTGAGTAGGGAAGCCTCCTCATTTGCTGAATTCCCGATTTATTGATTCAAGAGATGGAAATTATTTTAGGTATGCCGATTAGAAGTGGTTTAATATGAGGAATTAAATATTTGGAAAATGTAGAGTGTGGAGGTTGCCATTGATTGTTGACTTCAAGGTCAAATGATCACAATACCGAATGTGGTGGCCACGTCTGCGGCCATGGCCGCCCCTGTGGACTCACTCTTTGAAAGCGTGGGATGTAACAGTGACTCGGAAGCTCATAGGGAGCAGTCATGTCTGCTGGAAATGTCCTGTTGGCTCCGACAATTCCTGGGAGATGCTTGTAGTTTTCTCCTGCACCTAAGTGGCACCTGAGCTTCTCTGGCTGGCACGGGCTGAATTGGATTTCAAATTGTCACTGTAGGGGAGCTGGAGAGACCAGCATTGGCTGCAGGCAGAGCTAAGCGGGTACGAAGGGAGATGGCCCGAGTTAATAACTGGAGCAGAGGTGACAATGCAGAGGCAGTCGGTAGCGGGCGTGGGAGGGTTGGACATCCAAGTTCTGCTGCTTGGAATATGTGCAACTCAGATGCACTGCTTTGATTTTCCAAGATTTATTTTTATCATCTGCTACACAAACAGTACAGTACACTGTAAGGTGTGAGCAAGCAAGACCTTGATGGGGTGTTTGTGTTGGGGTGCTGGTCAGGGCTTTCCGTGTCACTTTGATACATGCTTGGGTCATCGGGGAATAGGGACCTTCAACTGAGAAAGTATCTCCATCAGGTTGGCCCCCAGAAGGAATGTTTGTAGCGACATTTCTTGATCAAGGATTAATGTTGGAGGGCCCAGCCTGTAGTGGGCAGGTTTACCCCTGGGTTGGTTGTCCTGAGGTTTGTGGAAGAGCAAGCTGAGTGAGCCATAGAGCGAGTCAGTAAGCAGCATTCCTCCATGGACTGGGCGTCGTTTCCTGGATCCACGCTCCAGCCTTTAGTTCCCACCGTGGCTTCCTTTCAGGATGGCCTGTGCATTTATGATTAAATAAACCCCTTCCTCCCCAGGGTGCTTTTAGTCATGGCGTTTACCACAGGAACAGAAATTTAGGGGACAGTTAGTCAGCTACCACTGCCACAGTGAGCAGGCATGGCCTCAATGGACAGTCAGTTCGCATGACCTCAGTGGACAGTCAGTCAGTCAGCGTGACCTCAGTGGACAGTCAGTCAGTTAGCGTGACCTCAGTGGACAGTCAGTCATTCAGCATGGCCTCAGTGGACAGTCAGTCAGCATGGCCTCAGTGGACAGTCAGTCAGTCAGCGTGACCTAGGTGGACAGTCTGTTAGCATGGCCTCAGTGGACAGTCAGTCAGCATGACCTCAGTAGACAGTCAGCATGACCTCAGTGGACAGTCAGTCAGCATGACCTCTGTGGACAGTCAGTTAGCATGGCCTCATTGGACAGTCAGTCGGTCAGCGTGACCTCAGTGGACAGTCAGTCAGTCAGTGTGACCTCAGTGGACAGTCAGTTAGCATGACCTCAGTGGACAGTCAGTCAGTTAGCATGGCCTCAGTGGACAGTCAGTTAGCATGGCCTCAGTGGACAGTCAGTCAGTCAGTCAGCATGGCCTCAGTGGACAGTCAGTCAGTCAGCATGGCCTCAGTGGATAGTCACAGTCAGCATGGCATCAGTGGACAGTCAGTCAGCATGGCCTCAGTGGATAGTCACAGTCAGCATGGCATCAGTGGACAGTCAGTCAGCATGGCCTCAGTGGCCTTGAGAGAGAGGGCGATGCCATGGGTATGTGGGTGCTGGTAGAGGCCAGGAGAGGGCGCTGGAGCCCCGGGAACTGGAGTTACATATGATTGTGAGATGCCCAGTAGAGGTGCTAGGAACTGAAGTTGGGTCCTCTGCAGGAGCAGCAAATGCTCTTAACTGACCATCTCTCCAGCCCCTGCAACGTTATTGCCCATTCTTGTTGTCAGGGACCAGTGGGCTTCGTTCTGAGGCTGCTCCTTCTGACACATCTGCTGTCTTGTCTGTGACCACCACCACCTAGAATGAATCACTGCTTCCGAGCCCCTGTTTAGGGTGAGGAAGCCTGGACACATTTCACTGCTAAACCCGTGGGCTAAGACAGCTGTGCTAATTCGTGTTTGTCATCAACTTGACACGAGCTGTGTAGAAGGAACTTTGACTGAGGTCAGAGAGCAATAGAGATGATTCCAGACAACAGCCTTGGCCCTCATGTGGGTCCTCGTCTTCTGTCCCCGTTGAGGCCAGGAGGAGGTTCGCTGTGTGTTAAACAGTTGTACTTAATTTTGGAACTCAAGCTAAGTATATATTTAGCCTCATTAGTGTTCCTGTTACTGAGAGGTCAATGTAAATGTGTATCTGCTGGTTTTTGTTTCCACTTTCCCAAGCCTGCTGCTTTGCAGTAACCACCGAATACTTTATCTAAACTCATGCATGTCTGTTTCCACACACATCTTATCTGGAGTTTACCATACCAGATGAAAATTTAACTTCAACCATTATACTTTTTCATGACTGAAAATTGATTTTTCTCATACTTGATGGTTTTCATCAGATGTTATTGTTTTTTAAATTTCCAGATTCTCCTCTACTTGATATTCCGTATGAACTACTTCTAGACTGTGAGGCAGTTGGGAGTTTCTTTTCTGATTTTTAAAATTTTTATTTTTTAAGATTCGTTTTTTATGCATAGGTGTCTTCTGCCTACCTGTGTGTCTGTGTACCACATGTGCGCCTGGTGTCCGTGGCACCAGAAGATGGTGTCAGATCCCCTGGAACTGGAGGAA
The DNA here is from genome assembly GCF_982192425.1 of Myodes glareolus. NCBI lineage: Eukaryota > Metazoa > Chordata > Mammalia > Rodentia > Cricetidae > Myodes > Myodes glareolus. The sequence continues at coordinate 6,154,691 of NC_142028.1, forward strand.
CAGGAGGTTGTGAGCTGCCATGTGGGTGCTGGGAACTGAAACCAGGTCCTCCTCAAGTGAAACAAGAGCTCTTAACCGCTGAGCCATCTCTCCAGCCCCATCTGGAAATCCTTAGGAAGGCTATTTCATTAGTCCTTATATTTTCTTTAGAGACTGCATTTTCAGAACAGCTTTGGCTTTAGAGAGGAACTCCACACGGACAGCACAGGGTCCTCCTAGACTTCCCGCCCTGCTTTGCTGACGATCCGCTGTCTCTGCAGCACTTTGTGTGCCTGGTTCTGTAAACACAAGTGCAGTCACTCACATCCGCAGAGTAGGTCTGCTGCCCTGCAGACCCGCCCCTCACCCATCCCCCTCTCCCAGTGCAGTCCCCGGAGACTCTGTAGTTCAACTTTCTCTAGAATATAGCGTGGTTGGATCATATAACAACTTAGTGTGTTATAATAATCCCACAAAGACCACGTTTATCTCTGCAGTAGTCCGTGTGTGGGTAGTCTACTGTGTCTCTCTGAGTACATATCAAGCTAAGGATGTCATTTTGGTTGTGCGATAGTACAGCCGTGTGCTTGAAGATCTCAGCCTGTGTGTGTTGATATCCAGGAGATACAAGCCGATGTGAAGTAGAGAGAAGGTGCTTTCCTTCTTAGGGCACTGTAGTTGCCGCAGCCTGTTGCCAGGGGGCGCTGCTGGTCTGAGCCCACAAAGGTCCCTAGGTGCTAGCCTGTCTCAAGATAGGCATCTTGGGTGTAGAGCCTTGAACACTGACTGAGACTTGTTCAGAGCCTGGGTCCTGGGCTGCAAAGCTAACACTGGCGTTTGCCTTCTGGGTGGTCTGTGCACAGCCTGTAGGTCGGAGCCCTGTGACAATGACTCTGCTTAGGAGATGGAGCTGACAGGAGCTGTCCCAGAGACCAGAAATGTTGTAAAATACCTTCATGTCCAAAACCTAGCTTCTTTGTAGGTAGGCGTGTTCCTGCAGAAGCTCTTTGCTTTCTTCAGGCCTTTAGTGGAGTTGTTTTATTATTACTATGAAGGTACATTCTGTATGACATTCCTCTGAGACCTGAATTTAATCTAGAGAAGCTCTGTTTTGTAACCACATTAAATGCAGACTTTGATTTGGGACTTTGGGGGCCTCTTTATGAGTGGGAATTCTAGTCCCAGATCTTGAAGTGGGTTTCTCTTTGTGTACAGGATCTCGAGGGGGCACCACTTTAGACTTTGGCCAGAGCAAAAGCCAAGCCTGCAAGTGCCCTTTGTCCTTCCTGTGGGCTGTTTCGCTGACTCACTACTGCGGTGTCTCCCTTTGATGTCTGTGGCTCTGTGGCTTCTGGCCAGAATTCTCATCTTTCTTGGCAACCAGACTTGCCTCTTCCCCTCCCTCCTCCCCCTCCCCAACATTCACACCCAGACTCCAGGTTGCCAGCATGCACTTTAGCCCCGAGGGGCATCACTGAATCCTGGGCTTCTTACCCTTCTGAACTTTCATGGTTTCTGGCTTCCTACTGGAAAGAGGCATCTTAACTATTTAATCTGTCACATCTGGATGTTGTCTAGGAGGGGCTCATCGTATTCTCCTGACAGTTGCCGACAATCATCCGTTCTTTGGTGATTCATCCCCTGTATCTGTCTATCCCGCTTTGGAGTCTGCACTGATGTGGCTATGGACCATGTGGACCACGCTGAGCCCCTTTCCCTTGGTTAGTGCCTGTGCTTCTCTGGAGCAGAGTCTTTCTCCCCACCTCTCTGCCTAGTGTGCCATGAGTCCCTTTCCCCACATGGTCACCCCTGGAACACACAGGAATCTCTCATTTCCTAAAATTTGAGGTCTGGATTCAATCTATTATTCCAGACATGGCTCTTGCCCTGCAGAGTGGACACCTATGAAACAGTGGGCAGAGTCCATAACATAGGCTTGTTTTGTACTCGAGGGCAACAGCCACAGGTGTAAGTGATTGGTATTAGAAATGGCAGACCTGGAGAGTCCCAAGGAAGCAGCAAGTGGATTCCAGAACGATGCTTCAGGAGACCCGGAACCAAGATGGAAGGCATCTGAGGCATCACACACCTGCCTGGGTGTGAGCCTATGAGTGTACCGGGGGCAGGAGCTGACGGAAGCATAGGCAAACAGGTGTCTGGGGAAGCCTGCAGCGCCGGTTTATAATGGGGTCATTTCAGGAGAGGAAAGAAGAACTGTAAGAAGCAGCAAAGTCAACTCATACACAGATGAATAACCTACATTGTGGGAGACAGTGGCCAAGGGCAGTGGGTACATGCAGGATGGGATCTGTTCCGGTGTCAGAGGAAATGGCCAACGGCAGGCAGCGTGCATGCCAGCAGACCGTGGGCATGATGGTCCTTTGTGTCCGGGTTTCACAGAGGCTGCCTGTAAACGTGGCCTTCGGTGTGGTTCTGAGCGAATCAGAGCAGTTTGGTTCTCAGCTGCCTAAGTGTTAGAGGACCACATAGCATGGATCCTGGGCTTCACTGATGTTTAAAAATGTCTTCAGTAACAGAAAGTTTCAATTTTTATTTGATTAACTTATTTTATAAGTGATGCTGATTAAAAATATGTCATACTCCTACTTTTAAGCCCACAGTTTAGTTTTCTCAATGCTGACAGCACAGGCCCTTTAAGGGCTTGAGGAAAAGATTTCATTGAAAAAAAAAAACCCTTATATTGGCACATACTTATTTTTTCTCTGTGACTTATGTTGAATATATTAAATTTAAAAAGATGTTCACCCTATTTTTTTAATCTGATAAAATACTCGTGCAGCTGCTCATGAAAGTGAAGTTTAGTGGAGATGAAAGAGGACTTTCCTAGTGAAAGGGGCCCTTCATCCACCGTTAAATGAAAGATTTCAACAAAATTTAAACAGAAAAGAATTGCTAGGTATCACTGCAGGCAAAATGTGAAGCACCTTATCTTTGTATCCTTGGGAACATTGAACTTTAGAATAGGACTCCAATTGTCCCGCTGCTGGAGCTGACATCTAAGGCTCACAGAGAGGGGACAGATGCCACGCCCCATGTCTGGGAACCAGGCCCCCGTGTGCCCCAGCGCTCCCTTATCCTTTATCAAATGTGTCTTCCAGGGCCGTGGGCACTGCCGTCATTTCTGAAGGCTGACGGGCCAGAGGACAAGCTGTCAGCAGCACTAGCACAGTCACTAACTCGTCACCTTCAAAGACGTGGTTTCTAAATTTAGAAGGGAATTAAGTTGGGAAAGTGTCTCTGAGTGGGTTAAGTCAGGATTGCCCTTCCTGCTCACCTTCTCTCTATTTAGTCTGTGAAGCGGGTCACCTGGGCATCACGGTGTTCCAGAGAGAAGGCTCCATTAGGGTTATTTTATTGATAATTATTCTCCCCCTGATTCCCCCCCACCTTTTTTTCACCTATTTCGTTTTATGCCCCAGTGTAGTTTCCAATGTTTCCTTTCATTTTCAAACATGTGTGAGTGTGTGTGTGTGTGTGTGTGTGTGTGTGTGTGTGTATCTTTTTAACACTCACCCAGTGTGGAACCCTGTCTGTTCTTTTGCCCCTGAATTTCGTGTTGCTCTTTTGGTGGACATGTGGTACAGGAAATGGAATGAACTGAGCAGTATCCTCGAGGATGCTGTCTAAACAAGGGGCTGCCATTGTTTGGCTGTCTGTCTCTCTCCCAGTTTCCTAAGAGACCTGTGACTTGTGCCTGAAGCTGTGGCAATCCCTTTTGCTTTGGGTCCCACTGTTGGTGTGTCTGGGCACTCCCAGAGACAGCTGTTGACGTCTGTAGGGTGTAGTCTAGTCTAGGCACTCCCAGAGACAGCTGTTGACGTCTGTAGGGTGTAGTCTGGACATCTTCCCAGAGACAACTGTGGACGTCTGTAGGGTGTAGTCTAGACTGGGCACTCCCAGAGACAGCTGTGGTCATCTGTAGGGTGTAGTCTAGTCTGGGCACTCCCAGAGACAGCTGTGGTCATCTGTAGGGTATAGTCTAGTCTGGGCACTCCCAGAGACAGCTGTGGACGTCTGTAGGATGTAGTCTAGTCATCTTCACAGAGACACTCCATTGTCACCGGTGCCCTTTGAAAAGTTTCTGTGGAAATGCGGAGAGCAGTTCCGTGGAAACCAGACCCACCCGGTGTCCAGCAGAGCACACAGCCCATCTGTGCTGCCTCTGGAGGAAGAGATGGCTCATCTTCTCTTGCTGAAGCTTGGTTTACAGTTCCTCTTTCTCTATGAGCCATCCTTAGGTGCATCAGGGATGCTGTGGGCTCGTCCTGACCACTGTGGTGTGTTAGCCTTCAGTTCTGTAGCGCTTTAACTTACGGTGTGTTCAGCACAGAAGAGAAGCAGAGCTGACGTACAGTATAGTCCACCGTGCTGTCAAGGGGCAGGAGGACTGGAGTCGGGCTGTGCTGATCTAAACTTAAGGCAGACTTTGTACTGTTTCTAAAATTTCTAGAATGGACAGTTTTCCTCAGAGACTCTGTCTTGTTCCAGGACCCACTTAGTCTAACTTTTTAAGTAGGTATGTCTTTTATTCTTCCTCAAAAGCCCTCTATTATGTGTAAATGGAGGCTGCTCATTCATTTCCCCACCACCCTGACCTGAATAATTACACAGAAACTGTATTAATTACAACACAGCTTGGCCAATGACTCGGACGCTCTTATATCTTAAATTAACCCATTTCTATTAATCTGTGTATCGCCACGAGGCTGTGGCCTACTGGGTAAGATTCTGTTCTGGCATCTGTCTCCTTCAGCAGCTACATGACATCTTCTTGACTTCACCTACTCTCTCTGAATCTCTGTTTGAATTTCCCATCTGGTTTTACTCTGCTAATCCACTGGCCAAAATAGCTTTATGCATCAACCAATAAAAGCAATACATATACAGAAGGGCATCCCACATTATCTCCCCTTTTCTGTCTAATTAAAAAGGAAGATTTTGACTTATATGTAATTTTTAGTAAATTTTTTAATAAAATTACATATAACAAAAACAGTTATCAAGCAAGAAATATAGTTACAATATTTAGTCCATTTATATTTGATAAATTAAGGAAAATACTCGATCATCTGTCCTATTTTTGTGAGTCTAAAGTTTTATATCTAATTTATCTTTTATCATAACTAAGGAAAACTCTAACTATCTGTCTTCAACTCTTCAAAAACCCCAGAAGGATATAATATTACCTAAATGTAGTAGGAAGGCCACTTGTTTGTTCCCAGTTGCCCAGACTCCCAAAATAATCACACAGAAACTGTATTAATTAAATCACTGCTTGGCCTATTAGTTCTAACTTCTTATCAGTTAGCTCTTACATATTAACTTAACCCATTTCTATTAATCTGTATATCGCCATGAGGCTGTGGCTTACCGGGTAAAGTTCCAGTGTCTGTCTCCAGCAAGGCTATATGGCTTCTCTCTGACTCTGCCTCCTTTCTCCCAGAATTCAGTTTAGTTTTCCCTGCCTACTTCTATTCTGATTTGCACAGGCCCAAGACCGTTTCATTATTAACCAATGGTATTCACGCATATGGAGGGGAATCCCACATCACCTAAGTAAATGGGAAGTGCATTGTAAGCAGCTTTCAAAACTCTAGAATTAACAAAGACATCTCACTGTCTGGACAGGCATGCAAAGTTCTTCTGTGATGTTGGGGCATCCATTCTCAGCCTACAAGCCCATAGTATCTGGCAAACTTTTCCATGAAACAGAAAATTTGGAAGACTTTAGACTATATTGGCAGTTTGTTAGTCACTTTCTTCTGTGTCCTGCAGAATGTCTCATAGACTCTTCTGTGAAGCAGGAATCCTGAAGGACCATTCCATCTTTTATAAGTTCAGCAGTCATTTTCTGTGGGTCCTGCATGTCCAGTTCATACAGAATGCCATCAAGCAGTCCAGACAAGAGCAGTTTCTTGCACAAATGGCTAGCTTTGTCATATTTTTTTTCAAAGTTTATTAAATTATAAAAGTTTCCATTTCTGCCCCTCCTCCCAACACCCTCCCACTTCCACTTCCCCCACTCCCTCTCCTCCTCCCTCTCCATCCCTAAGAGTAGTCAGGGTTTCCTGCCCTGTGGGAAGTTCAAGTTCTTCCCCCCTCCCTCCAGGTCCAGGAAGGTGAGTATCCAAACAGACTGGATCCCAAAAATCCAGTATATGCAGAGGAAACAAGTCCCAGTGTCATTGTCAATGGCTTTTCAGAAAGACTCCGGGCCAGCCTCATCCAGAGAATCCGATCACATTCAGAGAATCTGGTTAGATCACGTGCTCGTTCAGTCCCAGTCCAGCAGGCCTTGGTGAACTCTCATTAGATCAGTCCCCTTGTATCAGTGGGTGATGGCACCCATCGCAGTCCTGATTTCTTTTTTCATTTTCTTCATCCTTCTGCTCCTCATTTGGACTTTGGAGGGCTCAGTCCGGTGCTCCAATATGGGTCTCCGTCTGTATCGCCATCCAACGTCAGATGAAGGTTTCCTCTGCTCTTGCCTTCTTTGTTCACGTTCTCCTTCCTTCTGCCTCTCGTTTGGACCTAGGGAGCTAGGTCCAGTGTTCTGACGTGGGTCTCCGCCTCCATCTCCCTCCATCGCCAGATGAGGGTTCTATGGTGATATGCAAAATGTTCATCAGTATGGTTGTGGGCCAAGGCCCGTTCAGGCACCCTCTCCTCTGTCCAGAGAACAATCTGGGGATCTCTCCTTGTACCTGGGATCCCCTTTATACTCAAGTCTCTTGTAAACCCTAAAATGACTCCCTTAGTTGAGGTATATACTTCCCTAATCCCATATCTACCCATTCTCCCTCCCCCCATCCCAGTCCCCCGATCTTTCCCCATTCCTCCCCTACTCCCTTCTCTCTAACCCTCTCCCCTTCCAACAGCCCCCCCACCCCCCCATGCACCCGAGGTTACCTGGGACTCTTGTCTATTTCCAGTCTCCAGACAGATAGCTACATGATTTTCATCAGGTTCACCTTCTTATTTAGCTTCTCTAGGATCACGAATAATAGGCTCAAAGACCTTTAATTATGGTTAGAATCCACTTATGAGTGAATACATACCATATTCCTCTTTTTGGGTCTGGCTTACCTCACTCAGTAAAGCGTTTTCTATTTCCATCCATTTGCATGCAAAATTCAAGATGTCATTATTTTTTACCGCTGAGTAAAACTCTAATGTGTATATGTTCCACACCTTTTTTAACCATTCTTCTATTGAGGGGCACCTAGGTTGTTTCCAGGTTCTGGCTATTACAAATAGTGCAGCTATGAACATAGTTGAACAAATGCTTTTGTAGTATGTTAGGGCATCTCTTGGGTATATTCCCAAGAGTGGAATTGCTGGGTCCTGAGGGAGGTTGACTCCCAGTTTCCTGAGAAACCGCCACACTGATTTCCACAGTGGCTGCACAAGTTTGCATTCCCACCAACAATGGATGAGTGTTCCCCTCATTCCACATCCTCTCCAGCATAGGCTATCATTGGTGTTTTTGAGTTTGGCTATTCTGACAGGTGTAAGATGATATCTCAAAGTTGTTTTGATTTGCATTTCCCTGATCGCTAAGGAGGTTGAGCATGGCCTTAAGTGCTTTTTAGCCATTCGAAGTTCATCTGTTGTGAATTCTCTGTTCAGTTCAGTACCCCATTTTTTAATTGGGTTAATTAGAGTTTTAGTGTCTAGTTTCTTGAGTTCTTTGTATATTTTGGAGATTAGACCTTTGTCTGATGAGGGGTTGGTGAAGATCTTCTCCCAGTCAGAAGGCAGCCTTTTTGTCTTACTGACAGTGTCCTTTGCTTTACAGAAGCTTCCCAGTTTCAGTAGGTCCCATTTATTTAGTGTTTCTCTTATTGTCTGCGCTCCTGGGGTTCTGCTTAGGAAGTGGTCTCCTGTGCCTATGTCTTGTAGACTACTTCCTACTTTCTCTTCTATCAGGTTCAAAGTGGACGGATTAATGTTGATGTCTTTAATCCATTTGGACCTGAGTTTTGTGCATGGTGATAGATATGGATCTATTTTCATTATTCTACAGGTTGACACACCTTCCTCTCTTCCCCCCTTCCCTCTGGGGCCACAAGATCTCCCCAAAGGAAAGGTAGCTTTGTTATATTGAAGGCAAATTCCATAATGAGTTTCTTTAATTCCCATCAATCTCTCTGAAGTAATTGGTGCTGCCAGAAGCAGACATGTCTCACTATCAAGAAAAGTCAAATTATTAAAACGTCTTAAATGCCATATTATGTAGGTCTTTGAATTGTTGAAGATTACCTATTCATCTGAAATTTATTTTTGTATATTTAGAAAACTTAACTGGCATGGCTAAAAGTTTGATTATTATAGATGAGTATTAATCTGTATTTCTTAATTATATAAATATACCTTTATTTTTAAATGAGTTGCACAAACACAGTACCTTAAACAAGAGCAGAAATACATATACACAGTGTAACAAATCAATCTTAAATTTGTATTAATAGACCAAGATCCATACTAATGCAAAATATTCATCTTAATATCATATATCCCCCCTTTTTAGAGAGAGATTGACTGTGATCATTTGATCATTTAGAATCAACTCCCTATAAATGAAAATAATCTTTTATAAACAATCATTTTGGGAATTTGGGTGTAATTTTCTCCAAACTGCTTCCTGCTGTTTGTTGGGTGAAGTATTTTTAGGGTTCATGGAGACCTCTTTTTGGGGGGGAAGTGTTGCTTGTTCTATCAAACCATATTAGCCTGGAAGAAACCCATAGGTTCTCATCTTCTGTGGAAACAAAAGAAGAACCTCTTTTCTAAAGTAACATATCCTTAGACTCAAATTTTGAAGTCAATATACCTTTACGTTGGTTTATCTTAGCAGCCCCCAGAGTCAAATGTCTCTCTGTAGTCAAAAAATTCAAATAATCAACCAACAAAAGCAACACATACACAGAAGGACATCCCACATCATCCTTGCACTAATCTTATAAGGAGCTAGGGTTGGATAGCTATCTAATAGTGACATTCTGGGTAGTTCCGGGAGTCATAGCTCCTCCCTTGGTCAGAGAGACTCAGGTCCTTTTCCTAGGCATCCACTGTCCTGTGGCTCCAAGCTGCTGATTACTTTGAAACCCTAAGACCATTTAATTGTCACTGAGCTTATCTGGCTGCTTTGGCCTAAATTTGGGTTTATATGAGTTTGGAGTCTCTACTCTGCCGAGTCTCAACCTCTGGGGACCATCAGGGAACCCAGGTAGAAGGTGTAGACTATGAATCACCTTTGAGGGTGAACTGGCCATAAAAAAGAGGAGATAATGTTAAGACAGTTGAACACACAAGATCCAAAGACTAATAGGATCCCTACTAAGGTTAACTCCCATCCCACCCTCAGAGATCCAGCTCCTCAGCTGATCTCTGTGGTGGTACCTCACAAACTTTGAAGGTGATTTTGTAGCTCACGTGAGCAGATGAAACATTAGTGAAATTATAGGATATCTTAGGGTTTTCCGTTGCTATAAAGAGACACCATGGCCATTGCACCTCTTACAAAGAAAACCCTTAATTGGGGCAGCTCACTTACAGTTTTAGAGGTTCAGTCCTTTATCATCATGACTGGGATCATGGCGGTGTGCAGGCATGGAGCCGAGAGTGCTTCATTTTGCAGACAACTGACAATCACACTGAGGGAAGTTTGAGCAAAAGAGGCCTCAAAGCCCACCCCAACAGTGACACACATCCTCCAACAAGGTCACACCTCCTAATAATGCCAATCCATTTCCAACAGCATCCTTGGGGATATCCACACAACATTCAGCCTTGATAATGACACAGGAGACCCTAGAACAGCCTTGAAGAAACCAAAACCCACAAGATTTCATGTTATGATGATGATGATGATGATGATGATGATGATGATGATGATGTATCATTTGGTTTCTGTAGAACTGTGCTTACCTCCTTAGAAAGGTGTGTGTGTGTGTGTGTGTGTGTGTGTGTGTGTGTGTTTTGATTTAACAGGCAATTGAGAAATGTCCCTTACAGCAGCTAGGTTGACGACAGAACTTCCTGTAGGTGATTACTGTATACCCCAGTGTTGTCTTTACCCCTGTGGAAAGGACATCCACCACGCAAGCCCAGAGCAGTAGGAGTCTGTAGATCCAGCAGTTGTCTTCAGTCTATCTTGGGCACAATCTCAGGACCATGCAAGGATAGAGTTCTCATCGTGAGTTTACAAGGGCAGAAGTAAAGGTCTGGGCTCAAACAAAGAGAGACACAAGCACAACTTGTCAATAAGGGAGGGACAGACAGTAAACTTGACTTCTCTGATTGTTTGACCAGGTATTAACGTCCTTCATATGTTGGCTTTCCCAAGATTATAAAGAATCTTCTAGATCAGTGATTCTCAACCTGTGGGTCAAAACCCCTTTGGGGTTGAGTGAGCCTTTCACAGGGGTGGTCTAAGACCATTGGAAAACACAGATACATTTTACATTACAATTCATAACTGAAGTGCGGACCCACAAAAGTCTATTAACAATTTAGTAAGGGGTGCAATGGAAAAAGAAAACGCATGCACACTATTGCTGACCAGATGCTGCTGCCCCACCTGGGCAATGAGGACCAACTGCAAGACTTGCTCCAGCTCTGAGCACCCAAGAGAGAGTGCATGACCCTTCTCCTCCATTTTATCGTCCTACCTTCAGAGAAAACCATACCCATGCCAAGTCGCTCCAAAAGTCATTGGTTAAATGAATTGAGCTCCCACGACACGTAACAGTAGCAAAATTATAGTTAGGAAGTAGCAATAAAATAATTTTATGGTTCTGTGTCACCATTAAACAGGGAATTGATCTAGAAGGTTCCAGTTTTAGTAAAAGTTCAACTTGGGGTCGATGAATCAGCTATTTATCTAATCTAGCTAATTCTGGAAGTATGGTGGCTCTTTACTCTGATACAGGAAATGCAGCGATCTGATGGGAACACCTAGACAAGTTCAATGTGAGTGTGGTGGCAAAAGCCTGGTCCCAGCAGTCCAGGCTGAGTCAGGAAGATCAGTTGGGAGCCATGTTTGGCTACATAGGAAGTGTGAAGCCAACCTGGGGTACATGAAATCCAGTCTAAAATGAACAAAAGTCTATAAATCAAGTATATTCCTTGTGTTTCCTAAAGCCTGGAGAAAAGGAAACTGTGTAGGACACACTTTTTGCCATTTTGTTGATGGGGTGGAGAGGCAAGGAATTGTGGGGAAGGAATTTGAACCTGGGTTGAAGGGAACCTGGGAGCAAGGTATCTTCTAGCTGTCATGGACCTATTGTGAATCCTGGCTCAAGCCCTCAAGTAGCCTTACACACTTCCAGGGACACAGAAAACTGTCACCCAAGACTCCACAGTAGTCCAGATGAATGTTACATGCAAGGCCAGACATGCTTATCTGCGGGGTTTCTCTTCCTGTAACCTGTCAGACATCTTCCTAAAGTAGCTGCTGGTGCTGCCTTTGAGGATGGAGGTGGAGGACCTCATCGCCCTGCAGGGGTTGTTCAGCTCTCTGGAGAGAGTGTGCAGGGGTGGTGGTGAAGAGACATTCCTTCTGAGTGGCAGCTGAACTGAATTTGGATCGACTAACAAAATCGGAAAGACTGGCTGTTACTCTTTTCCTCCCGTAGTCTGCAGGAGTGTGGGGGTGGGCATTTGCCACCAGAACTGGAGGAAGGTCGGCTGACTAATGGTGTTGCTCTTCGTGTTAAGAAGTGGTTCCTTAAAGAGGAGGCTTTGGATGCAGTGGTGAGCAGGAGGCTCTGTGGGTGAGCAGGAGGCTCTGTGGACTGGATCGCTCTGCTGAGGGTCAGCTCCTAAAACTGGTTCGGGATGTGATGAGGAGACGGTTTTCAGAGGACTGTTGGCATTCTCAGCTGTGCGTGCGTTATGGGTCTACGTGCTAGGATCTGTAAAGTCCTGTTTTAAAAGCCGGATGTTCCTGCTTAGATTTTAGATGCTGGATCGCCATTAATGAATGCCAATCCATTCTCTCTGTTTCTCTGTCTCTGCCTCTGTTTCTGTCTCTGTCTCTCTTTCTCTCATCCCCTCTCTCTCTTCGTCTCCCTCTCTCTCTCTCTGTCACGCAATACACATATGCACACACAGTTTTTTAAGGGAAATGGAAACAGAACCATGATGGACTTCTGTTTTGTGCAGGACTCACTGTGTCTCTTCTGGGAAGACTGATCCTGTTCTGATTCTGAAGCCCCTGGCTTATACAGTGTGTGGTTACAATCTGGTTAACCCCGGGAGATCAGCTGGCTTTGCATACTTGCCTAGAAGAAGGAAGTTTAGGTTGTGTAGCCAATGGTAAAAACATCAGGGCTACCACATTAGTCCTTCAGGACTGTTGCCAGAGTGTCATGTGGATTTGTGTAGCAAGCATGGCACCGCCCCCAGTCTACCCGGGCCTTCTCAGCACTGGGGTCCTGCATAAGTAATACGCCTACACTTTACAGTTTTCCAGTACTTTGTCATTAGAGTGAATTTAGGGTTTTGTGGATTTGATCACTGACCTGGGTCTAATGTTGTGTAGAATACATTGAACACCATCAATTTCTTCTCTCTAGGGTGGCAAAATCTTGAGACATCTTTATTTAAATCCTTTTCAGAATAAAAACAAAACCCCCTGTCCTTCCATGCTGCATAGTTGGCATGGTTCTGAATTCCCCGGTCCCAGCTTTGGATTTGTCCAGATGTTCTGTGGGTTGATGTTTTTGTTCAGCTTAGTTATACTGATTTATTTTCTGAAATTAAAAAGGATTGTTTGTTGAATTCTCCAATATTCCCTCCTTTGTTGACTGCTGGCAACTTTAAAAGAAAATAATTATTCTTCATAATTTCTTTACAGAATTGAACGTTTTTCTGTCTCTTCCCTTGGTTTGAACCAAAGACCGTACTTTTTTGTAATGCTTTGCCCAGTGTTATTTTTCTTTCCCCCACCCCTTTTTATTGGTGCTAGGATTTGAACCCAGAATTGCACATTCCAGGCAAGTGCTCTCTTGGTGGACTGTGTCCCCAGCCCAAGGCTGCATTTTTAAAAGCAAGACTGCTTTTTCCTGAGGTCCTTGTCTGCCAGGCTTTGCCTCCTACTTTTAGCTGCTTTCCTGAATGTTGACAGATTCAGCAAGAGGAGCTTTGCAGCCTTTAGACTTGCTCATGGTTTACTATCTTAATATGAGTTTGTGGTTCATATGAGCTGTTCTGCCATATGAAATGGCCTCATGGAGATACAGGCTTATGAAATACAGGTTTATGAAATACAGGCTCTACTTTTGTGATAAGAAGAGGGAATCCTCCTTCTCCTTCATCTCTTTCCTCCTCCTCCTTCTCCTCTTCCTCCTCCTCTTCCTTCTCCTCCTCCTCCTCCTCCTCCTTCTTTTGTGTTAGCGTTTCAAGTAGCCCAGACTTTCCTCAATCTCCTGGTTGTTCTAGATTCCCATTTTTATTAGGCCGAAATTATAAGGATGCTCAGCTTAGAAAAAAGAAAGTTAATTACAATTCTAGAATTTGCAATGTTTGCTTCTCCCCCACGAATCCTTTTTGGTAGGAACTGGAAACTCCAGCTGGATTCTCCAGCTGAGAATCCTATGGAGCTGTCACCTGCTCTTCCTGCCCTCCGCATTGGCCTCCCGACAAGGCAGGGCTCTCTGCTGGTCTCTTCTTGGACTCTTGCCTGGCCGACTGTGTATCACGTGTGTCCCTTCTCTTCACCTGGAGTGGAGGCTGTGCTGCCCTCAGACCCCTCCTGGAGTCAGGGTGACAGCTGGCAATGCAGCCCCAATCCACCTTTCCAAAACCCGAAGACTCTGAGTGTCATTCTTTCCCATCGCTTGCGACCCCAGTTGTTTCGAGTCAAAGGGACAGAGGCTGAAGGGCAGAGTGAGGTCAACAGCGAGGAGCAGTGTGTCACGGTGAAGCATGGGGGAGCCAGGTTAGTGAGGTCAACAGCGAGGAGCAGCGTGAACAGTGAAGCACGGGGGAGCCAGGTTTACCAAGAATGGGAGCACACTACAGTCGAATGCAGAAGGTCCGGGTGATTAGTAGTACTTAGGAGTACCTGGTGGTTGGTGTTCCTGTGGTGAGACCTGGCTGCTTCCTCCGTGGGAAAAGTGTCTGGCGCTCAAGTCTGCCATCAGGAGCACCAACTCTGAATGACCTTGGTGACCTCAACCTGCGTGCACTTTGAATGAGATGAGAGGTCGTAGAGGGCTGAACCTACTTATGAAACAAATGGACATGAAGTAGGGAGAGGGTGCAGGGAGATGGGATTTCCGAAGCCCTTGACCCAGAAAGTCAGTTCTTGGGGGAACACAGGAGAGGCAGTCTGGGCAGGTGATGCTAGGGGAAATGGTGTTTTCCGAGGTTCTCATGCTTAGCAAGTGGCAGAGGCGATTCAGACCAGGAGTTCGGGCACAGTGTTTGCCAGGAGAGGAGCAAAGCAGGAATGTCAAGCTGACCAGTGGTGCTGGCTTCTGACTGGCCGCACCCTGCCGTGGCACAGAGCCTTCGTCTGCTTCGTTTGACTAACGGGGACACGTTTGCTCTAATTTCTTAGACTGATCCCGGAGCACCGTAAGGACAGCTTAGGACAAACGAAGCGATGTTAATTGGCCTCATGGATCTCTGTTCACTTTTTCCTGCACTTACATTACAGTCCCCACTGAATAAGGGAGCCCTGTGCTATCAACATCTGGGAGGTTTACCCCACTTGAACTTGACACTGATCCCAAGTGTGGAGCAGTGCTCAGCACTCCCCGTGCAGAGTCCAGCTGCGCTCACTGCTGTATCTCTGACTTCTCTGGAAACCCCTCCCCGCTGCCCACCCACACACCCCTCATCCTCAGCTGGACAGTGTTCGTCTTTGAAGACCTGGCCTTAAACTTGGGCTCCTCGAGTCACGCTGTCTGACTGTGGCTGCTCTTTCTCCCTCCCTGAACAGCAAGACCTATTCAGCTGACTTCTCTGATTTTATGTTTTCTTAGACGGCTGACTTTTTCTGGCCTGAAGAAGGGATCTTTTATTTCTCTTAGAGGTATGCACTGTAGGCTAGTGTAGGCACATAGTGAGTCTCATGAGTGTTCTACAAACAAGCCTTGCTAATAGGCACTTTTTATGTGGTGATTCCAGTAGGTGATATTTGACATGTGTGTGTGCCCTGGATTTCTTTCTTAACGTGATGTATCAGAGAATGGTTGTCACAATTACTTATTTTTGGTGTCTCAGAATTCTCCATAGGTCTTGTGAATACAGTAATTTGACATGTTATTTTTTAATTTAATTTCTATTTTTCTGTCTTCATTTTCCTGCACACACTTGATCTGCTCCCAGTTTGACTCTTAAGGATGTCACGGTAACTTGGCAGAGCATCCTAGGGTTAAGCTGGCCTTTTCTTCCCCGAGATGTATCTCGATGTGATACTCTTGCCCCTTTGTCCATCAAAGCTTTGTTCATTACAGCCTATCTTTGATGATAGAATTTTGGCTCGTGTGCCCTTGGTTTTGACTGCTTCCCCTCTATATAAAGCTATGATGTCTGCAGCACACACACGCTTAGACACTAGCAGTGTGTACAGCCGCCTTGTAGTTCAGTTTTCACTTGTTAGTGCTCAGCAATGCTACTTACCTACTTACCCTGTAACTTGGTTTTTATGAGGTTAGAGTGGTATCCATGGCTCATTCAAGCCGAGAAAATCTCGATGCAGCAAAATAAGCAAAACAACATCTAGGCCAGATGACTGATATATTTATATCAGTTATATATTTATTACATTTTTATTTCTTTTAGGAGTCCAACCTCTTGAGTCCAGTGCAGGATGGCACGAAGACCCCACAAATCGACAGCAACAAGGGCAACAACTACCGGATCGTCAAGGAGGTCAGCAGAAGGCGTGCTTTCTCTGCCTGTTCACACACAGATGGTTTTGGCTCATGTGTATGATCCTTCGCTGTGTTTAATGTGTTGCTTCATCTCTTTAAAGATCTTGATTAGGCTGAGTAAGCTCTGTGTGCAGAACAAGAAGTGTCGTAACCAACACCAGCGGCTGCTGAAGAACATGGGGGCTCACTCGGTGGTGTTGGACCTTCTGCAGATCCCCTATGAGAAGGTTTGCTCCTTCCTTTCCTGTCTCCCTTCTGCAGATCCCCTACAAGAAGGTTTGCCCCTTCCTTTCCTGCCTTCCTTCTGCAGATCCCCTACAAGAAGGTTTGCCCCTTCCTTTTCTGCCTTCCTTCTGCAGATCCCCTACGAGAAGGTTTGCTCCTTCCTTTCCTGTCTCCCTTCTGCAGATCACCTACGAGAAAGTTTGCCCCTTCCTTTCCTGCCTTCCTTCTGCAGATCCCCTATGAGAAGGTTTGCTCCTTCCTTTCCTGTCTCCCTTCTGCAGATCCCCTACAAGAAGGTTTGCCCCTTCCTTTTCTGCCTTCCTTCTGCAGATCCCCTACGAGAAGGTTTGCTCCTTCCTTTCCTGTCTCCCTTCTGCAGATCCCCTATGAGAAGGTTTGCCCCTTCCTTTCCTGCCTTCCTTCTGCAGATCCCCTATGAGAAGGTTTGCTCCTTCCTTTCCTGTCTCCCTTCTGCAGATCCCCTACAAGAAGGTTTGCCCCCTTCCTGTCTCCCTTCTGCAGATCCCTTATGAGAAGGTTTGCCCCTTCCTTTCCTGCCTTCCTTCTGCAGATCCCCTACAAGAAGGTTTGCCTCTTCCTTTCCTGTCTCCCTTCTGCAGATCCCCTACGAGAAGGTTTGCCCCTTCCTTTCCTGTCTCCCTTCTGCAGATTCCCTATGAGAAGGTTTGCCCCTTTCCTATCTTCCTTCTGCACATCCCCTTCAAGAAGGTTTGCTCCTTCCTTTCCTGTCTCACTTCTGCAGATTCCCTATGAGAAAGTTTGCCCCTTTGCTGTCTTCCTTCCATTCTGCATTACTTGAAGTGGATCACCAAGTCATAAAGAACTTTTCTCCCCTCAATTGTTTAACCCCCCCCACCCATTGCCCAGCATCCTTGAATTCTTTTCTGTGTTTCCTATGCAAAAGGGTGAGCTTTTGTGCAACCCCACTCCCACCTTGCAAATTAGGAGGAAGCATGACACATTGCCACTGAATCCCACACAGCATGTTCCCTCCGTGTCCTGCTGACAGAATCGTCTGTGGTAGAAGCCTGCAGACTCTGGGCTTGGCTGTGCTGTCTGCTGGTCTCTCAGCCCTGAGCTCTCTTGAGGGTTGTCGGTGATTTTGAAGCGAGTCCCCCCTTTTCTCTGATGCTTGGGTTCAGTTTCCTATCTTCGGTGGGAACGTGGAAGGGTTCTAATTTCTGTGTAGAGCTTCCTCGCAGGCACATGTGGCTCTGATTTGTTCCAGCGCTAGTGATGTGTCTGCCTGGTTCTCCACTGTCAGACGCCCCCTCTCCCTTTCTAAGAAATAACTGTTCTGTGCAGAGGGTCCACTGAAACTTCCCCATCCTTCATCTGGCTTGTAATTCACATTTTTGTTAGCATAGGCACTGGAGGGTAACCAGAAAGTCTGGGAGAAATATGGGCAGCGTAACAAGGAGAGGGTGGGAAGAATGGAGTAGACAGACAGGAACAATAGGAATAGGAGAGAAAGGCCTAGAACACAGAAACGAAGGAACAGGGGTAGATGGAAGGGGTATAGAGACACGGCGAATGTAGAGAAAGGAGAGCATCCATGGTGGAGGGATGCGGCTTTGTGTAAATCCATCCTGTTTCTCGGTGCCATGTACTGCCCTTTCGCCTACAGAATGATGAAAAGATGAATGAGGTCATGGATTTAGCCCACACCTTCCTGCAGAACTTCTGCCGGGGGAATCCACAGAATCAAGTTCTCCTTCACAAACATCTCAATTTGTTCCTGACTCCTGGAGTAAGTATCATGGTGACCCCTCATGTTTACAGCAGTGTGTGCACCCGTCTGATCCCTTACGTTTATGGCAGTGTGTGCACCAGTCTGACCCCTCACGCTTACAGCAGTGTGTGCACTGATCTGACCCCTCACGTTTACAGCAGTGTGTGCACTGATCTGACCCCTCACGTTTACAGCAGTGTGTGCACCCATCTGATCCCTTACGTTTATGGCAGTGTGTGCACCAGTCTGACCCCTCACGTTTACAGCAGTGTGTGCACCCATCTGATCCCTTACGTTTATGGCAGTGTGTGCACCAGTCTGACCCCTCACGTTTACAGCAGTGTGTGTACTGGTCTGACCCCTCACATTTATGGCAGTGTATGCACCCATCTGACCCCTCACATTCACAGCAGTGTGTGTACTGGTCTGACCCCTCACATTTACAGCAGTGTGTGCACCGGTCCAACCCCTCACGTTTATGGCAGTGTGTGCACCCGTCTGACCCCTCACGTTTATGGCAGTGTGTGCACTGGTCTAACCCCTCACGTTGATGGCAGTGTGTGCACCGGTCTGACTCCTCACGTTTACAGCAGTGTGTGCACTGGTCTGACTGCACCGTGAAAAGAATTTTATTGATCTTTGTGCATCATTTTCCCCCTGTCGAGATTCACTCCATAAAACTGAGTGTTTCCACAGAAGAAACTCTTAAAGTCATTTGAAAATTCAGACAAGTTTTATATGCCAACAACAGTTTCATTTATAACGTACAATTTAATGTTAGAGTAAGGGTTTAATTTCATGGCACCTTGGTAAAGTTAAACATGGGAGCTGGGGTACAGCTCAGCAGGAGACAGCTTGCCTAGCATGTTCAGGACCCAGAAACTGCAAAACTCAAACCTAAATCAAACACAAGAGCTAAATACTGAATATTCAAAGGTTGCAGTAACTGTGGTCTGTTAAAAGTTTGTAGGCAGAGCGTTCACTGTAGAAGTGTGAGGACCTCGGTTCAGATCCCCAGTGGCCACCTGAGCCAGGAACGACCTTGTGTGCCTGTGATATCAGTGGTAAGCTGCAGAGTCAGGACCACGGGAGCCTGCTGGCCAGCCGGTGTACCTGGGATCAGGGTCAGGTTCAGGAACAAGAGGGAGAGTGACAGAGGTGCACACTGATCCTGCTCTGGTCTCTGCTTGTACATGTATGGCACATGTACCCCTCACCATACATACCTGTGCACACAGCATACATGCTTATACCATGTGCTTACAAAACGATAAAAAAGCATTAGCAGATCTTAAGGCAGAGCCACGTTGGAATAATGGTAAATTATCCCCAAGAATGCAGTTGCTGGTTGTGCACTTGCTGACTTCCTTGCTCCATCTGAGTCCCATTGTGAGGCAGATTTTCTTCCCTGGTCACTGATGGAGTAGAGGCCCTGGTAGTCCATGGTGGCTTCCCATAAATCACGAGGCCCATGGCAGTCAGGGAACCTAAACGCTGCAGGCTAGGAGGGTGATCTCATCACAGTCACGAGAGCGCACTCCTCTGCTCAGCTGCTCGAGGCGGAAACCATGCGGCACATCTTCATGAACAACTACCACCTGTGCAGCGAGATCAGCGAGAGGGTCGTCCAGCACTTCGTGCGCTGCATCGAGACGCACGGCCGCCACGTGGAGTACCTGAGGTTCCTGCAGACCATCGTCAAAGCAGACGGCAAATACGTGAAGAAATGCCAGGACATGGTCATGACCGAGGTAGGTTTGCCGTCTGTGTCTCACCGGCTTTGCATAAGCTGGCCTCAGGCACCAGCTTTGCAAAGCTGGCCTCAGACATGCACCGTCAGCTCAGAGCAGGGGAAGACCTCCGAAGTGATTGCTGAAGCGCTGGTAGGGTGAAGTAACACAGGACAGCCTGACATCAGGATTTTCTTCAGAGTTTTTCTGTTTGATCTGTAATGAATTTGGGTCTGTTAAATAATGGGTAATTTTTTAACTTAAAAGATTGTGTGTGTGTGTGTGTGTGTGTGTGTGAATGTGTTGTGTGTTTGTGTGTGTAAGTGTGTTTGTGTGTGTGTAAGTGTGTTTGTGTGTGTGTTTGTGCACGCACATGTGCATGTGTGCATGTAGGTGCGCCTCTGGAGGTCAGTAGAGGGAGTTAGATCTCCAGGATCTGAAGTAACACATACTTAAGACCTGCTTAATGTGGGTGCTGAGAATTGAACCTGGGTTCTCTACAAAAGCAACGAGGACTTTTAACTATTGAGCCACCCCTCCAGCTCCTACAATGGGTGGAATCTTAGGAGACCACAAGATTATTTGGAATTAACACAATTTTTCTATGTAAAAATTTTTAGTAACATAACAGAGCCATTGAGCTCTCATGGTTCCTGCTCTTTCTGAACTGCAGGATGGGTGTTTTCTGCCACTGTTTGTAATAGCTTTGAAAAAAAGCATGAGTTAATAAAAAATGATTAGCAGGGCTTCATTAGAACAGCAGGAATTGGGTATTTTAATAAGATAAGAAGGAAAGTGAATGACCCATTTTAGAAGAGGCTGATGTGGGCTAGCTGCTCAATTGGGACACAAAGGTGCTCCTTTGGAGAGATGCGGGCTGGTGGACTGCGCATCAAAGCAGCGTCACCCACGGCTGCAAGGCAGTTCATTTCCCGGAGAATCACGTGGGTCTGGGGAAATTCTCATCACCTTGTGCCTTCCGGTTAGAAGGAGAGACGTCTCCATGTTGATATCCTGTGCCACCCCAAAGTCTTAGGCCTTGAACTTTTACATATGGATTGTGAATAAGCCACGAGCAGACAGTGACACAGACACATTGATCCTTCCTGGGACATGTATCAAAAGGTTGCTTCTGTGTCAGGAAATATTTGTAATATTATACACAACCATATTTGGACACATACATTTCTTTGCAGCAGGACTATCAAAGTGAGACCATCAATCAATTGTCTTATTGATTTAAATATAATAACTAAATTGAAATTTATATATCATTTTTAATCTGACCAAAAGCTCATAACAGGGTTAGAAAATTGTTATCATAATAGATAACAGACAACAGCATGGTACATAAAATGTGCTATCATCTTGAGGCTCTAAAAGCATACACCAACATATGAGGCACAGTTATGTCCTAAGCACCGCCCCGTCTCATATCTTTGCCATCTCAACCCTCTGTTCTATTTTCTGATGCCTTCCCATTAAATGAGGAATTTGCCAGATTTTTATAAAGTTCTAAGTATTTGAAGCTGTGTACAAGGTTGTTCACTTAATTGCTGATGTGAATACTTCCTTATGATTCACTTTATTTTTAATGTGTATGTAAGTGTGCCTTATCTGTGGGTGTATGCATGTAAGTGCACTGCCTGAGGAGGTCAGAAGAGGGCGTTGGATCCTCTGGTCCTCTGCAGAAGCAAGGAGTGCTTTTAACTGCTCAGTCATCTCTCCAGTCCCTCACTGTATCACCTTAGTAAAAACAAACTCAGGAACTCAGATGTTTGGCTTCTGTGGCTGGTATTCTAGGTCTGTACCCCCAGTACCTGGCTCTGTCCCTTCTGTCATCTCTCCTGTCTAGTTTCAGAAGCATCAGTAGCTGGTCACTTGGCACCTGACTTTGACCTTTTTCTCCTCCGGCCTTGATGAAGCTCTGCGTTTGCGGTATTTGTAAACAGAGATCCGCGTATCTTTGGGTAGGTCAAGCTATGAGAAATCTGCTGTCTAGCTTCTTCTCTGCATTTCAGCTGATTAACGGGGGTGAAGATGTGCTGATATTCTACAACGACAGAGCGTCGTTCCCCATCCTCCTCAACATGATGTGCTCCGAGAGAGCCCGTGGGGATGAGAGCGGCCCCCTGGCCTACCACATCACCCTCGTGGAGCTGCTGGCAGCATGCACGGAGGGAAAGAATGTCTACACTGAGATCAAGTGCAATTCTCTCCTGCCCCTGGATGACATCGTGAGGGTGGTGACCCATGACGACTGTATCCCCGAGGTCAGCCTGACACATGCCTGTAATTTGTAGAATACTCTTGTTTGTAACGTTCACCTGGGGGTCAGACGTCTCCCCTGGTAATATTTATGATGACATCACATATTTAGTAGAAGCATTAACTGTACTTAGCTATGTAATCTGTGAAGTGGAAAAGAATACAAAGATCCCTAGTTTTTATTTGCACAGAGGGAAGTCAGTTCCCTCCACTAAAAGCTATAAACGTCTCTTAAAGTCTGCACATGGTGGTGGGCTTGCAGGGGAAGATTCTCTTGTAGCTTTTGAACAGGAACCTGGTGGCTCGTTGGCGAATCAGTCATTGATTAGAAAGCCTAGGCCGGTGCTGCAGGAGCTCACATTAGACTCCATGCATTCACCTTGCTGCAGAGAACATGCGTCTTCCTGAGGCCGTCCCCACACCATCTCTCAGCCTCGCTTCTACTTCAGCTTTGATGTTTGATGCAAAATGCCTCGCAGAGGACGATTATGGGTTGAGGAAATCTTTCTACTAGTGAGGCTTCCAGGAACACACAGTGTAATGATTTCTTTCTTTTCTGCTATTATGGTATGCATGACAGTTCATAAATATGTTTATACTCCAAAGGACATAAAACCCAAAGGAGTCAGGGGAGTTTTCAGTCCCTATTCAAGTAGCCCTGCGCCACGGCAACACAGTCACGGACCTGAAGGAATATTGATGTGACATCATTAACGTCTCAGTTCAAGGGTCCTCCATGCCTGGGGGTGGGCTGAGACGAGATGACAGAGAGGGGTGGGGTGGAGGAGAGGACCATGGGCTTGGCCCTTATCTGAGGTCCTGGTTTGGCCACGCTTCTCAGGGCCCCGCCCTTCCCGTGTTCACTGGAGTCTCCCACCCCCACACCTTATTGCTTCAGAGAGTTCTTGGGCTGTGCGGATATGGCCACCCACATCTCTGATGGAAAGCTGACCGTTTGACTCTCATTAGCTCTCATGCCTTCCTCAGGAGGATCAGCTCCAGGAGGGTAATGGCTAGGTGTGGTTCCAGTTGTCCAGCAAATTCAACAGTGAGTCAGGATCCTAATCCACTGGTTCCTAATTGTGTGGCTGACCCCAGCAGTCACTCAACACTTCCAGCATCCAATGCCCACAGTTTTACAGTAAAATAATCACTGCATCTGTAGGATTATTAGAGAGTTGCAGTCAGTAAGAGGAGGCATGGGAAAGGCCGAGGGGTTTCACGCGTGGGGGACGCCGTATGTCCAAGCTGCTGTGGAGACGATGGTTGTCGTGTGGCTCAGCTCTTTTCAGCCCGTGACCAGCCTCAACACGGCACATGCCAGTGATGATTTCTTTTTCTAGACTTCAGTGGCACAGCTGGGAGCCCTGCAGGCAGGAAAGCTTGCCCTTGGGCCTTGTGGTTCTGACTCAGAGTCCAGGAGGAATCCCATGGGATGACTGACAGGATTTGCTTCTGTACACAGCCTTTGCTTGGAGACTTCTGAGTTCTTCCGAGTGTCTCAAGGATGCTCGGCTTGCTTTGAGCAAAGCTCTGATTTTCACAGCAAGCTCTGGGCATAGGGTAATGGAATGCTAGACTCCGGGCTTCGCTGGTCCAGGGCAGACGCTGTGAAAGGGAAGAAAGCAGGGAACCACACAGGCACCAAACAAATTGTAATCTACTGCGGGATCCCAGCCGGATGCCATTCCATGCTGTAGAACAGAAGGCCGTCGGTGAAAACATCCAACCTGCCTTTGTGTTTGAAACCCGCCCAGGTCAAGATTGCGTACGTGAACTTCGTCAATCACTGCTACGTTGATACAGAGGTGGAGATGAAAGAAATCTACACAAGTAACCACATTTGGAAGTTATTTGAGAACTTCTTGGTGGATATGGCAAGGGTAAGTTAAATGCTCTTCGTGTAGGGTAAGAGCATCGGTATTGATCGGTATTGATTTTGATTGAGCAGTAAATTGATGAACATTTGCAGTTCACCCAACTGCATTTTGATTTAGTCTGTTTTATCCGTGATGCTGTGGCTGAGTTCCAGGAGATCGTGGGTGACCTGCAGCAAGGTAACGTAAACCAGAGCCCTAGTATGGCATGTGCAGTGACCGGTGACGTGTTTAATTTCTACCTGTATAAATGACCGCATTTGTCTGCTACTAAATGAACTTCTAGGAGCCTGGCTACATGGTTAGAGGAACCTTTTGCAGAGGCGGTTTTCAGCTTAACCTCTTGCCGTGAGCACAGTTAAAGCCACAGAAGGAGGAGACCTCGAGTGGTCCAGGGGGACTGTGAGCTCCTGACCCCTGTTACTGTCTTCCCTGGCTCTGGTCATCTGGTCATCTGAACCTTCATATATGTTCCCCAAATCATATTCGGCTTTTTACTTTGAGTCTGTTTCCTTTTTCTTAAACTGGGAGGTGGCTTGTGGTACTGATGGCATTTTATAGTGTATACCGTCTGGTGTGTGGCACTGAGAGCATCTTATAGACACTGCCTGACGTGTGCATCTGCTCTGGGAAAATGAGCAACAAGGAGAGGTACCATTTACCCTTTTGTGTCTTCTCTTTCACATGACAAATCATTATCAACATCCAGGAACCTTCTTTTTTATGTCATTTTCTAACAAGGCTTCATTCCATAGCACAGGTTGGCCTGGAGTAACTCAGGCTAGCCATAAACTCATAGCCATCCTCCTGCCTCAGCCCCACACGTGTTGGGATTACAGGTGCGAGCCACCATGCCAAGTTCTCTCATTTGAGTTTAAAAGTGACAAGATGTGAAATCTGAATAAGGGTTTTTCTAGGAAAGGCAGTGTATCTATAGCTCCTTAGACCTCACACACGTTAAGGTGACCTATCCAGTCCTTTGGGCCTTCCTCCTTCCCCCAGTGCTGGTAGCTTACACAGTCCTCACCTGGATGTGTTTGAGGATGGGGACTACCGAAATCTTACAAGAATGATTGTTTGCCGTATCCGGTGGTTCATGGCCTCCATTGACTCTTTCTGGAGGAGGAACAATGAACTATACACACCAGAGTTCCCGCTGTAAACCCAGCAACATCCCTGGATGATATAGTGGGTCAGCCCTTCCAGGTCAGGAAGTCTTCCTACTTAGTCGGGGTTTCCAGGCCGAACGTGCTTATTTTACTGTTGGTGCGGTAGAGTGGGTGAGAGCTTCACTAGGTTCAAGTACGCGCGAAGTTAGAGACTTTCTGCGTCCTGTCATTTTCGTGAGACCACCTAGAAGTCACTGTGCCCTTTCTCAGCTAAATCGCAGCGAGAAAAACCACCCAGTTCTCCCACATTTAGCGCGTACCACTTATGTTTGTCGCCACTGACCCGGGAAAGCGTGACTCTGACCAGCTGCAGGCAGCTCCCGAGTCCTTGAAGCAGAGGATAACTTCAGGGCTGCACGTGCAGAGAGATGCTAAAGAGCTTCCAGCCGAACGCGAACGTGCATCCGCAGAGCCGCCTGGCGGCACTGATGTGGATACACTGAGAAAGGCGGAGGGCGTGTTCTCCGTAGTACAGGCTGTCACACTGAAAAGGAGCTTATCTTCATTTCTTAAAACCAAAGAAAGCTGACCCAGCTACCCCTGGGCCCACACACTCTTTCCCCTTAGGAATTCAGAAGCTGTGAGCCTTTTGTTTTGAGTTTGCTTAAGTGGATGATTATAAAGTGCCGTCCATTACATAAAGGCTCTGGGAGACTTCCTGGAATTCCCACCTGTCTGCCCCGAGTTGACTGCAGGTTCCTCTCAGGTTCTTCTTTGTCCTCCAAAGTCCTTCTCCAGGGTGGACATGAAACCACCTAGCACTTTCTGGAAGAGGAAGCCCAGGGCAGAGGGTCCCTTCCTCCCTCTGCAGAAAGGTGAAGGAACCCCTGAAAACTGAGCCCTGCTCCCCTGAGTCCCGGACGAAGCACATGGGAGACAAGACACTTGAAACAAGTCTTAAGCGGCACCACGGATGGTTTTGGGGCGCCCTGAGAGCCATTGCAGTGGAGTGTGGCAGCTAAGAGCACGGGGTCACAGGAATTAGTCAGACCGGGGTTCAGATCTAAACTCTGCTTTTCTCTAACCACCTTACGTATATATTGGGAAGGGGACTGTAAAGGTTCTGCCCCTGAGTCACCGTATAATAAATACATTTCCCCCGGGAAGAGCTGGTGAGGTAATGCACCACGAGCTCTTAGTACATACTGCACTTTGCAAAGGGCCTGGTGACGTTATACCATGACCAGGATCATCACAAAGGCATGAGAAGCCTTTTGGGCAGGGCAGTTTCAGGAGCTTCCCCAAGACCTAAATGGTATTGAGAGTGAGGTGAAAACAGACTGTCCACACGGTCAAGAGCCAGGCGAACATTAACCTGGGCTTGCATGAGGTCACGTATGCATGAACCCAAGCATACATATAACCAGACCTGAAGGACACTAGAAATGTTTGAAGCCAGCTGTGTATAAAGCTGGATACGAATGAAGCTGGAAGCTGAAAAATGCACGAAGCCAGCTATGCATGTATCAAGGTATGAATGAAGCCAGACCTGCAGGGTACTAGACTGTGAAAGAAGCCAGCTACACGTGAGACTGGACATGAATTAAGCTGGAAGCTGAGTCTGCACGAAGCCAGGTGGCTTAGTTAGAATTTCTGTTGCTGTGAAGAGACACCATGCCACAGCAATCTGGCTTACAGCTCAGAGGTTTAGTACATTTTCATCATGGCAGGAAGGATAGAGGCACTCAGGTAGACACGGTGCTGGAGAAAAAGCCAAAAGTTCGACATCCAGATCAGGAGGCAGCAGGAAGAGAGAGCGACACTGGGCTCACTGAAGTGCTCCCAACATGTCCTCCAACAAGGCCACACCCACTCCCACAAGGCCACACCTCCTAATAGTGACACTCCCTATGACCCAATGGAGTTCATTTTCATTGAAACCACCCCCACCAGGTGTGTATGAAGCCAGGTATGTGTGAATTCAGGTACATGTGAAGGCTTTTGTAGAGGTCACTTGGCATAGACTGCTACAGAGGAAAGGCATCAGACTCGGGTGCTCACAGCAAGCTTGTCAATCCCTGGAGCGACTGATTAGGAGAGAGGGGAGCTTGTGAAGAGCTGTCCTGTAAGACCAGATATGGTAGGGGTCAAACAGGAGAATCATCAGAGCACGCGGCTTGGTGCCTGACATGGCAGGGGTGAAGAGGAGAGTCACCAGAGCACACATGGCAGGGGTGAAGAGGAGAGTCACCAGAGCACACATGGCAGGGGTGAAGAGGAGAGTCACCAGAGCACGCGGCTTGGTGTCCAGTCCTAGCTTTTAGCATCCACCTGGAGAGTTGTAAAAAAGATGTCATTACCATGTTTGGCACACTTTGGTTTTCATTTCTGCACAACTTAAAACTTAAAGACTCTTATACTGACTCCGTGTTTCCTTTTTTATAGCTTCTGCCTTGATTTTACTTGGGCATCAGTTCAGTTAAGCAGAGATGTAGTGTAAGTCAGGAGTGTATACCCATCCTCCCATCATGAAACTTAGGAAACGTCCAGTGGCCTCATAATTTTGCTCCTGGAGTCCAGGTCGTAATTTGCTAGTAGATCCTCCTGTTCGTTACAGAATGGGAAGGAAGGCTCCTACGCTCCCCAACCACCCTCCCATCTCCAGCAGCTGCTCAAATGTAGTCTTCATGTTTCCTACTATTTCCCCCATGACTTTACTGATTCTTTTTAAAGTCATGTCTGGTGCGCTGTTTCCACATCTTTGGATTCCCTCTAGCCTGCCTGAGCCTACACAATTGTATTTCCGTAGAATTTGGGGAACAGTTTGTCTAAAAAGACAAATGAAGTCTCAACGTCGGCAACCACATAATGTCTGCTTCCTTCCCATGCCTTTCCGTGGTCATCACTGCCAGGTTTTGGGGTTCTCGGGGTTCTCGGAAAGCCCTCTGGAGTCACCGTTATTTGTATCTTCTGTTTTCCTCTTCTTGGGCTTTATCCTACATAAGGGACAAAGACCCATATGAGTGGGCCAGTGAGAGGGCTCGGTGGATAAAGGAGCTTGCTACTAAGCCTGATAACTTGGGTTTGATCCCCGGAACACATGTGGTGGAAAGAGAGACAAGGCTCCGGCAAGTGGTTTAATAAATTTAAAAATAATTTTAAAAAGGCACATAGAAAACCCTTCCTGAAGGATAGCCTTTAATAAGCTGCGTTATATCATTTCGCCTTGTCACCTTTCTGATGTCCTGACAGAGACGGGGCCCATGAGCTGTAATACAGCACACTGGGACAGTCGCCAAGCTATTAGACCCAGAAAAGTTGTCTCTGTCTTTCAGAACATTAACGACAGCCCACTTTGATCTATGTTCTAATGCAGCTGAAATTGGTGCTTGTGGGGCAGAAATGCATCTCTTCGTCTTGATAACTGCCTGCTGCTGCAGTCAGGGGACTCAGGTCGTTATCAGGGGTGCCTAGAAGGGGCGGGCGATGGTCAGTGTCAGTCTCAGACTGCAGGGGGATTTTTCTGAAGATGTTCCCAATTCTGCCATCCCTTCGAGACCTTCCAGCAGCCAGCTGGACTCTGAGTAACGTTCCGTCAGAACAAAATTACACCAAGAAATAATTTAGGATGTCCTGTCGGTCACCGCTTAACAAGACAGATCAAGGTACCGTGTTGTCAGACAGATCATTTGGGCCATTTGCTTGCTTTCCTGCCAAGTAGAAGTTTGGAGATAAGTAGAGTGTGTATCTATTCTGAAATGTGCTTCCATGTGGTCTTCGTTAGATAGATTAAGCAGATGTCCTATGATTTGTTGATTTTTTTAAAAGTTGAATGGATCATTAATAAAATCACTTGAGAGTGTTCTTTTCATGTGGCCCCAGAAGCTAGTGTGGCAGGGGCCTGGAACTGTGTCTTCTGTGCCTGTACCCTCTCCGTGTCACCTAATTTTTATGCTGAGTGACAGTGATGGTGCCTGCACCAGAGAGCTGTAGACCTCCCTGACGAGTGTGTGGTTGTTCCTCCTGACGATTGTGTGGTTGTTCTTCCTCCTGAAATTGTGTGGTTGCTCCTCATCCTTACAACTGGATGGTTGTTCCTCATCCTGACAACTGGGTGGTTGTTCCTTGTCCTGATGATTGGGTGGTTGTTCCTTGTCCTGAGGATTATGGTTGTTCCTTGTCCTGAGAATTGGGTGGTTGTTCCTTGTCCTGAGGATTGGGTGGTTGTCCCTTGTCCTGACGATTGTGTGGTTGTTCCTCATCCCTTACTATATGCTTTGTGCTTCATATCATCGGCAATATCCATTCTAGTCCATCAGTTCTCAGCCCCTTCCCCACGTGTGTATCAGTTCATGTGTGCAGGGTGCATGTGTGAGCAGGTGTGTGTAATGGGTGTGTGGAGATTAGAGGTCAGAGGTCTCACCCATCTTAGTTTTGGGGACAAGGTTTCCCACTGAGTCTGTCACCGATCCTGCTAGACTCACCAGCCAGTCAGTGGATTCAGGAGGCGCCTGCCTGTTTCTGCCTCCTCAGCTCTGGAGTTTCCCGTGTGTGCTGGCATACCAAGCTGCGTTTTTTCTCTTTATTAATGTATTTTGGGGCTTGAACTTAGGTCTGTATGCTTGTGAGGCAAGTCTTTGCTGACTGAGCTCCTTCAATCCTTCATGTGTCCCCAGGGTCATCAGTCTATCTGTCACCGTCTATCTCTCCCATCTTGTTGGTTCTTCTGTCTCTGACTGGTTCACCTGTGTCTTTCCACTTTCAGACTCGGACCCCGGACTGATCCCTTCACTGTCCACAGGCACTTGCTTCCTGGGATCAGCAGCTCTCGAATTTTGATCCCAGGTTGAGTGAAGCCTCGGACCTTCTCTGACATCACTCTTGAATCTGTGTGTTTACGTGACATTTCCACTCAGCGGTCTGATTTCAAACTCCTTATTCACGCTCTGCTGCACACCCACCGTCTCAAGCTATGGGCTCTTAGCAAATGGTAGCTCCAGCACCTGCGCGTCGCATCCAGGCAGACACTGGGCATCGAATGCAGACGCTACTTTGTACCCCCTAAGTCTGATCCCTCACCAAATGCTGCAGGTTCTAAAATACCATAAATCTGACAAATTCTGAACTCTTATGTCATAATTGTCCACATCTGGAGGAAGAAGAGGAAGGGTGTGTGTGTGTGTGTGTGTGTGTAGAGAGAGAGAGAGAGAGAGGACTTACTGTCTTCTCCTTGCAGCTGTCTCTCCATCCTCTCCAGAGGATGGTCTCTGTTCTGCTTCTGCAGACACTTTCATCCCAGCATCCCAGCCTTCCGAGGGGCTTGGCCCAGGATCTGCGTGTCTTTGCTTTCTTGTCTGTCAGATCGTGTATTTTTTGCTTGTGTCTCCATTGCAGTGTGTGGTATAACTTGAAAGAGGATGTATTTTAGCTCTGGAGGCTTATCCGTTACAGTTGGGAGGGCTTGTGGAGGGGGCAGCTGTCCACCTTACGACAGAGAAGTCACATGACATATGACAGATACGTCATGAGAGCAGGGAAAGAAAAAACCAGAAAGAACAAGACACAGCCCCGAGTGACCTCTTCCTCCTGTTGGGCCTACCCCCATCACCAACTGCAAGTGAACCTTTGCACGGATAGTTCATGTTCAGACCTGAATCCTCCTTCCGTGCCCCTCACAGCTCAAGACACACTCACTCCATCTCTGAGTTCCCACGGCTCTCAGAGCTCCCGTGGTGCTCAAAATCCAAAATCTTCCAAAAGTTTCCTCTGAGGCCCAAGGAAAATGCTGAGCCCTAAGCCTGTGCAGAATCAATGTTGCCTCCTTCTAAGGTACAGTGGAATAGAGTGTATGCTTCCATTCTGTAAGGTTGGAATAGGCGAGCAGCAAGGAAGGGGTGGACCAAAACAGAGCTGAGACACAACAGGGCAAGAACTGAACCCTGTAGCTGTGGATCTGGTTCGGGGCGTGTGGTAGCATGTTGCAGATTCCCAGGGTGAAGCGGCCCCACCCATATAGCCTTGCCGGTTTAGCCCATGTGCCTTCTCTTGGGTTACTGCCTGTGACCTGCTCAACACATGTTCCTGGTATCGCTAATGGTCTTGGATCTCTAGAGAAGCTTAGGTTTCATGCTCATAGCTCCATGTGTTGGCATTCCAGGGGCTGCCGGCACAGACTCTCATTCTGGCCCACAGCACTGCCTGCCTTCCCAGGCTTTTCTCTGAAATATGGGTGGAAGGCTCCACAGCTCTGTGACTTTCATATTCTTCATGCTCACAAAATCGGCACCACATGGTCATGGTCAGGGCCCACCACCAGCTTGAGCAATAGCCACGGGAATGTGGCTCGTGAGTACCGTGGCCTCATAGTGCCTGGCTGTCTGGATGTGGTAAAAGCTGGGTGAGCAACCTTATGGGAGTTGGTGCTCTCAGGCGTCCCTCTTGTCTTGGGAGTCCTGTAGACACGTCCACACACGTACATCTTGAGCTGGTGATGGATGGTTCGCTATCATTTCCTGACATCCCTCAAGATAGCACTGTTCCTTTGCAAAGCCCAGAACGTTTTCAAAATGATCTTGTCTACATTTCTCTCCATGTTGTCTGTGTGAAATATTCTGAGAAAAGCAACATAGAGTTTATTGTGCCATACTGGTCCAGCTGGGCAGTCAGTAGTGACAGGGAAGACATGCAGTGCAGGGAAGACATGGTGGTGGCTGGGAAGACATGACCGTGGCTGGGAAGACATGGCCGTGGCTGGGAAGACATGGTGGAAGGAGCAGGAGGCCACTGGTCACATTGCACCCACACTCAGAAAACCGAGTAAACAGATAAGAGACCACTATATAGAAAGCCCCAAGTCTTGTCCCCCATGACTTCTTCCTCTGCAGAATGTCTAACTTCTACAGGCCCCACAAAAAACAGCATTGCCAGCAGGGGACCAGGTATTCAGATCTGTGAGCCCGTGGGAGATGTCCTTGGTTTCGGGGGTTCAGTCCATCACAGTAGGAAGACATGGCAGACAGAGGAATTCTCATCCTGGGCTCAGGAAAATGCACAGAGGGAAAGTCTGTGCTTCCTGGCTTCCCCCTTCCCTTCTCTATCCTTCCAGGCTCCAGCCTGTGACACGATGGTGCCATCCACACTCCGGGAGGGGTTTCCTTTTAGTGAGTTAGAACAGAAGTGGAGGCCATGGCTCATGTCAGGGAAGAAATTTACCACTGAGAGGCAATGGAGTAAATCCTCTAAGTGAGAGCAGCGAGAAAGCAGAGGAGCTGTGCAGTATGCTCTGCTGATCAATAAATACCATGTAGTGTGTTCTGCTGATCCATACTGTGTAGTGGGCTCTGCTGATCAATACCATGTAGTGTGCTCTGCTGATCAATACTGTGTAGTATGCTCTGCTGATCCATACTGTGTAGTGGGCTCTGCTGATCAATACCATGTAGTGTGCTCTGCTGATCAATACTGTGTAGTATGCTCTGCTGATCCATACTGTGTAGTATCCTCTGCTGATCAATACTGTGTAGTATATTTGCAGATCAACGCTGCAGGGTCAGGTAGGTGGGTTTTTGAAAGTGGTTTGGTGGTTTTAAGATGTTCATGCATAACAGAACACACAACTGAAATGGTGATATGAAAAATATTGTCCTGTAAACAATGTGTGCTAGTTGACACAATCCTAGACATATCTATATATCTAGGGAATTTTAATTGAGCAACCACTCTCTAGAGATCAGTTTGTAGGCATGTCTGTGAGGCATTCTTTTTATTAGTGACTGATGAGGAGGGCCCAGCTCACTGTGGGTGGTGCCACCTGTGGGCAGGTGCTCCTGAGTTCCAGAAGAAAGCAGACTGAGCAAGCCATGGAGAGAAAGCCAGTAAGCAGCACCCCCTCCATGGTCTCTGCTTCAGTTCCTGCCTCCTGGTTCCTGCCTTGACTTCCACTCTGACTGTCCTTCACAGTGGACTGGGACCTACAAGGTGATATAAACCTTCTCCCCCCCAAGTTGCTTTTGGTCATGGTCTTTATCACAGAGATAGAAGCAAACCAAGGAACAGTGCAAGAAATGTGAAATAAAGTAATTTTAGGGACCATTAAATTGATAGAAATTATTATAACTTGCAAGTGTAGCAGTTAATTCCAGTAGGAAACACAAGGCATATTCTAGAGGTGTGGGTGGATCAAAGAGTGTGAGAAAGGCTAGGTGAACACCCAGGAGGCTAGGTGAACGTCCAGGAGGCTAGGTGAGCATCCAGGAGGCTAGGTGAACGTCCAGGAGGCTAGGTGAGTGCCCAGGAGGCTAGGTGAGCACCCGGGAGGCTAGGTGAACGTCCAGGAGGCTAGGTGAACGTCCAGGAGGCTAGGTGAGCGCCCAGGAGGCTAGGTGAGCGCCCAGGAGGCTAGGTGAACGTCCAGGAGGCTAGGTGAACGTCCAGGAGGCTAGGTGAGCGCCCAGGAGGCTAGGTGAACGTCCAGGAGGCTAGGTGAATGTCCAGGAGGCTAGGTGAACGTCCAGGAGGCTAGGTGAGCACCCAGGAGGTTAGGTGAACGTCCAGGAGGCTAGGTGAGCACCCAGGAGGTTAGGTGAACGTCCAGGAGGCTAGGTGAGCGCCCAGGAGGCTAGGTAAGCACCCAGGAGGTTAGGTAAGTGCTGAGGAGGCTAGGTGAACGTCCAGGAGGCTAGGTGAATGTCCAGGAGGCTAGGTGAACGTCCAGAAGGCTAGGTGAGCGCCCAGGAGGCTAGGTGAACGTCCAGGAGGCTAGGTGAATGTCCAGGAGGCTAGGTGAGCACCCAGGAGGTTAGGTGAGCGCCGAGGAGGCTAGGTGAGCGCCCAGGAGGTTAGGTGAACATCCAGGAGGCTAGGTGAACGTCCAGGAGGCTAGGTGAACGTCCAGGAGGCTAGGTGAGCACCCAGGAGGTTAGGTGAACGTCCAGGAGGCTAGGTGAGTGCCCAGGAGGTTAAGTGAACGTCCAGGAGGCTAGGTGAGCGCCCAGGAGGCTAGGTGAGCACCCAGGAGGTTAGGTGAGCGCCGAGGAGGCTAGGTGAGCGCCCAGGAGGTTAGGTGAGCGCCCATGAGGTTAGGTGAGCACCCAGGAGATTAGGTGAGCACCCAGGAGGTTAGGTGACTGCCGAGGAGGTTAGGTGAGCGCCCAGGAGGTTAGGTGAGTGCCGAGGAGGCTAGGTGAGCACCCAGGAGGTTAGGTGAGCACCCAGGAGATTAGGTGAGCACCCTGGAGGTTAGGTGAGTGCCGAGGAGGTAAGAATAAGTCAAAAAAAGTGTTACCACCCAGAGGCCAGGAAGGCAGACTGGGAATCCTTGAAGCACAGCTGGGAAGGATGTGAATCTAGAGAGCAGTGGACCCTGTTCAAGGAGATGGATGCAGGCAGAGTCAAGTGTCCTCTCTGTAACTGGCCAGCGCCCTTAGTTAGCTGAACCCCTGGCTAGCATCCCCAGTTAGCGGATCCCAGCCACAACATGAAGGCAAGAGCTCGCTGCTGTTAACAAGGGCTGTCCCGCGTGTCCACAGATAATCTGGCCATTGCATTACAGATTGATTTCAGAGGATCAGCTGAGCATGCAGTGTGGGCCTGTCTACACACCCTCATCTGACGAGCCTCACTTTGAAAAACAAGTCACAGAGGAGAAAGTGAAATCAGTGCTGTTGTGTGATTCTTCATAATAGCCAGCATACGTGAATCAAAGAACACCACGTGAAAACCAGCAGGAAGGAGATATTCCCTTCAGAAATGATTGGTCATTTTAAAAATGTGGGCCTCAGACTAATTTCAAAAATGAACTCAAGCAGGATGGTGCATTGAAATGATCGAAACGGTGCAGATTTTTCTAGTGAGAGCCCAGGTAAGGGCAGCACATGGGAATATTTCACAGGGAGCAGCATGAGGTCATCAATACAGTCAGACAAGTGAAAGCTTAAAGGTGTATCTCAAACATAGAAAAGATTTGATGCGACGTTATTTTGCGCTTTTTTCATCCTTTGCTTTCAGCTAAGAGGCAATAAAAGTAAATTTTACAACTGGATAAAGAACTTGAACACTATTTATTAGTCCCCCCTTTTTTTCTTCCTGATAATTCTTTTTCAAGATTTTAACAAGTAGGACCAGTGTAGGATATAAACTAAGTATGTTTTTATTCAGTATCTCAGAGGGGAATGGGTCCCTATGGCTTGGTAAACACATTGCCCAGGCTTTAGAATAAAGCATTATCTAGGTAATGTTTTTTAATCTACCAGCGCAAAAGGAAATTTCTGGCTGGTGCTTCGCCGGTGTCCACTTCAAGCAATGCAGCACAATGTCCAGCGAGAGACCCCTCCCCCACTGCACGGGCCACGCCTGGACAAAGGTCCTGGGGCTGATACGTGAATGCTGGACAGCCACCTGCTCAACCAAAGGGCAGCTTTAGCTCACCAGACTAGTTCAGACATAGTTCAGTGTTTGGAAGAGGCCAAAAGAAGTAAAATCTTAACTGATGAAAGTCAGTTTGATATTAGTCCTGGAACCTTGTTAGATTTTAATCCTCAGCGTGGCCCACAAATACAGCCCAATCTAAAGTTAAACAAAATGAAAGTCAGAGTCATGTGTCAGACTTCTTTATCTTAGAGACATTCACAGTAATTCTCTCTCACATACAATTTCACTCCATGTGGTCCCATGTCAGAGGCGTAAAAATAAGAGATAGAAAATTCCAGAAATGAAGGGTTCATGCTTTTTAAATTCTGAGGAGTGTGATGCTATTCCACGCCCTCTGGTCCAGGACATGTGTCGTCATCTCTTTGTCTAACCTCTCCGTGGTACACTGCCCTCCTTGGTGACATCATAGGCCTCTTGTCCTTAGATCACCTGTCAAAGTACTGTGTGGCTGTGTCCAGGCAGACCTCAATTTACTTCATCATAGGCCTGAAGTACGGGGTGGCAGTGAAGCCAAAGAGAGTCTGCATGGTGCTTCTTGTAAGTGAGAGATAATGAAGTGAGAGAAAGAGCAGAGAGAGAAAAAAGGAGAGGAGAGAGAAAAAAATTCACTTATATTCACTCTTATTGTGATATAATTTTTAAATTTATGTTATTAATCTATTTTGTACCACATTTGTGAATTAAATTTTTTCATGTCATACACACACACACACACACACACACACACACACACACACACACACACACATATATATATATGAGATGAAATAAATATAGAGAGAATTTGGTACTTTTCTCTGTGGTCATGGGGTATAGCCTCCGTGGTAGGACTGCCTTGAACATCTTGTTCATACGGGAGCTGTTGCTAAGACAATGGCAGAATTCCATAATTAGATAAATTTATTCCCTTTAAATCATACGGTTTCCCCCAATAGCCTGACACTGTGAGTTATGCTGAAACCCTTTCTGTTCTGAGAATGTTATGTAAGTGTGTGTTGTTTTGGGGAGAAGGGAAAATGAACTACACAGATGGAAAGGGGTTTAGGACACAAACCCTGCTCCCCTCCCCTCCGCACATTTAATTCTGGTGTGAGCAGCCCCGTTCTCCCAGCTGGAAGCTCTGGGACACATGGTCTGAGAAGGGAAGTCTCCTCTTATGGAACTGTGTGAAAAGCTTTAGAGTGGTATCAAATTAAACCACATCCACTTGTTCTTTTGATGAAGTCCCTTATGGAAAAATCAGACGTCGCGGAGAAATTTTTTTGCCCAGGGACATCTGGAGCTGATGGCCACCATCCCTGGCCTCTCACCCTTTTCCCCTGTTTGTTTTCTTTGCCTGCCTCGGTTTCTAGTTTCTCTCACACCCTCCGCTCCTGCTCTCTCTCAGTCCATACTTCCTGTGTGTTTTCAATCACGACTCTTAGCTTTCGCAATTCACCGGCCTGACTTGGAAATACAGCTCGGCAAAAGTGCAGGGGCAGCCGGCTGCTTAGGCCCCCAGCTCCAGGGCTGGTCTGGCCCTTGGCCTGTCCTGCCGCGGCCCCTGGATAAGAGAGTGTGGGAAAGCTTTAGATCTATGTTTCCATTTTCCTCGCTTTTCTGTTTCTGCGATGAGATGCCCGAGAAGACGCTCGAGTGTGGGGGCTTACTTCAGCTCACAGTTCCGAGGGTACAGCTTACAGGGGGGGAAGGATAACAGCAGGTGACCGAAGATCGGCAGACCTGTGCAACTGGGGCTCCTCTCCTGATCAAACAGGAAGCAGAGAAAAGACAGGAAGTGAGGTGGGTGGGGCTCTTATCCTCAATGCCCAGATCACAGTGAGTGAGCTGCTTTGTCCAGCAAGGCTCTACTTCCCAGGCATATCCGACCCGTGGCCACTGGGCTACAGTCCACAGAAGACAGCTGTGAACACAAAATTCATAAGCTTACTTAAGGCATGAGATTTTTTTGTAAGTTGATAACAGATGTGTAGGGTAAACTTTGTATAAGACAGTGTCCTGCCAACATGTGAAAATGTTGGGCACACCTCTACATTATTCAAAATAGCACCACTGACTGGGGACCCATGGGCCCGCAGAGGACATCTCACATGCAAATCTCAGCACCCCTCAGATGGTACCTGTAGCCTCTTCACGTGGGCCCAGGTACTGTAAGGGGAAATGCATGTCGACGAAGGTCACCACGAATTCTTCTCATCCCTTTGTACTCATGATGGCTTTTAACTCTTTGGATTCCTCTCAGGGAGTGGAAGTGGTTTTCGTCAAAATCAAGTTTGGGGACCAAGGGGAAGGTTGGCCTGGAAAAATAAGGAAAACAAGTTAACACAGGGCCTGTGGACTGAAGGGACAGCGGAGGTTGAAATGACGGAGAGACTTAAGGGGAAGCTGCCACGGATTGGTGTTTTAGTGGATCTGGACGGAAACCATCCCATCTGTAACAGCTTCACAGAGTACAGAAATGGCTGTGGAGAACTCTCGGAGGGCAACGTTGAGAAGGTTCCACTACCGACTCATAATGCAGAGACTTGGCTTTCTCTCCAGGTCTGTAACACCACCACCGACAGAAAACACGCAGACACCTTCCTGGAGAGATGTGTGACCGAGTCAGTCATGAACATCGTGAGCGGCTTCTTCAACTCGCCCTTCTCAGACAACAGTACCAGCCTGCAGGTAACTGAACCCAGTGCTAGGAAACTAATCTGGCTCGGTCATCCCTTCCGACATCCGGAGAACCACTTGTCTCTTGCATTACTTAGCGTCATCCCCTTTCTGACTTGGCCAAATTTTAATTTAGTATTAACTTATTCACAATAACACAGAGGAGTGGGTTTCACAGTGGCATTTCTGTGTGTGTACACTGTTATATTTTCTCACACCTTCTCTCTCCTCTCTTCCTTTGGTCCCAGTGTTTCCTGTGTGTTTTCATTTGCTTTAGTGTCTCTTAGCTTTTGTAATTTTGCCTGTTCTGACCCACTTTGAAATTTATACTTTAGCAAACAATCCAGTTTATACATCATTTAATCAGATTGAAAGATCAGAGACCCCCCATGTCCTCCCACGCCCTCTCCCACTTGGTGATCACTCCTCGAACCCTAACGTCATTTTACATTGAGAGACCGCCTCCTAAAATTGAGTCGTTTTTGTTTTAAGCACTACAAGGTATTTCACATCTGTAGGCAAAGGACCAAGTGATTGTCCAGATGGGTCAGCACCTGGGCAGCTGCTGCCTGTTAGTAATTTATCCTAAAGGTTAAAAACATTAAGGTTTTCAAGTCTTCATAAATACTTAAAAACATTTGCAGCTTCCATCCTTAAAAGTCTACAGATGAGGAAACGGCCAGATTCATGGCAGCATATCTGTAGATGTTTTATTAAAATGTGTGCTTCACAAGGAAAATTAACGACTAAGAAAGATGACGCTCAGTAAGCATAACACCACAGGGTCGCACTGAGTGTCCTCTTGTTTCGTCCGTGTGGAGAACACAATTGCTCAACCCTATGTTCCATGAGTTACCAGCTGCAGATTCTGCCGTCCTTCAATCAGTGACAGCAGGAAACGTGCCCTGAACATGGACAGTTTTGTTCACTGGTCTCTAAATGCACTATAACAGCTCTTTACACAGTACTTACCTTTTTTAGGAATTATAAGTTGGATACACAGATACACACAGTTTTATTTAATGGGTTTCCGCATGTCGACTCTTTTGGTGTCTGTTGCCGTGAGGGATAACGTCTTGAAGGTGTAGACCTCGGCTTTCTCTCCACTGGATGTGGTAGTGGGCCCCTGCAGGGTCAGAGACAGGGACACCCTGCAGCTTAGTGACCAGGCAGGTCTAGCCAACACAGCGTCAGATTCAGTGAGAAACCGAATAGGGTGAAGAATGGCGGAGGAAGATGGCTGAGGTCAGCTCTGGCCTGCACACACGCGTGCGTGCGCACTTGTGTACACACATACACACACATGCACATACACGCACGCACACGCACACACACACACACGTGATTATAGTAGAAACACAAGTGACCAATCTTCTGTAGTGTCTGGCCTGTTTCCTCTTATGCTATTGACACACAAGACATGTGTGGCCAGGTGTTTGTGAGTGGCTTTGGAGCACACGGCACCGTGTGGCACTTTATTTTTGGTCCTGTCTGATAAGTTGTAGCTCCTCAGGCTTATCAGTGCTTAGGGACTGTGGTGTGATGACGTGGGGTGACCACTTTCCTTCTGGTTGCAGACCCACCAGCCCGTCTTTATCCAGCTGCTGCAATCCGCCTTCAGAATTTACAACTGCACCTGGCCCAACCCGGCCCAGAAGGCCTCGGTGGAATCCTGCATCAGAGCGCTCGCTGAAGTGGGTAAGTCCGGGGTCTGGTTTGCCTCAGTTGCACATTTCCTGAAGTTACCGGATTTGTGGCTAAGAGCTACACAGGCAGCTTTCCAGTCTAGAACCTCACAAACAAATAAAACCAGGTTGTTCTTTTGTTTAAGTTGAAGACCAATGTTCAGCAACTGATTCTCAACATAGTGGAGTTTTGGAAAAAAAGTATATTCTTATTTCCAAAATTCAAAGGTGTATTATATTTAAAATATGGCTTAGTGGAGAGTTTGTAAGAATGACTTAAGTAATTATCTTACTTTTAATTGTGTAATCATCTTATTTATTAGTGAGAACCCGATGTTGTTAAGAATTTTTTATGGCAATAGGCTTTTTTGTTTCTTTGTTTTTTTCTGTTTGTTTGTTTGTTTTTTCAAGACAGGGTTTCTGTGTAGCTTTGTAGCCTGTCCTGGAACTAGCTTTTGTAGACCAGACTGGCCTCAAACTCACAGAGATCCGCCTGTCTCTGCCTCCCGAGTGCTGGGATTAAAGGCATGTGTCATGTTTGTTTGTTTTAACATTCTAGTTTGTGTGAAATCTGTATCATTCAAAGACGTATTACACACTGAGGGCATCAACACAATAAACGAGATGGAGACAAGTGTAGCACAAATTCTAATTGGTTTTAATAAATAAAACCCAGAGTCGGGTATCAGGGGCTGAAAGCTGAGGGTCAGAGAAGCAGTGAGGCCGGCACCAGAGAGACCTTTACCTCTATCAGTGCTCAGACTTCAGGGACCATCCTCAGACTGCACTGAGCTCCTGTCTCCTGCCTTATGCTTCTCTCTCCGTCCAGCCATATCACTCTGGTCTCCACCTCCCTAGTTCTGGGATTAAAGACATGGGATCCCAATTGTGGAATCACCTGTGTGTGAGCTCTGTTTCTCTTTTAGACAGATTCAGTCTTATGTAGCTCAGAATAGCCTTGAATTAACAGAGATCCCTCTGCCTCTGTCTCTCAAGTCCTGGAATTAAAGTATGCCACCACTGCCTGGCCTCTAGTGGTTTAGCTCTGTACTTTGATTTTCAGGCAAGTTTTATCTGTTAAAACACAACAAACTATCACTACAGGCCAGGGATTTAAACTAAAGGGGAAGTGAGGATAACAATTCTCATAGATGTTTCCCTCTGTATAAAGTAAAGCCTGTTTGTAGTTTTGTATTAATTATTACATAACTTTTGTGCATAAATAGGTGTGTTTACGGGTATTATGTGTGTGTGAATGCAGGCACATGCATGTATGGTTCATATGCCAAGGTCAGTGGACAACCTCACAGCTATTCCTTGCCTTCAACCTTATTTGAGACAAGGTCTCTTTGTTGTTTCCCTGCATGCCAGCCCATGACTTCTTTCTTTGCCTCCCACCTCACTGTTGGTAGGGGTGCTGGGATCCACCTCACTGTAGCAGTGCCGGGATCTACCTCACTGTAGGTAAGAGTGCTGGGATCTACCTCACTGTAGGTAAGAGTGCTGAGATCCACTTCACTGTAGCAGTGCTGGGAAATCTATCTCAATGTAGCAGTGCTGGGATCCACTTCACTGTAGCACTGCTGGGATCCATCTCACTGTAGCAGTGCTGGGATCCACCTCACTATAGGTAGCAGTGCTGGGATCCACCTCACTGTAGCAGTGCTGGGATCCACCTCACTATAGGTAGCAGTGCTGGGATCCACCTCACTATTGGTAGCAGTGCTGGGATCCACCTCACTGTAGCAGTGCTGGGATCCACCTCACTATAGGTAGCAGTGCTGGGATCCACCTCACTGTAGCAGTGCTGGGATCCACCTCACTGTAGCAGTGCTGGGCTCACCTCACTGTAGCAGTGCTGAGATCCATCTTACTGTAGCAGTGCTGGGATCCACCTCACTGTAGCAGTGCTGGGATCCATCTCACTGTAGCAGTGCTGGGATCCACCTCACTATAGGTAGCAGTGCTGGGATCCACCTCACTGTAGCAGTGCTGAGATCCTCCTCACTGTAGCAGTGCTGAGATCCACCTCACTATAGGTAGCAGTGCTGGGATCCACCTCACTATAGGTAGCAGTGCTGGGATCCACCTCACTGTAGCAGTGCTGAGATCCTCCTCACTGTAGCAGTGCTGAGATCCACCTCACTATAGGTAGCAGTGCTGGGATCCACCTCACTATAGGTAGCAGTGCTGGGATCCACCTCACTATAGGTAGCAGTGCTGGGATCCACCTCACTATAGGTAGCAGTGCTGGGATCCACCTCCCTATAGGTAGCAGTGCTGGGATCCACCTCACTATAGGTAGCAGTGCTGGGATCCACCTCACTATAGGTAGCAGTGCTGGGATCCACCTCACTATAGGTAGCAGTGCTGGGATCCACCTCCCTATAGGTAGCAGTGCTGGGATCCACCTCACTATAGGTAGCAGTGCTGGGATCCACCTCACTGTAGCAGTGCTGAGATCCTCCTCACTGTAGCAGTGCTGAGATCCACCTCACTATAGGTAGCAGTGCTGGGATCCACCTCACTATAGGTAGCAGTGCTGGGATCCACCTCACTATAGGTAGCAGTGCTGGGATCCACCTCACTGTAGCAGTGCTGGGATCCACCTCACTGTAGCAGTGCTGGGATCCATCTCACTGTAGCAGTGCTGGGATCCACCTCACTGTAGCAGTGCTGGGATCCACCTCACTGTAGCAGTGCTGGGATCCACCTCACTATAGGTAGCAGTGCTGGGATCCATCTCACTATAGGTAGCAGTGCTGGGATCCACCTCACTGTAGCAGTGCTGGGATCCACCTCACTTAGCAGTGCTGGGATCCACCTCATTGTAGCAGTGCTGAGATCCTCCTCACTGTAGCAGTGCTGAGATCCTCCTCACTGTAGCAGTGCTAAGATCATCCTCACTGTAGCAGTGCTGGGATCCACTTCACTGTAGCAGTGCTGAGATCTATCTCACTGTAGGTAGGAGTTCTGGGATCCATCTCATTGTAACAGTGCTGGGATCTATCTCACTGTAGCAATGCTGGGATCCACCTCATCGCAGGAGTGCTGGGATTACAGATGTACTTACCCACTGAGTCACCTTCCCAGTCTTTGTGTAGATTAGTTATGGAGGGAATGGAGGATAGAGAAGAAATACAGGCTTGAATGGACAGAAAATAATAAAGTAAAAAGGAAAACAGAGAGGCATATGACCATTCCTGGTGGTTCCATAGTGTCAGTATGATGGCCATGGTCTCAGCCACTGTTAATGTTTATTGAGACTTACCAGGACCAAGGCTGTGCTCTTTCACACCTAATCTTTGATTGGTTCTTTGGTTATCTATATCTCACAGTTCAGGAAACCATTATCTTGACCTCGTGTTTAGCATATGCTTAATAAACCTGTGATAGGCAGTCAGTGATAAAGCTAATTGTGATCATTAAAATGTTTTCAGTCTTCACCTAATCTGCAATCTGACCTAAGATATTTTATATCAACAAAACTTAATGGTGGCACTAATTTTGAGGAAATGAAAAATCAGATATAGTCTAGGAATGTCAATTGATGACTGCAGTTATATAGAGAAATATAGTTTACCCAGGAAATTAATTTTAGATAAGAATTCTAGTTATATAAATATGTGAAAGAAATAGTTTTAAATAAAATCTCTACTGTGCTTGCCTCTCTGGCGCACATGCCACTTGGACATGGTCATCCTTCTGAGGTTCTGCCCTGGAGTGCACAGCACGAATGCTCTCTTCCCCCTCCCTTCCTGCCTGGTATCCTGGTCAGCCTGATGCTGGGGG
The DNA here is from genome assembly GCF_982192425.1 of Myodes glareolus. Lineage (NCBI taxonomy): Eukaryota > Metazoa > Chordata > Mammalia > Rodentia > Cricetidae > Myodes > Myodes glareolus. The sequence goes on from NC_142028.1 coordinate 6,198,106, forward strand.
TGGGGACTGTCTCCCTCAGTTTGTGTGCAATCCTCTCATAGTTTTCAAGTTAATGCTGAAGCATTTGATGTTGTCACTGGTATTGTAAGTGATGTGTTTTCCACACCATGTTTAAGGTTTTGCTTTGACCTGAGCCTCTGGTGCTATCCTGGGTCACTCTGTTGTGTGACCCCTGTACCCTCCGAGTCTGGCTGTCTCCAGCCCTATGGCCTCCTCACCCTCAAGCTCTGACTGTCCTCTGCATCAGCCCTCTTGTCCAGACTTGCAGCCCCTTTCTGAGCTCCAGGGTTCTAGATCATGGCCGCTTTCCACACCGTACTCCACGGTGCTCCTCCTGAGGTGTTCAGAGCTGAGAGGCTCTGCAAGGGACATTGCTTTCCAAGTTATAATAAAATTGTGAAATGGTTTTTTTTTTGGACCAAATTAGGAATTTTATCCATCAGCAAAAGGTGTCATCAAAAGGAGAAGCAAATAGTCTTACCTTGTGTGTGAACAGCATATGGCCTTCCCTCCAGATGATATTTCTTGAGTTTGCTTCCTTCTCTCTCTTCCTCTCTCTCCTTCCTCCTTTAGCCTTCAGCAAATGCAGTGGGAGCTGAGACCACTTGGCCTCCCCAGTACTTAGAGTGCTGTGCATAGCACTTAGAAATTGCGGACAAAACCAGGCATGGGAGCAGGGTACACCTGTAATCCTAGCCGCCTAGGAGGGTGATGCAGGAGGATTGTAAGTTCAAGGAGGCATAGAGAGCCCTGTTGCAAACAAAGGAACTAATGAAGGATGAACGAATGAATGAGAGCTGGGGAATTCCATGTGTGCTTACCATCTAAATCTGAGTCCAGTGTACTGTCAGATCAGTTCTTTCATGGCGCGATAGCAGAGTTGTTGGCCTAAAGTCGCACCCAAATACACCAGCCTAATCCTTTTCTGCACTAGCCAAAGCTGAATGCTTTTTCAGAAAACAAACAAACAAACAAAATTTGATTTCTTTCTCTGTGTTAAAAGAACACGTGTGGTGGTGACTCTACCCAAACCTGCGGCCGAGGAAATAATGGAGAGCCATGCTTTGGCTTGGTGTCTTTTTTATCTCCACGAGGCTGGCTTTCATCTTCCTTTTCTGTTGGCCTCTCTGTCTTACACTCTGCAATCAGCGTCTGTGGTGGTGCACACCTGTAGTCCCATCATTTGGGAGGTAGAGGCAGGAGGATCAGGAGTTTAAGGCAAACCTACGCTGTATATTGCGAGTGACATGAAGCCCTATCTCAAACAACAAAAGTATTTTTGTTAAAATTTCTTCGTGAAAGCCATTTCTTTTCTTCATCTCCACAGGGGCTCCCTTCTCCTCACTGCACATCTGCCCTTGTGGTTTTTATCTGACCCTAGCTTATGCCATCACAAGCATAAAGAGGGCTTTAAAAGCAGCTAAGAGTGTGTTTTGCAGAGGACCTGGGTACCGCTCCCTGGACCCACGTCTGGTCTCTCTCAACATCTTACAACTCCAGCTTCAGGGGATCAGAGATCCTCTTCTGGCTCCCATGAGCACTGCACTAACATGTACAAACTCAGATACACACACACACACACACACACACTCATACACACACACACACACACACATACATACACACACACACACACAAACTAGATAAAAATAAAATAAATCCAAAAAAAGACATTCATAGAAATCTGGTGTCATATAATACATACCATGACATTGTCATATTATCATATGTCACATATTATCATTTGATATTATATCATATATATATCATTTAATTATATCATATAATGGCATATGCACCATACCATTTCATGTTATCACCATATTACATTATATTATATATCACATATTATACCATCCTATATATCACCTCATCGTATCATATAACACCATATCATATTATATAATCATCATAAATCAAATTTCATGTCATATAGTCTCATGTCACATCATATTATATACCATCATGTTTTCATGCCTGAAAGGCCAGCTCCCAACAGCAAAAGGCTCACAGGGAATCCATGAAGTCTGTGTACCATGACTTTTTCATCTAAGGGGGTAACGGGAAAGACACTCACACACTCTCTTGATAGTTTCCTTCTCTATTCTTGTTCTGTCTTCTTATGTTCTCTTTTCTCCAGAAATGTCCCTTCTGTCTCTCTGATGTTTTCCTTCTAACTCCCCCAATGTTTTCCTCCTCATTCTCTCATTTTTGGTGTTTTCCTTCTCTTCTCTGGTTTTCCTCTACAGCTTATAGACCCCAGCAAAATCTTTCCAGCAACATAAAAATCACAGCGTGGGTACAGTCTAGTTTTCAAGTGAATGTTTACCATGAATACAAATAAAAAACAGCATGCTTTCTATATCCCTTCTGTGATTAAACAGTTTACCTATTATAGGTGAAAAACAAATTATCCCAGAAACCCACACACATTCATACCCAAGCAACTTGTTACAGACTGGTCATCAGCCAGTCCTAGCAAGGAGCATAATCAGCTGGCAATGATTGGGCCGCTCTGTTCTTATTCCTCATTCAACTCTGTGCCTTTCTGAAACTTCAGATTGTCTTCTTGGGTTTTTCACCTCCACACTATTTGAACAAAACATCTTAGTCTAACTTTAAGTTATTTTCAAAGCTTTGTTTCAGCTGTGATGCACTTCTAAACCTGTGGACACATCTCCCAACATTAAGATTTAAGCTAGTTTGGCTACTGGGACTCAGTTGTTTTTCTATACAGTTCATCAGCAGAAACTCCTGTGCTCTAGCTGTGTGACACCTCCTTGTTTTATCTTTTATCCTCTGCAGCCTCTGCTTTACCAGAGGCAGGGACAACATTTTATCTTACTTTTGCCTATATTAATTTTCTCACTAAACTAACCTCTATAATAATCCCTTACTATAGTTATTAAAAACCCTCAATCATCAAAATCCTGCTTAAACTAACACCATTATTGTATAATCACCATTATTATATAATAAAATCATTGCTTAGGTTCAGTTAAATAGTATAGCTTAGGAGGAAATAATCTTCTCAATAATCCACAGATAAAAATGCCCAGCAGAATGAAATGTTTCCATGAGATAATCACTACATTATAGGCAGGGGGATCTCCCCACACCCATCCACACTATGCCAGATGCCAGAGAGAGATGGCCACAGCAAACATGTAAAGTTTTGCACAGCAGAAGCAAAAGACGTTCTGAGGTCTGTGATCTCCCTGCCTTGCCTATCCAAGATTCACCCCTGAGGGATTGACCTCCTAGGGCCCTGACATCCAGATGTCAACTGTCATCTCCTGCTTCTCTGACATGGCCACCAGCAATGACGTCATATGATCATGTCATTATCTCATACCATGTCACTATATCATTCGATTATATCATCATATGTGGTGATATTTAGTTTGTGCTTTAACAAACAAAACGTGCCTGAAGACCAGAGTATGGAGCTAGCCTCATTAGTTGGCCATAGAGGCCAGGCTGTAGTGGCCCACACCTTAATCCTAGCACTTGAGAGACAGAGGCAGATAGATCTCTGTGAGTTCAAAACCACCCTTGGCTGCACGAGATTGAATCTGTCTAAAAGAGAAACAGAGTCAAGCAGTGGTGGCTCACACCTTTAGTCCCAGCACTAGGGAGGTGGAGACGGGAAGTGATGTGGGTGGGTGGAGAGAGGAATATAAGGTGGGAGGAGACAGGAGCTCACGGCATTCAGTCTGAGGACGTGTAGAGATTGATACCCTTCAGTCTGAGGATTTCATAGAGGTAAGACCTAGTGACTGGCTGCTCTGCTTCTCTGACCTTTCAGCTCTCTCCCCCTAATATCTGGCTCCTGGTTTTTATTATTAAGACCAATTAGAACTCATGCAACATCATCTTCATAACATCATATTGTATGTATCATCATGGTATATCATCGCCTTATCATATATTATTATACATATCATATAATTTTATATTACCATATCATCTTATACTGTCACACCATCATCGTATTACTGTACCACATCATGACTTACAATCATAGCATATCTTCATATCATATCATATATCCATATATTGCGTCACTTTAGATTATCATATCCTAGCCCTTCATACATCATTGTGTGTCCTATCACCTCATACCATGTTATCATGTCTTCATCGTTTCTTTTCAGCCATATACCTCAATCATATGTAAACATCTTCATGTTTCCCTTCCTGTTCCTTGTTGCTGTTTGAAATCTCTTGTTTCTCAAACTCTGCTGTTCTCCTCACCCAGAGTGGAGACTCTGGAAACAGTGGCTTCGTGGTACTTGCCCTCAGGGCCTGCAGACCTGCTTCTGATAAGCAGGATGATGAACGTAGTTTCTCATCACTGCGAAAGAACTCTCCACAGAAGCAGCGTGAGGCGGAAAGGGTGGGGCGTGTCCTTGCCTGGTGCATTGTGGTGGGGCAGGCGTGGACAGGTGACAAGGGTGTCTCTGGCAGTGGCCACCTTGCACCACAGCCAGGAAGCAGAGAGAAGAGTCCTTTTTATTTAGCTGGGGTCCCCAGCTGACAGGCTGGTGCCACCCTGGTTAAGCATCTCTGGAAACACCCCACAGACACCTCCAAAGTGTCTTCTAGTGTTTCTAAGTCCTGCTAACAGTGAGATGTTAGCCCCCACAATAGGTGTGTGTTGACTTAGGACCATCTATGGACTACGGTGACTTTACCTTGGCTAGTATCAGAAGGCAACGTGACAGCAAGTTTGAACTAAAGGTCACATTAACCTGCGTGCGATTTTAGGATCAGACATCTCCTCATAAACAAAATCACTGTTCCTATGATTTGAGTGAAGGTTGGGGCTTCACAGGCAGAAAAGGACTGAGGATGGCAGAGGCAGGGTCCAGAACGAACCAGCTGTTTCAGAGTTCCTTTCTGTACAGCGGGAAAACGGGGACACCATGGTGTGTCGTGGTTGGTTGCTGGGATTCTTTCATCTGTCTTGGAAACTGACCTGATTCTGACCAGTCACCACCCCTCTGGTTAGGTCAGGTCTCCTGAGACATCAGGCAGGTTACAAGAGTGGCCTCTAGTGAAGTTCAGCCCTGCGTGGCTCCTGTGTGAAGTGTTTCCGCTCACACATGCTATCATTTCTATCAGCTTTTTTCCAACATGTGTAGCAACACTGAAATCTGGCACAACTTAAACATTTAAGAATATATAATATTTAAAAGAATACTGAATAATGTATGTGTGAAATATCACAAGGTCGGGGATACTGTGTGTTCATAAAGCATTTTGATGCATTGTTGAATTGGTCAATACATTCCTTATACAGGCAAATATCAATTATACTTTACCTGTGTGAAACGCCTGTTTCTCAAGTGCTCTCTGGTACTATTAGCTCAACCTGTCTCTCATCAAAACCACTTCATCCTCTTCCTCTCGCATGCACTGAATGCAGAAGACGGTAAGAAGGCAGGAGGACCATTCACTCGGTCGGCCCTTCCCTCCCAGTGAGCTGTAAGCTGCAACTGCTTGCTGAGTGCTGAGGAATATCAAGGCCCTGGGAATCTCTAGATTAGATGCTGTTCCTCAGTTTACCCATTTCTGTAAAACACGTGACAGAAATGCTTCCAGCAAACACGTCTATAAATGACTTCCGTATAATTTCGCTTAGGAAAGAATTCTGCCCACACGCTTCATAATTGACCTGTGATCTGGGGGGATTCATACTGGGTAGCCGGTTGGCCACACTATTGATTTTCCACATGGAAATTGCAGGAAATGTCTCTTATAAATGCTTTGCCTAATGAGCACAAACTTTAAGCCAGTCATTCTCAAAATGAAAGAAATGTGAAGCCGTTAACCCTTTAGAAAGTCCGTATTAAATAAATGTCTATTTTAATTTACTTGGGGGCCCTTGTAGTGGGAGTCTAAGGAGTTTGACGTAGTGTACTCTTGTGATTATGGTTTTACATCTTCATTAGTAGCTCAGGCTACCCCTTAGCTACCTCCTGTGTGCTGATCCCTGGCTTCCATCCTGAACAATGCAAAAGAGAGGCCCCAGAAAAGCAAATGCTGAATCAAAACAAAATAACATTCTTAAAATCCACTGTTTTATAAAACAATTATTTGCAATAAGTTATATTATCACATACTATTTTATAAACACTTTTCACTTATTAGTTTAACTGAATGTTTCATGATTCCTCACCATCTGGAAGGTATTATTGTAGTTGAAGTAAATCTACTCTATCAAATATACTTTGCCCCCAGTGAATTTCTAGAGTAGACACAACATGTAAATAAAGAAGAAGCAAGTGTAAGGCTGAGTGCCTTCTCTGTTAGAAAGTTCTAGAGTCTTTCTTGTCACTCAGAGCACGGTCTGTGATGTTTGTAACAGTAAAGTGCATGGTGCCTAGAAATGACCGCGCATCCCCGTGGCTCAACAGCCTTTGCGTGATGCTAACCCGACCTCACCCAATTTTAAACATCTAGTGTCTGCGGTCATCTCTAACATGAGGGAATAACGCTAATGCCTGTGAGTGGACCTGTGTTGTGAAAACTGCTCTGCCAGGGGTGTTGTTAACCCACCAGCCATGCCAGAGAACGCCCTTCTCCTTAACTTCATGTTTGGATTTCGTCATATTGTTGCAGTTTTAATGTGTTTTTCCCTTCTATGCACGGGGAAGAAAACTGTGCCCTATGACTGAGCTGTTGGTATTTCCTTTTCTGTGAGCAGGGCCCTTCATGTGCTTTGAGTTCAACCCTTACATGTTGGGAAATGAGACTTTTGACTATTTGGTAGCCAGTTTTCTTATAATGTCATTGGAATTTTTATTTTCCAGCATAAAGGGATTTATAATTCTTCTGGGGCTTTTTAGTTCATGGAAGCGTATGCACGTGTTCCTTTGTGAGCAGGTGTGTTTAGCTCAGAGGGTAACTTGTCTTTTAGATGAGTTCTCCATTGGTCTGGAACTTGCCAAGTAGGTTAGGCCGGCTGGACAGGGAGCCCAGGGCTCCTCCTGTCTCTGTCTCCCCAGTGCTGGGGTTTGAGTGCACACCGCCATGCTAGGGGTTTGAGTGCACACCGCCATGCTAGGGGTTTGAGTGCACACCACCATGCTCGGGGTTTGAGTGTACACTGCCCTGCTAGGCTTGCTCTGGCAGAGAGCATTCAAGCGCTCACGCTTGCATGGCAATGCGCTTTGCTGCCTGAGCCCCTATCCCAGCCCACTTCTTTGATGGTTTAATTTCATCCTCAGAAGAGTTTCTGTCACTCTGAGTTGCTGTTTAATTCTCAGAGAATTTTCATATTTTGATTTATCTGCATCTTTTGGGTGCAAAAGATGGGTGAAAAGCCGTGTGCTCCCTGGAGGTGAGCATGGAGGTTCATGTTCTTCTCTGCACTCAGAAGACTGAGGGAGGCCGTAAAGACTGTGCGTTCCTCCTGTCTCACACAGTGAGGAAGATGCAGAAAGGGGAGGAGATGGAAGGAGAGAGGGAGGGAGGGAGACAGAAAGAAAAAGGGAGGGAGAGAGGGAGAGACGCTTTGAATACCTAGAATACACTGCACTTACTTAGAACTTTTGTGGTATGGACTCCACTCAAGTTTATCTTTCCAGATGACTAGTCGGGCCTCCAAGTCTCATTCCTGAGTGACCATAAGAAGTATAGCTTTGTTCAAGTAGAGGATTAATGGGGCATGCATCCATGTGGTAGAGTTGAGTTCACAAGGAAGCATGTATCCATACGTTCAACGTTTTCCCTGTGTAAATACTCCAGTGGGCTGGGGAAACAGCTCAGAGAGTGAAATACGTGCAGAATGCCCCAAGCTCAGTCTCTAAAGCCGCATAAAAATGTAGTGACATTGTGGCCTGTGCCTGGAATCCCAGTACCAGGGAGGCAGAGGTCGGTGGATCCCTGGGGCTTATTGGCCAGCCCACCTAGGCTACTCTCCAAATTCCAGGCTAGTGAGAGACCCTGCCTACCAGAGGGAGGTGGAGCCTGAGGAAACACAAAGTTGTCTTCTGACCGCTACACACGCATGTGCGCACACACAAATCCTTGCTCAGATGAACACACACACACACACACACACACACACACACACACACACACACACACACGGGTATGCTGGAGAACTGGTGCAGCTCCCACCCACACCTTAGTCCTACAGTTGCAGCAGTTCTGGCTCTGCTGGGCTGACAGCCAGGCACAGTTTGCTAATTAGTGCTCACTCACTCTGCTCGCCTTCCCCACACCCGTCAGCGTGCGCCTTCCCCACACCCGTCAGTGTGCGCCTTCCCCACACCCGTCAGTGTGCGCCTTCCCCACACCCGTCGGCGTGCGCCTTCCCCACACCCGTCAGCGTGCACGTCCAGGAATTTTTCCCCATGGTACCTTTCATGGAGCCGTCTGTGTTTTCAGAGGGTTTGGTCTGGCAGGTACCATCCGTGGTTTCTGCTAATTAAAAACATTCACATAGCACCCAATATTTAATGAATTATAATTAGAAATAGATTTTGATTTTATCTTAAAGCCCCTGAAAAGACTTGTCATATCCAGGAAATTCCAGGATTTATAGGGCTAATTAGGAGGTTTGCCATGTACTAAAATACCCAGTGATAAAGGTGGCTCACTCTTGAGAAGGCAGAGGTCCCCCAAAGCCAGGTGCACAGGCAGTAGCCCCCTCCTCTCCCACTTATTCCTTAGGGACTCGGATGCCTGTCCTCTGACAACAGACATGTCCTTAGCCAGGCAGTGGTTCTGACTTAGAGGCCCTAGAGGAACGACTCTCTATAAGAACCTTAATATGACCTTGTTACACGCTGTAGGCGTGAAGAATGGCTGGCGGAGCAGCTCATTGGCTGTTTGTTGCTGTTAACTGTGGGGATTTACCCGGCTGTGTAGACAACACAGCTCCCAAAATGTTTCTAGCTTGATGGCTTTTGACTCAGTTTTGATCATGGTTTTGACTTGAAAATGATGTTTTCGTACTTAATGTTCTTGGAAACGAGATAAAACAAATGCTTTTCCTAATCCCAGCCCTCCTTTCTGACCACCACTCCCGGAAATCTAACTCAGTAATTTCTGTTTTGATTTCAAATTAATATCTGTATTATTTTGACAGAACAGAGGACCTATTTTGGGTCATGTTTGTAAAGTTTGTTTATTTCTAAATTTAATTTGTTCTTGTCTTGAGGTACCAGGGAACGAACCAAGAGCTTCGTGCATGCTGGGCCTATGTCCTACCGCAGAGATGTGTTCCCAACCCTTCAAGTGGTTGTTCATTGTTGTGTGGACACTTGGCTTATTTTTAACTCAAATACATTTTGCTCAATTGCAGGGTTAATCTTCTTTCATAGCTTCAAAGGCATGATTTAACCATGGCTACAGTTTACGCCCGGGCCTGGTTTAGCCATGGCTACAGTTCACGTCCAGGCCTGGTTTAGCCATGACTACAGTTCACGTCCAGGCCTGGTTTAGCCATGCCTACAGTTCACACCCAGGTTTAACCATAAGCTACAGTTCACATCCAGGCCTGGGAAAGTGGCATAATTTACCTGGAATTCATACTGTACAGTTCACGTCAAGTTAGGACTCTGGGCCTAAAACAACCATATAGATTGGGGAACAGAAAAATCTGACACTCCAGGCTGGTGGAGTTTCTTCAGCTTTCCCTCCAGGTGCCACCATGGAAGAGGGCGTGGAGCAGCGGCTCACAGATGGGTCCTGGGTGGGCACATGCTGCTGTGGGCACTCAGTTATATAAGGCATGGACTCACTAAGCTAAGTTCCCACGGATGTCGTCAGAAAAGCATTGCCACAGTGTTTCCTGTGTGTCGTAATATTTTTACTGTTGTTTTACATCATGTATATCTGTGTGTGTGTCATGGGTGTGGGTTTGTGCACATGAGTGCAGACCCGGAGGCCGAGAAAGGGCAACCTGAGTTCTGAGAATTGAATTCAGACCCTCTGGAAGAGTGTACTGAACCCCTCAGCCTTCTCTCTAGCTCTGTCTTCTTAGCAACTGTCCCTCGACGGTGGGTGCTGCCTCATGCATCTGCCCCGTGCATGGGCGATGAGCGCATGGCTTACGTGGAGGTGTCAGCTGGCCGCAGTGCGCTGTGAGGGAAGCCAGGAGCTGTAAGGTTGGTTGGGCAGTGACCCGGCACCATCCTGTGTTCAGTCGCTCAGGTGTGCAAAGCACATGCTGCTCACGTGGGAAATGGCCAGGAAAGAGCAAAAGTCTCAGCGGAGTTGGGCCGTGGAGGAAGATAAGTGCCTATAAAACCATGTGTTGCTCGGCAGTGTGGAGGCTGCCTGTCCTTCAGGGTGCCGAGGTGCGGCGTGGGCAAGGTTTGTGGACAGACACCGTGTGCTTCAAAGGGATATTGATCAGGGGCAGCAGGAGTCTGTTTTAGGATCTGGGCAGCAGTGCGCTGGTCGGGAGGGCTGCTCCCAGCTGCCAGCATTCCTAGGCCTTCAGCTGGGACTGCTGTTTAAGCTGGTATCTGGCTCTGTGTTTCCAGTACAAACTGCTTGTTTCAGAGAAGTGTTAGATTGTACTTTTCTAATAAAGAACTTTCCATCAGCAGGACAATTCTGTCTAGTATTTTGTAACATGACGGCCGGCTTGTTGGGATATCTGTCCCTCCTGGCACCCCACAACCGGCAAGTCCCAAAGAAAATCAATCACACAGAGATCTCCATAAGATTATAAACTGATTGGCCCATTAGATCAGGCTACTTATTAGTTCTTATGACTTATCTTAACCCATTATTCTTATCTACATTAGCCACACGGCTCAGTATCTTTCTCAGCTGGGCAGTTTACATCCGGCCTCTTCAGTGGTCTGCGCAGGAGTCGCAGAGGAACCTTCCTGCTTCCCAGAATTCTCCTGTTCTCTTGCATCACCTCTACTTCCTGTCTGGTTTTCCCGCCTATACTTCCTGCCTGGCCAATCAGCGTTTTATTAAAATACATGAATGACAGAATACAGATAATTCTCCCACACCAGTATTTTCCTTGCTAGGTTTAAGGAAGTCTGATTCTTATTCTGTTTCTCTCTTTTCCGTTACCCTCCCCCATCCCCTCCCTCCTTCCCCCCCTACTTGTTTTTGTCTTCTTTTCCACCTCTTCTTCCTCTTCTCCCCCCCTCCTCGTCCTCCTCTCTCTGTCTCCCTTTTACTCTCTCCCCTTCGGTCTTGTTAGTCTCTCTCTCCCTCCCTATTTCCAGCTCTTTCTTTTATCTCTCTCCCCCATCTCATCTCCTTTCTTCATCTTCCATCTCTTCTTCCTCCTCTCTCTTCTTTCTTCTGTCTCCTATACTCACCCTTGTTTCACCTCCTCTCCCCTCCTCTCTCCTCCCCTTCCCTTCTCTTCTCCCTCTTCCCCTCCTCTCCTCTTCCCCTCCCCTCCTCTTTCCTCTCCCCTCTTCCCCTTTTCTCTGTCCTTTCCTTCCATCTGTCCCCCTTCTCTCTCCCATCCTTCCTTCCCATCTTTAGATTTATAACACATCTTCTGGTGCCTGTCATGTCTGACAGGAATCCATGCATACGTGTTTCTTGATTGAGCAGCTCTACATATGCCCTTTCACAAGATATCATAAGGAAATGCTGCCCCCCACTCCACACTCCTTTTCCGTCTGCTTCTTGTTGGATGTGTTACTGGTTTCCATGTCTTTGATCTGTGATATTTGCATTCCAACTTGGAATAGAATTAATTCTTCTCCGTTGGAACTTATAAATTGTGATGTGTAAATGTGTAACTATTTGCAACAGAAGTGAGGTCTGTGGAATAGAATTTTTTCTACGGAAAAGGCTCCCTAGCTCAGGTGTCATGAGAAATCACCCTCTGTTCCCAGCTGTTCTCCTACTGAAGCTCAGGCTGAGTTGCTATAGTTTCTTCTGTTCATTTGACATTTTCTTGAATTCTTTTCTCTTTTACGGTGTATTTTGTGCACAGGAGTTTCGGAGAAAAGTTTCTCAGGCGTCTATTCTGGAATGTTCTTATTGGGGAATCACATTTGAGATTCAGTCGTATACAGGCAATCGCTCTCAAATCCTTCCGTCCATGGACAGTCCATGCCACCCTTCTGCCGTCCAGCCCTGCAACAGGAATTCAGCGCCAGCCTGAGCTTTGTGGGGATCTCCTCTCCCTCAGCATCCTTAAGCTTTTTATGCTAACCTGGCACCGTATTCATGTGATCCATCACAAGTTGACGTTCTTAGTGGCTTCATAGAGCAGAGACATATGGCTTACAGTACTGGAGGATCATGGTCTCACAGCTGGGTGTTGGTGACTCCAGGCTCTCCACACGGTTGGGTGTTGGTGGCACCAGGCTCTCCACACGGTTGGGTGTTTGTGACACCAGGCTCTCCACATGGTCGGGTGTTCATGACACCAGGCTCTCCACACAGTCAGGTGTTGGTGGCACCAGGCTCACCACATGGTTGGGTGTTGGTGACTCCAGGCTCTCCACACAGTCGGGTGTTGGTGACTTCAGGTTCTCCACATGATCGGGTGTTGGTGACTCCAGGCTCTCCACATGATCGGGTGTTGGTGACTCCAGGCTCTCCACACAGTCGGGTGTTGGTGACTCCAGGCTCTCCACATGATCGGGTGTTGGTGACTCCAGGCTCTCCACACAGTTGGGTGTTGGTGACTCCAGGCTCTCCACACAGTCGGGTGTTGGTGACTTCAGGCTCTCCACATGGTCGGGTGTTGGTGGCACCAGGATCTTCCAGAAACTCCAGGCAATGGCTGGCCCTGGCCTTTCTGTTAGTTTTGCTGTTTGCTGACGGCTGTTGGCACCGCTGGCTTGTAGCTCCTATCTTAGTCTCTCTTTTACCTTCACTTGGCGTTTCTCTGTCTGTGTCTCTTTTTACTCTCTGATATGGAACAGGGCAAAGCCTAATTCAGGATGACCTTCATCTTGATGATACATATAAATACCCTATAGCAAAATGAGGTCACATTTCTAGGTGCTGACAACTCAGATATCAAAGTTTGCTTTTGGGGATACAGTTTGACCCTTGGCAACATTCTACAGTTCCACCAGAGTGTGACTTTTATGCTTTTTTTTAAGCCCATTAACAACCGCTTGGTTCTTTATTCAGAGACTTAACACCCTGCTTCAGAAACCAAAAAATTCTCTTTAAAAAGTTTATTTTGATTTTTATGTGTACATCTGCTTTTCTGTATGTGCATCACAGGCATGCAATGCCTTAAGTGGCCAGAAGAGGGTGTCAGATTCACAGGAAGGGGAGTTAGAGGCAGCTGAACCATGTGGCTGCTGGGAACCAAATCCCGGCCAGCAAGATCAGCCAGTGCTCTTAACCACTGAGCCATCCCTCCAGTCTCTCATTAGTTTATAATTCTTTACAACAAATGTGTCTTTTACTTCCTTTTGTAACTTTCATTTGTCAGGTCTATATCTTCCTGGATTGGCTCTCCCTATTTCATAATCTCTTTATTTTCCCCTTTAGTCTTTAATGCTTTATGTTCTAGACGATTCTGTGACTTCCTTTTCCAGCTGACTGCTTTTGTTCCCATCCTTTTCTTTTTCAGTTAGTCTTTGAAAGATTTATTTTTACAATCATATTTTAACTTCTAAGATCTTCTTTCTCTCTTTAAAAGTTTTTAGGTGTGGCATCTACTCAAATTTTATAGGGACAATAATTAGAATTCAGTATTGCTTGTTTTTCCCTGAATCATCTGTTTTCACCGGAGGTCATTGTTCTTAGTACTAATGGTTTTATTTGTAATCCCAGGGACTTTGTGTAGCCATGGGTAATGACTGACATGGGGGGGTGGCAGTTTGAAAGGTCTATTCCTGGCCTATAGTCCTTGCAGAAATAAGAAACGTTGACATGGAATTCTATGAGAAGATCTGGACAAATGACATGGGAACTTCCCTTTGTGTTCATGCATCCATGCATGTGTGTGCACATGTGTGTGCATTCATTAGACAGGCAGGGAACAACAGTGGGTGTTAAAGGGGGATTTGCTTGGTGCCTGGAGTCTCCATGTATTTCCCCCTCTGCTGGAGCTGCCCCCTTGTACCTCTTCACATACCCTTTGTCTGATGATCTCTGGGGTCATGTCGAGCTCTGTCCTGCTTCTCTGCAAGTCTTCACTATTGGCACCCTACAGTTAGGAATCCTTCTCTGCAAGTCTGCACCATTGGCACCCTACAGTTAGGAACCCTTCTCTGCAAGTCTGCACCATTGGCACCCTACAGATAGAGACTCTTCTTTCTTAAGAGGAGTTTTTATGTTTCTCTAACTTTTCTTTGGATGAAAACAGCTACATCAGACTTCTTAGTTTTCTAATCAGAGGAAGAGGGCCTTCCTCTCCCATGATTCAGGCAGCTTCTTGAGTCGCTCAGGTGACCCCAGTGACCCCAAGGCCAGTCTTTCATGGGCCAGTTTTTGTCCAGTGGTCTGGTTGCCTCTTTACTCAGTCCAGCAGAAATGCCATAACCCTTCCATTTTTTTATGACAAGCATTCTGATTGCTCAGCATTATCAAGACGTAAGTCTGTTACAATGCATATGTCGGTGGGTCTTAGGAAAAAAAGACAGGTACCACATGCCATCCTCCAAGAAAGCTCTCTTATATCCTTTAACCTTTTCACTATTTCTGCTGTCAGATACTTGATCATATGCAGCATTGTGGGCACACACCCACACACGTAAACACACACATACACCCTCTAATTGAGCTAATAGCTTGGCAGGACTTGGCTGTGTGTTTTCTGTCTGAGTTTTTATTTTCTTTGGCATCTGGGAAGGTAAAGATCTCCATGCCTGTTAGGGTGCTTTCTGTATTGGTGTGGAAATGGAGTCCATCTCACACATTAATCACAAGAAATCAAACAGGATCTTGAAGGTTCAGCGGCCGCACATTATTAATTGGTCTGAAGAACTAAAATAATTTCAGCAGCTTTTTTCACCTGAAAGCAAACTAAACGATTGCTGGGCAAAGTTTAAAGATTTAGGCTTTTCTTCTATTTTTTTTAAAAAAATTCTTCCGCGTTTGTTAGTGAGTTTTGCTCATGTTTAAAATCTTTAGCCTAATTGAGAGAGACATGCTTCCCACCTTTTTTTCTTTTTCTTTCAGCCAAGAATCGAGGGATTGCAATCCCCGTCGACTTGGACGGCCAGGTGAACACACTCTTCATGAAGAACCATTCAAGTACGGTGCAGAGAGCGGCCATGGGCTGGAGGCTCTCAGCCCGCTCTGGGCCTCGCTTCAAGGAAGCTCTCGGAGGGCCAGCGTGGGATTACAGGAATATTATTGAGAAGTTACAGGTACAACGAGAACATGAAGCGATATTAATATTTCCTAGCTTCTCTATTCCTAAAATGTGTCATATAATACAGCCTCTTTTTTTGAGACAGGGTTTCTCTGTGTAGCCCTGGCCAACCTGGAACTCGCTTTGTAAACCAGGTTGGCCTTGAATGCACAGAGGTCCTCCTGCCTCTCCTCCCTAGTGCTGGGATTGAAGGTGTGCACCACTACTACCCAGCGTTATATAGAATACAATATGGTTGAAAATATCAAATTCTTACTGGGGCAAAGCTTTCTTCCATAGCTCTTTGCCACCACCTACTCTTTAGTAGTTTCTGAATAGATTGTCCTGACTTACTTTTTAGCAAGTTATATACCAATATATTCTGATAGTTTCTTAGTGAGTAGTGACCCTTGATCTCAAGATAATTATGATGTCAATAATAAAATTAGTAAAACACCTTACTATAGATGATACATGCAATAAATTAAGTTTTTATAATATTGACTCAGTTTATCTTCCAATGTTCACTTCTATCCCAATCTCACCAGGTCCTTTTGCAAGTCTTCATCCATGGTCTGGTCTGTATGTTTAGGCCTAGTGTGCATTTGACCCATGGCTTTCATTTTCTGGTGCTGCCACATCAAAACACCACAGGCAGGATGCTTTAAGAAACAGAAACACATTCTTTTAGGATTCTAGAGGTAGAAGTCCCAGATCTAGGAAACAGTGGCTTGTTTTTCTCTGAGACTTCCGTCCCCGACTGTGACTGGCTGGCTTCTCATGTGGCTTTGGTCTGTGCAGCTGTACACCTGTGTCCCAATTTCTGTCCCTTATGTGACCACGACTTCGTCATTTTGGATAAACACTGTGGCTCATATGAACCCATTTTATCCTCGTGCTGTAATGAATGAATGAAACCAGAGTGTGCTAACGTGTAAACAGCAAACATTTGGTGGTGTGGGAAACTGGGGTCCATCTTGGATGGAACTCCCACATTGCCATCCGGTTAATGTTCTTACGTGTGACGTCTTGAAAGGTACTCGTGTGACTGCTCTGTGTCTGTCTTAGGACGTCGTGGCCGTGTGTCACGTCTGGAAAGGCACTCGTGTGAACCACTCTGTATCTGTCTTAGGATGTCGTGGCCGTGTATCACGTCTGGAAAGGCACTCGTGTGAACCACTCTGTATCTGTCTTAGGATGTCGTGGCCGTGTGTCACGTCTGGAAAGGCACTCGTGTGACTGCTCTGTGTCTGTCTTAGGACGTCGTGGCCACGTGTCATGTCTGGAAAGGAACTCGTGTGATGACCACTCTGTGTCTGTCTTAGAATGTCGTGGCCGTGTGTCACGTCTGGAAAGGCACTCGTGTGACTGCTCTGTGTCTGTCTTAGGACGTCGTGGCCTCCCTGGAGCAGCAGTTCAGCCCCATGATGCAGGCCGAGTTCTCCGTGCTCGTGGATGTGCTGTACAGTCCGGAGCTGCTCTTCCCAGAGGGAAGCGACGCCAGGATAAGATGTGGAGCCTTCATGTCCAAGTAAATGAAGCCAGACCAGGGATGGTGCTGGCGGAGAAGAGGGAGGGCCTCTAGCGGTCTGCTTTTCACCCTCCTACTGGGTCACAAATCCAGAGCCCCCACCCTCTGAACCTTTCCAGAAAACCCCACTGTACAGATGAGCCACACATAGTCACATAAATTAAAATTGAGACGGATTAAAAAGAGATAAGAACTCACCCCTCAGATTACATCTCTGATACTCTGTGGCTGTAAGAGGCTAATGTCTACCCATTGTAAACCACAGACAGGATGTTGCTGTTAGTGCAGAGTCCTGCTGGCCAGCAGAGGTCTAGACTGTGCTCGTGGGGGGATGGGAGTAAGTTGACTCAAGGAGCTGAAATCCATCAGTTCCCCTGGAAAATGGAGGCACACAGCATTAGAGAAACCAGAAGAAAAGAAGTGAGGTGATTTGGCAGATCACACCCCAGGCAGAGGGAAGGGTTGCCCCACTGCTTCAGAGGCTAAGGCTCTTGCGATGTTATAACTAATTCACGGCTTACCCCACCCCTTCTGTTTGGGACCAGCCTCGACAAAAATACTTCTCACCAGGGTAAGGCCATGGGTATTATGATAAAAATAAAATGCTGCCAATTGCTGAGGAGCATAGTGGGCAGCAGACCACAAGGGGCAGTGAGTCCCAGGCAGGGAGCTGCTAGGCGGGTGAGAGACAGAGACAAATGGGCATGCCATGCAGAGAAAGTGAGTATTTATTTATCAAATGTTATGATAAGACACTGCAGGTCCCTGAGTGGCTGCAGCAGATCCCAGGCAGGGAGCCGCAGGTGAGAGACCTCATGGCAACCAGGAGGAACCGCAGCCACTGGAGTTGGGGGGTGGAGTGGTGAGAGACCTGTTAGGAGGCACTCCATGCTGAGTGAGTTTGGATATATATTTAGTGGGTTATGGAAGGGAAGGGAAAAGAGGGAAGAGGAGAAGAGAGAAGAGCAGAAAGAGGAAGAGAGAGAGAGAAAAAGAAAGAAAGAGAGAGAGAGCGAAGGTGGGGAAAGGGAGATGTGGGGAGAAGGGTTGGGGGAGAGAGAGAGAGAGAGAGAGAGAGAGAGAGAGAGAGAGAGAGAGAGAAAGGAAGGGACTCAGGGGCTCAGGCTGGAAGTGGAAGGAAGATCTGCCTGCCTCAGCAGGGGAGGGAATGGGCGGGGCTTGTCTCTTAACGAGACATGACAGACCATTACAGTGGGGATTAGAAATATAGTAAAGAATATGAAGACGTGAATGAAAATAATAAAACGCAGAAACATATAGGATAGTATCAGGAATTCCAGTGAGTACTGAAAATTCACCCGTTTGCATTTAATTTTCAACTGCTTAAAATACTCCTGACCCCAAGAGGTAAGAGTAAGACAAAAGACTACATTAACATGATACAAGGAAATGAACAGACCAATTGAAAGTCGTGGGCTACATTCTCAGTTAAACAATCTGTTGCTAGAACAAAACAAATCACACTCACACCCTAGGCCAAAATGTTCTGTAGGCAAACCCCTCCCTGGGTGCAATTCCAAGTTATCTCCTTAAGGGAACTGGAACTTAGTTGGATCCTTAGTCTTTTGTTTGAGGTAGAAACAGATCTACTTCTCTATTCCTGGAGCACAAGGTCTGGCTATTAGCCACACCTGTTGACAATAACTTTGAGAGAGCAGAACTCTCTGATTTACAACTAAGTGGGACCTTTGTCTTCTGGAGAAGCACAATAACCTTGAAGGAACAAGTCTCAAACTTGGTAATAGGATCACATTTCAGGCCTCCACACCCTTCCAAGAGTTTCATTTGCAAGCATAGCTGGAGATCTAGAACTCCGTGTTGCTACTAGCCATATTGGGTCTGCTGTGCAGAGCACAGCAACGAAGGCCCAGCAAACGCTGCAGCGGTTTCCTCCTTCCTGGGGTCTACAGGAGTGGGCGGGGACAGCCTCAGGAAAGGACAAGGATGCAGCTTAGTCACACAGTAGGATGAGAGAATAGGTCAGTGGGGGCATTCAGTCACCGTCTGGGTCTACTCTTAGGGAAGAGAATATGTAAGAGAATCTGTGTTCTTCAGACCTTGGAATGAAGATCCACTGATAGATTTCAAATGTTCACAGGCAGAGGCTAATATAAAAATATGGCTTAGAAAACAATGTAAAGAGCGGAAGTCTGTCTCACACAGTAAGGGGAATTTCTGGAACAGTGTGTGCACATGCCAGAATCCCCCCATGATGTCAGACCCATGCTCAAGACTCTTCAGTGCAGCACTCTGGCCCCTTCTTGACCACTCATCATTTTGTGGACATGGCTGTCAGCCTCCCATGGCCACACTTTGTCTATGCTGCCTCCTGGTCAGGCTTGCCTTCTTGACCACCCCTCCCCCGATCGCTTCAAGTACTGTCTCTTTAAGGCTGCCTTCTCTGACCAGCTTTAGGAAATTCCCACAACAGAATGATGTTGCATGAGGAGGGTGGCCTTTTGTTTGTCCCAGCCACCCGGCTAGCTTACACCCAAAATAACCACACAGAAATTGTGTTAATTAAATCACTGCCTGGCTCATTATCTCTAGCCTCTTATTGACTAACTCTCACATCTTGATTTAACCCATTTCTATTAATCTGTATGTCACCACAAGGTCGTGGCTTACTGGGAAAGACTCAGCATGTCTGATTCTGGCGGCTCCATGGCAGTTCTCTCATTCTGCTTCCTTTCTCCCAGAATTCAGTTCTGTCTCCTCTGCCTAGCTAAGTTCTGCCCTATCAGCTAAGTCAAGGCAGTTTCTTTATTCATTATCCAATGAGAACAACACACAAACAGAAGGAACTCCCACACCAGAATAAAGCTTTTCTTTGGTCTCGTTTATTGACTTTTGCCAGTGCCTCTGCTTAAATTGTAGCAGCATTCAGATGGCTGTGTGCAGCCCGCTGCATTTGGGGACTCTGTCCCGAAGCCCCTGAGATTGTCCAATGGCAACACTTGCAGTGGTTTGGTCTTGGAAACCTCTTTCCAAGTGTCCTCACTAGGACTGTGTAACTGGGAGCCCGCTGTGCCATCTGTCTGAGCCTCCTTTCTCCTCAGCAGTCATGTAGCCTGACTCTGACTTGTGGAGGGCATGAGCAGTGGACATTAGCTGGGCCCTAGCTAGAGGGAGTGATGTCTCAGTTGCATCCCACGGCACTCGTTCTAAATGGAGAGTTATGTCCCATAGCTCTTGCCGTGTCAAGGGGAACTGTAATCCCCTTCAGTCTCAGGGTCAGTGAAGCATCAGTTTCTGCACAACCCGACCTATGGGGACTGAGTTACATGTCCTGATTATTAATGTTACACTCAGTACCGACTCCTGGGATAGCTGCACTTACGGTACAGACAATCCTAGAAGGTTCTAGAACCCCACTGCATGCTTCACCACCGTAGGAGAAAGAGCACGTTCCTGTCTGTTTTACAGCAATGTTCGAGCTGTCACGATGCCAATCACAGCAACTTCTCAAGTCTGCCGAGCAATATATCATATGTGGTAGACTGAGAGAATGGGGGAAGGCTCACTACACTGTGATATCAGCTGAATCTGTGATGTTATAATTGATGTGCTACAATGCATGGGAAATAATAAATGGCGGGGTGGCGCAGACTGCCGTAAATCTTTTTATATTAGCAAAGTGATGGGAAGGAGAATGTTAGCGTTTCCCTGTTTCTCAGAGTCGCACACACGCTGAAGAGCATGGAGTCTGAGCAGCCCTGACATAAACACCTCAGCAAAGTCTGTAAACGGATGCATAGTTTTGAGACATTATGTATCTGATTTACTTTGTGCCCTCAGCCCTACTCCCCATTCCCAGGTAGCATATTGTATATATTTTGGTGAGAAACTGGTGTCCCTTTTAAGGGTTCGTGTTTTGCTTTCAGGCTGATCAATCACACAAAGAAACTGATGGAGAAAGAAGAGAAACTGTGCATTAAAATCCTCCAGACGTTACGGGAGATGCTGGAGAAGAAGGACAGCTTCGTGGAAGAGGTATTTCACTTTCAGCACTTGAAAATAGGCTTTCTTTCTTTCTTTTTTGTATTTGAAACAAAGTAAAATTTCCAGGACAGGTAACTATGTATTGCCATGGGCCATTCTCCAAGTGCTTCTTATCGATTGTATAATAACCGGGTGTTATTCATGTTAGCCACATGATCGCATCTTTGTGGCATTTCCTTTCCTGTCCTGTGTTGAACGACTCAGGTTGCACTGGCCTGAACGTTTGTCTTACTCATGGCACTGCTGTCTGTCTTGGATGTCATTGACAGACTATTGGACTGAAAGACTTCCTTCACGGTCCTGGGATTGAACTCAGGTTCTCTGCGTGCAGGTGCGCTGCCACCAAGCTCCACCCCCCAGTCTCCAGATGGTCTTGTGAGGTGATGAGTGATTGAGGTGCATTGTTTAGACTTCATTTAAGGTGGAGCAGCTTGGAGAGGGTGTCTGTACATGTTGGCGTGCGTTTTAATTAGGATTATGCCATGTTATTTTGATATTATTATAAGATAATGTTATTGTTTTAAATAAAGTGAATAGTTGGTTTTGATTCTTAGCTGTATTAACAGATGCACAGCTGTATTTAGAGAAATATCGGCTTATAGATTGCCAGTCCGTTCTAAAATGGACAGTTCAGGGGCCCATTAAGTGGTAGCCAGTGTTCTAATACCCACAGGGAGAGGCATACATATAAAATACAAATCTTGAGAAGTTTCTTTTCTTTCTTTTCTTTTCTTTTTGAAGGCTAGCTACCTATTCTTTGCTAAGCATCAAATCAATTTTCTACAGAAGTGTCTTGGTGTATTTGTGGAGTATTTCCAAAAATGCTAATCGTCTGATATCTTAAAACTGTAAAGGTTTAATTGTTGTTAGTAGATACATGTGTTGTCTAATTCCAGAAAGTCTGTGGTGATTGAATCTTGTTTTCTTAGCACATCCTGTGAAAAAGAAATGGAGTGGAATGTTGGTGGTCATCAGGAAGGGCTTTGACTCCAAACATTGCATCAGAGGGGACTGGAGACCTGACTCTGTCCAAACCCTGCCTCAGAGGGGCTGGAGGCATAGCTCTATTCAAACCCTGCCTCAGAGGGGCTGGTGACCTGACTCTCTCCAAACCCTGCATCAGAGGGGGCTGGAGGCATGGCTTTGTCCAATCCTGCATCAGAGGGGCTGGTGACGTGGTGCTGTTGCTGTTATTCTTGCCACCCTAGTGCCAGCACCTGAGTTCAGCTCCCAGAATCAGTGTGAGAAGCTGGGCATAGAGGCAAGCATTTGTAATCTCAGACCTGGGGGTGCAGAGGGTCTGTTGGACTTCCTGGTCAGGCAGCCAGGCCTCCTGGGTGAGAGACTCTGCTCAAAACAGACATGGCTGGAAGCAGAGGCGCGCGCCCCGTTAGAATCAAGTGTTTGCTAATCCAAATGCCTTCTGCTTTAGTTCCACTGTCTGAACTATATTTGGATAACAAATAACTAAGATAAATGTGGTCAGTGTAATTTTTAGCAAATGGTTTTTGACACAAGATTGAAGGAAACCTTACACTCTTTAGTGTAAGTTATGGGTCTCAGGATCTGTAGCTCTACTCCTGTGACCCCTCAATGCGCGACTGCTGCTTAGCCAATTTCATGGGTGCACGAGGGTCCCCAAGTAGAACAATTAAGTAAACATAGTTTTTGTGACAAGCTTCCCAGTTTGACACAACAGATCAATACTGAGTGCGCTCAAAGAAAGGAGGAACATGGGGATTCTGCTCTCAGTAGGCGAGTGTTTTAGCTGCTCGCTCTAAAATTAATCATCCATTCTTCCTACTCACTCCCCTCACTGCCCTAGTTCAGCCTCCCTTCCTCCCCTCCCTCCCTTCCTCCCTCTCCCTCCTTCTCTCCTTCTTTTCCTCCCTCCCTCCCTCCCTCCCATCTTTCCTTTTTCTAGAAAGTCCAAGTGGTTCACACACACTCAAACACGCATGGACATAGTTATGCCTACAACACACATTAAAAAATAAAAGAATGTAGGGGCTGGAGAGATGGTTCAGCAGTTAAGAGCACTGGCTCCTCTCCCAAAGGACCCAGGCTCGATTCCAGCACTCACATAACAGCTCACAACTGTCTATAACTGCAGGAAATCCAAAGCTCTGTTCAAGCCTCTGAGGGTACCAGGCACACACGCATGGTCACAGACACACATACAGACAAAACAGCCATGGAGACATTAAAAAGAAAAAAAGAACACTCCACATGTCCTAGTTTGGTGCTGTGATTTTTTTTTTTTTTAAAATTTATGCCCTGGCAGTGCTGAAGCATGCATGGGCATCCCATATATGGTGGTTCTGCTGAACTGGTCTGCTCAATTGAAAGGCATTTGTTAGTCTTATAAATTAGTTTAAAACGAACGGCCACACTATTTGATGAATTATCACCTCTCCTAATATGAGGTCTTTCCTATAGGGACCGTTTTCATTCACACCACTGCAGACCACTGAAGTCTTCCCATCAGTCTGTCTTCCTGTTCTTGCCCCGTGTCTCAGTTGTCACACTTTCTACATGAGAATCCCATCTCCCTCTTACAAGACCTGTGGTTATATTGGAAACACTTGGAAATTCTGCTATACCCTGCCCCAAGCTAGAATTTCTACCTTAATTTTATATGTAAAATGTCATGGTTCCAGGTTCTTTAACAAGACAGATCACAAACCATGGACATGTTTGGGCAATGATCCAGCCCTCCACACAGTGTGCACATGCTCACATATGTGTGTAGCTCAGGGGAACCTTCATTTTTTGTGTGTAGGGTGTGTAGGTTCAAAGCTAAATAAAGACTTCCTTGAGACGTCTGTGGTCCAGAAGAGCCCTGTAGAATGGGAGGATGGGGTGGAGATGGGTAGCTGTCTGTAGTGTCAAGTCAGGAGCCAAGATGCTTAGGCTAGGGTACTGACTTTCTTCTCTCTTTCCTTCTTAGTACAAAGGAGATGGCAATGCCACCTGTGAGCCCGGGTGGAGTCTTAAATAAAACAGTGCATGCAAAGGGACTGATGGAGGGTAACCTTTTAAAAAAGCTAGTTACTATTACTTTTTAAAAACCAGTGCCGAAGAGCACACTAGAGCTAGCATGCCATTTCAGCATGGGTTGTAGTCTCTGTAATCTCATGGTCTGATTTCTCAGATAATGCAGTTAAATGAGATGAAAAGTTCTCCAATCGTATTCCTGATTAAAAGCTCATCCAAGTGTGGGAGCGCCAAGCGCTTATCCAGCGAACTGCTAAAGGAACCCTGGATGACTTCAGTCCTAGACGAAGCCAGAGCAGAGGGGCTTTGAAGATGGAATTTTTGCAGACATTCAGTTAGGCTCAGGGTTCCCCCGAGTCCTCTGGGCTGAGCTGTTTTCAGCCAGAGCCTTAGACATAACCACTCTAAGCAGTGTGCTGTCTGAGGCCACTGTCCACAGCCCCTTGTGGCAGCATGGCATTGGACAAACAGCCCAGTGACTGATGCTTTGATCTTTCCAGAGACCTGGCTGGGCAGATGGGACACAGAGAGCGGGCGGAAGCTTCTGGATTTACAGCTTTCTATCTAGGAGTGATTTATTTCGGGGAAAATTCTGTAAGAAATTATGTCTTGGGTTATTTTGAAGACATCTTCCCCACCTTTTAACTCTAAAATTTACTGCCACTTGAATAAACAATAATTGATTCTTTTCTTCATCAGAATCATGCCAAGTCCCTTAGCTCCTGCCTCAGATGCCTCCAGTCCCCACCCTCACCCTTCACATAAACTTACAACTAACTCTGCTAGTAGGAATGTGTTTGCTGGGTGCTGGTGGTGTACACCGTTAGTCCCAGCTCTCAGGAGGCAGTGACAGGCAGATCTATAGGAGTTCGAGACCAGCCTGGCCTAGAGAGTGCGTTCCAGGACAGTCAAGGCTACACACAGAGAAACCCTGTCAAAAAAAAAAAAAGTGCAACCAGTCACTTCCTTGCATGCCCTTGGCCTTTGTAACAGGCAGATAAAATATATTTTGGAAAGAATGCAGTGGAGAGCGCCATGCCTTAAAAACATTATACCTGTTTTGTAAAGATGAATAAATACCAGTTTTAGTACTAGCTACATCTGGAGACATTTCTGTTCTTAGTAAATATCTTTAAGAGGTGAAGATAAAATTGTTCTGCAAATATTCTTGTATTTTAAACCAGTACCCTGCAAACCTGCAAGTCAGAGACGTGTATACATGTATGTGTGTATAGATACACACGTGTGTGCACTGTGCCTGTGTGTTGTTTTAGCATGGTGTTAGATGTCTACAAGTGTGATCGTGCACTGACATTTGCACATAGGTGACTGACTTTAGACACAGAATGGGCACAGTGTTCCGCCTCAGTTTGTGTTTTATTTTCTGATCTGGACAAAATGATTGTCAAATGGGTTAAAGGCTCTGGGACTTTTATAAATGTTTTCTTTCCAGTTCCTGCACTTGCGGGGCTAGAAACGCAGTGACTTCGTCTAATTGCTCTGCTCTGTACTGAAGAGACTCCAAGTCCTTTACACCTTGGTGTTGCTCTCTTCCATTTCAAAACCTGAGACGTAACAACCTCCCTGTCTTGAGGTTTTCTGAAGTACATTCTGAGTGGTGGAGATCTACAGCCGGAGGACGTAATAAACACCTTGCCTGTACTCAGACCGCTTCCCATTGTCCCTGCAAGCTGCTGAGGTGGTACCCCATTTAGAGAAAACTGGGGTTCTGGTTAACTAATTAAACTTCAGAAGGCAAAATCAAAAGTAAAAACAGAAAAATCAAACTCAAAGAAAGGGCAAGAGAATAAACAGGAAAAAGAGGAACAAATGAATCATTGAATTATTACAGACATCATTTCTGTCTAAGTCTAACACAAACTCTTCTCCAGAGCATGACACGTGACCACTTTAGCTTCAGTTTGTTCTTTTGTAAATTTAATTAGCTGGTTGATTTGATTCAGGGGTTCACTGTGTAGCTCTGGCTATGCTGGAGCTCCATGTGTAGACTAAGCTAGCCTTGAATTCACAGGGATCTGCCTGCTTCTGCTTCTGCCTTCCCACTGCTGGCACTGAAGGCATATGCCACTACACACAGCTTTGCTGTTTTATAATCACGGTGGCATTTATGGTGTCATGATTTACCTGGTTTTGAACCTTGCTCTAGGATGCCTGGAGTGTGATCCCTTTAGTGTGGGTGCTGAGGGACCTGTTGAGAAGGGGCCAGACTCGCCGCACAAGCTGAAGCCTTGTGCAGTCCCTGCAGAGCTGAGATCGGCAAAGTTCTGCACCCCCTCTGCCTCCCCTGTCCCCACCCACTGCTCTCCACTCGCATGCCACGCCCTGCTGGGCTCTTTGAGGGCAGACTACTGATCTTCACTGCCCAGCTTCCAGGGTTTAGCGCTTTGCCCCCCACACAGCCGATGCCCAGTGGTGGCCTAACACACTGTAGATATAAGGATGACCCCAGCCTTTGCCTGCTCCAGCTGAGAAGTAGATGTTTGAGGCTTCGCTTGAAATTCTGCTTTGCATATCTTTGTGCTCCTAGAAGGGGCAGGTTTTGTGGACTTCACACACCTACAAAGTCAGACTGGCTGCTGAGAACTTCAGCACAGAAGGCCAACGAGGAAGCGGGGTTACCCAAAGGACGGTGTTTGGTGAGCTGTTGTAGTGTGCACATGGTGTGTGGCCTGGGAAGCATGAAAGAAGATGGGACACTGTGCCCAGAGCCAATGGGAGAAGTGGGAGAAAGGTAGGAAGCTGGGTTTGAAGGGCAGCAGTGAGGAGGAGGAGGAGGAGGAGAAAGAGGGTGTCCCTCCTACACCTGCGCCCAGCCTTGAGGAGAATGTGCCTGGAGAGAATGTGTTACAGACCCAGTTCATGAACAGAGGAGACTCAGCCTGGAGGCTCTGAGCCTGTAGAAATCCCTCTGCAAAACCAGGGGCCCTGGGGTTATAGAACAGAGACACTGGGTCAGACTAGCTAGCTACAGCCACCCTCACTCTGACCACAGACAGTGTCGGAACCCTAGCGACAGAACATGGGGTAGATCTGGTCTTGCAACAGTTTGGAGAAGGAACAGAGAGTCTGCAGAGTGGGCCAGGCATCTCATGTTTCCCATCAGATTTATCCATTTCAGGATGGGTCTTCTCATAGTCAAGTGGACGGCACCAAAACCTGTTGTCTCCACACTCTCCGGCTGTTACCAATGTCCGTATCTAGATGGGCTGTCAGCTAGGTAGGAGGTTGTCTATAGTTGCTTTCAGAGCCCATAGAGTCCTAAGCTTTGTTCCATGACAGAACAGGAGGCAGGAGACGAAGTTCTCTGCCTAGTGGCTCATGACTCCACACTGGCAGATTGTGAACGCAAATCCCACTTTCTCTAGCCCGTCCCCACTGTGTGACATTAGGGAGCCGGGAATTAAATAATGTTGGGGAAACAAACAATGTTTTAAATTTGATTTTGTTTTCTCAAGCTGGAGCTGCAGACTCTGTTTTTATTTACTATTACAAGTTATTAATAAAGAGTCGGGTAAGGAATGGCTGATCCAGAATGCTAAAACTGGCCCTACATAAAGTGCTTAGCCTCTGACCCCACAAAACCCCAGTCTCTCCGCAGTACTGAAATTCCAGCTGGTCATCAGTCTCGGACGATATGGACTCCTTCCAGGAGATTTTTATGTACAACCTGACACAGCTTCTTTTCAGAATTTTCATTTGCACTATAATTTATTCAAACCATGTAACAATTAAATAACAGAGGCATCGTGTCACAGAGAAGTTAGCAGATGTGTCCAAGTTTACACAGCAAAGCATGGTGGAACCAGGATGAATCCCAGCCAATGTGGCTTCAGAGTCTACAGTCAGAGTGTAATGAATATCTAAATTATTCTAGGAGTCAGAAATTCCCTCTTCTCTCTTCCTGTCCTCTCTAGCAAACCTCCTCAGTCCTCCAAGAACTATATGGCTAATCCTAGTCAGCCAATGCCTGACTCTGTGACTCAAGGTGACTGTTGGCACAGTGGAATCAGTATACAAACAACTCTCCCAAAGTATTTCCCCCTTTTTGTGTAAATAAAAAGGGATGATTTTAACTCTAACATAGTAAAACTATATACAATAAAGATAATTATCAAATAAGAAGTACATTCATCATTACTTATTCATCATAAGTCCAGACCATTAGTGTTTAGCAAATTCAGAGAAAATACTCTATTATCTTATCTTGGTGAATCTTAAGTTTTGTACTTAACTTTCTTTCTGTCATGACTAAGGAAAACTCATAACTACAACTAATCTTTTACCTCATCAGAGATCCAAGAAGGACATAATATCACCTGAGTAATATCACCTGAGTAAACAGGAAGTGCAAAGCAAGCAAGTTCCAAACTAAGAAATGACAGAGACACCTAGCTGCCTGGACAGTCATCCCAGGATTCCCCTGCAATGTTGGGGCATCCATCTTTAGCCTACAGGCCTAGAATATCGTACAGACTTTTCTATGAAGCAGAAGTTTTGAAAGACTGCCTTATCTTTTCTTGGCAAAGTTCAGCATTTTCCTTCTTCTGTGTCCTGCATGTCCAATCTGTACATCACACTGTTGCCGGTCAGGGCAAGGGCAGCTTCTTTGCCCAGGGACTAACTCAATATGGAGATTTTTTGATGCCTATCATCCTGTTTCAGCGTAAATTGGTGCTGCCAGGAACAGATATGTGTCACTGTCATGAGAAGTCTTATGTTATTAAAATATTAAAATGTCATATTCTGTAGGTCTCTGACATGTTTGAAGATCCTCTATCTAAAATATATGTTTGAATTTGAAAACATACCTAACATGACTACAAGTTTGATTGTTATAGCTGACTACTAACCTACCTGTATTTCTTTATTATCCTCAATAACTTTCAAGGACTAGAACTTTCCATTTTTAAATGAGTTTCATAGTACAATACCTTAAGCAAGAAATAGAACCATATAATACAACATAATAAAAATAACCTTAAATTTATATCAATATACAAAAATATCTTGAGTAGAAACATATACAATATAACAAAAATAACCTTAAATTTGTATCAATATACAAAAATTCATACCAATGTAAAATATTTGAGACTAGTAGTTGCTCTTTTAGTTTGAAATATATTCATTCAAAAATCTATCCTTTTATCATATAATTTCTTTATTCCTTTTTTTCTTTTCAGAATGAGATCCCTGAATCTAATTTCCTTTGCTTAATTTCCTCCCTGACTATGACCAATAATAATTAGTGACCAACACTCTAAATAATGACAAACATTCATCAGACAACCAAAAATCACCCACCTCACCTTGCGAATGTGGGCATTGTGTACTTAAAATGACTTTCTGTTGTCTGGAAGTGACAGCATCTTTAGGGGACCCGGAAAAAAATTGAGATAAAAATCAAGTTTTGGGAGAGCTAGCTGTTGTCCAGTCTTGGTGTGATGGGAGAGCGCAAGGCTTATCTGAAGTACTGACTGGTGTAGTCTATGAGACTGGACCATCTTAGCTAACTGCTTTGAAGATCTCCTGAGCAGTTTGTAGTCCAAAGCTGATCTTTGGATGGTGTTTGCCAGCTTAGTGGCATTACCACAATCCAGGTGGAATCATCAGTGTGGAGCCCCAACATCCGCTTGGAGCCTTCAAAGGTCACTATTAGGAAACATAAACATTTTAAATGTCATATACAGCAGATATTGGAAAGATTAAAGGACCACAATTTATTAAATACATTCAGGTACACAAACTTAGTTCCTTGTTACCTGCTTCAGACTCAAGAACAAAATCATGTACAGGAAGCTATATGAAGCCTATTTCTATAATCAGTCAATATTCTGTATGACCATTAATATCATGACAGGTTAATATTTTATATATATTTTTATATTTTATACATTTTGAAATCATATTTATACCTTAAGAAAAGTTTTAAAGAATCAAAATAAAACCAAATATTATGAGATTAGTGGCAATAGAATAGTTATTTTGGCTTTTCTTCTGTTCTATACTGCTCTTCTGACATGAGACAGAATTTGCATTTCTGGAAGGAGAGAGCCATGCTCCAACTCCAAAACCAGCTTTAATTTTTAATTGAACTGGGACTATAAAAAGGCCATTTACCTGATGTGTTTGTGGAGAACAGCAGAAACATTTGTGAAGATGTATAAAATCCTGTGTCGTTGGAAATGTGCTGTATCTTTAGGACAGCTTTCCCTTTCTCCTGGGATGTTTTCTCTGAATGATTGATCCTTCTTCTTCAGATGTCTCATGTGTCCAGCAGTCTTCAGATTCCTTAGTTGGAAGCTCTTAATTCTCCTGGAAAGACAGAAACAAAACCCTGTCCCAACCTTAATTTTGGGGAGTCTCCCTTTTTGGCAGGTTATATCTGATCAAATGAAAGGTATTTGTTAGTCTTATAAATTAGTTTAAACTGAATGGCCACATTGTTTGATGAGTTATCACCTCTCCTAATCAAGAAGTCTTTCCTGTTTGAATCTAATCTTTATCAATTTTGTTGGCATCCATAGCTTTTTCTTCTCCTATGGAAACAAAAGCAAAACCTCTTTCCCAATGTAACACATATCCTGGTTTCCATTCTGAGCTCAATGCATCCTGAAAGTACACATGCAGTTTTTCTACTATGTCTCTGCGTAGCTATTATTCCTTTAGCATTAAGAAGTTTAAAGTTAATAAAGCATCGTGTTATCTATCTCTGGGGGTCTTTAATAACCCTGTCTGTTTATTAAGCATGTCTTTTAGAGTGTAATTAGATCTTTCCATAACTGTGTGTCCTGTGGGATTGTGTGGTATACCTGTAATATGCTTTAGATTGTAATGTGCAAAAAATCTTTCATTTTACTAGAGACATCTGCTGGAACATTTCCAGTCTTAATTTGTGCAGGTATCCCCATGATGGCCATAACTTTTAGCAAATGTATGATTACTGAATCAGCCTTTTCAGAACTCAAAACAGTTACCCACTGAAATTTTGTATATGTATCTATGCTATGATATACATACTTTAATTTTCCAAATTCTACAAAATAAAACATGTTCATTTGCTACATTCATTTCTTTGAGTACCTTTTGGATTACTTCCTTCAGGTAGTGGAGTTTGGTTGTATATAGTTACCTGGGGCGGGGGGCAATCTCCAAGCAGCACCAGAATATGCAAAAAAAATCCATGAATGTGGCAAGAATAGACTGTTTCTATTTGGGGTAATAAGAACGAAAAATATACTTTCTGATGGTAACCTTCTTTTTTACTTCATCTTGGAAAAATCTCTCCTCTCAAAGACTCCCCCAGTAACAGAAAACCCTAGACATTATACAAGTTACATTTTCAGGGTCACATGGCATTTCTTTAGGAAACAGTAAGAAGCAGAACTGTTCTGATACACAAGGAATCACATGGTTTCTCTGAGGCTAGGGGGGCCATGATGGCTTGACATGGTGAGTAAAGTAGGCATGTAACTCTGAGCAGTTAGCGTTCACAAAGAATGACATGGAAAATTCGGGACTTAATAAACAGTTATTGGCTGTACCTTGAGGTTAGGGGTATGTGCAGAAAGTCAGTTACTGCAGGGGGTTATGTCTAAAGGTTATCAGTCTGACTTCAGTCCAACACACAGACACTTGGGAATTTGTCCTTGTGCATTTTAATTGCAGGGGCAGCGAGTCTGTTTTAAATTTGATATAAAGTCTAAAATCAGCTAAATGTGTAAAAGATTATCTTTGTAGCTGAGAAGTTTCCCATGTCAGTCTGAGTTATGAAAAATATCCTAGTATTGTTTCTATTCATCAAAATTATAGATAATAAACAGAACTTATTTCCCTGACCACCCACAGCTATATGCATGCCTAATAGATCCCTGACCACCCACAGCTATATGCATGCCTAATAGATGGAATACGTACATGAGATAAATATGTGGGCAATGGGAAACATCATATCTGTTTTAGGGAAGAAATGTAGTGTCACATGAGGAAAACTACAGATAGAAGCAACCAGCCATTTACAGTCAGTTACCCCCAGTCTTTTCCAAGTGGGGCTGCCCCCAGAGAGTTATTTATTCATCTGTTAAGTGGAGTTGTCTACACCATGGCCTCTGGCGGTCTTATACAAAGAATAAGTCGGGTATTTCATTATAATTTCCTTGACTTGTTGTCATATGATAGAAAAATCTTTCTTCAAACCCTTACTATTAATATGGTGCTTGTTATGAAACTTTGAGATTTCTAGTACATTTTCTTCTAATAGCTGATCGATTTTATCATTTCTTTGTGGTAGAGGGCCTGGGACCTGTAGGGTTTCAGATATGTGTTTTATATATAAGGGATGATTTCTATTTCTGATTATTTCTTGTAATTGAATAAATATCAAAGTTAAATCATCTGGTATAAGTTTCAATATGTAAAGCAACTCTTTCTGCATATTGAAAGTCAGTAACTATATAAAGAGGTTCTGGAAAATCTAATAATGCCATAAAAATACTATATAACTCTGACTTTTGAACAGAATCATTAGGACTTTGAGATAACCTTGCTTAAATCTCCTGACTTATAACCTGCCTTTCCTGATTTGCATCAGTATAGAATGTAGGAGCTCCAGAAGTTTATCTCCTTGTACAATGTGAGGAAAGATTCAATTAGTCATTTTTATAAACTGAATTCCCTTGCTTTTGGGATATTTGTTGCTAATCTTTCCCAAAGAAATTACTGAAGTTTCTGCTAGGTCTCTTACTGTTAATTGATGAAGTCTCAATTTTTCTTCCATAATCAATTCTGATTAGTCTTTAATTTTTAAAATAGGTCTTTAATTTTTTACTCTGTTTGGCAAAAATATACATTCTAAAATATCTTATCGCTGCATAAAAATTCCTGTAGGAGAATGTTTAGAAGGTAATATGACCATAATACAATCAAGCTTTGGATCCAAGTGATCCATATGTGCATTCTGTAGTTTCTTTTCTACCAAAGCCAATTCTCTCAAACCTTCAACTGGTAATTTTCTTGGACTATTTAAGTCCCTATCACTTTGTAAAGTTTGAAGTAAATTACTTAGCTCTTGAGTTGTTCATCCTATTGTGGGCCACAGCCAGTTAATATCTCTCATCAATTCTTGAAAATCATTAGGAGTTTAATTGATTTTTCCTGATTTGTACTTTCTATGGTTAAAGTTTTTATAAACCTATCTTATAATCTAAGTAATTAATAGAATCTCTTTGTATTTTTTCAGGAGCAATTTGTTAATTTCCAACAGGGCAAATTTTTCTTTGGTTCTTCAAACATTTTTTCTAAGGTATCTATGTGTGAATCAATTAGGTAGATGTCATCCATATAATGCTAAATTATAGATCAAGGAAACAGTTTCCAAATTATTTCCAATGACTGTTGTATAAAATATTGACACAAGGTAGGGCTGTTTAACATACTTTGTAGCAAAATTTTCCATTGATACCTTCTAACAGGCTGGGAATTAGTACTGTAGGCACTGTGAAGGCAAGTTTTTCTCTATCCAGTTCTTGTAAAGGTATAGTGAAGAAATATTCTTTTAAGTCAGTCACTATAATAGACCATCCTTTGGGTAATATAGAAGGCAAAGGAATTCCAGGCTGTAAAAAGCCCATTGGCTGAATCACCTATTTATGACTCTTCAATCTGTTAATATTCTCCATTTTCCAGATTTCTTTTTAATAACAATTACAGAAGAAATCCAAGTACTGAAAGATTCTTCAGTATGTTGAACATTTGACTGCTCCTGTACCAGGTGTTCTAAGGCCTGTAATTTATCTGATGTCAAAGGTCATTGTTCCACCCAGACTGATTTGTCACTTGACCATTTTAATGGCAGGGGTGCTGGAACCTTGAAAGATCAGCAGCTGTTGTGCCCTGCTTACATACAACTTGAACAGTCTGTGATTATTGTTGATAATACATCTTAATATTTCTCTCAGAAGCATTCTTTATTTTATGGTTTGTTTCTGAGATTAGAAGAATGTTAATCTGTGCTTTCCATTGCTGTAACAAATCACATCCTCATAAATCCATTGCTATGTTGGCCACACATGGCTTTAATTTTCCTCTCTGTCCTTCTGGCCATGTGCACTTGCCCCATCTTTGCACTCTGTTTTATCTGAGAGAAAGTTACAATCCCAAGAAGTTGAACATTTATCTCCTGAAAAGGCCAATCTGGATGCCAAGATTTTGGTGCATCTTTCCTATCTCTATCAAACCGTCGATTTTGATGCCATATACATGTATTCTTAGCTTTGGCATCTGATCATTTATAGTAGTTTTCTAAAATAATTGTTTTCTGATATCTCCTGAAGCTTTTGTTGTATCTATAGCAGTTGTTCTGTCAGCTGGGCAGTGGTGGCACACACCTTTAATTCCAGCACTCGGGAGACAGAGGCAGATGGATTTCTGTGAGTTCAAGGCCAGCCTGGTCTATAAGTTCCAGGACAGGTTCCAAAGCTACAGAGAAATTCTGTTTTGAAAAACAAAAACAAAAACAAAAAACAAAATCAAAACAAACAAACAAAATAAGTTGTTCTTTCTTTGGACATAGCCAGAACATTGTGGTTTTTAACAGCAGGCATTTGTATTTTAATTGTTCTCTGAATGAGTTTCCCTGATGCTGACAGGGAATGATTGATCAACAGTTGATATTGAGGCCTTTGGGAGGCCTCTCGGGGTGTTCCCTTGCCTGTCGCTTGTTGATTTGCATCTGTTAGTCCAATGCTGGTCCTTGTCACACCCTCTGCATAGTTCAGAAATCTGAGTCTTCTGTTTGGATTATCTCTAGAAAAAACATTGTTTGTAGGAATATCTTCCCTAAAGTCCCTCTTCAAATGACCTAGTTTGCCACAATTAAAACATCTGATATTTTAACTATTCTTAAAATTTCTAGAAATTATTTCTATAAAAGAAATACTATAAGCATGGATCAGCTGTATTTCTGATCCATTCATCTATTGGTGCTGATCTTGCCTTTAAAGGCCTAATCGCCCTGTTGCATTATGAATTAGCATTTTCAAAAACTAAAGGTTCAGCTAATATTTGTTCAACTTCTGGATCTGATATCATTTTATTTACAGCTGAAGTCCAATTTTGTTAAAAAAAACAAACAAAAAAAATCAGTGAAGGCTTCTTTTTGGCCTTGTATAATTTTTGTGTATTATTCAAAGCTATTTCTTGATTCTTCAACCCTGTCCCAAGCATTCAAAGCTGCTCTATGGCATAGGCCCAAGATGTGATCACCAAATCCAAACTGTCTTTGCAAATCAGCATATTTTCTCTCACTGAGAGGCAGATATTGGGGAATTTCAATACCTCCAGCTCTATTTTGCTATTTTGTGGTCCTAGCTTCCTCTCTCTGCCATGTTTTCCTTTGTAACTGAGGATCAACTTCCAATATTGTTGTAGCTAAATCTTTCTGGTCTTATGGAATAATTCTCTTCCTATATGCTTCACACAGGGTAAATGCACACCATAAGGCTTGTATCCTATCAAATTATCATATTTGACACAGCTATCAAACTAATTTTTAGAGGCTAAATATGACTTACCAAACACAATAATTATGAGTGCCATCATGTCGGTCCCAGCTAAGCTGTTCATCTCCTCATTTTTTCCATTTGCAAGTCAGCCATAGTAGCACTAAGTAGGATTCTAATTCCCCGTCTTGTGATATTTCCAGTTCTTAACATGGGAGAGGTCCATTCCCCATTCTTATACCCAGTTCTAACACTTGGGTTACCAGGTCTGATGACAGTGACGGCATAGGCAGAGATGTGGGGGACGGACAGTCAGCTGCAGGGGCAATGTTTGCGCCAGCAAGGAGGGCAGGCACAGTGTGGGGGGCATTGCGGCTGCTCATGCACTGTGTGGGAAGGGGGAGGGGCCGTCTGAAGAACTAACAGAAGGAAATCATTAGGAGAAACCCACATGGCTGGTTCACAGCATGGGGTAGGACCTCACTGCCTGCCACTGACTCCAGAGGGCAGGATGCAGCCTGGGAGAAAACCAAGCTGCCTGCTGGGAATGACTGATCAGGCATTTACTAGGCTGCTATCCCTGCACTGTAAGGCTGGTGACTGGTCTGAAGACACCTGCTTGTGCAGCATTGGGGTTGAAGTTGGGGGTGACAGCTAACTCTTGCTGCTCAGAACAGCTGGTTAGAGGGCACTGGTGGTGTACAGCTGGGCCCTTCGGCTGCTTGTAGCCTTGGCAACAGTACGAGCCTGGAGTAGTTCTCAAGGTGGCCAAGCTGGCCTGGGTTGGTGGCCTGGGGCGGGGGCACATGGCAGGAAGTAAAGACATGGACTAGAGGTGGGGTGGCTCACTCCAGTGGTGTTTTGGGGCCAGGTACAAATAGCAGCTAACAGCTTCTGTAGAAAGACTGCAACAGAAAAACCCCAGACACGGAAAAACAGGTGCAGAGACCTGTAGGAAGGGAGACAATTCTGGCTGCTTCGGTGGTGGTGGTGGTGGTGGTGGTGGTGGTGGTGGTGGTGGTGGTGGTGGTGGTGGTGGTGGTGGTATAGTAGTTCATCTCCTTAGCATGGTTTAACAGTACCATGCACTGGACACCAGTTGTAGCAAATATCTAAACTGTTCTGGTATAATAAGGTCTTGGGAGTCAGAAATTGAGATAAAGATCTGATAAATCCAAGGGCAGAGAAGAGCTGATTGACTGATTCTCTCTCCACATTTCCTCCCCCACCCCACCCCCAGAACCATCAGCCCCGGAAACCCTCCCCCACCTACCATGTTTTCCCTCCTCTCTCTTCTGGTCCTCTCTAGCAGACCTCCATAGTCTTCCAAGAACTCTATGGCTATTCCCAGTAAGTCAATTGCTGACCCCATCCTTTGATTCAAGGTGGCTTTATTGGCACAGAGGAATGGCTGTACCAACAATTCTCCTGCAACATCAGAGTCCACGTCCCTAAGGACCAACTCTCACTGCATTGAGATGTCAGCCCACAGAGCTGTAGGAATGTTGCACATGGTCGCAGAGGATCGATTCTCGTTAGAACAGTGTAGAACAGACCACATTCCATTTGTGTTTAATAGATTTTGAACGTCTACCACGTACCGAGTCCCTTGGCATCGGCATTGGCATCGGCATCAGCCTGTTTCCTGCCTATTCCATCTGGTGCCTGAGACTCTTAAGCCTTTCTGCATGCTTATACTTCCTCCTTTAAGCAAAACAAGGCCAACAGTGAAACATTAGCAGATTGCTCGGTGGCGTTGCGAGGCACATCTTTTCACAGTTGTTCTTAGCTTTTGTTTGAGCTGTTAGTTACAATTCTGACCTCAAACTCTACTGCTTACACAGGCACAGCCTGGGAAAGCCGAAAGAAAGGTGATAGGAACACAGCATGGTAGCTTGGTATGAGGAGCCCAGGACATAAGGTATCTAATCAGATCAGGGAACAATTTGGATGTACTTAGTGCCGAGCCTACTTCACTTCCTTTGCCCTGTTGGGGTATAGTCCTTGGTATCTGTTGGTCCCGTAGGAAACAATAGGAAAGCTATAGCTTCCTGTTTCCCCACTGTGGGATTGCTTTTAGCAATCTACCATCATGAACATGCTGTCTCTTACCAGGGTGCATGCAGCCATTGCTTTCTGAAAAGCATAGGTTGTGACCTGTGGAGAATTGGTTATCTTGTAGGCAGGCTCAGACAAGACTTTTGCCTGCTAGGCACTTTGTCCTGTTTCTCAAAGATGGTCTTCCCTGTCAGTGAACAGAGCAAATCACAAACCCTGTAGGGCCACCCTCCCCTTGGCAGCCTTGTTTCCCTGAGTCTCTGAATCCCTCTTCCAAGTTCCTCTTCTCTCCCTCTGCAGCCTGTGTCCTTCCCCTTTTCCTGAGAGGTGCCTCTTGGCCAAGGCTAGCTGCTTTCTCAGTCCTGTGTGGAATAGACTCTTTTCTCCCCATCCCCCATCTTTCTCAGCCCGGAGCTGCATGTTTCTGAGGTTCCCCACTGTTGCCTCGGGCTGGTTCCTCTCCTATTTTTGAAACCCCTAAAGACTTGAACTGCATCATCTTGACGTCTGTCAGTATTCTTCCACCTCCCTGCATCCCTCCCAGACGGTCCTCATTTATATCTAGGACCACAGGCCTGGGATTCATCAGCAACAGCAGGTTCCCATTCACCCCACTCCACGCTAATGCTCTGGTCTTTTAGCTCCTGACCTCTGCATCTTTAGTGACATTTCTTATCCACCGCCCATCTGTCACTTCTCAGAACTCCCTGGAAGTTTCACTCCCAGGAGCTACTTTGTTTATGCAGCCAGTCATCCAAGAGTTCCAATGTCCAGGTCTCGACTCTGCTATCCATTCTCTTTGCTTTTCGCTGTGCCTGTGTTGGCCA
Organism: Myodes glareolus; assembly: GCF_982192425.1. NCBI lineage: Eukaryota > Metazoa > Chordata > Mammalia > Rodentia > Cricetidae > Myodes > Myodes glareolus. The sequence goes on from NC_142028.1 coordinate 6,236,335, forward strand.
TCCTTGAACCTAGTCAGGACCTCAGATCCCTCTAACTTTGCTGTGGGAACTTCCTCAGCCAATGGCCTTTGAGATGCTGGCCTACTTTTGGCGTGGTCTTGGTTCCTATATATGCAGAGGCAGGTGCATGGGCAAGCCCCCTGGCTGCTGGATTTGTGGATTCGGTTCCCGTTCCCCACTCATACAGAGGATGCTGATCTGTGAGCCTGCCCCTAAATAAAAAAGACGTTTATTATATGCCATTCTGAACTAGTATGGGACTACTCTATTGTAATTGACAACATAACTTCTACCCCCTTGGCTCACTCATCCTGGTATATACTAGTTTAGACTTAACAGCCACAAGCTCCACTGCCAAGCAGCTGAGGCAGGAGACTCCCCATCATTCCAAGGATATCAGGTGGAAGGGAGGCAGGTTTATTCCTAAGGAGCTGGGATATTGTTGACAAACCATGAGGGAAGTGTTGTGAGATGGGCTACCAGAAAAAACAAAAAGAACACCCCCTTCCTCCTGAACAACTCGAGCAGATGGACTCTCCCAGACTAAGTTACTTGGCTGGCTTTCTCTTTGCACCCCAAGTGGACGAGCCTGACACCTCCATCTGAATGCAGCCAGATTTGAAAGTTCTCTTTCAAGAGAGCATCTGCTTCTTCTGCTTTTTTGCACATGTGATCTCTGAGAGTGACTTGGCTGAGAACATATGGGCGACAGTATGCTTCTCTTCAGAGCCTGTGCCTCATAAGGAGACATCTGCTAGATGCTCTCGTCTTGGATCATAAGCTGTTGTTTGCCAATTATTTTCATAAATATTGATCTCTGAGATCTTGACTGACATACAAGTTGTTCTTTTGGATTCTTTTAATTTCACGCCCCATCTTTAGACCATCGGGCCAAATTACAATGAAAAAGGATTTTTTTTAAATAAAAATTTCTATTTTTAAAATGGTGACTGTAGAATGCCTAACAGGAAAAAAGGTTACTTTTTTTTCTTTGCATTGGAATTTTTCTTCTTCTTTCATCTTTTTAACTAAATTGCTGGTTTTAGAATATTGCTGTGTGCTTGTCTGTGGAACCAGGTAATTCATTTCTGCCTTTACAAGTTCCTCAGCAAGGTACTGGGTACTTGACTGAGGTAATTGTTCTGTCTTCCTCTGAAAGGATAAATGAATCTGTCCTAGTCTGAACTTTAGAATTGGTTCATGATTTTGGACTGTGAATAGTTCAGATGTCCTATTGCTCTATGTTGTGGTTTGGTAAGGAACCTTCCCCATAGACTGCCTTTGAATCAGTGTTCGCCAGCAGGCGGCACTGCTGAGCAAGTTGGCGCACCATTGCAGTTCAAGTAGGAGGGATCTGAGGCTTTCCGATCTGACCCCACCCAGTCTGTCCAGTGACTGTGGCTGCAGACACCGTGTGACCACTCCTGCCACCACTGCTTCTGGTCCCTTTTCCCTCAAGTTACTTCTTGTTAGGTCATAGCAACAAGAAAAGTAACTAATATACACATCTGATTAACATGGAAATTCCAGTAAAGAAGAGAACGCAGTAAGCCTGTAGTACAATTAGCACGTCCTCCGCCAGAGCTGTTGTTTTACAGTGGCGGGCAGCTTTATTGCGTGTAAGTGGTTCCCCGTTCCCTCCGCAGCACATAGGAAGATTTTAAGCCACATGCTGCTGCATTTTGGATCATTTTTATTATGTGTGGCACTCCTGGTTTATTTAACTGTCCCCTTTAGAGCATTTTAAATGGTCACGCACATTGCTAAGATAAAATAATCTTAATTGCAAGAATGAATCGTGTTCTACACAGGCATTTGGATAGCGTGACTTCTAATTGGTCCTAATCATCTGTCTGGAGTCAGATATTAGCGTCAGAGAAGCAGGGCATCCAGATACTAGTTCTTACGGAACTAGTTCTACGGAATCCTAGAACGAGCAGGCTGAGTGCCTGTCTCCTCCCACCTGATATTCCTCTCTCCGCCCAACCACATCACTTCCTGTCTCCACTTTCTAGTGCTGGGATTAAAGGTGTGAGCCACCACCACTTGGCTTTTTCTTCTTTTAGACTGGTTTAATTCCACATAGTCCAGAGTGGCCTTGAACTCATAGAGATCCATCTGCCTCTGTCTCCCAAGTGCTGGGATTAAAGGTATGCGCCACTACTGCCTGGCCTCTATGGCTAATTAGTGGCTAACTGCACACTCTGATCTTCATGCAAGCTTTATTTATTAAAGCACAAACAAAATATCATTACATATGAATGAATGAAGCAAAACTTCAAGGCATTTGCAGAATAATGGTGCTAACCTCTGGCAGGTGCCCAGAATGGCGCTATTCACTGGTAGGTGCCCGGCATAATGGCGCTATTCTCTGGCAGGTGCCCACAATGGCGCTATCCTCCAGCAGGTGCCCGGAATGGCACTATCCTCCGGCAGGTGCCCAGAATGGCACCATCCTCCGGCAGGTGCCTGGAATGGCACTATCCGGCAGACGCCCGGCATAACCGTGTCACTGTCACTGCTTGTTTATGGTTCCTCGCTGGTATAGGTCACCCCAGAGGTTTGCGGGTTCCCTGCTTTGCCATGACACAAGAAGAAGGAATCTCCTCTAGCCTTTCTGGCAGATTTGTGTGTTTATATGGATGTAGTAAAGACCACCAAAGAACACGGCAGCAAAGTCACAGGGCCGGTGAGAGAGGACAGCGCCCGTGGAAGATGAGACTGAGCTGTGTTGTTTTGGAAACAGGGAATCTTGGACCCATGAGGAGTGGGAAAATCTAAGAACATTGGGAGAAAACAAAAACAAAAAACAAAACAACCCAGAAAGCTAGCAACAAGTGCGATGCTTACACCTGCCTACCACTGTGTTTCTCTAAATTTTCTTTTTCTCCAGCTTGTGACTCGAGATGGTGGTGAACGCGTAGTTAGGGAAGCGCAGGTAAATGTAGAGACGGAGTCCAGTGTGAAGATCTTTGCCCAGCTGTATTGTTCACTGCTGTTCCACTCAGGACGATGGCTGAATGTCTTGTGTGCTTTTTGTGGCAACATGCAGCACTGCTTTGCTCTTCACACTGCCCGGTATTTGGAGGACAGGCTATGACAAGGCCTATAGGAGAGCCCTGTGAGTGTTGGCCATAGTTTTAGTCTCAAACACCCAGATGCAGCAGATGCAGAAGCATCTCAGTCCTGGGGCATTCAGGAGAAAAAGGATTTTGTAAGAGGCATCACAGGGGCAACAGCGGACCTGGCTTTGAACTGCAAGTGCCCATTTTAAAGTCCATGCCCAACTACATGGCCTAAGTCCGTTCCAGTGCATCCGCCAAAATGGCTCTTAGGCCCAAAGGGGCTGTGGAAATTGAATGTTTGGCGTCCCAAAACAAATCTCTACCTCCTCCCAGGCGGCCCGCTGGTCTGGCTGTTGCTGGGACAACAACACAACCCTTGGCACGGGCTTGTGACTTCAACAAAAGTCCAATAAATGACAAAAATAAGTATGAATGGGTACCCCCAAAACTCTTTAGCATAGACAAGAAAAGGGACTCAATAAGACCCAGCTGCTGTGACCCAGGAGCTGGTTTTAGTGTGGCATGGAGAGCTCAGATTGTAGACTAGGGGGCTTTTTTAAAAAAATTTTATGATTTATTTATCTTTTATTTTATGTGCATTGGTGTGAAGGTGTCAGATCCCCTGGAACTGGATTCTCAGACAGTTGTGAGCTGCCATGTGGGTGCTGGGAATTGACTGGAAGAGCAGTCAGTGCTCTTAAATGCCGAGCCATTTCTCCAGCCTCAACTAGGGGTCTTTGACATGTGGCCTAGTGCCGTGGAAAGGGTCGCCCATCTCAGTGGGACCTCCAAGATGTTAGGAATTTTTCCTAACGCAAGCTCTCTGCCAATGCAAAATTCCAATCAAGCCAAATCAAAACAAGCCAAATTAAGAAATATCCAGGTTTAATGGGATTCCTGCGCTCTTGGGTGGCCCCGAGAGAACCAGGAGGCTATGAACGCAACCACCAAAAGGAAAGAAAAGGGACCACATGTTCTTCTTTTGGGAGTTCACTTAAATACTCTGTGGGAGTGGTCCTGATTCCCCCGCACTGCCCCAGGAGGGGTCAGGACCTGGCCTGCTGGGATTTGGAGTCCAGATCAATACAACTCTCAGGCCTGGGGGCTGGGATAGATCGAAGGGCTGGGCTCTTTGCTCCCAACTTAACACCATGTAGGATGCATGCCATGTGACTTCCGGTGGAGAACAAGCAAAAGTTAAGACTATACCACCTGCTAAGTGAATTATGTAGAAATGGAGGCAATGTTAGTTAAGACAGGCAACAAAGACATCTCAACTGGTTTGGGTTGGCCAATAAGATTTTTTTTCTTAAAAAAAAAAATTGGTTTTTATTGTTAATGTGCATACATGTGTCTCTCTGTGCTGGTGTGCGCACGTGAGTGGAGGTGCATGCACAGGCCAGGTGAGGGCGCTAGATCTGGAATTACAGGTGGTTGTGAGCCACCTGATATGGGTGCTGGGGACTAAACTCAGGTTCTCGATGAGAGAGCAGTACAGGCTCCTAAGGGCCCAGCCATCTTCCAGCCTTTAGAGTTAGGATTTGCTCAGCAGGCCTGAGGCACTAGGAGAGCTGTCTCTCTCTTCCCTTCCTTCCTCTGCCCCTCTTATTTCTGAAGCCACCACTAAGCTGCTTGACTAAAACCTTATGGTTTGCAGTTGCACCTCGCCTTGTACCCCACACCAGTTAGCCCATGATACTCAGCTGCCTGCGTGTCCTGCTTGCTACCCCAAAGCCTGATCTCAGTCGCCATCTTTGCTTGTCTGGACTGCCATGTGGTAGATTGATAGAATCGCCTGAGAAGAGTTTCTGTTGAATTGTTTCCCTCTCTCAGGTTGTCCTGTGGCCTTGTCTATGGGTGGTTATCTTGATTATTAGTTGAGGTGTGGTGGTGTCTAATCTTCTGTGGGCAGTACCATTCCCTAGGCAGGTAGTCATTGACTGTGTAAGACAGCTAACTAGGCATGAGCCTGGGAGTGAGACACCAGTCAGCATTTCCTCATGGCTTCTGCTTGAGTTTCTGCTCTGATGTCTCTCAATGATGGATGGTGACCTGGAAGCTAAAATAAACCCTTTCTTCTCCTACATTGCTTTTGTTGGGGGGGGGTCATGTCTGCACCAGAGAGGAAGCGAGGGAGCATGACCTCTCAACTCCTCTGTTCCCATCCTTTGCAATTGCCAATCTGTTCTTTCTGTAAGGTTGTACAGCATTCATCAGCTCATGGCCCCTAAAGGGAGTGGCACTATTAGGAGGTGTGGCCTTGTTGGACAAAGTGTGTCACTATTAGGGTGGGCTTTGAGGTCTTTTTTCTCAAGTTCTCCTCTGTGACAGGCAGTCAGCTTTCTGTTGCTTCTGAGTCAAGATGTAGGACTCTCAGCTCTAGCACCACATCTGCCTGCATGCCACCATGCTCCCCATCCTGATGATAATGGACTGAATCTCTGAAACTGTACGCCAACCATCTGGATTAAATGTTTTTATTTGAGTTGTCGTGGTCATGGTGTCTCTTCACAGGAAAAAAAAAAACCAAACCCTAACTAAGACACCCTGTGAGAGTTTTCTGTCGTTGTTTATAGACAGAAGTTTCTGTCCTGCCCAGTCTCGTAGCTGTTCAGTCCACGTCTCCTACCTCGTCCAGGAACATCAGAGCCCAGGAGGACTGTTGACCTTGTTGGCCTCCGCTGGAAATTGGGCTCTGGGACTGGGGTTATACTGGTCTAAGAGGTGGGTGAAAATTGTGTTCCATGAATGGCCTGGGAATTGATAGAGAAGGTACATTTAAAAGACTCATTAATTTTTATTGCTTTATGTATATAAATGTTTTGCCTGTATGTGTGTATGTGTTCCACATATGTGCAGAGGCCTAAGGAGGGCATCACGTTCTGGGAACTAGAGTTAAAGAGGGTCCTGAACCACTGTATGGATGCAGGGAATTAATGCCCAGGTTCCTCTGCAAGAGCAGCCAGTGCTCTTAACCACTGAGCCCTCTCTCCAGGCCCATGAAAAGGGTCGTTTATGCAGTAAATTTAGTAGGTCCAAGGTCATAGAGAGAAAATACATTGCTTAGTGTGGCGCATCCAGGATAATTTCTACACTTTGTTCAAGGTACCATCTGCCTTATGTGGGATCCCTGTGTGCACTGTGAGGCTGTTGTTTCCGTAGTGCTGGGGTGTGAATGTGGAGAGTCTGTCTTCTGGAAGGTCTGGTAGTCAAAGCTGTGAGAGCGGAATTCGTCTTGCAGTCAGTGAACTTAAACTTCTGGACTGGAGTTTGTGACGAGGACCTGGCTCTGCAAGGCTTGTCCTGCTGCAGCGACATAGTGAGAGACACCCAAGCTAGAGAGGTCAGTAGGCGAGACTGCAGCTGTCCAGGCTAGAACTCCTGAGACGCATGTGAGTCTGGTTCCCTGGCCAAGGACGACTGTGTGTGCCTGTCATAAAACCCAAACTGAATGTATTAAATGGAAGATACGGATCAAAGGGCACGGAGGCCTGGGCTTCGGAAAGCTTTGGTAGCGCAGAGGTCACAGAGGTCACAGGGACATGAGACCACTGCTCCCTTGCTGGTCCCTGTCTTCTTGGCTTACCTACTGTTAGCAATATTTACACTGAAATCTTTTCATAATTGCTTATTATTATTGCAGTGGTTCTCAACCTTCCTCATGCTGTGACCCGCTAATATAGTTCCTCATGCTGTGACCCACTAATATAGTTCCTCGTGCTGTGACCCGCTAATATAGTTCCTCGTGCTGTGACCCGCTAATATAGTTCCTCATGCTGTGACCCGCTAATATGGTTCCTCGTGCTGTGACCCGCTAATATGGTTCCTCATGCTGTGACCCGCTAATATGGTTCCTCATGCTGTGACCCACTAATATAGTTCCTCATGCTGTGACCCGCTAATATGGTTCCTCATGCTGTGACCCGCTAATATGGTTCCTCATGCTGTGACCCGCTAATATAGTTCCTCGTGCTGTGACCCGCTAATATAGTTCCTCGTGCTGTGACCCGCTAATATAGTTCCTCGTGCTGTGACCCGCTAATATAGTTCCTCATGCTGTGACCCGCTAATATAATTCCTCGTGCTGGGACCTGCTGATAGTTCCTCATGTTGTGGTGTCTCCCAACCATCAATCATTTTCATTGATACTCCATAACCACAATTTTGCTGCTGCTATGAATTATAATGTAAATACCTGCTGTGCGGGATTCTGATATGTATCCCCTGTGAAAGGTCGTTCAACCCCAGGTTGAGAACCGCTGTAATATTGTGTGTCCTGTGGCTGAGGACATATCTGAGATGTTAGAACCTGGAGGTCAAACCCAGGTTACCAGTCTGCCATGGCTCTCCTGTGAGCCCTGGAATCACATTTTAAGCAAAAAGTATTTGTACAAAACAATAGCTTTATTTGTGACGTTCTCCTGCATGCATATAACATATTTTGGGTTTTTTTCGTTTTTTAATATTTATTCATTTACTTTACATCTCGACTGCAGTTTTCCCTCCGTCCTCTCCTCCCACTCCCACCCGCCCTCCACCTCCTCTCTGCCCCCTCCCCAACTTCCCCACCCTCTGCCACTCCTCTGTTTCTGTTCAGAAAAGGGCAGTCCTCCCATGAGTACTGATGAAACCTGGTTTATCAAGTTGCAGTAAGACTAAGCCCCTTGCCTTGTGCTGAGGCTGGCCATGGCGACCCAGTGTGAGGATAGAGCATATCTGATGTGACCGACTGCACCGGTTGTGCCTGTGGCTGTTCCCACCCTTCCTCAGTTAAAGAATGGACTATAGAGCTGTGCTGCAATATCCCAGCCGCCAATAGGTGTCACTGTTCCATAAACCATGCCTCAGGTAGCTGAGTATAACCCTTTAATTATGTAAATGCTAACTGTTTTTATTTCCTCCCATTTATATTTTGAAATCTCGCTATATAATCATAAATATTCAAATCAGATGCGATCAAAGCTGCTGCACCAATATAGTCAACTTTACTCAGAATCCTACTCATTAGTGTTACTTTATATAGTTCATCACCTGTTTAATCTTAGCTGCCGTAATATCGAACTACTTCCTTCGGTATTATTTGATATTTAGTAGAGACATGAGTGCATCTTGGGATGGTAAAAGGGGTGTGTTTTTCCTGTGGGTGCTCTGTTTTCAGATGTGTTTTCCCTCCGTGTGTCACGTTTGCACACCACAGGTCGTCTCTCAGACTCTTGTTTATAACAGGTGTACACTGCCCTGTACCTGGACAGGCTCTGTGTGCGCAGAGAGATTTTAAGACTTTGAGTAAAGGGAAGACGAGGAGTTCATTTGGCATTCACTGTTTTTACGTTTGGGTCCAGTACTAGCAAACAATGCCAAGGGGGTGGGATGGGGGCAGATGATGGGGGTGGGAAAGGGGTAAATGGTAGGGGTAGGGAGTGGTGATGGGGAGTGGGGAGCAGATGGTGGGGGTAGCCGAGGGGGCAGATGGTAAGGGTAGGGGTAGGGGGAGAGGGGGCAAATGGTGTTGGGTAGGGGTGGGGAGGAGTCAGGGACAGATGGTGGGGGTAGGGATGGGGAGGAGTAGGGGGCAGATGGGAGGTAGGGGTGGGGAGGAGTGGAAGGCAGATGGTGGGGGGTAGGGGTAAGGAGGAGTGGGGGTAGATGGTGGGGGGAGGGGGGAGGAGTGGGGTCAGATAGTGGGGGTAGGGGTGGGGAGTGGGGGCAGATGGTGGGGGTAGGGATGGGGAGGAGTGGGGGCAGATGATGGGGTAGGGGTAGGAAGGAGTTAGGGGGCAGGGGCAGATAGTGGGGATTAGGGGTTGGGGAGGTGGGGGGCAGATGGTGGGGGGTAGGGGTGAGGGAGTGGGACCAGATGGTGGGGGGGGTAGGGGTGGGGGAGTGGGAGGCAGATGGTGGGGGCTAGGGATGGGGAGGAGTGGGGGTGAATGGGGGGCTAGGGGTGAGGAGGTTGAGGGTGGATGGTGGAGTGCAGGGAGTTGGGGGTAGATATTCAGACACATACATCACATACATGAGAGCTTGCTCAGTATTGACAAAACTGAGTAACATTACTTGGAGACTAGATATGCGGACCATCTCATGATGCATGTTCTGTCTGCCCTGGGAAGAAAAGCATGTATATCTGATATTGGGAATTAGCTGTTCCCTGGGCTCATGTTGGGAGAAGCATTTACGATTGACAGCTGGTTATACTTGATGTAGCATCTTAAATAAATTATCTCTAAGTAGCCCCAACTTAAAGGTTTGCTTGAAAGGGCAGCAGGGGTGGCTCACAGTGCACACTTGACACATGCTTTCTCTGTGGCTGTGGTGACCTCTGTCCTGATATGATCTGTGTACTGTGTGGTTAGTTTTACAGAACTCCTCCTACTGATAGGCAGGGAATAGTGCCTGCCTTGTTTGCTGCCACCAAGGTCTCCAAACACATGACTGCACGTGTGGACCCTGGGCAGACCAGAGCTGCAGGGTCAGGCCCTGGGCTTCGCCGGAGACGTGTCACGCGCTGCACCCCGCTGTTGGCCTGGAATCCAATCAGGCTGCTCTGGATGATCCCCGTGTCTGTGAGATGAGCCCTTACTGCTCTGTACTAGAAGGCTGCACATAAACTGATGAGTGGTCACGCTAATTCCAGCAAGGACAGTTGCTCTCTGGCTATCATTTATCTGTCTGTCTGTCTGTCTATCTGTATATCATTATGTTTCTGAAGAGCAAAATTAAGTATTATGTAATGTGGATAAATAATGTAGTGTGGGGAAGCAGCTCAGTTCTCATCCCACATTGCTTAAAAATGGTTTATATAATGACTCAGCAATTATCCAAAAAAAAATAGATTTTGGGCATCGTGTTTGGAAATTTGTGTAGGCGGCTGCCAGCATTTTCCCCAACTCCGTGATCTATGGAGGGGAGTAAGGAAGTGTGCAATTTAAGGGACATTAGTGAGAAGAAATTTTAAATTGTAAGTTCAAGTGGACTTTTAATTTTTAAGATTTTAATTTTATTTATGTATGTGTATCTGTATGCAGGTGCCCCCTTATGAGCAGCCAAACTCAGTCTCTGGGCTGCGACCCCTTTGGGGGTCGAATGACCTTTCACTGGGTTCACTTAAGACCCTTGGAAAACACAGATATTTGCAGTGTGATTCATAACAGTAGCAAAATTACAGTTATGAAGTAGCAATGAGAATAATTTTATGGTTGGGGTCACCACAGCATGAGGAGCTGCATTAAAAGGCTTCAGCATTAGGAAGGCTGAGAACCACTGCCTTATCCTTTGTCAACCATGGAGCCGTCTTTCCAGCCCCTCAAATAACCTTTCAGGTTTGAGCAGCTTTTGTCTTCTTTGTGAGCCGTGGAACTGGGACCTGACAGAAAGGAACCCTTTGGATGTGGCCGAGTCTCTAGATTGCTTCTCCCAGAAGGAGATCTGGGTTGTGCCCTAAGGCAACTGTCAGCCCTGGGAGACCGAAGCCTTTTTTTCCTGAGTGGGCCTTAGGAGAACCCAGAAGGTAGCCAAACTTGAGCTTGGCTTTCCTGACCCGCCCCTGGCTCCCTGCCCTAGCGGCCAGTCTCATGCTAATGTCTGAGAGTGAAAATCAAAGCCCTGAACTGCAGTGCCCAGACTCAGCTGCAGCAACAGGGATTAGCTGTTCAGCTCTGTGGTTGGGGTGGGTTCCTCTTAAACTATAACAAAACCAATGTTGTCATATTTTTTTCCTCTTGCAAAAGGTCTTTTGTTTTTCTCTTATTCTTTAAAACTTTCTTGGGATGTGAGTTTGTTGAATGCCACTTTCTCTTCCGAACTTGTTGTGTGTAGATTTTGTGTGTTTGTTGTTGTTGTTTTGTTGTTTTTCGAGACAGGGTTTCTCTGTAGCCTTGGAGCCTGTCCTGGAACTCTTGTAGACCAGGCTGGCCTCGAACTCACAGAGATCCGCCTGCCTCTGCCTCCCAAGTTCTAGGATTAAAAGCGTGCTCCACCACCGCCGGGCTAATCTGCTCTTTAATAGATGGTCTCACCCATGTGGGACATTTGACATACAGGATGATTTACTCTCCCTGTCATTGGAATGCATGTTTGTAGAAGTCATGATTATTCCATTGAACCAAAGGGAAGCTGGGCAAGGTGCCCTGCTAAGAGACGACAGGATGTGGGCCCCAATAGACCTTAAGTGTCTCACCTGTCTGTGTGGACAGTCCGCACCCACGGCTGCATTTTAGGGCAATGCTGACTAATGACCCTTAGCATGTAGGTCTCGGAAGGCCCGCTTTTGATTTAATTTATTTTTTAAATTTTCATGTGTATGTGTGTGCTATGTGTGTACATGCATGTTTGCATGTGAGTGGGCTCATATGTGTGTGGGGGCATGTGGAGGCCTGAGATTCATATCAGAAACCATCAGTTGCTCTTGCACCTTATTCCTGAAGCAGGGAGCTGCAGGGGGACCCAGGGTTCTCCCCATGTGGCTGCTCTGTGGCTCCCCCTCTGCCTTCTGAGGTCACAATTACAAAGCACCCACCATACTTCCTGTCATTCCCGTGGATGCTGGGACTCCAAACCCCAGCCCTCAGGTTTGTAGGGAAAGCAGTTAGATTGCTGAGCACCCCCGGCCTCAGGGATGCTTTTTAAACAATTCCCTAGGTGGTTCTGACGTGATTCTCATGTCGGCTTCCTGTCTGATGGTCTCCCCTTTAGAGAATCATCACCTACCTCCATCTACGCTGTACATGTGATGGGCATGGATGTGGCTGACCCTCCACATCCGTGAGTTCTGAAGACTGGAACAATTAAAAGGAAGAGTACATGTGTACCGAATAGCACTTTTTTCTTATTTTTATTCCTTGGAGAAAGTAGTACGGGGGCTGGAGAGGTGGCTCAGTGGTTAAGAGCACTCTCCACTCTTGCAGAGGACCCTGGTTCAGATCCCAGCACTACTGTGGAGGCTCACAGCTGCCTGTTCCCCTGGTTCCAGGGGATCCGACACCTTTTCCGTCTTCTGCATGTTCCTGTATGCACACTGTGCACGTACATACACTCAAGCCCACACACATCACATAAAACAAAGTAGATATTAAAAAAGGATTTTGTCTAATGATTCACCTTGTACTTTTGTGGTATAAGCCGCTAAGAGTTAACCCAGAGACAATTCCAAGTCTATGGGAGTGTATGTATAGGTTATATGCAAAGACCCTGCTGTTTAACATGAAGGCCTTGGACAGCCAGTGATGGTGTATGCATGTACACACACACAAGCACACGCACACGCACACACACAGTTTTCGTGTGCATGCGTGTGAATGTGTGCTCATGCCATTCATCCTGTATACTTAGCCAAACTCTACATAGCTCTTTCCTTGTTTCTTGGCAAGAACATAATAGGAAATTTATCTTGTTAGGGCAGTCACAGAGTGTCTGCGCTCACACAGTGGTGGTGTCCTCTAACATACGAAAGCACATAGTGTGAAAAGGCTAGCTAGCCTCCAGCTCTGACATGGAGTCTCGCTGTACAACTTTGTTAAGGAGCGAATTCAGAGTTGGTTAATGAGCTGGTGAGGGAGGGGCAGCTCATTATCATCAGCGAGTGTAGTTTGGCTCTTACATCTTTTACACAGCCATAAAGGAGGCTGTGTAAAGGCTGCTCTGCCTCCTACAATTGAGCCTGGCTTCTTGTTTATTTCTCTTCCTGGCTTTTTTTTAAACGATAATGTCGATCAACGCTGAGCTGGGGCCTGAATGTCCCCAGGCCCCCAGCCTCGTTCTTCTTGTTGCAGCTCCCCGCCATACACACTTTGTTTGCAGTGATCATCTTGTTTTGCATTTCCAATATTCATTTTAAAAGGGGGATGGTGTAGTGTGGGAAAAGGTCCAGTTAAGTCTGTGCTTCCTGACCCCTCAGCACTGTGGCTGAGGTCTTGGGAGCATTTTAGAGAGCTCTGAGCATAAGGAATGAATGTGTACTTTCTTCTAAGAGTGTGGTCGCAGCGGTGCCCTGTCACACAGACCAAAGATATGAATGGCAGCCACTAAGGCTAATATTTTTTTAATTTCAATTTTAATATTTTGCCACATAATAAAAAGTAATTCTTAAATATTGTTATTACTGCTATTATTTTATTATCCCACTGAGTTTGCTTAGTGCTGCTCATACAGCCATGGATGTGAGGTCATCCATGGACAACCTATGAGCGGCCACTCCCTCCAGCAGCCATCAAAGTAGCTGCAGGTAGCTCCTGAGCCAGGGTGGGGCCTCGGGAGCCTCCCCCTCACCGTGACGGACTGTAAGGGTCCTGCACATACGGCCGCGGATGTGAGGTCATCAATGGACAACCTATGAGCCGCCACTCCCTTTCTCCAGCACTCAACTTTTCTCTGAAGAGGTGTAAATGGAGACCCAAATAATCACACATAAACTATATTAATTTCAATACTGTTTGTCAATAACTTAGGCATATTTCTAGCTAGTTTTTATATCTTAACCCGTTTTTATTAATCTGTGTATCACCACAAGGTTCTGGCGTCTGTCTCCTTTGGCAGCTACATGATGTCTCCTTGACTCCGCCTATTCTCTCTATATATTTCTGTTCAGATTTCCCGCCTGACTTTACTCTGCTAAGCAATTGGCTGAAACAGCTTTATTCATTAGTCAATAAAAGCAACACATATACAGAAGGACATCCCACATTATCTCCCCTTTTCTGTTTAATTAAAAAAGAAAGTTTTAACTTTAACATAGTAAAATTACATATAATAAAATAGGAATCAAGCAAGAATTACAGTTACAATACTTTTTGTGTCTAAAGTTTCATATCTAATTTATATTTTATCATAACTAAGAAAAAGTATAACTATCTGTCTTTAACTCCATCAAAGTTTACATACAGAAGGATATAATATTATCTAAGTAAATAGGAAGTACATTGTAAGCAACTTCCAAAACTCTAGAATTGACAGAGACATCTTGCTACCTGGACAGTCACCCAAAGTCCTTTTGTAACACTGGGGCATCAGTCTTCAGCGTAATGGCCCATAGTATCTGGCAGACTTTCCCGTGAAGCAGGAAATTTGAAAGACTGTTTCACCTATATTGGCAGTTTGTCAGTTGCTTTCCTCTTTGTCCTACATAATGTCTGGCAGACTGTCACAAAGCAGGAACCCTGAAGGACTGTTTCATTTTTTGGCAAGTTTAGCAGTCATTTGTCTGTGGGTCCTGCATGTCCAGTTTGTACAGCTTACCATCAAGCAGTAGAGGCAAGAACAGCTTCTTGCTCAAATGGCTAGCCTTGTCACATTGAAGGCAAATTCCATAACGAGTTTGTTAAATGCCTATCAACCTCTCTGAAGTAATTGTTACTACCAGAAGCAGGCATGTCTCACTGTCTAGAAAAGTCCAAGTTCTTAAAACCTTTTAAATGCCTATTCTGTAGGTCTTTGAAGATTATCTAGCTAACTGAAATATATCTCTGTACATCTAGAAAACCTAACCTAACATGACTACAGTTTTGCTAATATAGATGACTATCTATTAATCTGTATGTCTTAATTATACATTACATTTTTAAATGAGCAGCACAAACCTTAAGCAAAATAAGAAATATACATATACAGAGTGTAGCAAAATCAACCTTAAATTTGTATCAATAGACCAAGATCCATACCAATACAAAGTATTCATCTCTATATCATATCCCCCTTATTTATTTTTAGAAATTGACTGTGACCATTAATCACTTATACTTAACCCCCTTTGAATGAAAACAAACATTTATAAACAATCATTTTGGGAATTTGGGTGTAGTTTTCTCCAAACTGCTTCCTGCTGTTTGTTGGGTGAAGTACTTTTAGGGTTCACAAAAACTCTTTGGGAAGTCTTGTTCCACCAAACCACATTAGCCTGGAAGGAATCCACAGGTTCTCATCCTCTGTGGAAACAAAAACAGAATCTCTTTTCCAAAGTAACATATCTCTAGACTCAAATTTTGAAGTCAAGATAACTTTAAAATATCTATGTTGGTTTAGCTTAGCAACCTCCATAATCAAATATCTCTCTGCCATCAAGAAATTTAAAGAAAACAGAATAATTTACATAATCCAGACTCTGTGTATTTTCCATCTTTATGTGTCTTTTTTTGCTCTATTACTTTTTCTACAAGTTTAATATTTATTTTATTATCTTCCTCCTTTAATCTATGGCTGTCTGTACTCTTTTGTATTATAACTGTCTATATTCTTTTTCTTCTCTCTCCCAAGTCTACACACATTTTTCTAACACACTGCCACCCATGCAGAGGTTTATTTCTGTCTGAATCTGTCTCTATTTCCTACCTGAAATCATTTTCTTACCAGGAGCACTTTTTCTTTTAAATGCTAAGTGGGCATGGCTAGGACCAACTCTGTGGCCCTGCCTATTGGCTCCACCCATCCAACATGGAGGAGGCATATTCACTGCCTCTGTGAGCCATGCTCACTGCCCCAGCTCCAGGGACATAGCGGGTCTCTGTCTCCATTAAGCAACTAGTAGCACTGCTCACAAACCCCATTTAAGTTCAGGACCTTCCGAAAGGGCCAGAGTTCATGCAGTAACCAGGAAGCTCTCTCTTAAAGAAGCCAAGTAGTTTTTGCTGCTAATGTTGGGTCAGGAAGTCGTCTCCTAAAGGAGCCATGCCTCTGCTCACCACCAGTAAACAGATCCTATCTGAAAAAAGGCAGCTACCAAGAAGCTGCACTTGGCTTCTGTTTTTGTGGGTCTAGAAGCCTTTTTTTTTTCTTAAGCTTTTTTAGGTCTTATGTGGATCCATGCCCCAGATGGTGGTGCTGTTTTGTAAACGAAGGCTGCTTTTTGTTTCCCGGGCACCCAGACCCAAATAATCACACAGAAACTGTATTAATTTCAACACTGTTTGGTCAGTGGCTCAGGCATATTTCTAGCTCATTTTTACATCTTAAATTAACACGTTCTTATTAATTTGTGTATCACCACAAGGCTGTGGTCTTCTGATAAGGTTCTGGCATCTGTTTCCTTCAGCAGCTACATGATGTCTCCTTGACTCTGCCTACTCTCTCTCTCTTTCTCTCTCTCTCTCTCTCTATATATATATACACACACACACACACACACACACACACACACACACACACACATACATACATATGTTTGGATTTCCCATCTGACTTTACTCTGCTAAACCTTTGGCTGCAATGGCTTTATTCATTAGCCAATAAAAGCAACACATATACAGAAGGACATCCCACACCACAAATGAACTAAATTTTGTTGACTTTGTATAAATGTCGGAGATGCATAAATTGTCTCCTGACCATAGTAATGAGCCAAATGGAATGAACGTTATGAGGCTTGTGTGGGTAGACTTTGTTTGTGTGTTCCTGTGCATAGAAAAGAAGCTTCTGGGGACAAAATCAAATCTTTCTGGCATTTTTTATCCTAAGACCCTATTGCTATGTTAATAGGATGTTCCACCCAGAAAAGAATGTGCCCAGCTGCTCCAGAACAGAGATGGGCTGCCTCTCATGTGAGCTGAGTCTCTCCAGTTCTCAAGTACATCAGTATTTTTCAAAGTTATAGCAGCTCCTGGGAGAGCCAGACTCTGCAGACTGCTAATCAAACTCATAAACAGTATGTGCTTAGAACACAAAAGAGTTCTTGGGTCTGCCAGCCAGGTTTGAATTAGGAAATAGAGAAAAGAATGACATCTTAACAAAAAAAGATAACAATGTGAACACTTTCAGCAAGGACCGAAGCGATGCACTTCAGAGAAATGTTAATACCGAGACGCGGTAAGGGTAACAAGGAGCTGAGACAACAGCGAGCTGAGAGAAGACTCTGAAGCGCCTACAGCAGTTTCAGAAAGCAGCCATGTGTCCCCAGAGTAGAGCAAAGGACTGGACTGGAAATAGCAGTCGCAGAGGCTGAAGGTAGCCCCGTTGTAGACCACCTACCTGCTTGGCTTGTAGAAAGCCTGGTTTGATATTCGCCACCACATAAGCCAGACGTCGCGATGCACACGTGTGCTCTCAGCACCCAGGAGGTGGAGGCCAGAGGATCAGAAGTACAAGGTCTTCTTTGGCCACACATGGAGTTTGAGGCCAGCCTGGATGCCTGAGACCCTATCTCAAAACAAAGCAAAGGCCGAAAGCCTTGGAGGAAAGCCCTGTACTGCTTACATACCTCAGAGCCCACAGGCAAGGGCCGGGGACAGATTTTTCCAAAGGAAAGGCAAGTCACCCGGGTCAAGAAACACCCTTGACCTAGAAGAGCCTGTCTGGGATGACAGAAGACACAAAGGCAGGGAGCCACCACAGAGCCAGGTCCTTCTCTCAAAGCTTGTTCTGCTGACCAAAAGGAGCTTGGTCACTACTAGGTTGTTTCTCGGAGACCCTTAAGAGAACGCTCTCAATTAAAGGTCAGTTTAAATTCATGATTTAATTTGTTATTACACCACAAAGTACAAAAGTAAAAGGAGGCTAAATCCTCTCCTGCCTTTTTGTCCTAACCCTGATTCTCCCTCCTCCTTTCCCCTTACCCCTCTGCCCACCCAATCAGTGTTGTTATTGTTAAAACATAATTCGTAGCAGCAGCAGAGAGAAATAAATGAGGTGAAACCAAAGCTCCTTGGTGGACTGCACACAGTAGGTGAACTGCACACAGTAGGTGGGCAACACACAGTAGGGGGGCTGCACACAGTAGGGGGACTGTGCACAGTGGGTCAGCTGCCCACAGTAGGGGGAAGCGCACAGTGGATGGGCTGCACACAGTAGGGGGAAGCACACAGTAGGGGGGCACACACAGTAGAGGGCTGTGCACAGAGGGCGGGCTGCTCACGGGGGGGGGCAGCGCACAGCAGGGGGCTGCACACAATAGGAGGCTGCACACAGTAGGGAACTGCGCACAGTAGGTTGACTGTGCACAGTGGGTGGGCTGCACACAGTGACAGCTCCTGAGGTTGACAGCTTTCAATGGTTAGTTGCCAGTTACATAAGTCACCCAAGATGGCCCTGTGTACTGTTCTTTCCAGACAGCCCTGGAAGAAGCACGTGCCAGGCAATAGGCAGTCAGACAAAAACATACCAATTTACTTTCCGATAATTATCATCGCTTAGAGCCAGGTTGGGACTTGATTGATCCAATACAGAAAAAAAATTATCTTCTTGTATGGATTCCTTTCAAGATTAGAAATAGGACTGCAATAAATATTTTTGTAAATCCCTGTCCAGATCTTGTTAGAGGAAGCAGTCACGAGGGCTTTGCTCTTTGTGAGACTCCACGGATACAAACCCTGACCCAAAGCATCTCCAGTCCATGTCCCTTCTTTTCCTTCCTTTTTCTTCTTTGTCTTTTCTTTTGAAAAACTCCTTCTTATTAGAAGCTTTTTCCATGAAAACTGACAACACAAAGAACCCAGCTGAAATGTATTTGCTAGTTGATAGAATAAGCACAGCAGCAGGGCTCTGAGGTGGAGGCTGCCTCCCCAGCTTCTATACTGATGAGTAGCCCTCAGCTCCTCCCACCTCGCACCCTGTGCTGTCAGGGCTGCTCTGTGGTCCTGACGTGGGTCAGATCCAGGACAGCCTTGCTCTCTTTAAAAGGTGGTGGCCCCACCTGGCGGGAAGACCAGAATCACAGTCTGGTTTCTCTGTCTCTTTTGTAGGAGAGAGGACCTGGCAAGTGGTTGGCTAGCGCCTGCCTTGGGGCCTCCTGTAGCTGCAAAGCTGGGAGTTATTTTCTGTCCTGTTGACAGAAGCAGGAGGTCTGGGGGTCTTTGCAGTATTCACGTCACGTGGGAGGAAAACTCTGGTCATCTCCCCAGAGGTTAGACTAGGAGGCGTGGCACATCCTAACGAGTCTCTGCTCTGACAACGAACACAGAATTGGTGCAGGCTGGAAGTGACTCTCATAGCCTATGAAGTCCTGTATATGAGTGTCTGCCCAGGGGCTTAGGGCTGAAATTCTCTGCCTGCTGAGAGGTCTGACCAGGGAAATGAGGGCAGGTGAGGCAAGGAGCTAACCGGGGGTCGTTCCCGATGCCAGAGCGCCACAGTGTTTAGAAGTGCTTGGAGACAGAAAAGCTGAACGAGTCATGTACACACTTACATAAAAATTACTGGCAAGCTATCAGTTACACCCTCAGAGTTTAGTGAGAAAATAGTCGTGAACCAAATATTTGGAGAGGTATTGAGTACTTTAATTACTCCAGGAGAAAAGTTCAAACAGATGTGTAAAGTTTAAGCTGGTGTGTAACACAGGGTCGGGGTAAGGCGAGAGAAGGGGTGGCCAGAAGACTTCTTAGTGACATTCTAAGCTGAGACTCACAGGCTGCTGAGGACTGGCTGCTGCTCGGCCGTGGCCACCGTGTGATGGTGGCATTGGTTGAAACCCCTCTTCCTCTGAGAGGCCGGACACCCAGGGGCAAATACTGAGAGGGAGAGAGGAGCCAGCAAGGATGCTGAAGAGAGGACCGTGGGTCACAGCAGGGGCGGCTGCTGGCAGGGGCTCGGTGTGATATCCATTCTGTTAGGTGTTCTCCAGGCTGAGTTATTTTCTGTGATCTTTTACCAAGTTCTGCTTGTCAGCACTTCTCGTGAACATTTTCTGGTCTCCGCCCCCAAAGTTGTCTTTACTTCATATGAAATGAAAAGGAGCTGTGTTCTTAAAAAAAAAAAAAAAAGGGAGGAAACGATTCAGGGCTCAAAAGACAGCTCAGTCAGGGACGTGCTTGCCCTGCTAGTGCAATCACCTTAGTTCCCAGGATCCCCAACAGGCCAGGGTGATGGTCTGTACCTGTAATCCCAGTGCTGGGCGATCAGAGGCAGGCAATCCCTGAGGCTCACTAGTCAGCCGGTCTCTCTCAGTTAGCTCCAGAGTTACAAGAGACCTTGTCTCAGAGCAACTACAGTGGAGAAGTGATTGAGGAAGACACATACTACTGACCTCTGTCCTCCACATGCACGTGCCGTGTGCGTACATATGTACACGTGTACTGCATGTAAATGTGCACGGATGCACACACCTGCACACTGAAGACAGCACAGATGGGCCTTGCTGCTATGCAAGTTGCTGCCATCTTATGGGTGTCAGATGAGAAACTGTAACACGGCTCTGGTATGCAGTCCAGTGACCATTTAATTTGATTTAAATGTTAATTCTTTTGCCTTACCCTTGCTGGTCTTTTGGCAATGCCTGGGCTGAGGGATACAAATAACCCCATTGGCTTCCCACGCCACCCACTGCCTTTGCCATTCGAGGACTCCTTGGTAGTGGATTTGGGGACATGGAAAAAGCTGATGTCATGACTTTATTTTTCCTCCTCTAAACATTTTTGTTATTGTTATGGTTGTCATTACAGGGTCTTGCTATGTAACTCAGGCTGGCCTTGAACACACTGTGTAGCCTGAGCTGATCTCTAGTTCACACTGATCGCCCTGCCTCAGCGTCCCTGGTGCTGGGATGAAAGGTGTGTGCCTTCACACAGTCTTCTGTACTCCTTAAGATGCAAATCGACAGGGGTGTGGTCAGATCTCCCCAGCACAGGGTTGTAGGAAGCGCCTACACGTGTTCGACTCATGCTTTGTTTAATTCTGAAACTCTTGGCGAGGAACGCTGTCGCTGGTCTGCCACATCTGGAAGACATGTAGTTGTATTTCATGGGAAGGGACAAGCGGATAGTGGGCGGGGGAGCCTGGGTGTAATTACAGTGTGCGTTTATTTGGAAAGACCAGCATATTAGCATGCAGTGGGAGGATTAATTAATCTCAGCTGGAATAATTCACTGTAGTTGGTTTCAATAAAAGCTGAATATCTTTAAGCCCTTGAGGTTTGCATTAAGCTTATGATGAAAGTCGTGTTTCCAATGTCTCGCCCTCTGACATGAGTCCTAAAGGGTCATACTTGACCTGAGATGGGCTTCTCTTGCCGCCCTCAAAACCTTATCTACTATTCAATAAAGCAAAGTTAGGCATCTTCAAAAAGATGAGAGTTTTTTTTGTTTTGTTTTTACACTTAAAAATAAATATTTTGCAAAGCCCAGTTTCCACAAAGTTGTGTATAATTTTGAGTTTCTCCTCCAGTTGTGTGAGGTTTCCATGGAAACTGTCTCGCCTGTATTCAGATCCATGAACCGCCTTCCCACACAGGTCAGGATGCAGGCAGTGCCAGATCCCAGCTCAGTTTATTGTACTTTGACATTAGGCAGCTCCTACAAGAGACTGGCTCCTAATTGGCACATGCGATTTCATATTTAATTAGCAGTGCTGGTCTCACTGTTTTACTGGCAGATGTGATGTTTAGAGTGTGTGCCATTCTCATGCAGCTGTTGTCCAGATGTGCCTCAGAGCAGGACTTTGTCACAGATCACAGCTCAGCTGCTTGGCAAAAATCTGGGCAGAAGCAACATTATTTTTCTTAAGTCAAAAAAAAGTAATTTTCCTTCGTCAAGCTAATGGATTTATTTTCTATTTTTATAGCTGTTTTATTGAGATCTTCAGACCATAAATTTGTGCTGCTAGACTGAACGATTCAGTAGTTGGTTTTCTTCCTCTCTCCCAGTTTCCGTATCCCCAACTCCTGGAAGTCAGCTATCTATTTGTACAAATCTTTGTGAGTCCTCCTATTCTGAACGCTTTTATTTTCGTAAGTTTGTGCCTGTGTTCTTGTTGCCCCCGTTCTGTCCTCCAGGCTTCTCCATGCAGAGGCTTGAGCTGGTCCTCTGGACCTTTGTATTGAGAAGGAACACACCTGTACGGTATGCCATTCAGCTCTTGGCATTCGGGGGCCAGTTGAGGTCCTTTCTGCTCGCTCTTTGATTGTTAGGAGTAACGTTGCCATGGACATTTCCATACAGGGCCTTGGTGTGGAATTCATTATGTAGCACAGGTTGGCCTCGAACCCCCGATTCCTCTGCATCAGCCGTCTTGAGCATGGGCGCTGTAGAGGCGAATCACACCCAGCTCTGTGGGGGCCATGTTTTTGTTTCTCTTGATCACGTGCTCAGGAGTGAGGTCTCTGGGTCCAAATATAACCCCGTGTTTGATGCATGGGAACCGTGACGTAGTTCTCAGCAGAGCAGCTCCGTTCTGTATCTGACCCATGAGCTACGAGGGTCGTGGTTTCTCCACGTCTTTGACTGCGTGTGGCATTGTTGCCTTTTAAATCGTAACCATCCTAGTGGATACGAACTGCTATCCAGGGGCAGGTTTTTTTTGTTTGTTTCTGTTTTTGTTTTTTGAAGAAATCCGTATCCAGTTCACAAACCAGTTTACTACTTCTTATTTATTTTCCCATTACTTTTAAGAGTTGAGGTAAATGCACTTCTCATATATATATCTACAATGTCATTTTCGTTTCTGATTTTAACACAAGCCCAGCTCAGGTAAGATGACATAAAACCCGACGGCTCTGGGAGTTGGGCTAATTGGTAGGCACGTAGCACAGGAAGAGGGGAATATCTAGGAGTCTTTAGGTCCTGGTGTGATTTCATCTTACTTCGCTGTAGTCAGATGGGTCAGGGCAGTGATGTCACATAGCATGAAGCACAGGGCTGCTGGGCCAAAGACCTCCAGACGGGATGTAGCTCGGTGGTAGAGAGCTCACCTAGCGTGTGTGAGGCCCTGGACTCAATCTAAACACGGCGGTGACAAATGACACTGATGTCTTCACTCAGCAGGATTTATCTTCCCGGGGGGACACCACAGTTCTACTATCACTAAAGAGCAAAGCAAGGCTTCCAGAGTCTATGACACACTGCTGACATTAAAGTGACCTGTAATTCACGAATAATAAAATGTTGAGGAAAGTGTGCATTACAGTTGATGAAATATGGCAGCTCAGCTGTCCGTGCATATCAATGCGATTCTAATGCCTCATTGGTCTCATAACCACCCTTTACACATGCATGCATTCTCAGCCAGGAGTGGGAGCATCTATGTATATGTGTCTGTACATACTACAGACAGAGAAGGAGGGGAGAGGCATGTGTTGACTTTTTCTTTCTTATTCTGGAAGTTTAGCTCAGCCTTAGCAGACAGACGTTCAGTGAAATGGTCCCCAAATTGGCTCATTCACCTCCAGTCACACTTAGAGTTTTCATCGTAGCCTGTGAATAATTTCATGCTTCATGCAGAAACTGATTTTACATGTCTGTGTTGATCACGTGTTTAATGCAACTACAGGGGCTGCAGCACTTGCAGCTGCTGTCCCGAAAAGTGTGCATTGATTGTTATTAATAAAATCTTAGGACTGGGACATGGCTTGGCAGGTAAAGCTCTTCCCATGCAATTGTGAGGACCTGAATTTGAATCCTGAACCCATGGTATGGCCAGGTGAGCATGTGGATCACCCCAGTCCCACTCCAGGGAGGTAGAGTCATAGAACCTCAGATGAGGCTGGCTAGCCAGACTACAGGAAACGAAAGCACCGGCTTTAGTGAGAGTCCCCACCTCACATATAAGATGGGGAGACACACGGAACATCAACCCCAGGCTTCCACATACATGCACGTTCACACACAAGCACCCCCCCCCACATGAGCCAACATATGTGTGAGTATGTACACAGACCATATACACATACATAGAAAAATAAAAGGTTTCCTTATTTTTAGCAACTTGGACTGTAGTTACTGTTCCAGATACGGCAGTAAAATATCCGTCGTGGCGTATGGCCTGGAGTAGGACGGCTGGCAGCACTGTCCCAAAGCCCGGGTGGGAAGAGCCTACTTCCCAAGGCCGGGGGCAGCAGTGCTTAGTGAGCTCGGGCGTCCTTCTGTCTGTCTGAACCGAGACCTCAAGTTCTGCAGGTCACAACCCTGTTTGGGCTTTAATTTAACACGAGTGCTGGTGGGTGTGCAGGAGCCCTGCTGGTGGGTGTGCCGGAGCCCTGCTTCTTATTCCTTCTAATTCCTGCCTGTGCTTTGGCTGTGGGAGGTTTTCAAAAGTTATGCTTTCTACAGAGAACTCAATCAGGAGCTCATGAGAGCATGGGACCATTTGTAATAACAGGAACATGTATACTCTTACAAACGAATTAATGTAAGAAATTATCGGAATTTCATACCTGTAACACTCAGACTGAGATCAGGGGACTTTAAGCGTGAGATCATCCTAGGCTACATAGCGAGATTCTGTGCTAAAGATAAAAACAAAAATTACCAAAATTAGATTGATACCATTTATACAGAAATAAAGACTCTGTAATATTATAACAGACTTGCAAGAAATGCAATACTTTCTATTTTGAGAATCACATGAGACGAAAGAGTGAGTTTAATTTTCTTTTTAAAAGTAAATTTTCTTTTCAAACGGCATCTTAAGAGAACAGTGGCTGTCTGTTTCATTATACTCACAGGTTCACATTATATTGAGTTGTGAGTTTGGGAAATCAGAACCTTAAGGTGGACCTATGCCTTTTAGCAAGGTAAAATCTGAAAGGCAGTTGGCACCACAGCAGGAGATGATAGAGCTGGGTGAGTGCAGGGTAAGATAGGGCAGGGTGGACATGCAGGGGAGGGTAGGGCAGGGTGAGTGCAGGAGAGGATAGGGCTGGGTGAGTACAGGGAGGGTAGGGCTGGGTGAGCATGCAGGGGAGGATAGGGCAGGGTGAGCATGCAGGGGAGGATAGGGCAGGGTGAGTGCAGGGGAGGATAGGGCAGGGTGAGCATGTAGGGGAGGATAGGGCAGGGTGAGCATGCAGGGAAGGGGAGGGCTGGGTGAGTATGTAGGCACAGAGATGAGAACAGGACAGTTAGTACCGCCTCTTATCAACCTGCCCTTATAAACATGTGGTTGTGTAGAGTGGAGTTTATGGCACCAACTGACACCATGCCTGTTTCTGTGGCCCGGGTGCTCTGATGTCCAAACCGCCATCTCTTCCTGGGGAGCAAAGCTTGTCTTCTTCAACCATTAAAGAAAATGTGCAGTAGTGGCCTGCTTAGAACTTAGTACAGCCAAAGACATAACAAGGCCTCTCCCATACAGATCCCCAATCTGAGCCCAGATGGGAGCCAGTTGTGGTGGTCTC
Source organism: Myodes glareolus (assembly GCF_982192425.1). Lineage (NCBI taxonomy): Eukaryota > Metazoa > Chordata > Mammalia > Rodentia > Cricetidae > Myodes > Myodes glareolus. The sequence continues at coordinate 6,261,424 of NC_142028.1, forward strand.
CACAGAGCCAGCATTTCCATCCTGTGTGTGTGTGTGTGTGTGTGTGTGTGTGTGTGTGTGTGTGTGTGTGGTATGTGTCTGTGGGTGTGTGTCTGTGTGTGTGTGTGGTATGTGTCTGTGGGTGTGTGTGTGTGTGTGGTATGTGTCTGTGGTGTGTGTGAGCTATATATGTGTATATTTGCTGGGATATTGTGTGGTATGGTCTATAAATGTGTTGGTTTGCATATGTGGTGGTGCCAGAGTTGTGTGCGGTGTGTTTCTCCATCTGTATGAATGAATGGAGGTGATGGTGATGACGGCACGTGTGCACAGGTGTCTGAGTGTGAACGGTGGTCTGTACATGTGAGAGCGTGATTGTATTAGGGTGTGTGGATGTGAGGTATGGGGGTGTGTTAGGGCATATACATGTGCTTGTGGGTGGGGTGGGTGGTGGCCTTCTACCACCCTATTTTCCTGGATAGCTCTCCTGAACCATGGCATCTTCTCATAGCCTAGCCAACCACTCTCTCTTGGCTGCACGGATAGACTGCAGCCTGGAGCTCACGCCTGTGCTCTAGAAGAGACACCAGGGAACAGGAAGGTGAATGGGGGTGAGGCCTCTGGTCCCTTCTATCTGCAGATCTTTATTCCCAGTCCCACAAGACCCCAGAATAGAGCCAGTGTCTGTCTGTGCTCAGTGAGTGTGGAACCGTGGCTGGAGGGCACTGTTCCTCTGTGCTCAGTGAGTGTGCAACCGTGGCTGGAGGGCACTGTTCCAACCACTACAAATTCTAATAGCAGGGAAACGAAGATCAGTATGAAATTTAGATTTCTCTAAAGCCAGCTTGATGGGTCATTGGTGTCCTAAAAATAAACCCATGTGAGGACCGGTGTACTCAGGAATTCTCTAGAAGACAGCCTTGAGGTTGCAATAATAACTAGTAGTTAGATAGGTGTCTGCAGTTGTCCCCTGAGGTTACAGCAATAACTAGTAGTTACATAGGTGTCTGCAGTTGTCCCCTGAGGTTACAGTAATAACTAGTAGTTAGATAGGTGTCTGCAGATGTCCTGAGGTTACAGCAATAACTAGTAGTTACATAGGTGTCTGCAGTTGTCTTGAGGTGACAGGCATCAGACCCTTCTCTACTTCAGGGTCACTTTATGAGCTAGTGATTCATGATGTGTGAATCCAGTAGTTTTTCTCCAATAAGGAAATGATCTTTAAAGCTTGCCTTCGAGTGTAGCCCTGCTGGGACATGCCTGCAGTCAGCACTCAGGAGGGAGAGGCAGGTGGATCAGGAGTTCACGGTCATGCTTGGCTACACACCACTTTTGAAGCCAGCTTGAGCTGCATAAGATTCTGATTTTTTTATTTTTTTAAAATTCAGCAAATAAACAGAAAACCCAAAACAAATAAAATGCTTCCCTGCACAGCGTATATACAGGGTCATCTCAGATTTTTACCTTTTGTCCTAAAGATCGAATGAAAAGTGATCAGTCACTGACAAACCATAGAACGGCAGCAGCAGCAGCTCTCAAACTTGGCCAGTAAAGGCTTGCTCTAACCCAGCGGGGGCTCACTCTAGTCCTGAGCTCAGGTATGAAACAGACCCTAGTTTCAGACCATCGGGAGAGCCTTTGGGCTGCTGCTCCCGCAGGTCAGATGTGCAGAGCTTTTATTGTACCCCAGACTATGACTGCAGCTCCTTCCCACCTCACTGGGAGCCACGCCTTCTCAGCCATCTGTTGCCCGAGTTTGGGACATTTGCTGACCCTGGAGGGGTTGTGAGTCACTGTATAGCCAGCATCATCACAGAGTTTAAACATCACAGTCTTGAAAATGAAACCATATGGACTGATGAGAATTATTTTACTGAAAAACAGTAATGCCTGTAAACGGAGACTCTGCTTTGGCTTCCCGGTCACCTAGACCCAAATAATCACATAAAACTACATTAATTACAACAGCACTTGACAGATTACTCAGGCATATTGCTAGCTAGCTCTTAAATGAACCCTTTTCTGTTAATCCGTGCATCACCACGAGCCTGTAGTTTACCAGAAAGGTTCTGGCATCAGCTACATGGCATTTGCCTAACTCTGCCTTCTTTCTCCCTGCATTCAGGTTAGTTTTCCCTCCTACCTCTATTCTGCCCTGTCATAGGCCAAATCAGCTTCTTTATTAGCCAAATAGTAATAAAAATATATTCACAGCATACAAAGTGGAATCCCACGTCAAAGTTTCATGTCTCTATTTTGTCTGTTTGCGTTTTACTAGCATAAGTTGCTGTTGGTTGTAGGTGGACATTTTCTGTCCCGACTGATGGGTCACAGATAACACTCCAAGCTTAATATTAATTACAAATGCTTGACCAGTAGCTCAGGCTTATCACTAACTAGCTCTTACGTTTTAAGTTAACTCATATTCCTTATTTATGCTCTGCCATGTGGCTGTACCTTTACTAGCATGGCACATTCCTCTCCTGCTCCCTCTGCATCTGGCTCATGCCTCCCCTGACTCCACCCTTCTTCCCATCATTCTCAGTTTGGCTTCCCAGTCAAACTTTATCCTGTTCACCGATTGGCCAGTCAGCTTGTTTATTAAACTAATCACAGTGTAAAGGAAATTTCCACAGTAGCTGGGAGTCCCTTTCCTAGTCCTCGTCACATGGTTGGTATGAGATTCATATTCTTATAATTGATAAAAAGAAAAAGCAAGGAGAGAGTGGGGGAGGAGGGATTCAGAGGTAGATTGCCTTCTGTGTGAATAAGTGTTCTATTCTAGTCCTCAGTTACTGATTTATTTGTTTTTACTGATTGTTTTATTTTCAGACAGAGTCTTACCGTGTGCCCCAGGCTGTCCTGGGACTGTCATGGAGCCGAGGCTGGCCCCTAACGTGCATTGGTTTCCCTTCCTGTACCTCTTGAGCATTTTCAGCAGGATCGCTGTGGCACCGTTGCCTTTAGGACGGCCACGAGTGTGTATCTGTGTGTCATGGGGTTGCTGTGCTGTGAACACAGACTGTTGATGGCATTTGAGTGTCTCATCTTTCTAAAGCTGAGCAAAGGCAGCAAAGGAGAAAGTGAGTCAGCGAGCGGGTTATCTAGCCAGCCTGTAGGTGTGTTGTGGTCTGACCTTGCCATTTACAAAGTTCATGGCTGAGAACTGTACTACATCACTATGGAAAACATATTCCATCCTCTCACATAAGGTGAACATTTTCCTATCATGGTTTGAAGGCCAGTTTTCAGCTATAACAACCATCCCCACTTAAGAGTTACCAAAAAGGAAAAAAGCAAAATGTCGCCACATGTCTAAATAAGTGTAAGATTTTGTGTTGAATGGCGTTCGTGGCTCTCCTAGACTGCATGTTGGATGGACCGTACTGGGACTGGCACGCGCTGTGAGCTGGGCCCCAACTCCTCCAAGGAACGCCCCACAAGCAGTAGCTGGTTGTGACGATGGGCTCAGTATAATTCCACTAGGAGAGAGCTGATACAAAACCATGGCCGTCTTTACTGCCAGGCATTCCAAAGAGGACATTCTTCATCAGATAAACTGTCAAAAGTCAAAGGCTTCAGAAACACCCAGTATCTTGCGTCCAAGGTTAGCGTTAAATGAGGTGGTGGCCGCTGTAGGCCCAACAGTTACTGCTTCCAGATCTGTCCGAGCATCGTTAAGGGGAACCTCAAGTTGAACATCTTTGTAGGATCCGCGTTCGAGGATGCTGCTGTGCTGTGTTGTTTCTTTCATAAGTCTCGACTAGATTCCTTCTAATGGGAAAATGCATTAGTAGACTTTTTAAGGACTCGGGAACACCCTAGAGCCCTCACCTCCCACTGTTCATGTCTCAAACGGCAAGCAGTGTGCTGCTTTCCAGAGAAAAGCCTTTGGACCTTCCTAGGACAAATGCTTATTTTTCTCCATTCTGTCCACCTAAGCCAACTGTTTCTGGGTTGCTTGGTTTCTGATACCTTGGACTTAGCCTAATGTAGCAGGGAGTGACCAGGAAATCAAAACAGCTGGGCAGTGTCCGGGTGTCTCCACAGACTGTCAGCACGCCTCCTCTGGCTGCAGACGGGGCTTTTTATGGAGATTTTTTGTTGTAATTTCAGAAGGTGGCCGCAGTTTTCTTGGCTCCGTAACAGTTCGCACATCTGGAATGTGTTCCTGTGAAGATGTTGGCTGGGAACAGTGCCTTGTGGCCTGGAATTGCCTCTGACAGAGAGGCGGCCGCAGAGGACGATCCTCGCTAGTGGGCCTACCCCGCACTTTCTGTGGGAGGCCACTGAGGGTGCTCGCTGTGGCTCCGGAGACTGGAATTATTTCTCAAATGACATTTGGTGCGTTTAGTTCTATCCCCAGTTTCTGCCGGGGCAGTCACAGCTCAGAAATATTTAACAAGCCTGGCGCTAGACTATCTAACAGATTCTACAATTTGTTTTATTGGACTTAAAACGGTTTAGGGACGTGTATCACACTGAAGCTCCTGACTCTGTGCCCCACCCCTGAGAGGACAGACCATGGATGGCCCATGGCACGCTGTGATGTAGCACTTGTAGCTGGTGGGACCAGCGTTTGGTAGATGACACCAGCAATCTGCCAGTCCTTGGCACGCCAGTGTTGGAGTCTGCCATGCTTAAGTCAGGATGACTGTCTTAGCTGGAAACTGACCTTCAAACCAAGACAGAGTTTTTTATTTTATTTGAAATTATGGAGTACATTTTCTATAGTGATGTAAGTACATGCTTGTCCCTGACTTTTCCCTCACAATGATTAATAGGGAGAAAGCTAGGATTTTGAGGTCGCTGATAATTTTTCCCCTCTTTTTGTAACATGAAGGGCTGGCTTGTTTGTGTTTCTGTCTGGTACTCAGTTCCCCCAGCTGTTTAGCCCCAAAGAAAAATCAATCACACAGGAGATCTCTTTAAGTTATAAAGCTAATTGGCCCATTAGGTCAGGCTACTTATTAGCTAACTTTCACATCTTGATTAACCAATTTTTCTGATCTATTTTAGCCATATGGCTCAGTACCTTTTCCAGCTGGGACAGCTCACATCCTGCTGCTTCGGTGATCTGGACAGGAGTGGGAGGAATCAGCTTCCTCCTCCCCAGAATTCTCCTGCTCCCCTTGCATCATTTCCACTTCCTGTCTGGTTTTCCTGCCTACACCTCCTGCCTTTATATAAATCAGCGTTTATTTAAAAACATGATTGACAGAATACAGACAATTCTCCCGCACCATCTTTTCAGTATCTTAGATAAAATTTTCACTTCTGTGAGAAAGTGTGGTATAAATTCAGGAAATGCACAGCCGTGCCAAACTGTGTGCTTCTGTGTGCTTCCATGTGCTCGGCTGTGTTAGCCTTGCAGGGGCATCCTTGAATCTGCTCATTCTGTATGGGCCGGAGTCCACCCTGGGAAGTGTGCCTCTCCCAGAAGCCCCAGGAAGGCGTTCAACCACTGTCCTCCCCATTCTGTGGGTTCTGATATTTGTTGGGCAAAGCATCACGGACCCACAGAGGAGGCTTTGCTTGGTGACTGGTGTTCACCAGTCTATGTTTTATCTGCCTAAGAGGGTTTTACTGTGTTGGCAAATATGATGAGTATTTGTATAATGCAGTAGGGTTGACACTGTGGTTTTATACTCCTATATACCCTATAATGATTTTTTTAAAAACATAGTACTAAAATAATAATGTAGTGTTTTATTTTTGACGAGGTCTCTCACTCTGCAGCTCGGTACCTGGAACTTACTATGTAGTGCTAACTGGCCTCTCATTCATGGCAATCCTCCTGCTTCAGCCTCCCACGGGCTGGGATTATGGGTGGGTCACTATGCATAGATCTTCCGTTTTTCTTCCTCATCCCATATACTTTCGAAGGGTGATATTTCTTTCTTGTTTGGAGTTTGGGGGGAATTATATCAAAGGTGTGAATAAGAGCTTCTTACAGAAACCGCTTCACAGGAACCAGACCTTGCCTCAACAGGTTCTTGGCAGACACCGACCCTGACTGCACAAGAAGAGGGCTTAGTTTCTACTCCTGTCTTCCGTGGTCCTTATAGAACCCAGCTCGTCTTGCAGGGCTGTATCCATCAATCTGTAGAGGAGAGAGACATGATTGGTGTGCATGACAGGCAGGTCGACTCTCAAACCCGTGTTTGCTGGGCATGGTGGTGCGTGCCGCAGCCCCAGCACTCTACAGGCAGAGACAGGAGGATTGCAATGAGTTGATGGCCATGTTGGGCTCTAGAGTGAAACTGTTTCAGAATAGTAGTGGTGGCGGCAACAGCACCTCCTGACATTGGGAGAGGCAGAGAAAAAGTTCACTGGATACCAGGGAAATGTTTTATCTCTGATTTTGGAGGATCTTTCCTTAGAAAGACAGAGCTAATTTGACACAAAGTTCCCTTCCTTAAAAAAGAAAGAAAGAAAGGAAGGAAGGAAGAAAGAAAGAAAGGAAGAAAGAAGGAAAAGAGGAAGTGATACTTACTTATATGGCTCTTTCCTCTATCTAAGAACATCTTTGCATTCCTTAGGTGGTTTTTGAAAAGATCTATTCTTAATTGTGTGTGTGTGTGTGTGTGTGTGTGTGTGTGTACATGAGTGTAGGTTCCCTCTGAAGTCCTGGAGCCATGAGCCACCTGACATGTATGGATGCTGGGAACTGAACCCAGGTCCTTTGCGATAGTGCCCATGTTGTCTCCTGCTGAGCCACTGAGGGAATTCCTTAGGCTTAATTAAGGCCCTCAGAGGTTCATCCAGTGGGGAAGTCAGCTTTTCCTCCCCCAGTTTCTTCTCAGCCCCTTCATCAACTCTGTGTCCTGCAGCCTTACATGAAAAGGTGCTAGAGGGAGAAAATCCATGGTGAGAAGCAGTGGCTGTCTGTGCTCCAAGAATAAAAACATCAAGAAGTGAAGGGCACTGTGAAGATAAACAGGCATGGAATGTCCATTAAATTCTTGGGGCCTTAAGCAGGGTGTAATGGTCTGTCCTGTTTCTTTAAGAGACAAGCCCCACCTACTCCTCCTCTACCCCTGAGGCAAACAGATCTTCCTTTGGCCTTCCCCGTCTGGCCTGAGCTCTCTTTCTCTTTCTGTCTCTCTCCCAAAGAGGTAGCTGCTGCTGTGGCTCCTCTCCTCCCCCCTCTGTCTGTCTGTCTGTCTCTCCCTTCCCTGACCTTCAGAGATCTGCGACATGGTCTCATGGCATGCCCATCCATCTCAGTCTCTCACCCACCATATGGCTCCCTGCCTGGGGTCTGGCTGCCTCAGTGGCCAGCTGTGGTCTTGGGACCCACTGCCCGCTGCCTGCCGCCCCTCTCATCTCTTCTCCCCTTCTCTCCTTTCCCTTTCCCCTCCATAACCCACTAAATAAATATCCAGTCTCACTCTTCATGGTGTGCCTGTCCATCTGTCTCTCACTTGCAGTGGCTGTGGCTCCTCCTGGGACCTGACTGCCTTTGTGGCCTGCCGTGGTCTAGTGACCTGTTGCTGCCACTTAGGGACCTGCAGCATTGTATTTTTACCATTACACTGGGGACATCCTGTTGCTCACTGCATGTGAGATAGATCTGCTGTGATGTTCATGGGTGTGTGTGGCTCGCACAGCCTGCTGGGGTCAGCTGCCCCCTTTTAAAGGCTTCTGGAGCCCCAGAGCACATAACAGTAAAGGAACACACCTAGCTGTCAACTCTGGAGGCTGTGTGGTTCTTTTCTCTTTGATGTGTGCTGAAATACTGGATGAAAGCTCCTTCAGGTTGGGGAGGTCTATTCTGGCTCCCTCTGATGGTGCAGACATGATGGCAGGGAAGACAAGGTGCACAAGGATGCTGAGGCGTCTGGCCACATCACATCTGTAGACAGGAAGCAAAGAGGGATGAACACTTTTCCCTTTTTGTTAATTCTGAGACCCCAATCCATGGTTCTGTTCCCATTTGGGTAGGTCTTCCTTCCCCAGTTAAATTTCCTGGAAACACTCTCAGGGGCACACCTAGAGGTGTGTTGCCTTGGTGACTCTAAATCTAATCAAGTTGGCAGTCAGGAAGCTTCTACCTTCTTCACTTAGAATAGTGCCTGAAGGAGTGGCTTCCCAGGGGCATGTAGACTGCAGTGGGAAGACAGGCCTTGTCCTCCAGCAAACAGGAAGACGTAGGAAAAAGATCTTAGTTCGGTTTATATAGAGTGTCAAAGGCACCCAGCAGCTCCCACGGAAAGCTAGGATTCGGAAGCTGTTGTCAGCCAGCAGCCAGGGAGATGGTAATGCTCTGACAATGGGTTGATAAGGAGAGGAAAGCAGGTTGGAGAGAGAAGGGATGTTCCTTCCTGAGTTTCCTGTGCCAGTGCCAGACAGGGAACAGGAATCCAAGGGAAGCACTGAGAGGCTTAGTCAACTGAGGTCAGGCTGGAGGAGAAGCCATGACTGCCAGGCCTGAGTGTGCAACAGAGCAAGAGAAGCCACTGCAGATGCGGAGAGGGGACGTGGGAGGGGGAAGCCCAACACAGGGAGCCAGGGCAAGCCCCTAGCTACTGGAGACAGAATAACCAGAGTACTCAGAGAGAGACAGGAAAGGCAGGAACCTGATGTCACAGTATTGGGGAGGAGCGCATGGGATTCCGAGTAGCAGGACTCACAATAAGCATTGGGGAACGGTCGGGGAGCAGTGGAGCAGGCACCTGGACGTGGCTGGGGTTAATAGACAGAAAAGTGAAGCCCTTGCTCGTGGCTGTGAGCTGTGTGTCTGCAGCCAGTCATGAACTTTTCCCATTGAGTAAACTCCTATTTATTATATTGATTTAATGTGTGTGTGTGTGTGTGTGTGTGTGTGTAGGGCTCATGTGCATGACACAGCACATGTGTGTAGGAGTCAGTTTTCTCTCTCCCGTCTACATCCCAGGGATTAAGCTCGGATTCTCAGGCTTGTCTTCAAGGGTTTTCACCACCAAGCCATCTCCTTGGCCTGTAAATATAAATGTGTATATACATTTATGCATACACATATACATACATGCATACATACATATATATGCAACTGGTTTCCTTTAGTTTTTTATTCATTTATTGTGTGTGCACATACATGCCACAGCACGTATGTGGAAGTCAGAAGACAACTTGCAGGAGTCAGGTTTCTCCTTCAACCAAGTCCACACCAGGACTCGAACTCAGGACTCCAGGATGACAAGATCCTTTACCCCTGAGTCAGCTCCATAGCTGTTTGGTCGGTGTGTGTCTAATGTGTACAGCTTGGTGGGCTCTGGGATGCGGCGACATCTCCACGCTGTGTGCGGGAGTCGCATGGTCACCTTACTGGTAATAAAAAGCAAATTTATTACTGTTCCTGGGACCTTCGCGACTTTCCCTCAGAAAACACTGATTTGGTGTAAAATTATTTTTCTCACATTTTTACTTCAGACATACTTGCATTTAGCTTGTCAACATTCTTAGTTTTGTTTTTAAAAATGACGACAGCTCTCCTCTTCCAGGGTAGCATACTCCGGAAAATCCTTCTGAATCGGTACTTCAAAGGTGACCATGGCGTCGGCGCCAACGGACCCCTGTCAGGGGCCTATGCCAAGACTGCACAAGTGGGAGGTACGTTCTCGTTCCCCATTTAGGGCAGTGCTACTCTCCTGTCTGACTTAGGTGACACAAATGTGAAATATTCACTTAAAACACCAGGAAAACTTCTGTGTATTTTGGGGTTCCTGAACCCACAGGGTGAGCGCCACGGTGAATTTTTGCCTTTTAACTCTGGATAGTTTGTTTCGGTTTTGTCACACACACATTAGGGCAAAATTTGTAGAGTATTTTGATAAAGGTTTATTTATTTTTATCTTATACATATGTGTGAGTGCCTGCATGTGTGTCTGCACACCACGTGTATGCTTGGTGACTGTTGGATTCCTTGGAACTGGGGTTACAGATGGTTGTGAGCCGCTATGTGGGTGCTGGAATCAAACCCAGGTCCTTGGCAAGAGCAGCCAGTGCTTGCAACTGCTGAGCCCTCTCTGCAGCTCTTTCTACAGTAGTTTGAGAAAAATCATTTAGTGACACCTAGTTACACATTGGACATCTCTTTACGATTTCCGTCTTTATACACTTTTTATATTCGAGCTGAACTTTCCCGTGGCCCACGTTGTTATGGCTTGAGAACTTGGAAATACCGTCTACTGCTGAACGCTGTCTGTGATAAAAGTCGGTCTGCTGGGTTTACTTTCTTGTTGCTTCCCCCGACCACAGGAGGCTTCTCTGGACAGGACGCGGATAAGATGGGGATTTCCATGGCGGATATCCAGTGTCTGCTGGACAAGGAGGGAGCCTCCGAGCTTGTCATCGACGTCATCGTCAACACCAAGAACGACAGGATCTTTTCCGAGGGCATTTTGCTGGGCATCGCCTTGCTGGAGGGAGGAAACACGCAAAACCAGGTGCCGCCTGTCGTTTCTAGTTTTTAAAAGAACGATTTTGGTTTTGAGAACTTCACAGAGTGGATTTTGTTCACATTTCTCCTCTCCACTCTTCTAACTCTTTTCATATCCACCTCCCTACTCTCCCCCAACTTTGTGTCTTCTTTGCTGTCATCCCAATAAACTCTGGGTGCCAGTTTGTGCTGCCCAGGTACCCCTCTGTACAGACCCATCTTCTAGAGCGTGGTTACCCTTCCGGGAGCCACTCCCCTTGTAGAAAACTGACGCTCCTTGCCCAGAAGCCAGGACACACCGGTAGATCCCCAGCCAGGGCTGAGAGCTACCAAGCTCCTTCTCTCCCTATGCTGGAATACTCGCTGGCTTGACCATGTGCAGGCGGCCACAGCTGCTGTGGGTTTGCACATCCTGCCATCCTGGTTTTGCTCTGGTCTTCCCTGATCTCTGGCTCTTCCAGTACTTCCAGTTTCTTACTCACTTGTTAAAGAAACCAAGGCAAAAGCATCCTTTTAGCTTCTCCTTGCTGGCACAAACAAAACACCTCACAAATCACATTTCCCTCATAAACTTACTTGATTTGCTATCGAAATGATAGGGCTTTCCTCTTTCTCTAAACAGAACATCCCTTGAAGCTCACTCTGCAGCAGGAGCCACGGTGGTGGTGGGGAGCCGTGCTCACGCGCTTCATGGTGACGGTGGACACTGTGCTCACACGACACCAAGGCTGTGACCCTGTCTAGCCAGCACTCCTGTCCCTTGGAGACCCCTGCCAGGTTTCCCTTGGATCCTCTGCACCCAACAGTGTACTCCGTGAGCCCGAGCTCTGGAAACTTCCCAGAGAGCACTTGTGAGTTTCCTGGCTCGTTGCTCAGTGACCTAATCTCCCTATATTTTCTGAAGCCATGGAAGCAACACATAGCTCCAACTGGCCAGAAATTCCCAAACCTATTGGCCTCATGAAGGGCAGGCAGAAGCCCTGTCAGATTTTGCTTTAATTTGTCACTGGTGTATCTAGCAGATTTCCCTGGACCACAGAGGGTCGTCCCAGGGGATCGCCTTTAATCCTCTTGTGGATGCTGGCCATGCCAGCTAGTGCCAGGAGAACTGCAGACTCTGCTTTTAAATGCCAGCTCATTGCGTCCTAGACCCAACCTTTGGGTTTTATTTGCCTCGTGTTTCTATGACATTGATCACTGGAAATGTCTTTGTTCCTCTGGAACCTTTACTACCTGGATTCTGGACCCCTGTCCCCTACCCCCTTCACCACTGCCTCCAGCTTCTCTTCCCCAGCCTCATGTGAGGGCTCTTCTTCTCCCTGAGACTGGCATCATGGCTTCTGGCTACCTGACTGAAAACTAGAAGCCACTTTTGACTGTGACTGGTCACCCTGTCTCCTGGCTGGTCATCCCTTGGTGACAAACCTGGGTGATATCTCTTCAATCCCCGCTCCTCAAACCATCATCACAACTCCTTGCCTTTGACTCTGTTGTGACCTTGCTTCCCAGTTCTGCCTTCTCTCTAACATTCTCTCCTTTGCCTCCAGTGACGCCTTTATAACCCTGTGTTACACCCTGGTTCAGATCTCTCTTCCCAGTAACACAGACTCCCTGCTGAGCTCGTGAGCTTCTTCCTGATGAGTTCTCCATAGGCTCCGGCTATCTCTCTCCTTCCCTCTGTCCCTTCCCCTGCTCTTCCTCTTCGTGGCCCCCCAGTCACATCATGTCACTTTTCACGCTGCTCCCTGCTCTTGCAGGAATCAGCTCAATGGCTTCTCTCAGAACTGTTTTCAGCCCCTTGTCCCGTTGAGCAGAATTGACTGCTGGTTGCTGTGTGACCTTGCTGTGACCTCCAGGTGTTCTGGGGAGGGTTACTATCACTTCACAGTGACTCTCCAGGTGTGTCCCAGATTTCACCTAGTAAATTAAACATCCTGGAGGTTTGGAACGGATCTTCATTGCTGTATGTTTGTGTTTGGAACTCTAGTGCCCAGTAACTCTTCAGTGGTGGGTGTGTTTATGAGTGACTGGTCATGATGGAGCCTCCTCTTCCAACTGGGCGTGCAACACCCGCTTCCTGGAGCCTTCCTGCAGTTGTTTCTCACCGGGTGCCTTCTCTGTCCCTTTGTTGTATTGTCTGTCTTTCATTATGTCTCGCCAGTAATTTTCCTCATTTTCTAATGTGCGTAGGGAGTGATAGCCTATTTTTTTATTTTCATAGTCCTTTAGAGCCTTTTAATACATACCCACAACATACACACCACACCATACACCTCACACATACACATCACATACCACACATACACCACACACACATACACACATACCACACACACACCACATACACACTACATACACACACCACACACATCACACAACACACATAGACACACACCACACACACACTACACATCACCACACACATACACCATACCACACACACATTACCACACACACTACACACACATATACATCACCACACACACCACACCACACACATACACATCACACACACATCACCACACACACTACACACACATATACATCACCACACACACCACACCACACACATACACATCACACACACACCACACACACACTACACACACATATCACCACACCACACACACATACGCATCACACACATTACCACATGCACACACATCACACACCACACATACTCTGACTAGCGAGACAGACCTGTAATCCCAACTACTCAGGAGGCTGTGGCCGGAGGACCAGAAGTTCAAGGGAAGCCTGAGCTCTGGCTGGTCTGGGAAACTTAGCAAAATCAGGTCCCAAATTTAAAAAGAAAAGGAGAACTGGGGATGTAGTGTGTGCAGCGTTTCTGAAGCCATCAGTTCACTCTCTCGTGCAGAAAAGAGGAAGAAAACAAAAGTCTCACACATCTGTTGAAGAAAACAAAAGTCACACACATCTGTTGAAGAAACAACGCTACTACAAATCTGTGCACGAAAACCCTCTTGTGGGCTAAGAAAACCTCACTCTCTAGGTTCTGCTGTTTAGGTTTCTGATTTACGGACATCGTGATGCCGAGATGTCAGCTGTGTGTTGTGGCTTGAAGAGGGCTAGATCAGACCAGCTGAATCTGACCCCCCTTTAGTGACGTGTCCAGCTGAATCTGACCCCCTCTAGTGGCGTGTCCAGCTGAATCTGACCCCCCTTTAGTGACGTGTCCAGCTGAATCTGACCCCCCTTTAGTGACGCGTCCCCGCTGCGTTAGAACTGTTTGTTGCTATGACAAAACACAATGACCAAAGCAGCTTATAGTAGCAAGAGCTTGTTTTGTTTATGGCTCCTGAGGAAGAGTCCATACTCCTGGGGAGGCAGGGCAGCAGGCGGCTGGAGCAGGAAACTGAGAGCACACATCTCCATCCTCACAAAGGAAAGAGAGAAAACTGGAAGTGTACCACAAACATGTGCAGTGCCTGGAAGCCAGAAGAGGAACTTGAATCCCCTGAAGCTGAAGTTACAGAGGGTTATGAACTTCTGTGTGGGTGCTGAGAACTGAGCTTAGGTCCTCTATAAGAGCAACAAGTACTCCTAACCACTGAGCTATTTCTCCTGCCCTGTTTTAATATTCTTAATTTCCCTTCCCTGTTCGTGGGTTATCTCAACTGCCCTGTTCACTCTGGACCAGAGTGAATCCCATCCTTGCTTCATGAGACTTCCTACACCGGATATGCTTGGCCAGATGTGGATTCGTGGAAGCAGATAGAAGAAATTATAACTTCAAACACTAGTAGTAAGAGAAAGAAAAGCTAGCTATTGGGGGCCACACTTGTTATCCCAGCACTCTGAATGAAGGTTGAGCCAGGAGGAGTGCTTGAGCCTGACCTGGGTCAATGAGTAAGACCGTCTCAAAAAGAAAAAAGAAATAAAATATAACACAAAAGTTTTAGGTTTTCTTACATACATTAATTTAGCTAATCCTTATATATTAATTACAGACTGTGATTAATATATACTATCCTAGATTACCAAAGAAGAAGCAGGCAGATCTCAGTCCCATGGTTACTTAGAACAGAGCTGACATCTGTGTTCATGCTGTCTGGCTCCAGAATCTGTACCTCTGGTCACAACAAATATCTCCTTCCCAGAAATAACCTTCCATATTCTTAGCCCCAGCAAGTGACAGTGGCTGACTACCATATGTGAGCCTTTGCTTTTCCCAGTGACGTAAAATTGTCACCTGAAGAGTCTCCACAAGGACTGACCAGGATGAAGCTGGCCTGTGGATGTGTCTGTGGGGATTGTCTTGATCGTACTAGTTCAGTGGGAGAACCCGTACACTGTGGGGGACACCATTTCTTAGGCCGGGGATCCTGAGCCATGCAGGAGGAGAGAAGGCATGCTGACACAGCAGACTAGGGTTCATTACTGATTATGGATGTGCTCGCTCTAATTTCCTTAAGCTCCTGCATCTGCGATGTCCTTGCCACGGTCAACTTTAACCTAGAACTGTGTGCAACTGAGCCCTGTCTCCCCAGGTTGTCTTTGACGGAGTGCTCTATCACAGCAACTGGAAAGGAAGCTGATACACTAGTCTCTACTCTGTCACTTCACCTGCTTCCTCCATTCCTCCCATTTTCTTCTCCTCCATGGGGCAGATTCTTCCTCTGTAACACTATTTATCCTTTGTTTTCGGCTCCTGCAAAGAGCTTTGAGAGTTCCCTCGGACACTCCTTGGTTTCCATAATGTGGTGTCTTTGAGTAGATGCTATGCCATCTGATTAGCCCGTGGAACATACTTTGGTTATCACCAAACCCAACGCTTTTCTGTAGAGCCCTGGTTTGTAGGTAACATGGTTTATATAAATGATCTACCTCCAGTGCTACAGTGTGTGGGTTATATAACATGTGGTGAACCCCTCTGCTTCACAACATCTTATTGTTTGATCCACACCATGTCATGAAAATGAGAACTCTATACTCATCACAGGGGCTGGGGGTATTCGCAAGAAGGTGGGTGTGAATGGACCCCTGACTGCAAAGCTTTGTCTTCATAGAGCTGGGACATGACTGTGACTTTCTCACTAAGGTGTTACAGCTTCCCTGCACCTTCTAGCCACGCTATACTAAAAAGATTAGAGCTCAAACATCAGCTTAATTTGTGGGACCACAAAGGTCTGAGGATGATGCATTTATCCTGCAAACCATCAGAACCAGCTTGACTGTCTCAGAGTAGTTACCATGGTTACGTTGAACTCTTCGGTCCTGCTCCTGTAAAGAGGTTGCTAGCCCTCTGCTTCAGAGTGTCCCTAACAGACGTGAAGTTGACACCGCAGGCTGTGTAAAACTCACTGTGTGTAGATGGTGCACATGTGAGAAGCAGTGACCGGCATGAGTGTCACCCGGAGTTTAGAGTCTTCTAGAGTCGGACCCGGCTCCAGGCATTCCCCCCTGAAAACATGTCAGCAGCTGTCAGATCCCCCAGCCTGCCTGTTCAGCTCTTATCTGGGGATGTGGCTGGTTCCACTTGATCAGCTACATCTCTGCAGAGTACATTCCCGCCTCCGTCTGCTACCTGTTCTTCTGAGTTCTTCCAAAAAGTTACTAAGCAGACAGTGACTAGTAACCACAGCTGAGTACTTCCCTATCTCCTAAGTACGTCATACCACACTTTTGATTCTGAATCCTTTCGGCATCATTATCAATGATAAACTAGAGTTTATTTCCAGGCGAGTTCCCCCAAACTACATGGAAAGCATCATTATTTATAAAGTAGTGAAACAACTTAATACCTACTTACCAGTGGGTTCCCATGAGTGAGGTTGTCATGGTAACACATTCTAAATTTAATGTACTATCAGTTAGCTACAAAAATAAAATAAAATAAATAACATTGTCACCTAACAGGGAGCCCTTATTTATACAGGGTGGTCATAAGTGAGTGACCATGCTTCACTTTGGATTACCAGCTCATGTGGGCCCGAGTCTGGCCATTTTCTCTTTTTGTTTTGTCTATAACAACAAAATAGAACCCTGCACGTAGTAGACTTTCAGTAAGTGTGTCAGGTCAATGCACAGCTTTGAGACACCATCAGACTGAAAGAATTAGTTGCTTATGAAAACTCACTATACTCATAATGGAAAAAATGCATGCAGGAGGCTGCATCAGATAGAATATTAACTATGTTGGAATTTAGTGAAAGGTCTGAATTACTAATGTAATAACATGTTATTATTAATGTAATGACATGTGCTATTAGTACATATTAATTGGAATGAGACACTGGAAGCCCGTCCATTTGTAGAACAAGTGAAAGGTAGCACACTGTGCTTTTACCCATAAGACCTGTGTTTATTTCAGAACAAACCACTCGTTTCCTTGCCTGTGGAACTGATATTTTAAATGATGCTTTCTCTGCAGAATTCTTTCTACAAGCAGTTGCATGAGCAGAAAAAGTCGGAAAAATTCTTCAAAGTCCTTTATGATCGGATGAAGGCTGCTCAGAAAGAGATCAGGTCCACGGTGACTGTCAACACCATAGACTTGGGGAGCAAGAAGAGAGACGATGACAATGACCTCATAGCCTCGGGCCCGCGGATGAGAGGTGAGGGGCTTCCCGAGTATCTGGGAGAATGGCATGAGAGAAGAAAGGAACGAAGCATTTAAATCTCGGGGAGCTTTGCCATCTTGATTCTGGGGCTTATCATTTCCGGTGTTTCCAGTATGGATGTCCATCTATAGAGGATAGAAGGGGCTTGATCCTAGAATAGCCCTTCAGGACCAAACTAAGAGGGGTTTAATTGGTGTGGGAGCAGTGGACAACATGAAAGTCATTGAATTTCTTTGTTCTGTGCAGTAAAGGAAACCATCCCAAACTTTCTGAGCATGGAAATTAAACTCTGAGGACAGAATTTATTAAAGTGTTTGCATTTGAAATAACCAAAGTATTGTTAGTTAAATACAAACTGTGGAGATACTATAATTTTGCAATTTATCATTTTTAATGAGATTTTTAGGAACTTTTAGATGTGTGCACACACATATTTCTTGATATATTCTTGTTTTTTCTGTGTGTGTCATACGCGTGTGTGTGAGAGTCCACAGAGACCAGAAGAGAGTGTTGGATCCCAGAAGCTGGAGCTATGGGAGGCTATGAGCAGCTGGTGGGGGTGCTGAGAGCTGAGCTTAGTCCTCTGGTCAAGAGCAAGGGCTCTGAACTGCCAAGCTATTTGTCCTGGTAGGTTTCTGTCAGCTGGCACATACCTAGACATAACTGGAGAGAGGGAATCTTGATTGAGACAATGCCTTCATAAGAATGGCCTATAGTCATGGCCGTGGACATTTTCTTGATTAAAGGTTGATGTGGGAGGTCTCCCACTGTGGTTAGTGCCTCCCTGGGCAGGTGGTTCTGCGTTCTGTAAGAAAGCAAGCTGATCAAGCCAGGAGGAGCAAGGCAGTAAGCAACATTCCTCCATGATCTCTGCTCAATTCCTGCCTTGAGTTTCTGCTCTAATTTCCCTTTGTGATAGACCGTGATCTATCGCTACATATATGCTCTCTCTCTCTCTATGTAATCCTATTAATAATATATACATATATGTGTAATATATGTGCATATATATAATCTTATTAATACAGCACATACACACACACACAGAGTATGAAATAAACCCTTTTAGTCATTGTGTTTTATCACAGCAATAGAAAGGTAACTAAGACACTACCTCTCTGGCCCTTTGCGGTATACTTGTAAAGTCATTTATACATGCTTGTACATGTTCTTATGTGTCGTTGTGATATACATTTGTATATCAGAAAATTCTGAAACCAGTTAGGTACTAAAGCCTTTTCTTCTGATTGCTGTGCTAAGTTTTCAGTTGTCCCTTCCAGGAAATTATTGGACCTCTTGTTAGGTAATTTAAAATTAAGCTGTGGGAAAATTTGGATCCCCAAATTTTGGCTTTTTATTTTCCTTTAATCAAAAAAATTCAGAAATCCAACTATTGCTTGCCTTTCAGTGAGAGATCCATCACTTCATTTGAAAGAGGGAATGAAAGGGCAGCTGACAGAGGCATCTTCAGCCACATCCAAAGCGTACTGTGTGTACAGAAGAGAAATGGACCCAGAAATAGACATGGTGTGCCCAGGACCGGAAGCAGGAAGTGCCGAGGAAAAGTCTGCAGAGGAAGTTACCATGAGCCCCGCCATCACCATTATGCGGCCCATTCTCAGGTTCCTGCAACTACTGTGTGAGAACCACAACCGAGAGCTACAGGTACGTCCTCTGCTCCCTGTGGGTGAGCTCTGTAGCCTCGGTAGAGCCATCCAAGTGAAATTAATATGCAATTTAGGAAGGAATTTTGAAGAAATAATCAACAAAGACAGCAATGTCCTGTTGAAATGGAAAGGAAGGAAAACAAGAGGAAAAATGTTCGTGCATTAAAAAACAAAACAAACTAATCCACACATTGTTACCCTGTGATCCAGAACTCATATCTTAGCACCGCTGAACCCCATCTGCTCTCCTTCATAGTGTTTGTTCAGGAAGACCATCTACATCTTATCTGCCTCTCATGGTTTTAGACTCGGGTGTTTATATCTTTCCCAATCCACAGTTGTTAAGCACAGTATATATTTTTATGTTTCACTAGAAACAAAATAATATAAAGCATTCTTATAATAGTTAAAACTACTTTGCAAATTAATGTAGCCCATGTCATAGCATCTCCTCACTACTGTTTCCTCTGTCAGGTGGGTGGACCAGGGATGCCTCAGTTTTGCCTATTGCTGGCATTATTTGTCTACATGCGTTGCCCATGATGGCATAGCAAAGGCCATCAAAGGAGCTGATTGGCCAGACTGAGGGAGAGAGCGAGAATGCTCACCTGAAGAGTTTCCACTGGGCAGATTGCTGCCAAGAGAGACACATGCCCACTAGGCCAACCAGCTTAGCCATACTGCTAGCTAGCATAGCTGGGAAGTAATTTTATAATGAATTACAGTGAACTGGCTGGGGTTCCTGTAGTGGGTCCTACCCGGGATCTCTACCTTGAATTTCCACCAGATCATCTGGTTCTAGCAGCGTCTGTCCACAGAGAAAGTGGCAGAGTGAGACACCGTGTTCTCTATTGTCTGGAACACGGGGTCCGAAGGCAGGAGATGGCGGTTCAGACAAAGCATTGCCCATGGTGATGGGATGCTCTGGAAGGAATGATGGGGGAGCATGGCTCGTGTGGACCAGACTGCCACAGCTTAGATCAAGCTTCTGCAGGGTGTATGACCTGCTGGCTCTAACCCACGCACCCCAACAGTATGGACATAGGCTGTAGAGCAGATGATGTAATATCTGACGCCATGTCATTCACGGGAGTGTGGCGCAGATACCGGACAAGACTACTTTGATACAAAGAACAAATAGTTAAAAACAAATTCAAATAAATAAATAGATATCTATAAGAACATTGAGATAGAAAATCCCCTCTCTTTCCTGCTCTTTCTATTCTTGTTTCTCCTTAGCTTATTCCCCAAAGGAAGTGCACCAAATAACAGATTGTTTTCTTCTAGAAAATTCTATGTCCAAACATTGATCCATGCATGTACATCTTCTGTTCAGGAGAGTATATATCAAATACAGTCTCGACTGTTTCCTTTAGTAACTTCATCTATTGCCACATTCCTTGACAATGCTTGTCCACACATATGGAGGTGTTTCCCATGACCCCAAGCCCTTTGTGCTGCCAGGGAGAAGGCTCCAGCTTTTGCTATGACAGTTTCTGTGCTAACAGGCGGTGAGAGCGAGTCTCGTGTGTGTGTGTGTGTGTGTGTGTGTGTATGTGTGTGTGTATGTGTGTATGTGTGTGTGTGTGTGTATGTGTGTATGTATGTGTGTATGTGTGTGTGTGTGTGTACAGATTTAACAGATTTAGGGTCATTCATAGAAGTAGGTCTCTTCCCTGAGAAGCTCGATAGGGTTTCCATGTTTCTCAGACCATGGCCTTACGCCCCTGCATAGTAAAGATACAGGGATGGTTCATTGGAAGTTGGACCCCTCCCCCCCCCGAAGATTTTATTTTCCTTTTCCTTTCTACTTTTCATACTTACTTCCGTCCTCTGTTCTGTGAGTTCGAGGCCAGCCTGGTCTACAAGAGCTAGTTCCAGGACAGGTTCCAAAAGCTACAGAGAAATCCTGTCTTGAAAAACCAAAATAAAATAAAATAAAATGATGACAATGGAGCAGTGTTTGTTATGACCTGTTCTGAAGATGCTTTTGCCAGAACCTGAGAGGCCTCTCTTTTAATAGAAACTTAGTGCATCATTATTTAAATATTTTTAATTTTAAAATTATCATGAAAAATAAAGAGTTTGCTTTTCTAAAATTATTTTACATTCCAACTGTAGTTTCTCTTTCTTCCTCTTCTCCCAGTCCCTCCCTGCAGCCTCTTCTCTGCCTCCCTCCCTTCGGAAAAATAATGCTTTATTATGACATCCTCACCCATATCATTCTGCTTAGACATTGTCACCCCCATTATTTTTCCCTTATTACTCCCTCTTTTGTTGGTCCCCTCCCATCACTTACATTGTCCACACATAAACACACACACACACACTCACACACAAACACACACAGAAAGAGAGAGAGAAGAGAGAGAGAGAGAGAGAGAGAGAGAGAGAGAGAGAGAGAACGCTGAACGTGGCCAGCACCCTTTCTCTGTGTTTTGCCCCCGGCCCTTCAGTTGCACCTTCTTTAACCCCCCAGAACTTCTTGAGGAATCAGAACAATAAAACGAACCACAACCTCGTGTGTGAGACGCTTCAGTTTCTGGACTGCATCTGCGGGAGCACCACGGGCGGCCTGGGCCTGCTGGGGCTCTACATCAACGAGAAGAATGTAGCGCTGGTCAACCAGACCCTGGAGAGCTTGACCGAGTACTGCCAGGGCCCGTGCCACGAAAACCAGGTAACCATGACAGCGGAGCTTCACAGGACTGGAGCCAGACTCAGGAGCCCCGTGCCAGGCTAGGTGCAGAGCCCGCCTTCTGGGCCCGTGAAGTCTTTCTGCTTTCTTACAGAACATATAGACTAGCAAATATAGACTAGAATTGTAGACTAGCAAATGCCAGGCCACATTTTAAATTTCATTGTGAAAGAAGATTCCCATGAGCATATTTAAGATAAAAGAATTACAAAAGAAGGGAAAGATTATATTTCTTCCCAGTGTTCAGGTTTTCTCTATAGGGAATCTCTCCAGATGTGTGGGGTTAACTGGCTGTGACTTTGGCTCCACTATAGTGCACGGGGAACCTATTACCCACGTTGCACACAGTGAGCTAGTCTGATACCCATGTTACACGCTCAGTGAGCTAGTCTGATACCCGTGTTACACACTCAGTGAGCTAGTCTGATACCCGTGTTACACACTCAGTGAGCTAGTCTGATACCCGTTCTACACACACTCAGTGAGCTACTCTAATACCCGTGTTACACACTTAGTGACCTGTCTTACACACACATAGTGAGCTAGTCTGATACCTGTGTTACACACTCAGTGAGTTAGTCTGATACCCATGTTACACACTCAGTGAACTTATGAAGTGGGTCTCACTGCTGTCTTTTTGCTGGTAAGTGGCGCCTGACCCAGAGATCTTGTGACTTTGCAGTATCTTAGAGTACTGCTATCAGTGAGCTGCAGAAAACGGAGGACTTTCTGAGCCCTTTGAATATTGGTGCACATGCGTGCATGAGAGACCAGACATTCATCTCTGGCTCCCAGAATGTTCTGCTCTAAGAACAGAACATGTAACGGAGCAAAGGGGATAATGTCATCTGACATTTTACAGTTGTTTAGCTTCTGCGAAGCATCTTGGAGCCGCCAGCACAGGCCAGGCTCAGGGGTGGAGTCTCCGTGTCAATCATTTCTGCACATACATGTTAGAGATGTGATTGACACTGAACATCAGTGGTTGTGTGAGAGGAAACGTGGAAAAGGTCAGCTCTCCTGGTGCAGATTGTATGACTGTCCTCACACATGCTATATGTACACACGTCTGAACACACATATGACACGCATGCCTCCGTGGGTTCATGTGATGGAAATACGTTGATCATACAAGGGGATTACCTCCTTCTCTGTAACGTGTTTATGACACTCAAAGAACCTGTAGATGTTTTCCCTTTATTTTCAAGATAGCATTTTAGTTTCATGCAACAATGATAAAGACATCCTTGACCACGAGTATAAAGTCAATGCAAAGTACACCAATGCAGAGCTCAATCTTGTCGATAAAACTCTATGGTAGAAAATATGCGTGTGATATATATCTCTTTCACTGTTTGCCATTTTGTGAAAAGTCTATCAGAAAATTCCCTACTCTGTGGTAACAGTGAAATTGAGTAATTTGAAAGCTCTTAACTGAAACCAAATAAGTTCTCAGAGTAAACTTGCTATAAAATAGCTTGCCCTCCCTGGATAACCCCCATGCTCTGAAAAGTCACGGAAGGTCCATTTGGCAGAGGTTTTCATGAGCAGGAGCCGCAGGACATGATGTCAGGGTTGGGCAGGGATACCTTTCCCTTGCACAAATGTCCTTGTATGAGACACCAAGCCGTCCTGCAGCCTGGGGCAGTCCTTTCTTGTGTGACTCTCCAGGGTGTCAGTTTGTCAAGGCTCCTGTGGGTTGGTCACTCTGCTTCCGTAAAACAAATCTTGAAATCCACACGCAGTGGGCCTTCGCCCTCAGAGCATGCACATTGCTCTCTCGGGGTGTTTTTGTAGTCTGCTCAATCACATCCCTCCACAAATACTCAAGTTCAAGGATCCTGAGCGCTTCTCCACCACCCGGGACACACAGTTGCTTTTGTTCTAAGTCGTGTGAAATTCACCTAAAATCTCCCTTGCTCTTGCCCTCTTAGATTTACTGTACCTTAAAACTCAGAGTTCAAGGATCTCCTTTTGTAGTGACTGGAAGAGTTTTAACTTACCCAGTCAACTTTGAAATTCTGAAATTCTTTGTGTCAGAGATAGGTATTTTTCATGATGTGTTAGTATTCAGGGCCCAGAGACTTTTACCAGTATAAGTCAATTAATGGAGCCCACCCCCCAAAAAACTAATTAAGCTGTCCAACATTGTCTGTACCTGGCATTTTAAAGTTTCAGGTCTTCTAGTGTGGCGAGCAAACAGCATGCCGTTTTACAGACATCTCCTTTTCTAGACCTGCATCGCCACTCACGAATCGAATGGGATCGACATCATCATCTCCCTGATTCTCAGTGACATCAACCCTCTTGGCAAATACAGAATGGACCTGGTGTTGCAGCTGAAGGTAGGCTGACCCCGGCACTTTCCACACGCACCTCCCATGCAGAGTGAATTCTGAGTCTTCCAGTGATTGTGCAAAACACCATCACCTGCTCAACTCTGGAACAGGAGAGGGCAACGAGCTCAGAGCACTCACTGAGCCAGGGAACATGTGATCCCCCGCAGGCCGCAGGCATCGTGAGGTTCTCTGCTAGAGGTGCTAAAGCAGCCCCTTATCTTCTCTCCCTTGTTTTAATTTCCCATTTTTCATTACAAATAGAAGTGGAAAGTGTTTGATACCCACTGTCTTATGGGCTTTAATCTGCCCTGGCTTGAGAATTTCATCTAGTGGTCACAATTAAATAGCGTAAAGGAATGCTGCATTTTAGTTGAATCTAGCCACCTCCCAACCATAGTGTTTATCTTGAGCCTAGTATCCACTTCCAGAAAATTCTATCAAAACTTAGGAGCATAATGGCATCCAAATATTTTTGTTCAAATGAAAATAGATAAATAAATAAAAACAACAACAATTTACATAAATCACACATACTCAGAAACGATATTCAAATTAGATAAGTTACTTTAGGCTGTATCATTGTGTTGAATATTTACACTGGTTAAAACCAAACCCAGGGAGCTGTAAGGAGATAGCTTGGAAAGGACAGCTCTCAAGTTTGGTCCCCAGAAGCCATCTGAAAAAGCCCAGTGTGGTGCTATGCCTTCTAGTCTTAGTGCTGAAGAGCGGTCTCTCTGGGAATCTCTGGTCTGCCAGCATAGCCCCATAACCAGTGAACTGTAGGCCAGTGAGGGACCCTACCTCACACACACAGAGACGGCCTACCTAAGGGTCTGCTGATGTTGTCCTCTGGCCTCCACATGCACAGACACACGTGCACAGCACCTATAAACAAAGCTCACCAGCTCATCACATGGCTAAACACACTCTTGCTTTTGGTAAAGCCAGGCCTGTCCAACTTGATAGAAAATTAGGCTGAACATTGTGCAGGTGAGTTAGTGGCCAAGGAGAACCCAAACTGCTGTCTGTATACAGTGGTCTTACACAGATCCACTACTGTGAAGTCTGTGCTGGGCTCGGTTTGTGTATTTACTGCTTCCATCCTTACGGTGCGTAAGATCTAATAACGCCACCCACACCCTGGTCCACCTTCATGATGGAGGCTCCCCTTCCTGCCTTTGTTCCTTGGGCTTTTGCTTCAGTTAGTGAGCACCTGGTGTATGTGGCATGCAACCCAACTGGAGACGCTGACAAGAGTTTGTCATTCTCCCTGAAATTCAGCTTTAACTGTAATTCACGGAGACACAGCATCCAGAGGCCTC
Source organism: Myodes glareolus (assembly GCF_982192425.1). Taxonomy (NCBI): domain Eukaryota; kingdom Metazoa; phylum Chordata; class Mammalia; order Rodentia; family Cricetidae; genus Myodes; species Myodes glareolus. The sequence continues at coordinate 6,286,436 of NC_142028.1, forward strand.
TGCCTTGGCCTCTGAAGCTCTTTGTTTATTTAGAAGCCGAATTCTAAAATCTGGCCTGTCAGTCACATGGCTCTGTGGGGGAGGTGTTGAGTGACTCACCAACTTAACACAGAGTGTAGGTGTGCGGGTTGTTTACAAATCCAGATCTTACTTTGAAAAATTAAATAATGCTGATTTACTGAACCAAAATACTAGGTATTCAAATTAAAGTGCTTTAAAAACTGGTCATTCCATTTTTATTTATTTCAGTAGCACAATTTATGTAAACATATGGCAGTCAGATAGATCAGCGTGCATCCAAAGCAACAGTTGGGTTTGTTTCTCTTGAAATACCTCAAATATGGCTTTAAACTTAAAGTCTGAAGTGAGTATACTCTCTAAATCTAAAGATTTTGTGTTTATTTTTGCCTGATAAGAGAACAGCTGTATCCACGTTGGCAAGTTTAAGGATACTTACAAGATGAGGCATTATATGAGAATTATACACATTATATGAGAATTATCCATATTATATGAGAATTACCCACATTGGCATGTTTAAGAACACATGAGATGAGGCCCTTTAAATAATAAATCAGTTAGTGACATTGACTCCTGGATTCGATGGCTTAGTTATCCATAATTTTAGTAACATACCTTCAATATAGTATAGCACTATAAATATGCCATATAGCTTAATGTAATTTAAATGCAATATTATGCAAACTACAGTTTTAAATATGCTTTATATACTCATTTAATCTATGGCTTAATGGACGTCCCAGATGCATGACTCACCCTTCACTCTGTATTCTGTTTTTTTAACTGACCTGTGACTGCCAAGTGCCACGTTTGATGAGAGGTGGTTTATCTGTGTTTTGTTTAGAAAGAATTCAGCTTCCCCTGGAAGGAAAATTCCGTTAGCAGGAATATTTAGGTTTTTCGGTATACCCAGGTTCTTAAACTTCTAAATTGGTTCAGAGTTCAGGATGCTATTGGCAAGATTTCTTTCTATTCTCACAAAGAATTAGAAAGAAAATTGGTTAAAAGCACCACACAGCCGATGGCATTGAGAAACTGGAGACATTTTAGAGTCCTGTTCTATTGGCCCTGCAGAGCGCGGCTCATTTGAGAACACACCCGTCCCGCCAAGGTGTTACCTGAATTCTGTGGGGTCTACTCATGTGACTCTAAGGGTTCTCCGTCCCCTCTAATCCCTAAGCCATGTTTTAAACATCTATTATTTGGAACCTAGGTTATGAAAGTGGTTCATAGGATTTAAAAATACTCATAAAATGCAAAAATGGAACAGGAAAAAAAATAGAACCCCATTTCCTGCCCTGAAATCTTTCATGGTGGCTGTGGCATTGGTGTGACCCATCATCACCCTTGTTAACTTCAGGACCATTAGGCGTCCTTTTAAAGGTGGCATCAGGCAGAGCTGGGAGCACTGGATAGAATGTAGGACCCAATCTAACCAGAGTTTACACAGTCTCATCAATTAGTGCTTTGTCTGTCTACGCCAAACACGATTCGGCTTAATTATTTCATTCTAAAAACGTGGACTCTGAGTCTCTTAGACACGCCTTTAAATCCCTTCACCCCCACTCTCTCTCTCACACACACACACACTTACCAGGAGTCTGTATGGAGTAACAGTGTTTCCTGGGGTGACTCTCTGGTACTGGTTTAAGACTGAAAATTACTTTGTACTTTGCGATCTTAAGTAGCAATATCTGAGGTAGCATCCAGGAACACATACTGCTTTCACGCTTTATTAAGAGAATAGTCTTAATGTTAATAAATGTGATGAATTAACTAAGATACCGGGAAATAATCTTCATATTTCTAACTTGAGAATTTAGAACTTCATATATTTGTTCTCATTGATGATTCACAAATCTACGTAACATTTCAATACGCTGCTACTATTATTACTTTGCTTTTAAGATGGCTGTACTCTATTCTTTAAATTATATACATATCATGTCCACAAAATGTCACAGATTCCTGTTCATCTGATTGTATTATTAAGATGTCATCACAGAAATCCAATTTTAAAGACATTGGAAGAAAATATATTTCTATTTAATGTAGTGTCTAGTCAGTCTTCCAATCAAAACACCTGTAATTTTAAAATATTCCCCATTGGGCAGGCAGTGGTGGTGCACACCTTTAAACCCAGCACTCGGGAGGAAGAGTCAGGCAGATCTCTGTGAGTTTGAGGGCAGCCTGGGCTACAGAGTGAGTTCTAGGACATCCAGGACTACACAGAGAAACCCTGTCTTGGGGTAAAAAAATCCTCAAAAAATATCCCCCATCTTTTATGACTCGTAAAATATCCTACTTTCTGTTAGTAAGACAAAGTAAATAAAGAAGTTTCAGATTTCTCCTGATTGAGAAAACAAAAAAGGGCCTGGTGATCTCAGCCAGCACGGATGCAGAGGGTTGTTGATCTGTGTGAATTGTGTGTGTACTCACCCAGCCCTTGTCCCCAGAACAACGCCTCCAAGCTTTTGCTGGCCATCATGGAGAGCAGACACGACAGCGAGAATGCAGAGAGAATTCTCTTCAACATGAGACCTAAAGAACTGGTAAGCACGCTTGCCAGGCTGTCTGTTAGGGGTAGCTTCTCCTGCTGCCCCAGCAAGCCTGGCAGGAGCACCATGGCCTCTGCAGGGGAGGGTGGTGAAGGCCCAAGTGACCCGGACCTGTGGATTCACTAGGTTTTATTTTAGAATTATTTTTCTGTTTTTATTTATATGTATGTGTGTGTCTATGTATATGTATGTAATGTGTGTTATGGTGCCCTTGGAGGACAGAAACATGTGTCAGATCTCCTGGAGCCAAAGTTACAGGCTGTTGTAAGCACCCGGATGTGGGTGCTGGGAACTGACCTAGGGTCCTCTGCAAGAGCAGGAAGTATACTTAATCCTGAGCTACCGGTTCAGCCTGCTTTTGCTAGTTTTATCCACTTTAAACGCGATTCTTAGTTAAATTTCCACACTCTACTTAATTATATACAAATGAGTTTTGTCAAAAAGAAAAAAAAAGAATTATCTTAACGTTAGTGATTTCTGGGTACAGTCGGCTGTTAATATTGTGGGCTCAGCGCTATAGCTTGACAATCTGTGGGCCGAGCCTACAGACCAACACTTACAGACTCTTACCTTGTTTTTTTCCTATCAATGCTACGATTCACATGTTTGCCTTATGTGACATATTGTAAGCGACCTAGAGATGATTTTGAGTACACAGGAGGGTGTGTGTATGTGCACAGTACACGCAGATTGCTTTGGTTTGTAGGGGGACTTGAGTCTGCACAGATCTTGGGATCTTGGGATCCTCAGGAGCTATGGAAGCCAGTTCCCCAGGGAGGGACACCCAGGGGTGATGGTGCAGAAGGAAGGCCTGGAGAGCTGGTTTACCATGCCCCTGTGTTTTGTTTGTACTTTCCTAAAAACACAGATGAATTTGGTTTGCATGTTTTGTGAATCGTTCTCATGAATGACATCTGAGAGACAGAGGGAGACAAGATGGTGACTTCACAGAGTGCCTATTTAAAGCGGTATTCCTTTTCGCCTCTGCCACACAAACTATGATGTCATTCAGGCATGCCAGATACCCGTGGAGCATGCTCAAACGGCACTGCTCGGTGCTCCCGTGACAAAGTCTCCTCATGTCAGAGATGCTGCTGGTGCTACAGGGCAGTCTGTGGAGGCTGGAGTCACGTGTGCTGGATTCCCAGTGAAGAATGGAGTCAGGAAGGACAGGCAGGGAGAGAAGATAGGCCGTCCGGCTTCACGTTATTCAATGAGCGCCTTGTCTCCGGGCGGTAGAGTAAGGACTATGGACTCCCTGTCCTCTGGTTAGGTGGGACACTGAGTAGGAATTCATTTGACAAAGCTCTGTGCACTCACTTTGAAGAGAGTATCCTTTCCATTAACACCCACTCTGTCATCTGCTCCCTCCTTCCTGAACCCCCCTCAAACTGAGTTAGATGCCCCAGGCCTGTCATCCTGGGAACAGTGCTCCGCCCACCCCCTGCTGGATAGTATGACCCTTGAGCAGAGACACTCTCCTTGCCCTCTGTGGGTTCTCCAGTGCCCAGTACTGGGACCAGCACCCTGTCTCCAGCTCCCTCTTGAATGCTCAATAAATAGTGGGCTTCTCCGGATTCCAAATTCACTTAAATTATGGAGACTTCAGAGCATTAGTGTCCAAAGATAGAAACAGAGTGTTCCAGGTAAACATGGAACATTGTCACAAAATGATTCCATGTTCATTTAAATAACTGGTTTTCAAGAATATTTCTAAAATTATTTTCTGTTAATATATTTATTAGTTACATATATTCTGTTATATAAAGCTAGCATTAGTTTTATTATGGCATTTTTTGCACAGATATGTTGTACTCATTAGATTTCTCCTGCTGTGATAAACGTCGTGACCAAATATAACTTGGGGAGGGAAGCATTTATTTGACTTACACTTTCAGGTCTGTCCACCATGGAGGAAAGTTAGGACAGGAACCACAGAGGAAAGCTCCTTGCTGGCTCAGGCCCAGGCTCACATTCATTGGCCTTTCTTCTACAGCCTAGGTCAGACCTGCTTAGAGATGTTCCCACCCCCAGTGAGCACGGCCTTCCCACGTTAATTCCCGAAAAAGAAAAGAAAATGCTCCAGAGGTCAATCTGAGGGAGGGAGGCAGTCTCCCCAGTGAAACTCCCTCAGATAAATCTAGGCTCTCTAGTTGACAGTGGAAGATGAGAGATATCTCATTATACCTTTTTCTTCCCAGTCCCCTCCACGTTGCCGATCCTGTCTTCCCCTTTGCTGGCTCCCTGTCTCAGATGCCTGCCTTTCATCTCACGTGTATTCTGTTACCCCGTCTTACCCGCTTTCGGCTTCTCTTAGCTCTCGTTCTCTCTCCTCGCGGTCCCGTCTACCTTCACAGCCTACAGATAGACACGCACACACACTTAGATCTTGAGTCTGGATATGGGAGAAAATGTGGTATTTGTTCACTTACAGCTTTTATAGTTTTGTCTGCCATGAACCTTGCCAATGTTAAGTTATAGCTCACTAGCAGTTGATGAGTTGTTGCCGCCTTGCAGACCCTGATCTGACTGTCTAATATTTTTTGCTAGGTGGATGTGATGAAGAGCGCCTATAACCAAGGCCTGGAATGTGACCACGGGGGCGAGGAGGGCGGGGATGACGGTGTTTCTCCAAAGGACGTTGGGCACAACATCTACATTCTGGCCCATCAGGTACGCATTTTTATCTACATTTATCTTGCTTTCCTGGTCATTGTGTCTTATGCTGATGGCTTATTACTTTATTTCTGCCTTCTGATATTCTTATTTATTCAGCACCTGCCCTCCTTGGCTTCAGCTAGAGAAAACAGTAAGTCCTCAGAATGCCCAGTTATGCAATTCAGGGTCCACTAGGGAGCCTTTGACAAGTTAAAGAGGCTCGGGAGAATACTTCTGGGTCTGGAAGAAAAATGTGTCTCACTTTAGAGCCTCAGGAGAGGAGGGAAGGCCAGCTGCTGAGGAGGCAGGGTGTGAAGAGGTGGGCAGGGGTGTTCTACCACGTAGCCATGGCTAATTCGGAGAGAGTTCTGTCCTTCAGGCATAGGTTGACAAGTTCTTAATCGAGGTCATTAAGTTTGCAGCTCTAAGCGCTTTCCACTGGACTTCTAGCATCTATAAACTAAGTATTAAATTTCTTCAGTGATGTTTCCATTTCATGGCTTGTAAGTACCAATATTTAGTGAGCATTGTTTGATAAGCTCAACCTCACAAACATGGTCAAATTGAAACTCACATCGTCTAACACAGATAGATTTAAAATATAAAACTTAAAATGTGCACATGTTGGCTTGATTTTTGTCTCCAATAGCCCCGTCATTTTGAGGGGACAAAGTTCAGGCTTTGAAAATGTCTCAGACTTCCCAGGTGCCTCCTTCCACCTGCCGTCTCTCCTGTCTGCTTTCCCATTCATCTTGTCTGTTGATTAAATAAATATTGGTGGAGAGAACATCAGATTCTGAATAGATTTAGTTTTAAAGGTTGCTCTCTAGGTATTTCCTGTGCCCGTCATATGACCATCTACTGGATAGAACCTTGAACAATGTTTTTGTCTTTAAGGAAGGACTCTGACTGTGAAGGCCCCAGCTCAGGGCTGCTGCTCCTGTGATACAGTCAGCACCCTGAGACTTGCAGGATTCTCCTAGTCTGTCTGTCCACAGGGCGAGGGCAGTCGAGTTACAACTGTGGGGACGGAAAGGCATTTTTGGCATTGAGGAACCAAAAGCCAAGCCGAGAGGCGAGCTGAAGGAAGTGGAAAGACAGAGACTCAGAATGTGGGGAAGTCCCATTTCAGAGAGAGAAAAGTCAGGTGGCAGAAGTTAATTCAAGTCAGGAAAAGTAAGAAAGAATGAGGAGAGAATGAACTTGAGTGTGAATAGAAGAAATTGACTCCCAGCCGATTTTAAAATCCCATGGCATGCCAGAGGAACACAGGAACACAGGGACGTAGTGTGTGTCTGGGCAGAGGGTCGCCTCAGAGTCTGCAACACCATCAGGGGAGGTGACAGGGAAGACTAGGGCAGAGCAAGCCACAGTGGGTCTTTCTGAGAGGACTAGAATCCCCTGCAGAGTCTTCACTGGAAGCTGGTCTTTCCTTGTTGGCGAAGGCTGTCCCCTCAGCGTGGGTGAGCAGCTGCATGCCTCAGGCCTGGCCCTGTTCTAGGGCACAAATCCTCAGTCAGCCGAAACTCACCCGAGCACCAACAGAACTGCAGGTGTTGGGGCCAGACCAACCCCCACACCCTTGAAGTCTCAAGACACCAGCAGGAGCATGGGCAACCGGAACATCAAAGACGTTCATCAAGATTCAGGTTAGGTCAGTTCCGTTTCAGTAGACTGAAGCCCAAGAGCAGCAAATGCAAGTGCGTGAGCTGGTCTTAGAGGGCAGGAGAACCCACGACTAGAACAGACACGAAGAAGGCAAACTGGCAGCAGGAGAAACGAAGACGGCAGAAAGACCACTGGTTTTGATTGGCACGAGCTGGAGAACAGATCTGTTCTTGGAGAGAACAGAAGCGTCCAAAGATGAAAGAGCCAGACATTCAAGCCCTCAAAGGGCGATCAGGGGTCAAAAGCAACTTGCAGAGATTAGGGAAGCAGCCGATGCGGAAATGGCTGGGGTCCTGCAGAGGGCTTTTATAAAACCTCCTCCAGTCCTTTGCGGAGCAGAGGATATGCTGTGTAGCTGTGTTAAGGAAGCCAGGCTTCCGGAGGCAGAAGGTCCCAGCTGAGTAAGGGAGGAAGTGGGTTTTGAACTGCCGAACGCATCAGCCTTGTGATTTATCTGAGTCCAAACAGGCCCCGTTTAGAAATCAGAGAGCTTGCAGGGGCAGAATCGGGTGCAGACCCTCCTTCAGTTCTGATTCTGCTGGTGTGTGTAACTGTCGGTATAGTCGCCGCCCGTGTCTTCCCTTTAGTGCCACAAAAAATCGTTCCCCGTCAGCATGTCGTTTTCCTTGTGGAATTAATTATGCCGCTGGTTTTCCTTGAGATGTTAGCAGTTTTCACTCACGTTGGGCTCTTTCGATTCTTACGAGTGCGGATCATGACTGGCTTTGGGCTGGGATATTATCTGGCGCCTTGTGAACCTGCCGTGTAAACAGCTCCTACACTGAGGTGTCATGAAATGAGTACAGAGTGACCAGCTGTTCTTCAGAAGGGGAGCAGCTGTGCAGTGCCATGCGGAACCGTGCAGGACGGATCCAGGCTCTGAGGCAGGAGCATGGCACTCGGGCAGCTGATGACCTTGCAGATTTAAGCCCGCCTCTGCACCACCCAGTCATCCAAGAACCAAGCTGCCCTTCCTCCCAGCTTTGCTGTCATCATCTTCTGCACAGACGGTTTATTTTGGTGCTGTCAGACTTTCGGTTTTTGTTGTTGATGCTTTTCGTGGCAGGGACGTGGTTCTGCTTTTCCACCATGACATCCCTCTGGGCCCTTCCTGTGGTCAGTGTTACAAGAAACAAATAATGCTTCTTGTAAGTGTCTTGTCTAATCTGCATAAAACTATTAATACATCACGCAGGGAATTTCTTCAGCTTTGATTCTGCGGTGTTGTGCTGTGGATTTCTTCACCGCTCCGCCGCATGTGCTGGCTCTTCCTGTCTCTCGATCTCTCCTGAGCCCTGGTCTTGCTGTTTCATGTTTTGTTTCTTCCCCATCTCGTCCCTGTTTGAGGTTTCTTTTGAAGCAGTTACTACCCACCGTCTACTACAGTTCTTACTCTTTCATACGCGTTCACCATACGTTAAGCTGCCTCACCTCTTTAGCTCCACCACACAACTGTCTCGTTGTTGTCTGAGTTTCTCCATTTGACTCTTTCCTGAAGTAAGATGTATTTGGAGAGGGCATCATGGCTCCTGCCTTGATAATCTCATAACTCAGGAGGCTGAGGCAGGAGGACTGCTGTGAGTTCTAGGTCTGCCTAGGTGTCAGCATGAGACCCTGTCTCAAAACACAAAATAGCATAGCAAAATAAAAGAAATGGATGAAGAAATGTTAGATGCTTTGTGGCCAGGAAGATGCATTAAACAGAAAGTCAGTGGAAAATAAGAATAATAGTCACTTTGATTAGTTACATGAAAATCTTCTCAAAATGCAAGCTTTCAATTTTTTCATGAGTGTTTTCCTGAATCAGTAAATGGCCTTTGAACATGTAATTTTAATGTCTGCATAATTAGACATCATTTGAATGTTCTATAATTTATTGGATCACTCTTTATTGTTAAGTGTTTAGATATTTTGATATTTTGATATATTTGATATTATGAATTATGCTGTGATTAATGCCCTCACACATTAATCTTTGTCCACTGTCCTGGTGGTTTTCCTAGGGTAAAATCAAGAAATTCAATTACTGGGCCATAGGGGCCACTCTATGGCTCTTGATACATTTTGCAAAACTTAGTACCATTCAAAGAAAACTTTGCAGAACCGACAGTTTCTGGAGCTCTCGGTCCACAGACTCCTGTTCACTCCATCTGTGCACAGTACGAAAATGGAGATCTCACTTGTAGTCACTTCCTTTGCAGTGGCTCCCAGTCTTCCTCACGCTGCAACCCTTTCATACAGGTCCTCCCGTTGTGGTGGCCCCAACCATAAAATTATTTTCATTGCTACCTCATAACTGTTATCTTGCTACTGTTATGAATCGTAATGTAAATATCTGTGTTTTCTGATGATCTCAGGCAGCCGCTGTAGAAGGGTCATTTGACTCCCAAAGGGGTCATGACCCACAGGTTGAGCCATGCTGCTTTGAGGAGCTTTTGAAATGGACCATCTGTCTGTGCATTCTTTGGTTCTTTGATTGCTTGTATTTCTCCTATGAATTGCTTGCAAGTATATTTATCTTTTATTAGGTCTCCTTTGTCTTATAGAATTTTAATTAAGGATTAAACCATTCATAACCATTCATCTATCATATTGATTATATCTATTTTCCAATTCATTGGGCTTTCGGGATTTTGATACTCTTTTTGTCTGTCAGCTAAATCTCTTAGACACTCCCCTGGGGTTTCAATGAATACATAATGAATCCCACTTTTGTATTTAACCACGTAGTTCTCTACTGTCATCATACATAGATGAGAAGATGCTTTTCTTGGTCTTTGATTTTAAAAACTAAGATCTCACTCTACAACCATGGCTGGTCTGGGGCTTGTACTAATCTTCCTGTGTCAGGTTTCCAGTCGTTTGGATCACATGTGTGCCACCATGCTGGGCTGAGATGGTAGGTTCCAGTTCTGACTCATCCCAGAAGGCACAGTCTGAGTTTTGATGGAGAGGCCATTGTAGCTCTGTGCAGGAATGCAGGGAGTGGAAGCTTCTGGAGAAGAGATCAAGGCCAGAATATAGACCAGCCCAAGGCTTACATGTGTGTGAGCGATCTGAGTCAGGGTAGACCTGGGAGGCCTGATGCTCCTCTCTCAAGCAAGGTGCTGGTATGTGCCTCTGCCAGCTCACCAGTTGGGATCCCAGACCTGGTGTTCTTTCTACTCCTTCCAGAACTTCAGAAGAAGCCTGAATTTTTATTTTTTTAAAAAAATTGTGAAATCTCATCTTTAAAAGTTGACAACTCATTTAAAAATGTAAAGACATGGAGCAGGCCAACCAAGCTAAGAGCAGCCAGGAGCCATAGCTCACCACAGGTCAAACCTAGGGCCCACATTCCTCAATCACTGAGTTGTGTAGATGAGCAAGCTATCTGTCTGCCAGGCACCATGACACAGTCTTCCAGGGTAGTACTGATGACAGATCAGTTCTGGGACAATTTGCACTTGGACTAGGCACAGCAGAAGAGACAAACATGTGACAATTAGCAGGCCATGATATCAACCATACACTGGTGCTGAGCAGGGTGTGGTAAAGCTGGGAATGAGACTGCTGGAGATGGGGCCATCTGGAGGACTTTCTCCGAGGATTTACAACTGAAGCTGAATCTCAGGGAGAAAAATGAAAGTACATGAAATGGACAGGAAACCCTTACAAGGTGCCATTTAGTGGCTTCTGAATGGCATGAGCTCAGTGTATCTACAGGGAGAAAATGAGATCCAAATGCTGATCTATCCCAATCAGCTATGAGTATCCATCCCATTCAGTTCATTTTGGGTTCATTTATCACAAGGTAGTGGCTATTGATTTCAATAACTACTCAAGTCGGGTGTTATGCTAGCTGCTGAGATGAAAAGATAAATCAGGAAGCTGCCGAGGAAGTGAATTCTGGAAGGAGAGGGAGATGAGAAACTGCTATAAAGATGCTGTGTTGAAGTGGGAAAAGTTCAAGATGTTTGCATGTGGGCATCAGGAGTGAGGGAAGAGGTGGTTGAGGCAGAAAGATCTGCTCCCACGAGAAGGTTCTAGAGTCTGGTGTTGCTCTCAGGACTCGGCATAGGAATCTCCACCACATCCACTTAGACCTATTTATGACAAAGGCTATAGTAACTGGGATCAAGTGGACATCGTTGTGATAACCAGTCATAATCACTTAAGAAATGTCAAGCACATGAATGAAGCATGAAGAAGTGGCTAGGAAGTGATATGCTCTCAGGCTTGGGATGTGGTAGTTTACATATAATAATAAAATCTGAAGGCAGACTTTTTCTATTGTTATCGTTACTGTGGTCAAAATTAGTGGTAATTCCTGAATTCCTGTCCTCAGAGTCTAACATTAGCATCCTTTAATGCTGACAAGATACCTTTTCTCTTTTCTTCCCCAGCCCCACACCAAGCGTGGTGCCTTGCAGCAGTAGATACAGAACTCATGACAGCATGTGTGGGTGTTGATGGTGTTTGATGGAATAGAAGCACTTTGCACTGGGCAGGCAGGGATCTTGCTCACCCGGTACTGATGGCTTATTTTCATCTCATAGGTCACTCTTAGCCAGTCTTTTTATTTAGCTGGGTGTAGACAGTAGACAGGGCTTTGTATTGTCTTCCCTCTTGAGGAGCATTTTTCTTATTTGGGCCAATGAGGTCACCTTTCTCTTGAGCCAATGGGCTGTCATCTCCTGGAGTTGTGTTTACTGTTTCAAACTGGCATCTGCCTCCCCTGCATCCGGGATAGACTGTTTTAGCATTGTCACATTTGCCGTGTTCCCCCAAACCACATGTTTACATTTGTGTTAGATTGTGTTTTGATGTGAAGGGTTTTTCACAGGCTTGTGTGGCTTTGAACACTCAGTCTCCAGGTGGTGGCGCTGTTTGGGGAGGTGTAGCACCCGTGGGAAGTGAGGCCTCGCTAGAGGAAGTAGATCTGTTAGCAGGTGGACTTTGAGGCTTTATAGCCTTCCCTACTTCCCGTCCTGTCTCTGTTTCTTGAAGCATCCAGATGTGAGCAAGTAGTTTCGTGTTTCTGCTGCTACAGCTGCAAGCTGCTCCAGCCACCATGCCTTCCCTACTGGACTGGACACTCAAACCCTGAGCCAAAATAAACCCTTTCTTCAGTTACTGCCTGTCAAGTATTTGCTTGGCCATAGCATTAAGATGTAGTAGCTAATAAATGCTATGCATACTGCTAGCATTACTTCCAATTATTTGCTGTGTATTAGTTTATTCATGTTTGGTTGTTTCTTCATATGCAATTCTTTATGCATGTTCAGTTGTGCTTGTGTGTCTGTGCACTCAGCTGTTCACGCATATTCAGTTGGATATATCCAATTGTTTATGCACATTGAACTGTTTATGCATATTGCCTTGGATATTTAATTAATAGAAAACGCACAAATATGGGTACTCATGAGTTCTCTCTCTGTTTTTCAAAGAAAATTTCCAAAATAATAAAAGTAAAATGAGAAAAAACAAGCTTGGCTGTGTTAGATTTAAATCCTTTTAGTAAGCACCAAATACCACTCACTGAGCATCTGAGAGTCTGACTTACAGCCGTTTGTGTCACCTCCAAGTTCATAGTTAGCAGAAGCAATAAAAATGCACAAAGGGGGAAGTGGAATGAAATGGGACTGGGTGGAAGGATCGTGAAGGCAAGTTCAGGAGAAGCAGTATGTCTGACTTACTGCCCACCTTTTCTTAGTAGCACCTTTCTCTCTGTGACACGGTTATCAGAGCCGTCATCTGAAGTCCAGCAATGCAGCAGCTGGGGCTAAGGGTCCAGCTCCCCTCTCCCTCACACCCCTGTTGACTTCAGCCACATCCACAGGCTTCAGAGTCTGTGGGGGGAGGGGGGTGATGCATGTCTGTAAACTCTGCAATTGGGGAGGAGGAAACAGCTCCCTGGAGTTCATTTAGTTAATTGAATTAATGAGCTCCAGATTCAGCAAGAGAACCTGCTCAAAAATATAATGTGGGGAACACTGGAGTGGTCTTACTGATGATGGTCTCCGGTTTCCACATGTGTACATGTATGTACACACCTAGGTGCACATCCCTGAGGCACATGTGCTTATACCCCTGCATTCACAAAGTCTTGTAGGAGTGCTGGAGATATCAGAGAGTTGTATGCTGTTCCCCTCCCAAAGGCAAATGCCAGCATTTGGTATCCATATTTCAGTCACCTGGATTGTCACTTGGCATTAACCAAGGCACTCTGGGAAGGGGTGGGGGCAGGGGATGGAGGGCGTGGCTTCCTTTCCTGTTTCATGCACTGGGATACTTTGTTATACTGACATTTTCTAGATATTTGATAGTCTTCATTAAGTCACCTTCCCCTTAAAAATTCCATTGCTGCAATTGCTTGAGTTGTTCTCATTTGAAGGGCTATGCATATAAATTATTCTAAATACCCTGAAATCAGAGGAAGTGTGTATATCACTCAGACTGCCTTAAAGTGCTTCCCTAGAGACTGGAACAGCTCACCTCTTCCCAGCTTCTGCCTTCTGATGCTAATGTGTAGTAATCAGCATGGCTTCATTTACTTTATTTGTGGAAGCAGAAAGATGGGTTTGTAATTGGATCCATAACCCTCATCACTAATATCTTTGAAGGGTGTTCACCAACTGACAATTACTTCATCTCTATTATCATCACTTGTGGGAAGTGGAAAACACAGCTGATTTCTCTGCTCACAGACACCAAGTAGCCTGGTAATACGTCAGTAGAAACGCTGTATAGCAGCCTAGCCGCTACTCCTCTCACGAGGTGTGTTTCCTCTGTCCACTGTTGGGGTTCACGGCTTTTCTGACTTCAACTTTCTCATTCATAAAGGCAGTGCAGGCATCCATGAGCTTTGTCTGCAAGGACCCGTGTGAGTCCCAAAGCATCTTTAGACGCAATGGCTTTTCTAATGGGTTACATTACATTTTAAATAATTGTTGGTCTAGCTGGCCAACTGCTGGGTACTTGTGTTTGTGTACACCTCATCTGCTTACAACAGGGATTTGAGGCTAAAGGAGAAATGCCTGTGTGTGGAACTGGACTCTTAAAATATGACCTCAGAAGCCTGGAAAGGGAAAATGATCAAATGTTCTGAGAGTTGTGGCCGATACACTTTCCATTTGCCAGGACCAGTGTGGCGTTGTGGGTAAGAAAGAGTTAAAAGTCATGTGCTGTACTGTTCACTCATAAACACCTTTGCTGGTCTTGAAAGGAATTGAAATGGGAGCATAGCGTGCCTACTCTCCCTCCCCTCCACAGTGGATTATGGTCTCCGAAAGACTACTGCAGGCCGTACCCAATGCAATCCCATCTGCTATTGGTTCTTTTTCAGTTCTCTGACGCAATCATCACTTTTCGGTGGTAATCAAGAGTGAAAACACAGGGCTGTTGAGAAAGTGCTTGCTGAACAAGTGTAAGGAACCAAGTTCAGATCCCATTACCCACTTAAAAAGCTGTAATCTCAGTGCAGTGGTTTGAATGAGATGTCCCAATAGGTCTTGGGCATTTGACTACTTGGTCCCCAGTTGGTGGCCATAGAGGAGGATTAGGAGACCCTTGGCCTTGCTGGAGAAAGTATGCCATTGGGGACAGGCTTTGAGGTTTCAAAAGACCATTTCAAGTTAGCTCTCAGCTTCTGCTCCGGCTGTCTGTGACTCCTCCCTGTACCCCGCCATCATGACCCCTAACCCTCCAGAACTGGAAGCCCCAAATAAACCCTTCCTGCTGTAAGTCACCTTGGTCATTGTGTTTTATTGCAGCAGTAGAAAACTAAAGAATTTGCTGAGCATTGAGGAGGCAGAAGCAGGAGGCTCCCAAGAGCCTGCTGGCTGGCTCAGCTTACAAGAAGCATTGAGCTCCAGGTTTAGTGGGAGAGCCTGTCTGTAAAAACATGATGAAAAGGCACTAGAGAAAGAGACCTGATGTTGACCTCTGGCCTCCACACACATGTGCATATGTTCACACACACACACACACACACACGTACTCCCACATATATAAAAAGTGAATGTAATTAATCTTGAGGATTGTTCATACAATTGTGGTCGTTGTGAACATAGATGTAGAACAAGATTGTTCCATAGATATACTTTGATAGTGGGGGGATATTTGTATTGTATGAACTTAATAAAACCTGTTTAAAAATTGTCCTAAGGTTGTAGAAGTTGGGTATAGTGGCAATTTGGAGGTAGAGGCGAGAGGACAGTGGTTCAAGGCCAGCTTCAGCTGCACGAGAACCATCAGATGAAAGCACGTAATTGTCACATCGAGCTGCAAACACTAAACTGGCTTTGACGGCCTGCGTAAGAAATAGGCCCACTGCTCTCAGCGGTGAAGATAGCATCAGATCCGCATCCCCTGTGTGTGAGCTTACGCAATGGCTCCCCTGCTTGTGTTGCATCGCTTCTTGCGCTCTGGGCCTGTGTCCTTCCTCTTCCGGCCTCTTAAAGCTGAGGTGGCAAGTGCAGGTCACTGTGGCTGGCTCAGGTTTGAGGTCTGGCTCTTGAATGCCACTGGGTTATGGGTACTGCAGTGGATACAGTGATACCTGGGACTTAAGTGAATATTACAGTCACCAGGTGACTGAACAGGTCTTGGGGTTATGAACTGGGACGGTTCAGTTGAGCAATGAAGAAGAGGATTTTTTATTGCACTTATTTGTGTACATGTGTGCATATGTGCATAAGCCGTGGTACACACTTGGATGTGTGGATTCTCTCCTTCTGTCAGGAGGATTCTGGGGATTGAACTCAGATCATCAGGTTTGATGGCAGTGCCTTTACCCACAATGCCATTCGTGGGTCTCAGAGGTGGATGTTTTTCTCATACAGAAAGCATATACGGAATAAAGATATTTGCCATGCCATGTGTGGAAGGTTAGTGCCCTGGGACCTTGTACAGGAGCGGAAACATCAGTGTAAAATGATGGAGAGGCCGTCGTACCAACGTGTGAGGGATTACAGACATGAAAGAATCCACGTGCAGAGAAACTTACCTCAGTGTGACGTGGCACACATTTCTCTCCTCTCAAGAGTGTTCAGTGTTACACGCTGGTGACACGTGGTTAATGGGACATTAATGATGCTGTAAAATACAAGATTTAACAAAGAAAACATCCGCCAAGCCCAAAGCCTCATCAGTTCGAGTCTTTTCATGGCTACTGTTATGTGTATACTAGTTTATATCCTGGCGTTATTTAACATCTACTTAAAGGTAAGTTGATGATAATGAACTCAAGAGCACACTTAATTAGTAAACATATAAGCGAAGGAAAAACTTTAATGTCAAAGCATCAAGTGATATTCTTTATATATTCATGTATATGTGTATGACTCTGCTTATACAATATTCTGTGTGTGTTTGTGTGTGTGCATGCGTCGCTCCATGTCTGTAGCTGTAGCTGTACATGCCCACACTGTTTACTTATTGTTTTCTTTTGTAATTCAAATGTAAATGAAGTTGTTTACAGCTGCGCAGCCGGGTTTCTATCCTGAGGACTCACTGTGGAGACGAGAGGGGGTGAGATGGCAGGACAGAGTCCTGCTGACATTTCCTTCTGCTGCTCGATGCAGTGGTAGAATCCTAATGTCTGAAAACAGCTTTCTCTGGTGCAGTGACCAAGAGAGTTGTAGGGTGTGTGAGCCTTATACATTAGCCAAGAGGCTGCTCAGCTGTGGCCTTTTGTGTTTGGTCAGTTTGGGTTTCAGAATTACTTAAAGAGTCACAGAAAAGTACCAGACCACTGCAACAAAACAATGCTAGATACTGGATGATAACTGTTAAATTAAAAGCCTTCAGATCAAAAATAAACCCCCAGTCACACCCAAAAGACTGTCTGAAATTATACAGTGGGGGGTGGGAATTGTGGTAAGCCCCTGGTTAAGATTTCTGTTATCATTGTGAGAGGCTACATTTTAGAGATATAAAATTGATTGTTTCAAGAGTTGCTGTTCAGTCATTTGTCAGTCACGTATACATACATCCACATGCATGTATACATACATCCACATGCACGTATACATACATCCACATGCATGTATAAGTCTTTGATAGCTGTGTGAGGCACAAAACCATGTGCTAATTGGTGCCTCTATGTGGGATTTCCAGAGTTCCAGCTAGTAAATATTTTAGACTTGTGAGTCCATACTGTCTGCTGAACATACTGCGCTCTGCCATTCTGGTGCAGAAGCAACCGTGGACAACATGTAAACAAGCCAGTCTGGCTGTGTTTATCCAAGTGAAACTTCATTTTATGAAACAGGTGTCAGAACAGATTTCACCCAGGAGGGTTGTTTGCCAAACCCTGCTGTAAATGGCTTTTATAATCTTCATACTTTCTATGTCCCATATTTGAAATTGCCTGCTCATAATGGCTGGGCCTACACGATGGCTCAGCAAGAAAGGCTCTTGCCCCCAAGCCTGATGACCCGAGTTCATTCCCCAGAGCCCACGTGATGTTAGGAGAGAACCAATTCCCACGGGTTGTCCTCTGACTGCCTGCTCTGTGACACGTGTGTCCCATCCCCATAAGTAAAGGAGTAAATATTAAAAAATGAGAAAAAACGGGACACTTATTTTTGCAATTCTTTTCATCTTTCAGTTTTAATTTTTGACTCACTCATGTAGCCTGAGCTTGTCTGAACTTGCTGTGTAGCTGAAGATGGATTTGAACCTCTCCCCTTCTTGCCTTAATCTGTAGAGTGGTGGGCTTGTAGCTGTGTGTCACTATGCCTGGCTATATACATTTATAATTAAAAATTTAGAATATGTCTCTGAGTGTGTGTCTGTGAGTGAGGATATGCATATGAGCCCATGGGTTTGGAGGCCCATGGAGACCAGAGGTATCAGATTCCTGGAGCTGAAGTTACAGGCAGTTGTGGGTTGTCCCATGTGGGTGCTAGAAATTCAACTCGGGTCCTCTGTGGGATCAGTGTGTGCTCACAACCACTGAGCCATCTCTGCAGCTCATATTTCAAATGTTTAATTCACTTTGGTTTTGTTGTTATTGTTGATGGTGCTGGGGATGGGACCTAAGGAGTCAGGCATGAGAGGCAGGTGCTACACCAGCCCTCTCTTTGTATGTGAGCCTGGAGCACCCATCAACAGAGGCATGCACACTCGTTCCTAAGAGATAAGAAAGGAAGATGTTTGAGGTGAGCTTTATATTACTGTGATGCAACCTGACCCCAAGCAGCTTGTGGAGGAAAGGGTTTATTTTGCATCCACACCACAGTCTGACCACTGAGGAAGTCGGGGTAGGAACTCAAGGCAGGAATCTGGAGGCAGGAGCTGAGGCTGCAGCATGGAAGAATGCTGCTCACGGGCTTGCTCCTCCTGGTTTGTTCAGTCTGCGCTCTCACACAGTCCAGGGTCACCTTCCCACAGGTGACACCCACAGTGGGCAGAACCTACCCCACCTTCCCACAGGTGACACCACCCACAGTGGGCAGAAGCTACCCCACCTTCCCACAGGTGACACCACCCACAGTGGGCGGAACCTACCCCACCTTCCCACAGGTGACACCACCCACAGTGGGCGGAACCTACCCCACCTTCCCACAGGTGACACCACCCACAGTGGGCGGAACCTACCCCAACAGTCACTAATGAAGAAAATGCATCGCAGGCCAATCTGGTGGAGACTTTTCCCCAATTGAGGGTTCCAGTTTCTAAAACAGCTCTGTCTGGTATCAGCTTGACATAAAAGTAGCCAGGACTAGGACACTGTAATTCCACAGTGTTGGGATTTGTGTATTCTGTGGACAGTAAGACTCCGATAATAAACTATGTAACTGGGCAGACAGATGTGTGTTACCCATTGGGCCAAGAAGATGAATGAGTCCACTGTGAACCAGGATGGGGCTGAGTCAGGCAGAATAGAAGCAAGTAGGAGGGAAAGGCTCAGGACAAACTAGGGGCATCCAGCAGGGGCCAAGGCTGTTTCTTGCTTATGCCTGACATGAACTTGGAAAACACTCCCAATCAAAGATGGAGTACTCAGAGTCACCTCGAGTCCCTGGATTCTGTCTGTTGAGACTCGGGTTCCCACATCGTTTTTCTCATCCAGCCAGGGTATTTTTATTCAACTTGTCGACAAACCACAGTTTTTCTAACCCCCGTCTCTGGACTTCCGCACATCTCGGCTTCCTTCTGTCAGTGTTTGATAGGTCAGTCACCTGACCAGACACAGCTTCCTGCTCTTTCCCTTCCTTCCCCCTCTGTGCTTCCCTGTCCCTGGCGTCACCCCGTGCCACAGCTGCCTGCTTTCTCTCTGCCCCCACTTACCTCTCGACCTCCATTTATTGAGATATTTTATCTGCTCAGAAGCAAATGCTTACAGTGAAAGACACGGAGGAAACCCACCTCTCATTCCTTCTGCTCATGTGCTCCTTGGCCCCCGAACCTTATGCAGCATAAGACTGCAGCCTTGGAAGATGGTCAGAGAGAGCGCATGCATGCCATTCTGGTTAAGGGGTTTATCTTCTTGGCCTTCCTGGCTTCGCCTCCGGGGCCTGACATTTTCATTTCCTGCGGGTGGTAAGCCCTGTGCGCTGAGGAGGAAGGGAACTGTGACTTGTTCTGGAGTTCCCGGCCTTTCTCCATTGCTGGCTGACTTACTAACTGGAATGAGCTGGAGAAAATGCTGCGAATGGGTGGGGATTGGCCAGCTCCTACAGAAAGAGCTGACTGTTGGCAAGTGACATCATGTGAGCCTGGAGGTAGAAAACCTTGGGAGTAGAATAGAGCTTGACTCTAGCCCGTGGGTGTTTAGGAGCAAATGGGACATTAGGATGAAGGAATATCAGACACCGACTCCATACTTCATTCTTGGGAAGAGAATGTATACATGGGCATGTATACAGATGTTCGTATAGATGGTATTTGAAATTGTGGTATCAATGAGATTTCCTAGAAAAGCAGCTGGGATGAGGGGTGAAACCAAGAATGAAACCCCAGAGTGATCTCAGTGCTAACGGTGGGCTAAAGGGGGGAAGGAGGAAGAAGGCCCCAGAGAATGACTGGAAATGAGAGGCCTAAGAGGCTGGGATACAGAGGGGGAGCAGTGAGACTCAGCAGGAAGGCTGGACGTTGGCCCTGAAGGACCCAGTGAGGAAGTGCACACCTGACTTCGGCACGCAGCAGTCCTGTGACAGCAGTCCGTGTGGCAGGCCAGCTCCAAACGGACCACAGTGAGCAGGGGAGCTGAGCGGTCACTCTGCAAAGGGCACCAGAGACTCGGAAGCAATGAATGGTCACATGACATAGGGTGCCCGAGACTCAGAGGAGCAATGATTTGAAGCAGCTCAGCCCCCGTATCTTCTGGCAAAGACTATCTTAAGCAGAGGAGAGGGAAAGGGGGCTCTCAGATTTAAGCCCCCCACGTCTGTCCCCATCCCTGGGGGTCGTGGTGAGTGATGGACTATGATTCATCATATTTTTCATCTGCACCTCACAGAGGCTCTTCAGAAAATTGTATGTGTGCCTGTGTGTGCATTTGTATGTGTGCAAGTGTGTGTGTGTGTGTGTATGTGTGTGTGTGTATGTATGTGTGTGTGTATGTGTGTGTGTGTGTGTGTGTGTGTGTGTGTGTGTGTTTTGAGTCTTCATACTGGTGTTCCTTTAGGCCAGTGGCATTACCTAAAAGCACAAATAATAAAGCACTAACTAGACATCCTCACAGGGTATCTGTGTACTTACACCATGTACTTGGGGATCTGACCATGTCCTTCACAACTGCTTGGTCCTTGTCACCATGGTCTCTGGTGGATTGTAACCTGAGGCTTTGTCTTTCCTGCCTCCATTCCCATGTGTACCCCAACTTTCCCTGACACAGCAGCCACTGTGAGCCCCAACAAAGAGATTATGTCATACCCGGATTACCCTGGGCTCAGCACCTTCTAATGCTCGCTTCTCAGTGAAAGTCCTGTCCCTGTCCCTGTCTCTGTCCCACCCACTCCTGCCCCCCACCCTCCCCCCAAAGTGTTTCAGAGACAGACAGAGTAGTCCACCCGGCCTCAGCCCCCCAATGCAGGGATTTCAAGTGTCTGTTGCCTTGCGTGGCTTAACAATCAAATCTTACGTTGCCTTGAGAGCCTTGTTGTATGACCTGGGCCCTAACCCATACATGTGTGCAAGAGCAGATCTCCGTCCTTGCCAGGAGTTAGTCTGGGCGAGTCTCCTCTCTGTGTGGGCTCTGTGACCCTCATCTATGAGACGTGCTTTGGTCTCACAGTTGGGCTAATTGGATGCCAGTGAACCTGGGAGTCACAGTGGGGCTTTCCCATTCACACGTGTGAGATAAAGCAGGAAGGAGAGTGGCTATCCAGGGGCTCCTTAGAGCAGTTAAGGGCTCAGACTCACCTGGGGTGAGGTCACATGCTAAGTGTATGAAGCAACCCACTAATGAGCCCCCAAAGCGACAGGGAAAGGTGTCTGAGTGGCTTCCACAGCGTGCCGTTTCTGTGGGTGAGCGATCCGCTAAGTTCCTCTCCATCAGCCCCTGTTTTACTGTATCTATCACTGATTCCAGAAGTTCCACTCTGCTTGTTTTCGGTCCTAGTTGATCACTCCCACCTGTTTAACACTTAATCGTGCGCACACGTCCAGAGTATCTCCAGGCTCAGGGTGTGGGTGGGGCCAGGCAGCCAGGCCCTTCCCGGCTTCTCCCTGGGGGCCTGACATTTCCTCAGTTCCCATTCCTGTAGGCGGTAGACCTGAGGAGGAAGGAAACACATTCTTGTGATCCTCCTCTGCCTGCACCTAGGTTGCTCTGGACCCCCTCCCTCATCAAATGCCATGTCCCATAAGCAGAAGTCCGGGAAGATAGCCGTGTTCTCTGGGACCCAGCCACCTCCCTGACCAGCCCGGTCAACCTTCCCATCAGCTCTGCCCTCCAGCACCCTCTGAACTCTCACTCCACTTTAGTTCCTTCTCACTCCCCTCTGCCTAAAGAAGTCAGAGAAACTTTCCCAGCGATGCTTCTCGTTCCGCACACCCAAAGCTTCTGGCGGGTAAGGTCTACACTCACTCCCTAGCCTGGCTCATGTTACTCTTGCATTGTATTTGCTTACTTATTTTGGTTCCTGTTTAACTAGGACTTAGTGTCTGCCCCTCATCAGAGTCGTTCTTTGAGATCTGTATTAACTGGATGCTCTCAGGAGCTTTCCTTGCAGAGAAGAGAGTTGGAGGACAAAGGAGCAAGAGAATTTGCCCAGCGGCTGTTTGACCCTGGGTGTTCTCAGAGGCTGCCTTGCTTACTGGACGTTTGAGTCACCTCTGTCCCTTGGCTCTTCCTAAACCGCATACTCGGGGTCTGACCACATCCTTCGCAATTGCTTGGTCCTTGTCACCACGGTTTCTGGTGGGTTGTAGCCTCAGGCTTTGGTCTTCAGGCTTCCATTTCTCACATACACCCCCAACTTTCTCAGCCCCAGGAGCCATGGTGAACCCCAACAAAGAGATTATGTCATACCTGGGCTTATCCTGAACTCAACACCTTCTAATACGCACATCTTAGCAAAAGTCCTGTCTCTGTCCTGCCCTCTCCCTCCTTCCCTTCCTCCCTCCCTCCTTCCCTCCCTTCCTCCCTTCCTCCCTCCCTCCCTCCCTCCCTCTCTCAGGCTCGTGGCCACCCTCATCCTCTCAGCCTCCCAGTGTCGGGATTTCAAGTGTGTGTTACCTTGCGTGGTTTATGATGCCTTGAAAGCCTTGTGGTATGACCTGGGCCGCAACCCATGTCGTTGGTTCCTGCCACGCTTTCTTTCCTGGGGCTACTGGGCTGTGCTCTGAAACCACAAACTAACCCTGGTTTGTGTCTTTGAACTTGCCACTGTTCCGTTTTGGGGAAATGATCTGTGATGATTTGATTTTAAATGGCAGTCTCTGCTTTACCTTTGCTTTCTTCTGCTCTTGGCCCCCTGATAGGTCCATTGTTCTGTTATGTTTGTGGCTTCTGCCCAGCAGGAAGTTCCTTCAAGGCAGAACTTTTGTCTTTTCACTTAGCTCAAGGCAGAGGCTAAGCAAAGACTCTGGAGTGCAGAGACAAGAATGAAGGACCACAGGCTTAGTCCACAGTAGCTCAGTTTCTAAGAAGATCTTTTTTAATTGGATTGGGATAAGAGGATTTTTTACGTTTGCATATGAATAGTTTATAGATCTGATAATGTTAATAATCATGTTTCATGTACGGATAACTCATGATCTCATTATGTCATGACAAAGAAATTTATACTACAGGTAGCATCTTTGTTGAAAGTACCTATGACTTGTGTTCACGATATCTATCTGGTTAAATGTTGACTTTACTGACTACCATTTTTAAGAAGGATGGTACATTTTTCTAAATGACTTTGTCTGAATTGTTTTTCTTCCCCTCCTTTCTCTCCTGCTTTCCTCTGCTCTTGCTTGCAAGCTGGGACAGCCACCTTCTAGCAACTGAGCCAGCGCCTCTACTCCACGGTACTCCACGGGACTTGGTGATCTCTTTCCACTCTGTTAGACTGCCCCGAGTCCTTCCCTAGAGCTGAGAGTCACCTGGCCTCGCTAGCTCTTTTGCTGGGCAGGGACTTTTTGAAGTGCGTAGTTCCTTTGAGCAGTACTCCCTTCCTTTACAAACCTCCAGCTGACCTTTCTAGTAGCTGTTACTTAGTTAAACAGAGAGAGGGCGGTGGCCGAGAGTTCATCTGGTGTAGCTCAGAAATAGAAAGCTGGAGAAATACTCATGGAGGGAGTGCGTCTCTCTCAGGGCCTCAGATTCCACCCTGATTTTACATCTGGCTAATCTGTGCACTTCGTGTTGATTCTGAGTCTGCTGGTGGATTTGTAGGGAGCTGTAGGACTCACCACTATAATTTCAAGGCTTTAATTAGCGCAGTTTGCCATGGCTTTGTCAGGACTGTGAGCAATTGACTCACTCTTCCAAGAGGAGGTCCTGCTGTAGATCGGAGCTGGTAAGAGATGGAGAATAATCCCAGCCCTTGGCTGAGCAATGGTGTTTGCCCAGGGCCTAGGAGCAGCAGTGTCTGTACCCGCGCGAAAGTCTCTGTGGTGTGTTGTCTGTCCGCGCCACAAGGCAGTCGGCCTTAGAAAGGTCCTGAAAGGTCGGTGGGACCAGAAATAGTCACTCACCCCGCAGTGACTCTGCGTGCAAAGGGGGTTCTTACTTTCCCCAGCCAAGTGCAGGAGCTGCTCTAATAGGCCAGCATCTCAGCTCCTCCTAAAGACAGCTTTTCCTCCTCCCCACTCCTTTGCCCTAAAGAAACCACAGAAATTACTAGAAACAGAGACTCAGACTTAACAGGAGAAGCAGATATTCATCCTTCCTGGTTTCTTTATCATTGTGAGAAATTACTGCTTGAGTCTAGAAATAGGAATGAAAATACTTTCTGAAATTTCCCTAGAGTGTGCTGGTTCCTCATTTCCTAAAGAGCAGCCCTTTGGAAAGTTAAACAGGCGGGTCACTTCAAAGCAGAACTGTCAAATAGCAAAACAGAACGAAATTAGGCTACCTAGTCCTCCATCAGCCACCGTCCAGCAGTCCATCCTGTGGCTGGTCACCTGTCTGCTGCCCTGCCGTCTGCTGGACACACATTTGGATTTGTGGGGTAATAGTGAAACAAACCCACACCCTTCTAGACGTGCTGGGTAGGGAGACACCAGCGTGTATAAGGAAGACATCTGGACAACAGTGAGGGAAGATGGCTGTGCTCTGTGCATTCTGTCTCGGACGTTTCCCAAGCCCTGTTCACAGAGCCCCACGGGAGGAGGGCCACAGTGGGTGGGAGTGTCTCACAGGTTCTTTCTGGGTGCTGGCAGGGTAGCTCAGGTAACCATCCTCTCCTGTCTGGGTCTGCAGGAACAGCATTTCCTGTGTAGGAAGAGGGAGCCCAGAAGTTTCAACGTTAGATCAGTTAACCCTTCTTCAGTTACCTCAAAAAGACACAGGGTGGAGGGCGCGTGTCCGGTTCATCGGTTCCAGAGAAGAAGTGCAGAAGCCCTAGGAGGGTCCCCTTAGGAAGCCCTCAGGCCCTTGCTGATGTTATCTGTGTTTGGGATTAGCCCACTTAGTATGCAGAATTAGTTGCTTTTCTTGCCTTCTCACGGTAAACTATCTTAACCGTTTCCGTAGGACAAATCTAGGATAGTTTTGAAAGATACAAAGTGTAGGTAAGGTCTTCCTATGTAGTTCTATCTCACATAGTTTTGTCATTCAGATATGGTAGTGTATGCTCTCACACTGATGCCCCCAGACAACTAAATTTTATGTCCACGCCCCCCCCCCCGCCTTTTCTTATGTGCCTTGGCATTTTACCTGCACGTTTGTCTATGTGAGGGTGTCAGGTCCCCTGGAATTGCAGTCACAGGCAATTGTGAGCCTCCATGTGGGTGCTGAGACTTGAACCCTGGGTCCTCTGGAAGAGCACTGGTTATAATTCTCCTACTGGGGAGGCAGAGGCAGGCAGGTCTCTGAGTTCAAGGCCAACCTGGTCTACAGAGTGAGTTCCAGGACAGCTAGGGCTACACAGAGAAACCCTGTCTCAAAAACAAAAAACAAACAAAAAATTCCTTTAAAAAGGATAGTTTGTTAATTTTAGTTTTTTTAAAAGGATTTTTGATGAAGAGTCCAAATTATTTCTGGTAATAATATCCATCGTTAGGACAGAATTTGGTAAATGTTATCCGAATTGAAGTCACGTGCTAGTCTCAGTTTCTGAGTTAGAAGAGGGGGCTGGGGTTTACATTTCCAGCTCCTACTCAGTGCTCCTGCCTCCTTGCAGGTACATTCTGTTAGGAGGGGTGTGAGCTGCTGTGGAGAACTGTTTCTCTGTCATGACAGCTCTGATGCTTTCCTCAGAACCACATCACAGGGAGAGCTTACTAAAGGATCTTTAAGTCTTTTGTTCTTTCTGTGGGTCATTCTCTCTCTCTCTCTCTTTCTCTCTCTCTCTCTCTCTGTGTTGTAGTACATGTGTGCATATGGTGTTTATGAGTGTGTGGTGCATGTATATGTGTAGGGTATGTGGGTATTGCATATGTGGATAGTATATGTGCATATGTATGTACGTCTGTGTGTGTTATATGTGATAGTGTGTATGTGTGTCTTGCATAGTAGTGTATGTAGTATGTGTATTGCATGTGTGGTAGAAGATATGTAGGTGCATCTGTGTATGTGAGTGTGTGTTGGTGTTTTTCTTGCTTCCTAAGGTATTTACTGCTATCGTTAAAGGGTTTTTCTAAAATTGAGTTTACTGTAATTTAAGACAGACTCTAATAGCATGCGTGGGAACCGTCTGAAAATCAAGAACTTCTGTCTGCAATAATTAGCTCTGCTTGATTTCTTTTTACTTGGCACATTATCTTCGTTTTAGTTTGGCCACCACTGCTATAGAAACAATTCGCAGATTGCTAAGAGCCATCGTGGATTTATTTAAATATCAGATACATAAAACAAATGAAGTTTTCCAAACTCTTGGCAAAGAGACTGTGAAGTAGCCGGTCCTGCTGGTCCATGCCTGTAATCCCAACATTCTTGGAGCCAGAAACGGAGGATTGCCTCATGTTCCAGGCCAGCCTGTGTTCTAGGGTAACGCAGGAAGTTGCAGGCCAACCTGTGTTCTAGGGTAACGCAGGAAGTTGCAGGCCAGCCTGGGTTCTAGGGTAACTCAGGAAGTTGCAGGCCAGCCTGTGTTCTAGGGTAATGCAGGAAGTTGCAGACCAGCCTGGGTTCTAGGGTAACTCAGGAAGTTGCAGGCCAGCCTAAGCTTGGTCCTGACTGAGTAGGAATGAGACTGAGTGAGTATAGCTGTGTTGGAGGCAGACAGCTGCTTTCCTGGCTCCTCCATCCCCATCCTCCTGTGGTTAGGAAAGGGTCAACAGGTCAATGTTTTCTTGACTCTTGCATCTTGAGAGAATGAACTGATCAACCAAGAGACACAGGCGATTGAAGCAGTTTATTTCACACAGCAAAGAACAGTACAGTACAGAAAGAGGCAGGAGGAACTGGGAAGGGCTCACCAGAAGGGCAGGTAGAAGCTCCCCTTCCAAATCATGGATGGATTGGGCCTCCCTTTGCGAGTATTTCTTCCCATAATCCTCTTGAGAGACCCGGAGGATGCGAACCCACCTTATAGATGACTCTTCAGTAACGTCTGGCCCGTTGGTGATGCACACCTTTTGTTAGTGCACACATGCGGCCTTTGGAAAAGTGCCCTGCTGTTTCAGATTCTCTTATAGCTAGAACAGCCTGCAGCTTCAAGGAGGTTTGACCATGAGGGGATTTCTGATCTTCTGGAGAAGGCCACCAAGATGCAGCTGCAGTTTCCTTGGTTACCTCAGCACTGGCTTCCTGCCTGTCTCAAAGGGACGGATTTCTTATTTCATTGTAAACGAGTAGTATGTGTGTGTGTGTACACGTGCGTGTGCGTGAGTGTATGTGTGTGCGCACGCATGTATGTGGGTGTGTGTGTATGCGCGCACCCGTGTGTTGTGCGCATGTGTGATGTGGTGCGGGAGAATTGTCTGCATTCTGTCAATCATGTTTTAAATAAACACTAATTGGCCAGGCAGGCCGTATAGGTGGGTCAATCAGACAGGAAGTAGAGGCGGAGCAATGAGAACAGGAGTATTCTGGGAAGCAGGAAACTCCCTCCGGAGTTCTGCCCAGATCACCGAAGAAACAAGATGTGAGCTGCCCTGCTGAGAAAGGTACTGAGCCATGTGGCTAACATAGAAAAGAATAATGGGTTAATATAAGCTACAAGAGCTAATAAGTAGCCTGAGCTAATGGGCCAATCAGTTTTATAACTTAAGGAGATCTCTGTGTGATTTTCTTTGGGGCTTGCTGGTTGTGGGGAACTGGCGGGACATAGACCCCAACAAGCCAGCCCTCATGTTACAGGGATGAGAAACCCTCATGAGATGTCCCAATTTACTCTGCGGCTCTGGTCTTTTGGCCTGGAGGGCTATGTCTCCTCCACAGATGTCTTTGTCTGTCCAACTGTTTCTCAGAAATGTCACCCTCATCTTCTTTCCTGCTGCTGCTGGCCTCTTTGTTAACCCTGCTTTCTTTGGGACTTTATATTTGGCTTCTACAGAGCTCATTTCAGATGTGAAAGAAAATACTATTTCTCCCTCTTTCTGGTCCAGTTTTGATTTAAAATACATTCTAAACAATATAGATGCCAGTTTTGGACCAGACAACAAGGGTGGTTTACAGAACTGTAAAAAGGACGGCTTGTTTTCCTAACACCTGTTGAGCAGTTGGTGAGGTGTGAAGCTTCCCCTGCTTCAGGGAGCCCCTCTGTCATGCCTCTCACTCCTTCTCTTCCCCTCACTCACCTCGCTGTTATCACCCCACCCTTTGGCAACTCTGCTGTTTTCTTCTTGAGGGAAGACTCCTTCCTAATGGCACTCCCTGGGTCCTGTTCAGCCTCAGAGAGTTCTGGGAGCCTTTGGCCTGGGTTCTGCAGACAAGGCTTTGTATTTTACCGAGGAGAGGGTGTTTTCCTTGAACATGTTCCATCTTCTGCTTCTCTGCATCACACGGAAATGCTGCATGGTGTAAGCACAGCGTTCACCTACTGACCTGAACGCAAGGGCAATCATGGGACTTCGGGCTCTTCGATCTGGGGAAAACCAACTTCTATGTCACAGTCTTACCAATTAATAGTAGCTGAACACACACTGAACAAATCCATAGACTAGAAGTACTGAGGTGGGATTACCATAGAACAGCTTTCTGGCTTGGTTTCTGGCTTCTTGTTGTTGTTTGTTCCTTACTTGGGTCCAAATTAAATGAACCTTAAAATCCTAATGATAGGAGATAAATATGAACAAACATGAATCATGCTGTGTTCTTGTTACTGGAGTTAGGAACTTTGTGGTCTGTCTTTATACCCAATTTTTGATTTTAAAAATATATAATGTTATACAAGACCCTGCTGATGGTTATGTATGTTTGTCTGTAAGGTTTGTGTTATGCACAGCTGTATATTTTATGAGTACACATACATCTACTTTCAATATTTTACATGCACGGCTGTGCCCCCTATTCATGCAGTCCCTGCTGTGGCCAGAAGAGGGTGCTGGATGCCCTAGGACTGGAGTTGCAGATGGTTGTGAGCTGCCTGGTGGGTGCTGAGAACCAAGTCTGGAAATGGACTATAATGGGTTAAGGGTTCTGAAGAGCTAGCTGAGTTAAGGGAGAGACCTCACTCACAGAGTGACCACAGTTACTGCAGGTGTGGTAAGGACTGAAGCTGAGAGAGCTTTATTGTTTATATATTGTTAATATATAAAAAATAAATTTATTTTTTAATGCTGATGGCACTAGCCTCGGTGAGAACTTGTCCAGACGGCTCTGTTGGTGCCCAGGAACCTGTTACAATGGCTTCTGTGGCTTTTAAATTTGCACCCATGCTCATTGCTTGTTGCTCCAGGCCTAACCTCTACCCAGAGCTTTGACAAACTGATGCTACAAACCATTCCTTGGTCTCCTCTATGGTGACAGTAGAAGCTCTGGGTGCCCAAAAGCCAAGTTTGGTATTCTTCCCTAGTGTATTCTGCACTGTAGTAACAGGCATTTCTAACCTTTCTCTCGATCACTCTGAACTCACATAAGCAGATTCTCCATACTCTGAGAAAAGAGCTGAGCAGAAAGCTTGCAAGGATGGGAGTCCTGTTTTGATTCCTGGTTTCAGAGTTTGCGGTTGTGGCCTCTGGCCTTGAGGAGAGGGGGAGATTGTGGTAAGCGGAGCTGCCTATCATGGCACCTAGGGAGCAGGAAACAGGAAGAAGGGAGAGCCCGGAGTTCAGTATACTCTTCAAGGGCACATCCCCAATGGCCCAACTTCCTCCTATGTGCCCCATTGGAGGACTCAGTGTGAAGCCACAGCATGTCCTCTTCCGCCCACTCCTGAACCCAGCTGTAAGTCACATCCGCTTCACCCCCAGCACCGCCCACTTCTTGCCTGGTGTGAATTTGCCCGAGTGATTACAGCGCTTCCCTCTCTAAATTCATCTAGACCTTGAGGAACACCTACAAGTCACAGAGAGCTTCATGACTCTGGTGGTCATAAAAATCTATATAACTCACATTTAGTTGAATATAAAAATGTAAGTAAAACAAGACATCATTTCTTTTGGCTAAGTCCATAAATGACCCTGAAAGGCAAACCTAAAATAGTTATTTCAAAAATGATTTATTCTGGAGTCAGTGGGATGAATAATTAATTGATCAAACTTTCACCTCCCTGGATGTTGACTTGGTTTTATGGGTCCAGATTATTACTTGAACTTGTGTTGATTCTTTATGGTCACATTTATATTAAGATTTCATGGAAAATAGAGTGGTATGTTTGCAGGCCTTGTGACATGAACAAAATACTGACTCTGGAGCTGAGCTGTCTGAGGTTGGTACCGAACTGCCTTTGCGGGTTCCTAACTGTGTGATGATAGGCACATTCACACGTCCCGTGCCTCAGTTTCTTCATTTGTACAATGGAAGTGTTGAGAGTTTCTGCCCCAGGATTTCTGAATAGGATCGAATGAGATCTTGTATGTAAAGGCCTGGCAGGGGGAGACAGACGCCTTCGCGAGTAGTGGGTTTGTGTGTCGCAGTGATGCTCACTGGAAACCCCAGGGAACTCTGAACACAAATAGAACATTTGCTTTTGAACAGTTAAGGACATTGCAAGGTTTCAGAAATTGCTCTGGTCATCTATGAAAAAGATATTCAAAGGGAACGTGTATCAATTATCTACAAAGTGAGAGAAAGACACAACAAATAGCTTCAGTGTTCAAAAGAGAGAGATCACTTCCACCGACTGACGGAAAGCAGTTTGTGACCACTTACCGATAGGGTGGGGACGGGCTGGCTGGTATGCGCATGCGCGAGGCGCTGAGTTCAGGCTCCAGTCCTCACCTATACAGCTAGGCGCCCTAGCTCATCGCTGCTGCAATCGGTGCTGCGGCAGTCACGGTGCTGCGGCAGTCACGGTGCTGCGGCAGTCACGGTGCTGCAGTGGGTACAGCGGATTACCTGGGGGTTTCTGGACAGCCAGCCTGGTCAAACTGGTGAGAGACCCTGCCTTCACAAATGAGTGGAGAATGACAGAGGTCCACCTGATACTGACCTTTGACCTCCACACATACGCACACATGCACACATATACACGTGAAAAAATTATTCATCATGAGATTGTTGTTTTTTAAATGACCAGTTTTAAATACGGTGAAACTGGAATGTGGGGCCCTTTGACCCGGCAGTGTGCAGAAGGACAGGTCCGTAAGAGCTGCTACCGCAAGGCTGGGATTCCCCGCAGTAAGAGAAACACAGAGAGAGCCCTGTTCCTATGTCTCTGGCAGGGCAGCTGTTGTGTTATTTCTGCTGCCCACTGCCCTGCTGCTAACAGTAGCATGTGTGGTTTAAAGGTATCTCAAGGAATTTTATCTTAATCAATGACACTGTCAACCAATAGGGATTACCCAACAAATGTAAATTACTGATATGTGTATGTGTGTGTGTGTGTATGTATATATATATATATATATATATATATATATATATATATATATATATATATATGGCTTTTCAAGACAAGGTTTCTCTGTGTAGCCCTGGCTGTCCTGAAGCTTGCCCTGTAGAGCAGGCTGGCCTCGAACTCAGAGATCTGCCTGCCTCTGCCTCTCTGAGTGCTGGGATTAGAGGTGTGCGCTACCGCTGCCCAGCTGAATGACTGATGCTAATACATAGATTATTTATGCTTTTCCAATGTAGACATACCTTCCTGGAATGTGGCTAATTACTGTCAACACAGGACTGTGGGAGACACATGCACAGATGTAGAGTGACTTCAAAGTCTCATCCCAAGAGAAGGGGAAAGAGATGTTAACCCTTTGATTCTTTTCCCTGCAGTTGGCCCGCCACAACAAACCACTGCAGCTGATGCTCAAGCCTGGGTCTGACCCCGAGGAAGGGGACGAAGCCTTGAAGTATTACGCCAATCACACCGCACAGATCGAGGTACCTGCCTGAGACTTTTAAAGGGCCCAGCTGGGAAAGAATGGGTTTGCTGTCTAGTGGAGGCCGTTTCCATGACTCCCCTCAGAACTGTGAAATAATACTTGATGATTTATGTGGAAGAGCCTGTCCCCCAAGCTTATACCTGAGAGCCACCTGTGGAAACTGAGTGTCCATCTTGCCAAGTCTTTTCTCTCCCTGGAACTAATCTGAAGTTTTTGAAAAGGAGACAGTAATGTTGTCTCTCGTTTGGGTCACAGAGGCAGTCAGGGCAGAGCGGAGACATTTTAGAGACAACACAATTAATTGTGGAGGCTTCTTATGATCGAGATCATGACTGAAGCTGGGCATGGTGGCTCATGTCCTTACTCCCAGCACTCAGGAGACAGAGGCGGACAGATCTCTGTAAGGTCCAAGCCAGTCTGAGTCATCAATTTCCAGGCTCACCAGAGCTACCCAGTGAGACCTGGCTTCAAAAAACACAAAGTAAAAGTGTGTGAAAGGGTACAAAACATGGGCAGCGTGACTGAAACTTCATATTGGCATCATACACTCAAAATAGCTGGCTGTTTACACTTTGAATCTCTGACAGTTGCCTGCTCCTTGCCCCAGGAATGAGACATTACCTAATGTCCAATGGCAGAGCAGGAACTGTGTGGTGACCCATCTGGCCGTCACGTCTGGCTGGGGTATCATTTTGATGCTTCTGGGCAGAATTAATCAGTCAGAAGCAGGTAGAGTGGGAGACACTTGTCACTCCTGATTTATGAGAGCACATTCATTCATTCTGGTAGATGGGTTTTAGTTTTTAGCAAAATTGCCCTGTGGGGAGAGTAACTTCTATGCTTTATGTTTATTTTTGCCAAGTCTTCCAACATGATTAAGCAGTATCATTTCACATCAAAAGCTGGCCTCTGCTCACGTGTGTCAGCCCCAACAATGTCACAGCCTGTGTCAGAATCACCTGGCAAGAACCCATGTGTTAATGAGAACAGTAGCTTGTTGCGATTAGTTTAATAACCCTGGGAAAAGGGAAGGGACTTTCCATGGGAGACTCTCCCACGATGATCCACATCTTACCTGCAGCTCCTCCCACAAGTCTCACTTCTTCAAAAGAAAGCACATCCAATTTTAGTCAATTGGTCATTGGAAAGATTTTATATATCTATGGAGAGAGGCCACACTAGACCATTGTAATTATCTATTAACCATTCGGTGTTGGCTCACCTGATGGTGGTAGCGCGTGTGTGTGTGTGTGTGTGTGTGTGTGTGATGTTTTTTCATGTATGTGTGGTCATGTTTCTTTGCATAGGAGGATACCCAAGGCTGATGTCAGGAATCCTCCCCGTTACTCTTACACCTTATTCCCCGAGGCAGTTCCTCTCAGTTGACCCCAGAGCCCAGTAACATGGCCAGTCTTGCCACATTAACAGCTTGCTCTGAGGACTCCCTGGCTCTGCCTTCCAGGGCTGGAATGATAGGGAGCCTGGCACACTCACCCAGCACTTAGTGGGTGCGTGGAGATCGGAGCTGTGGCCCGGCCCTCGTGTTGGCACGGCAAGTGCTTTAACCACCAGGCCATCTATGTCCTCAGCCCTTGGCGCTAACCGTTGAAGAACGTCATGATTCTGAGTTCAGTTCCTGCTATATTGGGCTTCTCCTGCTTTCTTCACATTCTGTGCCACAGTGCTCCTAGCTAGTGACTGAGTAAGCATTTGTTGAATAATCTGGGGGAAAATTAACCACATTTGGCTTCCTTCGGCTAACACATTCCCTTCCGCAGTTTCTCCGGTTTGTCATTGCCCTTTGTAAAGTGTGACAACCAGAATTAAACATGTCATTTTGGCAGGAGCTGAAGATGTTGTTTATCTAATCACAGCTTATTCTCTTTAGTAAGCCCTAAGAATTTTTTTTTTAAATTTTTGACACTATCGGAGCAAGTAAACCTTTTCAAACTCTTTTCACGTGGTTGTCTACCCTGCCAAATGTATCTAAGGAGTTTGTACAATTGATATTGTAATTAAGTTTCTGAAGTTAGCACATAAAGGGGCTGGAGAGATGACCCAGTAGTTGAGAGCCTGTTGCAGAGGCCTGTACCCCAGCACCGTGGGGCAGCTCACAACCACCCGCACCTCCAGTTCCAGGACCAAAACCAACTTAGGGAAGACAGTTTATCTTGGCTTAAGGTTCCAGAAGGACAGTCTGTAAGTCAGGGAAGGTGTGGCACTGTGGCAGGAGTGTGAAGCTGGCTGGCCATATTTTATCCATATACAGGAGGGAGGGGGAGAGAGAGAAAGACCACACCAGTGACATACTTCTCCAGCATGGCTGCAACTCCTAAAGGTTCCACAACCTCTCCAAACTGCGACACCCACTGGAGACCAAGTGTTCAAATACATAAGCCCATGAGGAGTGTTTCCCATTCAAAACACCAAACTGTAGGTAGGAGAACACTAGTGATTATAAAATACCTCTCCGTATATAGAGACCTCAGGACACAGGATGCTAGCAAGTGCGTCATGCCACCCGTTTCCCAGAGCCCCTCTTAGGAGGAACAGAACACAAATTCTTAAGCACTAGATTTGAGGTCACCCAGCTGGTTTGTTGTTTCCATAATTGGATTCATAAAATATCACTCATAAACTCATTGTTCTAGACTCATGTCTGTTCCCGTGATAAAGCAGTCTTGCCAAAATTAACCTGGGGAGGACAGGGTTTGTTTCGTTTACATCCGCACGTCATGGTATAACACTGGGAGACATCATGGCAGGTACCTGGACCAGACTCTGTGGAAGAATGCTGTGTCCTGGCTTGTCTGGACTCATGCTTAGATAGAGTTCTTACACATCCCAGGATCACATGCCTAGGAATGGTGCTGGCGCAGTCGGCTTGAGTCTCCTACATCAATCAATAATTAAGATGCCCACAGGCCAGTCAGAGCCAGGGGCTTGCTCAACAAAGCCTTCCTTCCAGAGGACTCTGGAAGGTGTCAAGTTGACAGAGCCTAAGACCCAAAACCAGGGAAGTATAGGGTCCAGTAGTACATCTCTTGGGAGCTCACTAGGTGTTTTGGGGTAGTTCAAAACTGGAAGTCACGCAGATAACTCTCGTTAAAATCTGTGGGGGGAACAAACCAAAATCAGAAAGTCATGAAAACAGGAAAGAGATTTGTAGGGAAGAAGCAGGCTTGGGGAGCAGAGAGGAATAACAAGGTGGCAGTGGTGATGTCACAGAGGAAAATGTGCAGTTAAGACAAAGGAAGCTAAAACCGAAGTCCAACACTGAGCTGTGCAAAGGCTGAAAGCAAATGCCAATCATTTGCAGATCGTGCGGCACGACCGGACTATGGAGCAGATTGTCTTCCCTGTCCCCAACATCTGCGAATTCCTCACGCGGGAATCCAAGTACCGGGTGTTCAACACCACCGAGAGGGATGAGCAGGGAAGCAAGGTGAACGACTTCTTCCAGCAGACAGAGGACCTCTACAACGAGATGAAATGGCAGAAGAAGATCAGAAGTGAGTGGGAGACGCAGAGGCCCCGGCCAGTTTATTTACATCACAGCTTGCACATTGCTTGCCAGTTCAGTGTCTCTGCATCAGCAGCGGACTGGAGAGCGTAAGCTCCGTTGTGGCTGTTGCTGTGTGGTCTGCAGCTTGGTGGGTGTAGAAATCCCAGGTTAATTAGATGGCCTGCAGCTGCTGAGCATGCTTGTTAGTGTGTTAGGAACTGCAAAGCTGCAGCTGCACTGTTGTGCTGCTGAATGGTTGCAGTTGTGAAGTCCTGCACTGGTTCCTTGCCAGCAACAGTCAGTGCAGCGCATGGGGCAGCATCTGAGCCAGTGCCTCACCCCAGTGTCTGTGGTCAGATAGGTCTCTCTCCCCTCCCCCTCTCCTACTCTCCCCTCCTCTCCCTTTCCCTCTCCCATTCTCCCCTCCTCTCCCCTCCCCCACTCTCCTCTCCTCTCCCCTCCCCTCTCCCACATTCTCCTCTTCTCCCCTCCTCTCCTCTCCCCCACTCTCCTCTCCTCTCCCCTCCCCTCTCCCACATTCTCCTCTTCTCCCCTCCTCTCCTCTCCCCCACTCTCCTCTCCTCTCCCCTCCCCTCTCCCACATTCTCCTCTTCTCCCCCCTCTCCCCTCCTCTCCATCTGTGACTCTGTGTGTGTGTATATTCAGACAGGGTCTCGCAGGTCAGTGAGTCTTCAGACTCACCATGTAGCCACAGATGACTGAGTACCTCTCAAGTACTGCTCCACCTCTCAAGTGATTTTCGGGCAGTCATTCTTTCTTCTACCTTTTCTTTCCCCCTCTAAATACACCAAGCAAACCATTTCCAAACCCCTATAATCAGAGAGAGCCATGAGATATTTCAGTCAGAACTATCACCACACAGCTCTCTACTGGCAGCCTAATGTGTAACACAACTCCCCTGTGTGTTTGAAAACACTGACGTGGAAATATTTTTTAATTTAAAAATTTCAAGTCATATTACTGAGGCTGAGGAGATGTCCTAGGAGTTAAGAGCACTTGTTGATCTTGCAGAGGACCTGGGTTCTGGTCCCAGCTCCCTCGTGGCTGCGCATAACCTTCTGCAGCTCCTCAGGGGCTCTGCCTCCTCCAGGGCACCAAGTGCGCACATGGGCCACGAGACAGTCGTGTGAGCAAAACACTCGTGAGTGTAAAATTACAGCTTAAATCTGAAGTCATTTTAAGTTGTTTCTTAAATAACAACAATTGAGGAGGGTCGAGGACCTCTTGATATCAGATCTTTCTTGGTTTTGGAGCCTTTTGCAGGCAGGAGGGCATGTGTTACTCATCTTTGCCATCTGGTGCGCTAGGCTCTTTCCTGAGACAGATTAGGAGCCGGGAGGCCTCCTTTGGGATAAGATGATGTCATGCAGGTTCAGTTTCCTGTGACGCTGTTGCTCTTTAGAGTTTTACCACACAGAACTCAGGAAAAAAACGGCCATCTAATATATATGGAATATTCAAAAGTTTTATCTGAGATATTTGAAAATTAATTTTTATTCATGTAAAATTAACTAAGTAACAAACTCAAATTAACTTAAAGTTAAATTAATAACAAACTGGGGCTCTGGGGGTCATTGTTTTATGACAAATATTTTATTTTTTATTTAAGAAACTTTAAAGTAAGTCCTAGTGGATATTGTATTTTAAATTTTAGAAGTAGTTGATCTCAAGGGTATGGGCAGAATCTAAATGATTTTGTGGGCTTGTAGATACAAAGTTGTGACAGAGGTGTGGATGTCTACAGTTCATGACCCATTGCCCAGGGAGCTCCATTCCCATCACAGCCTCTCCCTCTGTGGAACGTCCCCTCCAGGATGCGGGGAATGAGATGAACTCAGGAGGAGAAAGTCTGTTAGTCACAGCCCAGACTGGAAATTTGGGCTAGACCCCAAAAGTACATGATTTTTCACTTTTCTATATCTTCTCCCACTGACTCTGACATTTTATCTTTTAAGTTTTAATTATAATTTTTAATTATGTGTATGCTTATTGTGGCTCATGCATATGAGTGTAGTGCCTGCAGAGGCCAGAAGAGGGGGTTATTCCTGGGGTTCCAGGCAGTTGTTACCTCGTGGGAACTGAACTGGGGGTTCCAGGCAGTTGTTACCTCGTGGGAACTGAACTGGGGTCCTCAGCAAGAGCAGGGAATGCTCTCAGCTGCTGACCAAGCTCCCCAGCCCTGAACTCTGAGATCTTAATGTGTTAGGTTGTTTCATTTGAGACAGGGTTCCATGTAACCCAGGCTGGCTTCTAACTCACTATGTAGCTAAGGCTGACCTTCAACTACTGGTCTTCCTGCTCCCACCACCAAATGTCTGAGTCATGAACAACCCCACTGTGCCTGTCTCCTCCAATATTTTAATCCAAGTCAAGATGCTACAAGTTGAATAATAGATAGGACCCACAGGGGCTGCTCAGCGTCCAGGGTAGGCTGATAACTTTGCCCCTCTACAAACCTCCCTGTACAGATTTACTCGGTTATTTAGAAGGGTAAAGAATTGAGTTTCTGGTAAACACTATTTAGTAGATCCATTCATTAACCATTTCTGATGGCAGACCTGGATTCCCTTTTCTGGAAATCCCCATTTTCTTTCAAACTCATAGCCATCCTTCTGCCTCAACCTGTCAGATGCCAAGATCTCAGGCCTGACAAACCACACTGGCTCAAGTATGTTACGTCTGTCTGGCTCGCATGCACGCCGGGCTGCAGCACTGTCACTTGGGTTTTAAGGGAACTGTGACCGTATGAACATTTCCAGTGGGGCATACCTGCAGCCCCGGCTTTTAGGACTTTACATCCTAAGCATGAGATCAGCACACTCATCAGTATTACCAAACCCTGCAGCACATGTGTGCCTATGCCCTTCAGTAAAAGGAATCCCAGATTCACTAGCTGCCTTCCCCTTCATTTGCATGGGCCAGATGCAAGGAATTTACTTCAGAGTCAACTTTTCTGATACTCTTGAAGGATGGGAAAGGAACCAAGTGCCTTTACCATCTAGAGTCTTATGATTTGCTTTCTAAAATCAGATACAGCCATGTCAGATGTTCTTGTGACGGTTCATGGACACGTGGCACACACCGTTAGATAGTCATGTCAGGTGCACTTCTGTGACAGGTCACAGACACGTGGCACACACCGTTAGATAGTCATGTCAGGTGCACTTCTGTGACAGGTCACAGACACGTGGCACACACCGTTAGATAGTCATGTCAGGTGCACTTCTGTGACAGGTCACAGACACGTGGCACACACCGTTAGATACAGCCATGTCAGGTGTGCTTCTGTGACGGTTCACGGACACGTGGCACACATGTCAGCTTAGCAGGGCTTGTGTTGACGGCGGCACATATTGACCATTCTCACCTTTGTGCTCCTTGTCTCCTAGACAATCCGGCCGTGTTCTGGTTCTCCAGGCACATCTCCCTCTGGGGCAGCATCTCCTTCAACCTGGCTGTGTTCATCAACCTGGCTGTGGCCCTCTTCTACCCATTTGGGGATGATGGTGACGAAGGTAAGTGCTTGTGTTTCTGCAAATGACGACTATCTGAAAATCCCCAAATTACATTCATTAGCGCTCTGCAGCTTTAAAACAAAGAAGCTTAGTTCTCGTTAAATATTTTTTCTCTATTTATTGCACGTACAGAGATACTAAGTAGGGTAGACAGAGAAATGTGGCCAGTAGAAGTGCTGTTTTACGGAAAGCTCATATACGGATAATAATTAGAGGTAAGTGTTGGAAAATGAAATGGCATGGTTGTGTTTCAACCTAGTTAGCCTATCAAACATATTTATACTGTCTTATCTCAATTATGTGGGAGTCTTGTGCCCAAGAATTTTGATGAAATAGTAACAGTTACAGTTTGTTTTCTGTCTTGTCTGAGGGTTTTGTAATGAACATATCTGCAAAACATACATTTTGATTTTATACTACAGTGCATTTATAATATTCATAATCTTAGTCTTAGACATACACACAGCACAAGACAGGCTGTGGTGACAGACAGCGATGGATATTGACTGTGAGGCTGATGGTATTAAAGCAGTTATGCATGAGTTTTACAAAGGCAAAGACGAGGGAAATTCAACGTGAAGTGGGATAGTCCAGAGAAATCTGGTGGAATTGCTTTGGAAAAATCTGTTACAGGTGTGAGATATTAGAGTGGGTAGGAGACAAAGGTAAGAGAAATCAGCAAATAATAATCTCAGAGTGACCCCAGAGCACATCTGTGGGGCGTTAGGCTAATGACTGCTTGACAAGGAGTAGCTGTCAACAGGCAAACATTGCCACCGCCCTCCTAGGGGAACCATGAGGTATATAGCGCCATAGCAGCAGCAGATAGGTAAGCAAATTTCAGAGGAACTGGAGGCAAAGAGAAGAGATAGGAGCCCAAGAGCAACTCACTGTTTTCAAGTTTCTACATCAGGTCCTATGGGCATCAATGTCTTCATCTTGGCTGTAGTTTGTGGTGTTTTGGAAAGCACATCAGGTTTAGGGACCTCAGACGGCAGAGCAGAGATGGGGACCTCAGACGGCAGAGCAGAGATAGGGACCTCAGACGGCAGAGATGGGGACCTCAGACGGCAGAGCAGAGATGGGGACCTCAGACGGCAGAGATGGGGACCTCAGACGGCAGAGCAGAGATGGAGACCTCAGACGGTAGAGCAGAGATAGGGACTTCAGACGGTAGAGCAGAGATGGGGATTTCAGACGGTAGAACAGAGATGGGGACTTCAGACTGCAGAGATGGGGACCTCAGACGGCAGAGCAGAGATGGGGACCTCAGATGGTAGAGCAGGTGTGGGACTGCATGGCAAGAGGAAGGCAGCAAGTGTGTGTTCGTCCACCATGCTAGCATGATAAAGGCAGTGAGTACGGGTTCATCTACCATAATAGAAGGAGAAAAATAGCAAAAACTGTGTTTATCCACCATGCATATAGAAATAGGAATACCTTTCTCTCCCATGGGTCTGGGCTTCTTTGGTAATGAGATCTTAATACAGAGGGGCATAACTCTAGAGAGGAGAAATCTGTCCTAAAATGAGAAATTCATGTCACCTGCACTCAGACTTTTGAGGATACACAACAGAGTCCCAGTAAAGATCTGGAAATTGACTGAAAAAGCAAGGAAAATTCAGAGGAGACCTTCAACCTCTAAAAGAGGCAGAGGAGACCTTCAACCTCTAAAAGAGGCAGACCTAACAAACACGAGACTGGAAAGCACAGGGCCCCAGGCTTCGTGGAGCCTAGTGACTGGGTACAGATGCAAACGCCGCTCTTGGAAGGGTTTCCGAGTCAATAGTAGTAACAAGATGGACGCTCAGTCTTAGGATGTTAGAGGATAGGCTGCTGCTCAGAGGGAAAGCAGAGTATGAGACTAGGGCACAGCACAGAGCCCCATGACGAAGAAAGTCACATGACTGCATCTTGGGTTAAAGTCTTGATGGAGGTTCACGCAGTCTCTACCTCAGACACAGGCTACATGTAACCAGGGAGACTGAGGGAACACACCATTCTGGAGATGCAGGCGACTGTAAGATTGTCCAGGAGGGAAGCTGCTTTGTGCTGGTGACAGTTCTCAATGCTAGAGCTTTTCAGTCAGGCTGAGCCACTGCTCCCGAGCTTGCTCTGAAACTGTCTAAGACTGGATGGCATGGAAATTCAAGTTCTTCTAGGAAGTGCCTCGAAATGATAGGGACATACAAAATGGTAGGTTCCAACTAGAAAGGCCTCCCAGCAGCAGATCTGAGAAATGTTTGAGAGAAAGTAATTAGCAGCAATGCATTATAAGACATAGCACAGAACTGACCCAGGGTCTGCAGGAATGGGAAGGAGAGCATCCTTTATTCCAGTGTCCCAGGGAAGTATCAGCAGCAATGCGTTGTAAGACATAGGACAGAACTGACACAGGGTCTGCAGGAATGGGAAGAAGAGAACATCCTTTGTGCTACTGTCCCAGGGAAACAAATTTAGGAATGATATAAATTTCTTGTCACCATTCAGTTGGTTGTAGTACTCAATGAATGCTAAAAGAAAGGGGTGACTTTGAAGAAAAACACAAACATACCACATTTTAAGTATCTGCCCATGATCTGCTTAATCAGTTACAGGGGGGACAGGAGTTCCTGTGAAAGAGAGAAGCCACTGAACAACCGTGAGTGAGACACAGTCACGTCATGTGCCTCAAAGGACGGGTGGCATGGGATAGACGTGGATAAATAGAAGAAAATTTGGAAAACTAGCTGAGAGGTGTTCTACAGAGTAAGTGGCCAGGGCGCCACAAGACTGCCAAGCTCAGCAAAGACAAAGACGCAGAGCCGTTCCAGTGAACAGACAGGGAAGGAGGAGATGGCAGGATTGTGACGCTGTCGGCCACAGCTGTCGTCATGCAACGCACTGGTGTTTGGGTCTAGATGAAGGGCCCGTGGGATGCTTAAGTGTTAAGGGGCTCTGAAATTAAATTTAAAAAATAGAATCAAGCATTCTGCCTATTCCTAGCGAGCATCATTTGGGGGCAGGGAAGGCAGCCATGAAGTCACCTGGAGAATCTGGGTCAGACTTCCTCACCCTACGACAAGTCACCTTAGAGTCCCAGAGCCCCGTGGAAGGGGCCAGCAGAGGCATGGACTGTCCTTCCTCCAGGAGCACCAGGTTCTTGTGCTCCACTCTCCTGTTTACATGTGGGTTACATTAGTTTAGAGAACAATGTCCTTCCTTGGGATGATAGCACAAAGGGCTCCAAGAGAGATGTGGCCTCTCAGATGGGCACCCCGAGGCACCTCCACCTCGGCTGCAGACGGAGACCGCCAGGCCTGTGTGGAGTCTGTTGACGCTTCTCCTGCCATGCCGGCTGATCTGCTCTGGAAGCCTAGTCAGTGGACAGCTTTTTTATCCTAAGATAGAATATCATCTTTCAATCTAGAAGGTGGGTTTATTTCTCACATGTTGAGTGTAATTCTTCTCCCTCACCAACAGTTTTGCTAAGGAAGATAAGATTCTTCGAGGTGATTTAGATTCACTCAGTTTCACAAGCATTTATGGGTACCGCTGTGTGCTAGGCACCATGCTAGGCTGGGACATGCTAAGATTAGTTAAGCTCTGTCCTCAAGGATCTCATGGTGTAGTTAAAGGACCAAGAAATGAGAAAGACACGAGAGCAAGGACCACCAGTGGATTTATGGATGGGTGGCGAGTTTATTTGGACCTGGGTGTAGGAAGCAGGAGTCTAATGAGACTGCACAGGAAGCCCAGGCATGGGGAAGGCTGAGGACTGAGAGGCCGCTGTGTGGGATGGGAATACATCTACAAAATGAGCCTGAGGCAGCGCTCCAAGACTAGAGTGGAAATGAAGTCCAGTTTGGCTGTCGGAATTCTCTTTTACAGAGGACCAACCTCTTACTTAGAGATACTGGGGAGTATAGAGGAATTCCTAAAAATACCTTTCCATTCAATATAATACAGGCTTATTGTGGAAAATTAACAAATTATGCAAGATATTAAAGGAAAGAGTTCCCTCTTTGTGGTAAGGTTACACTATCATGCTTTGTATTACTTTAGTTTTGGTTATTTGCTTGAGAGGCAGGGCCTCTCTCACTGGGTAGGCCAGGTTGGCCTAGATGGAGTTCACTGTGTAGTGCAGGTCAGCCTTGAACTCACAATAATCCTCCTGTTCCTCAGGTCAAAACTAACCCAGTGCTTCTGAGACGGTCACAGACACCATCTTCAGTAACCACACTGAATAACTGTTCATCTGTGTTCACGTTCCACACGGATGTACTTAGGCGCATGGCTGTACCTTCTTACATAGCAAAGGGAGAGCCATGCAGGCCTCACACATCTGGGGCAAAGGAAAGGTGTGGTTAAATCGTCTGGCATTGGTGACAATATGAGCATTTGTGCTACATCTTAGCCTTCCAGAATATCATACCAGAATTTATTTATTAATTAGCCTGGGAGTCACATGATGGACAGATTGTGAAATGTTCCCTGAAGATGTTAATTATAGCGCATGCTTAAAGGCAAAGCTAGGGGATGCTGGGGAGACATCTTAACAATTAAAAATATGCTTTGCTCTGTTATCTGAGCAGAGTTTGGGTCTTAGTATCCACACAGGGTGGCACACAAATGCCTATAACTCCACCCCCTAGGGATCTGGCATCTCTTTCTGGCCTCTGTGGGCATCTGCGTGAACATACATACACACACACACACATACACACACACACACACACGCACACACACACACTTGTACACATATATGCAGAACATACATTTAAAAAAAGAAAAGAAAAAGCTGGGGGCTGAGGAAATGGCTCAGTCAGCAGAGAGACTGCCACACAAGCCCGAGGCCCTGACTTTGCATGTCCAGAACCAATGAAGAAAGCCAGATGCAGCCGCACCACCTGGAGATTAATAAATATTTAGTTGTTTGCTCATATGAACTCCCTGAGAATATTTTGTCTACTTGATAAACAAATATTGATTTATTGTGACAGACGGGGGCCCCCGCACCCTTATAGAGTTTGTCTCTTAATGGAGACCTGAGAGACGACACATGCCTGGGATGTTAAAGGCTCGCCGCCCCCCCTGTACTGCTGCAGGAGAGCTGCCATGTCCAGGGAGATGGTGGCTGGGCTTGCGTTTGCAAGGCAGAGCGTGTATAAGCCAATATCAAAATCTACGTAAGTAGGCTATCCATTTTGATGATGAGGATGATGAGCTTTCTTTTCCCAGTCTTTTAAAAAAATTAATTAAATTTTTATCTATTTTGTGTGTGTGTGTGTGTGTGTGTGTGTTTACATGTATGTCCATGTACCATGTACATAGGTAGTGCCATTGGAGGCTAGAAGAGGATGTTGTATCCACTAGGACTAGAGTTACAGACAGTTATAAGCCCCTGTGGGATTGCTGGGAATTGAACCCTGGTCCTCTGGAAGAGCAGCAAGTGCTCTTAACTACTGGCCCAGCTCTCCAGCTCCATAACCTTCTTTTAATCACTGTTTATTTGGAAGCTGTTATAGCAACAAAATTATTGCTATAATAAAATACTGGATTCTAGGTACTTCATAAGGCAAATGTTTACTTAGTTCCCTGTTTTGGAAACTGGAAGTCCATGGTCGGGTATCAT
Source organism: Myodes glareolus (assembly GCF_982192425.1). NCBI lineage: Eukaryota > Metazoa > Chordata > Mammalia > Rodentia > Cricetidae > Myodes > Myodes glareolus. Next base: position 6,331,013 of record NC_142028.1, read on the forward strand.
CATATGTCCAGTCCAGGTGGGGACCCTCCTTGGTTACATCACAATTTTATGGAGATGCAGGCTGGGATGTGGCTGTGTGGAGGAGGGGTCATGTGAACAGGAGAGCTAAGCTTTACAAGCTGCTCCCAAGGGCGTGTCTGGTGCCTGCCCTGGCAGTGTCAGTCCCTTCCGAAGAACTCTGTAATCTAGGTTCCCTCCTGCAGGTACCGCCTCTTAAAGATCCCACTGCTGTAATACTATTTCACAAGGGCCATGCTTGAAGTCTAGAGCCTTTGGGAGAACAATCACACCATACCTAAACCACAGTAAATAACGTGACAGAGTCAGGACTGAAGTACATCTAAATTAATGTTGTTCGTGGGTAGTTACAAGTTCCTGACAAAATCTTTGTGATTTTTAGATGCATTGCTTCTCAATGAATACAAAGTCCATTAAAGTGTATTACGGTTCACTGTAGGATTTTGACGCTATTTTCAAAGCTTTGCTCATGAAATTGCTCAAGGTGTTTTGCATCAGAGCCCGGTGTTTAGGTGATAAGATGTGGCTGGAGGAATAATCACGGTGGAGCATTTGGCACAGAAAGTTTTCTGTGTCCCTCCCGAGATCCTGGTGCCCATCAGCCACGCCAATAGCGCAGGGCCTAAAGTTGCTTCTGCAGATGCAGCACATGCCACCCTGGAGAAGGGGTGTCTTGGAGTATGCTCACCAGTTCACACTCCATAGAACTGTACTTCTTTTTCAAGGGAAAAAATTTAAACCTCCTTTGTAAAAAATTTCTAAGGAACTCGGTGTATAACAGTTTATTTAAAAACCATTGGTAACTTTTCTTTTGCTTCTGTGCACGTGCTTGCCTGCCTGTGTGTGTGTATGTGTGTGTGTATGCATGCACACATGTATTTTTGTTCATGAGCAGTACAAATACTGCTCATTCATTTCCTGGCCACCCAGACCCGAATAATCGCACAGAAACCATATTAATTACAACACTGCTTGGCCTGTTAGCTCAGGCTTCTTATTAGCTAGCTTTTATATCTTAAAATAACTCATTTCTGTTATTTTGTGTCATTGCCACGAGGCTGTGGCTTACTGGGTAAGGTTCCAGTGCGATCATCTCCTTTGGCAGCTACATGGTGTCTTTCGGACTCTGGTGTCTTTCGGACTCTTCCTACTCTCTCTGTCTCCTCCAGCCAGGCATATTCTGCCTTGCCATAGGCTACAGAAGCCTTAGTCATTAACCAGAGCAATACATATACAGAAGGACCTTCCACATCATATGTGTATATAGGTGAATGTGTGTGCATGTGTGAATGCATATGGAAGACAGGGCAACCTCAGGTATTATTTCTTATGACATCATTCACCTTGTATTTTGAGATGAGGTCCCTCAACAGCCCAAAATCTACTCATTCAGATAGACTGGCTGGCCAGCACGGTCCATGACCTGATGCCCTAGCATGAGGATTCCAACATGATTAACTTTATTACTGGGGTGTTGGAGATCAAATCCAGATTCTCATGCTCATGAGGCAGGAACTTTCCTGGCTTGGCTGTCCGCCTAACTCTAGAAGCTTTCATGTTCTGATGATTAAATAACCTAATATATTTTTGGAATTTCAAATATATACAGTCATATTCCTACACGCATATGCGGACCCAAGCTTTAACACATAAAGCTTACTCATATGTAGACACATGTATGTGGGTTTTAACACTGAAAGCATATCTCTATTTTATAAAATCTAAGTGTTATACAAATTGGGTTCTTTTTATCTTTATTTTTTACATTTGCTATCTATCTATCTATCTACCTTTTATCTATCTATGTATCTATCTATGTATCTATGTATCTATGTATCTATCTATGTATCTATCTATCTATCTATCTATCTATCTATCTATCTATTTGTGCATGGAACTCAGAGGTAAACATGTAGGAGCTGATTCTCTTCCTCTGCTGTGTAGGCTCTAGGGATCAAACTCAAGTATTGAGCTTGGCAGAAAAGAAGGCCCTTCATCTGCTGAGCCATCTTGCCAGCCTGAACTGGATTCATTCGAGGAATTTGTAATATGATAAATTGATACTAATATAATAAGGGAAATGCTGAGTTAATGAAATACTATACCCAATTTTCCATGTTAGTTAACCATCAAGTTTGACTTGAGGTTCCTAAGTGAAGTACATTTATCAAAAGTGTTTCAGAAATCATTCCCAAAGGAGAGAAAGTGAAGGATTCTCAGACTTGATGTGAAGAATGTTGACTGTAGTCTGACTGTCTTGTCAGGACTTCCAACTCCCCAGTAATGACAGTAAGACTTAATGTTAATTATGAAAGCTTGGCCTTTGTCTTGGGCTTGTTCCCAACCATCTATTATAACTCAAATTAACCTGCTTCTATTAATCTACATTCTGCCACTTGGCTTTTATCTCTCTCCCATTCTGTATGTCTGACTTGTTCTGCATCTTGCTGGTGTCTCCACCTCTCTTCTTCCCAGAGTTCCTCTCTCTTCCTGGGAATCTCTCCTATCCTCTCCTGCCTAGCTGTTGGCCATTCAGATCTTTATTAAACCAATCAGAAGACACCTTAGGCAGACATAAAAATTACAAAAATATTTCCCCATAACAGTTGACTATTCTGAAGTCAATGCACAAGCCTTCTGGAAATGTAATGAAGAATAATGCACCCTAAAATCTTTCCTTGTGGTAGAACATTTTTCTGAGATTTGCTGTACCACAGCTTTGTTTGTGTATAAAGCACAGAAGCAAGATTTCTGTGTTCTCTCTCTGTTCTTGGTGATAAGTAACCACTCCGCCTTTTCCAGGTACACTTTCCCCGTTGTTCTCCGTCCTCCTCTGGATAGCAGTGGCCATCTGCACATCCATGCTCTTTTTCTTCTCCAAGCCCGTGGGTATCCGGCCATTCCTAGTATCCATCATGCTCAGATCGATATACACCATCGGCCTGGGGCCGACACTGATACTTCTTGGTGCTGCTAACGTAAGTACATTGCTTAACTTTGTATCTTATGGAATTCAGATGTGCCAAGTATAAGCATAGTTAGCTCTATGCTTTTATTCATGGGTATACAGTGAATTCAGGGTTGGGAGGAATCTGCGTTAACGAGAGTATCGTTTGTGCACGCTTTAGTTTGGAGAGAAAGAACAAAACTACGGCTAACACATGGACTTAAGCAGCACTTGAAGGGTGACCCAGTTCTGTCCGTTTCATCATGGTTAATGTTCTCTCTGTACCATACCTGCTATTACTGAAGAAATGACCCGGCCACTGTTAACACCTGAAAGTGGGTTCTAAATCATCCCGAAAGATTAAATTATGTTCAGTAGAATTTAAGGAGTACTTTCTTTCAGATGACTTAGTAGTGAGGAGAAAAGACTGCTAGACAGAAAATAAGGTCCCAAATTGGGCTCCTTTTCTATGAGAAAAATCTATAAACTTATGAAAGGCACAGGGGAGATTTTTTTTCACCAAAACTTTCATATATTAGAGCAAGTGAATTCCTTTTGACATGGTAGTTTTAAGTGTAAATGAAAAAACTGGAAGTATCATGCCAAGAAGCTAATGAAAGATTTGTAGAAGTAATTTAAACAAAAAAATTATAAAACTTTGGATAGACTCTATGCCAATTTTAGGCAAGGTATATCTGTAAATGGACATTAAGAAAAGATAAATCATCAAATTGATGAAAAACAAATGGTCAGAAATCACATAAATATTATTGTATCTACATAATCAACACCTAAAGCACTGCCTGTAACTTTCACTGGGTTCCTAACTGGAATAGCCTATACTGTGGTGTCTCAGCTGGGATTATCTCCTATACGATTATTATTGTTATTGAGGATAGTAATTGATAGTCACATTCCTGGGGCATCACAGGGAGTCTATGAATATTTTTGAATAAGTACCTAATGAGTGAATGACCAATATTTGTTGAAAATAAATAAATTAGTTAACCAACTTTTAGGAATTACCAAGATGATATAGTCAGTAGTCAATTCTGTGTTTGCAGTGTTTCTGGCCTTGGTTTTTATCACAGTTCTGCAGGAGCCGGACAGTTCCACAGCTCCCAGTTGTCAGAATATTAAAAACAAATTCTCAGCTACCACCAGTGAAGGGAAGTATATGGAAAACCTGTGAGCAGAAGGTTTTGAAAGTTAACAAACACACCCTTCTCCGGGTTTCTTAGGGGCTGAGCCCTCACATTAATGCATGAATCCAGTCCTTGCTCACCCGCATCTCCATGGCCTTGTTCTTACCTGGCCCTTGTTCTTCCCCTACCTCAATGGCACCATCCCTCCTTCCAGCTCATGCCATCTCCATTTTCCCCCACCCCATCCTTGGCCTCTGAACATTCAGAAGTGATTTCATGATACTGAATTGTCTTTGCTTTGGAAATAAGCAGATGTTTTGTATTATCGATCAAGATAATTAGATAATCATCATGAATAGGGGTAAATGTGTCTATACCTCTGTGTTTGGCTCATGTCATTTCGCGAGAAAACATGTTCATCATGAGATTGTAATATTTTAAAGAAGTAGATGTTATTCATAAACTGATCATTGACTAAATGAGAAAAACCAAAGTTTCAGAAAGTGAAGAGCCAGGCAGAGTTGTGCCCAGAAGAGAAAATACTCTTTTGCACCTGTTACGCCATTGATAGACATGCAGAACACCGAGGCGTAGACTGTGCAGCTGGCTATAGAGAATTCATGTGCCGTTTTCTTTTTCTTTCTGCCTGTTTTTTAAATCTTTGGACTAGGTCTATGTAGACAGAGGTAAGGAAAAACATTTGAATGTTTGGTGTGGGCATGAACTAAAAATATCCAGTGTTCTAGTAGTTCTTATAGAGTGATAAGTTCCATGTGGTTTGGTGAGACTCATACCATAAAATATTCTCTCCCAAAGTCAAGTTTTTATTGAACTGCTTTATGAGAAAGTGTTATGCATGTAGACATGTCTGTCTTACTAAGTCCATGAATTTTCTAGTATTCCAATAGCATAAAACATGTTACTCAGCTAGATACTACCAGCAATCTGGGATCATTTGACCAAAGAAAATAAAATTTTTCTGACTTGAGGCAAATTTAATGATGTTACTATAATTTGATACCAATGCAGATGTTAATAGAGAAGTTTATATTTATAATTTATCATTGTAATTTGCTATCATAGGTTAATAAAGTTACATTAGTGAATTACTATATACGTCTCTCCTCACATAAATGCATTACACAATATCTTGATTCATCTTTACTTATGAGACATCAAATGAAAACATGAATCATATTTGTGTACCTTAGTATTAATTCTATATTATTAATAATATAAATTAATATACTAATTAATTTAATTTGTACATAGACATTTGCATTGTATAACAGGTGAGTCTGTCACTGCTGAAATAATAGATATCAGAATAAGAAAACCAAAAAAAAATTAGTCTGACAGTCTAGACACAAGAAACAGAATTTGAGACATCAGATATAAATCAGCCAATCTCTGATTTCACCCTTCTTGTCAGGTGGAGTAAGGTGTGGACAACTGGTCTACCCTCATCTGCCTGCTGAGATCTGTTTGAGAATTTTGGTGTGGAAGACCCAAAAAAGAGCAGTATCAATTATATTGATGCAGTGGTGGTAACTTCTACCACTTACCAAGTGTCTGATATGTAATCACTCATTAGTCAGATAGCGTTGCCACCATGACATCTCTGCATCTTAGCACATGCAGTATTTTGTCTCTAGACTCTGCCCCTCATGTTAAGCAAATATGAAGAGTCTCTTTTATGAGAAAGGAAGCACAATAAAAGGAAGACCTCAGTATTTATCAGTTTCTAGTTTATTGTGATAAAATTGAGTTCATTAAAGCTTGACGTGTGTCTGCCTTTTAGCCAGATTTTCCCGTCAAAGGCTGTGTTGACTGTCAAGAGCGATGCTGCTCCCACGACTGTGTTTGTCATACTGTTCTGCTGACAGTTTAAAAGATTTCCAGGGTGATATTTAACTGTATGTAAATTTGATTTACATAGTGACCTTAAGATTTTATATTTATAAGGTATAATACCACATACCTGGACATTATTGTAGGAAATCATCTCGTTTTTCAGGAAAAGGTTGAATTCCATGGTCGAGGAGAACATAGTGATATTGTTGGAGACAGTGGGTTTAGTTGTATCTTTTGAGACGTTAGCATACTGTCTTTTGTTTTTCCACTTTAAAATTTATTCTTGGAAAAATAGGTCATGTTTTCCCATAATAATAACATAAATGAGGGCTAGATATTCTGCTCAGTGACAGAGTCCTGAGTAAGACCAAAGGAATAACACTAACACAACTCCCAGTGGTGGATAGTTCCTGTGACCACATAAAACGGCAAAAAAGGATGTCACAAAACTTATGGAGTCATGAAGCATCGTTAATGGCTTCACTCTGGAGCTGGAGATGAGGCCCTTTGTTAAGACCACTTGCTGTTTTTTCTGAAGACCCTGGTCAGCTCCCAGCACCAAAGTCAGGGAGCTCACAGCCACCTGTAACTGCAGCTCCAGGGTACCTGCCACTCCCACCTGCCTCTGAAGGCACTGCACACACACAGGTAAAACACATTCACATAACAAGTAATAAAATAAATCCTGAGTAGCGATAACTTCTAGGCACATCTGTATAGATGTAGGTGAAGTCCTCTAGAGACAGAGGGAATGTCAAGAGTGAATTCAGTGTCCTAGATGACATGATGTTTGTCTTTCACTTTCCCACACCACTAAAAGTCCTGTAAAGATGTGTCTGCCGGTTGTAGGGATAGATGACAATACCATACTACTGTGCGATTTATTTACCCGTGTAGTATGAGGGCTGGCTTGTTGGGGTTTCTGTCCCACCCAGTACCCCAACAAGCCAGCAAGTCCCAAGGAAAAATCACGCACAAGACTCCATAAGGTTATAAACTGATTGGCTCATTAGGTCAGGCTACTTATTAGCTCTTATAACTTATGTTACCCCATTATTCTTATCTACGTTAGCCACATGGGCTCATTACCTTTCTCAGTGTGACAGCTTACATGTTGCTTCTTCCGTGGTCTGCACAGGAATGGCAGAGGAACCTCTCTGCTTCCCAGAATTCTCCCAGTCTCTTTGCTCCACCCCTACTTCCTGTCTGGCTTTCCCGCCTATACTGCCTGCCTGGCCAATCAGCGTTTTATTAAAATATGATTGACAGAATACAGATAATTCTCCCGCACCATACCCGGATGCAACCAAGGCTTCCTTCGTCAGACAGTAACTCACCAGCAAACATTAATTTCACCTTTCCTGTAACGAGAACTCTTGGTAAGCTGTTTGGATAGCCTCCCGATGTTGTGAGAGCCGGAGAACTTGTGTAGAGTTGTTTCTCCAGCCTTCTTCTTTATATCACTCAAGTTGCCCACATAAGCGATGCAATGGCAGCTTATAAATAGAAAAAAGGAAATAGAATGTGGGCACTGATGCCATCTGTGTTCCTGTTGAGGCTGGTTCCACCAGCTCAGAAGAGCATGGTCCAGTAGCCATCTCTCCCCACCAGCTCAGAAGAGCATGGCCCTGTAGCCATTTCTCCCCACCATCACTCACTGCCCAAGGTGATGCTTGCCCCAGAACTGACTAGCCGCACAATGCTCCGATGAAGCTGAGATAGAAGGACTGACTTAATGTCAATCAAGTGACGGCATGAGCAGGGAGAATGTGATCCCAGCTCTTTATCCCTCCACCAACTGCCCCAACTCTCATTTGAAAGCACTACATAAAAAAAAAAAAAACAACTTACAAATTTCTTCATGCAATAGAGGACAGTTTCACTCCTTTCTGCCCTCTGTTCTTGCTTTCGTCTGTGACACAAACACCTTAAACACAAGGACCGTTTCCATCTCCGAGCTCTGTGAGCACACGGAGAATTGCACTGCACTCTTCAACCTCAGTCCCCTTCCAGATGTCTCTAGGGCAGCAGCTTTAAACCTGTGAGTCACGACCCCTTTGGGGGTCGACTGATATCCTGTATATCAGATATTTACAGTATAATTCATAACAGTAGCAAAATTATAGTTATGAAGTAACAATGAAAATAATGTTATGGCTGGGGGTCACCACATAGGGAACTGAATAGAGGGTCTCAGCATTAGGAAGGCTGAGAACCACTGCTCTAGAGGGCAGAAGTCTGTGTACCCAGCTATAGGGCAAGGGGCTTGCAAACAAGCAAAGCACGTCTCTTTGTCTTTCATGTTAGCATGACCAAGTCCTGTTAGACAGAAATGCATCTTTCTTTTATGTTATGTAACTAAAATTTATTGATCATTTTGAGAATTCAGTTCAGTCTGTTACTCTCCAATGTGCCTGCTTTATGAAATAGTTTTCCTGCTTGTTTTCTCTAACTCATCCTAGAAAGTCAGGAGACAATGCACAGACCGCATGTCTGTGTTATACAATTTGCCCTTGTGAAGAGGTTTTTAATTCTATTTTTGTTTAACCCCTTTTTGTATCACATTGATAAACCTGGGTAGGCAAGCCAAGGTGAGTTGTGTAATTATGAACAGGGCCCCTCGAAAGCAACAGAGTAACAGCTGGACATTGCTTTGCCAGACATTCATTCTCAGCCTTGCTGTGCACCCAGCTCATTGCCAGACATGGAACCTTTGTTGTTAATTCAATGCTTGGGATTTGAGCAGTTTTCTTTCAATCAGACTTGCCCTGGGGTCCCCATCACATCTTAGCGCTACTGAGTGAGAACATAAGGGGCTGAAGAGCAAATAGGAGTCCTGTTCAACAGCTGCTGAGATTGCCGGCAGGAGGCTGGGAGGGTTTGCGATGACTGTAGTGAGAGGGTGGACAGCTAAAATAGAGTCCTAAGTATCTAAGGAACACTTGAATAGTCATTACAATAATTCCTGTGACTGTGTTATGTCAACTAGGCTCCTAAGGGGTCTTCTAAGGTAAGATCTCTTTATGGCAGGTTTTTAGAAACCACCAAGTCTTCCCATGGCAAGAACTAGGTTGTCCAAGAATAAGGAAAAGCCAGATCTATCCTCCGTCTGTGCTGGCGGCCGAGCTAGGGTCTGTCGTTCTTTGTCCCTGGAGCTACAAAGAGAGCTGATTCTGTGTGTTGTCACAGGTGGTTTGTAGACGGCCTGGAAAACTCAGGAGGACACTGAGAAAGGCAACCACTGACTTAGCAATGCTCATATTTTGCAGTGTCTTCTTCCCTAGACGACCTTGAAGCTCTAAAATCCCGCTTTCTCTTCCCTTTAGCTGTGTAATAAAATTGTGTTCCTGGTGAGCTTTGTGGGAAACCGAGGCACGTTCACCCGAGGTTATCGAGCGGTCATCCTGGACATGGCCTTCCTCTACCACGTGGCATATGTCTTGGTTTGCATGCTCGGCCTCTTTGTCCACGAGTTCTTCTACAGTTTCCTGGTGAGTCCAGCCTTTGGGACAATTGCTGCTGAGCCCACGATGCTGCCTCTTATGCCTTAGTCTTTCGGTTGGTTTCTTTTCGTTAGTTTTGCTGCTGTTGCTGTCAATGTTGTTGTTTGTTTGCTTTTCAAGGCACAGATTATGTTATTTGTGGAATTGCCCTGAAGCATGGGTTATCATTTTTAGTCTTTTCTCGGGGAAGTACAAAGATGACGGAATTCTAGTCTTTGCTGAGAAGCAAACAACCTCATTGCCTCTTTTCTTGGCTGAGGCGTCATATGACAAGCGGCTTTGGGTTTTCAGCCAAGTAATATTTACTTAACTCACTGGTTATCTAGCTTCAGAGGGAACAGATAAAGATGTATGGTCCTTTGTGCTAAAATCATTATTTCTTGTTTATAGTATCAAATGTTACGTTAATCATTACGGTGGCATGTAAGCAAAAGCCAGCCTAGCCAAAGAACAAGCTGTTTAAAGTACAGCCTCTTAGCTTATGTCATCATTGTGAGTTTATGATGTCATCATCATTAGCTTATGTCACCATCTTTAGCTTACATCACCATCAATGGCTTACACCACCATCTTTAGCTGACGTCACCATCGTTAGCTTACGTCACTTCACCATTGTTAGTTTATGTCACTACCTTTAAGTTATATTTAACTTATATCATCACAGCTAAGTTTAGCTATGTGCATTAAAATCTTTAGACAGGTTTTTCAGGTTCCTTTGTGTTTGTTCTGAGATGGCTTGCACCACTGTGTAGCCCAGGCTGGCCTCTCACTCAGTCTTCCCACCTCAGCCTCTGTGTGTGGGGTGGTGCCTGGGCTGTGTCACTGCCCCCAACTGTACATCTTCCCAAGGATGCCCTCTCATCCCCGACGCCGGTTTCCTTTCTCCCTTTATACCATGTTATAGCTGTGACTGGGGAAAGGAGCTGGTATAAAAATATGATAAGATTAACTCAATGAGTGATATTTTAGTATGGACACGTGTGTGCCACAGTGCACGACAGAAGTCAGAGGACAGACTTGGGTGTCACCCCTCACCCACCACCTTGTTTGAGGCAAGAGTTTCTCATTTCATCACTATAAACGCCATCTACTCTGGTTCCTATGGAGTTAGAATAAGATCTCTTTTATATCAACCTAAGTGGTTAAAAAGTTGAAGAAGCCAGAACACTGACAATCTAGAGGTTGGGTTTCCAATGATAAATTCATCTTTATTGAAGAATATTGACTTTGTTTCTAACAATAGCTTCCCAAGAGAGAAACAGATAGCAAAGCAGTGGATCTTTTAAGAAATTGGCTCATTGATTGCCAGTGTCCTAAAGACAGGCTGTGCCCAGCTGTGACAGGCAAGGCCGTGATTTACAGGTGTATAGCAGACCAGGGGGTTTTCAAAGAGTACACACGGTGACTGATCAACCCAGCCCAGCCCGATTCTAGCTCTTACCTCCACAGAAGAACACAAACCCTGAGTCTCCCAGTTTTGAAGACAGGATTCATTTTTAAACACTTTTGGATATTTCTGAAAATGAATATAATTTTATTCCTTTTTACTGCCTCTGTAAAATAGAACATGCACTCACTAATTCACGACTCCAGCTTATAATGTAACAGTGAGTAAAATGGCTCTCAGCATCAGCTGCAGGCAGCAGAAATGTGCCTGAGTTCCTGATTAGTGTATTGGTTCCATACTATTAAAGACAGAACAGATAGAAACCCTTTAGAGGAAAGAAAGTTACCTTTTTTGTTTGTGGTTCTGCTTTCAAATGTATAAATGAACACAGATTTTTATCCTAACTTACATATTGTTTTAGTAAGGAGGAATGTCTCCATTTCCCAAATATTTTAAATTTAGACATTTTCTGTGACACCAGGCTCATATAGTGTCCTCTTCACTTCGCTTTGAGTCTTGTAATCAATCAAACAATAACTTTAAGGAATTTTTCAGCTATCCATAAAACTGCATGTGCCTAATATTATACATTTTCTAAAATCAAATGAAAATGTCTTAAAGCGGTGTGACGCTGACCGTGGAGCCAGCATACGCACACTGTGACTGCTGGGGCTGTCTTCGCGAAACAGTTCCTCCTGCCTCCTAGCTCAACTGCTCGGGTTCGCTCAAAAATGTTATTTGTTTGAAAGCTCTTTATTGTTTGCTTACTTGTTTTTTCAAGACAGGGTTTCTCTGTAGCTTTGGAGCCTTTCCTGGAACTAGCTCTTGCGGGTCAGACTGGCCTCGAACTCACAGAGATCAGCCTGTCTCTGCCTCCCGAGTGCCAGGATTGAAGGTGCGCCACCACCGCCCGGCTTTGAAGGTTGTTTTGTAATTGTTATCTCTGTAGCTCTTTGATCTGGTGTACAGAGAAGAGACCCTGCTGAATGTCATCAAGAGCGTCACTCGGAATGGCCGCTCCATCATCCTGACTGCGGTCTTGGCTCTCATTCTGGTCTACCTGTTCTCCATCATTGGCTTCCTTTTCCTAAAGGATGACTTCACCATGGAAGTGGACAGACTGAAAACCAGAGCACCAGTCACAGGTACCACTCCCCTTCCAAGCTCCCTGGCAGTTCTAACTTGTACACACCTTGTTTGTGGGATTCCAGACAAACAGCGATAGGTAAAAATTTTACTTTCACCCTTTCAAAATGTGGCCTTGTTTACCACTGCTGTGGTTTGAGGGCGAAATGTCCCCGAGCCCCATGTGTTTGACATCTGGTGTCTTTGTGGCGGTACTGTTTGAGCTGGCGGAGCCTCTCTGGAGGAAGTGTTGGGCCTTGGGGTGGATAGTATATCCTCACTTCCTGTCTGCCCTCTGCCTCCTGACTGCTAACGCAGTGTGACCAGCTGCTGTGGCCGCCGCCAGGTCCGGCTGTATCTCTTTGAACCGTTAGCCAAAATAAACTGTTCATTCTTCCTCAAGTTGCTCGTTGTTAGGTGTTTGATCCTAGCAATGATTAAAGTAACTAACTCAACTTCCAAGAGTTTGAGAATCTGAAATACTTTAGCCCGCACGCCGTTGGCGTGGGTTGGGAAATACACAAGAGACATCATCTGCTCTCCATCTTGCGGGGTTGCGCAATGCTGGCCATATTGCAGGAGGCGGCTGCAGCTTCACTGCGGGCAGTTCCAGGGTTTCTTTCCCCTCTTCTTCCCGTTTCCCCAGAGAACAGTACCTAGCACCTAAGAGCCACCGCTCGGCCCTTCCCCCACAGACACCACATCATGTTTTAATAATTGCAAACAATGCACGCTTGCTTGGATCGGAAACCATCGGGTAGTAAGAGGAGGGTTTTGGAAGACATGTTTAGGGGCTGTGGCTGAAGGACCCCGTTCATGCCTGTGTGATGTTTGCCAATGGACCACACAGAGGTCACCTGATGTCCTTGCTGAGAAGCCCACCATGAGGGCTGTCTTCCTGGGTTATTTTAGACTTCGTGTTGACTTTCACTTTCTCACCCCTCACGTACACCTTTTGTTGCTGGGTTAAATTCCTTCTTAACCCTGCTTTGCTCTAAAGAAACTGTGGCTCTATATTGTGGTGTCTTCTTGATTCCTCCAACTACTGTTTCTAGAGACAGGAAATCCCAAGAAGACACTCTTTTTCATCAAATCATTAACTTTAAAACTAAGATTTAATTAGTGGGACTTCCATCTCTCCTTCCTTCCTCCCTTCCTTTCTTTAAGTCCTGACCAGTTTCCCCTCCCTCCTTTCCTCCCATCCCCTCCACCACCCCCTCCTTTGCCTCCTCCCCCAATCCACTCCTCCTCCTCTGTTTCTCTTCAGAAAGGGGCAGACTTCCCATGGCTATCAACAAAGCTTGGCATATGAAATTGCAGTAAGGCTAATAAGCACCACCCCTTTTATTTAGGCTAGGTGGGGCAATTCAGTATAAGGTGGATGGGGGAGTACTGAAGAGATGCCTGGAAGGGGGCACTTTTGGGGTCAGATAGGGACCAATTACAAGGGAAGCGCCCACCAATCTACAAGGATAAGACGTTCCTAGGGACTCAGGAAGAAAAGTTGAAGTTCAGAAAAAGAGTCTTCCATGCTTCTACTGTTTGAAGCCTTTCTTCTCTGGGACGCACACATCATCGTGAGAACTGCCAAGCCAAGGTCCTTACCTCAGCTACAGGGACTTGTGACTTCAGCCTACAGATGGCTCCCTGCACTCCCAGGTCAGAACCCTGAATGTACCTGGTCATAGAAATATTAGTGTTCATGGTGGTTTAGGTGAACAATATTATTAATACTTCATCACAGCCACTACAGGAAAAAGGTTGTACGAATGGAACGTTTTGCACATTGACGATGAATCTATTCTCTATAAAATTGCTTAAACAGGCAAAACTGTGCTCAGAGCTGCAGGCTAACTTCCCCAAAGACTTTAGGGATGCAGCTCATCTGAAGCACACATATCTTTAAACTAGATACCTCTGTGGTCTGTCCATCTTGTCATATATGTGCTCTCTACAGTGCTCTATGGTCGTGTGTCCATCTTGTCATGTATTATATGCTCTCTACAGTGCTCTGTGGTCTGTCCATCTTGTCATGTATGTATGTGCTCTCTACAGGGCTCTGTGGTCTGTCCATCTTGTCATGTATATATAATTTCTCTACAGTGCTCTGTGGTCTGTCCATCTTGTCATGTATGTATAATTTCTTTACAGTGCTCTGTGGTCTGTCCATCTTGTCATGTATATATAATTTCTCTACAGTGCTCTGTGGTCTGTCCATCTTGTCATGTATATATAATTTCTCTACAGTGCTCTGTGGTCTATCCATCTTGTCATGTATGTATAATTTCTTTACAGTGTTCTGAGGTCTGTCCATCCTATCATGTATGTATATGATGTTCTCTACAGTGCTCTGTGGTTGTGCGTCCATCTTGTCATGCATGTATGTGCTCTCTACAGTGTTCTGAGGTCTGTCCATCCTATCATGTATGTATATGATGTTCTCTACAGTGCTCTGCTCTGTGTCTTCCCAGGTAATCATGGGGCTCCCACCATGACCCTACCTTCCATGATGGGAGCGTGCCAGAAGGAGAACTGCTCACCCATGATCCCCCCTTTGAACACAGGTATGTACTGACAACATGGGTCTGTACTTGTCCCTCTAACATGTAACTAGGCATTTTATCATGTCTATGAGAGCTGGGAATTTTATAATTGTGTTGAAATAGAAGGGCAGAAGGTAAAGGACCAAAATACCTCAAGCTAGAGAAGGAACGGATTCTGCATTCTTTATACTGAGCAGCTGTCTTGCTCCTCACGGTGTTTCTGTTCAACAGAACCTGGTGGATTAATTGTGTGGAATGTGCTGATCCCAAACAGCAGTCCACAGTAAGAAGTCCCTTTGCTTGGCTACCAATCCCAGCTGTAACCCTGGGCTTGCCCCTTTCCTGGCTTATGTTTGGATAACTTGTAAGGACAGAAAAACGACCAAATAAAACCCCCCTCCTTCCTAAGAAGCAAATTTAAAGATATAAGAATAACTTTAGGTCTAAACCATTCTCTTAAGATGTAGAGGAGTCTGGGGACACAGCATGTATGCTATTTTCTAAATTAAAAGTAATAGTGATGGATTTCTTAAAGCAGGAGATACAGTTGTTTGTGGGTGTGCACTTGGAGGTGCCTAATATCAGGCAAGTGCTTTGCCCATGCGCTACACCCAGCCCTCATGGACTGTAGATCTGTACCTAACCCAAAAGTTGTCATAGCTGAAGAAGTGTGGCGTCAGTTAAATGGCGAAGTAGATTCCAAACAGATGAGGGAAGTGACAGGAAAGACAGGAAGGATGGAGCATTCAGTTACCTTCTTTCTTGAGCTGTTGGACTGTAGGTGGGGTGGGGGCGAATGGTCCCTCCCGCTGACCAAACCTTCTACTGTCTGACTAGAGAGTGTTGGAGGAGGGCCTACTTGTTCAGCCCAGCTACCCAGCTAGCTTAGTGTAGGACCCCGCCTCTTCTGTGGATACCCACACCCGATCCAGGCGCAAGCCTTCCCGAACTCAAGCCCACGAGAATGGACGACTGTCCTGAGGGTTTAAAGAGACACACACACAAAAAAGGACCTTGCTCATTTACCAAGAGTAAATGGCCACTTTATTAAACTCAAGTCAGGTATTTATAGAAGTGGACAAGAGGGATCAGAAGGGCAACACCTCCCCCCATCAGGAGCAGGAGGAGAAGATTAAAGGTCCCGGCACCTCAGGCAGAATCAGCTGGGGGAGGCCAGGTGTGTGGAGCCCACTGCTAGAACCTTGAATACAGGTGGAATCACCATAACAAAGAGAGCCAGGTTCTTCCTAAGCTATCCCCTCAAGCCAGTGCTAGTGCAGAATCTCCAGGGAGCCGGAGGTCACACGGCCCTGCGAATCGCCAGGAGAAGGGAAAAAGACCTTGGTACCTACAGCTTAGCCCAAAAATAACCACACAGAAACTGTATTAATTAAATCACTGCCTGACCCATTATCTCTAGCGTCTTATTAGCTAACTTTTATTTTAATTTAACCCATTTCTAGTAATCTGTGTATTGCCACATGGCAGTGGCTTACCAGGTAAAGTTCCCAGCTTCTGTCTCTGGTGGCTCCATGGCGACTCCTTGATTCTGCTTTCTTCTTCCCAGAATTCCATTTAGTTTTCCCTGCCTAGCTCTGGTCCCCTATAGCTCTGCTATAGGCCCAAAACAGTTCCTTTATTAACCAATGAAAGCAACACATAGACAGAAGAACCTCCTACACCAAGAAAGAGCATGAAGCTCTTGTATTCATTCCATATAGTGTCTGACAGCCCGGGCACTTGAGATGTTTCCAGCAAGGCTTGCCTGACCCCCTCTAAAGCTCACACAAGAGCCAGCTCTTCTTGGCTTAGGTGGGATTTCCGAGCAACCCATCTCTAAAGTCATATTATGTGTGTCCCTTGGTTCAAACCCCTCCACTTTCTCCAGCTCTCTCCGCAGACACAGCAGAGTTTCTTGGCTTCATACTCCTAGGCAAGCTGCCCAACACTGCTCTCGCTGTGGGTGCTGGGACCCTTGAGTCACCCCGTATGCCTTTAAAGACTTATTTTTATTTTCTATTTATGTACATGGCATGTGTGTGTGAGCACCCACAGAGGCCAGAAGAGAGTGTCACATGGCTGTGACCTGGAGTTACGGCGGTTGTGAAGTGCCTGCTGAGTGCGGTGGGAGCTGACACAGGTCCTCTGTGACAGCCCTATGTCCCTTAACCACTGCTCCATTTCTCAAGCCATCCCACACTACTGAACTGCATTTGGCTGTCTCTTGGCAAAAGTGCCATTCTTGATGGCTTAGCTGTCATCCCATAAATATCTGCCCTGGGCTCATATAATTGGGACTTTGGGATCTCACAAATAAAGCTGAACATTTATTTCTGAGTATTCCTGCCAACCCATAGTGTTGGGATGTGATGGATTCTCCTGCAAGTGTTTTGGGACCTGGTGTGCAGGTTTCCAGGTCCCTCTGCCCCTTAACTCCGTCCTCCCTCGCCATGCCACCCCTGGCTTTGACAAGACCCCGGTCAGAGCTGAGAGAGCTCACCCCTCGCTTGTCTTTGCATGGCTCTTCAGTTCAGGATGGTTGTGCCATTTCTAGCTTTTTGAAGGAAGATATATAATAGGAAGTGGGTTTTGCCCAAAGGCCCTGAGAAGTTCCATCTGGATACTCAGAGATTAAAAAATAATCCAACTTCTGTCTAGATATTCCCACAAAAGGTCTGGGAGTGTTGCAGAGGGCTGTGGCAGGACTTTCAGGGCCCGGGAACACTCTCAGATGCACACGGTCATGCTTTATGAAGTTCCTCAGCTTCCTAGAAATACGTCACAAATGGGACGGGGTAGGTGGCTCAGTTAGTAAAGTAGTTGCTGTACAAGCATGAGGGTATGAGTTCAATTCCCAGAACATGCACACACGTACACATGCATGCACGCACACACACACATACACACCATGCAGTATTGCAGTACACATTTGTATACCCGAAACTTGGAGGAGGGGATAAGAGCCTCCCCAGGGCTCAATGGCCAGCCAGTCTAGCTAAGAGTAATTGAAAAAGGCAACCAATGTTGACCTCTGGCTTCCACGTTCATGTGCATGTACATGCACACACATACGCAGAAAAAGAGAGAGAGAGAGAGAGAGAGAGAGAGAGAGAGAGAGAGAAAGAGAGAGAGAAATATTCCTATGTCACGAACTGTCAATCTATATACCCTCTAATTTTTTAAAAATTCTTGTGAAAGCCACCTCACTGGTTTGGGGGCACAGTGCCTGCCCATCCACAGTCTCAGGTTGGTCTGTGCTGCCATGCCCCCTCCTCCTCCCCACAGCATCTGGTCAATGACCCACTCGAGTACCTTCTATTAGCATACAGTCATTCATCAGTGGTTTTCAGAGTCCCCAACTACAGATGTTTCTTGCTTTCTAAGGACAAACAGGGACCGTCTTCACCCCAGGTACAGAACTTTCTTTCCCAAGGTCTGATAGCAGTGTGTGGAAATCTTGTAGAGAAAGCTGCCAGAGGTGATGGAAACCATACTGGAGCTGGGGTGTCGGGGGCAGCTTTCCTAGTGCAGGTTCTCCTCCAGCCGGAACCCAAGACAATGAAAAGCCACGGCAGAGCCTTCAGGCACTTGGCATTCAAGGGTTAAATTGATTAGAATTTGGAAAGTCTATAAATTTGACTTTTGTTTTTATAATTTAAGTTTTTAAAGTAGAATATCACTATTTAGCCCTGAATATGCTAAAACTCGATATGTAGATTAGACTGACCTTGAACTCACCGAAATCCACCTGCTTCTCCCTCTTGAGTACTAGGATTAAAGGTGTGTACCACCAACACCCTCAGTGAATATGACCCATAAATTTTACCAATATAGATAATTTCACTAGTTTGATTAAAAATTTATAGATTTTTATCTCTAGGGGCTTGTTTCCTCTAAATTTTGGCAGAATATGTTTAGTTGCAGTTTTTTTTATTGGAAAGTCTATGAGACTGATCTTCTAGGTTTCTTTCAATGTTGGCTGTGTGCGTTTAGCCATGTAAGCTGTGCAACATGTGTCGTTTAGACTTAAAAATAGCCTTCCTCTGTCTAGGGCAGGGATGCATGTGCATTGTGAGGGCCTTGCTTGCTGTCTGTGGCCAGAAGGTGCACATCGCAGAAGGCCCAGGCACACAGTACTTATAGAAGAGTCAGGGGACAGCTGGCAGGCAGCGCTGGCCCTGGGAAGGCTCCTGCAGATGCAGGTCCAGTCATTTTCCCAGCAGTTAGAGAACTCCAAGACAACTGGCAACTAATTCAACTTGAAAAATACTCCAAAAATTTTGTATTTCACTTGCATCAAGCCTGCCAGAATCTGAGATGAAAATACTTACCTACCCCCCACCCCGAAACTGAGTTTTCCAGAAAAGCTGAGCCTTGTTAAGATGATACTAAAAGTATAATCACAAGTGTTTTGTGAGTCAATGCCATTTGCACGCTCAGGAGAATTAAAAACTCACATGTGTTTAGCATGTATGAGACCAAGTTTAATCTCCTGGAAGCCTCCTTTAATAGAAAAGATTGGCAGATAGCAGCAGAGTTTGTGAAGCTAGCACATGCTACATTTGGGATTCCCACTGGATAACAGTGTTTCTAAAACACTTTTCTAGTCACAAAAAAAAAATTAGGATGAGTGTTTCTCTAACTGGCGGGTCGCCATTCAAGTTAAGACGAGAGGGTCTGAGCTGCACTCAGACTTGCACATGAGTCTCAGCTCCAGGCTGCTGTATTTATGGGAGTCACAGACAACATAATTATTGAAGCATAAAAGGGGGGTATTGATAAAAACTTAGGTTCAAGCATGCCCAGTATTTTTAAGATGTATTTACCTATGTATTTGTGTGTTGGTGTGAGTGTATGCCAAGCCAGAAGAGGGCACTGGATCCCTTAGGGCTAGAGTTCTAGGCTTTGTGAGCCACCCTGCATAGGTGCCAGCAACTGAACTCTGGTCCTCTGGAAGACCAGTAACTTCCTGTAACCACTGGCCATCTCCAGCCAGTGTCCAGTATTTTTCTTAACTCTATAGAGTAGCACTCCAAGTGAGAGAATAGCTTCAGACCCAGGAGGATAGGCTTTTATTCCTTTCCTCAGTTGGGACTTTTTCTTATCATTAATTAAGAAAAACGTTTTTTTCCTGGTGGTCAACTATAAATGGATAACCTCACATCACCCATGTGTCAGATTGGCCACTTGTGTTAAAACAATGACTTTTCATGAGATTTAGCAGCTACTGTAAGTGGGTAATTGATAGTTTGTATTCACTGAGTCCTCACCATGTACCAAGCACTGTTCTAAGTTCGTGTGTGTGTGTGTGTGTGTGTGTGTGTGTGTGTGTGTGCCGGTGTGCCTCTGCCATTCCGTTGTGTCTCAGGGAATGTTTTAGGCCTGACTGTGCTGCCCAGGCCCTTCTTTAGATACTCAATGCAGAGGCCACTGCCTTCAGGATGCCCTAGCTGCTGTGTGTTTGCTCACCTGCTGGCCCACCTTCTTGGGGACGGTAAGCCTCCTGTAGGCTAAGATACTTATACCTACATCTGCTTTTCCTCACACAAGGCTCGTGTTGTGTGAGAAAGATCGGCTTGTCACACAAGTGACCACAAGGTGGCATCTACCTGTGGGATCCTGATGACTTCTTGAGAGTGGACTCGGGTCAAACAGTAGAACCTTTTAGTAAAGTCACGGAGGCTGCTGTATGACCCCAGCATGCCTGTGTGGCTGCTCATGGAGGCTGCTGTATGACCCCAGCATGCCTGTGTGGCTGCCATTGGGCAAGATGAGTGGGTCAGTGCACTGACCTGACGTGGGCATCCTCCTGCAGTGTACATGCCACACAGGAAGACAGGCCTCTTGCTGTATGTTTGTAGTCAACTAAATTTTGTAAAATTTTATTCATCTGATTTTTATATTTTAAAAACTTGAGTAACTCTGCCACACCACTCCTCTGTGCTTCATTCTTCTGGATGGCACAAAGTCGTAGGCTTCATTGTGATACTGGCATTTAATGAGCTTGGGGCATATTTAATGCCCATTTCCCTTTCTTGGCTCCCTCCCCCCTCCACAGTCCTAATAGTTCCCTGCCCCTTTGCAATTTCATGTCCTCTAAGTTATACATATGAGAGAAAACACACAATCATTGTCTGTGTGAGTCCTGTTTTGTCCATTTTCCTACAAATAATGTGATTGCTTTCTTGTTATGAATGAGTGAAACTGTTGTATATACAGACCACATTTCCTTTCTCTGTCGGGTCCTTTGTCTGTGATGTGTACCCAGGATGCTTCTGTCTTCTGGCTACTGTAACAGTGCCCCAGTGAGCATACGTGCTTCTCTGTAATGAGCTGCCTTTGATTCTTTGGAAACTGAACCAGAAGTGGTATACTTGGATCCTGTATTGTCTCAGGTTTTAATTTTTTGAGGAACTTCCATGCTTATATCATATAGAGACTGCATTAACTTACATTCCCACCAGCTGGATATAAGGGTCACTTTCCTACACACACACACACACACACACACACACACACACACACACACACACCCTCACTACAGTTGTTGGCTTTTTTTTTTTTGAGTCTTGATGGCAGACTTCTGATATGGGCTGAGATGGGACAACAGTGTAGTTGCAATTTGTATTTTTCTCATGGCTGGTGATGGCAGTGACGTTTTGTATGTGCTTCTTTGGCAGCCTGTTCATTTTAGTTCACTCTGGCTAATCACATGTGTGTTGTGTAGTAGGAGGCGGCTCATTCACTTCCCAGCTGCCCAGACTCCTGAAATAACCACACAGGAACTGTATTAATTAAATCACCTGCTTGGCCAATCACTATAGCATATTCCTAGCAATCTCTTAGATATTAAATTAACCCATTTCCATTATTTTATATTTTGCCATGTGGCTGTGGCGTACCGGCAAGGTTCCAGCATGTCTGTCTCTAGTGGTGGCTCCATGGCTTCTCTCTGATTCCGCCTCCTTTCTTCCAGCATTCAGTTTAGTTTTCCCCACTGATCTCTACTCTATCATAGGCCTAAGATAGTTTCTTTATTAACCAACGGTATTCACAAAATACAGAGGGGAATCCCACCCACATCACTGGTATATGGCTTTCGCTAGCTCCCAAACAACTTCATTTCCTGTCACTTCCATGTGCCCACCTACTTGGCATATCGTGGTCTTCAGCTGACATCTGCTTTGCTACAACCATGCCGTTACCAGTTAATAAGCAAACATTTTCCAATGTCCCGCAACAGTTGTTACTCATTTGTTTTGATTGAAAACCCAACTTTCACAAAGTTGCAGAGGCTCTCCTCCCTATGACCTCCCTCCTGGAACCCTGAAATTCTCTGTGACAATCTCTTTTGGTCTCAGTTCTTTCCTTGTTCTGTCCTGCCAATCTGTCACCACAAAATGGCTCCAATCCCCATTGCTCCTTCCTCCCCAAATCCCTTCAGATTTCCAGGTCAGAAATCTGATTCACGCAGTCTGCCTGTCTCCGATGCTGTGTGTGTGCCTGTCTCTGCATGCAGCCCTCCTGCCAGGGGTATTCCAACATATTATAAAAGGAGCAACTTGGACTCACGTAACACTATCAGGGTCCCTCTTCCAAAGGATAAAAAATAAAATCTGCCTGGAAGAGAAAAATCAACCTCCTCCTAACAATACCTGCACAGTCATAGGCCATAGGTCATGCAGTGAGGCAGATTTCCTTCCCCAGGTCAGTGGTTGCTTTGACATTCCTGCCTTAACATGTGGGCCTTAGCCCCAGGTCCCCAAGTCCCCTGAGGTGAGGCTCTTTAACTTTGTAACAAAACCAGCCTTTGCCTTCCTGCCCATTTGCTAACATGACTGAAGTCTGGTTCTCCTGAACAGCTGAGCAACAGTCCTTGCTCTAAATGGTTTTATGTTTCTGTCTGCAGCCTCAGGACTTTCTGACACATTGTGTCTTCTCATTCTTAAGCAGGAATTCCCCTCAGAAAGCTCTGAAACTTACGCTAAATAATGACAGAATTGTCGCTCCCCCAGTCGTAAGCTCCTATTGTGGGCAGTTCTAGCATGCCTGACATGGTCCATGGCCAACCCTCCAACCCACAGCATTTTCCTCCTTCTGTTTGAGGCTGCTGAGGTCGGTGAATTGCTCCAGTCCCAGTTGTTTTCTTGGCCTGGCTCATTCATCTGTCTACAACTCTTTGCAGGTTGGGTAGAGAACTGGTCAACCAGCTTCCAGTGCAGTCAGGCATCTGAGCTTTGACCTTGTCACACTTTACCTTTCTAGCCTGTCATTTTCCACCAAACCGAGAAAAGCAAGATTTCAAAATATTATGTGAGTGATCTACACATGTCAGTCACATGTGTGTCAGCCACATGTAAAGTAGATGTCGTGTGACTTCAAAAAATTGTGTCTGGCGCACAAGAAGCAGATTCTTTGATGTAGGTGATGGTGTGTTCTCAAGACTCTTACGTGTTTCTGCAGCTGATGAAGGCAGTGAAGACGGAATAGAAAGGACGTGTGACACCCTGCTCATGTGCATTGTCACGGTGCTCAACCAGGGCCTCAGGAACGGCGGTGGAGTGGGCGACGTGCTGAGACGACCCTCGAAAGATGTGAGCAAGACGGACATGGTTTAATTTCCTCCCTTCCTTCCCTCTGTCCCTCCCTTCATTCCTGTCCTTCCTCCGTTGCTCCCTCCCTCACTCTCTCCCTCCTTCCCTCCCTCCCTCCATCCACCCTTTCCTTCTTTCCTGAATTGGGGATTGAACCTATCAACATGACATATCCCCAGACCTCTTTTCACTTTTTATAAAAAGATTCATTTATTATATATACAGTATTCTGCAGACTAGAAGAGGGCACCAGCTCTCATTACAGATGGTTGTGAGCCACCATATGAATGCTGGGAATTGAACTCAGGACCTCTGGAAGAACAGCCAGTGCTCTTAACCCCTAAGCCATCTCTCCAGCCTCTCTCTTTTTACTTTTTAAACTCTGAGATTAGGAGTATCACTACATTGCCCAGGCTGGCCCTAAACTCACTCTGTAGCCCAGGCTAGCCTTGAAGTTGCTGTTCTTCTGTCTCAGCCTCTCTAAGGAGGCCTCCTGACAGGCCCATAGCACACAGCTATGGTTCTTTCCTGTTGCCTTCCTTACCAGTATTTACAGTGTGGTTTTGGTTTTCAGGGCTACAGTGACGTTTGCCTTTGAGGTGTAAAGGTGGCTGGAAAAACAGTTAATTACACAGTGGAATCGCAGAGGATCAGGGATGAACCAAAATCCTATGAAAGTAGCTGGGCTCAAGTCTGTGTCACGGCAGCAAAATCATGGCCGCAAACTCTATAGGAGCTGATTGTTAAATAGAACACAGCAGCTCGGCTGCCTGTGTCTACAGAATTCCCAGGTGCATGGATTTCCTCTGCTTCTGCATAGGAAGAACCTCCAGTATTTACCATATTGAAGGCAAAGTGTGGATGAGTTTTAGCAGAACTTCAAACATTAAAATGAAAAGGCGAGAACGTTTCTCAGTGTCTGTGAATGTTGACACACCAGGCTGGAAGGCCTATGCAGTTTGCTTCTGCAACTGGCTGGTTATGTAATGTCCAATCATCTTGCTAATAAGCTCAGCTCTCATATGAGCAGCTGGATCCCTTGGTCTCTGGTGTGTGTTTTACCACTGCAGACCAGACAGGATTCACAAGAGCTGTGTCCTTGTCAGAATAAGGACAGAACCTACTGCAGAACTTGAGAAAGCACCAGGGTTTCCTCAGCCTCAGCCAGCCTTGGGATTGTGTTTGACCCCTTTCTGCTTGATGTCCGGGGAGACCTGCATGATTGCTTTTCTCACCCATAGGACAAAATGCCCAAAAAAGCAAATTAAGGAAAGAAGGACTCATTTTGGCTCACCTAGCTTCTACCCTTAGGAAGCAGAGAGTGAGCAGGGACAGGGTCTGGTCTATAAGGCTTCAATGCCCGCCCCTGAGTGACTCACTTCCTCTGGTGAGGCTCTACCTCCTGAAGGTTCCATAACCTCCCCAAACAGCACCACCAGATGAGGACCTCATGTCCGAACAACGTGAGCCTGTGCAGATGATTCGAATCTAGTAACAACACACAAGAAAGAGTTGTCCTATTGGGGGAAAGTGTATCAGCTCCAGAGAAACAGAGGAATTCTGAGAGCAGGCTTCAGGTTTCCCTTAACTGGAGGGGAAATAAGGGCAGAGAGAGGCTGCTGTTTGTGGTCACTCAGATATCTGTCCATTGTCTGCTTTATGCCAGACAGTGTGCTAACGGGACAGCCGTGAAGTGCGTGTGTATTCTAAGTGTGTTTGCACTTCTGTTTCAGGAGCCCTTGTTTGCTGCCCGGGTGATTTATGACCTCCTTTTCTTCTTCATCGTCATTATTATCGTCCTTAACCTGATTTTTGGTGTGATCATTGACACCTTTGCTGACCTCAGAAGTGAGAAGCAGAAGAAAGAAGAAATCCTGAAGACAACCTGTTTCATCTGCGGTAGGTGCCCCCACCCCTGTTATGGTGAGAGATGAGCAAATCCTCCCCTCAGATGCTAACGGATGGACAAACTGCTCACCAAGAAAGAGGGATAAAAGTGATTTCCATTTCTTATGCTTTAGGAAAAATATTTTAATGTGAAGGCTGGGAAAATTCAGGTTGTATAATGTGCATGAGACTAACATTCTCTGCTTCCATAAACAGATGCAAGAATCACCCCAAACTCTTCCTCCATTATCTCTGCGATTTACCTAGTCCTCTGACTGCAGAGTGTGCTGCAGATGCTAGGCGGTTCCACCAACTGGCAAATAAGTTTTTCATCACAATAGCATATTGAGTATATTACAGAGTGACTTTTATTTTGTTAGATTATGAATCCAAAGATTCCACTCATTGGCATCATCATTTTATATTCAAAACTAGGCATTATCCTACTGTTACAGCTGCACACATATACATAACATGCATTTCACGGAACATACGATAGTATAGAGCATACCACACATGTGGACATTATACATCTACCATACCCCATACACCCACACTACACACAACCCACTACAGGCTACATACACACACACCACATATACTACACATGTGTGCACACACAGCCTTTCCTTCTGCCCCATAATTGTCTCTCAGGCTGCACCAACTTTTTCTTCATGGCTATCTTCTCTCAGATCCTCCCTTCTCTGTATCCATCAGCCCTCTCTGGCTTCAATTGCCGCTGTGGTCCCTTCTCTGAACCCCAGACTCACACTCACCCCTCCACTTTCCTGTCCTTTGGTCTTCACCACAGTGTCCTACGTCTAACTTAAGCCGGCCTGTCCTCTGACTCCATGGCTTTTCCCACTTGTCCCATTCTCCTCTGTGGCTCTTCTGAGCCATTTCCTCCTTCTTCCTGCTGAAGAATAATGTGTACCTGGGAATAATGTGTCATAATACACACGTCCTAGGGAAGGATGCATATTAACCATGACCTGTTTCAGCATTCACGATCTGTGCTGAAACAGTCAGACAGACAGATAGACACACACCCACACAAGCATTGCTCTCTTGTTCATCAAGGGAAATGATAAAGAAGTCTCCGGGTTGCTGAAGGTAACAAGACGATAGATACTTCTGCAGGGCCGCATGGGGAGCAGTAACAGCCAACATGTTTCTTAGGGCAGATGGCGCAGAGCTGATAATCAAAGGGAATAGTTGCTGAAGTGGGTAGAAGCAGGATAGCCAGAACCAGAGGTGACACAGCCTGGGGCTTCACATACTGTGAGTGTCACTGTGACCAGATACTAGCAGCTTAGTGGGTGAAGGGTCTATTAGGTTCCGATTTGAAGGCTTATGCCACCGTGGCTGGACAGGGATGGTGGTAAGAGTGCCTGTCCACTCTGGTGGTAGGAGTGTGAGATTGCGTGTCCACATTTGACTGATCTGGGCTCTGCGGGACTGGAGGTGGAGATAAGCCATGCACCTCGAGGCCTGCTGCACCAGTGGCCCGTCTCCTCCAGCTAGGCTGCTTCCCGAGTTCTCCAGCCTCTAGAAGCATCACCAGCGGGGGTCCAAGTGCGAAAGCATGTGTCTACAGGACTTCCTACACAAACCATAGCAGAGCGTCACAGTGTCGTGGGTGTGAGCTTCAGAGCAAGGTGACCACCAGCAGGGTGTTCAGCCGAGGCAGCTTAGATTTAGTCTCAGAGGTGGAAAGGCACTTGGTCTGGATTTATTTCAGAGAACTGCAGTAGCCTGTGGAGTCCTTCATCAGGGACTTGTCAGAGATAGAGTAACCAGTCATTACCACAGCCCACCGAGTGAGGAAGACCAGTTTCTGACAGTCCACGGTGCAGTGTTAAGGGTAGAAGACTGAGTCAAAGCTAGATGATAGAATCTTAAGATCTTTTACAAATGTATTTATTTGTATTTGTGCATCTGACTGTTTAGCTTGTGTGTATGCTTGTGCACCGAGTCGGGGACAGTTGTGAGCTGCTGTGGAGGCGTTGGGAACTGGACCCAGGTCCTCCACAGGCACAGCAGGTGCTCCTAACACTGAGCCGTCTCTCCAGCTCCAGAACTTTGAAATCCTGATGGTCAGGGATGGAGATGGAAGGTGACCAGGTGCATGTGATTCCAAGAGGTTGAACATAACGGGGGAATGAGGTGTGGATACCCCGAATTTAACTGGAGGAGTATTGGACTCAAGGTGTGTAGTGAATACACAAGATATACCCCAGAATGAGTCAGTGTGTATTCTCTGCAGACAGTGGCAGGCACCTCTGCCCACAGATTATAGTGAAATCTGGAGCATGAAGGAAGGCTGCCTGGTCAACTGTGGCATGAGCGGGGTGGAAGCAGGCAGCAGCATCCATAAAATCAGGAGAGGTATAGCATGGGAGGAAGAGAGCAGGAAGCTGGAGGAGATGCAGAGACACCTGGGAATGGGGTGTGCACACTCTGACCTGCTGGCTCCAGCATGGTGGGATGTGCTGTTGCTGCTAAGGTCACATGACAGATGGGTGCTGGCCTGTCTCAGGAGAGGGCTCAGTGTGCCCCTGCTGGCCACCGGATTCCCATCAGGTGATGGTGATTTCCAGAGCAGTCTTTTGGTGTTCCGCCTGGAGGTCAGCCCAGACTGACATTATCCAGAAGAGGAGTGGATGAACTAAGCCTTGCAGAGACATGCATGCTAGACCATGAGCCTACCGGGAGTCCCCCTCTGGGTGACTGGGGAGAGCCAGGTGGAGAACATTCCACTCCTGTGCCTGTGAGCGACTAGGAAGGCGCCTGGGGAGCTCCTCAGGTCATGGGAGCTGTGACAGACTCCCCGAGTCCTCTTTTATAAGGTGGCATAACTGCTGACCAGAGCACCGTGAGGAGAGCCTCTGTCTGCCTCAACAAGAAGAGAAGCAAGCGCTGGGTGATGGGCATTGCTTCTGTGCCTTTGTGGCTGGTGACATTGCCTCTCTCTTCTTCCTCCTCCCTCCCCCTTTCTCACACTCATGTATACATATATACATGATGTGGGGTGTCCTTCTGTAGATGTGTTGCTTTTGTTGGTTAATAAATAAAGCTGCTTTGGCTTATGGCAGGGCAGAAGAGAGCCAGGCTGGAAGGGATAGAGAGAGAGAGGAGGTGGAGTCAGAGAGACGCCATGTAGCTGCTGAGGGAGAAGGACATGCTGGAGCCTTATCCAGTAAGCCACTGCCTCACGATAATACACAGATTAATAGAAATGGGTTAACTTAAGATGTAAGAGTTAGTTAATAAGAAGCCTGAGCTAAGAGGCCGTACAGTGCTGTAATTAATATAGTTTCTGTGTAATTATTTGGGTTTGGGCAGCAGTGAAACAAGCAGTCTCTGCTTACATATATATGTATATGTGTATGTCTGTATATATTTATGTATGTATGTATCCTTACATGTACATGCATATAGATATATACATATGTATGTATATACATATAGACTATAATTTGTGACCAGCTACCAGAGCAAGGCAGGCCAATAGCATGAATGGAAGACCCTTGTCCTTCAGTTTGTCATTGGGATGCTTGATGGTTTAAAAAGAGCAGGCTCCTCAGGGCAGAGCTCAGATTTGCTTGAAGGAAGCTGAGGCCAAAAAAGAATCTCTTGTCCGTGTCTGGACTGGATGAGGAGAAGTGAGTTTGGGGTGCTACACCCACAGAAATGTCCTGCAGCCACTCAGGAGTGTGAAGAAGAAACATGTCTGGAAACCTGAAGGAATGCTTCTTCAGTCCTGGGAGAGAACTAAACCACTGTACTTTGGGAAAAAACCAAAACCAAACAAACCAAATGCTCTAGTTTCTCTCTATGACTGTTTTCGCTTCTCCTCAGTGAGTTGTGTGTTGCCTCCCAAAGGACAGTCTTCTTCATCCACATCTTTGGCTCTCAGAGATGTCCCATTCTTTCACTCTAGTCTCTAGGAGAGGGGTTCTGATTTTGCATGCACCCCCATTCCCCAGTGTCTCATCACCCTTCTCTTCCATGCCCATTTAACCCCACTTTGGCTGGGTACACACCCCAGCACCACCTCTCCAGGCTTCCTCTTCTCTTCCGTGTTGACTAGACAGTGAAGCTGGCACAACCTCCCGGTAGCCACACGGACCCAGCCCAGATGCAGTGCCCTGCGTCTTCTCCCCCTTCCTCTGCTCAGCTCCAGATCCTGACTGGCACAAGGCAGCGACAGATCTCTGACTGCCTACAGTAAGCCGGGCTGGAAGTCCTTCCTCACACCAGCATCTCTGCTCCCTCCTTCCAAGGCTCCAGCTACCCTGGGCTAACAGATCTGCTTCCACAGGCTCACACCACATCCTGTCATGAATCCTCACAGCCACACACGGGCCTGCTCAGTGCTGCCAGGCTAACTTGTCTAGTACAAAAGCCATCAGCAACCTGGTGCCACCATTACTGTTAAGTTCTAGTTTTCCTGGTAGTAAAACACTTCACAATCTGGAACCCTTCTCTTCCTTCTCCCTTTCTTCTTTTTCTTTCCCCCCTCTTTGTAGATGGATTTTTCTTTGGGCCACCAGCCCACAAAATATAACATGGAGACTTATTATTAATTATAAAAGCTCGGCCTATGGCTTAGGCTTGTCCCAATAGCTCGTATAACTTAAATGGACTCATTTCTATTCATCTATGTGTGGCCACATGACTTGTGGCTTTTGCCTCTCCTCATGCATGTCTTGCTCCTCTGCATCCAGCTGGCCTCCTCGCCTTTCTTCTTCCCTGAGCTCTGTCTGTCCAGAAGTCCCACCTACACCTCCTGCCTAGCTATTGGCCAGTGAGCTATTCATTAAAGCAACCACGATGAGAATGACTTGTCTTTACACAGTGTAACCAAATATCTCACAACGCCTCTTCCCCCTTCTCTTCTTTTCCTCTTCTTCCGCTTCTTTAGGGTGTTTTCATCCATTTTCCTCTCATCTGTGTTTCAGATCCTAGTCTAAGTACGTTCCTCACCGTTCACACTGTAGTGAGAGAATGTACTGGTTGAAATCCCACCCCTGAGAGCCATGGAACTCCATCCCGTCTTTAAGGCTCAGCCCCAGTACTAGGATTCTTGATCGCTTTTCAAAGTCTCACTCGGCAGGATAAAGGCGAGTGCTCCTGAATGGCTGTTGTCACACGGTGCTCAGTGGTTGTGTTCGCCTCTGTTTGATACTGTGCACCCTGACATTGTAGAAAGCTAATGACCCCTAGTCAGGTAGGCACTACCTTCCACAGTCCTGCACCCTGATGGCATAACCTTGGCCAAACTTGTTGCCATGAACTGTTCTTTGCTTCTCTGGCATGAGGAGAGTCTACGGCCCTGCTTTCAGGCTGTGCTTGCTGTAATTGAGATCTTGTTTATAAAATCCTCTGCTACTGTGAAAAGGTGAGGAAGTTAATTGCTTCCATGTTTTGTGTGGGGTTCATTCATCAGTATTTGGTAATGAATGACTAGCTGGCAAATTAGCCCCAACACTTTCCTACACAAGGAAAGGCAGCTCAGTGCAGAGTCAGTCTGCGCTTCACGTCAAAAACCTAGATGCAGACAGGGAGATAGCCCAGAAAAGTGCTTGTCACACAAGCTGAAGACCTGAGCTCAGATGTCCGCACCCACATGGGAAGCTGAGCACAGCAGTGTAAGCCTGTAACCTTTAGGAGGCGGGGCAGCCATACTGGGGCTCGCTGGCCATCCAGTTAGTCCTCAAACAAAGTACAGAAGTGATTGAGAAAATCCTGACATATACCTGTCGCCTCCACATGCATGTGTATGTATGCAGCACATGACTACACAGACAAAGCCTAGGTCTACTGATTGCAGATGACTCAAACATTGCCACACACTGGGTATTGTCTTGGTGGTATGACATTTCCCCAGATACAGGTGATGGATCCAGAGGTCCAGGGTGATGCTATATCAACCAAGTCTTTGTTGATTTTCTGGAAGCTTCATCCTTATTCAAAAGACTGAAGGATCATTTTGTAATTTAAGCTTAGAATAAGTCTAAGCCTGTTGTTGTCCTGTCCTCCTTCATGCTCCCTTGG
Organism: Myodes glareolus; assembly: GCF_982192425.1. Classification (NCBI taxonomy): domain Eukaryota; kingdom Metazoa; phylum Chordata; class Mammalia; order Rodentia; family Cricetidae; genus Myodes; species Myodes glareolus. Next base: position 6,362,076 of record NC_142028.1, read on the forward strand.
CCACGCGTGCTGCTCCAGAACATGCGTGAGCCACCTCTTCCCACTACCCAGTTACAGGTTAAGGGACGATGGAATCATTACTTTAATATTCTGTTACTTCGCAAACAGGAGGGGCTTGGACTTCATTCTGGAGTTTTCCTTTAATGCTCTCCTTTTTAATGACTAGCTCTATTGTGATGTAATTCACATACCTTAAAACTCACCCACTTAAGGTCTATAGTGCAGCCCCTTTAACCTATTCAGAACTGTGTGTACAATTTCTCCGTTTTCAGACATATTTCTGCCCCTTCCCATAGCACACCGCAACCTCCATTCACCATGTTCTCGGCAGCCTCCCATCGCCCTGTGCCCTGGGCAACCACTGATGTCCTCTCTGCCTCCGTACCTTTGCCTGCTTTGAAGATTCAGTCAAGATAATCCATCCCGTCTTATGACTAGGTTGATGCTTGCAAGGCCCCTGTCTGTGGTAGTTACTTTTCTCCTGACTGACGGAATATCTGACATAAGCAAACAGCGGGAGGAAGCGTTTCCTTTGAATCACAGTTGAGGAGATAGCGTCCATCATGGCGGGAAGGTAGGCAGTGCCAGTCCTAGGAGTCCATGGTGGCTGTGGGAGGCTTTGTGCTCATGTCTCAGTAACTGATAGAAGCTGGACGTCAGCATTCGTCTGGCCCTCTCCTTCCCCTGTTCACTTGTTCCAGCACTCCAGCCAAAGGACGGTGCCCCTCACATCACGGTGGGTGTGTCTTCCTTATTCAGTTAATCCTCCTGGAGACAACCCCACAACACACACGTGTGTGTCCCACTAATGACTGAGGCTTTTGTATTTTACTGTGTGTGTGTGTGTGTGTGTGTGTGCGCATGCGTGTGCGTGTGTAGTTTATGTGCCCTGTCTGGGAACAGAAGTCATCAGAGGCCAGAAAAGCCATGGGACCCACTGGAGCTGGAGTTACAGGCAGTTGTCAGCTGCCATGTGGTCCTCTGCAAGAACCGTGAATGTTCTTAACCACTGAGATATCCTTCCAGCTCTCCTGGCCTTTTACTAATTCAGTCAGATTGAAGTCAAAATTAGCCATCTTGCTATGCAATGCCATGCATAAGTGCTTTAAGCCTTGCTGTTGAACAAAGTGTTCTGTCAGATTCTGCCCATCGTTGATGGGCATCTGGGTTTTTTCAGCTTTGGGGTAGCAGGGACTGTGGTGTGGTGAGCACCCTTGAGCAGGTGTCTGTGTGCGCATTTCTCCTTCATGATCTCCTGAGTCATGCTGGGACTGTGTGGATTCTTTAGAAATGGCCCATTTCATAAAGCGGCTGCCGATTTTACATTTCTTTAGTAGCCTGAGGGTCCAGTATTTCCACCCCCTCCCCACGTTGTCATTATCTGCTCTCAGTCTTAGTGGAAGGACATTTTACTACTGAATACTCTTAACTCGTCCAATCTCTGTTTCATTAAATGCCAAACATGTGCCAAACTCTGATGTAAACCATTAGGGCCATATGACAAGCAGAGGCACGGATATCTGTAGTCGGAAACACATGACAAATACCAGGCAAGGCTTGGTAGCATGTGCCTGTAATCCTCAGTGAGGAAACAGATGCATTACCATCATACAACCAAGGCCAGTCCTTTTTACGTAGCAGGTTCCAAGCCAGCCAGGGCTAAACAGTGAGACACTGTCTCAAAAACAAAAAAGACATAAAAGTGTTAAGTGTAAATGTGTGTGCAGATCCCCGGGGAAGCACACTTCTTCCTTCAGTCTGGCCTGCAGCAGGCGCTCCCTGGCAGGCATGGTTTCTCTGTTACCTGGGATTTGAGGTCCAAGTGTAATTGAACAACTTCCACACTGCTGTTGTACGTCTGAGAGAAGGTGATGAACAACTTATGAAAGGAGGGGATGGTGACGGGGTGGTCCAGAGTGCTGGGAAACGGGAAGAGACTGTCTGTGTGCTGGATGCTGTGTCACCAGTGGGAAGGGACTATTTGTGTGCTGGGCACTGTGTCACCAGTGGGAAGGGACTGTCTGTGTGTTGGACGCTGGTCACCTTAAGTCACCTGCCAGTCAGAGTTCAGCAGAAATTGTCCATAAATGAGTTAGCCAAGGACACCATAGCGAAAGAGTTCTGGGGCCGTAGGAAATACTAGCCATGGCCCCTGATGAAGGGATCTGTCTGTGGTATAGCAAGCAGACCAGCATGGCTGTTAGGCACCAGCAGGGAGACATGAGGGGGTAAGATCAGAGCAGCAATGAGGTCAGGCCACATGGGAATTAGCACATGCATGTTGCATGCGACACATACCAACTAAACAGTCATTCATTGTGTTTAATTTTCTCATTTCTGTAAATGAACGCCTGGCGTACTCTTAAAGGAGTAGGGGTTTTCTTGGGCTCATAGTTCAGAAAATGCAGACGATACGCATCATGGGGGGGGGCAGCACACGCGCAGATACCATGTCCCGCCGTGTCAGAGGGAGACTGCTGGCTTACACTTTGGTAGATAAGGAAGCCGAAAACAGAGAACCCTGGCGTTCAGCTGCCTTCTTCCCTCTTGATGCCGTCCTTCTCGTCTGGCTGTGGGATGGTGTCTCTCACACTCAACGGAGGTTTTCCCGTATCAGTTAGCCCTCTCTGGGAACAACCTCACAGACATAACCAAAGGTGTGCCCTAGGCAACACTTGATCCAATCAAATTTTAATCCAATCAGAAATTTTTGAGCTGGAGAGATAGTTCAGTAGCCAAGGTTTCAAACATGAGACCTGAGTTCGAACTCAGCACCCACATGAAAAGCCTGGCCCAGCTATACACAGGTTTGTTAACCCTAGCTTCATGGAGACAGAGACAGGAGCGACTGGGTTGCTGGCTGTCAGTGTATCTCCAGCTTCAATAAGAGAGCCTGTCTTAAGTGAATAGGTCAGAGTCAGATAGAGTAGGAGTCCTAAGCCCCGCCCCCACATTATCCTATACTACCTTTATGGAATTTAGCTGTCACCAGAAATCTGTATTTTATCTAATATTTATATAAGCCCTTCTTCCAGGCTGTTGTGAGGGGCTGCTGCAAGGGCCATAGACAAGGGGAGCCTCCACATTGTCCCAGTTCCTAAGTGTCACTGTAGTCTCCATGCTGAGAGTGGAGGGCACAGGTGGACACAACAGGCCTGGGCAGCTGACAAGATGATCCACATGTAAGGGTGGGCAATAACTGAGACCACAGCATCAGCAGAGAAGGCGTTCAATCTAGACACACGTGGATACGTGCTGAAGGAAGAAATATGGATTAGGTATGGCAAGCGAGAGGCAGAGAAAAGTCAAGGGTGACTCCTGGGCTTCTGATTTGGACAACCCCTGGAGTGGCCACTGAGTAAGGAGAAGAAGGCTGTGGAGAGAGGGCACTGGAGCCCACGTCAGACATGCTGAACTGGTGTCTGGTCAAGTGAAATGAGGCGCAATCACCAAATGGTTGTTTTTTATACCCTTTTTATTAAGAAAAACTCTAATAACATGATTTAAAAAGTCAACCCATCACTGGGGACAGATATTTTTAAATGTATTTGTTTAATGACATGTTTAAAGGTTCTTCGTGCCTAAGAGGCCTTGAAATATGCACAGGGAAGGAGTAGTAGCCAAGGTTGAAATTTAGTTTCCTGATATCTTCTACGCTATCTGAACAACAAAGATGACCTCAACCCTGTAGACAGAAGTTTCTGTCCAGCCTGGTCCCACAGCCATTCAGTTCCAAGGAAACATACAGAGACTTATATTAATTATAAACTGTTTGACCTACTGCTCAGGCTTATTACTAACTAGCTCTTGCAACTTAAATTAACCTATAATTTTTGTCTATGTTTAGCCATGTGGCTTGGTATCTTTTCTCAGTAAGGCATTCTCATTTGCTTCCTCTGCATCTGGCTGACAACTGTGTCTCTACCATTACTCTTCCTAGAATTCTCTGGTCTGTTTGCTCCATCTATACTTCCTGCCTGGCTACTGGCCAATCAGAGTTTATTAAACCAATATGAGTGACACATCTTCACAGTGTCCCACAGCAGTTCCCTGACATCCTGTTCCCCATTCCGATGACTTATTTTTCCAGAGATGCTTCTCTTCATCTCCATTTACTCACATAAAATCTGACTTCTCAACTCCTCCCCATCATTCCTCCAGAAGCTGGAGATACAGACTGGTATGTTGGATGGTTTTATGTCACAAGCTAGGGTCATCTGTGATGAGGGAACCTCGACTGAGAAAATGTCTCCATAAGACTTAACTGTAGGCAAGCCTGTTAGACACTTTCTTAGTCAGTGATTGATGGTGGAGAGGGCCCAGCCCATTGTGGTTGGGGCCACCCCTAGGCTAGTGGTCCAGGCTTCTATAAGGAAGTAGGCTGAACAAGCCATGGGGAGCAACCCAGTAAGCAGCATTCTTCCATGGCCTCTGCATCAGCTCCTGCCTCCTGTTTCCTGTCCTGTTTGAACTCCTGTCCTGACTTCCTTCAGTGATGGTCTATGATGTGGAAGTGGAAGCCAAACAAACCCTTTCCTTCCCAGTTTGTTTTTAGTCACGGTGTTTCATCAGAGCAATAGGAATACTAGATAGGACATAAATTGTACCAGGAGTGGGGTGTTATTGTGACAGATCTGACCATGTGTTTTGGGTACGGTTGTGGAAGACTTTGGAACATTGGTCTAGAAAAGCCATTGACTGTTGAGAGCTAAGGGGCCTGTTCTGTAGGAGCTCAAGATGCAAGAATTTGGAGTCAGTGTAGATGATGGAGGTCTGGCTTGTGAAGTGTCAGAGGGAAGTTAAAGACTGTGGGAGCCTTTTGTGATTTTGATTTACGATGCTGTGGTTCTGACCAGCTAGGGTTGAAGAAGGAGCTGTGATTAACAAGAGACCAGCATCACTGGTGAAACTTTTGCTTTGCTGGGACAACTGATGCTGGTTATCTAGATCTGAGGAGATAGCAGTGACTGCGGAGAGACCAGCATCACTGAAGTGAAGTCTTCAGGGAGTGTTTCCTGAGAGCACACAGAAGCTGGGTTCCAGAGGCAGTCAAGGTTGTACTTGGTAATGTGTAAAAGTCACCCAGGTGCTACTGGTTTTGAAGGCAGGAAGGGGTCATGGGGAGCAGCTGAGGCTGGCAATAGGAGAGGCCTGGAGAGGCCATTGGAGAAGTTACATTGGAGAAGCTCAGTAGCAGTGGAAGGCCCAGGATTGAAAGGGCTGTGTAGGAAAGCTGAGGCTTGACACCATCAAGACAGCCCAGGATAGGCTGTTAGTGAAAGTTCAGTCCAGTTGCAGCCGCAGGCCCCAGGAGTTTGGAGATGCTGGTACCGTGGGATGGCCACCAAGAATAGCAGCAACAGTGGAATGGAACCTGTCCCAGCTTAAAATATGAGCTGTGTGTGCTACAGAGGGTGGGGCTGAAGAAGTGGCCCAGAAGGAACCAGAGGATCATGAGTGAATCTCAGACATTGGACATTGAGTTGTTTACACTACTGGAGTTTGGTTTTCCTTTGGTCTGATTGTAACTGTGCCCTGGCTCATCCCTCTTGAAGTAAGACTGTATTTAACTTATTTTTTATTTTATAGGAGCCCACAGTTTAGAGACTTTTGATTTTAAAAGAGACTTTGGGTTTGTTTTTTTTTAAAGAGGTGGAACTTGAAGCTGTTTGTGTTTGTAAGGCTATGGAGTGTTTAAGTTTGTAAAATGTTTTATAGCGTGATGTTTATATTGATGTGTGATCTTGGGAATGAACAAGAAAGGAAAGGCTGTGACCACAGCGATGTTCTTATGTTATTGACACAGGATCGGTCGTTCTGAATAGTTTTATTTCAATTTGGCACAAGCAAGAGTCATCCGAGAGGAAGGAATCTCAATTAAGAAAACGCCTCCATAAGATGGGGCTGTCGGCAACCCTGTTGCACATTTTCTTAATTAGTGACTGATGTGGGAAGGCAGGCTGAGCAAGCCATGAGGAGTAATCCAGTATGCAGCGCCCTCCACAGCCTCTGCGTCAGCTCCTGCCTCCAGATTCCTGCCTTGCTTGACTTCCTGTCCTGCCTTCCTTCACTGATGAACTATGACGTTGGAGTGTAAGCCAAATTAACCCTTTCTCCCAAGCTTGCTTTTGGTCATGGGGTTTCATCAGTCGTAGTAACCCTGATTGAGAATTGAAGTGGCCACCCCAGCGCCCCCCAGCTTCTTTGAGTATCACGGATTAGGGACCCTGAGGACAGTTCTTGTCCTGGCACGGTGCCCACTGGCTGTCTCTGATCAAAGGCTTTGTTGGTTGCAAGGGACTACAGGTATTGACTCGGCTGCTCTCCTTTAACCCAACGCCTTGATAGAAACGAATCTTTTTTCTTCTACCACAATTAACCAGTATTCCTTTTCTTTGTTATTTTCTTTCTGAAATCTTTGTGTGTGTGTGTGTGTGTGTGTGTGTGTGTGTGTGTGTGCGTGCACCAGCCTGTGTGAGTGGAGATCAGAGGGCAACTTTGGAGTCATTTCTTGCCTTCCACCTTGTTTCAATGTGGGGTCTTTCCTGTGTTTCTGATACCTGCAAGCTTCCAGGCAATTCTCCTGTCTCTGCTTCCCATCATGCAGCAGGAGTGTTAGGATTACAGGTGCACTCTACTGAACTGGACCTTCGGTGGACTCCAGTAATCAAACGCAGATCACCTGGCTTGTATTGCAAACGCTATTCCTACTGAGCCGTATTTCCTTTTCTTGAACAATCATCATTGTCTCTTTCTGTTATACTTTTGGTATGGTTGAATTTGACAGTTTTAATATGGCTATATTTAAGATTATCTGCAACTCTTACCTCTGTAATAGAACTGCCCATTCCCAAGGATCATGGTGGGGGAAATAAATGTTATTTGGGGACAAGTCTATAAACCACAGTCTCTTTTATCTAGAGCTGTTATGTATTATTTCTTTTTAAAAGTTTTGTTTGTTTATTATGTATACAGTGATCTGTCTGCCTGTATACCTGCAGGCCAGAAGAGGGCACCAGGTCTCATTACAGATGACTGTGAGCTAGCATGTGGTTACTGGGAATTGAACTCAGAACTTTTAGAAGAGCAAACCACTCTTAACCACTGAGCCATCTCCCCAGTCTTGTATGATTGTTTTAAATTCTAACAATATTTTAAAGTGGTACACTCTTCCAGAAAGCAGGTTTGTTGTTGATTTTCAATAATGGCCATGTTTTATTTTTATGCTAAGAAGTTCTGATTAAATGAAAAATTACATACATAGTGTTTCCTGTGTTTTGCAGGCCTGGAGAGGGACAAGTTTGACAACAAGACAGTCTCCTTCGAGGAGCACATCAAGTCGGAGCACAACATGTGGCATTACCTGTACTTCATCGTCCTGGTGAAGGTGAAGGACCCGACAGAATACACCGGGCCGGAGAGCTACGTGGCGCAGATGATCGCGGTGAGTGCGGCTCAGCTACTCCTGATTCTCCAGCTGAGGTCACGTCGCAGCTCAGAGGCCTTCAGTGTCAGTTCTCCCTTGCCCTCCTCTCAGGCGAGAGATAATCTAGCTCTGACTTTCTGTGAGCCTTTAAATAAGCCTGTCAGTCAATGGAGAATTTCCACACTGCTGACGTCATCCTTGTTATTGGATCAAATCTATGTCTCCAGGGCACAGATAGCATTCTCCCAGGGATGATCTGTGTAGGGAAGAGCTTCCCCTTGATATCTCTGACCTCTGACCCCTAAGCCCTGACCTCAAACCTCCAGTCATCACTGGACCTCTCAGTTCCCAAATCTGGAAGTTTCATATTGTCACATGCAAACCAAAGAGTCATGCTTCAAGAGATTCCTTGAATTTCCAAAAACAATAATTCAGAAAGGCTTGTGTTTATGAATGTGTGTGTTTAGGGGAGCGTGGTGGGAGACAACTGGTTTTGGCTTTAGAGGAAACTGACTCTTCTGCTCAGTCCTAAGTCCTGGTGTTGGGTCAGCAACAGTGAGAGAGCGAGGTAAAGAGAGTGAGTTAAGGAGAGCGAGGTAGGGAGAGGGACCAAGAAGAGTGGATGTGGAGTTAAGGGGAGCAAGTAAGGTAAAGAGAGGGGTTGAGGAGAGGCGCTCTAGACCTGACCCTGAAGAAGGAGGTCACCTACTTAGATAAAAAAGACACAATACCGCCACAGCCTGCCCATTCATCCACCCATCCATCCAACCTCCATCCATTCATCCAACCTCCATCCATCCATCCACCCATCCATCCAACCTCTATTCATCCATCCATCCATCCATCTATCATCTATTTATATCCATCCATCCAACCATCTACCTTTCTATCTTTCTATCTATCCACTATCTATCTGTCTGTCTGTCTATCATTTCACCCGTCAATCCATCCATCCATCCATCTTTTCGTCCATCTATCTGGGCATTGTCTTATTGAAAGTGTAGGTTGACACAGTGTTGATTTGCTTACCTGTCAGTAGCTATGTGTCTCCAGAAGATTGTGTGTAACTAGAGCTTTTATACCTTGGCATCTTCCCGACATTTTCATTCTTGACTTCTGATTATGACAGAATCTAGTATCTTGTCCATTTCCCCACATTTACCTTTCTCTCCTCTTCCTTTCCTATGTGTGGGGGAAAGGTAATGAATCCCCTTGGGGACTCTATCATGGCTTCGTTCATGCATTCTGGACAGTGTTTCTGGGAAACATTTCTCATCTGCTCATTGGGAGAAGAGCATCTGAGACTTGCGGATGTGACCTCATGGCTGTACTCTATCAAAGTTGAGTAAATTTAATAATTTTATATTTATTTGGCTCCTGTAAAGTTTTTTGTATGAAATATTTCTGAGAATACAATACAAAGAATGGTATATCCCTCTTCTGTAGAGCTCAGTTGTGGGGGAGCCGCCTACTGAAAGTGAGTGGTGTGCCATGTCTGCCCAGTCATGTGACGAGAACCTGTAAAGGCTGACGGCCACAGAGTGACATCCAATGTGGAAAGGTTGTTGGGAGTATCTGTGTGTCCTGGGGAGTAATACACAAGGCAGAACTTGTACGGTGGGGTTTGTCTGCTGAATCAGAGTGAGCTCTTGTAAGGAACAGCAGGAACAGCTGGGAATGAGTTGCTCAGACCCTCTGAGATGTAAGTTAAGTGTCATTGGCGTGCAAACACCTGACAGGTCTCGAAGGAAGAAAGGTGTGTGTGTGTGTGTGTGTGTGTGTGTGTGTGTGTGTGTGTGTGCACGCGCGTGTGTGCATGCCTGTATGCCTGTGGTGGGGGTTGTAGGCATGCATGCATCTGCATATGTGAAGCCAGAAGCTGACATCAGGTATCTATCTTGATCACTTTCCACCTTCTGTTTGCTCTGAGACAGTCACTCATCAGATCTAGATGTGGTGGTTTGAATGAGAGTGGACTCCCTAGGTCTGAATACTTGTTCTGCCTTTGGTGGAGCTGTTTGAGAAGGATTTGGAGGTGTGGCCTCGTTGGAGGAGGCATGTCACTGGGGGTGGACTTAGAGGTTTCAGAAGTCCCTGCTTCCATTCCTATTTAGCTCTCTGCCTTGTGCTTGTGGATCGATGTGTACATTCTCAGCTACTGCTCCAGCACCATGCCTGCCTGCCTGCTTCTATGCTCTCTACCATGATAGTCGTGGGCTCTAACCCTCTGGAACCATAAGTCAAATAAACTCATTCTTCTATAAGGCACCTTGGTCACAGTGCCTTCTTACAGCAACAGAAAATAATTACAACACTGGAGTTCACCATTTCAGCTAGACTGACTGGTCAGTGAGCTCCAAGGGTCCGTTGCCTCCATCACGCCCCTGCCCCAGCACTGGAGTTGCAGGCACACATGCTACCATGCCTGCCTTTTACATGGGTGCTAAGGATCCAAATGTAGTCCTTGTTCTTGCAGACAGCAAGCGCTTTGCCTGCTGAGCCATTACCTCGCACTGAAAGATTTGTTTTGCTCATGGTTCCCTGGGTTCAGTCCACAACCTCCTGGCTCTGTATTTGGGGTCCACCGCAAGACAAGGTATCATGACAGTAGGAAACTGTTCCCCTAATGGCCAACAGGAAGCAGAGTAGAACAGGCACCGGAAGGGGTGTGGACAAGATAGAAGCCCTAGGGACACACCTTCTCCCAGTGAGACCTCACCTTCCAGTAGTCCGATAAGACAGCAAGTCCACCAGTGGATTGACGCACTCAATGGGTCAGAGCCCCGGTGGTCTGATTGTCTCTAGAACGGCCCATATCGTCACAGCCACACCTGCTTGTGCCCCTCCTCTCTCGGGTGCTTACCCAGCCAATCAAACTGACAGCCGAGATTGGTCACACACTCAGGGCCTCCCAGTCACCCAGTTTCACTGCTGATAGTGGAACCACTTGTAGGAAGCTCTAAGAGGTGGCAGAAAAGCAGTTGGAATTTTGAGTAATGTACGCCGACATCTGAGTGTGCTTTCACTAGCCACAGAAATACACTGATGGTCACTGCCAAGAGAGCTGTGTGGCCTAGCATAGTATCAGGTGGTGGGGTGTGAGCTGCTGGGAAAAGGAAAATAGAGCCACACAGATATGTTTAACAGTGGGGGGGGGGGGCAGAGGAGGGGAGGAGGGCCAGACATCCCTGCACAAGAATCTAGGCATGCTGAGAAAGGTGGTATCCATGGGATAGGCCCTCTGTGTGGGAAAGAGACCAGAGTCTGAAGGGAGACTGGAAACAGAGCATGGTGAATTCTGGATAGTGCAGTGAATGGAACCTCAGCTCTGCTGTGGGCCTTAGGGATTGGACATCCCGGACTTAGTTCTTACTCTCACCTAAAATGGGGAAACTGCTGTGCTCTCCCCAACACACAGGAGTGTGTCTGCTCAGGGACCCGGCAGCACTGCCTGGCACAGTGCCCGGACATCGCTCTTGATTGTTGCTGTGTAGTCCAGGCTGTCCTGGAACTCTTGATCACCCCGCCTCCATCTTCCTAACGCTGGGAGTTTAGGGCTCTGCAGCCACCGTTCCTGGCAAGTGTGGGGGCTTCAATAGTTCTCACTCTGACAGCCACAGAGTGCGACGGAGGGTGACCATCAGAACTGACAAGCTAGCAAGGTGGGCAGAGGGAAGCAACGAGGCCAAGGGACAGCTGGGACCCTGCTGGGGGAACTGAAGGCAGACACACCACAGATAAATAAGTCAAGAAGGCAGAAGGCTCCGGGGGCTAGAAATGTCAGTGTCAGAATTGAGAGCCACAAGAAGCCATGAAGAAGAGGCAGGTGTGAGTTCTGGGCTCCATGAGGTGGAACTCTCTTCTACAGAGAAACTCCAGAGAAGACGGGCAGCCATCTTCAGCCTTGGCATTCCGAGCAGCATTTTATCAGGCGGTTCCTCTCGAGTGTCTAAGTGCCACAGCTCCCTTTTTGTGGCTCTGCCCCTGCCCCCTTATGTCAGAGCACTTTTCCAGAAGATTCCAGGAGAGATGAGAGCCCACAAGTTTAGGCCGATATGAAACGTCTCATTCTTGTCCGAGCTACATGACTCTAGGGAGCAAGCTTCTTCCCTGAATGTTCATAGACAGAAGAGGGAGAGACACATCAGCTCAGGTCTGACGCAAGTAAGACAGTTCATGTGGAAGACGGCTGAGTCTGGAAAACCGAAAGCCTGTCTGTTACACACCCGACTCAGAAACTTTGCTACTCCAGGCTTTCTGGGTTGCGGCCCTGTGATCCTGACCGCCCAACATGGTTTTCAGCACATACAATTCTACATTCAAACCACAGCAGGCTCACGGTGCTTCTTGGGGTTAGAATCAGAAAGCATGTTTGTGCTTCTGTGCCCGGCCAGTGACAGGAATCTAAAAGACTAATGAAAACTCGTTGGCCTTATTGCTTCCTAGCTCCAGAAACAAGCTTCTCAGTAACAGTGCATGGACGTTTGAGTCGGCGCAAAGTGGACGCTCCTGGGAGTCAGTTAGGGAAGGTGTAGCCCAAGGTTACATGTGCGCATTTTCTCCTGTCTAACAAGCCTATGTCTGTGCTCAGAGGATTGGTGTAATCACTGGGAGCGGAGAAGGAAAGGGAAAAGGATGGAGCATCCAGGAAAGTCAGGGAAGTGGAGCAGAACTCGGCGAACTGGGTGAACGTGGAGGAGTTCCTGACCTGTCCTGGTGACAGCCTTCGTGCACCGTGAGGCTGTTTGCTTCTTCTGTTACCCCAAGGATGACACAGAACAGAGATTGTTAGAGAAGGCATGCAGGGCTTTTAGCTACCCCCACCCCCCAACAACTGGGGGACATTCTCAGCACCTACTGTCATAGTGGAGTTGTATTAGGGGCTTTGGTGATATTTGCTACACATAAGAGGTGGTCCCTGTGTGTTCAGAGGACGGGTGTCTCCTGGTGCCCTTGTGGCACTGGCTGTCCCTGGGATCCCTTAGCTACCTGCTCTGTGACCATGGCTTTTAGGGGCCACCCTGGTAGCATATTACACATCTAGGCTTCTCTGTTCATTCAACTCTTAAGTAACAACTACTTCCCTATCTCTGCAGTGTTGGCCAAGACATTTTAATTTGTAATTTTTGGTAGCATAATAGTCTATTTTAACACATACACACAAACAAATTATAATTTTATTGAAGGCTTCAGCAGGGTATGTGGTGGCTCTTTGCTCTACTCACTACCTGGGCAGTTGATATCTGAAATAGGTATTAAAAGCAATTCAGTAGACATGGGTTATCCCCAACATGGCGGCAACTATGCTTAAAGTTTGATGCACACAGCTAAATATGAAGCCGTCGCTTCCTTTTAAGGAAGCGTAAATCAGTTACTGAAGGAAAAAGTGGAACAAGTGCACTAATGAATGAGTAATTTCCTTTGAACCCTCTGGTGGCTGGACATACTGCAGAGAACCACACACCAGCACAGACACCCGGGAGGCTGAACTCTGAACTTCTCATACTGCAGAGAACCACACACCAACACAGACACTCCGGGAGGCTGAACTCTGAACTTCTCATACTGCAGAGAACCACACACCAACACAGACACCCGGGAGGCTGAACTCTGAACTTCTCATACTGCAGAGAACCACACACCAACACAGACACTCCGGGAGGCTGAACTCTGAACTTCTCATACTGCAGAGAACCACACACCAACACAGACACCCGGGAGGCTGAACTCTGAACTTCTCATACTGCAGAGAACCACACACCAGCACAGACACCCGGGAGGCTGAACTCTGAACTTCTCATACTGCAGAGAACCACACACCAACACAGACACCCGGGAGGCTGAACTCTGAACTTCTCATACTGCAGAGAACCACACACCAACACAGACACTCCGGGAGGCTGAACTCTGAACTTCTCATACTGCAGAGAACCACACACCAACACAGACACCCGGGAGGCTGAACTCTGAACTTCTCATACTGCAGAGAACCACACACCAGCACAGACACCCGGGAGGCTGAACTCTGAACTTCTCATACTGCAGAGAACCACACACCAACACAGACACCCGGGAGGCTGAACTCTGAACTTCTCATCAGGAAGTCACTCTCTCCTTTCTTTAAAGCCAGAAGGTGGAGACACAGCACAGGAGGATGTCGCCCACACCGCCAGAGGGTGGCCTGTCCCGGGTCCGCTGCGGCCCAGCATCCCATCCCACACCCTTCTAAGAGAGGAGCATCTTAGCAGAGGAGCATGGAAGACAGTGGGTGGGGCTCTCTGTTGAACTCAGCCTCAGGAATAGTTCATGTTGGGGAGCTTCAGGCTTGTTAGTTTCTCACTGCTCTGATAAGATATCCACAGAGCAGAGAGAGCAAGAGAGAGAGGGCTGGCTTCAGCTCATGGTTCCGGGAAAGCAGCATTCACGGGCGACTTGTGGCAGTAGACATGTGAGGCCGCTTATGCACATCTTGGCAGATCAGGAAGCAGGGGAAGGTGAATGCAAGCACCTGGTCACCCTTTCTCTTTTTACTCAGTCTGGGACCTCCAGCCCCTGAGGAGGGGACTCTCACATTCAGGGTGGATCTTCCTTCCTCAGATAACTCTCTCTCTGGAAATGTCCTCCTAGGCATACCCAGAGTGTGTCTTCTAGGTCAAACTGAACATGAAGATGTACTATCACCTGTGGTATCGTCTCTCCCGTGAGACATAAAGAAAGCCAATCATTTACCATTAACTGCGGTAGCCACACAAGGAGCCAAAAGGACAAATGGCTTTCCACTTCCCTGTGTCGATCTCTGAGTCTGCACTTGAAATCGCTCTTGTTTAGTTAAACCATATTTGTGAGCAGTAACCGGCAAGGGCAGGGCATGTTTGGGTTCATGGAAGACATTGAATTATCTGAGATTTATGGGTAGCCTGCTTTCTCCAGTGCCGTTTTCCAACTGGATTTCTGCATTATTGTTATGTATTATAATTATGAAATTATATGTTCTGATTCCATTCTTTTTAATCTACACTGATTATGTAATTGGATCTAATGAAGCCAATTATGTAACTGCCTCATTTTTAACTAAAGCCTATTTTAAAGATTTGGGGGCTTAATAAGACACTTTTTACAATGTTTCCATGGCAAGCCAAGCCAAGGGGGTCTTTGCAATTCAGAACACTCACTCACGTCAGTGTGCACATATGGGCAGCCACCTCGTTCACTGCCCACATTTTAAGTGGAGATGTGTGGCTTCAGCTTCCAACGGAGCTGCTTAAATTCCTGCCTGGGCTACACTGCCCGTGCGGAAGTGACCCAGTGTATACTCATTCTTGTTTTTTTCTTCGCATTCCCGCGGAAAGCCCATGAATGGCTACCTTTTAACATGCATGTCCATCTCTATACGATCCCCTTTGGCTGTTGTTGTAAGACAGAAATTGAGTCTTTAGCAGTGTGACTTCCCCCCACTGTGTGGACCCACCACCTCAGACTCTGTTTTCAAATGCTATACGTGAGGGTGAAGGATTTGAGCTTCAGAGTGTCATGGTGGATGGAAGCAGGCTATGGGGGGAATAGGGCCAAGGGCAAGGTAGGGAAGGTAAGGGCTCTGAACTGCTCCAGGGTTCTGATTGGTCAGAAACAGCAGCTGCTGAGTCTGGGAAAGAAGCCCGTGGAAGTAGGGTAGTGGCACATACTATACCTTTGCTCTTGAATCTTCCATTGAGAAACTATGTCTGGTTGATTGATCAGAACACAGACCAGACGCCAGGTGAACTGAAGTAAATCCCCAGAGGCCTCCTACTGTCCCTGACTGTCCTAGGGCAGGCGTTCGCGGTGGGGAACACCTTCCTTTGAGTCAGGCTCAGAGGAAGAGGGAGAAGTGACATCTGTAGAGCTTGAGACAGTGGATAATTTGACAACGTGGTGTTTCGTGTGTTATTGTGGCGTACCCCTGATCCTGTCTCAAAAGTTAAACATGGTCTGCATGTAAGTAAAGCCCCCTTGAGGAACGGCAGTGCAGATTCGATAAAATAACTCATGCTAAAGATCTCACAGAGGCAGATGCCCTTGAGCCTTTCCCAAGGCTGCACAACAATCAAGAGGTCCCTGAGAGCTCTACCCCATTGTACATTCAAGGAGGCTGAAGCTTAGAAATGATGTGCCCAGTGCAGCATGGGGCGTCCAAGGGGTGTTGTGCCCATAATGCACCCCCACACGGGAACAGCCAGCACCTCCTGTAGGACCTCTGTAGGACAGAGAAGCCCTGCTTCCCCTGCGAGCAAGTCAGCCCAACTGTCCCCGGCAGCACACGTGGCCCGGCACAGAGAGGAGCAATTTTAAGAATTCAGTCCACAGGGCAGGGAGTAGAGCTGGCTGAGAGACAGGAAGTCAGATGACAGTCCTGCAGTGGCAGGGAAGCCTGAGAGGAATTCTAATAGGAAGAGCTGTCTGCTGAGGGAGGGCTCCCGGCAAGGGCAGAAACATCATGACTGCAGTCGTGACGGCGCAGGCTGTCTCTGTCCCTTTGACAAGGGTTTTCTGGGTGGCACTCTGCACCGGACCGTGACAAACACAAGAATCAAACACTTGTACCCTCCCACAATGTAGTCTACAGATTCACAGTCTGACAAGGGGTAGGGCAGACTTGCCAACAGGCAGAGAGAACTTAGAACAAATCACGTGAGTCTCTGCTCCCCCAGGATGCAGCTCCTCCTGGACCTCCCACACAGACTGGCCCCAGCCTTTAAAGGTTCACTTCACCTACCTATTGTCATAGCCGGCTACACTTCAGCAATCTGACCTTTCTGGGTTTGTTTCTTTGTTTAGAGAACACCCTGCTGCCACTTGGCCGGAGCCTTGGCACTTGTGTGCAGTCAAGGCCTTCACAGTCCCCAGCAGTGCCTGCCACCATCCTCCATCCCACTGTCCCTCTCCTGTTGGCCTTACTGCCTCTGGCTCTCCTCCCCATTACACACCCGTCTCTCTCTTTCAGGTTTTGAGACAGGGGCTTAACTCTAGCACAGGCTGCTCCCAAGCTTCTAACCCTTGCATTCCAGGGTTGCAGGTTAAGCCTCTGGAACAGGCTCCATGCTTTAGCATGTCTGCTAAGCTGTGTATTACTGCACTTACTGGCATCTTTATTCTTCACTGTTACAGCACACCCCACTAGCGCCTTTACACGGGTGCCTCTGTGCTCTGGTGTGTTCCTAGTCCAGAATCAGAGCTTGGTGCACTGCAGGTGCTTGCAGAGATTGAGCAAAACAAGCAGGATGGAGTAGAGAGGGCAAAGCGGTGACGTCTGCACTGGAGACAGCTCACAGAAGTGACTGAGAGTGAAGCTGAGCCTTCAAAAAAAATGAGGAATTTGACGGAAGGGACAGAGGGGAATGTGGTCCAGGCAGGATGTGTACTGGGAGGGAGGGAGGAAGGAAGGACTCCAAAGTGTGCTAAGCTTGCAGCGTTGCACACTATCCTATTAGTTTGCTTATTGGCACCTGTCATATGAAAATGAGACTCATTCAAGGTGTTCCGTGAATAAGGACTTGAAGCAGAGTCCAAACTACCATCCTCCCAAGGCCAGGGACTGTGACTTAACTCAGGCAAAACGTACTAAGGTCAAATACACATGAATCAAATATAGGGGTTGAAGTCAGAAGACAGGACAGCCCTTTGTGGGGGAGCATCTGATTCTCCTGTTTCCAGGAATAAAGAGTCTTAGTGTCTGACTTAGAGCTGTGGAAATACCATCCAGAATGCCTTGACAATATTCTTTCAACAAACACAGGTGAGCACTTGCTGTGTTCCAGGCTGGATCCAGTGACTCAGGACAGAAACCAATGCTTCTGTTTCTCCAGAAACTGAACTCAAAGGAGAGAGGGAGACAGGAAGTAAATTAAAAAAACAAAAAAAGCAGTGACGGCCCCACACCAGGCAACACGCAGTGAGGGTGGGAGCTGGAAGAGACTCTGACTGGTGGGGCTGGGGAAAGGGTGAAGATGAGGCCGGAAGCTCACAGAGGGATTTGTGAGCTGCGAGTCTTTATCTACCTTGAAAGCTAAGAGACGCCCTTCAGAGAGTGTGAACCAGAGGCATGCTTGAGATGTGCATTTGAGAAAGCACAGTCTGGGGCAGCAAGATGTGTAGAGGTGCCTGCTGCCAAATCTGAAGACCCGAGTTCAATTCCCCAGACCCACACCGTGGAAGAGGAATACTGACTCTTGCAATTTGTCCTCTGACCTGTGTGTGCATGTACATGTGCACACACACGTGTTCTCTCTCTCTCTCTCTCTCTCTCTCTCTCTCTCTCTCTCTCTCTCTCTCACACACACACACACACACACACACACACACACACAGAGTGGGGATACAAGAGCAGGAGAGAGGGGGAGAGAGAGAGAGAGAATAAATGCAATTTTGAAAGAAAACATATCTGTGACCTGTAAGAAATGACAATACATCTTGGAAATAAAAAAATAATAATCTGGAATGGTTCATTTTCCCAAAAGCAAGACTAGGAGCACACATTGAAGGAACGGGCATGGTAATAAAGAGTTAAACGGCCTTGACCACCGTGGAGTGTCTTTAGTTTTCTAGCATGGGTAGTTGTGGGTGTTGAACAAGAGAGGGACAAAGCTTCAGGGCCAGTGGTGGGGAGACGGGGATCACCTCAGGCTGGTGGTGGGGACATGGGATCACCTTAGGCTGTTAGTGGGGAGACAGGATCACCTCAGGCTGGTGGTAAGGACATGGGATCACCTCAGGCTGACTTCCTGTCTGAGGACACAGGGCCTAAAGAGAAACAGGGAACATGAGTCTGGGGTGCAAACAAGAACTCTGAAATGACCTTTTATGGTTTGTATAGGAAACGTCCCTCTTGGGCTCATAAATATGGACACTTGGTTCTGCCACTCGCAAAGCTGTTTGGGAATGTCACACAATCCTCTAGGAGCAAGCCTAAGTGGGTCCCTGGGGCCTTGAGGTTCTTAGCCCAGGACAACTATTTGTCTGCTCTCTGCTTCCTAATCCTCTAGATGTGATGCGTCCCAGGCAGATGGCACTGCTGCCATGCCCCTGCCTCCACCATGAAACTGTGCTACAGTAAATCCTTCTTGCCAGACATTTGACCACAGCTACTGGGAGAATATAATGTGTGTGCTATCCACAAAGAGAACATTTTAGCCTTTTTTTCTTCAGTAGGATTTCCAAGAAGTGTGAATGGTGCCTGCTATGTAGTAAGTACAGCAAAGGCTCCTTAGCCAAGAGAGATGGCTCAGCAGTTAAGAACACTTGCTGCTTTTGCAGAGGACCCAGGTTCTATTCCCAGCACCCCATGGGGGCTCACACAGTGGCTCATAACATCAGTTTCATGGAATCCAGGGCCCTCTTCTGGCCTCTGTGAACATCAGGTACATATTCAGTTAACATATATATGTGTAGGCAAGCGCTGATATGAGTAAAATAAAGATAAGTAATAAATAAACCAAGAACATTCATTAACTGAGGATAGCCATATGGCACTCGGTGTACCCGGTGATGGAAGTCACAGGTGTGACAAGGCTCCCTTGGAGACTGTGTGGCGTGAGTGAAGAAGGGGACACTAGCCCTTCAGAGGGACACCAGGTGACAGCCAGTTGAATCTGATTGTGCTGTAGCTGCTTTACCAAATGTAGAACTAGAGAGGAGGAAACTTTCTCTAAAAAGAGTTTGACTTTTCATCAGCCAGTGAACCTTGACATGGTCTGACTGGTCATTGTGAACCAAGTGACCCAAGATAATAAGGATTTCTGTGGAATTAAGTGCAACCCCGGATGTTTAGAGCAAACGACCTGGATCTGTTGAGCACACAGGCCCTCGGTCGTTTATTTCCAGCTTACAGAGGGATGCTCACATCTCTCGTTCTCATCGCCCCAGCGAAAAGCTTTCTCCCTGCTGTGCCAAAGAAAATTCTCATTTCCCAGTTCTGGTCATTACTGTAAGGTCTTGTTGAATTCTCGGTTGGCTTTCTGCAATAATAATATCCACATTGTTAGGACTGATACGTTTTACTCAGAAACGCTGGCTTTCTTCCAGAGAGTAACAGATGCCGTCAAAATGTGAGCTGTGGGAATGAAAACGATGTACGGGAAAGCCACGGGACCCTCACTAATGGCTTCTAATAGGCCTGACCGGCCCGAGCCACATTACAGGCAATTAGTTAAGACGGCAGTAACTCTGAAAACACCGCTGGCACTGGGGAAGGTTATCGGGCAAGCTCATTTCCGTAGGGCTTTTGTACTAATTATATCTTTTTAAAAATCTTGGAAAAATAAATGCTGAATTTTACAGAAGTGAGTCCGCATCTGTCAGGTCAGAGACCAGCCATGTAATATCACACTGGCGGGCTCGGATGCTTTCTGAGGTTTAGAGATGAAGGCGTAGTAAAATAATAGAGTCTAGGGTCTCGAGATAAGTGGCCTCAGCTTTCTGGGTCTGTGTCCTGCCCTCTAAACGATGACTCTCCTCTTTGCTGAGATCCTGTGTGGATTTACACGCATCCCCGAGCCAGCTGAGGTGAGGGATTCGTGCATGTTGAACAAGTGCTTCACCATTCCACTACTGCTGAAAAATTTGGTTTAATTCAAACAATACAGCTGGATTTAAATATTACTTTGCATATACAAAGTAGTCTTAAGCCTTTTAAAGTTCACGCACTCTGCTCCGAGGAACATACTTTTTAGGTAGGCAATGCTCAGCCTCCCTGTGTTTATTAGATATGGAACCTGCGTCTTTGCTGATCTATCCCTTGCAATAGGTCAGAGCTGACAAAGGGGGGACTTGTCATAAAAATTCACATTTATAACAAAAGGACCCCCAAACACCAGAGTTTCTACATGATATAATGGTGAATATGGCCACCAGGGAAAAGTCTGGCCCGAGAAATCTCTGTATGCTACTGTCTGATCCAAACTCAGGTTCTTACAGCACATGAGCCTTTGTTAAGCTGAAAGCCAGGAACTCCGTAAAATCTGTATTTTCAGGAACTCTGGGTCCACCCGAGTTTTCATGGTTTTAGAACAGTTATTACCACAGTGGCATGAAACAGTCTGGGGTAACCAGGGAGGACACGGGGACAGGTGTACCCCGAAAGAGAGTGGAGACCTTGACGCTGAAGCCATGCAGGAAGGAATTCTGTTGGCTGACATCTTTATCTTGAGGGTGGAGGAACCATCCTTGTTTTCTCTCTGTGATGGGAGCACCTGGAGAATATTTAACCAATTCTCCAGGCAATACCCTCAAGGCTCCGTAAGGCAGCCATCTTTGCCAGGTCTTCCAACATTTGCAAAAGTTCAGCACACATGTTTGCTTTAGAAATCGCATTCTGACTCTTGGGGTCCCCCTATGCATTGAGTTTTACTGTGGCTATGAACTCCAAAGGGAGTTTCAAAGTGTTTGTGGCATTCTGTGCCACTATGGGAGTATTGATGAGCACTAAAGTATGCCTGAAACAAATAATTCGAAATCCTCTAGTTCTCAAAAACCCCAATCATAACCCAGAAATATCTCAGGAATCACTGAGTCTAGAGGTAGTTTCACTGCAAAGGAATGATCACCGGGGTTTTCCTTTGGCTGCCTTAGATGTGCCAAGCTGTGCTCTAAAGGTCACAGGTCACGCTGACTGACACTCAGTAGGCCTGCAACTGTGAGAAAAGATGAATTCCGAGGACTCGGATGGGAATCTAGGTGATTTCCAGGGGCTATGCTGGCTTGGGTCTAGAATTCTGGTAACTCTAATAAGTGACCTGTATCTTTATATCTACTCTCGAAAGTCAACGCTTATTTTATATGATGAGCAGAAGGCAACTATAACAGAGTCTGGAGTGGTTAAAGTCTGACTGCTCCATCACTGTGGGGTGGAGTCGGGTGGGGTGGGACATGACCCGAATCTGGAGTCTGACTGTGCAGCCGTTCTGGTCTCTTGCACACAGAAGCAAACTGAACAGGGACAGGCCCTGTGTTCCTCTCAAAACCTTGGGCCAAGCCAGCGTAATTCTAGTGGGATGGGAGAACTGGGGTGTGTCTCAGCTCCTAGAATCTATGCTGCATAGCCTGGGAAAGTCCCCACCCCGAGCCAAGTGCCTGTCCTCTGTGGAAGGACAGAAAACAAAATATACGGTCAACAGGCGTAGAGGGAGGTAGCTCATTTCACTCACTGGGGAGAGTAGTGACCACTCAACTCTATTTCTAACTTAGAACTCGTTTGATCCCAGGAACCAGGTATGAAACTGAAATCTAGACCTGAAAAGGTATAGGTGCAGGGAAGCTGGGTGTGAGGGGCAGAATGGCACAGGGGTCCAACAGTCTGAACTTCCAGAGCCCTGGGGACACTCCTTAACCCCTGGGTCTCCATTCCTTCATCAAAAAAAAAAAAAGGATAAAAGTCCCTACCTATATAATAGGAGGATTAAGCAAGTTTGCTTTTTTTTATTATCCGATGTGTAATGCACGTGGTAGTAAAAATTAAAATAGTTATGAATATTCAACAGTCAGAATGGTCAAAACTACAATTCTAGGCAGATGTGAAAGCCAGGTATTATAAGATGGTGAGTCAACACTGAGGAAAAGCAGAGGGACCTCTCACTAGAAGGTTCTGCTCACTTGATAGTCCTAAGATGTCAGCTCCGCTCACTCCACAGGGAGTCACAGTTCTGGTCAGGGTTAGCTTACCAGCCATGGCCTGCATGTAATAAAGGCAGGAGGAGTAGAACGGAAACCATTCAGGTTTGGGTGGACAGTGCACCCTGACACCCTCTCTCTCTGCTTCCTGTGGAGGAGTGCTCACCTGAGCAGGGAGAGGATCTGTTTATGCCATCAGTATAGAAAGACAGGTCACACTAGACAAGGACGGTGTGGTATGAACAGTGGCAGAAACGTGACTGACAGGTAAGTGTGGCTTCTCTATCTGGTGAACTGCTCTGATTGTACAGTGTTAATCAGTTTTCAGTTACCATAGGGGCTAAAAATCCCTGAAATAAATTGGTTGGGCTTCTGTTTCAGAACCATGAACTCTTGGCAGCTGGTCCCTAGCACACTGTGCCTGAGTTGGTGGCGACCATCATGGGAGAGTATGTGCTATAACAAAGCCATTCACACTGTGGCCCTTGGGCGTGAGAAGGGAAAGGGGAGGATCTCTGTGTTCGCATCAGGAATGTGCCTCAGTTTACTTCCTTCTTCCAGGCCCTGCATTGCCGCTTCACGGTCTCCCCACCAGCTGCACACTAAGCCTCCAACGCAGGAGCCTTTTAGAGCATAGAGCAGGCTCTCCTAAGCAAGCATGTCCCCGGTTAGTCTTTTTGCAATTTAGTTTGTCTCCATTGCCAATTTTCCTTCTCTTCATATAACTTCTTTGTCCCCTGTATCCCCTACCTACATTTCATGAGGTTTCTTTTCTCTGATTTCATGTTTCAAGCAAACCTGCCTCATGAAATAGAATCCTTTCCTATCTTCATCTGTGCCTCGTTCTCGGTGCACGGTGGGTGAGATGTAATAAAAGCTGAGATCAAATCATCTTTAATAAAGAAAATACAGAGTATGGAGAGCGCAGGTGAACTGAGGAGAAAGAAATCAATCAGGCTGGAGAATCCGAGTGCACAGTGCTCCTTTCACAAAGCCCCGTATTGAACAAGCTAGCAGAGGAGACGGTTAAGGTGGACGCGGTGAAGGGAGAGCCACTTGGTTCGGTTTAAACAACGCTGGTGCATTTTCCCCATCGCTCCGTCATCCCCCGCTTCCAACAGTCTTTGATAGAGAATTTCACACAGCTTATTTGAGGACTTTAAAGATGATCCAAGTCTACATCCAAGAATGTAAGTTGGGCGAATCCATCTCTATAATAGAGCTCACTGTCACCATGCAGGAAGATTCAGTGAACCAACAATGGTTTTTATCAGTTGAGAACTTGTGGGAAGTCGAGGTTTTGAATTATCCTCAAAAATCCAAAGTTCATGCATCATCATTTTGGGGCAATCCAAATTCAGGGGAGATTCATTAAGCCTGTTGCAAATGGCATTAGGGGGGCTTTTGGTAGAGCTCAGTATCCATCTGGTGTTTTCTTCTGCTCCCTGAGGAAGTCACAGTGCCAGCTTACAGAACTGGGAAGGCTTCCTTCCAGGCTGGTTGGGGAGTTTTGTCTTCTCATGGCTGTTGGAGCATTAGCATCAGATCTAGGGATGTCCTCTCCTGGCTGGTGTTCTTGTAGTTTCTCTAAAGGGAACATCCTTGTGCCGGTCAAAGGCCCCATTTCATCCTGTGATAGACACACCTGTGGAGGTCTGCAGCTGCAATAGACACACCTGTGGAGGTCTGCAGCTGCGATAGACACACCTGTGGAGGTCTGCAGCTGCGATAGACACACCTGTGGAGGTCTACAGTTGCGATAGACACACCTGTGGAGGTCTACAGCTGTGGTAGACGCACCTGTGGAGGTCTACAGCTGTGGCAGACACACCTGTGGAGGTCTGCAGCTGTGACAGACACACCTGTGGAGGTCTGCAGCTGCGATAGACACACCTGTGGAGGTCTACAGCTGTGGTAGACACACCTGTGGAGGTCTGCAGCTGCGATAGACACACCTGTGGAGGTCTGCAGCTGCGATAGACACACCTGTGGAGGTCTACAGTTGCGATAGACACACCTGTGGAGGTCTACAGCTGTGGTAGACACACCTGTGGAGGTCTATAGCTGTGATAGACACACCTGTGGAGGTCTGCAGCTGTGATAGACACACCTGTGGAGGTCTACAGCATGGGCGGGTGGAACAATAGTCTCCCCAGAACTGACTTTCTAGGCCTAGGGATGTGAATCAGTGGTAATGTGCCTGCCTAACGTGGGTGGGGCCCGGTCTGGTGCCTGGAACCTCAAACAGCTAAGATGTTTTCTTTTTAGTCTCCTAGTCTTACATCCTAGACGAGCAGTGGAGCGGAAGGTGGTGGCTAGTTTTCATGTTAACCCATATAGGAAGAGAGGTTTGTTCTGAAGACAGAGTTTACAGAGAGGTGCAGCTGGGTGATCTCACTGAAAACATCCTGCTAACAAAAACCCTCAGCAACACTGAAGGAACCAAGTTCTGCAAAAATGGATAACTATGAATATATCAAACTAAAACTGAGGAAGGGAACCAATGGCGAAAGCTTTGTTGAAGACAGTCCCGTGAGCATGGAATTGTAGTTAAACTCACCCGTTCATTACATTTGGTTTGGCTGATTTTCTTACGTCTCCTTCCAGTTGATGCAATTAGGCATTAATCTAGCAGAAACTGCATTTTCTGTATCACATGGGAAGTGCTTTTTAAGTCCTCAGAGGGAACAAGAGGAGTGGACCACACTGCTTCATAAGGTGGTGGGAAAACAAGAATGTTGTTCCATAACCACCCACAACACGCAGGCAGTAAGAAGCGGATGTTTATCCGGTAATTACGCAAAGTGGATTTCTCGTCTGGAGATTTATAAAAAGATGTCCTATACCCTGTTTTTATGATCACGTTTAAAGTCGTTTATAGTTTCCATGGTGAATATGACAGTGAACAAGAGTACTGTTTAATTACAAACCATCCACACCAGGCATGGTTTCTAGACCGGCACCCTTGTGGGACTGCTGAGTGCTCCCCATTGTGTGCCCCTGGTTTGTGGTCACAGCCACCTCATCTTGCATTATCTCAGCTGGGTAGAAGAGCTGGTAACAGCATTCCTCTGAACCTTGAGAATGGTGGGGTTGCCTTTGCTGATAGCATCTGGGCCTCTAAGCAGTAGACAGTTTTATCCAGTGTGGTTTCCACAGCCAATCATGGGGGAGCCAGGGTGATGGCTGAGTCAACAGGGGGCTTACTTTGCAAGCAAGAGGACCTGCGTGTGATTCCCAGCACCTACATGGTAAAAAGCCATGCATGGTGGCACACGTGTACAATCCCAGCATTGGGGAAGCAGAAAGCAGCAGGTCCCTGTGGCTTGCTGCAGCCAGCCTCGCTCACCCATTGAGCTCTAGGCCAATGAGAGACCCTGTCTTAAAACCAAAAAGCCAAGGTAGATGGTACATGAGGAATGATGGCTAAAGTTGATCTCTGGTTAATGCACACACCTACCTGCTCTCACCTCTACACACATGAGCATGCACACACACAAGGTCAATATTTATTACATCTTAATTTCTAGAATAAACATATATTAACTGAGGTTTCTGTACTGCCTAGACCCACAGCCATTCTGTCCCAAAGAAACACACAGAGGTCTACATTAATCATAAACTGGTTGGCCTAGTATCTCAGACTTTTCTTATTAACTAATTTTTACATCTTAAATTAGCCCATTATTCTTGTCTATGTAGGCTTGGTACCTTAATCAGTGAGGCATTCTCATCTTGCTTCCTCTGTGTCGACTGCAGACTGAGCTTTCCTCTTTCCAGAATTCTTCTGTTCTCGTCACCCCACCTCTACTTCCTGCCTGGCTACTGGCCAATCAGCATTTTATTAAAATACAAGTGATAAATCTTTACAAAGTACAAGATCATTGTCCCACAGCAAACATATGTGTGGTGGTTTGAATGAGAATGGCACCATAGGCTCATATGCTTGAATACTTGGTCCCCAACTGGTGGAACTGTTTGGGAAGGATTAGAATGTGTGACCTTAATGGAGGAGGTGTGTCAGGTGGGCTTTGAGGTTTCAAAAAGGTGATCTATTCCCAGTATTCTCTCTGCCTCTGGCTTTCCAATCTAATGTGAGCTCTTAAGATATTCATTCCTGCCCCCGTGACTTCCCTATGGTATCTTGGTCTCTAACCCTCGGAGACTGCAAGCCCACTAAATGCTCTCTTTTATAAGCTGCCTTAGTACAATAATGGAAACTAATAAAACACATATCAAAATTTTTATTTTAAGACATAAAACATTATAAATTTACATATGTGGCAACAAACAAGCCTGAGCAGTTTCACATGTTTGCTTGACACATGTGTGCTTAACAAACATTTCCCAGCATCATGAGTTTGAGGAAGCAATATGCCATAGAAGAAAAATTCAGATTTCAGAGACAGAGAGACATCTCAGTGTTTAAAACCCTTGCTACCCAAACAAGGAGAACCTGAGTTCAGATCCCCAGAGCGCATGTAAACGCCATGTGGTCATGGTGGCCCAGGCGGGGGTGGGGGCAGGGCATGCAGGCTGGGAAGGAGAACCAGATCAGTGAGAGACCCTGCCTCAAAGAGTAAGGCAGAGGAACAATAGGGGTGGATCCCTAACATCAGCCTTGGGTCTCCACATACATGTGTGTCACACATACACATATCATACAGGTACACGTCATACACATGCATACATAGAGAGAAGAAAGAATGAGAAGTATAAGTGAAAAATTCAGTTTCTGAAAATTAAAGATTTGTCTTATCAAAGCTTCAGGAAGCGGTCCTTAAGTCCCGGCCTGTGTTAGGGATGTTCTCTGTTCTCCTGCTGGAGTAAAACTACTGTCAGCTGCTACACTCGGGCGGTCAGGCCTGTCCGTGCTCCATTCTCTGCTGCGCCATTGTTCGGGGTTCTTCTACCTGACGTGGAGGTGGTTTGACTGGCTTTGGGAGAACCCTGAAATAAAGCTATGGCACACACTTGTATTCATACTGCCAGGGTGAATCAATGTGCCTCGGCTACCCATGCATGTTCCCCGCTGGTGATTCCAAATGAGACCAGATAGCTGCAGTAGGACGCCGCCTTGCTAGAAATAGAACACGGTGACGGTGATGCTCAGGAGCCACCCAGGGAGGCTGCCACACAAAGCAGCAAATGGTCTCCCTGGAGCAGCGCCATGCCACAGGCTCTCAGGTGACAGAGTACAGAAGGCGTGCCAGCCTTTGCCAGCTCTCATCCTAGGTGCCATCGGACACGCAGAGTGTATTGGATAGGGATCCCCTTGCCAGACTTGGAAGGCAGCCTGTCCAGACGCCGGAATGTCCCTGATTCAGCGTGGCGAATGATCACTTCTAGCTGGAGCACAGACAGCCACTGTGGTTTTTTTCCCCTGTGGGGCCAGGATACAGTCAGAAAGTTGCTTAATGAGCAGAGGCTGGGAGCAGGGGAGCTTGCTGGCTGTGTGACCTGCATGTTTAGTGGACCAGACAGATAAGTTGCGTGACCTCGCCATTCAGTACAGGCTACCTCTAACATGTCGATGAGGCCAGGAGGCTGTGCATCCTGGCTATACAACATACACTGAGACCGCAGGAAACTATGGAACCTGCCTGGGTGTTGTGAAATCTAGTTCATCCGTCACTCATTACCAACCACGTGCCAGCGTTGTGTTCGGCACCTGCCCTGGAACAACCGTAAATAAGATTCCTGCCATGCTGTAGCATCACAACACGCGGGGGTCCTATAGAACAGGCTGTGAGTAACATGAGAGGCTTACATTGCATGCGATGTCAGTTGTGTGTGCCCCATAAAACTGCTCTTGGCAGGAAAATGGAAATCTAAGATCTTTCTCATTTTACTCCTTAATCTGATGGTGTCCATCAAAATGATTTGCTTCACTTTCGGCACTGGCCTTATTAAAATGTTGCACATACATGCAGTTTATATTGCAGGGAAATCTTCCTTTCAGTGTGCCTAATGGATTAGTTAACCAATGAGGGCCATAATGAGCTGCTGGTGGGTCTGTGGTGGAGCCCTTGCCTGGTGTGTAGGAAACCCCAGGTTTGAGCCCCAAAAAATACAGGGAAAGGAAAAAAGGGAGGGAAGGGAAAGAGAAAAGGGAGAGGAAAGGGAAGACAATTCTAAGATCAGAATAAATACTCTGTTTTTATCATGCTACCCTAAGTATACCGATAGCTTAGTTACAGTGATGAAGTTACCATTATTCCTGAACTAATTAGTAATTGTGCACCATTTCAAAGATAAAAAACTGGGTGTGTGGTTGTGTCACCAAATCCCCACAAATTTAAAATTGTTTAAATTTGTTTTCTTTAAACAAATTTAAAATCAATTATGAGGTGATGGGACAAAGTGGGGTGAACAAAGATTATTCCAAAGAGGAGAAATTGCACTGTGGGCGATAACATCCCTAAGCCCCGTCAAGGTTGAACCCGGCGGGTCTGGCAGGTGTTGCTGAGCGGCTGTTGCCGCCATCCCAGCAGACAGGACATCTGCTAACCTGACACCTGACTCCACATGGTCAGACCGAGGCTGTCAGTGGTATGTGTAGGGCAAACAAGCATATTCATTATAAAACACTTTTTAAAAACGAAGACAAACTTAAAATTAACTTTAAAATTTATTTTATGTATGGTTGTTTTGTCTACGTGTACATGTATGCATCACACATGTGCCTGATGCCCACGAGGCCAGGAGAGTCAGAGTTGATTATCAGTCACCAAACGAGTTCCTGGGCACTGAACCTGGGTCCTCTGGAAGATCAGCAAACACTCAGCAAAAACTACCGAGCCATCTCTCCAGTCCTGCAAAATATTCAGTTTCAAAGTGCTAATTATTTGTGTTTTTAAAAAGCATTGATGGTGGTCACACAAAGATGGGGCCGAGTCCAGTAAAATTTCCGTGGGAGAATGAAGTAGCAGTTATGTCTAGTCGTGTCTGTCTGACCAGTGAGGCTCCCGGAGAGCAGTAGAACAGTTTGAGTTCCGTGGGGCCTGTGAAGTCTTGGCTGCTAACACTGTAGAGAGGATCCATTTTTCATTCTGATGATAAAATTTGAATCCTAACAAATCCTATTTGTGAGGCCACTAAAGAGCCCTGTCGGCTCTGAAGTAGGCCTGCCTTCACAGTCTGCATACGGAAGGCACAAACTGGGCCAAAATGCAAACATCTCCCCGAATCTAATTTCCAAGCGTGAAGTTGTGGCAGAGCCAATTGTGGCTTCAAGGTCCAAGCTTCCATTGCTATTCACTGTGTGACTAGAGCCTAGGACCCACACAGGGCTCAAACCCATCATCTAACTTGGCCATAAATGGCCCTCTGAGGAGAGGCCCCTCTGGGTAGCCTGAACAATGAGGAGGAAGTACAGGGGATTCCCGGTATGTGCCTCAGAGTTCCTTCCAAAGCAATGATCCACATGTGACTAGGTCAGGTCTGACTGTCTGGACAGTTAGCCCTCTTTCCTTAGGAAACTCAACCACAAGCAACCCTCACAAAGAATGGAGACAGAAGTAGAATCCTTCTACTCCCATGGCGCCCTTCTCAAGAGGAGATTTTGAAGATGTAGCAATGAGGAGTTTGTTTTCAAAACTGGTAAAAGTATTCAGGGGACACAGAAGAAGTGACAGTTTTTGAGATATATCATAGGAGTTAGCAAGCAGAGAGGTGGGCCTTCCTCTCTGGAAGGTGGACAAAGAACCCTCTGGAAGTCCCAAGCTCCAAGTGGCATGAAGAAATGTGTATGCCAGTGTGACTCCTTGTTGACATCTCTGAAAATGTGTTCATTTTGGAGATGTCATAATCCCTCGAGGCGGTGACAGAGCACACCTCCCACTCTCTGGGTACTTCGTCCTAACCATATGGTGCCACATGACATCCCTAAGCTGCCTGCCCAGCTCTGCCCACCATCCCTCCCACCAGAAGCATGTGAACGCAAGTGTTCTTCCCCAGCCCCTGAACTAGCTCCTCCTGGCGTGTTCTTCAATGGTAGGAACCCTAAGAGCGGGGTGATAGTTACCCATCCTCAGAGACAACAGTCATGGTCTCCGAGCACACGCTTCCTAAGTGATGAAAGTCGAATCACAGGCGGCCTCTCCAGTCACCAGTTGCCTTCTGAGCTCTGCACACCAGATAGCCCTGCACCGAGGGGCTGTTGATGGTTGTTCTCCTTGGTCAGTGTTAATGTAGGGCAGGCGGTGGCTGGAATTTGGGAAAGGAGAGACTCAAGGACTGAGCAGGCACCTCATTTGCCCTCCCTTCCTCCCTCTCTCTCCAGAAAGAATGGGAGATCAACACATAGACATACTCAGTGTTTTTCTGTGTGTTTGTGGTGCGGGTGTCAGCGTTTGCTGATGCTCTAAGTTTTGAGGAGTACCAGCACCGTCAGTTCTGTGTAATACAGAAAATTTAGTCCTGACAAGGAAATGGGCAAAGTACACAAGAGTAGCTAGTTTAATCCTCAAAGCCCTGGCAGGCTAATGGATTTCAAATTGGTCCTAGCTTGTCAGGCAGAATGACTTTACTGAGCCCACAACCCAACAGCATCTTGCTTCTGTTCAGGATTCAGGAGGAAAACAGATGTGAGGAAAATAAAATAAACACCTCTGCAGGGAGCAGTGTGCAGGTGGAGAAACCCCCTCTGCCTTGCGAGCTCACGTCCAAGTTGCTGGAGCTGCATCTGTTGGGCCCATCCTCTGTGGCTCTCTGCAAGTCTGTGGGTCTCAGACCAGCAACCACAGGCAAAGGAAGTGCCCAGTTAACTCAGTGGCCTGAACCCCCTGCCCTCCCAATTCTTTACCATCTCTCCCATAGATGTTCTATCCCTCATGCCAAGGTGGCAGCTGGCACAGCCAGAGATGGTGAACTGACCCGTTTCGACCCCACCGTGAACTGTGGTTCCTTTTGGGCACAACCACCTACCTCTAGCTAAAGCAGAGCCCAGAAATCAGAGGGGAAGATTGCCCCATCAAGACATTCAACTCTGGCTGCTCTTTGGGGGTTCTTAGGCTACCTACGTTCTGAAAGGTTGACTATAAATTTTGTTGCTGCCACCATTCAGTCAAACTTGACTAAGTTTGGCAGTGTGCAGTAACTACTTAAAGAATTGTGTGCCATAAAGGAAACAAACAAGAGTGGCCAGCCGCATGGCGACACCCATGGGTGAGTGGTGTGGGAGTCCTTCTGCCTATGTGTTGCTTTTATTGATGAATAAAGAAGCTGCTTTTGGCCAGTGGCTTAACAGAGTTAAGCCAGGCAGGAAATCCAAACAGAGATATAGAGAGAGAGTAGGCAGAGTCAGGGAGAAGCGATTTAGCCGCCAGAGGAGATTTAGCTGCCAGCTGAAACCTTGCCAGTAGACCACGAGTCTCGTGGTAAAATATAAAATAATAGAAATGGGTTAATTTAAGATGTAAGAGCTAGAAATACTCTTAAGCTATTGACCAAACAGTATGGCAAATATCTCATGTCTGAGTATCCGGGAAGGAACAGACAGTGTCTGCCAGCTGGTGCAGTCTAAGGAAGCACAGACACCAACTTTCTCTGTGTCTTGCCCTTCATCAACCAGCATCCAGTTTTACTAAGGCGTTTGTACATAGACCTGATTGAATCATTGCCCATGGAATTGAACTCAGTTATTAGACTAGAGGTTGGGTTGCCTCAAAATCCTGATTCTGGGTGACCATGTGTACTTTGTCATTCTAGGGCACTTGAGTCAGTTCATTGGGACAAAGCCAGATGTAATCCTGGGGTTCCTGAGAGCAAACTCGCCTTCGTCAGCCCAGAAATTGTAAAGATTTGTGGCTACCCTCCTATGAACCTGAACCTCAACATAAGAGGGTGGACCTGGGAGAGGCTAGGGTGAGAGGAATACATGGAGGAACTAAAGCAAAATGATGGAGGAATGTGTTTAGAAAGCGTCCATGCCCCTGTGACAATTGTAATGTGTAATTGAGGGTTTCTCTCCTGCCCGTCAGTTCCTGAATAGCCACTCTGAGGCTTAATATTAATTACAAATGGTTTGCCCTGTTGGCTCAGACTTATTATTAACTAGCTCTTACAACTTAACCCATTTCTACTGCTCTGAATTTTCCCACAAGGCTAGTGGCTTGTTATCTACATCTTGCTTCCCTGGCAGCTGCCAGCTTCTCCCCTGGCCCCTCCTTCTTTCTCCTTGTATTCAGTTTGGCTTTCCCACCTTGCTCTATTGTGCCCTGCCACAGGCCAAAGCAGCTTCCTTGTTAACCAATGGTAATAAAACATATTCATAGCATTTAGAAGAACATCCCACATTAGTAATGTGTATGTTCACACTTTCAACCCTGAAGATGGACAGAGAGTTGCTGAAGAGGCCATGGGTGGACTTCAGTTGGAAGCAGATAAAGAGCCCCAATCTTAATCCCCTCAGGTGGGCTGTGTGTTCATACCAACACAGAGTGCCTGTGTCCAACAGCCAATCCTAACAGAGCATTACAAGACCTCATCTGACTGGCTCCATCCTGCATCAGAAGCAAGTTTTAGATTCTTCAGCTCTGTTTTGGCTGTTTAGATTCTCAAAGTGTCCTACTGGGTAGATAATCTTCCAGAATATCAAAGCAGTGAAATGCTTCAAAACACAAAGTGTGTCAAGTGTATGAAACCTTATTTGTTAAATTGTACCTGAATTAGAGTTGCAAGGCCTGTTGACTCTTGGGGGTAGCTCCTGTGGTGTGTGTGTGTGTGTGAAATTGCTTGGGGTACATGACAGCAATTCCTGCCACCAAAGTCTGATGACTCTTGAGACGAGGCATGTTAAGGCTATGCCCAGCTTGAGGTGGTTACTCACAGATAGCCTCCTGCTTCTACAACTGCATACACGATTCCCTTTCCGGCTCACTTGTGCCCAGGGAAGTCCAGAGCTTGGCTTCATCTTTTGAAGTTTCTCTCATTATCCTACCTGGAGTCATCTTACAGCTTCTCAGCTTATGACAGCTGCCTGCTGTCACCTGAGGATGCCGAGTTCACCGTGTTCAAATCATGCGGTCTAGGGATTCTTGTTTCCATCTCTCCTTCTACTTGCAACTGTGATACTTTTTGTTCTCCGAGGCTTTGCATATTAATTTTATGATGGAAAATCTAGTTAGAAACACAGAGCCCAGTTTAGGATGGTCTCCTGAGAGCCCTGACTGGGACAGCTTAGAGCGAGGAAGCTGGCCAAGGGGACGGCTGACAGTTAGTTGATACTCAGTCGCAGAACAAAGTTCATTCTGTGTGGCCTCTCATTAGCAGTATTTGAAAACCCTCTGCCAAACTCCACCAAACCCCCAGCATTTTCCTCCTATTCTACATGGGGACCCGTGACACAGTGCTGACATGGCATGTGTTCCTGATCTTCAGTGAATGAACTTTTAGCACACCCTGGGAAAGTAGCTCAAGAGATTCCAGTTTTAATAGTCTCTGTATTGTCTGCTGAGAAGCTGGACTTTTGGAGTTGGACACTGAATATGGGTTCTTATGCAGATCAGGCAGGCGCCTGGCAGCTGAGTCATGTCCCAGCCTTCTGTTTCTAGTTTGAGAATCTCACCAAGCTGTCTAGGTTGGCTTTGAGCACATTCTGTGGCTGGACGAGGCCTTGAACCTGCAATCCTTGTACCACAGCTTCCAGAGCAGTCAAGTGCCAATGTCTCCATCAGACATGGGAAGCCGATCAGGGAAAGCAGAGAAACAAAAGATTCCCAGAGAAGCAAAGCCTGGTTTAGCTACTCACCCTTCGGTGGCCTTGGTCAAGTAGTCTTCACTTGGCGTTGCAATCTGTGGAGTGAGATCATAGCCATCCCTGTTCTGTAGGATTGTGGGTACTGGTCATCACAAGGCTAAAAGCCAGACACTCGGAAGGTAGCTGGGCTCTGTGGCTCTGTTAGAGAAATCAGAACTTCTTCCCTTTCAGCTCACACACAGGTGATGTTTCATAAATGCTAATGGCTTTTTTAAAAGACAAATTCTAAATGTTTGATTGACCCAAACTATTCTCATTATTTCTTAGTCTCATTCTGACATGGTAAAACATGCTTTCTGTGTTGTTCTGAGATTGTGGTCAGTTACTCTCCAGTCACATCCGGAGATGGAATGAGTTCAGAGCTGCCTCCCATCATCCTCCAGGACACACGCCTTCTAGTCTTAGTACTGGAACCATGCACACTCACGCACACATGCATGCACGTTCAGCGTGGCTTCTAGCCCTAATTCTGTGTGCTTGCTCATTTGCCAGACTCAAGGCTATTTGCAACAATTTGAATGTTGAAGACTCTTTTTGCACCCACAGCTTACGAAATGCCAGGCTGGGATAGGTATGGACATATTCAGATACTTCTGTTTTCACAGAGAAGCATACTGAGACTTGGAGAGTAAGAGACCCATTCGCCCCATACAGTAGGTGATGTGGGCTATGAGGGAACCAAACCCCAGCTTCCTATCTCTTCGATGGTGCCCTACCACTAACAATACTAGTTCTGCTCCACAGATGGAAATAGCACTTGAAAATATCAAATGTGAACACCACATAGGTGATCTCAAAGCAACACTAACAGTGTATGATTGGACAACTATCAATATTAATGGGTCACATTGATCTGCTATTCAAAAGACTTGGAAAAAAATTTTTTTTTACGTCTGTCTATTGGTTCTCTAGTCTCCTAGACATACACACTATCATAAAATTAGCCGTAGCAAGAGGATTAAGGATCCTAAAGAACATCTCAGAGAAATGACGAGTTCATCTATGAGTCCTGCATTTTAGAAACCTCTAGAAGATCTGTATGTCACTAAGTTATTAGGAGGATCAACCCTGCAGCCTAGGAGTCTGGCAGCTAAAGTACTTCCCTGACTGTAGGCGATCCTGTGGTCACATGTCTTCAGTCTGCTGAAATAGGAAATGATTTCATGTTGACTAACCAGCATCAGCCTGGGACTCTAATAGCATGTGCATGACCACAAGACGTGCCGTGTAACGTGAAATCAGACCACTGTGTTAGTGGGCAAGCATCACACAGGCTAGCAGGATAAAGGAGCCGCACAGGCTGCCAACGGGCAAACCCTGCAGGAAGCGCAAGGCATGCACTTCTGGCTTAGGGTCAGGCAACAACTCCACCTTTCCCTCCCTCTCTCAGAGAGAAACGAGGGGGGGAGAATGTCTAGCTGCTTTGTCACAAACTGCTCTCAACAGAAAAACAAAACAAAACACATATACAGTACTGTGTTTAAGGTCATTTTTGTGAAAAGAGAAAGCTGCATTGACTTTAAAAACTTATTTTTTAAATTTAATTTTCTTTTAAAAAATTGTACTAGTTCTTTGAGAGGCTTTTTCTTTAGATATCTCAAGTAAGATATGC
Organism: Myodes glareolus; assembly: GCF_982192425.1. NCBI lineage: Eukaryota > Metazoa > Chordata > Mammalia > Rodentia > Cricetidae > Myodes > Myodes glareolus. Next base: position 6,397,515 of record NC_142028.1, read on the forward strand.
AGACTTTGTATGTATGCCCAAGACCGGTCTATCAGGATAATATGGTAGATCTATTACCAACTGTTTTGAAGCCCCCACACTTATTTTCCATATTGGCTGCACCGGTTTGCAGCCCTGCAGCAGAGAATAGGTTTCCAGGTGTCCCCGTGCCCAGTGCTCCTGCCGCCATTTGTCATCATATATTCTTGACCTTGGCCATTCTGACTAGGCTTAAATGAAATCTCAAGAGAGTCTTAATTTGCATTTCTTTGATGGCTATGGATGTTGAATGCTTTTAAATGTTTCTCAGCTGTTTGTATTTTTTCCTGAATGTTTAGGTTTATGTCCCCAATTTAAAAATTAGATTTTATTAAAGGTTTAATTTTGAGTTACTTATATGTTCTAGACAGTATCACTCCATCCATATGTATAGCTGGTAAAGATTTTTCCCAATCTGCAGGCTGCCTCTTCATTTGAGTAATAGTACACTTTGCTGTATAGAAACTTTGTAGTTTTGTGAGGTCCCATTTATTCATTATTGGTATTAAAGCCTTTTACTATTGGGATGCTATTCAAAAAGTCTTTTCTTATACCAATGACCTCAAGACTATTCCCTGCTTGCTCCTCTGTCAGATTCAGGGTATGAAGTCCTTAATCTGTTGAAGGAAAGGCCGCTTGCTGGTTCCCAGCTGCTCAGCCCTGAAATAATCACACAGAAGCTATATTATTAAAAATATTGCTTGGCCCATTAGCTCTAGCTTCTTATTAGTTAACTCTTACATATTAATTTAATCCATCTCCATTAATCTGTGCATCACCACTCAAGACCAATGGCATTCACAGCACACAGGGGAGAATCCCACATCATTAATCCCTTTAGAGTACAGTTTTTTTAAGGAGTGGAATACACGGTTGAGATCTCACTTGTCTCCTGTAGACATTCAATTTGACAAGCAACATTTGCTGAATTCTTCTTTTCTCCAATGCTTATTTGTTGACTTTTGTCAAATGTTGGGTGGATGTAGGAATCAGGGTTTATACATGATTTTTCCATTCCATTCGTCAATGAGTCTGTTTCTGCGCCATTACCATGCTACTTTCATCGGGATTTTGAAAGCGATTGCATTAAACCTGTGGATTGCTTTTGGTAGGGTGGCTGTTTTCACAGTATTAACCATATATATATCTTCTTCAATTTCTCTTTTTCAGTCTCAAATATTTTTGTTACACAAATCTTTCACTTCTTTGGTTAAACTTATTCTAAGATATTTTATTTTTCTTGTGGCTATTGTGGACGGTATTTCTTTTATTTCTTTTTCAGTATGTTTGTTTGTTTTGTGTGTGTGTGTGTGTGTGTGTGTGTGTGTGTAGCAAAAACCTTCATATATATATATATGACAGTTTTTTGTTTGTTAATTTGCTGAATTATTTTTCAGGTATAGGAGTCATCTGGTAGAGTCTTCTGGATCTTTTACATATAGAATCAATCATATCTACAAATAAATATACTTTGACTTATTCCTGACTTGTATCTACTTTATCATTCTGCTCTAGCTAAGGCTTCAAGCACTATGTTGAACAGCAGCGGGCAGAGGGACTATCTCTGTGCCCCTGGTTTTAGTGGAAATATTTTGAGTTTTTCTCTGTTTAGGACAATGTTGGCTGTGGGCGTCCTGCATGTTGACTTTATTATGTTGTGATTGTCCTCTGTATCTCTAGTTTCTCCAGGATTCTTACTGCAAATGGATGTTAGATGTTGTTAAAGGCCTTTCCTACAGCTGGAGAGATGACTATGTGGCTTCTATTTGTGTGGCGCGTTAAGTTTATTGGACCATTCCTGCATCTCTGGGGTGAAACTGACTTGATCATGGTGGACAGTCTTTCTGATGTGTTCTTCAATTAGCTTTGCTACATGTCTATGATCATCAAAGATTCTGGTCTTAGTTTTTGGTTAGATCTTTGGTTTTGCTTTCAAAACAATGTGGTTTCACAAAAGGAATTCAGAAATGTTTTTCCTTTTCTACTTTGTAATTTTGTAGGACAATTTGAGGAGTATTGGTCTTAGCTCTTCTTTGAAGGTCTAATAGAATTCTACAATGACTCCGTCTTACCTGTGATTTTAGTTGGGAGAATTTTAATTACTGTTTGTATCTCATTGGGTGATATGGGTCTGTTTAAACCATTTACTTCATCTTTATTTATTTCACTCATAGATATCTAGAAGTTTATCCATTTCTCTTACATTTTCCAGTTTGGTGGAATGTAGATTTTTAAGGTATGTTTGAATGAGTCTCTGGATTTCTTCAATGTCTGTTGTATGGCTCCCATCTCTTCTCTTAATTAATCTGAATCCTCTCTAATTCTTTTGGTTACTTTGACTACAGGTTTGTCAATATCTTCACACAACTGTTTTATTGATTCTTTGTACTTATTTTCATTCAATGCCATTAATTTCAGCTGTGATTTTAAGTGTCTCTTCCAGGCTTATTTCTTTTTTTATTTACTCTTACTTTTCTAAGGCCTTCAGGTGCATCATTAAGTTAGAGATCTCTCAGATTATTTGACATAAGCACAGAATGCTCTAAACCTTCCTCATATGGTGGCTTTCACTGTGTCCTAAAGATTTTGCTACGATGTCTTCATTTCTATTCAGTTTTTTCTTTACCCAATTTTGATTCAAAAGTGTGTTGTTTAGCTTCTATAACTTTGTGTGCTTTCTGTCATTTCTATTGTTGTTGATATCCAGCTTTATTTCATAGTTATTAGATAAAATTCAAAATGTGATTTCAACTTCCCTATGTTTGTTGAGACTTATGTCCTAATGTGTGGTCTATTTTGTCAAAAAAATCCCATAGACTCCAAAAAAGAATGTATATTCTTTAATTTTGAGATGGAATGTTCTGTAGATGTCTGTCTGTTAGGTCTACTGATTCATGATGTCATTGAAACCAAGTTTCTTTCTTTCACCAAATGACCTTGTATGTTCACAAGAGTGGAGTATTGGGATCATACCATCACTGTGTTGGTGTTGATGCCGAGGGTAATAGTTCTTTTATGAAGTTTGGTGCTCATACGTGTTTAGGATTGTAATATCCGGTTGGGTTTCTCCTAATGAGGATAAAGTATCCCTATGTATCTCTTCTGATTGGTTTTCACTTGAAGTCTATTTTGTCAAATATTAGAATCTCTATGCTGCCTGACTCCTCTTCCCATTTGCTTAGAAACTTTTTTCCTCCCTTTTACTTTGATGTGATGTCTATCACTGGCCCAAAATTGTGTTTCTTGGAGGTAGTAAAAAGATGGATCCTGTTGTTTTCTGATCCAGCCTGTTATTCTGTTTCTATTTATTAAAGAATTGGTTTTTATTGTAAATCAATTTTATTATCAGTTAATATTAAGAAATATTCTCAAATGATGTGTATTAATTTGTCATTTTGTTGATTTTGTGTCCTCTTTTGATTCAGTGTTTTGGAATTGACTTTGTACCTTCCTGCCCATGTTTTTCCTTTTTCAGATATGAGTATTCTTATCCGTGTCTCCTATAGAGCTGGGCTAGTGGTCGCAACTGAAATCTGATGGTTCCGCTGGGTACAGTGCCACTGCCATCCACTGTTTTATGGAGCGTGCAGGGTCTAGCTCCTTCTGGGTTTCAGTCTCCGTAGGAAAATGTACTGTTATTCTGGTGGGCCTGCCTTTGTGTGAGACTTGATCTTTTTCTTGCCTTTTCAATAGCCTTTGTTTTGTGCATTGGGTATTCTATTACATGATGCAGGGAATTTCTTTTCTGGTCCTGTCTATTTAGGGTTCCGTATGCCTCTTGGGCCTTATTAGGCATCTCATTTCTTAAATTAGGGAGTTTTTATTCTATAATTTTGTTGAAGATATTTTCTTCTCCTTCTATACTTATTGTTCTATAGGTCTGATCTTTTCATAGAGCGAGTTCCCGCATGGTCTGTTCTTGGGGCTTGGAGGGGATTTGACATTTTCTTTAACTGAGTGATTCAACTCTTCTTTGTCTTTAAGGCTGATACTCTTCTTCCACCTGATCCAATCTATTGGTGAAATTTTCCTCTGAATTTTTTGTTTGAACTCATACATTTTTCATTTCAAGCTTTATTTCATTTGGCATTTCTTCAGAGATTGTATCTCTGCACTAAATTCTGTTTTCATGTCTTGAGTTGTTTTTGTTATTTCATCCAACTATATTTTTGCAGTCTTCAATTTGGCATTTATTTATTCATCCCTCCTTGAACCCTTATCTTGTGTATCATCTAAGTGGCTTTTCTCAGGGGACATTACAATAGGAGTATTAATTTTTAGTTTTTCATGTTTGAGGTGGAATCTAGGCATCTGGGGTAAGGTCATTGGTAATGCTTGTTGTAGAAATCTTGTCTTCTGTGTTGAATGGGTGGCTGAAGTTCTGGTCCCATTACGCCAATTTGTCAGACAACTGACCAGCTGTATGGGGCTAAGGGCAATTCAGTGTAGATATTCAAGGAAGGCATCAAAAGTAGACTGGGCTCAGCTTGAGCTCAGTGAGGTTTCTAAGTCCAGAGCAGACTTCTGTAAAATTGGAAGATGCTCATAGGCAAGCTTCAGCGGTCAGAAGTTTTCCTCGGGCAACAGGACCTAGGAGGGCAAGGGGAGGCAGGCCCAGGGCATGGCATCTTCATGCCTGTGACAGGAGTTGCGTATGTGGGTATAGTGACCCTCGTTGGAGAGGGTAGGTCTTAAGGTCATGAGGATGGGGAGAGTTGGCAATATAAATCCAGAGCCTGCCTAGAGAAGAGGCCAAGTCGGCACAGCGGAGACAGGTGGGACTGGAAGTGCAAGTCTAGACTCCATGTCTAGGGGAAAGGGACAGGGAATCTCAGCATTTCTTCATTTTAAACATTGGGAAAATTACCTATATATCTTCATTTCAGATTTGATCAGTTGACAGTCAGACAGACAGAGGGAGAAACGTGACAAATTAGAGCAGCCAGAAATACTCAGAGGGGGTAAAGAGAGAGAATGGACCCCCAAGGACAGGAACAGACCGTCTCTGCTCCCCGGCACCTTCTGGCCTTTGTCATCGGTGACCGCCTGCCTGCGGATTAGAAAAGCAGGGGGCACAGGCTGGGGGCTGCTCACCATTGTTCCCCAGTGCCTAGCACGGGCACGGAATCACAAGTGGGAATCATGAAAGGATGAGTGAACAAAGGGGCCAGCGCAGACAGAGTGGGGAATGAGAGTCCCGTGGCCGGGCAGCTCCAGCAGGATCTGCTCAGAGAGAGCTGCCATTGTTCCCTCACGCGGGCAGCCTTGGTCTGACCGATCCAGCAGGGCGCCTGCAGGGGCCTCTTTGCAGAGATGGCTTCACAAACCTGTCTTATCTTCTCTTTGGTAAGCGGTCCATTGAGGACATTCGGCCTGATTGTGGAAGGGGTATCTTCACCTTCCCTCACTTGGGCATTAATTGCCGTGTTTCCTGGGATCATCTGACCCTTTGCCACCTGATGAACCCCAACACTTCTGCCCAAGGAACCCCCTTCCAAGTCACACGTGTCCCGTTTTCCTCTTTATCCCCACCCTACCTTAGCGTCTCTCCTGACCTCTTGCAGTCCCCCGTTCTACTTTTATGTATGCATGTGTACATATGTGTGTTAGGAATGTAAGAATGTAAATTTAACTAGATTCCTCCTATGGGAGAAAACACAGCATATTTATCTTGATAGTCCCAGTGCCATGCATTTCCCTGAAAAGCTCTAGTTGTTCTCAGACACAAAAACATCACCCTTTCTTTTAATCCCCTCAGCTCTCCCTGTCCCATCTCCTCTCCTCCAATTTCACCCCTGGGGGTCACCTGCTCCCCACCCCAGAAGAAGAGCTGGAGAATTCTGGAACTCTGACGCGAAGACATGACCACCTTTAGCCTCTGAGCAAAGGGCAGTTTCTGAGCCAAGCCCTCCTCTAGTGACTGGTAGGGGACGGAGGGGCAGTCACTGTTGTATTTCATCTCAGAGTCTGGCTGGCAACTGAACCACCCCATTGCTTAGCTGGTCACCTTCAGGATGGCGTTAGTGACCCTGTGGGGTTCATCCTAAGAGTCACCATAGGGGGAAAGGATGATATTGAGGTTACCATCTTCATCATTTTAAATACAGGTTCAGGGCAGTAAAGTCGTCCGGTCGGCAGCAGTAAAGTCATCCGGTCGGCAGCACAAACATCACCCCTGGCTTCAGTTCTAACTCTGTCTCTCAGGGCCCAGGATGGTGCTTGCTGCCAGAGCCGAGAGTCTGAGTGTGATCCCCAGGACTCACATGGCATAAGGAAAGAATTGACTCTGGCCATTGGCCCTCTGAGCCACACACATGACTTTGAGCCCTAAATGATGCCTGACTGTGACGGGAGTAGCTGAATCGGTTACTCTGAAACACCTCTCTCTCTCTCTCTCTCTCTCTCTCTCTCTCTCTCTCACACACACACACACACACACACACACACACACACACACACACACGACAACAAGCCATGTCAAGGACCAGTAGGGTCAAGATGGAAATGGCAGGACAAACACCTCTCCTCACTGCACTGTGGGGAAACGGAGGGCTCTGTGGCCCTGTGGATTGAGAGCCCAGGCAGAGTTTTCTCAGGACTTACCTGGGAGGGGAGGGGCTGTAAGCAAGAGGCTCCCGTAGCGGTGACAGGTGGTGACAGGGACACAACCCCATGGTCTGTGGTGCAAAGGTCCATGTGTCCCCGTTCTGACATGGGTGATTGACATGCCAGAGATGGGGGACACGTTACAATTTCCAGAGTAAATGAAGACTGAAAACTACATGGTAAGTTATGCACACCGACTCTGTGGAATTCACCAGTCAGTTTTTGAGACTGATGGGCATCTACCACAAAGGAGGGGAAGCACACACACAGGACACACCCAGGCTGCCCAGAAAATGGTGGAAGTGACACCAGCTCTTGCCTTCCGGGGAAGACATGCCACAGTAATATTGTTTCCAAAGGGAACAGACAGTATAACCCCAGGCCATGACCTTCTGCTCCCCTCGTCCCCACTGGAGCTGGAGGCCACAGAACTGGAAAGAACCTCAGCAGAGGACGTGGGCAGAAACCCAATATGGGTGGCAGGAACTGAAACCTTTGGTCTACCAACCTCCTACTGAGGAGCAGTGTGTGCTTCTCCTATCCCCCCCTCCCCCGCCACTCACTCACACACACACTTAGATCCCCCCTCGCTGCCACCAGACCCCATCCGCCACCAGAATAACCAGACACCCACAGGCTGCTTCACCCAGGACCACCTGGGAGCCTGCAGGAAGCCATTGTTTAGGTCTTTCCCAGTTCATGAGGACCAATCCTGCCTCTTCCTGGCCTTGGCCAGAGAGGGTTCTTTTATTGTAGATGCTGAAAGACATTGTATTTTGGGTTTTATTTGAGACAGCCCTGCTTTGTATCCCAGGCTGGTCTGAAATTCATTATGTAGCCCATACTGGCCTTGAACACCAAGACAAACTCCTGCCTTGGCTTCCAGAATGATAGGATTACAGATGTGCACCACCCTGCCCCAGTGAGGACACTGATTTACATTTATTTATAATAATAAATAACCAGGAATATTCTGTGTAGTGCCAGCTGCCACCCACACTCACTGCCCAGTTCCCGCATTTATTTTCTTTCAGGAGAAGAATTTGGACTGGTTTCCTCGGATGCGAGCCATGTCCCTCGTCAGCAATGAAGGTGACAGTGAGCAAAACGAGATCCGGACCCTGCAGGAGAAGCTGGAGTCCACCATGAGTCTGGTGAAGCAGCTCTCTGGGCAGCTGGCCGAGCTGAAGGAGCAGGTCAGTGAGCGGGAGCCACCTGCCACTGTCCCCAGCTGTGCTGTGCTGTGCGAGCAGGGACTCCCCCACTCTGTGGAAAGACACCCCACTCTGTGGAGGGACCCCTTTGCTATTTGTGATAGCTCTTACTTCCTGCTTGGCTTTGCATTTCCAAGCTCATCAGAAAGGCAGGGGTTCACTAATAGCCGCCAGCTAAGGTCCTGATCAGCCCTTTTATCGAATGACATCCTTAGCGCTCACAAAACAGAATATCACCAGGCCCCCTGGTAGCTGTTAAATGATTCCAACAATGGTGATAAGAATGTAGCAGATGTGTTTCTAACAACCCTGCTTCCTGTTTCCTAACCATGGAGAGAGGAGTTGGTCTTTCTCACCTCTATTTCTGGTAATTTACTTTTTAAAATAAATGCTTTTTGTGGTGAATATATTCTGTGGGGAAGCAGACAGCGGGTTCTTGGAGGAAGAATCAAGAAAAGCAGCTGAAGGCGCTCTCTCTCTCTCTCCCCAGATGACAGAACAGAGGAAGAACAAGCAGAGGCTGGGCTTCCTTGGATCAAACACACCCCATGTGAACCATCACATGCCACCACACTGACACCATGGGGGCATGCCGTGACCAGCCTTTCATCAGATGCCTGCCTCATCGCTGAAGGAAGGATGGAGATGGAGGGAGCAAACAGTGGCTATTGTTGAAAAGCTAAAAAACAGTCAAGTGCCAAGATGCTGAGCCATTTAGCTCCCAGAACAATCTGTAACTGTGTTTTCACGCTTGAGAAGACTCGAGCTAAAAAACAGCGTGGGGCACAGACTCTCCGTGCAGCAGGAAGCCAGGCCGAGGGTGGGGTGGGGTGGGGAGCAGACCTCCCCCTGCTCAATCGATAGGCCTTGGACTTGTCTTACATGCTGACTGCAGCCTCTGTAACGGCTGGTTGGAATTTATTTCTTCGTATTGCAGCAAACAGGTCAGAGGCAGGAAGCCACACTTTGGTGGCTGGGAGTCTGACTCAGAAAAAAAATTTTAAAGATTAAAAATGCAACTCCGAGAGTTGAAAAAGAAATCTCATGAAGCTTCCGAACCTTCCATGTTCCTACTGGACAGCTTCTTCATGGCCATGAAACGTGATGGGCTCAGAGCTCTCCACACCTGGTGCTTTGGGGTTCGCACACCACACATTGAATAGTTAACTGGAGGAGGGGTCATGGTCCCCAGGACTCTGTGCAGGGCTGCACAAATGGAAGAGCTGATTGAGAATGCACTTAAGGTCACATGCATGCTAAGATCATGGAAGAAGAGAATCTTGGCCAGGAAATAGTGTTGGGCGCAGATGCTATTAAAATAATCTGGTATTAATAAAGCGAACACTCAAACGTGACAGGAAGCATTGAGAAGCTTGCTGTGGTGGGTTTGCCTTTCAAAAGCATGGAGTGAAAGCAAGTTGGTTTGTATTTGTGGTGCTTGAGGACCTGAGTGTTTGGTCTCCCTGCGCCTGTGGGAGGGAAGCCTAAGAAATGCACCGACTATACAAGGATGTGCAGACTTCGATGGCATGTTTATGACTGTTACAGTAACAGCATCTCAACATAAAGGCAGGTCATAGTTCCTTCCCCCAAACTGTTTTCGTGTTGAATCTTGAAACCTGAACTTATCAAGGCAGAAAATGACCTGGGGGGGGGGGTAGACTATTGAGGGGAGACTATTTGAGTCAGTAGAGCCAGACAGAGACGAGCAAAGAGTGAAATCTGCTCTGTGGTGAGGCCCCACCAGCAACGGCACTGCACTCTGAGCCAGGCTCTTCCACTGGACCCTCAGGCCTTCAGATCCTTTTGGCTTTCAGCCACCAAGGGCCACGTGACATTTGTTACCATGTTTAAAGCTTTCAGGTATTTCAAGACAGTTTTAGTTGTTGACTCCTAAAAGAAATTCAAATCCTGGGTCTATATATACAGCCTCAGTCTGCAGGCACGAAGACCGTGTAGACCTACCTTCTGTTTCTTAGGTGGAGCCTTGGGACCGAGTACAATGCACTAACTTTACTGGTACTCAACCCCCACACACTAAAACCGCCCTAAATTAAGACATGCTCTTGGACAGGGCGGTGCTTCTCATAGCCTGAAGTTGGAGGATGCTGATGCCCGGAATGGAAGACGTTCTGAGCTAACACAGTGCTGTGCTAACCTCTGACTCTGGCCGAGATTCTCCGCAGTTACCTTTAATTCTCTGGTGTCACCAAAATTAGACTAAGGCAGCCATTTTTAAAACCCAAGGCCATCAGTGGCACGACAGTAGTTGATAGGGTAGAGTAAGCCGGGCAAGCAGGCAGGCTGCGGAAGGGGAGGTGTGAGCTGCTGTGTGGTGTGACCTGACGTCCCAGCCAGGGCAGCCGCTCACTGTCGACACTGTATTTTTTCCAGGAGGACATACCCAAAAGAGATGCCGCCTAATGAGGCTCTCACTCTGTCTATTATTTTTTTTTAGCTGCATTTTCTTTCTTCCCTTCTACAAGATTAAAGATTATGAAACAAAATTTTAAAAAGCAAATGAAACAAAAGGCACTTTCTAGGTCCCTGAATTCATAAAGATATTAAAAAAGGCAATTTGATGTCTTGTAAGAGTTTCCATTCGTTATGTGTGTTTGTTAACACAACTGGATTGTTTGAAGTTAGTGTGCTTGGTGTTCTCATATGTATATAGCAATATTAAAGCCACAGTCACCTCTGACTTCTGTGTTAGGGACGGTTTTTTAATATTTAGGTTATTAAAATCCATATTGGTTAAAAGTTGCGGTTCCCACTGAATAATATTTTTAATTTACAGAAGGGTTTGCTCCCCTGTGTGTTCTATTCTGAGGCTCAAGAGTTTAATGAGAGATGTCTTCTAAATTAAAACAATCATTGGAGATCAGAGCTCTGCACTATCTGGGGAGAGAATATTGACCAGTTGTACGCAGGCAAAGATAGAATTTTCTACCCTTTTAGAAAGTTAAGTTACCAAAGGGCTTATTTCCCTGCATCCCCCTTTTCTCTTCCCTGTGGATGAAGATTGTGGTATTCGGTAGACTGTTGATAGTTCCAGGAAGCCGATGCATCTGAATCAGAGCTGACCCTGTGCTGATCCAGCTCAGGCTTTTGACTGGCAGTCAGCGACAGACTGCAATGTGGTGCGACTCCATCTCCGGGACTGAGTGTGAGGAAGGAGGCCTGGGAACTGGTGATGAAGACTAAGACAGTACATCACTTCCCAGGATGCCACCTACCTGGAAAGAAGCAGGCAAAGATCACTTTCAGGGACCGAGGAGATTCAGAAACCAATGCACAGGAGAGGTGACATCGTGACTCAGGAGAGATTATGTCATGACTCGGGAGAGATGACGGCATGACTCAGAACCCTTAACCATGCAACCATGCTGTGTGGAAGAACAACCAGAGGATGACATCCGCCTGACAGCTGCTTCAAAGCTTTGTTGCAATATCCTGGCCTGGAGACCCCTTCTAATGTGGTGAGCCCTGGAGGAAACGGGCTTCTTAAACCCAGACACAGCCGGCAGCGTGAGCCAGGTGAAGAGCTAGCTAAGCTGTCTTCATCCCTGAGGCTGAGGCGCCAGTCCTGAGCAGGGGTGGGGAGGCTCGGAAGCCATGATAAGCTCTCAATTTTCAAAACTTGATAGCCAATTCTGGATTTCAAAAACTGCCGAGGTTACCCAAGGCCCTCTACGCACTCATCTGCGGCCGCCTTTGGAATAAGGGTTAATGAGACTCCCGTGTAAACGATGACGCAGTGCGAAAACCCAACAGAACTGAGCATGCGTGAAAACTGAGACCTCTGCGGACAGCTCTAGGTCCTCCTCCCACGGGAGTGTCCCCAGATGCCAGGACGAACGTCACCAAATGGATTGATTCTCTTGCCTCTAGCAAGAGAGAATGTCTATGTTGTCCTTTAAGAAAGGTGACTTTTAACATACTGTCAGGGTTGGATAACTTATTAGTAAATATTAATAAAATGAATTTGCATCTTGTGTGTTTCTTTATCACGGTTCTGAAAAGTCTCTCTACTGGTGTGGAAAGGCATATTTATTGCTATTTTACATAGCAAGAGTGAGGGACAAAGTATGATTCAGAGTACAGACCCAGGTGACCCAGTGAGCCCAGAGTACAGACCCAGGTGACCCAGCGAGCCCAGAGTACAGACCCAGGTGACCCAGTGAGCCCAGAGTTTGTTGGGAACCAGCCAAATCTTCAGTTTTCTCACAGGTACTAGTGTATCTACACTTTAGATTCCCAGAACCACTCTGTGGACCCAGATCCCTTGGTCAACTTGGAATCCCTGGTTCTTGATAGCTGCTGTCCCCAAGGACAGGTTTAATGGTTCTCAACCCATGGGTCACAACCCCTTTGGAAGTCAATCAACCTTTTCACTGGGGTCTCCTGCATATCATAAATTACACTGCAATTCATAACAGTAGCAAAATTACAGTTATGAAATAGCAACAAAATAGTTTTTAGTTATTAATGGTTGGGGGAATTACCACAACGTGAGGAACTATATGAATGGGCAGTTGAGAGCCACTGCCCCAGAACAAAACTCAGCCTCCTGCCAGCTGAAGTCCACTCAGGTGGTGTGAATCACATGCAATCTATGAATAGATTTCTTTGCCCTGGGTATTTTCCAGTTCCTGGAAACAGTGTGGCAAGATCTGCTCCAGCCAGAGGAAAGGATGTTAGTGGGGGGAGGGGAATTGGGACGTGAGTAGTTCCTCTTCCAGTGGGAGTGACTGGCACCCCCAGCAGGACTGTGTCTACAGAAGGAGGGATGGCCAAGTCCCAGCCACAGCCTTCGTCTGGTCAACTGCATGTTTTGAGGAAGTCTCGGGGGGACTTGTGTTCAGAAAATAACCCAAGCTACAAGCTAGGGACAGTGTCTCCTGCGGCCTTCCCCTACCATTAGAGAGGCCACAACATCCTAGGAGTCTTATGGCAGACATCAGAGAATGGAGGTCCTTCTGTCTATATCTTGCTTTTATTGATTAATGAATAAAAGAACTGCTTTGGGCCTATAGCAGAGCTATAGGGGAACAGAACTAGGCTGAGAAAACTAAACGGAATGCTGGGAGGAAGAAGGCAGAGTTCGAGAGATGCTATGGAGCTTCCAGAGTCAGACAAGCTGAAACTTGGCTGGTAAGCCACTGTCATGTGGTGATATACAGATTAATAGAAATGGGTTAAATTAATATAAGAGTTAGCCAATAAGAAGCTAGAGCTAGTGGGTCGAATAGTGACTTAATTAATACAGTTTCTGTGTGATTATTTCGTGGCTGGGTGACTGGGACCAACCAGCAGCCCCCTTCTTGCAACACCTCTAGTGGTTTTGTTTTAGTTTTTTGCGTGGGGTGGAGGGTGGGGGTTGGGGAATTCACTTTGTAGCCCTTGCCAGCCTGAAACTCACTGTGCAGACAAGCAGCTTCAAACTCAGATCCACCAGCTTCTGCTTCCTGCGTTCTGGAATTAGCTGTGCGCCTCACTGCGCCTAGTGTGTCCTGCCTCTCTGGCGCTTCAGGCAAATCCAGTCGCACAGGTAAAGATTTCTCTGGCAGTGTCTTCATCAAGGCCTGCTCACTCAACTTGTTGGTAGCAGAGAGAAGCTACAGATGCTGTTCTCAGCTCTAATGTCTGCCTTTGGCTTTGTGTGTGTGTGTGTGTGTGTGTGTGTGTGTGTGTGTGTGAGTGTGTGTGAGAGTGTGTGTGTGTGTGTGTGTGTGAGAGTGTGTATGTGTTTATCTTCATTTTGAGCAATGATAGACTCTTTTTTTGTTTATCAACACCTTTTTCCCTCCTCACTTATTTCAACATGAGTCAAATGTTCTTTATCTCATCCTCTCTGCATTATATGCAATAAAATTCCTTGACTGTCATACTGTAAAATAAGGCCTGGCTATATAATGTATGAATATCAATTATTGTTTTATCAGAGAATCAAAATAACTACGGATAGCAGGGCCTGAGATTTATTATAGGGGTTGGACATTATAGCTAGTATGAGGAGGGGACAAACTTTAGGGCAGCCTGAAGCGTCTGCCCCTGCCCGGAGGTCTGACGCTATTGGCTTCGAGGTTGGCAGATGCTAGAAAGCCTGGGCATGGAGCAGGGGAGATGCAGGGCAAACTGCAGACCAGGAAGGGGAACCGGGGTTTGCATCTCTAGTGTAGGTGATGTGAAGATGAAGCTAGCACCCTCTCCATGGATTAGAGAGTAATAAAGGGCATGCTCCACTTGAGGGTTGGAGAGCCAAAGGCCAGCCAGTTCCTGTCTCACAGCCAGCATGTGAGCCAAGAGACCAGCGTAAGATTTGTAACAGCCGTCACCTGCTCCTTCCAAACTAAGTGGCCACTGCTTCATGTCCTCTGTTATCCAAGCCTTGTGAAAACATCTCCTGTAAACGTGACATATATAACCTTACAAACAAGGGCTTCTGGGAAGTGCTGTTGCAGCTTAGCTAAATTCGCATAAACCCAAAACATTACTGCCCTAGAGTTCATGTCCACTAACAAAGTTTGAATCGACAATCTAGGATGGCCTGGGAATAGAGTCCCAGTGGAGGAATATCTGGATCATGCTGGCCAGGCATGTTAAGGGGCGTTTCATCGATTGCATTAGTCGAGATAGGGAGACCTGCTGTGGGTAGTACCATTCCCTGGGCTGGGAGAGGAGAAGCATGCTTGCGGATGTGGTATGACCCACTTCCTCCAGCACTGCTGTGATGACCTGCAAGGGATAAATACTTCCTCCTGTAAGCAGCTCTGACAGTGCAGCTATCACAGCAACTGGCCAGGAAGCTAACACAGTTTGACCACTCACCTCCCAGCATGCATCTTGGCTTATTATGACCAGTGGGGTACAGGCACAATGGACAAGCTATGGCAGCAGAAGGTCCTCTGCCACTTCCAGTTCCTGCCTGCCACACCAACCACAGAGGCCAAGGCAAACCAGCCTAAAGGCCGAAGAGCCCTAAAGACGAAAGGAGATGAGCTTTCACAGGCTGAGCATGGAAATGGGAGGGTTTCTTGCTCTCTTTCTTTTTGTTACAGAAATTATATTGGGGTTTATAACTGGGTTCAAAACCCAGCCTGGACTGTTGTAACATGAGGGGCCGGCTTGTTGGAGTTTCTGTCCCACCCAGTACCCCACAACCGGCAACTCCCAAGGAAAATCACACACAGGACTCCATAAGAGTGTAAACTGATTGACCCATTAGCTCAGGTTTCTTGTTAACTCTTATAGCTTATATTAACCCATTATTCTCATCTATGTTAGCCATATGGCTTGGTATCTTTTTCAGCTGTCAGCTTACATGTTGCTGCTTTGGTGGTCTGTGCAGGAGTGGCAGAGGGAGCTTCCTGCCTCCCAGAATTCTCCTGTTCTCATTGCATCACCTTACTTCCTGTCTGGTTTTCCTGCCTATACTTCCTGTCTGGCCAATCAGCATTTATTTAAAATGTGATTGACAGATTACAGACAATTCTCCCGCACCATTTCCCTCTTTTTTTTTTTTTAAACAAAGGAAAATACTCATAGTCCATTTGTTGGGAATGTGGGCGTA
The DNA here is from genome assembly GCF_982192425.1 of Myodes glareolus. NCBI lineage: Eukaryota > Metazoa > Chordata > Mammalia > Rodentia > Cricetidae > Myodes > Myodes glareolus. Next base: position 6,412,926 of record NC_142028.1, read on the forward strand.
GTATTTCAGGCTACTTCTTGCTGGTTGGGGGCGCTGATAATCTTATGGGGACCTAAAGAAAATTTAGAGTTATAATCAAGTCCTGACTGGAGTATCCTGTGAGTCTGGATCATCTCAGGCAGTATCTTGAATCCCTTCTGGATGTAGAACTCAGACATTCAGGCCACCTGTTCCTACCGGAGATTTCTCAGGAGGTCTTCCTTGTTCAAACTGGATTTTTCTTAACTCAGAATGAATCCACAGCCTCTCATTTTCTGTGGAAACAAAAGCAAAATCTCTTCTCCAAAGTAACATACCTTTTGACTTCAGTTTTGAAGCCAAGGTATTTTCAAAATACCTATCTTGGGTTAGTTCAGCAGCATTTATAAACAAAAGTCTTTTAGCAGCTGTTGCTCCTTCCTCAGCATTCAAACAATTCAAAGAGAGCATAATAGCATACAGTATCAAGATTCTCTGTGTATTTTCCATCTTTATTTTAACCTCTATTTCTTCTATTTTTTCTTTTAACTTTTGGCTTTTTGAGACAGGTTCTCTGTATATATCTTTGTCCTGGAATAACTCTGTAGACCAGGCTGTCCTTGAACTCCCAGAGATCCCACTGTCTCTGCCTCCCCCAGCACTAGGATTAAAGGTGTTTGCTACCACACCTTGAACTCACAGAGATCTGTCTGTCTCTGCCTCCCAGGCATTGGGATTAAAGGTGTGTGCCACCATACCTTGAAGTCACAGAGGTCAATCTACCTCTGCCCCCTGAAGTCACAGAGGTCAACCTACCTCTGCCTCCCAGGCATTGGGATTAAAGGTGTGTACTACCACACCCAACTACTCTCTTTCTTTTTAACTTTAAGAACTTTAACTTTTAGCCTGCATATATTTTTAACACACTGTAAACCATTTAGAGGTTTTCTTTGTCTTTGAATCTCTCTTTACTGTATGTCTCTCTTTTTATGACCACATGAGCCTTTAATTTACAAAGCAATACAGAAAGCCGTGGCTTTGATGGCTAGATCCAGCCCATTCCTTAGCTTTCCAGCCTCATGGCTGAGATACCAGCCAGAGCTGTGTTCACTGCCACAACTCTATGGCATTTCAAGGTCCTTGCCAGCAAGCTGCAGCGTTCTGCTCACAGATCACACTCAGTCGGACTGTCTGCCTGAAAGAGTCAGAGTTTGCCCTGGCAGGACAGCCCAGGAAGCCAGCATTTTAAAACAGTGCAGTTTTTTTCCTGCTGCGGCTGAAAACTGAAAAGCACACGTTCAGCTTTGTTGGGGTTTCTGTCCCGCCTGACACCCCATAGCCAGCAAGTCCCAGAGAAAATCAATCACACAGAGATCTCTATAAGTTATAAAGCTGATTGGCCCATTAGGTCAGGCTACTTATTAGCTCTTATAACTTATGTTACCCCATTATCCTTATCTACATTAGCCACATGGCTCAGTACCTTTCTCAGCTGGGCAAGTTACATGCTGCCTCTTCGGTGGTCTGCGCAGGAATGCGGAGGGAGCTTCCTGCTTTCCAGAATACTCCCAATCTCTTTGCTCCACCTCTACTTCCTGTCTGGCTTTCCCACCTATACTGCCTGCCTGGCCAATCAGAGTTTTATTAAAATATAATTGACAGATTACAGACAATTCTCCCGCACCAGACTGTCTTGTCAGGGATCTGTTGTGCAGGACACCATGATCATGCAACTCTTTTACAGGAAAGAAAAGTGGGGCTGGCTTACAGTTTCAGAGGTTTAGTCTGTTATCAGCATGGTGGGAGGCATGGTGGTTGCCGGCAGACATGGTATAAAAGAAGCCAATGAGCTCTACATCTGGATCTGCATGCAGCAGAAAGACAGAGACACTGGGCCTGCATTGTGATACTTTGTTTGTGTTTGAACAAACAAAGCTTGCCTCAAGATCAGAGCGCAGAGCTAAGCCACTAGAGACCAGGCAGTGGTGGCTCACACCTTTTACCCCAGTTCTTAGGAGTCCCACACCTTTGATCTCAGCACTAGAGAGGTGGAAACAGGAGGGGATATGGCTGGGCAGAGAGAGGAATATAAAGTGGGAGGAGACAGGCACTCAGATGTAAACTGAGAATGCAGTCAGTTTATATAGTCTGAGGAGGCAGTCTGAAGACAGAATCTCCCTGTTGGTCTGAGGGTTCAGTGGAGGTAAAAGGTCTCTCTAGAGGCTGGCTGCACTGTTTTCACCTCTAATATCTGACTCCAAGTTTTTAATAAGGACAATTAAGCCAGGCAGTGGTGGCACACGCCTTTAAACCCAGCACTCAGGAGGCAGAGGCAGGCAGACCTCTGTAAGTTCGAGGCCAGACTGGTCCAAAAGAGCGAGTTCCAGGGGAGGTCCAAAGCCATAGAGAAACCCTGTCTCAGAAAAAAAAAATATCAAATTCATGCTACAGGCCTGGCTTAAGCATTTGAAACCCAAAGCCCACCTCTAGTGACATACCTTTTCCAACAAGGCCACACCTATTCTGACAAGGCCACACCTACTCTGATAAAGCCATACCTCCTAATCCCTGGAAAGTAGTGCCACTCCCTGATGACCAAGCACTCAAGCCTATGAGACTGAGTTCTTTTCTTCAATGGCTATGGGATTCGATCTTACAAAAGCTCACTTCCCAGTAGAATACACAACAGTGATATTCACTGTAAAATAACGATACCATAGTTTCTTTTTCTCATCTTTTATAGATTCCGAAAATTGCTGTATTCGTTTAGTATGGTTCTAAAAGAAAATAAAAGTTTTAATGTTTTAAATGTGACTACCCTATCCTAAAGTGAGCTGGCACAAAGTCTTTTGTGTTTCTACAGGGTCATGAGAATACTTAGGAGCGAACACCGCAGCCAAGGGTCATATTAACTTCATATTAACTTCATATTAACTTCATATTAACTTCAGCACTGCAGATAATCACGTGTGAAATTTCTAGTCACACCAAAGACTATGTTACCAAAGCAGGCTGCCATCATCACACATAACTAGCATAATTGTTAAAACAAAGACTACTGTCACTAAAGAGCTTTCTAGGGGGTGGAGAGATGGTCGAGCTGTTGAGAGCACCGGCTGCTCTTCCAGAGGATTCGGGATCGATAACCAGTACGCACACTGAGGCTCACACGCTCCTGTAATTCCACTTCCAGGGATCTGGTGCCCTCCCTCTGGCCTCCGCCTAGACCAGACACATACGTGGTAGACACATACGTAGTAGACATATATGCAGGCAAAAGTAAATAAAGTAAAAGCATGAAGAGTCTTCCAACTGCGTCTTAGACAGCACTTGAGACAATGTCCTCCCAGAACATCCCCAGGTTGGCCTGGGGACAGGTTAAAGGGCAGGACTAGAGAAAACTTACTCTTCCCACAGTTGGTCCTTAATTCTAGAACACATACTGCACTTATCCGCAAGGTAGGTGACTGCACCATCCCAGCAAGGACTCTGTTTCAATTCCATCCATTCTGGTGTCGACTTCTCCTTTCTTCCACCCCCTCAGAGGATGGGCATTCCCCTCTCTGGCTGGGCCTCTAGAAATCAGTTCCTTCCTGTGACGTCACAGGAAGTAGAGGTGGAGAGAAGCAAGACCCATCTTGTGACAACGTTGTCTTAGACAACGACTAGCCATCAGTCTGGAGTCAGTAGACATGATTAGCTTCAGCCATGGCTACTAGTTATACATGGCTGTGGCATATTTTGTATTACATTTTCAGATATGCCATAGCTCTGTGGGTTTTATGGTTTTTATCAGAAGTTAGTGGGTACCAGAGAGATGGTTCAGCAGGTAAAGCACTTGCCAGGAGCCAGGAGCCTGATGATCTGAGTTCAATATCTGGGACAAACAGGATGCAAGGCAAGAATTAGCTGCTGGAAGGTGTTCTCTGACCTCCACATACACACCATAGCTTGCCTGTGCCCACAATACACACACACACACACACACACACACACACGTTTAAACAGGAAGTTGAGATATGTCAGGCAGCTCCATCTCTTGGCTAGAGGAGTCCTATGCGCATAACCAACTAGGTACCATGTATCTCCACACACTGAATAAAAACCTCCAGGCTGCATCTGACTCCCAGAACCTCTAGAATGTGTGGAAACGGTTCACAGCTTTATAGGACGACATTCTGGACACTGAATGCAGGCCACTAGGCACATGTATCAAGTTACCTCAGGCAATAGGAGCACAGGAAGCGAGGGAATGGTCTTCCACTAAGACGGCCCTGATCTAGGACAATTGGGAGGTGGTATTGAACAGACCCACTTAGCAGGGGTGTCCTAAAGAGTCCAGTTTCAGCCAAAGTTAGACATCAATCTTGCCAGGGTGGGTATGCCGCCTCAGCTGTAAGGTAGACCACTGACTAGTGCTACAGCAGGGATTACAGGTGAGAGCACATTACCATCACAAATGTAAACTCACCCAGGGGCTCCTGTTTTGGGGTTTCAAGACACAATGCACAGGCATTTCCTGTGTCATTCAACAATCTCAACACCGTTCCATTGGTTCACCAGACAGTACCTTGTGTCCCTTCTCTCAGCTGAAGATAGTTGAGCTATCTCGAGTGGACACACCCATAATCACATAACTAATAAACACTGTAATCATAAGGAGCTGACACTGACTATGTTCACACCTTGTATAACCTGATCACTCCAGTCGTAGACCTTGGACTGCCCCCGTGAATGGGCTGCAGTGTGACCACAAACATGGGGTGATGGTTGATTCTGGAAAGGTCGCAAATTTCTCTGATTGTTCACACTCTGCTGTCTCATATCTGGTTTGAGCTGTCCCATTATTCGTCAGTCGTTTCCTCAAGTTAAAAAAAAAAATAAGTGAGCTATATATGCAGAATGGGAGCCAACTTCAAAGCACCCCTGGAAAAGAAAGAAATAAGACCCTACTTGGAGAGTAGCAGTCATGATGTGCTATTCTTTTGCACTAGGTCATACTGGCTAAGGGTCAGGGATGAGTGGGGACGAAGGGGTTTTCACTCACAGTTCACTATTAACAGTTCATCATCAAAAGCAGTGAGGGCAGGAACTCAAGTGCTGTGGAAGTATCTTCCGCTGCTTCAGCCAATAGTCGCTGAAGCTCGAGCCCATGGTGCTGTGGGAGCGCCTTCCGCTCCGTCAGCCAATAGCCGCTGAAATACCAGCCCACTGGGGCGTGGTATATTTCTCTTTTAAAAAGAGCTGCAGGTCTCGGCTCGGGCCTCTTGGTTCCGGCGCTTGGTTCTGGCTCCTGCTCCAGCGACTAGGCTCCCTTACTGACTGTTTATGGTGTATGTAAGTTTTACCCCCCAAAATAAATACCCCCTTAAAACATAATTGGTGTGGGATTGATTCGCCATTACTCAAGCAGGACAGGGACCTGGAGGCAGGGGCCATGGAGGGGTGCTGCTTACTGGCTTGCTCCTCATGGCTTGCTTAGCCTGATTTCTCACAGAATCCAGGACCACCAGCCCAGGGATGATGCCATCCACAATGGACTGGGCCCTCCCACATCAATCACTAATTAAGAAAATGCCTTACAGGCTTGCCTACAGCCCCATTTTACAGAGGCATTTTCTCAACTGAGACTCTCTCCTCTCCAAAGACTCCAGCTTGTGTCAACTCGATATAAAACCACACAGCACAACTGACCCCCTGTCAGCTTGACACACAAACCTTCCCTTTCTTGGTCATGCCCAAGATGGCACAGTAATAATGACATCACAATACCAGACCTTTTATAAACTTAAATGTCCCACTGCCTTTTTGGGAAAACTCAAACGCCTAAAAATTCAGTATCTTTTAAAATCTGAAGTCCTTTAATATACAGTGTCTCTCAACTGTGGGCAGGTTCCTATAAAAGATATATAAGTTAAGTACTTTCTTACTTCAGGGAAGATCCGGGGCACAGACACAGTCAGAACAAAGTGGGACCAAACTCCAATAGTTTAAGTAACACAATGTCCCATATCTGGGATTGACTCACAATTTTCTGGGCTCTTCCGAAGGGCTTGAATCACTCACCTCTTTGGCCCTGCCCTCTGTAGCACACAAAGTTTGTCTTTCAGTTCTGCGTGGGTCCCTTCCACTGCTTGGTGGTCGCTGGTGGTACTGAAATTTCCAAAATTTTGGGCTCTCTATTGCAACGGGGCCACACTTTCACCAGCAGCCTCCCGTGGGTTCTATTCTTGATGCTAAGCTTCAAACTCTCCGTGGCCTCTTCCATCCTGGGTTTTCACCGCTGCTGAGGCCACACCTTCAACGCCTCTCCTGGTCTCACAGTGCCAAGCAAACTTCAGGTGCTTTTCATGAACCCATCCTGCCTTCAGAACCAGCACCATCTGGGTGACTCTCCACCACTACTTCAGCTGCCGGAGGGAGGTACAGCTTTGGCAGTCTCTGGAAGACACCTTCATGTGTACAGACCCCCAGAAAACACTTCCCAGAGATTTCATCTCAGTTTCTCCTTTATCACCGTTAATTCCAGCTAACCAGCTAACCAGCATCAATTGTCCCATTGAAACAGGGTTTTACTTTAGTGGTGTTGGGCTCTGGTCAATTACAGCCAATTTTCAGCCCCAGCTGACCAGAACCATAGAATCTTAACTCAGAATAGAAAATGCCCCTGAGAAAGTGTTTAAGTGGCTCTCAAACTTCCCTCTGGAACATTATAGCCAGGCCTCCATTTTCTGCATTCCTCCCAACATCGTCCAAGCTCCCACAGAATAGCTAGCTCACTCAACTTTGAACGCTCAGTGATTGTTTTCCAGCCTCAAGTTCTCAAGTTCTTCCACAACCCTCCCGCAAAGCAACATGGCCAGGTCTGTCACAGCAACACCCCATGATTCTGTTCCAGTTAGGGACCAGTTTCTGTCCCAGTTAGGGTCACTATTGCTATGACAAAACACCATGACCCAAAGCAAGTAGTTCACTGCTCCATAGAACACCTCACCATCAAAGCATTTAGGGAGGAACCTGAGCAGACCAGGACCTGGAGGCAGGCGCTGATGCAGAGGCCGTGGAGAACTGCTGTTTATTGGCTTGTACCCATTGCTTGCTTAGTCTGCTTTCTTATAGAACCCATAATGGGCTGGGTCCTCACTGCATTGATCACTAATTAAGAAAACTCCCTACATTCCTGAAAAAAATGGACGCATTTTTCTCAGCTGAAGCTGATTCTGACTTTTGTCTACTTGCCGACAAACTAGCCAGCAGGGGCACTAATTTTGTGCCTCATATTATACTCTGAATAGAGGGTCACAAGCATGGAATAAACACTTCAGAAGCAATACTAAAATACTAAATATTGTACAAGAACTTAGTAACTTCCAAGCGGTACAGATTTGGGGACAACTATGAAGCCAGGTGGCATTAGGGCAAGACACAGATTCAGGGGCAGAGAAAACGGAGCTGAGCAGAGAGAAGTTCAAAGGGGATCAAAGGGGACTCAGGCCCAGCAGCTCCGGCAGCAACCATAGTGGGCAGCTGCAGCCTCTGTAGGAGAAGTTAATGTGGCCACGTTTGGGGTTAGAGTCTAGGCAGAGTGGGGGGTGGGTGAGCTAGCAGGGAAGGAAGGAGCCACCGGCAGAGAAGTGAGCTGTTTGAGAAGGTTGGACAAAGGTGTGGAGGAACCAAGAAAGCTCCCAGAGAGTGAAGTTCTGGGTGAGTGTGTGTTGTTTGTCACGAGGAAGCTATGTCAAAGGTGAAGGCCTCGGAGCCATGGGAAGCTGGCAAAACCTTACCCATATGGGTCAGGTTTGGAACTGGCAAAGCCTTCCTGTTGCAGAATTCTGTCATCAGTTCCATAGCCAATCATAAGGCACAACTTGGCCCAAAGCGTGGAACATGACCAGAATACCTGAACCAAAGGCCGGACCCGGTGAAGCGCTCTCTCTCTCTGGGGTGTGGGCGAGCTGAAAGTGAGTCATGGGACCACGCGCTGGTCCGAGTGTGAATTTTAACAGTGCGCGCGAGTATGAATATTTACAAACAAGCAACCAATGCGTGCAAACATCAGTGACTGCAGTTTCCTTCTGCCAGAAGTTTGTAGCCTGAGGCAGCTGCCAATCAGCTAGCCCCGCTCCCTGCGCTGTGCGTGCTAAACTCTGGAGGCTCTGGGCCACAGTGACCCTGTGCAACGCCATCAGAGAGCATGACCTGCCTGGCTCCAGCTTTCCTGTTCATGCGTCTGTCACTTCTTCATTCCCAGTCAGGCTTTAAGGAACCAGGATGACAAAGGTCTTGAGCAGGTTGTCACCGCTCTTGTACAAGGCAAGATATACGGATGCTCTATGCAATGCTGATGAGACGGAGTTCTGGATTCTATCACTGTGGGAGAGCTCAGATATCGCATTAAGATTCTGTGTCAGTCACACTCTTCACTGCTCTGGCAAGGAAGCAAGAATGTGTTTGGTCTCACTATTTGAGGGTGCTGGGGAGGTCCCAGTGAGGCATGGCAGCAGGAGTGGGAGGCTGCTGGTCACATTGCATCCACAGTCAGGAAGCAGAGGGAGATGAACGCTGCTGTAGCTCACTTTCTCCTTTTTATTTACTCCAGGATCCTGACTCTAGAATGCTGTCACAGTACAGTGGGTCTTCCTGCCTCGGTTTCCCCCAGTCCTACCGACTCCCTCACACATGTGCCCAGTGAGCTGTCTTCTAGGGGATTACAGATACTACCAAACTGACAATCAACATTAGCCATCACAGAGCCTGCCTTGGAAGAGACGGGAAACATCCATTAGCAGATAGAGAACATTCTAGATTGGGAGATCTGCGACCTGCTAAGCCAAGGCACTCAGAGTGCAGTCTGTAATGGAGAGGCAGACATGTCCACTGTGATGTTCTGCCGCCTATTGTTAGTGTCAGGTGATTTCAGTGTGAATATACCAGCAGAGGGGCCCTCAGTGGGCCTCTGACTAAACTGTGTGAACACTATAGGTGGAGGAATAGCCGTCACGATACACCCCCACTTCCCTTAGGAGCAAGGTTTCACTGAGCTGTAAGGATTTGGACTAACTGTCACTTTAACTCCGCTGGCAATCCTAAAAGTGGGTACTAAAGATTGTCCTACTTTTAAAGACGAGGAATCCTGAGCCTCCATCAGCCGCTTTATTTACTGCACGGTTAGTACATGGCTGAGACTCAACCACAGTCTGCAGATACCTTTTCCCTCATGGAGAGTTTGTCCTCAGCATCTGAAGTCTCACAAAAGCCAGGCCTGATGATTCGATAGCCCTGTGTGGACAGAATGAACATAGCCCTGCACTCAACTCCAGAATTCCTAATTCAGCAACAGGAATACTTTCCAGAATAAAGACTTTCCTGGAAAATCAAAGTCACTAGTCAGAACCCTAATGTTGGTGCACACTTTTAATCCCAGCACCCAGGAGGCAGACACAGGGGATCTGCATGAATTTGAGGCTAGCCTGGTCTACATAGCAAATTCCAGGCCAGCTAAGACTCCATAGTGATCCTGAGAAGAAGAAGAAGAAGAAGAGGAGGAGGAGCAGGAAGAGGAAGAAGAAGAAGAAGAAGAAGAAGAAGAAGAAGAAGAAGAAGAAGAAGAAGAAGAAGAAGAAGAAGAAGAAGAAGAAGAAACACTAGCCAGACAGTTGATACTTCATGTGCAAGAATTTGGGAGAGTGGGTTGATTCCCTGAGGAAAAAGACTCAAGCACAGCACAATGACATGGGACAGTCATCCCTAAATACCTGTGAGGCACAGGTATTTCAGTAAGTCTGAGGATGGCCTGAGCTCTACAGTGCACACCAAGTATACCAGGAGTCACAGGAAAGTTGTCTCAAAAAACAAAACAAATAAACAATAAAACGGGCCTAGGTATTCAGCTCTGTGCCAACTTAGCATGGGAAAGCCCCTTGATTAAATTCAGCACCAAAACTAAAACAACAACCAGAAGCACAGGGATGGATGCTTCGAGAAGATATATATAGAGAAGAGATACTTCTACAGATGATGCTTCAGAAATGTATATATAGAAGAGATACTTCTACAGATGATGCTTCAGAAATCTATATATAGAAGAGATACTTCCACAGATGCTTCACAAATGTATATATAGAAGAGATACTGCTACAGGTGCTTCATAAAGGTACATAGAGAAGAGATGCTGCTACGGAGTCTGTTCCCGGGACCCCTTCTGGGAATGTGTCCTCCCGGTGCATTTTTCAAGCCAGCCGTCTACACTGCCAGCCCGCCTTGTTTTCCTGTCTTTACTGTGACATTTTCATCGAGCTATTGAAATTGGATGCGTCAGAGACATTACAAGCAATCACAGTGGTGGTAAGTTAGTTGATATATTTTAAAATAAAGCAAGAGGACCCTGTGGGTGTCAGGGGAATAGATTGCTCTGCTTCACAGCAGTGATTCATTGAACCCCTGCAGGCAGGGTCCAAGGCAAGCCAGGCTGCACACAGGGCGGACAGGCAAAGCTGAGCTGCTGCCTCGGAAATCTCTCACCTGGGATCAGAGTGGGGACAGAGACTTACGGGGAGATTAATTAAATTCTTGATTTGGAATGACCCTGAAGGAATGAATTCTATTTCCACATGCCACAGAGGTGACCCCGTGATCCTCTACAGGTAAGACACACTCTAGAAGCAGAGATATTAGCAATTACCCTGCCTTACAGCTGTGCTCCAAACACAGCTCAGCTTTCCTCCTCCAGGCTGGCTGGGTGACCGAGTGACGGGTGGGTACGATTGCCTTCTCAAGTGACAGCTATGGAGCCACAAACTTCAGGACCAAAAGGGCCACATCTGTATCGGGATTCTGCCATGGGCTCCGTGTGTGTGAGACCATGAACTAGTGTCTGACCTCACTTGGCCTCATCCACAGATCAGGGAGAATACTCCCAGCATGCACTTGATGCAAAGTCAAGCCATCACTAGAGTCACAGAAGACCATCTGCTAACTCTTCCTCTCTGACTGTGGACCTTTGGGTCTGCTCCCCAACAAACACGCTTCATGGTCCCCTTTAAAAGTAATTCCTGGACCCTACATCATTCTCCACCTTTTCTTTTTTTCTGTTTCCATGATTTGTGTGTGTGTGTGTGTGTGTGTGTGTGTGTGTGTGTGCGTGTGTGTGCGTGTGTGTGCATGTGTACACGCATGTTCTGCAGCAGGTGTGTACGGATACTAGCATGGGGAGTGAATGCACATGCAGTGAGCGCATGAGAGTGTGGAGACGCTAGGTTGATATCAGGGATCATCCCCTCCTCTTTCCCCATGGTATTGGTATCCAGCCTGCTCCAGGGATCCCGCCATCTCCCAAAGCTGGAGATATACACTGACCACCACACCAACCAGCATGTACTAGTTCTGGGGATCCAGTCTCCAGTCCTCACGCTTGAATGGCAGTTACTTCACCATGGAGCTGTTCCCTCATCCCCTATGCTTTGCTCCTTGTTTGTCTCTCCCAGAAAGTCCGCATTTGCGCTCCCATGACGTCAGTTCCTTGAACGCTTTGCTCCCAAGCGAAACTATGAAAACCACCTCTGGCGCACGCTACGACATCGGAAGACTGATTCTGACCTCTCTCTAGATTAGGTTCTACATCAGCATTTGACCTTCTCAAGCTCCTCGTTCATGAATCAACTCTTTCTTGATCCATTTCTCTCTCCCACTGTCCGTCTCTCTCCTTTGCTGGAGCATCCCAAAGCCCATCTCTGGAACTCTTCTTTCCTTCTTTATTTCTTTTTTTAACTTCTGAGCTTTCACCCTCTCTCAAGCTAGATACACACAGAGATCAAGGAACATGGCAATAATCCCCAAATGAAAGCTTCCAGAAGTCCCCTGGAGCACTCTCTAGTCTTCATGTCTTCACCGAGTTCAGCGGCTCTCGCATCTGAACTCTGCAATTCCCCATTATCCATGCATTCCACATTTGCAAACTTGCCTACACACCAAAATGCATTTGTGACCCCAGATCTATACCCATGACACTCTCATAATCATTTTCAGACACGCGTGGAGCTGCCAGAAGATTTGTGTCACCCGACCCGCAGGCCGCGCCGCGGTCCGATGGGGCGGTGTTCGGTCTTTAGGCTTCAGCTGTCACGTGACCCGCGGGCCGCGCCGCGGTCCGATGGGGCGGTGTTCCCTCTGAAGGCTTCAGCTAGCTGTAGCCACGGCAGAATCCTCCCACTTATTCCACTCGTCCTTAACGCTACATTTTTGTGCATTTGGATGCTTTCGGCTGGTGGTTTTGCTGTCAGAACGCTCCCTAGACACTGAATTGAAGTGCTATTTTATGTCCCTAAGTTTAAGAAAGCAGAGATTTGCCTGACAAAGAAAATACATCTATTAGAAACTTCTTTCAGGTATAAACTGCAGTGCTGCTGGCCAATTTCGATGTCAATAAATCAGCAATCCACAGTAAATAAAGTGTCTTTAAACAGAAACACACATATAAAATAAGCCATTTCAGACTGAGGTGAAGGTAGGAGCCTGTGGCTGGCTGTTCTGCTTTTCTGACCTGCAGATTGAACCCCAATATCCGTCTCTGGGTCTTTATTAATTGTACTACATTTGATAATCTGACCAAAAAAAAAAAAAAAAGACCAGAGTTTGTGGTAATGTCACCCTGTGCGTGGGCTCCCTTCTCACTGAGTCAGTTTTCTGGATGACTTTGTAAAACGTAAGCACACCGGCAGTGAAAATCAACTGTAAATCCCAAAGCACACGAGCACGGCCTCCCACCCATATCCCCATCTTAGAAAAGCACTGCAGTCTTCCAGCTGCTTAGGCCGATGGCCTCGAGGGTGCCCTTTGCTTCTCAGCCCACAGTCAGTACACCAACCGGTCCTGTGGTTCCCTCTGAATCGCCCAACTTCCTCCATCTTCAAACCTAGTCTAGCCACAGCCACCTCTGCTACGGCCGGCCGTCACATCCTGATTGCTCACCCTGCTCCTATCCTTGGCTTTGGCAATCCCCAACACACAAGAAAAAACCAGTACCTGCTCCCCGAGAGCTTCCTGTGGCTTCTCAAGTCCTGCCTGTGGCCTCCAGCTAAGCTGTCCCCTTGGTGACTCAGCCACACCTCTAGGCTTTACTTTTGTTCTTTCCCCTGTTCCAGACACCCACAAAGGATTCCTGGGGCCCTTGGTCACATTGCTTTAGCTGAGGAAGAGGCCCTTGCTCCTCCACATCAAACCTCGTCTCTCTCGTGCATTCTGCCTCCACCCAGCTGCGGCCCCTTCACAGCAATTATCTATCGCCCAGCACATTCCAAACCTCATTATTCCCAACAGGACGTCGGGCTTTTCAGGGCAAGGACTATTAAATTCTCGGCAGTTTTCTCTGTACCCGAAAAGGATGCCAGATACGAAGGCAATATTCAAGAAAGCTGAAGATGATGCTTGATTTCTGCTGTGTGAATGACCGCCTTCCTGCTGACGCGGGACTCTGGGCCATCTTCAGCATTTTCTGCTCCACGCAAGCACAAGCAGGCACCAGCATCAGGCTAAGGCTCTAAGCAGGTGGGGAGGTTGGGATGGGCTGTCTCTGCGCCTAGGTTTGGGTTAAGGAGATTGGGAATGGCTGGGTTGTCTTAGGAAGGTATCGTCATCCAGCGTGAGGGGATTTTTCTTCATCTCACAAACAACCTGTTTCCTTTCCGACTGGAGCATGGGGGAGGGGTGTGACATAGACCGCTTTCATCTCCGAGGGGTCTGTTAGAGAAAGAGGGATCTCCCTGCTGTCTTGGTCTCCTTTCTGTTGATAAAACACTGTGAAAGCAACTCAGGGAAGAAAAGGAGTTACTTTATCTCAGCCGTCACAGCCTCAGGAAGGAACTCAAGAAGGAACGTGGAGCAGAAACCTTGGGGTAGGCTTCTTGATGGCTCATTTGCAGACTCGGGCTCATCTCGCTTTCTTAGCCTGCCTAGGACCACCTGCCCAGGGAATGCTGTGACCTACTGGGCTGGGCCAGCCTGAAGCAATTAGTGACCAAGACTGTCCCACAGACAAGCCTGCAGGACAATCCGATCTAGGCAGTTCCTCTTGAAGTTGACTCTAGGCTGTGTCAAGTTGTTAGCTAATGCTAACCAGGACACCTACGTGAGACATTCCCCAGATTGCTTTGCTCATTGTCCAAAGAAGGCACAAAGGAGTTCACAGTGTGGGCATGTGGTTGAGGCTCAGCACCTCACCACAGACCATGAAGGACAGGTCAGGACTGGCACCAGGGGCCAGGCAGACCTTCAAAGGTCTACTCTATCTTATGAAGGCTCCAGAGCCTCCCAAAACAGCGCCACCTGCTGGGGAATTACACATACAACCCCGTGGAACACAGATTCGAACCACCACAGGGGCTGCCTTCCGGATCAGGTGTTGCTTAATAGATTACGCCAGTTGCAATGGAGCCAAGGGATGCTGAGGAGCCGGCTGCTCTGGCAAGCTTGCTAGTCGGCCAGCCAGAATTACAGGAGTCAGGCTGGAGGCCACGTGCAAGGAGAATCTAAGAAGCCACCCACAGAGACATCATTCTTCAGGCTCAGCCTCCTCCTCAAAAAAATAAAATGGAAAAATAACCCACTCCGTCCTCAGGCGGGACAGACTCCAGGCCTGGAATTGCTCAAGCTTCAGTCACAGATGTGTCACTGTGTCCCCGGGGCTCTGTAGGTGTGCTGCCGGCTGGCCTGTCTACAGCAGGCAGTCCGAGATCAGAGACTGTGGACGTTTCAAAATGAACTTCTATGGGGAGGAAAAAAAAAAAAAAAAGAACACAGGTTCTTTGTAAGAAACCGGAAAAGAATTTAGGAACCAAAAATCCGGAGATTAAGCGCCTGTTCACCGTGCATTCTTCTCTCCTCCCATCTTCCGTCTCTATGCGGGAGAAGATAGTTTTAGATGAATCGGATTCTAACAGAATTTAAACAGTTTTTCCTACTTACTATTTACTGGGCCTAATTCCAGGTCATTAATCTGGCCTTGCCATTTTGTATTTCCTCAAGGCTACACAACATTTTAACATATATGCATCCCACGGTTTGCAGCATAATGGCTCTCCGTTTATCACTCAGACCACTTGAGCTCTCATTATCCAGGTCACCCCAGGTGAGCACGGCTGCACAGAGACGTCCAAGTGCTGCTGACGGTTTTCTAAGGAGAAAACCATGCAAATGAAGTCATGTGATCTAACTATACGGATATTTTTAAGACTTTAAATGTTGTAAGCGGTACTGCAACCCAAAGAATGTGAAACTGGCTCTTTCCCAACGGTGGTTTAGCATTAAGGCTGCTTAGGTGGATCCTAGGATCCCTCAGCCGCTAGAGCTAATCTGTGCCCCCAGAAACTCCAAGGGCAGCATGTGAAGAAGCCAGCATTTACGCCCCGGGGCCTTCCTGGCTGTGTTTACTCAATTCTACAACTAGGCTAGCTGGGGCATGTGGTGGTCAGGTGACCTGTGTGGGGTCTTGAAGTCAGCAGTGACTCAGCCAAACCCACTCCAGCTCCTGAACCTCTCTGGGATCACAAGGCCGAAAGCAGTCACCTCCTCGAGGCCCAGTATCCCCTGTAATTGGAAAAGGCTGATTACACTTGAGTGTGCGGATATGAAGGATTTGCAACGTATGGTTTAACCTTGTGACTCTGTTAACTGTGCCACTCAGACACACATGCCCGTCTTTTTCCTTGACCTGTGCCCAAACGCAAGCCTGTGTGCGGTGCTCTGAGAGCTTCCTGAAGGGCAGAGTTTGCAGAGAAACTTTGGGGTGCATGTGTCCAGGTGTCCCTCTGAAACTAGGCCTCAGAGACAGGCCTCCCAGCTGGAGTGATGCATGAGTTTTGGTGCATGCAATTTATGGTCATTCTTGCATGCTGAGCCTGGGAAGATGGCAGAACACCCTGGCCAGTGTAAGCACTTCTAGGGATTGAAGACCCCTAGGGCTTCTTACCCACTTAATCCAGAATGAAGTGAATCACGTGACCTTGGTCCAGCCAATATGAGGACTGGCATGGGATCAGAGTCTCTAATCCCAATGGGGGTGTGTTTCCACAGCATTGTGGCCCTCAGATGTTCTCTGGGTCAAAGGTCTTCACGGACACTGTGCTTTTATTATGGTTTGGATGCGACATGTCCTCACAGTACGTGGATTTGAATACTTGGTCCCCAGCTGGTGGCATATTTGGGGAACTTGTGGGAACTTTGAGAAGTGAAGTCTCACAGAATCAAGGAGAGCACTATGATCAAGCCGTTGGAAGCTGGAGCCTGCTGTATCCAGTCCTGTTCTCTATTCCCGGCCCACCACGATGTGAGAAGCCTCCGCCGTGTTGTCTGCTGTGAACTCTTCTGTGCCTTCTCCACGGTGACGGACTGACGCCTACTGAAGTCACAAGCCATAAATCTTTCCTACTTTAAGGTATTTCTATGAGGTTTCTGTGGTAGTCATGACCCTTAAGGTTTACTTCCAGGCCTTGCTTCCTCTTCTGTCTCGGCTTCCCGGTCCGTCCAGAGATGAGCAAGGAGCTGCTCACCCCTTCTGTCACAACCACAGCCACCTCCCTTGGCTGTGGCTGCACCTCAAACCCTGACTCAAAATAAATGCCTCCTTCTTTCAGTGGCTTCTTGTCAAGTGTTTCCTCACAGTGATGAGGAAAGAAATACAAACTGCTTTGTTCAGATACTTAACTAGCTATTGACTGTGGGAATTCGAGTCCAGTGTCCCCTGAGGGCCCAAGGGAACTTCGCACACTTAGGAGGAAGTAGAAGGGCACCCATCTGGTCTCTCAGAACAGAAGGGACTCCCGAGTCTCTCCCTAGGAGGGCCTGTCAGCTAGATCTCTGTCAGACATTCACAAATGAGCTACGAACTAAACCATGTTGTCACCTCAGGGACACATGTGCAGAACACCAACTTTTAGTAGCCTGTGAACACACACACACACACACACACACACACACACACACACAGCCTAGTGAAACTCACTGGGGTCTGGGGCCAGGAATTCTGCTCAGTGCTTATTTTAAAAGAAAACTTCTGGTTTTAACTGAAGGGTGTTAGAGAAATTTGGTAGGGGTGGTTGGCACTGGGACAGCAAGGAAGTCTGAATGAGGAGCTGGGACAGTAGGGGGACTTGGCTTCTGTAAGGACCTTGACAGTTTTGCTGGACTCAGAGGACAGCAAAGATGACAGCCACTTGTCCTGAGACTCAGCACTGCAGACACTCGGAAGGTCAGTGGAACTGAAAGCAGATGTGTGTGTAAGGACAGTGCACTTGAGAGCAGGTGTGTGTAAGGACACTGTGCAGGGCAGGGGACTTGAGAGCAGGTGTGTAAGGACACTGTGAAGGGCAGGGGACTTGAGAGCACTGTATGGATAACACTGTCAGTCATGTTGAGTGACTCATGATCAGTCCTGTCGTCAGAGAGAGGACTGAGGATTCTTCTGAGGCTGTGACGAAATAAAGATTGGTAAGGAGAAAGGGAGGGGGGACTCATGAGTTCCCCTGGGAGAACTCTGCGGACAAAGATAAACTCTTGGAATGGAAGAATCTACATGTGAATGAAGGGAGATCAGGGCAGACCAAGACCAGACTGTAAATTTACATATTAAACCATCCTTGCCATTCCAGGGGTAAACCCTCTGTAGTCATGGTATATGATGGTTAACGTGCTGTTATGAGGATTTTATGTCTTTGTTCATTGAGAATATTAGCCTTTAGTTTTCTTTCTTATATGTCTTCAGGCAGGATGGGCATCAGGATAATCCTGATCTCACAAAAGGTGTTTGGAAGCATTCCCTTCTCATCCATTTTAGGGGAAGACTTTGGGAAGTATGGTCACCTACTGCTCAACTGTATGGTGGAATTCAGCCATAAAGACACATACATGGCCTGGGCTTTCACATGTTGGGAGGTTTCTGAGGACTGGTTGGCTGGTGAGAGGCTTGTTCAGCATCTCTAGTTCTTCACACTGTAGTCTGGGTAGGGTACGCCTCTAGGAATTTGTGTAGTCTGAGTTTTCCAGTTTGTTGGGTGCTATTCACAGAAATCACATCACCCCGGTTATTTCTATGGTATCGTTGACTATTTCCTCTTCCATTTATTCTTAACTCATCAGTTACTAAAAAACTGGTTTATTATTTATGAAGACTCCATTTGCTGGGCCAGAGAGATGGTTCGCACGTCAGTACCTGCTATTCTCACCAAAGACCTGGGTATGGTTTCTTGCACCCATATTAGGAAGCTCACAAATGCTGTAACTCTAGCTACAGAGCACCTCAAGCCTTCTTCTGGCTTCTGAGAGCAACATACAGATTCATAAAATAATTTTTAATCTTTAAAAAATATCTTTTTATTTTATGTGTATGAGTGGTTTGCATGCATTTGTGTATAAATACCATGTGTGTTGTTGGTGCCCACGAAGGCCAGAAGAGGGCATCTTATTCTCTAGAACTACAGTTGTGGGTAGCTTTGAGTGCTAAGAATTAAACCCAGGCCAACTCAGTTTCATTTATTTTCTGTTTTCTGTTCTCTATGTTTATTTCTGTTTAAATGTTTGCTATTTCTTTCCATCTGCTAACACTTTGCTTCACTGCTTTTTTTTTCTGTTTCTCTAGGGTAATTTAATATCTAAAACTCTTCCAACTGCTTTCCAAAGTTGCTGTATCATTTTGATCTTCTACTGACAAGAGGATCATTTGTTCTACAATCTCACCCAAAGCAGGAATTTCTGGTCCTTTCATTTGCCGCAGTTCTAATGTGTAGGAGACATTGTGGCCTTAGCTTCCATTTTCCCCGGAATAATGAGGCTGAACATCTATTGGCCATGTACAACTCTTCCTGTATAACCAACGGTGTGCATTTGTGTTTATTTAGGCTTTTGACTCATGGCTGAGCTTTGATGGTTTTTCACACTCAAGAGATGATAATACACCATGCTGTCAGCTTTCCCTTAGTATCACTGGCTTTTGGTTTTTATCTTCCAAGAGAAAATGCTTTTAATTTTATA
This sequence comes from Myodes glareolus, assembly GCF_982192425.1. Classification (NCBI taxonomy): domain Eukaryota; kingdom Metazoa; phylum Chordata; class Mammalia; order Rodentia; family Cricetidae; genus Myodes; species Myodes glareolus. Next base: position 6,431,901 of record NC_142028.1, read on the forward strand.
AAATTTAATTTCTACATTTTTGTTGTACGGTTAATGAAATAAATATTTATGTGCAAGATGGGTCACATAGGTGTCTTTTTGCCGTTAAGACTCTACATAGCTTTGAGTTTAGAGTTGTTCACTTTATAAACAGCAAACAGCAGAGAACAAAGACGAACACAAGTTCCCAACTACAAAACAGCTGATTGTTTTGTTTTGTCTGTTCAAGATGGGGGATATGTAGCCCAGGCTAGTCTAGAACTCACTATGGTGGAGTCTAGGATGACTTTAAACTCATAGAAATCCTCTTGCCACAGACCACCAAGTGTGTGCTTGTTAGGATTGTAGGCATGTGCTATCATACCCAACTAAAATAGCCATTTGTAAGTCAGCTAAAATAGCCATTTGTAAGCCAATAGCACTAGGTTCAGTGAAATATTGGAGTACTTGGTAACCATACCCCAGAGCAGAGTATGGTGGGATCCAGCCCACCTGCTGAATGTGGGTTGTTCTGCATATACAATCTGGATTTCGGATGTGTGGATGTTCTGGAAGTCTCTGCTAATATTTTTCTCCTACTTGCGGATGCCCTGACAGAAGGAAACCGAGTCTCTCTGTGTGCTTCATGGTGCCGCCCCCCATAGCCAGACTATAGGCTAATAATGTTTCGAAAGAGTGAGTAATTTCGTTGGTATTACTTGGAAGCACAATTGAGTCTCATTTTCAGAAACATACAAAAGTCGGGTCCTCTAATTCCTTTATGTTGGAAAAATGAAAAAGCATACTGTTCTCATGGCCTTGCAAGTGTACAGGGCTGCCAAGATTCACTGTCCTTGACATCCTGAGCCCTTGGTTCTGGCTGCCTGGGCCTGAGGGGGTTTTCTTTGACTTTCAGAAAATTAATTCCCTTCCTGAGGATAAAGGAGTTTGCCTTTAGCGAGCCTAGATGCTCATCTTTCTGGGTATTGCGATCACTAAATAATACAGCATGGTGAAAACATTTCATGCAGGGCCGTGCATTATACATGCAGGGTAAATAATCACTAGATAAATCGTGGGTCTGCATTAGATGCCCAAGGCTCTATGTCTTGGCAAGGTAGCTTGCCAAGTGTTGTATTGAGTGGGCCACAGTCCACTGGTGTCAATTCCAAGGTCATTTTAGTCTTTCATGATGTTCAGCAGGGATGTCAATAGAAATGGATCAGAAAGAATCCTGTTTTAGCAAGGGAAGGTTATACTGAAGAAAGAAGGAACTAGCGAAAGCAGATGGCATTCCCCACAGTCTCCTGTAGCTTCTGGATGGGTCTTGACCTCTGGAGTAGATTTCACACTGGGGAGCAAGGGCAGATTGTGTGGGCCGCAGGACCTGAGGGAGGGCGTGAACCGAGAGATGCTAATGAGCAGGAAGCTCCGTGCCAGCCACAGAGTTGACGCCTTTCTGACTTTTGGCCCGTGTCTAAAATCATTTATTATTTCAACAGAGTTTTCAAGTCACAACAGCACCCTGGCATTCTGCTGAACAATTCTGAAACCAGTTCCCACTCTCTTTAGTGAGAGAGCCCTGTAGGTATAAAATGGGGACTAGGGGCCAAAGCAATTGTTTCAGGAGTCACTGGGGAAAAATGAGTAGCCTAATGTGGTGGCTCATGCCTGCAAGCCCAGCACTCAGGAAGTTGACATACGGGGGTCACTGTGAGTTGTAGGTCAAAATGGGCTTTATAGTGAGTTCAGAACAGCCTGGGGTAGAGGAAGACTCTATCTATCTATCTATCTATCTATCTATCTATCTATCTATCTATCTATCTATCTATCTACCTATCTACCTATCTACCTATCTACCTATCTATCTATCTCTCAAAAAATGTTAAATTATCTGGGTGCCATGTCTCACATCTGTAATCTCAGCACTAGGGAAGTGGAGGCAGGAGGATCAGAAGTTCAAGGTTCTCCTCAGCTACTCAGTGAGTTTCATGACAGCCTGGCTACTTAAGACCTTGTATCAGTTGGATAGATGTGCTGCAGAAACTAAGAGACCATGGATGCAAGCCCAGACTGCTATATCCAGCCAAGTTTTCATTCACCATCAATGGAGAAAACAAAATATTCCAAGATAAAAACAAATTTAAACAGTACGTGGCCACAAATCCAGCCTTACAGAAAGTAATAGAAGAAAAATCACAAACCAAGGAATCCAACAATGCCCACAATAACTCAGACATCTAGTGACCTGTCACCAGCACAACTCAAAGAAGGGAAACACACAAACTCTACCACCAAAAGAAGAAGAAGAAGAAGAAGAAGAAGAAGAAGAAGAAGAAGAAGAAGAAGAAGAAGAAGAAGAAGAAGAAGAAATAACCGGAGTTAACAACCACTGATCATTAATATCACTTAATATCAATGGACTCAATTCACCTATAAAAAGGCACAAGCTAAGAGATTGGATACAAAAACAGGATCCAACATTCTGCTATTTACAAGAAACACACCTCAACCACAAAGACAGACATCTACTCAGAGTAAAGGGTTGAGAAAAGATTTTTCAATCAAACAGACCTAAGAAACAAGCAAGTGTGGCTATACTAATTTCTAACAAAATTGACTTCAAACTAAAATTAATCAGAAGAGATGGACACTTTATACTCATAACAGGAACAATTTATCAGGATGAAGTCTCAATCCTGAATATCTATGCCCCTAATATAAAAGCACCCACTTATGTAAATCAAAACAACTTTGAGATACCATCTTACACCAGTCAGAATGGCTAAAATCAAAAACACCAATGATAGCCTATGCTGGAGAGGTTGTGGGATAAGGGAAACACTCATCCATTGTTGGTGGGAATGCAAACTTGTGCATCCACTTTGGAAATCAGTGTGGAGGTTTCTCAGAAAACTGGGAGTCAACCGACTTCAAGATCCAGCAATTCCACTCTTGGGAATATACCCAAGAGATGCCCTAACATACTACAAAAGCATTGGTTCAACTATGTTCATAGCAGCACTATTTGTAATAGCCAGAACATGGAAACAACCTAGGTGCCCCTCAATAGAAGAATGGATAAAGAAGGTGTGGCACATATGTACTTTAGAGTTCTACTCAGCAGTAAAAAACAATGATATCTTGAACTTTGCATGCAAATGGATGGAAATAGAAAACACTATCCTGAGTGAGGTAACCCAGACCCAAAAAGAGGAATATGGTATGTACTCACTCATAAACGAAGTCTAGCCATAAGCAAAGGACATTGAGCCTATGGTTCGTGATCCTAGAGAAGCTAAATAAGAAGGTGAACCCAAAGAAAAACATATATTTATCCTCCTGGATATTGGAAGTAGACAAGATCATCAGGCAAAAGTTGGGAGCAGGGGGGTGGAGGTGGATTGGGGGAAGGGGAGATGGAGAGAGAGAAGGGAGAAGGGGAGGATTGGGGAGAGCTTGGGGGAATGGGATGGTTGAGATGGAGGAAGGGTGGATGTGGGAGCAGGGAAGAAGGTATCCTAACCAAGGGAGCCATTTTAGGGTCGGCTGGAGTCTTGGCTCTAGAGGGGTTCCCAGGTGGCCAAGGCAATTTCCCCAACTAGTTCTGTGGGCAGCAGAGGAGAGGGTGCCTGTGCTAACCTTATCCTATAGCCACACTGATGAATATCTTGCATATCACCACAGAATCTTCATCCGGCAATGGATGGAAATAGAGATGGAGACCCACATTGGAGCACTGGACTGAGCTCCCAAGGTCCGAATGAAGAGCAGAAGGAGGGAGAACATGAGCAAGGAAGTCAGGACCATGAGGGGTGCGTCCACCCACTGAGACAATGGGACTGATCTAATGGGAGCTCACCAAGGCCAACTGAACTCGGACTGATGGAGCATGTGATCAAACTGGACTCTCTGAATGTGGCTGACAATGAGGGTTGACTGAGAAGCCAAGGACAGAGGCACCGAGTTTTGATTCTACTGTATGGACTGGCCTTGTGGGAGTCTAGTCTGTTTGGATGCTCACCTTCCTAGACATGGATGGAGGGGGGAGGACCTTGGACTCCCACAGGGCAGGAAACCCTGAATGTTCTTGGGACTGGAGACGGAGAGGGAGAGGGAGTGAGGGGAGTGGGAGGGAAATGGGAGGAGGAGAGGAGGTGAAAATTTTTAATAAATAAATAAATAAATAAGAAAATAAGAAAAGAAAGAAAAAGAAAAAGAAAGCCCTTGTATCAGGAAAGAGGCAGACAAGACAGACAGATAAATAGGCAGCTTATTAAGTCTGTGGACCGAACAGGGGAACTGATGTGGGAGGTGTCACAGAATGAGAGCTATCGGGCTCAGTGAGTCCCCAGCCTCACCACTCAGCCGTTAGACAGTATCAAGAGAAAAAGATTGAAGCCCATCAGAGGGAAAGAACTCAAGGTTTTAGGGTCTCTAAGTCTCGGGTTAACACTTGTCCAAGGCATTAATGGTGGTGAAAGGGACTCAATGAACTCATGAGTCACTTTTTCCAATAGAAACTGGTAAATGTGATATCAAACCCCACACCAGACTCTGACATCTCCAGCTAGCCTGAATGTTCTTATACTTAAAACTAGTATGCGGTGGACCCCTTGACCAGCAAGGAAGAATGACCACGAGTTGAGGATTCTTCTCACATCACACTTTATTGGAGCCTCTTGGTTGAAGGGAGAGCGGGAAGCGAGAGAGAGAGAGAGAAAGCCAAGCAGCATTTGCTTATATAGGGTGAAGGGACTCGGGTACTGTCCTGATTGGTGAATATCAGTCTGCTGATGCCTGGAGCCTCGGGATTGGCCAGGGACAAGGCTCAATTGCGCATGTGCAGGCAAAGGGCACTCAGCCCCACGCGGCAATACCAAATAAGGACTTGTTTACCTCCAAGCTGCAGGACTACCGGGGCCATCTGTAATAGCGATTTTCTCCGGGCAGCTCCCTACACTAGTATTCTAATATTTTTCATGTTTCCCACAGTCTTGGCATAAAGATCTAGATTCAGCGGACAGGAAGCTGGAGGGAAGGACAGATTAATATTATAGCACTTCAGCAATAATGACTTTGCTGAGCTAAACATTGCCTGTCACGTGACCCTGATTCTCTTAGACAAAGCATCCCAGCCTGTCTCTCTATGGCTGACTTACATTACAGGTGAGTCTCCTATCTCTAACCCACGAGCTATGAGTGGTTACTTGACTGCCAGTCCACAAACACATTGCAAAATTCAAAGTCTACACATTGTGGACCCCACCTTCCCCAGAATGCTGTCAGGTAGCAAGACCACAAGGTTGTCCGTCCGTCTTCACCGTTCCATCTGTTGGGCCAATGCAGGATTTTTAGTGGGATCATGGCAAAGATAATAATGGGTTGGGAAGTTGTAACATCTTAAGTAATTAAGCTCTGACGAGCAAGTGGGGGAGGAGGCACACACCCAGACAACAGCAGGGAATCGCCTAGTTGGTGCGCTCCTCTTTCTTACAGAGCGACCCTTCCGGCTTCCTCATGGGCGGGCATCATTGCCTGACCACCCCGATCTATAGGAGACTTCCTTGTTGATGGCTCTCTCGGCGTATTGTCCCTTGTTAGTGCCCACACCCTTTGAGAACCTGAACAAGGTGAAGCCACACAGACAAGGGTAGGATGGGGTGATGCTGCAGAGAGGAGATTAACAACGACTTCATTTGATCTGGGTCACCTTTAAGATTTCAGTGGAGAGGCACATTCATGCATCAGTCACATTTATAACACTGTGAGGAACACACTGACAGAAACAGTTCATGGGCGGAAAGATTGTTTTGGGTTTCCTGGTATCACCAGGCTTAGGCCATCACAGGAGGGAAGACATGTGGACCAGCTCAGCTGATGAGTTAGGGAACCGGGGAACAGAGATAATACACCCCTGTGACTTTCTCTCAGTTATATCTCACCTGCCGAAGTTGCCAGTGAGGCATCCCCGAATTGCACCCCCGCTGGGGACAGCGCGTCTGAAGCATGAGCTTGTAGGACACGTCAGGTTCGTGCAACACCCCCTGAAGCAGCTATGCACTCGCTTTATGGCAAAGTCACATGGAAGGCAGTTAGCAGATGAGAAAAGCAGCTGCCGGGCAGAGGATTAAAGGTCAAGCAAAGCAGACCGGCTGTAGAGCAGGAATACACTTCCCAGGGACCTCACCGCAAAGAGGGAAAGTATGGATCCTGCAGAGTCAATAATCCCCAGCAGCCGCAGAGACCCTCCTGAAAACTCACCGTGGGAGCAGAATTCTTCTTGTGGGCAGTTTTTCCTAGACTGATTTGGAGAGAAGGGACAGATGAGAGCAAGGCAACAATTAGTAATTCAATGAGAAAATTAGATAAATTAACAATAAAGGTATAAGATCACAGATGTACAGACCAAAGCATCTACATCCTAGTTGGCCCCAGGTGTCCCCAACCAAGACCATAAGGGGTCTGCGTGGCCTGAGCGGCTGCCATCGTTGATGTCACTCAGATGACCTGGCCCGAGAACTGTTCCTTACTTGCAGCTGAGACTGTGTACAAACAAGGAGCCCTCTGGCTGTCAGACTCATCTTCCCCTGTCAGTTACCCAGCTGTCTTCTCATACAGCACATGACCCTCGGCAGGACTTCTTAGATGCCGGAATGCTGTTGGAGAGCTATGATTCCCTCCGTGTGCCTCAGTGGTTGGTGCAGCAACCCTCTGACTGAGCACCTTCTACCAGCACACTCTGCCGTTCCTATTGGTGAATGTTTAACCCCCAAGCCAGCATCCTCTGCTAGGGGGCATCTGTCTGCCATCTACCCTTCCAGCCAGCAGAGAAATGGGCTTCTACCATTTTCTGCAAACCCTCCAAGGTGGATGTCTCTGGAAGGAGACACTAAGACAAATTTGGGATTTGGTGTGCTCATTACCTAGGATGCCCTAATAAGGAAAGATGAAGTCTTTGGTTAGACAAAGAAATCTAATGGGGGTCGGGAGCTCAAGAGTGTTGTCAATAATTTTGCCTGAAGCTCGACTCTAGAAGCACTTTTGTCAGTCATGGACATGGGTCCTCTTGTAGGATACAGGCAAGATGACCTCTATGTCAAAGGAAGGCACTTAAGGAGATGAAATCTAGAGGGCGTCAGCTGATCACACTGCCTACAGCTGGGCATCAAATCATTTCTTCAAGTGAAAATGGAGAGATGTCTGATGACAAATGATAGAAAGATGAATAGGTGGATTATGGATAAGTAGGTAGATAGATAGATAGATAGATAGATGATAGATAGATAGATAGATAGATAGATAGATAGATAGATAGATAGATAGATAGAAATAGATGCCAAGGTACACGTATAGGGATATGCACATATACAAAGAAAGGAACAAAGAAAGGGTGAGAAGAAGCCAGATTATAAATTAGCCTCAATATTCCGTGTGAATCAAAAAGACAAATGGATTTTCAAAGCCCATACATTGTATGGACAGAGTTTTAAAGAATATGGAGTATTTAGAATGTTATCCAGGAGAAGTGTCTGCAGGTGTGTGACAATCTTTACCTCACCCCACTGTTGCAGATCAGGGTGAATCTGTAGAATGCCAATCCTACCAAACTGTGAGCCTTTATCCTACTACCAAAGGCAGGTCTAGAGAGTACAGCAGGAATAGAGCAGGGTTTGGGGTTGGCAGGAGAGCAGAACATCAAGGAAGATGGGGAAATGATGTCATAACTGACCAAGGACCCCACGCAGTTCCTGTGAGCAGCTGCAGAGATGAATAATGCAATTTAAGGCAGGATCAATGTGGAAGAACTTGCAGTTCTTACGCATGTGCAGAAGCTACAGTAGAAGAGGAAGATGCAGGGTGAACAGGAAAGGGCCCACTGGAGATCTTGCCTGAGAAATGGCCTCGAGAGACCAAGACTGGGGCTATGGAATGGAAAGCTAACACAGAAAAATAATGAAGGTTAGCACAAAAATGTCAGGCAGGAAGATGTGAAGATGATTATTGTCCAAGAAGGCTTTATGACACCTGCAGAGATCAGACTTGAGTTTCATGAAGAGCAAGACACCAGAGGCCATGGCATGGCCATTAGCAACTTAGAATTTGAAACCTCTGGACGAAGGTAAAACTAGACACTCTTCTTAGAGAAAATACCTCACTTATTCTTCCAAATGCAGGAGAGCCGGGTCTGTGTTTTAGTGACAAGTATTGTTTTAAATTGCTAAGGCATGTTGAAATGTGCCCCAGAGGATGGAGGGTCAGAACACATTGTTAAAAACAGACATCCAAGGGCCTCTTCCTCTTTCACTTTCTGCCACAGCGTCTGCTAGGCAAGGAACATGATTCATTAATAAATTTAGCACCAGGGGCCTGACTCATTCAGAAACTTTAACCACCACCTCTGCCCATCTTACTCTACGTTAGCGGATGATATTCTCCAGTCACGGCTGGCAGAAGGCCACCTAGTGTGGGAGATGGCTGTAGAGCGTGTACAGCGTACCACTGGAGTGGCTCCCATGTTAGAGATGCTTCAGCTGAGCCCTGTGTCACTTAGGACAAACACTGAACAGGGTGGGCACGAGGGTGAGCCTGGACCGGCCCTTTTGACCACCTAGATCATCTCAGTTCACATAAAAAGCACTGTGTTCAAAGCAGACGACAGTGTGGTGTCTGTCCTCACAGCCTCACAGACACAAAGGCTACTAAACATGAGGAAGTTACCACACGTCCATCAGTGAGCAACCTGAGTGCAATAAATCACTTCCTATTCATTTCGTATTTACTCCCTAGCACAGTTTGGTACTAGGCATTCAAAACAGCAGTTTGTTGGTGAATGAATGCATATCTTGCTTGGTTTAGTTTGTTTTGAAACAGGATCTTACATAGCCCATATTGGCTCTGAACTGGCTATGTAGTTGAGGCTGGCTTTGAACTCCTGATCCTTCTGCCTCTTCCTTCCAAGTGTTACTATTACAGGTATGAGCTACTAATCCCAGGAGTGAATGAATATCTTAATCGTGTGTGTGTGTGTGTGTGTGTGCACGTGTGCGTGTGCGTGTGTGTGCGTGTGCATGCGTGCTATCATCACCTTTCCTGGGAAGAAAATAATATATAATAAAAGGATACAGGTCTCAGCAATGAGACAGACTCAAATGCAAGTCTCAAGGATAAAAACATCATAGGATAGAATCTCTGCCTCTGTGACCTTAGGCTTCTGACTGGCATGTGATGTTAATACCGTGCCGTTTCTGGGACTGAGCCAAGCAAGGATCAAGGAGCACAGCTTGATCCCAGCTTCCAGATCTTTGCCTTCCTAGGGTTTTATCTTTTTATGCTTAATGCCTGAACCTCCAAAGCCTCAACTGCACTTTGTGGTCCTGGTCATGGCAACAAATGTGAGGAGTGGGGAGGGGGTGGTGGCTCGCTGGAAGAACGTTTGCCATGCAGGCGCAAGGGCCTGAGTTCAATCCCAAGGACCCATGCAAAACAACACATGGGCATGGTGCTGTGAGTTTCCAATACAAGCATTAGGGAAGAAGACACATGAGAACCCTGAGATTCACTGGCCAGCCAGTCTGCTTGCAGAGTTCAAAGCCAGTCTGAAACCCTGTCTCAAAAATTAAAAACAAATAAACAAACAAACAATGTAGATGGTGCATGAGGAACAGTACCTGAGATTGACTTTTGACCTCCACAGGCATGCTCATACATGTGCACCTGCACATCTATACACATGCACATGCTTACACACACACACACACACACACACACACACACACACACACACACACAAATGTCACTGAACCTTAGACACACCAGTTCCTGATAGAACTACAAGAAAGCCATACATTAGCGACAACATGTAAGCACCATCTAAGATCTTTGCGACTGACCTGAGAGGAAAGAAATGGAAAGGAAGGAGAGGTGACAACAGAAAGGCAAGATAATCAATAATCATTTCAGGACAACCGATGACCTGCAACATTCATCTCCCCGCCTTGATGCATATCAGACCCCAACATGACCAAAGCATTCACTCCTCTTGGTGAGAGGGAGATGAATGGCTCTCTCTACAGGAGCAGGTAGGAGTCCCAGTTGCTAGGAGCTCCTTCCTTCTGTCGCTGTGAGTCCAGTGGTGGGAAAGATATGTGGCCAATGCCTGGGGCATGAGTTCCCACTCTCGGCGCTAGGTACAGACAAAGAGGAAATTGACTTTTGGCAGTCACCTTAGGCCCATGGGAAACCAGATGCATGATGGTGACTGGGTAAACATGGCCTGCCAGAGAGCTTTTTAAGGCCCCAGATCTCTGCTGAAGCCTGTCCTGACTCAGGACTTCCTGCTACATGAGATAATAAATTTCCTCATTGCATAAGCCAGCGGGTGGAGGGTTGGTTTCCAGTAGAATTTCAAGGAGACAGTGACCATCTGCCAAGTACGTGGGCAGATAATAAAGACTGTGAGAGTTCAAAACGGGAAGAGTTCACACCAGGCAAGAGTGGTCAGGACAGCTCGAGACACAAGGGTGAGAATTCACAGGGCCACAGGGAATAGAGAGAAGCATCCCCAGCAAAAGTCTGACATGGGGGGAGTTTAACAAGCAAAAGAGACTGCAGAGTGTGGAGGGGTGACGGAGTGTGCAGAGTGAGGAGGGGTGGCGGAGTGTGCAGAGTGAGGAGGGGTGGCGGAGTGTGCAGAGTGTGGAGGGGTGGCGGAGTGTGCAGAGTGAGGAGGGGTGGCAGAGTGTGCAGAGTGTGGAGGGGTGGCGGAGTGTGCAGAGTGAGGAGGGGTGACGGAGTGTGCAGAGTGAGGAGGGGTGATGGAGGGTGCAGAGTGAGGAGGGGTGGTGGAGCATGCAGTGTGTGCAGGAATGGGAGAGAATGCACCAGAGGACCTGGACACACATTAAAGGATGCAGTAGGGCCTACTTAGGCAATAAGTTGCCCACAGAAGATTGGGGGTTTGATGTTGTTTTCAATTTACTGTATTATTTTTTAAGATTAACTTTTTTAAGTTAATGTAACTTATTTATTATTATTATATGTGTGTGGGTGCATATGGCATGGCATACACTTGAGGTCAAAGCGCAATTCTGTGAAGTCAATTCTATTATTCCTCCTTTATGTGGGTTCCAGGTATCAAACGCAGGTGACCAGGATGTGTGACTACTGCCTTTAACGGCTGAGACATTGTAAGGGCCCACACATTCCACACAAGAAAATTATCCGTTTTTGTCTGAGTATCTGAGTATTAGAGCCATATCCACTCTCCTGTAGCCTGATCTCTCTTTCTCTCCCTTTCTCTCTCTCTCTTTCTCTCTCTCTCTCTCTCTTTCTCTCTCCCTCCCCCCCCCATGTACACAGATAGACACACAGACACAAAGACAGAGAAACAGATGCACAGGCACACAAATACACAGACAGAGGTACACACACATGTGCACACAGACACATAGATAGACAGATACATACATATAGACACAGACAAACATACAGACACACACATAGACACACACAGACAGACACACATGGACACACACATAGACATACATACAGAGAGACATACATACACACAGAGAGACACACAGGCATGCACACAGAGAGACACATACATACAGACACACACAGAGAGAAACACAGAGACAGATAGACACATAGCACACACACAAGCAGACACATGCAACAAATGCACAGACAGACAGATACACACACACAGACACACACACACACACACACACACACACACACACACACACACGGCAGGACAGAGATGTTTAACATTAACGGCTATTGAAACGAGCAGCTCTCAGCTCTCCCCTCTGGCCTTCACCTTGACCTGCCTGCATGTCAACCTCGTCTTTCTAGTTTCACAGCCAGACTCTAGCCCTGGCTAGCATTCCGTCTCCTCTACGGATTTGCTGTCATCTGGTTTGTCACATGACTTGGCCCTTGTTTCTTGTCTCACATGAACTCTGTATCCACGTTTCTCAGCAAGGGAGCCCCTGCTTTGTTGAGTGCTTTCCTGCCTCCCTTGGGCTCTCAGGAGAGAAAAGAAAGCAAGCCTCTGACAGCAAGGCACACATGATCAAGCCCTGTGCTTGCCCCAGGGCACTGTGGGTGAAGTCAGGAAGACCCGTCAGAATCAAAGTTGCAAACAACCTGATAGAAGGATGAGTAAAAAAATAAACAACACGACATTGCACTCAAATTCCACACAATCATGAGATCTCAGGCCAAAGAACAATGGAAATACCAACTACAGTAGCAAAGATGAGAAGTCAGGGGCCTTGTGGGAATGTGGGAGACAGTGTCTTCTCACCCAGATGGAGACTTGAAGACATAATGACGTCACTCAGTGAAGGCAAGAATACCACTGTTACTTCTAGTTAAAAATACAGGTCTAAGGAGATAGCTCAGCTAGTCAGTCTTCATGCTTGCACACACACGCACACATGCATGCATGGACACACACACATGCACACACATGCATGCACGCGCACGCATGCATGCACACACACGTGCGGAAGTGGTTTTAGAAATCTAGTAACGTTATCAAAGGTTGCTCAGAGAGGGACACTGGCCTGAGCTGGGATCTTGACTCTCAATTCTGTGTGACTCTGTGTGACTTTGAGAGAGCCAATGGCTGCTTCACTTGTTTCTTCAACTGCATAATGAAAACTTTCCATTGTCAGCTTGATTGGACTATGAAACACAAGCCATTTGGACATTTCTGAGTGTTTTCAGAGAGGGCCAACTGAGACGGGAAGACTTGCAATCCTTGGGCCAGGGTCAGGGGAAAGGTCAGGAGAAGAAAGTCGGGTGAGTCTCAGAATTCCTCTCTTTGTTCCCTTACTGTAGACGCAACGTGACGAGACACCGCATGTCGTCTGCCATGATCCCCGCAATTATGACCTGAATAAGCTCACCCACCCTTAGGTCGCTTCTGTCCTTGATGTCAATGAGGAAAGTAACTAATCAAAACCCTCGGGTTAATGTAAAAGCTCCGATAACCAGAAACAGAACACTCCTGCAAGTGAAATATAGTGCTCAAAGGTTGGTCCGAGCCCAGGCTGCTGTTGGGGGAACTTGGGGCTGGTTTAGATTGACAGTAGACTTCCCCATGCTGACTTCCCACCTCTGCTTCCAGAAGCATCTCTGGTTGGCTAACTCGCCTTTTTGTCTGCTGGCCCTGTTCTTCAGGAGTTCTTTCCTTCCAGCGTAAACTCTACCTTCTTCCGTGAAGTCCTTTTGTCTATGGCCAATGTCATCTTATTTTTCAAAACTTCACGAAATCCGCTAAAAGTGGGTTCAGATCTCATGAACCACAAAAAATGCAGCTCATTTAGGGCAGTTAAGGGAATCAAACAATTTTCTCTCTCAATTCCCACCAATTTCACTTCCACAAAGATCTTCTCGGTGAAAGCAGAAGCCCCTCCATCTCCTCTGCTCTAACTGACTGATGATTCTGCCGCAAGAGTAAGACAGGAATTTGTCCTCTGCTCTACTTTTAGCCAAATGGGACTCCCCGAGGACACCCTCCTGGGTGGAGCAAGCTTCTGGCTTGCTTGAGATCTAGGTCAGCAAAGAATCCACTCTGTCTTTTGGACTCACACACGCTTCTTAAAACCTCTCAGACATGTGTCCCTGTTGTTCACATTTCTGCACAGATGCATGGGTTCTTAGTATGTTGCATCTTCTTCTGTCCATCACTACCCAGCCTCCTCCTTTGTATTTCCCCTTCCCTCCTCAGGGCAATTCCCTGAAACAATTATCAAACATCAGCCTTCTCTTCTTCTCCATCTTTCTTGTCTTCCTCTCCAGCCAACTAGGGCCCCGAGTCTCCCCTCTTCTGTGCCTACATGCTGCTGGGGGAGAGTACAGAAGCATGCTTAGTAGACTCGCCTTAAAACAAGGACCACAAGCCTCAGAAAGGCTCACAGCACTGCCTGTGACCAACAGCTCATGGCTCTAGGAGTTTGGTTTTCCACTGTCTTAGTTGACTTTTTTGCATCCCTAGAATGTCCATCCTCCTGGGCTTGGATACCTGGGCCTCACCCATCTAGCAGTTGCTCGTGGTGTTGGCCACACAGTCATCATGCCAAACCTTCTTTCATTCTCTTCCATTTCTCTCCAGGCAGAATGTTTCTCTCTGGTTTTCTCCTCTTTGCTGGAACCCAGCCAGCTCTCCACTCTCCCAGAGTGCAAGGTTGCAGGGCCAGAAGGAAGTACAACTTTCTCAAGTGAGTCATAGGAAACCAAGGTCAGCACCATCACTGGTATTCCCATCCCTTTCTTCCCAGAACCATTTGTTTTGCCAATCGGGCACAGCTGAGTGCACACTGATTGGTGGCAGCCATTCCCAATGTGGCCTTTCCAAGGAAATGGAAGTCTAATGTCCTAAGGTACTCACTGTAGTAGTAACCTTAGCATCAGTCCCTCCCGGGAGTCCAGGATGGTATCAGCTATGGGTCTTCCTTGGGAGGATAGAGAACATAGTCATCCCAAACACTCTCAGTATGGCTTAAATCTGTCCTGGACCCTGACTGGGAGCAACTGCGCTCTGTATCCTACAGGTCAGGCTCCTGTCTGTGCTGGGCAGCATCTTTCCTTCAAAACACCACTTCATCACTGCCAGGCTAGTGCTTCCTGCTGGCACACTGTGTGACACCCAGGTCATGAGTGCACTGCATGTGGCATCTCCTTCAGTACTAAGCAGTGGTTCCCTAACTCTAATGTGCTTTAGGATGGCCTGAAATAGTACATTTTGGGTCAGTCTCAAAGTGTCATTCAGTAAATCTGACATAAAACCCAAGGATTGCACATCTACATGAGGTCCATTTGAGTTTCCTGGCACAACACATTATTTGACCAGATCCTACAGCCCAGGGATTGGATCAAAGGTGCTATAAGTCTTTGCACAGTGGTGCAGGGCAAGGCCCAGCAGGGAATAAAGACATACTGTCAGTCAAAAAGCAGGGTAGCACCCTTTCAGGGGGAAGAGGCCCAGTGTTGGCAGCTTTCAATCACACAGCTAGCTGACCATGAGAGATGGGGTTATATTAGGACCTTGACATTGCTATCTGTAGATGGAAGATTGGACATTAAGCTTTGGGAAGATATAAATCACCCTTGGTGAGTGGTAGCCCATGCTGGTGAGATTACGAGCAGTCTTGGTCACATTGCATAACGCCTTATATTTTACACATAAACATTCACTGTGCCAACGTTGGTGTGGCCAAACAGAGGTATGCTAATGACAATCAGTTAAGGCATTCTGGGTACTTTTGCTGTTCATGCTCTCCGGTAGGTAAGAACAGATATAAACATTTTTATATCTTGTGCTCAATTCTGTGAAGTCCTGAGTTTCTTTCCCAGAACTCCACTCTTTTTTCTCTTTCCAGGCCCATGACCAAGAAGTCACATGATCTGTCAGTGCCCTAAAGCCCACATATTCTCACTACACACCACTTCCTTCTCCACAGGAAATGGCTGGCCAGGGTCAGCCTCCACCCACTATAAAGTTCTGCCTGTTGGAAGTATTTCAGCGTGTACTGGGATGGTGGGTATTGTATATATGTGTGTTTGTGTGTGAATGCAGGTGTACACATGCCACACCACGTGTGTATAGAGATGAGAGGAAACCTGGGTGTTTGTCCTCACCTTCCACCTTGTGTGGGACCGGGTCTCTTTCTCTGCTGTTACATGCACCAGGCTAGCTGGCCTCTGAGCTTCTGCAAGTTCCGCTGTTCCTACCTACACCCCACCCTGAGAACTCTGAGATAATGTGCAATAATGAGCTCCCGCATTTGCCTTACATGGGCTCTGGGGGTTCAAACTCTTCAACTAGGGCTCCCTCACTTATACAGTAATGCCTTATACTCTGTGCCATCTCCCAAGGCTCATTACTGAATTCTGTCTGTTTGGTTTTGGGTTTTGGTTGGCGGGGGTGGTATACTCAGAATATGTGGCAGCAATCCACTTTTGGCTTATGTCATGTATTGAGATGACCCAGTCTTGAATGAAATTCAGCCCATTTCTTGGTCTCTCTCACTTGATCCTGAGGGATTCTCAAGTGGTCAGAGGCACAGAGAGAGGGGCAGGGCATAACCAGACAGTGGTGATGGTGTGAGGGCCCCAGTGGCCAGTGTCGCAGCTTGGGCCTTCCCTCTCACAGTGGTGTAAGAGCGACCAGAGTTCGAGGATTGTTGAGTCACTCTGCCAGGACCCAGATCTTAAGAAACAGCTTTGGTCACTGGCTCACTTTCTGGTTCATCTCCCACTCAGTCAAGTAGGATTCAATGTGCTGGCTTTGGGGTGGTGTGCACATCTCTGCTGTGTGTGGAATGGCCTTGCTCTAGAGCCTGTATGTTCTTCTTTGTGACCATCTGACTATCGTCCAAATACCTAGTGACATCTCTTCTTATCAGAGCTGTTCTTTCATACCAAAGGTCTTCTGCGACATATTGTCCAAATAGAAGGGAAACTTGCGTCCTGGTCTGGGCCTGGTACTTGGCCCTTCCTTGCTCTGAGCCCTTCTTGAAGCTTAAAGCCCCATAGTAACCATGAAATTGGCTATACCAGAGCTCTCCAGGGTGAGCAAAATGTGCTTTCTGGGAAACTACTTAGTATCATTTCATTTCTTATCTTTATTTTATTTATTATCACTGGTGTGTGTGTGCATGCACGTGCAAGCCCATACCATACGCACACACACCTGTATGGCCATGATGTGTATTTTGGGGCATACGTGCTGTATGTAGCACCCTTTGCGGCATTCAGAGGACAACTTTGTGAAGTTGATGTTTGCCTTTACCCTGGTTCCAGGTGTTGGATAAAGGCTGCTTGTGTGTTTCCCGGCTGCCTGGCAGCTCAGACCCAAAATAACCACACAGAAACTGTGTTAATTAAAACAGTTTGGCCCATTAGCTCTAACTTCTTATTGGCTAGCTTTTACATCTTAATTTAACCCATTTCCATTATTTTATATTTTACGACGAGGCTTGTGGTCTACCAGCAAGGTTGCAACGTGTCCATCTCTGGCGAGGCTACATGGCTTCTCTCTCTCCACCTCCTTTCTCCCAGCATTCAGCTTAGTTTTCTCTGACTACCTCTATTCCCTGTGCAGGCCCAAGACAGTTTCTTTATTAATCAATGATATTTATAGCATACAGAGGGGGATCCCACATCACCTCCCCCTTTCTGTTTAAATAAAAAGGAAGGTTTTAACTTTAACATAGTAAAATTACATATAAAAAATGGGTATCAAGCAAGAATTATAGTTACAATGTTTATATATACTTTATCTTCTATCATAACTAAAACTATAAATTCTTCAACTCCATCAAAAACTCCCGAAGGATATACTATTACCTAAGTAAACAGGAAGTACATTGTAAGCAACTTCCAAAATTCTAGAAATGACAGAGACATCTCACTGCCTGGACAGTCACCCAAAGTTCTTCTGTACCAATGGGACATCCATCCTCAGCCCACAGGTCCATAGTATCCAGCAGACTTTTCTGTGAAGCAGAAAATGTCAAAGACAGTTCTGCCTGTATTGGTAGTTTGGTAGTCACTTTCTTCTGTGTTTTGCAGAATGGCTGGCAGACTCTTTCATGAAGCAGGAACCCTGAAGGACCATCTCATATTTAGGCAAGTTCAGCAGTCATTTCTCTGTGGGTTCTTCATGTCCAGTTTATGCATCAGTCCAGGCAAGAGCAGTTTCTTGCCCAAATGGCTAACCAGCTCCATAAAGATACTCTTTGATGCCCATCTTCCTCTTGAAGTAGATTGGTGCTACCAGGAGCAGATGTGTCTCACTGTCATAAAAAGTCCTAAATTCTTAAAACATTTAAATGCCATATTCCATAGGTCTTTGAAAGGTTTGAAGAATACCTATCTAATTGAAATATATCTCACTATATCTGGAAAACCTAACTAACATGACTAGAAGCTTGACTTTTATATATAATTATTTATTAACCTATATTTCTTAATTATACGTTAAATTTTTGAATGAGCTGCACAAACACAATACCTTCAATAAACTAAGATCCATACCAATGCAAATCTATATAGTATATCCCCCTTTAAATGTAAACAAACATTTATAAACAATATTTGGGTATATGGGCACCGTTCTCTTCAAACTGCTTCTTGCTGTTTATTGGGAGAAGTAATTTTTTGAGAGGTGTTCAAGGCAACCTTTCAGGGAGTCTTGGTTCATCAAACCATATTAGTATGGAAACAATCCATAGGTTCTCATCCTCTGTGGAAACAAAAGAAGAACCTCTTTTCCAAAGCACCATATCCTTAGACCTAAATTCTGAAGTCAAGATACCTTTATAAATATACATGCTAGTTTAGTTCATACAATAAAATGTCTCTCTGTAATTAGCTTCTTCACAGTTAAAAAATCAAAAAACACAATAATATACATAATCCAAATGCTCTGTGAATTTTTCATCTTTATGTAGTTTATTTTTCTTTTACTATTACTTTTTCTACAAGTTTACTGTCTCTTTAAAGACTTTGCTTTAATTTTTAAAAACCATTTACTTCTTTTTATAACTCCCTATACTCCTTTTCTTCTCTCTCCCAAGCCTATGTACATTTATCTAACACTGTGACCCATTTAGAGGTCTTAATTATCTGAATGTCTTTATTGTGTAACTGTAATTATTTTCTGACCAGAAGTGCTTCTTAAAAAGCTAAGCCCTTCTTATGAACTTAAATGGCACCATTGCTAGGGGAAATACGGTACTTCCTGCATGCCCTGCGCAGTCAGTCCAACATGGTGGAGATATGTTTGTTGCTTCTGAGAGCCATGTACATTGCCCCATTTTTAGGCACACAGCTGGTCTATGTTGCCATTAAGCAAGTTGTAGCACATTGCTCACAAACGCCTTTTAAATACTCCACCCAGAGATTGATCTCAGGTCTTCACGTTTACATAGCAAGCACCTTTTCCTGCTGAGCCATGGTGCAAGCCATATGCTTCCTTCCTGGGTGGGATATGTGAAAGGCAAAGTTGTGTCTTTTACTATGATGTGAAACTTGGCCTTCTCCAGACCACACAACTCTGACAAACTTGCCCTTGTCTTCCTCTTTCAGGGAATGTAGCTGCACCTTCAGAGTGGGTCTTCCCTCCTCAAGTAAAGCCCCCTGTAACACCTGGCTGACAGTGACCGTGAACCATTGCAGCCCGCTCAAGCAACACAATGTCATTGATTGTGTGAACCAGGATGCCAATCTCCAGAAAATCCAGAACTCTCCATGTCTCCTGCGCTCTATTGTGCAAGACACAACACAACAGACACAAAGTTTAATGCAGCCACAGACCTACACAATCTGTGCCTTTAATCATCGGCCCCGTGTGAATTAGGGCTGCTTCAGGCCCCAGACAATAGAAGGAGTAACTGTGTTTGCATGGCAATGGCCGCATAGCATGTCACCGGGGCCATTTAATGCGGTCTGAGAGAGATAGCAGTTTAGTGTTAAGTGCTGCAATCCGTGGTTCCAGGCTGTCTGCTGACCATGGCAGTGTGCAGTGGCCCACTGACATCCATCGGGATGTCTGTATGCTTTGTTATTATTTGCTGTTTTGCCAATTTAATGAGTTAGATGGCGATTTGCTGGGATGACTGGCCCTGCATTCTTCAGGCAGATTGTTATGATGGCTTGAACAGCCACTCCTGCCATTCCCTTTCCCCATGAATATACTCAGTGTCTTTCCCTCTATGACACCCCTCCCTCTATTGACCAGCATTCAGTTACATGCTTGGGGACCAGGAAAGGTCTCTGAGAAGATGATACTTAGAGATAGATATATGGGATGGCAGCTAAGGCACGTGAACAAACTGAGGAGGGGTGTTCCAGAATTTTCCACTTGTTTCCCTGAATGCTCTAGCCATCCAATCCTGTGACCACAGTCAGCAAACTGCCGGCTCGCGTTCCTGCATTATTGTCCTACTTGCACAACTCGCCCCAAACACAGCATAACGCTCTCTCCAAATACAGCTTTAAATGCAAGTCATTTGTCTGTTGAAAGCCCTCCCGTGGTTTTGTTGTTGTGTGTTGTTGTTGTTTGTGGTCAACTCGACACAAACCTAGATGTATCTGAGAAGAGGTGATCTGAACTGAGAAAATGCTCCCGGAAGACTGAGCTGGGTAAGTCTGTGGGGTGTGTTTACCGATTGATGTGTGAGAGCTCTGCTCACTATGGACAGTCCTGATGTTGTGAGAACTCTCTTCACTATGGACAGTCCTGATGTGTGTGTGAGAACTCTGCTCACTATGGACAGCCCTGATGTTGTGAGAACTCTGTTCACTATGGACAGTCCTGATGTGTGTGAGAACTCTGTTCACTATGGACAGCCCTGATGTGTGTGTGAACTCCATTCACTATGGACAGCCCTGATGTTGTGAGAACTCTGTTCACTATGGACAGTCCTGATGTGTGTGAGAACTCTGTTCACTATGGACAGTCCTGATGTGTGTGAGAACTCTGTTCACTATGGACAGCCCTGATGTGTGTGTGAACTCCATTCACTATGGACAGCCCTGATGTTGTGAGAACTCTGTTCACTATGGACAGTCCTGATGTGTGTGTGAATTCTGCTCACTATGGACAGCCCTGATGTGTGTGTGAATTCTGCTCACTGTGGACAGCCCTGATGTGTGTGTGACCTCTGCTCACTATGGACAGTCCTGATGTGTGTGAGACCACTGCTCACTATGGACAGTCCTGATGTGTGTGAGACCTCTGCTCACTATGGACAGTCCTGATATGTGTGAGAACTCTGCTCACTATGGACAGCCCTGATGTTGTGTGACCTCTGCTCACTATGGACAGCCCTGATGTGTGTGTGAGAACTCTGCTCACTATGCAGTCCTACCCTTGGTTCTGGATAGTATACAAAAGCAGGGTGAGCAAGCCATAAGAGCGAGCCAGCAAACCGCACTCCTCTATGGCCTCTGCTTCAGTTCTTGCTTTCATGTTCCTACCCTGAGTTCTTGCCTTGACTTCCCTCAGTGAGAGCCATGAGCTGAAACAAACTCTTTCCTCCCCAAGTTGCTTTTCCTCATGGTGTTTCAGTGACAGAATCCTAAGACACCCCTCATGGTTTCCTTTAGATCCAAATTCCCTGCCATTCCTCTCTAGTGTCTCTGGCCAGTGGAGCATGCAACCACCTGCTCCTATCTCAAGAACCAAGAAGTGCAGATGGGGCTGGAAGCAGTGCTCAGCTGCACCTTGTGAGGTCAGCAGCTTTCAGGAGCAGCGCCATCAGCGGAGCACTGAGACTTCACACATAGGAGGCCCCACACAGCAAAATCTAACAGCTTTTCCAATTTACTGTTCTTTCTGGGCTTCTACCTGCCATATACTTTGGCAATTGTCTACTCAGTTATGAGATGGATTTTCTTCCCTCCTCCCCATCGTCTTGAGTTGAAAGTATGGCCTCTCATTGAACACAGGCTTCATGCGTATGTAAAACAGGGACCACGCGTGGCCACAAAGCCAATGTTCCAGCATTGAAGTCAGTGGGTCCCCAGTACAAATGCAATTCGTCAACGCTATCCGCCAGGAAGCAGCCTCTGAGCTCTTCCTCATTGACCTCAAATCCAGAGTTTTGGAAGAACTAAGCGATAAAAGTCAGCGCCTATATTTTATTTAGTTTCAGCCATGTCTTTGATTCAGCTTTTTTTAAATTTTCAAATTTTAAACTCTCTAAAGACAGATTCTCTATAAGTGTTTCTGTTAGTGTTTTCAGACCCAAATTCTGCCCTTTCTGTTTTCTCTTTGCAACAGCCAGATTTCTTGAGGGCACGCCTGGGCTTTAAGGGTCTCTTTACAACCAGTCCATGAGACCAATAATTTCGTAATTTTTGATCAGATATATAGAAATGTTTATGCCTCAAATACAGCTCTTTGTGATGGAGTCCCCGTCTCCCAGCTGGAGCCACGCGTGACAGAGAATGATGAGAACAGAAGGAAGACAGCAGAGGGAGACGAGCCTGCCTCCGAGATCCTCTAAAACATCCGGTGGAGAGACAAAGAATCTGGGAGTGGTCATGCTCCCCTGTACCCCAGCACTGGGGAAGTAGCTGGGAGGACGGCAGGACTTGGGAAAAGGATGGTTTTGTCGCAAGTTCAAGGCCACCCTGAGCTACTGACTGAAACCCTGTCTCAAAGCATCAAGAATGTTAAAAACATACACTGGATAACAAGAACATACAAACAAACGAAAGCCCCCAAACAGAAAGCCCAGGGCCTTCAATGGTCAGTGCTGGGAAACCAGATCCCTCTCTCTCATTCTGTCCAACGCCAGCACTGAAGACCCTGACCTCTGAAGCCACGGAGGAACGTGCAGAGTAAGGGTCCAGGTTTCTGAAAGTGTCGTGAGTCACATGGAACTGACACACGGGGTTGCAAGACATTCCAAACCTTCTCCTCAAGAATGAGAGAAAATTCTCTAACTGTATATCTGACAGGAAGTTAGCTGTAGGTGTATAAAGAACCCCAGATGTTACATACCCCAAACCTCCAAATATTCCCACCAATAAACAGACAAGTGGATAAACATGTCTCAGGAGGAGAAAAGATAAGAGATATTGGAAGGAAAACAAGGATCAATATCTTTAGCCAGAGTGAACAAATAAAGGGCATGGGTCGGTCATAGCGTCATTGTTGCCTTTCCGCGACTAGAAAGGAACACCTCGCCATTTGCCTGCAGAAGGTGTTGGACACTGTGACGCCTGTAGGTTCTCTTCCTAAGAGCAACTTCAAGCTTTAAGCCAGGGAGCTCCTAATCGCATTAAGCTTTAAGCCAGGGAGCTCTTAATCATATTGAAGAAACATACTAAAACCAAGAAAATCAGGGATAGGAGTGTCTTCATGAAGCCGGGGAAACCTCCAGATGAAGTAATCCGCTACTAATCAAAGCCACAGCAGAGGCCAGCATGCTTGCCTGTCCCTGTCCCCGTGTCTGATGTCCTTTCTGTAGCCTCATCACCGATGATGAAAGTGGTCTTAGAATGGTAGTCAAGATTTCAGGGCCCAGAAAGAGGAAAGGAATGTAGTGACTAATCTGCCACCTGTCTGGGCGTGTTGCCTGCCATACTGACTGGGGCGGGGGGCTCCTTCCCCGGAGAAGGGGGGTGGCTTCTGTGGGATAGTGCTGCAGTGTTGATCTGTTACCAGCAAGCTCCGAAGAGCTTGCTTCCCCTGGGCTGCGGAGGTGGTGGCTCAGTGGTGACAGCACTCACTCGAGTGCCCAGGAGGACCCTGTGAAAATCTGGATGTGACTGCAGGTGTCTGTGACACCGGCACCAGACGGATGGATAGAGGCCAATTCTGAGAGCTCGCTGACCAGTAACCAGTCAGCATAGCCAAAACTATGAGCTTCTGATCCAGTGAGAGAACGTATCTCAAAGCTGATAAGATTAAGAGCCAACCCTACCCTGTTCTAGACTAACTAACTCCTCATGGGTGTGCAGAGTACATGAACCCCCATGCTCATGTGCACATACCGTACATGCACCACAGAGAAGAAAAGAAGTTACTTGTTTCTCCATGCCTACTCATGGCTTGGAGAGAATCAGTGATGGAGGAGGGATGGAGAAGGGAGGGTCCTTTGCAAAGGGGTGAGCATGCACACGTGTGCACCTGCATACAGAGTCAGGAGAACTTGGAGGGCATTTCCCAGGTGCTGTCCACCTCAGGATTTTTGTCTGTGGTCACTCTTGTTGGAGATAGGGTCTCTCATTATCCTGAACCCACCAGTTAGTCTAGGCTAGCTGGAGAGTGAGCCCCAGAGGCTCACTTCCTTCTACCGCCCCATCCCTGGGATGACACGTGTGTGCCGCCACACCCGTTTTTTTCAGAGTTTCTTCTGGAAGACTGCACTCGGACCTCATGCTTCCGGGGCAAACACACTAGCCACTGAGCCCGGCTTGGACTTTTGACCTCAGCTGTAGGCTACCAGCGACTTTGTCCGGCCGTGCCGTCCTCAGTTCCAGAAACGCTTCCGTCTAGAACGGAACTCTGCTTCGTTCCGGCACCCACAAGGGTCTAGATCTTACTTCAGACACTCACTGGTACAGGTGTCTGGGGTTTCCCTAGAAATTATGTGCCTTTTGCTGCTCCTATTGGGCAGAGCCTGCTGTGGCCTTCCCAGAAAAGACTCCCTCCTTTGTCCTCCCAGGCCCTGATTGGTCTAGTTCTGGGAAGTTGCCTAGTGAGAACCAACCTTGCTTGCAGTCCTCATCTGGGCTTGGCACTGGGGAATCTCTTCTCAGGGGACAGCCTGTACCTGAGCTGTCTCAAGCCGAAAGGGTGGCCTGGTCTTGCCTCTCCAGATCTGCGGGTTCGATAGTTATTCCAAACCCTACCACAGTCGCCTTGGCAGCAGCAGTCTCCGAGGCCTGCCGGGAAAATTCCATATCCCGATTTGGCACCTGTTCCTGGTAGAGACAGGCCTGAACTGCTGGGGAAGAATGCAGGCGTGATACGTTAGATATTGAACTGGTTGGCGCAACAGCAGTCCCTGCGCACAAAGGGAACCCGCAAAGCGCCCGTGAAGGAAACGGCTTCTTTTTGCTCCTGAGGGAGCAATAAATCCCTGCGCCGCTCGTCCCCACCCCCCAGAATGGCCCCAGCCTGGCAGGATGGATGGTGTGCAGATGATTTCTGATGGCCTACGTGCCAACCACAAGGCAAGCTTAAACTCTGCCAGCTCAGCCTCCACAGAGAAGCCCTTCTCTGGGGATGGGAGCTGCCGGTCCAAACCCCAGCGAGCTGGAATAAGTCCATTCCTGCCCCTTGCGTGTAGCTGCAGCGCTCTGTGGCCAGCGGGATCAGGAGACAGGAGGGATGACCTGTCTGTACGGGAAATGTTGCCTTTCTCTGAAATCTGAGGTATAAAGAGCCGAATCATGTGACCATGCAGGAAGTACAGTTCCAAAATCTTCACTGTCACACGCTTGATCCGCAGTTTCTTGGGATGGCAAACAATCTATCAGAAAATACACAGACAAATCTTGGATTTCTGTTTTATCCTGCTCATTCCAAGCGGCTGGCTCTCCACGGTGAAAGCTGAAGGCGAGATGCGGCAGAAATAACACTTTGCGATTGTCTCATTTGCTCTGGGAAAATCTCCTCAGAGGTTAATACCGCTCCGCACGCTTCAGAGCACGTGGGTGTCCCATGCTGGGAGCCGGGAAGCTGCTCCAGACCGCTGCCACTGTGGTGTCCAGCCAAGCGGAGAGGGAAGGGACAGCAGGAGGTGCAGACATAACCTTTGGTAAACGGTTGTTGACATCACAGTTTTATCCACAACCGGGAGGAGAATGGAGTAAGAACTAGAAAGGGACAGGGGACCACAGTGCCCTCAAAGCATGCCATGGGAGACTACAGCCACTGTCTTCTTCTGGGCATGCATCAGGTTCCCAGTGCAAGCATCCTGACCAAGGCATTCCGCAGTGAGGAGAAAGGCCAGCCAGGAAGACACTCAACAATGTCACAGACAATCCAGAGATCATATTTCTGCGTGATCTAAGAGTCCTTGAGCTACAAGAAAGGGGGTCCCAAGCCTCACCCAGCTGTGTAAGCAAGAAGCCCAGATGCTGGGGGAGGGTTTTAAGGGTCTTGCAAATGTGGGACTCCTTTTAATGAGAGTGTCCATAGAGAAGGTATGAAGTCACCATCACCCGCAAAGAGACAGAGATGGGTGACTAGCAGGAGGGAAGGGAGCTTTGTGGCCAGCACCCTTTGATGGCGAGCATGGCTATAAAAAAACCAACCGAGGGAGAGACAAAACGAAGGGTTCAGAGGGCAGAGACAAGCGTGATGCCTCCAGCATGCCATCCCTTAGCTACCCCAACCTCACATGATTCTCGTGGGAGGCACAGAGGCTGAAGATGGCTGTGTGCCCGGGTACCCTGTGACTCACCTGCAGAAGGGCCCCAGCACACTCCCATCTGTTGTCCCTGCTCTCCGCCTTCAAAGCGAGCTGGCAGCGGGAGATGGCCCAGCGACCGTCACTCTCTCTCCCTTTGCCATCCCACCTCTCAGAAGTGACTCATCTCCAGCCGCTAACCCCTAGCTCTCCCATGGGACTGCAGCAGCTGTGGCCTGGTGAACACTCTTTGTTAGCCGAGCAGGGCTCCGTGATAAAAGACTCTAGGCTGGTGCTTCCGATTGCAGACATGTGTTCTCTCACTACTTGGGAAGCTGATGACCAAAGGGTGGGCAATCCACTTTCTTCTGAGAACGCTGCTCCTGGTGGGCAGAAATCAACCTTCTCTCAGCTGCTGCCCATGCTCTGCCCGTGTGCCCAGACCCATGGACACCATCGTACTGGATGAGAAACCTCCTCTGTGATCTCATTTAGCCTTAGTGCCTTCTTTCAAGGCCTCCCAGTACTGCCACGTGGGAGTTTAGGGCTTTCCACCTGGATCTGGATTTGATCGTCCACAGTACCCTCAGTAAATGCATCAGCCTGTGAGTTGACATCAGAACAAAGCCTCTTTCACCAGAAGATGAACTAGGGACTCCGGGGCCCTGACCCTACTGGCATAGGAGGTAGTGGGGAAAGAAGTCGGTGTGCTGTTGTGACCTGGCTGGGATAGTCCGGGATGGTCAGTGGAAGGGCTTTCTTGTTCCTTTATCTTCACCCCTGGGGGTGCTCTGGGAGCTAATTTCATGTTGCGCTTCTGTTCCTATTTAGATTCCTCAACACCACAATTTATTTAGGGACTCGTGTTTCCGTGGAGACGCCAGGGCCTTCTGGGCGACTTCTGGCCTGCTCTTATGCTCTCAGGGCGCTCTGGACCGTGAAATCATCCAGGACAGAGAGATGATCTTAGCACGGATTCGTCACCCTCCCACAGCTGCGTCTGCCAGATGCCCCGAACATCTCCCAGATGAAACAAACCTCTCCGTTAGCAACAACATCTACTCAAACTCACAGAACTTGGAGAGGCAAACTGGGCTGACTTCTCTGAACTTGTATTGATTCCTGAGTGTGTGTCTAAGTCACCAATGCCCTGAGGCGTAGAGAGATTTGTAACTACCCTGAGACATCTACCCAGGAGGATCACGTTGGAGCGTGCGTTCTCCCAACTTCCCGTCAGTCACTCTTACCTCTCCACACTGCTGAAAGGAAGGGGAAGAAAGATCTGATTTTAAGAGACTAGCTCTGAAATTTCTCTTGAAGTAATACACTTTAAAGAAAACATGTATCCGACTTGGAAGAACAGTTTTGTCCATTAAATTCCCAGGAGGCTTGGATTCTGCGGAATTAGCTGCTTCTGCATTTTGACAGCAGGGCGTTCACCGGCGGCCGAGCATGCCTTTGACAATTGGTTTCTCTGGTGCTGAACTTTGCAGAATCCTTCTTGGCGATCTTCAGGAGCACAAGGCCAAACGGAAGATCTCAGCAGAAGAAGGCTTTCTAGAGAATTAGAGCCCCCTTCCTTCTCCAGGGATGAAGGAGGCGGGCTAGGAAGCCATTTCATCATGGGTGGATTTTGCTCAGGAAGCAGAGAGCTATTACCATCTTCTATCCTGCAAAGTCCGCTTGGGGAGATCCAGGGCTCTTTTCTAATTGACCTCCCTCAGCTCCCAGGGCTTTAGGAGTGGCAGACGTGGTTGTCTCTCATCTATCACTCCTGGCAGACAAGGCTGAACCAGCCCTCCCTTTCCCTAGGACCTCTGACTTGATTTAGAAGCCTCCTCAGCAGAACAGCTGTCAGGGGAGGGCGTTGGTCTGTGAACAGACCTCAGGAGCAGCTCGGATTTCCTGGCTCCCTGACTCAGAGGGTGCCGGAGGCTTCCCCACCCTACGCTTTAGTTTTCGCTGTATTTTTATCCAAATGTGGTCATGTCACAGACTCACCCTGGGCATGGAAAGATGTGCAGGATAATGGGAAAGGGTCAACCCTAGACTAGAGATTAGCATACCTCAGGGTTTCACTGAGTAGCTTTGGAGCCTGTCCTGGAACTCGCTCTGTAGACCAGGCTGGCTTTGACCTCACAGAGATCCACCTGCCTCTGCCTCCCAAGTGCTGGGATTAAAGGCTGCTCCCCCACCGCTCGACCTTATACTTAATGTGTGTAGGAATCACCTGTCAGTTTGCAAGATGCAAATGTACTGGCCAGCTAGGTATGGAACGGGTCCTGAGAATCTGCTCATGTCTTTGTTTCTTTTTAGTTCAGCATAACTATATTTTTATTGATCCATAATTAAAGTTCATAGTTCTATAATTCAAATTAGCCAGAAGAAAGTGTTGTTGTTGTTGTTTATGTTCTCACTGAAAGTCATTTGGTGTAACTTTTAGACACCACAACAAGCTTGGTCCAGGATCACTGTTTAAACCATTTCTTAAAAAGGTTGTTCTGCCCCAGACATAAAATATCTGGCTGTTGTCAGCGGTCTGGGGCTTGCAATGCCCCCAAAGGCTCCTCAGTTGTTTAGTTGTTCTTTGGCTGATGTCACTATCGGGGAATAGTGGAATTACAGACCTGGGGTGAACCTCGAAACTTACAGCTTGGCCCGGCTTCCCATCTCACCTGTTACCTGGTCAGTGTCAGGTAAGAAACCCTCAGCACAAGCCCCTGTCACCACCTCAGACAGTCACACTTCAGCTATCCCGCCTTCTCCACCAGGGTCACCCAGATCTTCTGAAACTCTGAGTCTAGGTTGAAGCACAAGTAATAAAAACTCAGAGGCAGATATTGGGGTTCAACCTGAAGACCAGAGAAGTGAAGCAGCCAGCCGCCGGCTCTTACCTCGACTTCTGTCCGAAAATGGTGGTCCTGCCTCCAGGAAACCCCAGACTGAGACTGAGAGCGTCTTCTCCTGTTTTATAATCCTTTCCAGTTCTGGGATTGAGGGTGTGCACCGCTACCGCCTGGTTTCTATGGCAAACTGGTGTGGCTACTGGGCTTAAAGGTGTGTGTCATTGCTGCCTGGTCTGTAAGGGTGGCCAGCATGGCTGTTTTACCTTCCCGATCCTCAGGCAAACTTTATTAAAACATAAGTGAAATGCCACTACACAAAGTAAACCATTCCTTCCTGAGTTTCTTCTATCAGTCATTTGGTCACAGTGATGAGAAAAGTCACTGACATAGCTGTTGGGCGACCTGCCCCTGTACCTGCTTCTCTTAGAGATGGTGTCCCAGTATATGAAGAAAGGATGTCCCCTTAGGGGCCTTGTGGCGGAATGGAAAGACAAGGTCTATGAGTTTGCAGGAAATCTTCCGGAACATCCCTAGTCTCTGCTCAGACATGACTGCTCTAGGAAGCACATCAACAGGCGACTCTCCTCTAGGCTTTGTAGTTAATATGGTAAACTGATCCAAAAGAGTGCTAATGGGTGGACAGCATGGACCTCCAGGCCAACACAGAGCATCTAAGCATCCAGATAATTTTAAGCATGCTGGTCCTCTCAGTCCATGCTATAGTACTCAACGTTTGATCTCTTTCTCCCCTGTGTGCACCCAGTAGGACTACTGCCTCACAGACACTGTGCCCAGTGTGCTGCACAGAGCATTTACTTCGGGTTTCATTCAATCCAAGCAAAACTTGAACCCAAAGTAAAAGAGAATGACCAGAAACATCAAATATGCCTCGGGGCAGGGTGGGATCTCTGACCCACAGTCTTGAATATTCTGGTTAAATGTATTACAGAATAAAACTCAAGAAGAACGTTCCTTTCTCTCTTTAACGTTGGCCTCCTGTGTTCATATATCGGGCCACAAGCGCGTGGGGGGCATTGTGAATATGTGGCACGCGGAGCAAAACCCTAGAGGCGGGCCAGCCTTTTGAAGTGAATGAACTTACAAAGTTCGAGACCACAGTTTAAAAACACACATTTCCTGTTTCCTTCATTTTGGAGAGGAATATAGCTTAATTTCTTTCTCACATAACATTCGCTGCTGCAAAAGAGGTCTTGACCGGGGCTCTGCTGAAAGCCTCTTTGGGCAGCAGCAGAAAGAGGCTGGGCCGCGGGCGGCAGAGGGTTCTCAGAGGCTGCTGAGAGCTCCCATTTAGTAGCAAATCCATCCACTATCGAAAGTGAACCAAAGAGAGGGGCCAAAGCCTCCTCAATAGAAAGGGGTCATTATTGTGCAAATAGAACCAAGCGTTCAAATCTCTTTACCGTGTTGATGATTTCTCCCAACCCCCTTCAGTTCGCCTCCCAGTTTGGAAGGAAGCAGCAGGACAGATTGGGTGACTCGCCCAAGGCTACGAAATATGCCACCAGAAGGGTTTGGAATGACATGTTGATTCATTCCTGGCTCACAGGCCTTTCCCTGACAGGCTTACTTTTTTTTTTTTTTTTTTTTTTTGACTTAGCTACAGGGATATCATGGTTGCTGTGAAGGAAAAAAAGGAAAAGGAGGAGCAGGGGAGGAAGAGAGGGAGGAAGAGGAAAAGATGAAGGAAGAAGAGGAAGATAAGAATGGAAAGGAGGAAGAAGAGGAATAGGGAATGGAGGAAGAGGCCGAGGAGGACTTCTCTGCACACAGATACTAAAGCCCCACAGCGCCCAACGTTTGTGTATTTCACATGGATGAACGTTACTGATTTAACCACTAAGAAAGCACATTCAGCATGGACCAGTCCTGGACTTGGTAGAAGAGCTGCTGGCTCCCAGTCTCTGAGAAGACAATGCAGGCTTTGCCTGGAAAATGCCCTCGACTCTAACCAACCATGTCCTGTGTTTAGAGAAGAGCGTTGATTCATACTGTCAATGGTCCCGGTTCTGGAAGGATGGGCTGCTGAGAACACTCAAGGACAACTGATTCTCAGATTCCCGGCCCTCCCCCAATGGTGACCTCATTCAGAAAAGCTGAGATAAGGTTTCTTTTCCAGTCTCCCCTGACTCACCAAGCTCAGGAGACAACCCTAGACCTCAGATCTCTTGACCAGTTCTTGCTAACTCCTAGCCCTGGGGCTCAATGTGCATGAACCCCTGTCCTCCTCTGGACAGCACCTGGGTGGACTTGAGTCTCAAACAGACAAACAGAAATCATGCTGCCCTTCATGTCCCTGCACGCCACTGCTGAGTGGAACGTCCTGTGGGAGTACAGCTTGAGCCATGGCCTGTCCTGGCACCTGTGCAAACCCTCTGTGGTTAAAAGTCCGTGAATAGTCCAGAGCTTCCCATGCCTCTGGCCTGACTGACTTGGCAAAGGAAGGGGGATGGATGGCTCCATCTTTCACAGATTCTCTCTATTTCCTTTTTCCTCCTCCTCCTCCCACAACAAGAGCTGAGATGGACTGAACAAGGGTGCTCATACTTCACATGATGAAAACCTGCTTTTAAACCTTTGCCTTAAACATCGGCCTCCGGCCTCCCCACACCCAACAACTGGATCTCTACTGGCCCAGTGGCTGAAGATAAAGAACCTGAGAACATCCTTATTCCAAGGCCACTTTCTTCCACCAGTCAAACAGATCAACAGCGTTTACACAATTTACCTTAGATATTTGTTTCTCTGCACCCCTTCTCAAGTCCCCACTGCTGAGCTACAATCTGCTTTCCCCGCAGTGACTGGATGGTTGGGCCATGCCTTTTCCCTGTGTGAGAGTGGAGGACCAGCTTCTCACGGCCCATAGGTATGGCCCCTGCCTCCCTCTGCTATCTCATTCCACTGCTGTGAGATAATGCTTTTGTACATGGTAAAGATTTGTCGCTTGTATTGGTTTAATAAAACACTGATTGGCCAGTAGCCAGGCAGGAAGCACAGGTGGGGTGACCAGCCTAGGAGAATTCTGGGAAGAGTAAAGGCTCAGTCTGCAGTTGCCATCCAGACACAGAGGAAAGAAGATGAAGATGCTGTACTGAGAAAAGGTGTCAAGCCACGTGACTAAACATACATAAGAATTATGGGTTAATTTAAGTTGTAAGAGCTAGTTTAATAACAAGCCTGAGCTAATAGGCCAACCAGTTTGTAGTTAATGTAAACCTTTGCGTGTTTCTTTGGGGATGAACAGCTGTGGGACCAGGAAGGACAGAAACTTCCATTTACATCCCACAATACTCTGGAACTACCTCAGCAGGCTCTCCCCCTGCCAAGCTGCCCCCATTCAGGCTGCCCCCTGGCTGCCCTCCTGGTTACACCCTTCAGGCTACCCTCCAGACTGCCCCTGATTGCCCCCAGGCTACACCACCCACCCTACTTCACCTCTACAACCCCCCTAAGTCCCCTGGCTGCCCCCAGGCTATACAGCCTGTCCCACCCCTCCCCCACAGCCCCCCACTGCCACCTTCCCCAGGCTGCCCCACTCAGACTACTCCCCCTTTCCCAAGGGCACCTGAGGCTTCTCCACCAACTGCAAGGCCAGCTAATCTCACCCTGAGGTTTCTGATGGTTGTCAGCAGCCCTGCGGCCTCCTCAGCAATCTGTGCAGCAAAGGTCCTCATTCCCACACTGCATCCGTTCTCCACCCAGATGCTTCTGCAGCCCCACACTGCATCCATTCTCCACCCAGCTGCTTCTGCAGCCCCACACTGCATCCGTTCTCCACCCAGCTGCTTCTGCAGCCCCACACTGCATCCGTTCTCCACCCAGCTGCTTCTGCAGCCCCACATGATGCCTCCTGTGTTTGAAATCATTTCAAATGATACAGCTTGGGAAATGTCTGTCATTCTGAACATAAACTCTTTAAACACAATGGCCGTATTTATCTGGCTCTCCCTTCGCTCCCCCATCCCTAGGACGGTGAAATCCACAGAGCAGGCACAGGGATAAAAATCTGTTGTGTGTATCATAGACACCAGAGAAGAGCTGGTGAACGTGACAGACAGACAACTAAGTGAGAGTGACGTCTCTTGTGTCCCTGGAGGACTCGGGCCCAGTCATGTTTCTATACTCCAAAGAGTCAACCACTGGTGTTTAGCCATGTCTTCTGTCCTGGCCATTTGTGTTGGTGTCCAGAGCTTCTGTGTGCCCTCCGAGGCCCCAGTAATCTAGTTCTATAGAAAGAATGCAAGGCTCTGGCTGAAGATTGAGTGGAGACATTCGACGAAGCCCGGGTTCTGAGAGAAATGGATTCCCACCTGGAGATCAATAGGTTCCAGCTCTGTTCAGAGGGACAGACCCATCCTCAAAGAGTCCTGTGTGCTTACCTGGGTACAGAAATGACAAGTACTCTCTGTTCCTGATGGGGTCTTGTCACTTTGTTCTCTTGTGTGCTCGGTGGCTTGTTCCTAACTTGCAGCCAATCACCACGCTGCCAGATGGTACGAAAGATTTACCGGAATTTCGTTTTCAAATAAACCACAAGCTTGGATGAGCTAATGCTGTTCCACATAAAAAAGCCGCAGAACTGGACAAACTAGTGTTGTTTCAAGAAAAGAAACTTGTCAAAGTCATCAGCTTCGCCTGTCTCAAATGATGGCCCTGAGACCCATGAGTAAAGGGGTCCTTTCTGTGCTAGCCCAGCACACCAAAGAACCAGGGAGCCCCTCTGCCCTTTGTCACTGCCTCTGCAGAATAACCCAAAGATGGTTTCATTCCCTGGCTAGCTAACATTGTCCCCCGTCCGAAGTTCACATCTACACATGAGCACCCACGAGTGTCAACATTCCCTTCCATCCTGTCAGCACCACGTTCGCTCTACAAACGCTGAGAGCCTGTGACTGCTCTCTGAACATAGGTGCTAACCCAGTAGGTCTTCCGCGGCAGTTCAGCAGGCGTGAACAGGGCAGGAAGAGCAGCTAGCCCCCACACTCTGCAGCAGTGATAAGACAGCTAGCACTCCAAGACCAGAGTCCTAGCCTACACCACAGCGTTGGGATCACAAACAGGTTGTAAGCCTGTCAAGAACACGGTTCTCTCAGCCTTCAGCTGGAGACAATGGTAAACCGATGGCATCGTTATAAGATGAAACCTGAGCAGGTGGGAGAGTCCTATAGCACTGTGCCAATGCACAACGAGTCTCCCTAGACGTGGATGTTATGTGGGTTGACAATTATGGTGGCGGCGGCGGTGATAAGATCAGCTGTGCAGCTGTCCCAGCTCTTCCTATAGCTCACTTCACATCCATCTGGTGCTAAAGGGACTGAAGGGCCAGTCTGAGTTGGGTGTCCTCCACTTCTACAGTTGGCTGACAGAGATTAGTCACTACAACGGAAACTGAAAGAGCCACCAGTAAAGAATCCAAGAACAGTTCCGTCATTTCTTTCCGCCATCCAGCACCAGGACAAATGGCTGGAGACATTTGCATCAAACTAGAATCTGCGGGTTTAACTCCTTGCTCCTATTTC
Organism: Myodes glareolus; assembly: GCF_982192425.1. Lineage (NCBI taxonomy): Eukaryota > Metazoa > Chordata > Mammalia > Rodentia > Cricetidae > Myodes > Myodes glareolus. Next base: position 6,466,137 of record NC_142028.1, read on the forward strand.
ACACCATCAGCATTGGTGGATATCTGCTGAGGAACTCCAGGATCAGATGAGGAACTCCAGGATCAGATGAGGAACACCAGGATCCATGTGCGCAGATTCAACACACAGACTTGGTTGGTGTGGTCCAGACACTTGCTACCTGCTAGCTGCTTTCTGAGCTCAGCAGACTTGGTTTCGTTGGATCGTCACTGTATATTAGTTTTATATTGCCTCCCCCTCTGTGAGGAAGAACATTTTTGCTAGTTCTAGAAAACTGTTCCTGATTAGTCATAAATCTGCTTGTGTATTCCAAGGCATTTTTGATAGCTGTCACTAGTGGTGGACATCAAGCTAATATTAAATAATAGTGATGACAGACAGCTGGGCAGTGGTGGTGCACACCTTTAATTCCAGCACTTGGGAGGCACAGGCAGATGGATGTCTGAGTTTGAGGCCAGCCTGTTCTACAGAGTAAATTCCAGGCCAGCATTAATTAATTAATTAATTAACTAACTAATTAATTAATTAATTAATGGTGATGATAGCAAGGTTAAAAAGTACCCCAACTCTAAATATCTTACAAGTTTTACCTCAGTCTTCAAAACTCCCCTTTGAAGGAAGGGCTCTGGGTGTCCCATGTCCCAGATGGGGACCCACACAAACACAAAGGCCATGACTGTATCCCAGAAGGAGAGCTGGGATAAGTAGCCATGCAGGGATCCTACTCAGGCACTTTAACTTTTGACCTCTGCTCATTAGTTTTCTGGTTGCCCAGACCTGACTAATCACATAGAAACGGTATTAATTACAACTCTGACCAATGACTCAGGCATATTCCTAGATAGCTCTTACATCTTAAATTAACCCATTTCTATTAATCTATGTATCACCATGAGGTTGTGGCCTACTGGTAGGAATCTGGCATCATTCTCCTTCAGCAGCTACATGGCGTCTCGTTGACTCCACCTACTCTATCTTTGTTCCTATTTCCTGCCTGGCTTTACTGTGCTAAGTCATTGACTCAAACAACTTTATTCATCAACCAATAAAAGCAACACAGATACAGAAGAACGTCTCATATCATGTCCTCTTTTCTGTCTAATTAAAAAGGAAGCTTTTAACTTTAAAATAGTAAAATTACATATATAAAACAGTTATCAAGCAAGAATTATAGTAACAATATCTATATCTACTTTATCTTTTATCATAACTAAAGAAAACTATAATTATAACTATCTGTCTATTTTTCAACTCCATCAAAGACTCCAGAAGGATATAATATTACCTAAGTAAACAGGAAGTGCATTGTAAGCAACTTCCAAAACTCTAGAATTGACAGAGATATCTCACTGCCTGGACAGTCACCCAAGGTTTTTTTTGTAATGTTGGAGCATCCATCTTCAGCCTACAGGCCCATAGTATCCAGCAGACTTTTCCATGAAGCAGGACATTTGAAAGGCTGCTTTTCCTGCATTGGCAGTTTGTCAGTCCCTTTCTTCTGTGTCCTGCAGAATGTCTGACAGACTCTTTCATGAAGCAGGAACCTGGAAGGACCATCTCACCTGACATCAGACCTCTGGCTATGCTGCTTCTGGGAGGAAGGGCTCAGCTCTCAGAGGTCTGCACACTGGATGAACCCTTTCCCACTACTTAGTAACTTCTCGTTGGTTGCCAGGACAAAATGTTTGATGAAGGTGGCTTCAAGAAGGAAGGGTTCTTTGTGGCTCACAGTCAGAGGATAGAGTCCATACCGTAAGAGCATGAGGGAACTGGTAACCTCACATCTGCATCAGGACGCAGAGAGGGATGAACACGGATGGTGCTTAGCTCCTGCTTTCTCCTTTTCATTCAGTTTGGGATGGGGCTGCCCAGTCACGATGGGTCTTCCCTCCTCCATTATCACAGTCTGGAGACTCCCTCAGGGACACGCCCAGCACTGCGTCTCCCAGGTGACTCCACAGCTTGTCTCCCTAATAACATGAAGTACCACACTGTTCATCAGGCCAGCTACCATGATCACACTGCGCCTGCCACAACATAAAACATATCTGACCAGCCTCGTAAGCGGCGCTGCGCACCGTTACAGATTCACGGGGGTTCAGCTGGGGCTTAATGTGGGGAGACAGGATGATGGCGTGGGGAGCGGGCAGTCACAAGAAATTAGTGGCTGACATAAACTCATACTTTTTTAGAGTTATATTTATTTTCCTGTGTGTGCTGTGGGTGTGCGTACCTCTCCATGTACCTCTGGAGGGCAGGGCTTACTCTTTTCTTCTACCGTGATAGTTAATACCATCAGCCGGACAGACTATGGAATCACCTAAGAGACAGACCTCTGGGACTGAATACAGGCAAGTGCTTTCACCTGGAACCATCTTGCTGGCCCAGAAACTGTATATATTTTGACTGGATTTCTCAGAGACACAAAAGGAGGCAAATCACTGTGTTACTTTTTTGTTGTGGTTATTTTTACCTCACAGTATGGACATAAGATATCTTATCTCCCCAACCCTTGACAAACCAAACTTTTTAATTAATATTAGTGTGTCCCTTCCTCCACCCTCAGACACCTTTGAGGGTTAGTTCTATTCATTTTGAAGGCTGTCTTTTTACCCCAACACTCTTGGACCCTGGCTGGGCCTCGCAAAGTCGGGAAGTTCTGAGGACACAGAGCCCTTGGCAGGTCAGACACAGTTCAAAACAAACCTGAGTCTCCTCATCAGTTCCCAGCTGGGCTTCTCACCCCAAAGCCTCCTTCAGCTGTCCTGGGGGATCCCTGAGGGAACCTGCACTTCAGACCCATACCCTGGTGGGGCTCCCCTGTCCCGGGCAAGCCCTGCCAGCTCTGACTCACTTACCATTCTTTACTCGAGGTTCGGATGAAGCAATACAAGGAAGAAATCGCTCTCTCTATTCCCTCACTCTGACCATGACTCATTATTTAGCTCACACCAAATGGTTCCCCACCTCCCAAGCAGGAGGCACAGAGCCCGTTACATAAGTGGCCTCCACAGCTGCTGCCGGTAATTGAAAGTGAAGCTCTTCTGACTAGAAGCCTGCTGGGAGCCCGGTGACTCTTTCCTCACCCCGTGATACCATCTTTATGGGAGAGGTCCCCAGAGCCAGGGCGTGGTGTGGTGTGTGTGTGTGTGTGTGTGTCTGTGTGTGTGTGTGTGTGTCTGTGTGTGTGTGTGTGTCTGTCTGTGTGTGTGTGTTGGAGGGGGGCGGCTGTTGAGCACAGTAGGCCTGACTTCTGAATAGTTTGTGCGTTCTGCCTTTCCAAAGCGGCTCTGATCTTAATCTCCCAAAGGAGCTGGAGCTGAGCTGCAGGAGGCAGGATCTGCCTGGCTCTACAGAGCCCAGGAGGAAATGCATGCGGTGTGGGGTTTCTCTGCCCAGAGACCCACCCAAGAAGGACCACCCAGGAACCCTGTCTCTGGGCAAGGAGCTGCTAGAGCTGGGCTTATGTAATTGTCCCAGAAGAGGGATGGATCCTGGACATGCCGCTGACTTGCAAGGTTCGGGCAAAGGAGACCATGCTGATCTCGTTCAGGAGGGACCTGACTAAATGGCTCTTGAAACAACAAACTTAGGGGATCCTGTCTAGACCCCACAATCCTGTCTTCTCCACTGGTGTCACTAGGGAGTTGCTCTTAAGGAGTTCTGGGAAGCCAAGCCAACTGTGACGTCTGCTCATTTCCAGTACCTATTTAGTGCAGAGATGCTGGCTGCAGGACCCTTGGAGACACATCCCACAGGGGGCATCTGCCTGCTGGGACAGCCAGACTAAAGGGTTAGGTCACTAGGTCAGGTGACATTTCTGGTTCTCTGGGCCTCAGTGTCTGCTTCAGCTGGACTGGGAAAGATAGCCAGGGGGGACAATTTCAGGCAAGAAGCACGTTGGACACCAGCTTGTCAGTCCCCAAGGAGCATGTTCCAGTAAACATCCAAGACCCAGGAACTGAGGTCCTAGAGATGACTAGTCTGTGGCTCTCAGGAAGGCCAGTGAAATGGGTATTTTTGTAGGAAAAGGGAGTGGAGTGATACAACTGAATTATTTAGATGCTGCACGGGGCTGAGAGTACGGGGAGAATCCAGATTCCCTTCTTGAGTCCTATGTTGAAATCTGACCCTGCAACACCACAGGCACAGGCTCCTGCGATATGACTGGAGTCCTTACAAGAGAAGACAAATAACAAAATAAAAAAAAACACAAAAAAAAAACAAAGGAAGACCATGCAGAGGTACAGGGTGTAGAAGCAAATCAGGCAGAGGATTTGCTGAAGGAACCAGCTTGCTGGCTGCTGGTTCTCCGACTTGCAGCCTTTGGAACCCTGAGGAATCAGGTCTAACTTCCGGTGTGGACCACTGGAGTACGGTGCTTCATTTGGGCAACCAGAGAGGACAGTGACGTTTGGAGGTGCTGCAGCCACCCTAAAGTTGGGGGGAGGGTCACTGGCTGTTCTGGACATGAAGCCTAGGCCCATCATCATCATCATTAGGAGATGTACCAGGGTCTGCAGACAGAGGTGTCTTCCTGGCTATGGTCCCTGAGGAAGAAACTGGATAGGGAAAGAGACAGGGCAGCAAGACCTGGGGAAGTGTGGGTCACAGGAGCCTTCAGGGTTCTTTGGTTCCCCACCTTCACCAGGGACGAGACTCGGGGTTGGTTCCAGCTGCCTTCCAGATACAATAAAGTGCCGCAGGCCAACCTCTCAAGACACTCATCACATCACCCTGACCGAAGCCCTGTCTCATGTAGTCCAAGAGAAGCTTCTAGTGTCAGCATTGCATCAGAGACAAAAATGTCAAACAGAAAAAACAAAAACAAACAAACAAAACATTAAGAAAACAGACCGTCACCAGGGCTTAGCAGTGCACCAATATCAAGGTAAAGTGTGCTGTAAAAGTCACAGATTGGGGTGGCACTGCGCCATTAGTCCCAGGACTCAGGAGGCAGAGGCAGATGGATCTCTGTGAGTTTAAGGCCAGACTGGTCTATAGAGCGAGCGCCAGAACTACACAGAGAAACCCTGTCTCGAAAACTAAAAAAAGAAAGAAAGGAAGAATTAGATCCTAAACCCTTAGGTACCAGCTAAATCCAGCTGTAACTGCCTCATAAACTCCGAACTTCCGACACAGCCCCCAGAACCTTCTCGCTTCCACGCACTGACGGTGTGCCTGGCCTTCTGCCAGGGAACTCAGTTATGAAGTCTGGTAACTCCCTGACTTAAAACAATGTCTGGGTGTTTCTGCTTCCTGTGACCTGGGAATGAGGGTAGAAAGTTTAGTCAATGTTTGCTTCTGTCAGTCTGGGTACCTCTATCAGCACCTGTGATCAAAAGCAGGGACGGTAAACAAACTCAGCCTATCAGCGTGTGGCTGCTGATTTCTCTGCCACTGGGTAGGTAGCGAGCTTCGGTCTTGCTTGTGATGGGCCTTCCCCATCTCTCCAGGACAGGCCTGGTCCCGCTTTCTAGGAGCTTACAGTTCAGTTAGGACACTAAGCATTCCTTCAAGAACGAGTTTCTAAGTCTCATTCTGTTCCCCCAGTTGCTACCTTACTCCTCCCCATCCTAGCTGTCCCTTTGCTCCTCCCCCTCCTCCTGTCCACCTGGGCTGGGTTACAGACAAGAGCTAGTCTTTCTTGACCTCTGGGAAGTAAGAGGATAGGAAAGCCATTCTGCCTCGTCCAGGAAGGCCTCTTGTCTTCCCAGAAGGACTTTGGTTTGCTGAAGCTGAAATGGAGGAGGAGGCGACTTGGAGGAAGGGAACCATAGTAGATGTGAGAACATCACAAAGGAATTAGGAGGGTGACTGTTGCTCGCCCCGGGAAACCTACTCCGGAGGAAGCAGCAGAATGGGGAGGTCAACGCTAGCCTGAACTAAACAGCACCATGGTCTCATAACACAAGTAAACAGTGGGTACAAGCCGAGCAGAGCATGGGCGGCTGTGGGAAGTGCGGCATCTCTGCCGGTGGCTGACTTGCACCAGGAGACGGAAATCGAGTAAGGGTATAGATGCGTCCTTTCTGTCTCCATGGCATTGCCTCTGATACACCAAAGGAATCCTAACTCACCTATCCCATGCTCTCCAGAGACACTGTCCCAGGACATTACTGTGAGCAGTGGTTCATGTATTCCAGTAATAAGAGAATGGAGGGGCGAAGGATGGAGTTAGAAGCCATGAGTCCTGACCCCGCCCCCCCAACCCAGGAATTACGGAGATGGCGTTTAGAACAAGGCAATGGGAATGAGAGCCACGCAAGTCATTTTGAATTTTCTGGTGATCCTATTAAGAAAGCAAGAGAGATTTATTTTAAGTACATTTGGTTTTTTAAAAATAAGTATTTAATTCATATGAGGGTTTAGTTTGCATATAATTACATGCACCCTGTTTGTGCCTGATACTCACAGAAGAAGCCATCAGAGCCCTTGGAGATAAAGTGACTGACGGATGTTGGTGCTGGGAATCAAACCCAGGTCCTCTGGAAGAGCAGCCAGTGTTCTTTACTGTTGAGCCATCTCTCCAGCCCCACATTCCTGAGTAAACCTAGTCTAGGGCCAGTGAGATAGCCGAGCAGTAAAAGTTCTTGCTGTCAAACCTGATGGCCTGAGTTTGGTCCCTAGAACACACATGGTAGAAGCTGGGAAACCACTTGCACAACTTGCCCTCTGCCCTTCACTCCACATGCATGCTCTTACACACATGACTCACACGTCTGCACAAATAATGACATGTGGAGTCTTAAGTATAAAAAGTGTATCAACGACAGTCTAGATCCTTGCTTATTTTGTAACTCACCTTTAAAATCCTTTATATCTTTCAAACTTAGAGCCGGGACCTGCTCAAGCCAGCCTCTGTCCAGGCCATTTCAGCTATTTGGGGCCACCCGTGTCTACCTGTGACAAGAGGACAGGAAAGCCCTGGGACCGTTTCCTTGTCTGTAAAGTCAATGATAAGACTATCAGTAGTTCTCCAATTGTCCTGGATTAGAGAGCTGTGGCCTCTTCAAAGTTCCCTAGTTCAGGGTGTGTGTATATGTGTGGTGTGTGTGTGTGCACGTTCACGCACTTGTTTGTGCACGCGTGCCTCAGTGATGTGTGTATGAAAGAGTATATGTATGTGTGTATGTGTGAGTTCGTGAGTATGTATGTATGTATGAGTGTATGTGTGAGTGTGTATTGTGTGTATGTGTGTGTGGTGTGTGTGTGTATATGCGTGCATGTGCACGCACTTGTTTGTGCATGCGTGACTCAGTGATGTGCGTACGGAAGAGTATATGTATGTGTGTGTGTTCGTGGGTGTGTATGTGTGAGTGTGTATATGTGTGTATGTGTGAGTGTCTGTGTGAAGAGAGGCTTTGGTTTCAGTGGGATGGAAGATGACCAGCCGAGTGATCAAACATTTGCTTCTGCGTCTTGCCAAGTAATTCTAGACTCACTTGCTTTAAATATCTATTGGACTTCAGCGCCTGATCTTGGCTGGTTCACGGCTAAACAAAGACGCTGACAACCCTTGTACAGCATAACCTGCAGGTTGCACTGCTAACCCCAGTGCAGATTCTGGCATGTCCCAACAAAGAGAAGTCACCTGCCAGGGATCAAGAGCCAGGTGACAAGCATGAGCATGGCCCCACACTCTGGGTGGCTACAAAGGACATATGGCTCCACGGCTGCACCCTGTAAATCAGTATATGGGCCACAAAAGGATCCCCAACTATCTGCTCAGGTGACTGGTTAATGGTGGGGGGTGGGGTGGGATCTGAGCTTGACCTAGTCTTTAAACCTTCCCCATAGGTTAACACGTGTGGAATGTGGGTTGAATGACACACAAAGGTCAGGTCTGTGTGCAGCCGTCTTGGCTCTCTCGCTGAGTGTTCTGACAAGAGGACACACTGTCCGATAGGCTTCTCTATGTGGTTCTGTGCACTTTTTCATGCGCTCTTAGTTAGAAACACAGAAGACACACACACAAGCAGTTCAATAGCTGCGAGACCCAAATGGCGGCATCGGCAGACGGTGAAGCTGTCGAAGGGTGTCATTAAATCCAGGTTCAAGTGCAGCTGCAGTACACCCACTCACTTCCCAGGGCCAAGCCAGTAGGAGACAGACCTTGTGGCTGCAGGCTTTTGAAACCCAACCACTGGGCAAAGGCACACATTTTGGTTCAATTATTTTTCTTCATTTAATGAGTTTTGAAGCGGTCCTACTGTATTTGGTTAGATGGGTGGTCCTCACTCCTCTGGTACTTGAAAAATATTTTTGGTGAAATGAAGATGTCTTCCTCATTAGTTGGGCAAGGGTTCCAAATGTTAGGCAAACTAGAGACAACTGAATTATATATCAAATTATATAGTTTCTTAACATGTTGATATTGCCAAGGGGACAAATCCACAGCTGTGTGCCCTGCCCTATACAACGCTCTTCTCTCTCCTTGGATGGTGTTTGATTCTTTGGGCTGTGTGTTGGGCGTCATGATATAATCAGAAATATATATGTTAGTCTCCATTCTCGGTTTCTGGCCAGAGCGTCTGAAATACTGAACAGTTCCTAAATGAGAAAAATTTAAAGGTCTTTGGTTATTCATAATACTCCTTTATGAATTTATGTAAATGAGAAGACTTTTGGGAAGTCCCTAAGAGGGGCAGTGTGGTTGCCATGGGAATCATGTATGTGACTGGGGAGTTGGTACTCCTAGGAAGAGGAAGGGGCTGGGGCAGGAGATTGAGCTAATCACCCACAATCAATGATTGAATGGTTCATGCCTACAGCAGGAGACAAGCAATGACGACTGAATTTCTCATGCCTACAGCAGGAGACCTCCACAAATACCCGAAGGGATCGGGTGCCGAGCTTCTGCCTTCCACACACAGGGTATTTAAGGGGCGGAATTTCCAGAGAGTTCAGGCAGTCCTGCCACTTCTCCCACAGTTTTTCCCACGAGCTCATCATCGGGCCATTCGGCTTTTCCTCGAATACAGTTTGCACAGCTTGCAGTAACTCAGTAATCTAGTAAATCATCTCGGGTTCTGCTAGCTCTCACAAGGGTTCAGCCCAAGAAGGGGGTGGTAAGACCTCTGACCATTGTCAAGAAAACCAGCAGCTGGAGTAACCTCAGCACCTAAAGCTGTGCACGGCAACCCAAGTGGAAGGAGGTCTTAGAGGATGGCCTTCATCTGAAAGGTGTGAACCAGTTCTGATTGGAGTCAGAATGCGATGATATGGCTAGTCAGTAATCTCTCTCTCTCTCTCTCTCTCTCTCTCTCTCTCTCCCACACACACACAAATATACACACACACATGCACACACAGACACACACAAACACATATATACACAAACACACATACACATGCATACATACACACATATATACACAAATACACATATACATGCATACACACACAAATACACACACATATATATACAAGCGCACATACACACACATATACACAAACACACACACACATATACACAAATACACATGCATACACATACGCACACACACATATATACAAACACACATACACATGCTTACACACACACACACACCCTCACTTTGATGGCCAGAAATGCAGCATTTGGTGGGATGAGTCAGAGCAATGGTGGGACAGTTTGTTTCCCAGAGCGGACGACAAGCAGAAACAAGCCCTCAGCCGCAGCGCGCGTTCCTTCCCCGGGTCTGAGTGACAGCACACGGTTGAGAACGGTAGCCTCCGCAATGTGCTCTCTGCAGACCTGTGCCCCTCCTGTGACTCGTTGCTTCACCTAATTTCACAACCTTCGTGAGAAGCACCAGACTTACAGAGCAGGGAAGTCTCTGGAGAAAGGCCATTTCCCCACCGCATGGTTAGGGGGAGAGATATTGGCTTCTCTCCTGTTGCCTGGGATCTTAAATTCTAAACTAAAGCTGCACCCAAACAATTAAGGTATTAAAAGACAATCATCCTGAGATCCACCTAGCCTGGAGCGCCTGCCGCCCCTCCAGTGACATCGGAATGTGTGATCCCCTCCTTTTCCTTAATGCCCTGTATCACCTAACACAGAGTCAGTGCATTTCTGAGATGTTCAGCTTACTGAACATGCTTGTTGGTAACTGGCCCCAGGAGATCAGGTTCAATTCTTATCTTCCCACTGCAGAGGACCTAAAGGAGACAAGCCGTGGACCTTGCAGAACCTGCTGACTATGCAACCCTCCCACCACGATCACTGTGTCTCCCATCCAGCCCTACTGAAGCTCCTTCACATACTTTCAGGATTGAATAGAGGGTGCTGTACCCTCTGTCACCATGGCAAGCCCTTGAAGGAGTCCAGTCCTACCAACTCTTATCCTCAGGGTGTTGTCTCTAAGTGGTGAACAGACACCGTGGGGTAGGAGCACTAACTCATGCTTAAGGGATTCACCATAACCTTGGGAATCTTATTCTCCTAGTCTGCTGAAGGTTATCAGAGCCCTGTATTTTCAAAAAGAAAGTTCTATGGAATTTTTTTTGTCATAATGGTTGAAGACATGGTAAGTGACTATGTTCTTGCTCAATAATCATTACAGAAGAGATACTGATTAGGTTATATAGGCCTAAGATTGACAGAAACAGAAAAACACGTGTATTTACAACTACCAGTCTAGGCCAATCACTGCTTTCCTAAGAATGCTTGTCTCGCACGGTCCAAACACCTCGGTTCTCACAAGGGGCCTCATTTATGTCTCATTTCCGAAAGAACAAAAAGCCCAGAGGTTTGACGGATGGTTTTTCTGATACTTGGATTTAATCATCCAGAGCCTTTGCAAAGCATTTCAGATTCACTGTTCAGGTCTGCATTTAATGATGGGCTTTCCTTGTTTAAGACAGAAGAAAGCAAAACTTCCCAAGAAAAACAGCATCTTGACGCAAGACAGTTACTTCCAGTGAGCTCACCTCCTGCTTAACCTGGTCCAGGTTGGTCGCACAAACCAATGAGGAAGCACATGGACACCTCAGTATCCACATCCACATTGGCTCCTGAAAAACTAACGGCCTTTCTCTAGGCCCAGGAAAGAGGCTGGAACGGCGGACTGGCTTGTGCTTTGGGTGGTTCCCATTTTCTCAAAAGTTCATTTTATAACTTTTGTCTCCTCAAAACTTCAGTACTCCTTTCCTGAACTTAGGCCCTTTGTCGTTATTTACATAGAAGCAGCAAGAAGAGACCTCCTACAAATGACCTCTCTCTCTCTCTCTCTCTCTCTCTCTCTCTCTCGTGAATGAACTTGCCCACAGACAGCCCACCTCCTTCCCTTCATGGATGGATGTCCCCTGCTATGTAAAACACGGTAAATACACACGTATTTAAGACCTCGTGTCTTAAGACCCTGCTTTAAGACCCTGTGCCTCTGCTTTAAGACGCCTTGACTCTACTTCATCTCCACTCCCATTTCAATAGACACTTTTGTCTTTTCTACTTGACCAATTTTATCTGCAAGGGAATATGCTTTGATATCACTAATCTACAAAACAAACTTTCTCAACCCTACATTTTCTTCTGGATTCTGTCATATTTCTTTATACAGAAAATGCCTTGAGGCAGGTATTATGACTTCCATCTATAATCCTAGTATTCAAAAGTAATTCAAAATTAGTGAGTTCTAAGCTGCAGCATGAGACAGTGTCTAAGAACAAAAAGTAGAGGGGGAGGGGAGGGAAATAGGAAAGAAGGAAGAGAAGAAAAAGAAGGACCCCAAGAGAATTTTATTTATTTACTGTTTTTATTGTCTCCTGATCTCTTTCTCCTGGTCTCCACTACACTCAAACCTGCACTTCTCTCTCTGAATGAAAGGATTTTTTCAAAGCAGCCAGTAAGCCTTCTGGTCACTCTTACTTGACCCATCCGCAACATTCCATGCCAGCATGTCCTTCCTCCTCCAAACCCCTTCTCAGCTCTACTTCCAAGACTCCAAACCCTTGTGCATTCCTTTGCCCCCTCCGAGAGTTCACCCTTGTTTCTTTGTATTCAAATATTGCAAAGTTGGTTCTGACTGTTTTCTTTTTTGTAGCTATACTTCCTTAAAGTCCTTGTCCATTTCATGGCTTTTGATTCTGCCCCAGTATTGGAAAACTCCTGAGAACACATGTCCAGTGTAGACCACATTCAACTCCAGACTCTGTCACCTGATGCCTACCCAATACCTTCTGGGAGCTGTAACAGTCATCTCAACCCTATCAACAACCTTCATGTACCACCCTGGACCTCCTCTTCCTCCAACATCCTCCCTCTCTAGGTAAGTACCAACTACTCCAGCCTTCTCGCTTTCCAGAAGGAGGAAAATGAGGACAAAAATAGAGCCTATCTCCCAGGGTTACTGCTAAGACGAGACGATCAGTGCTTGCCCTGAACTGGGAATAGCGCCCAGCAGAGAATTACTACATTAACTCTTGCTAAATCATTAAAGTAATCATCTTTGGCTCTTCTCTGTCTCTCAATTCCCTGTATCTAGTCATCAGCTAATCCTGTCGGCGCTCCCTTGGAAACACATGCAGAGCGCAGCCGTGTCTCATCTGTATCGGCAACACCTTGAGTCAAGTCGCCGTCACCTCTTGCCTGGATTTAGTGTCTTCACTGGTCTCCTCCCTTCCGCAGCCTCTGCCCTACTATCGCCACTCCCAAGCCGGCAGCCTGAGTGGTCCCTTCTAAAGAGAAGTCAGACCATGGCACATCTTACTTGGAAAGCTTTAACAGCTCCCTTCCCACTCTCGGGGTGGTGCTGTCTTCCCTGTGACCCCCCAGCTAGCTGAGGGGCATCTCTGTCACCGACTGCTCACACCCTCGGCCACAGCTATGCTCTGCCTTCCTTTTCTTGCTTTAGTACTAGCATGCTCCTGCCTCCAGTCTCTTGTGTTTCCTGTTCTTTCTGCCTGGGTCGCCTTCTCTTGTCTGCCATTTCCTTCAGGAACAATCTAAGGCTGTCTTGTTAGAGAAGCCATGGCTACTGGTCTCCCATACTGTAACTACCACCTCCATACTCTCCTTTTCGGGGAATGCCACACCTGTGTGGCCAGGTATCAGTACTTGTCTGTGACTTATCCCTACACCGTGAAGTATCGAGCTTGCTGTGTGTGCCACGGTACCTCCAGAGCCTCGAACAGACAACGTGCCGAATAAATACTAACAGAGTCATGAGCAAAGCCCCATTCCTTGTGCAGGCCCCTTTCCTGAATAAGGTTGGCTTTTGAGAGTACACCCAAGGAACTCCTACTGGGGAAAAGTCCTGAACCACAACATCTTTCACAGCAGCTTTCTAGGAAGAAGGCCGAGAAGAAGACGGAGCCTATGGATATAAACTAAAGCTGCCTATAGCTGACAGAAGCCCATCAGCTTCTCACGCCCATGTTGCCAAGCAGCCTGCTTATACCACACATCTGTTGCGTGCCGAAAGCTCCACCTAGGACTGGAGGGTTCCATGTGTGCAAAAGTGTATAGGTGAGGCAGTGGGGACAGGAACCTGCTTTGGGGGAAGTAGGAAACAAAGAGAATTAGTCACGATGCATATAACAGGTTAGCGCCAGGCTGTAGGAGGTACCATCCATGGAGCAGTTGTTTGGTTTTTAAATCAATGGTGTAGTTCATCAAAAACAATTGAAAGAACCTAACGAGCAACAATCCAAAGAACATAACAGACCACTGTCATCCTCCCCTGGCAAGACTTCAGCATCTTAGCCTCTCTTTATTTTGTGAAAAACCACACTGAGGTGAGCTTTACACCTACAAGAGCAATAATATTAAATTAAATCATTGTAGTAAATTTAGAGAGTTTATTATTGGCACAAATGGACAGAAAGTTCTCCTCTGTTCACCTGGAGTGCATGCGTATGTCTGTGCAGAAGAGTATATGTTTGTGTGTATTTGATTAAAGGTGTGTACGCACATGATTGTGTCAATCAGAGGCCAATCCTAGGGACTTCCTTCAGTCCCCTAAACCTAGTGTGTTTGGTTGGTTTTCTTGTTTAAAAACAAACAAATAAACAAAAAAAACCACACAGGTTTGACTATGTAGCCCTGAGTGTCTTGGAACTCACTATGTAGACCAGGCTGGTCTCAAACTCAGGGAGATGCACCACCAAGTCTAACCCCTTGTTTTTGAAACAAAAGTGATGTGGAACAGAATATTTATTTCACTATGTAAAGATGTGTTGCTGTTTCACCTTGCCTGCCTAAGGCACCTGATTGGTTTAATAATGAACGGCCAATACCTAGGCAGAGGAGGGATAGGCAGGGCTGGCAGGCAGAGAGAAAATGGGAACCATCCAGCCACCTGGGGTCCAGACAGTCAGGGCCCAGACAGACAGACACAGAGGAAGCAGGAAAGCAGGATGGACAGTAGGTAGATGAAGTAACACACAGATTAATAAAAAGGGAACACTCCTGCATTGCTGCTGGTGGGAGTGCAAGCTGGTACTGCCCCTTTGGATGTCAGTGTGGCGATTTCTCAGAAAATTAGAAAACAACCTTCCTCAAAACCAAGTAACACTACTTTTGGGTATATATCCAAAGGATGTTCAACCATGCTACAAAGACATGTGTTCAACTATGTTCATAGCAACATTGTTTGTCAAAGCCAGAACCTGGAAACAGCCTAAATGCCCCTCAGCAGAAGAATGGGTAAGGAAAATGTGGTACATTTACACAATAGAGTACTACACAGCAGTAAAAAAATAACAACATCTTAAATTTTGCAGGAAAATGGATAGAGCTAGAAAACATTATTTTGAGTGAGGTAACCCAGACCCAGAAAGACAATTATCACAATTGTCACTCATAGGTGGTTTTAAAACATAAGGCAAGGAAAGCCAGCCTACAAACCACAAACCCAGAGAACCTAGACAACAATATGGACCCTAAGAGAGACTTACATAGATCTAATCTACATGGAAAGTAGAAAAAGATAAGATCTCCTGTGTAAATTGGGAGCATGGGGACCATGGGAGAGGACTGAAGAAGAGGGGAGAGGCAGGGAGGGGAGCAGAGAAAAATGTAGAGCTCAATACAAATCAATAAAAAATGGATTAATTTAAGTTTAAAAATATAGTTAGAAACAAGCCTAAAGCTAAGGCCAAGCATTCATAATTAATAATGAGTCTGCGTCATGATTTGGGGTTAGGCAGTTGAGAAAACCTGCTACACAGAAGTCACTGTACCCTGGGACTTCCTGATTTCTCCAGCTCTTGTGCAGAGTTTAAAATCATCAACGGAACTTAGAGTTTGTCGAGTGCTTTCCCTTTATCTACAGAGATGATCCTGTCATTTGCCCTCATAGTACCTTCATGTGTGTGGTTTCATCTCCCCCGCCACCTGCATGTTCTGGAGTCCATCACACTTTGTCTGAGAGCACAGCCCATCTTACACGTTCCTAAGTTTAATTCACCAGTGCTGTGGTTATCGGGCCTGTGTTCACAAGGGTTATTAATCAGTAACTTTCTTTTCTTGTGATGTTTTTATTCAGTTTTAATATCAGGATAATATTGACGTCAGAACATTAAAGCTTTTAGCCCTATACTTTCTGAGGAAAAAAAAAAAGATTTAGTGCCCACTTCTTTAAATATAGAGAGAATTTTGTATCTAGGTCTGGCTTCTGTCAAAGAGAAATATTTTAACTTAAAAAATTTAATTTACTTGTCTATTCAGATATTTTATTTCTTTCTACCTCAAACTAGTGATGTTTTAAGTTGTTGGCATGAAATTACTCGTGACCTTTCCTCGGAGTGCTCTTGTTTCTGTAGGATTGGTAGTGATGCCCCCTTTCACCCAGGATTTGTGAACTTTTGCCTTTTTTTCTGTCTTGAGTTCCTGTCCTGACTTACCCTCAGGGTGGACTCAAAGCTGTAAGGTGACATAAACCCTTTCCTCCTCAAGTCGATTTTGGTCACGGTGTTTATCACAGCATAGAAAACCGAGTAGAATAGTCAATATAATTACAAGTTTATTAATTTGCTTGATCATTAAAGGTTGTTTTTCATAATTTCTTTAAATTAAAGCTAATACCACTGATTTGAATCTTTTTTCTTTTTCATATAGGCACTTAAAATCTTGACTCTTCAGACTGGAGTACTGCTCATGTATAGAATGTTGGTAAAACTATGAGACCCTGTGTTTGCTCCCCAGGCCTGGAAGACCACACCTGTTATGACAGTAACAAAATATACACGTTTCCCTGTGAGTATGACTTTGCCTCAGCCATTAAAGATTGTTACATTATGTTGTGACTTCCTTTTGTTAATAACATTTTCTAGTTTTTCTTGTGATTTGTTAAGAGTATTTTAAATTTCTCAATATTTGGGAATTTCCCTGATTTCTGTTGATTAGAAGGTGGTTTTCGCCTTAATCTTGATCTTAATCTTCTAAACCTACTGAGACGTATCAAGGGTCCCACCTACCATGGCCTATTAAGTGCCCGGAAAGAATATATGTTTTGCAGTTATTAGGGACCCTCCTTTACACCAAGGTGGTTTTACAGGGCAGTCAAGTTCTCCATATTCTCAATGCTTTTGTGTAGTGTTTTTTCTGTTCGTTGTTTAGAGTGGTACTGGACTCTCTGGCTCTAATTCTTCAGGTGGAAGATTCTCTCCAGTTCTCGTCTATTTTGTTGCACAAACTCTGGGCTCCTGCTGTTGGGTTTTCTTATAATGACTATACCTGGTGTCATGAAAGGGAAGGACAATCATTTCCTGTTTTTAAGGTCATCTTTTGTCCCCTTCCTTGTTATTTCCCTCAGTTTCCTCACAAGTCAAATAAAGTTAATGATATGATTGAGCTCAGGACACATGAGACCAAAGTATGAGCATAGAAGACCTGAATACATGACCTGTAAACACACTCTACAGACTCCTCCCTCCCCCTTTAGAAGACCTGAATACATGACCTGTAAACACACTCTACAGACTCCTCCTCCTTTCCCCTCCCTCCCTTCTGAAAGGGTATTTAAGAATTTTAAGCTTTTCTTTGGAATCTCCTCTAGATTTTCCTATTTCTCTGGGTCTCTTCCAAGTAGGCATGAAGCACGCACAGTATCAGCTTCTTTTTGTTTTTCTCTTGTTGACCTGTATTATGGAGAGACATAGTTAAGAACTCTTCAGAGTAGGAGGAAATCACTAGGTGGTTGTTAACAATTAATAATTAAAATGGAAAAGCCTCTGCACAGTGCCAAGCATTAGCAGGGAGGTCTAATTAGCATGGAGGTGTAAGCATTTCCCTTCTTCCTGTCATTTTACATCTCTGGAAGAGAGCACAGGTGGTTCTGAAAGCAATTCTAAAAAGAGAAGATTCTTTTATTATTTTTTGGGAGGTCCTTCTGTCTATGTATTACTTTTATTAGTTAATGAATAAAAACACTGGTTTGGCCTATAGCAAGGCAGAACTTAGTTAGGCGGGGAAAGCTAGGCTGAATGCTGGGAGAAAGAGAGCAGAGTCAGAGAGAAGCCATGGAGCTGCCCACAGAGACAGACGTGCTGAAACTTTGCTGGTAGGCCACGACCTCGTGGTGATGCACAGATTAATGGAGATGGGTTAAATTAAGATGTAAGAGTTAGCCAATAAGAAGCTAGAGCTGATGGGCTAAGCAGTGACTTAAATAATATGGTTTTTGTGTGATTATTTCGGGAGTCTGAGTGGCCAGGAAACAAACAAGTGGCCTCCTCACAACAAAAAGGCATATGAGGCGGACAGCAGGGCTGAGTGAGCTCAGTTCTCCATCAGTGCAAGCCACTTTGGAACAAGCAGCTGCTACCTCACTAGTCCCTGCGCATTGTTTTTCTGAGCAAATAAGAACTCAACCCCTCACATTTCTTGGTGACTATAATCTCCCAAGAACCATTTTTCTCTGTTGACAGAATTCGAATTAAAGCAAGAAAGTAAATGCCATATAAGTTAAGAGAATTAAAAATTAAATAGCAATTATTCTCAATATGCAAAGAAATATTTCTGATGGAGAGAAAAAGGTTTGCTAGAGTGGGGCAGCAAGGGCGTCTGGATGTTAGCAACCTGATTTAAAATCTAGGTTGTCAATCTGCATTCTGCAATCAATTAGGCTTTCATATTTAAAGTCTTTTCCCTATGAGTTTCATACTCCGGGAAATAATAGTCAGTTCAATTCTAACAGGGTAGGGTTAGAGAGATGGCTCAGCAGTTAGGAGAACTGACCGTTCTTTGTGAAAGGCCCTGGTTCGATTTCCAGCATCTACGTGGTAGTTCACAAACATCTGTGACTCCAGTTCCAGGGGATTTGACAGCCTCTTCTGGCTTCCACATGCACCAGGCATATACATCATACATACAAACATACCTACATATCTACACACATACATGCATAAATACATACACACATACAGGCAAAACACTCATAAAATAATAGCAAATAAGAAATCTAAACACTAAAAGAGTGATCAGCTACAGTTGCATCATCATTATTATTATCATTATTATTATTATTACTGGAAATTGAACCCAGGCGCTCTCGCATGCTCAAGGCTGAACTACTCCCTCCTCTCACCCCAGCTGCAGACATTCTTCAATAAGACTTCTCTCCACAGCCCATGCCACAGGAAGAGCCAAGCTCACGTGAGTACTCACAGCGCCTCACGCAGGATCATCAGCTGTGTGCTGTTAGCAGCTCTGAGGATGAGGACATCAGACTGGAGAGAGTTAATCCTCCTTTACCCATCCAGCTTAGCTCAGCTCTCACAGAGCAGGTGTGGAGAAGTCGGGGCAGAGCAGGGTGTCTCCTCTTCAGAGCTGCTCTTCTCACTCAGGAAACGGTCCGTGATCAGAACACAACTGGATTTCCCAGGGAGCTGAACTTCATACGACTGTCTTTGGTTTACTTTTGTTCAGGTTTGTCCAGATAGTCACAGGTTTATGGATGTACAATAGAGTGGCTCTGTCTGTGGCTACCTTGTCTTTCCTTTTCCATATCAGCTCCTCCCCTCAACTCTCTCTTGAGGACATCTGTGTCTAACCAGGGAACCCAGTTCACCCACCCATCTCACGATGCTGGATTCAGCCATGCAACGTCCGTTTTGTCATGTGAGGCAGCATTTACAGGACTCAGGAATTAGAACATGGGTGTCTTGAGGAGCAATAAGAGCACCCTGCTTTCCTTCCTTAGCCACTCACAAGAAGGAAACATCTCTAAGGTGAAATGAAATTTCAACACCTAGCTTATTTAAGGCTCTGTTGACTTTGAATGTAAATATACAAGGATGGGACACACCCATGGCTCTAGACTCAATCTTTTACTTGGTATATAGTAGCTTTCTCTATGTGATGCAACCTCCAATTGTTAATATTTGACATTGATGCTATTTTTATTTTATTTTGATGTTCGTTATCTTTTTAACCTAAATGAGACAAGGATACATACTTTGACTGACTTAAAAAATCTATTCACACATAATTTATGTTCTGTGTATTTTTATATTTGAACAGGACTAAGCCCACAATGGTTTTATTCAGACATTATCTCTGTTAATTATCTGTCTGTTTTTGCTTTTTGTTCTTTGAAAGGAATTTATTTACTTTCTGTACATATTTGTTTTCAAAACCCCCATTCTGTACAAGAATAGTGCTACATAATTCTAGACATATTAGGCATATTTAAAGTTTCTTAATGAAAATTATGCTTTCCTGTGTCTCAGATTTTTCTCTCAAAGGGAAGGCAGATGATCACACAAGGAAAAGGTCATGGTCAACACCCTAGAGCATTCACGTGCCCTGAATCCTTCCACGGAATGGGTCTTCCACAGTGTTGCTGGCCTCCCAGGACACAGAGAGACCACTGTGGTTAAATAAGCCAATAGAACAAGGTTCCTGTCTGGCCCTCTGAGGGAGACCTGTGCCCTTTGTAAACATGAGTAGCCATGCCAGTAATGGCTTCCCTAATATTGCTTCTTCAAGCCAAGCTGTGACCTCTCTTACCAGGTGTGTGTGTGTGTGTGTGTGTGTGTGTGTGTGTGTGTGTGTGTGTTGCATTCAGTGGAAAGGCATTCCAGATTTTTCTTTTCTATTATGGCTCAGTTCCAGCTGTGACATGATGTCTTAGAGCTTGTCTTTGAAAGGTCAATGTCAAACATGATGTACACAGTGCTGTTCCATTTCAGGTATTAATTTTATTAAAGGAATTCAAAGAAATGTTCATGGTTTTCCAACCCAGCCCTTCCTTTGGTACTTCTGAGAAAGTGTCCATCTCTCTAAATGTCAATTTTGAAGCAATAATCAGTGTTCTGGTTTGGATAAGAAATGACCCCCAGAAGGCTCAGGGGTTGAAGAACTGGCCCCCAATGAGGTAGGTTTCAGGGAACTGATTGGACCATGGGGGCTCTTGCAAAGTCAGAGGACTAGGGCCATTGTGGATTCTCAGCTTGATGTTCTCATTGGGAATAGTAGAAGCTAGGAGACGGGGCCTAGTTGGAGGAAGCATGGCACTGGAGCATGCCTAAAGTGTCTTTTGCCCCACCTCATACCACCTCTCTGGCTCTCAGCAACCATGAGGGGAGCAGCCCCACCTTCCTGCATATTCCTTGCTATGATGTTTATCTCACCATAATCTAAAAACAACTAAGGTAGAGACCAGAGGGATCACTCGGTGGTGAAGGGCACAGGCTGCTCTTCCAAAGAACCCAGATTCAATGCCCCATGAGTGCATGAGGGCTCACAACCACCTATAACTTCCACTGCAGAGGCTCCAGTGCACTCGTATGGCCTCCATGAACAGTGCAAGTAGCCCTGCACAGACATACACGCAGGCAAAACACCCATATACATAAAGTAATAAAATTAAGAAAAAGAAACTAAGATAGCTGGCCATAGGCAGACACTTCTGGAAGCATGAACCAAAATAAAGCCTTCCCCCATCAAGTTGTTTATAACACATATTTTTAATCTCAAAGACACAAGGTTAAAACAACCAATTATAGAAACATATTTTCCCAATCTGTACTAGTTGTTTTTCTGGCTGGGACAGAACATTCAACAAAAGCGACTTAAGGAGAGCAGGGTTAATTCTGGCACAGCTGCAGAGTCTCATGATGGGTCCATCAGGGTAGGAAAGGGTGGTGGTAGGAACAGGCGGTGCTAAGCATGCTGACATAAGCACCTGAGACACGGAGCAAAGAAAGATGTACGTTGGAGCTCCTCGCAGTCTTGCTCTCTCCCCACTTCATCCAATCTGCCCTACTCCTTCTCAGAACATTCGGCAAAAGCGACTCATCTGTCCCCAGACAGCTTCACAGACACGCCCCCAGGTGTGTCTCCTAGGTGACTCTAAGATCCAGTTGAAGAAAAAGAAGATGAGCCACCCCACAACCCAAACAGAGTATGTCTTCCCTGTGTTTATGTGTAAGTGTGCATATGTGTGCTGCATGTGTGACTGACACACGGTAGAGAGGAACTCTATGTCACTCCACAGCTTACAAACATATCAACTGCTGAGCACAGCATACCAGTCCCCCCTCATTGTTGTAGGGAGGCCACTTGTTGGTTCCTGGCTGCTCAACCCCAAAATAATCACACAGAAACTATATTATTTAAAACACTGCTTGGCCCATTAGCTCTAGCTTATTATTGACTGACTCTTACATCTTAATTTAACCCATTTCTAGTAATCTGTGTATCACCATGTGGCTTACTGGGTAAAGTTCCCAGCATCTGTCTCCAGCAGGGCTACATGGCTTCTCCCTAACTCTACCTTCCTTCTCCCAGCATTCAGTTTAGTTTTTTCCTGCTTACCTCTATTCTACTCTGTTCAGGCCCAAGACAGTTTCTTTACTAACCAATGGTATTCCCAGCATGCATAGGGGAATCCCACCTCATTCCATGGTCCCTATCTTCTGCACCCTTATCTGGAAGCACCTGCCCCTCCAACACAACTCCCTGATCCAGGTACCTCATTACCCTTATTACCTAACTTCCCGGTGCGTTTGCTGCTCCTCCTACGCAGAGCGCTATCACCACAATTCGATGCCTGGTTCTTGCTTTGTCATTCAGGTTCTTGATGCGGTAACATGCCTCTCAAGGGGCCTCCATTGCCAGCCTCCCTTTCGTCACCTGCCGTTCACCTCTCTCATGAGAAGTTGTTCTGCACAAGCCTTATCCCCCGTGTGAACAGCTCTGCTTATGGTGTGACCCTCCTCATTGTCCTGCCCACAATGGCCTACTCCTTGTGTAATGGTGAACAGGCTCACACGGGTCACGTGGTAACTTCTACGGAGGAGAGTCTTTCACGTTTCCTTTCTCTTGTGCCTTTTTATCTTGTTACCAAGAGATAGGGGTACTCCAAAGGAGCTTGGAACATCCCAAGATCGGCGCACCTGGTTACAGTAAAGGAAGCTCACGACAGCACCTTAGGGAAGAGCTTGGAGTGCAAGGACCGCGGAGAGCAGCAGGACCGAGGTTGTGGGAATGTGAGTTGGCGGCTCCTCTGCCCTCGCCTCCCTTCCACCCCAGTCTCCGCGGGTCTGGCACAGCTGGGTACATCTTTTTGATCAGCTCTTCTCCCAACATACACTTGGAATGGGAAATACATGAATAATTGAACGATCCAGGCACCACTGCCGTGTAATAAAAGTTTTTGGGCCGTGTGACTAAGCAAGCTATTACAGCGCTACGGCACTCACTCCCACAGAGATGCTCTGCTGGGGACTCCATCAGTGAGTCACTCCGGGTAAGGGGTGAGGCAAGGCCAGAGACACAGTCGTGGGGACAGCTTCCCTAGCTCTGTTTTCCCTGCCTCAGAGGCAGAGGGGGCTGAAATTGAAACCTTTAGCCAAGCAGGAAGGGAAACAGGGAACAGTGGGAATGGGGGAGTCCCATCTCAGCCCCAGACTGAATTACTTCGATTATTTCTCCATTTGAGTTAGGGTGAAAGCAGTTAGATTGTCTTCTGTACTCCTCTGACTTGCCTTTCAATAGCTATCTGAAGTCTGGAAATTGATATAATTTAAGTTAATGGAAGGAAGTCTCAACAGCTGCATTGGATTTCATGCCATTCTTTCCCCCTCCTTGGGTCCGGCCTCACCCAGCTCCTGTGACCTCCTGTGCCATTGCCAAGGGCCCAGAGAGGAGCAGTGGAGAAACTCTCCGGCCACAGCCAGCCGCCCTGCTGAGCCCACATGAGTCACTTGCTAAGATAGGCTAGAGCCAAGTCCTTTTTTAAAAAAATTATTTATTTTTAAGTTAAACAGGTGAAGAATGTTCTGGCTGTTTGGGAGGCACAGACAATGATGGCCCACGATGGCCATTGATAGCATTTCTTTCTCTTCGGCCTCCTGGCTCCAAGGCCTGGTGGTTTAGCTTTAAATTGCTAGGTTGTCACTCTCTGGAAAGAGTGGGGAAGGGGAGGTCTGATCTCTTTATGCAGTAAACGCAGCCCTCCATTCTCAGGTTAATAACCATTACCGTTGGTTATTAAAGAAATTGCTTTGGCCTAGGGCTTAGTAGAGCAAAGCCAGGTAGGAAATCCAAACAGAGATATAGAGAAAAAGTAGGTGGAGTCAGAGAGATGCCATGTAGCTGCCGAAGGAGAAAGCCGCCAGCCGTTAGCCAGAACCTTACCGGTAGGCCACAACCTCATGGTGATTCACAGATTAATTTAAGATAAAAATATGCACAAGCCATTGGCTGAAATAGTTTTAATAACCAATAGCAATAAAACATATTCATAGCATACAGAGGGGACTCCCACATCAGGTGTGTTTGCAGGCCCATGTAGAAGTCAGAGGACAGCTCCAGACGATGTTCCTCAGCTACTGCCTACCTTCATCTTTTAAGGCAGGGTCTCTCACTAGTCTGAGGCTTGTTGATTAGCCCAGGTTGGCTGGCAAGTGAACCCAAGGGTCTGCCTGCCTCAGTTTCCTCCCAGCACTGGGATTATAAGTACATACCTCCATGACTAGTTTGTTTATTTAAGCCAAGGATTCCAGTGTATCAAACTCAAGTCCTCGTGCTTACAGGGTCTGTACTTTATAATCACTGCATTGCCTCTCCATCCCCTGAAATTGCTCCCTATATTAAATGTAAGTGTGGGTGTCTTAGTTGTGTACCTAGGGTACAGGTAGAAGAAAAGGGACTCTAATATCACATCAATTCAGACCTATCTTATTTTCCTCAGTCCCCATCGGACTACATCTATATGTCATAACAGAACCCCCTCTTAGGAGGTGGAAATGTTTAATAAATAAATAAAAAATAAAATAAAACTGAAAGAAAACAAATAGATTAACACTTTCAAGTGAGTTAGAGCTGGAAAGCTGTTCTGTTCTACAGAATGTGTGTTGCAATGAATTTATGTTTAATATAAAAAAAAACCCTCTTACATCTCTAGACCAAATCTTCAAATTCAAAGATAGATGGGGAAACAACTGGAAAAGAAATCATAATAACAAACATGGGTTATATTCTTAGAATATTCTAGATACCCTTTCCTGCAGGGGACAGACAGTAGCCCATATAAGACTCACGAGGCACTTATGGTCTTGTTGCAAACCCCCTTCTTTGATGAGTGTCAGGACTTAGGTAAGGGTAGCTGAGGACTTTGAATGCAAATAGCTAACAAATGGCAGAGAAGCCTAGACAAGTACCTGGGGAAATGGGCTGATGGAGAGTCTGTGTTTTCAGTCACTGAACCACAGTGAGGCCGAGAAGAAGCTTGCTCTGGGGGATTCGTAGCCACCAACACAATGTGCCAACACCAAGAACACATTCCTGAAGGAGATGCTGCCTGGTTGTCTCCTAGAAATCCCCAGGCACGCTTAGCCTCTCCTGATGGGTGTTACGGCCCCTTATCCCCCTCCCCGACTTCCACTCTAGATCACTGAGACTGGGGCAAGACAGGTAACTTCTATTTTATTTTCCTATACTTTAAAAAAGAAAACACATTAGGAGAAATGTCCATGAATAAATAACTAAATAAGTAGATAACTAAATAACTAGACTGTAGAAGAACCACGGAATCCTTGGAAGGCAGGTGGTTGAGCTTGTATCCCAGAGAACACAAACCAGGGATTCTGAGCTTACTGAAGTTAGACTGTGCACAAACAGGAAGACACTTCAGTTTCCCAAGGTAAGAGAAAACTAAAGTGTCTTAGTTAGCTAGCTAGGTTTTATTGCTGTGAATAGATGCCATGACAGCAGCAACTCCTACAAAGGAAAACATACACAATTGGGACTGTCTCACAGATTCAGAGATTTAGTCCATTATCATCATGGTGGGAAGCATGGCTGTGTGCAGGCAGACAGGGTCCTGGAGAGGCAGCTGAGAGTCCAACATCTGAATTGGCAGGCAGCAGGAAGAGAAAGTGACACTGGGCCTGTCTTGAGCTTCCAAAACCTCAAAGCCCTCCCCTGTGACACACTTCCTCCAACAAGACCTCATCTACTCCGACAAGGTCACACCTGCACAATGCCACTCTGCATGAGTCTATGGGGTCCATTTTCTTTCAAAACACCACATTCCACTCCCAGGCCCCATAGACTTGTAGCCACATCAAAATGCAAAATACATCTAGTCCAACTTCAAAAATCCCCATAGTCTTTAACAATCTCCACCCTGTTTAAAAGTTCAGTCTCTTCAGAGACTCATGGCAAACTCTTAACCACAAAAGGAAAGGAAAATCAGGCAAGTCTTTAGCACAAGTCTGCACTGGGTAATGGGGGTGGTGGTGTATCTGAATACCCGGGCAGACAGTCTCTGTTCTGCCAGGAGTCTCTTGCTTTACAACCTTGATTGACGGAACGTGAGTTCTAATTGGTCTTAATAATAAAAACCTGGAGTCAGATATTAGAGGGTGAAAGCTAAAAGGTTAGAGAGGCAGAGCAGCAACCACTAGTCCGTACTTCTACAAAATCTGCAGACTGAATGGGGCATCCTGTCTCTACAAGTCCTCAGAATGCATGCTCAGACTGAATGCCATGAGCTACTGTCTCCTCCTGCCGTATATATTTCTTTGTCCAGCCATATCCCTTCCTGTCTCCATCTCCCTATTGCTGGGATTAAATGCGTGTGACTCCCAAGTACTGGGATTAATGGTGAGAGCCACTACCGTCTGGCTCTGTTTCTCTTTTAGATTGGGTCAATCTCATGTAGCCCAGGGTGTCCTTGAACTCACAGAGCTCCATCTGTCTCGGCCTCCTGAGTGCTGGGATTACAGGTGTGCGCCACCACTGCCCGGTCTCTATGACTAACTAGTGGCTAACTCCACACTCTGATCTTCAGGCCAGCTTCATTTGTTACGGCACACACAAAATATCACAACATTTCCCCCTTTTTGTCTAAAATAAAAAAGACTACAGCTAATATAAGAAAAACTATAAACAATAACTGTATACAATATATACAGGCAATAAACACAACAACAATGTCTAGCCCATTTGCATTTGTCAAGTTCAAAGAATTTGGCTTAGCTCTGAGCTCTGATCTTCAGGCAAGCTTTATTTGTTAGATCACCACAGATTGAGAAGTATCTTTATCCTACTAAGAAAAACAGTGTAGAAATTCACTAAAGAGATTATAACATTTTCTTTTGTTTTTGTGTTTTTTCTCAAGTCAAACAAGTATTAAAAAACAGCTTTTGACTGATAGTAAGAAGACTTAAATTTAAAAAAAAAACTGGGCAGGAAAAACAAAAGTTTCTTTTCTGCTTTATGTCAAGGTCCAGCTGCCCTCCTGGGGTATGAATGGGGCTATAAAAAATAGAAATGTTGCCAGGCGGTGGTGGTGTACGCCTTTAATCCCAGCACTCAGGAGGCAGAGGCAGGTGGATTACTGTGAGTTTGAAGCCAGCCTGGTCTACAAGAGCTAGTTCCAGGATAGGCTCCAAAGCTACATAGAAACCCTGTCCCCCCAAAAAAAAAAAACCACAGACACAAAAAAAGGAAATGTTGTCTCTGAGACATATGTTTTAAAATCCAGTAATTTCATTAAACCCGTCCAGGAGCCCAACTCTTACAAAGAAGTGTGTGGCCCCTTCAGAAATCCCGAGCGACCCGTGAAAATATCACACACATTCTTTCACGTGACCTGTGACCTGTTACAGTGTGACTATGAAGTGTCCCCACAGGCTCATGTCCTCAAGTTTGGGTGCAGATGGACTTCTGAAGAGTGATTGGATCCTGAGACCTCTGACCTAAGAGATGAACTGATGCCTTAATGAGTTCATAATACAATGTATTGTTGTAAGGCCTTGGAAAGAAGGAGGTAGGGATTCACTGGAGGAAGTGGGTTGGTGAGGGGTGTGCTCTTAGGTGACTATCTCCTGCCCTGGCCTATTCTATTCCTCTCACCCCTGCCTCTTGTCTTTCACGAGGGGCCAGCACAAACTCGCCATAGCTCTGCTTTACCCCAAGGCCAGAAATGACAGCCGGCTATGACCATCAGACATCTCTGAAATAAATCAGGAACTAAAACAGATCTTTTCTTTCTTTGAAGTTGTTGATGAGAGGAATACTGTCACAGAAATGAGAAAAGAAGAAAACAGAAAAATCCCAGCATACCTTTCCAGTCTTTCTCAATCAGGAACTGCTGTTGTGCTCTGGGAGAAACAAGCATAAAACCTCTGAGGGTCTCTCTGGGTTCCCCTGCTGAGGTCTCCAGGACCCTCCATGTGCGGTCCCTCAGGGTTCCCTGCTGTGGTCTCCAGGACCCTCCATGTGCGGGTCTCTCAGGGTTCCCTGCTGTGGTCTCCAGGACCCTCCAGGTGAGGGCCTCTCAGGGTTTCCTGCTGTGGTCTCCAGGACCCTCCAGGTGATGGCCTCTCAGGGTTTCCATGCTGTGTTCTCCATGGTCCCACCATGATTTCTGGTTCTTTTTGGTTTACTTGAAAGAAAAGCAAGGAAGCAAGCTCATCCAGGGTGAGGGGCTGGAGGTTTGGAGTAGTGGTGATGTGAGCATGCCTTTTGCTTGCTAATGGTCCAGTCAGATCCCATGACACTCCTGAAGGCAATGGCTTCTTCCTCCATTGCTCTACAGAAAAGTCTTCTTGTGACTGGGTTAATGTCTATTTTTAATTTACAGGCATGCTGTGGATCTACAGCTGTTCTGTTTTAGCTCCTCAGGGTCTACAGTGTTTAAATGAGCAACACTGCACATTTAGGTTCCGACAGACAGGGCTGGTATATTTTGTCCACTTCTGCTCCAACCTACAGGGCCTCGGGCAGGCAGTGTGGCCTGGTGAGCAATGCTTCGAGAACGGCATAGATGGGAAACTGCACAGTCTGGGGATGTTGGTTTGCCTAGAAAGGTCCTTGGTAGAGCTTTCACAAAGTGCTGCCCTGCTATGGGATCTGAGTTGCAATTGTTGTGCAAGGCTCAGGAGCAGAGACAATGATCAGTGAGAAGCAGGTGACTGTGTGTATTAGTTAATCTTCTGCTGCTATGACAAATGAGATTACCGAAGGAAGGTTTACTCTGACTCATGTTGTGGGTAGGGATAGCATCATCATGGTCAGGAAGACAAGGAAGCCAGAACATGAGGTAGCTGTTCACACTAACTCAGAAGTCCAGATTGAGACTGGACAGGAAGTGGGCAGGGCCAGGAACCCTTGAGACCTCCCACTAGTGAGGCTCTACCTACAACGGTTTCACAACCTCTCAAAACAGCAGCATCAGCTGGGGACCAAGTGTTTAAACACCTGAGCCTGTGGGGAACCATAATGCTCAGCTGAAGAAAAAGGCCTGTGTGTATCCACGCAAATACTTCCTAGGCCTGCCAGGGCTCCACAGCAAAGGTGACAGGCCATCGGGGGGTTACCTAACAGCCTATACTCTCCTGGCATGACATCCATTCTCCAAGGGAACCAAGCCTCAGGGACTTAGAAGCCTTGGTTCACGTTCCTCACTGATTAGAAATCACATCGGACGAAGAGCACATGGAAATTGTCTGTATTCTATTCTATGCACACTGTGTTTGCAGGGAGCAGAGAAAGGGACTGCTAATTGGTTATCAGCTTCAGAAGACAGGAACAACTAACTGTGTCTCTGATGAGTGCTTTGCTAGAGAAACTCTGGGACCTAAGATAACATCTCTGGTTTCCTGCTGTGTCTGTGATTTCAATATGTGGATAGTTACCACCATCCTCCCCATTACCATTACCATCACTGTATTAGTCAGGGATATCTAAGGGAACAAAACTAACACACACAGAGACAGACACACACACATACACACAGAGACAGAGACAGACAGGCACACACATACACACAGAGAGACAGACACACACAGAGAGACAGACACACACAGAGAGACAGACACACATATACACACACAGAGACAGACACACACATACACACACACAGAGACAGACACACACATATACACAGAGACAGACATATGCACACACATACACACAGACACACATATACACAGAGACAGACACACACAATCACACAGAGAGACAGACAGACACACACATACACACAGAGAGACAGACACATACATACACACAGAGACAGACAGACACACACATACACACACAGAGACAGACACACACACACATATACACAGAGAGACAGATATACACACATACATACAAAAAGACAGACACACACACAGAGACAGACAGATGGTGACAGAGGTTTCTGTCCTGCCTGGTTCCACAGCTGGTCAGTCCCAAAGAAAACACACAGAGGCCTACATAAATTTTAAACTGGCTGACCTATTTGCTCAGGCTTTCTTATGAATTAACTCTTATATCTTGCATTAACCCATAATTCTTGTCTGTGTTAGCCCATGGCTTGGTACCTTTTATTAGTGAACATTCTTATCTTGCTTCCTCTGCGTCTGGGTGACAACTGCAGACTGAACCTTTCCTCTTCCCAGAATTCTCCTGTTCTGGTCGCCCCGCCTCTACTTCCTACCTGGCTACGGGCCAAGCAGCATTTTACTAAACTAATACAAGTGACAAATCTCTACAGGGTGCAAGTCCCACAGCACTCCCTCCCCCACTTTTTTTCCAAAACAAAAACTCTGAATCTAATCTCCTTTGTTTAGCTTTCTTCCTGACTATTATCCATAACAGCTTGTAACCAACACGGTAAACAAAGAAACATTCATAAACCATTTTTTTGGGAAATAGGCATAGTTTTCCAGGTCTGTCATGGGGCATCCTGTGTGGTAGGTCCATCTCAGCCAGCAATCCTGAAGTCATCCAGGAGCGATATCTTTTTAAATGCTAAGTGAGTGTGGGGGACCAACTCCTGGGTCCTGCCTGTTGGCTCTGCCTAGTCCAACATGGCAGAGGCATGGTTTGCTACCTCTGAGAGCCATGCTCACAGTCCCATTTTCAGGCACACAGAGGTTCTATGTTGCCATTAAGCAAGTTGTAACACTCTTTTCACAAACTCCATTTAAATGCTCTGTAGCCAGACCTCCCAAAAGAGTCAGAACCATTTAATGCTGGCAAACCTGGACGCCGCCATTTTTTTAAAAAGCTGCACAGTTTTTACTGCTAAAGCTGAGTCAGGAACCCTCTGCTTTCTGCCAGCAAACAGAGCAAGAAACTGCAGTAAACTCAGATTGTGTGTGTGTGTCTAGAATTTCTTCTCAAACTCTCTTAGGTTTTAAGTGGATTTAGTTGGTCATGTTGGTGCCAATCTGTAGGTGGAGGCCACTCATTTGTTTCCTGGCTGTTCAAACTCGAAATAATCACACAGGAACTGTATCAATTAAATCACTGCTTGGCCTATTAGCTCTAGCTTCTTTTTTGGCTAGCTCTTACATCTTAAATTAACCAATTTCCATTATTTTATATTTTACCACAGGTTCATGGTCTACTGGCAAGTTTCCAGTGTGTCTGTCTCCTGTGGCAGCTACATGGTGTCTCCCTGACTCCACCTACTCTCTCTCTCTCTCTCTCTCTCTCTCTCTCTCTCTCTCTCTCTAAATATATCTCTTCTAGCCTGGCTATAGTCTGCTAAGCCATTGGCCAAAAGCAGTTTCCTTATTAACCAATGGCAATAGAACATATTCACAGCATACATCACATCCCACATCAGATAGACAAACACATAAACAGATGCATACCCAGAGACAGACACACACAGACATACAGAGATACACACACACACACACACACACACACACACACACACACACACACAGAGAGAGAGAGAGAGAGAGAGACAAACACACACAGACAGACAGACAGATACACAGTACACACATACCCTCCCCATGGGAGATTCATTGGAGTGGCTTACATAATATGGTCCACGTAGTCCACCAATGTCTGTCTCATACCAGGGAGGCTAAGAACCCCATAGTTGCTCAGTCCATGAGGCTAGATGCCTCAGAAGTCTGGAGTTGGAGGCCTGGAGAATTCCTAGATAGCTTCTGGTCTTCAATCTATATTGGAAGTCCAAAGAATTTGGCTCTAATTCTGGTGAAGGAATGCCTCAACAATGGGATAGACAAATTTGCCAGTAAGGATGAGGGCAAGCAGGTATAAAGCAAAGATTTTCCCCCACATCCTTTTGTCTGGGTGCCACTACAAGGTGACAGCCACACTGAGGGAAGGTCTTCCTACCTCAAACAATATGATTGAGAAAACCCCTCACAGGAGTGCCCAGTGGCTTGTGTTCTAGCTGATTCCAGATGTGGTCAAGTTGACTGGTCATCACAGTCACTATCGGCAGCACCGTCACCAACTTCACCGTCATTGTCAACATCCTTGGCACAGTGGTGACTGTGGGCACTATCCTAAGTCTCTTTATCATGCTTCAGATGAGTCCCAAAGAACAAACACAAAGAAATTAGTTGGTCTGCCCAAGCTCACCCTGGAATTCAGAACGGACAGTTTGATTCCAGAATTATCATAGAACATTTTTCAACTGTAAGGGATGCTCTCTCAAACTCATATACAGAGAAGGGATCCTCCAAATATCATGGGACTTTCCCACGACTAGTTAAATAGAAACATACTTTTCTGTATTTTTTTCATGAGTTAGAATATGCAGACTATATGGGCAGTGGTGGTGCACACCTTTAATCCCAGTACTCGGGAGGCAGAGGCAGGTGGATCTCTGAGCTTGAAGACAGTCTGAACTGCAAAGATAGTTCAAGGACAGCCAGGGGTACAGAGAGAAACCCTGTCTAAAGATGTGTGTGTGTGTGTGTGTGTGTGTGTGTGTGTGTGTGTGTGTGTGTGCATGGTATTATTAAGGGACTTAGTGCTTTAAACTTATACTGTTCCACTGAAGTAATACTTGGTATTATAATTATAGTCATTCTACAATCCCATAAATCCACAATTTATGACCCTGTCTTCAATTTTCCCTAAGTCAAAGTGTTTTTGCAAGAAGAGGCTGTGGGATAAAAAAGAAGGGATAGAGGCTGGAAAGATGGCTCTGCGGTTAAGAGCACTGTCTGTTCTTCCAGATTCCCAGCACCCATGTGGTGGCTCACCACTGTCTGCAACTCCAGTTACAGGGGATCTGACGCCCTCTTCTGGCCTCCTGGGGCACCACAGTTACACAATGCACAGGCATACATGCAGGCAAAACACCCACAAACATACAACAAAATAAATCTAAAAAGGAAGGACAGTAAGGCTGTCTGAAGTGTCTGTTAATTCCGTTGATTGTTGGTGGTGGATGTTTTCACAGCTCTTGGGTGGCGTGTGAATGAAGCAGCTATGAAAGCTATGTGAGGGGTCTCGAGAGGGCTGTGTCTACTCTTCAGACATAAGTATCCCCCAAGTCCCAGTGATGGTTTTTTCCATGTTAGACCCCCTTCAGCCAGGACTTCCCACCAATGTCTGCTGACCCCTTCATGACCAGACAGTAGTGAATGAGGAAGGGAACTCTAAGGGCACCTGCACAAGCCTCACGGAGCTCTGGCTTGCCTGGTTGGGAATGCAAGCCGTATTCAAATTAAATTGAAGCAGCTCAACCACCTCCTGTTAGGTGAGCTTCAACTTCTCACCAGGAAAGAAGAAATTGGAAGCAGCAGCCTCCCCTGTATTTTATAGAGTGGGGGTTTCAAGCCGGATGCTCTAAAAATTTGCCCTGTTAGATAAATGAGTTGTCCCTGCCAGAAGCTTTGGCCAAGGACTGAACAAGTCTTCAACAATCCTTGAGAGAATTCCTCTTCTATCATCCAAATGGGAATATTCTCTTAGCTCCCCATTTTAAAAAGAATTTGTTTTTCATTTTGGAGTGTATCTGTCTGTGTGAGTATATGCCACATTTGTATGGATGCCTGTGGAGGCCAGAAGAGGGCACCAGATCCCCAGGAGCTAACGGACATAAATGCTGGGAACCCAACTGGATATATATATATATATATATATATATATATATATATATATATATATATATATATATATATATCACAAGCAGAGGCACATGTATCTCCCAAACTCAGTCCACTCCACCCTTCCTGGAAGCTTTGTTGCAGGCTCCATGCCACTAACCAAGAAATGAAGCACATACTTCTATCTGAACCCAGCCCCACAGCTAGCTGGTCCCAGAGGGGAAAGAAGTAAGTGGAGGAAGGATGTCTGGGGGGAAGGGAGAACAGCCGGTCCCCTTCCCTCGTGAGCCACTCCCCCTGGGGCTGCCGAGGCAGCAGCACCACATGGAACCATCACTGTGAACAGTGTTTGATTTGTGCAGGTTCACACCCCGCCTGTTCTGGGAGAGCTCCTTGGTAACCACACACAAAGGTCCTTTTAATTTTTAATTGAATCCTAAGAGGTCTTTTTTTTTTTCTTCTGGAGGTGCCAGCTTAGAGTAATTATTAGAATCCCCAGCAGGGCTAATCAGAGATTCATAGAAAATAAAGATGGTCCAAGGAACCTTACCCAATAGGCGGCTGTCACTTTCCTCTTCTGACTTTTCAGATCCAGGGCAGAGGTCACAGTTCTTACCACGCTGAGCTATTAATAGGCGTCTTAAAATCAATCCCTGCCCGGTGAGATAATAGACACTGATTGTATTGCCCGGGTATCTCTTCTTCGAGGGCCAAGACACCGCCCGTTTTCATCAGCTGTTTATCAAAATCAGATTAGTAAAGGAATAATCAGATCAGAACTGTTTACGCCTGCCGCAGCCTTGAGTTACAAATGGCTTTCCTGAGCGGCCTGAACCGAACGAACCACCCTGACCTGCAGATGAACCTGCCTTTGTATTCCCTGCACCTTGTTCTGAACCCGTAATTCCCCGAGACCACAAGCATTAAGGCTGCCTGTTGACTGCTGGAGGCAGGTGAGGCCAGGTCCAAGGGGCTGAGGAGGAGATGCCGGGGAGATCCTATCGCGGTGATAAGTCCTAAGTCAGAAATAGGTTGCTCTGAACGCTCCCGAGCAGAAGACAATGGAGCATTTAGTAGGTTCTGGAGTTACATAAGACCGCGCTTTCCCAACAAAGAGCGGGCAGGACACCCAGCCAAAGGGCTGAGCGCAGGAGGCGGTGTGGGCTGGTGGTTCTAGGGAGAGATGTGGGGGCCAGAACTTCCTGGGTTCAGCTACCAGCCGAGAGTCTGACTCAGGGGGAAGCTCAGCCAAGTCTCTTGGCTCGAGGCAGAGACTGTAAAGCCAAGGAGACAAAACCACAGGTCTGTGCTTGGGGACTGGGGAAAACACATTTTGGGAATTAAAGAAAAAAAAAAAAAGACCACTCTGTTAAGTTACAATTTGGGAGTTTTTCCTGCTTATTGACTGGCGTCCTCCTCTGGGCTGGTGCCGTTCCAGGCCAGTGTCTGAGGGTGTTCTGTGGAAGATGATGGGAAGCCCTGGGGTCTGAGGAAAAGCAGTCAACCTCGGTGTGCTATCTGAGTGCCCAGGGAGTCAGACCAGGGGCCAGGAGCTCCAGCGTGAATTCTCCCCTTCTGTTCATCTTCCCTTCACAGTAAAAGCCCTCTGGACCTGTGTGAGGAAAAGTTCCTTCCTTTTCCATCTCTGGAAGTCCGCTTCCATAGATCTGAGCGAGGTGTCACTTAGCTACAGCCAGCAGCCTCTTCAGCGCAGAGCACAGCCAAGGCTAATGGAAAATAGTTTCGGGGGCCCAGCAGCTCTGGGGCTCTGTCAAAATCTTGGTCAGACAGAGTAGGTGGCTACCTACACTGATGGGTTTGAAGCAGTTGGCCAGGTGTCTACTCCCTGGCATTTGCGATTCAGATCGGATCAGAAAACTTTGCTGGCCTAGTACCGGGTGGCTTGCATTTATGGGAATCTCTATTCTAGTCACTAACATTTGAGTTCATAATACCTCAACAGAAGCTCAGAGTAAGGGGAGGCAGGTTTACTGTGGTGTGTGTGTGTGTGTTCGTGCCTGTGTGCTGTGTGTGTGATCTCCGGAAGATTTCAGAAAGCCGTTTTCCCCAGAGTTGTCTAGAGCAGCTTTGAAACGGGGTGGTAGGTTGGAAGGTTTGTTCCGGGGTCACTGCTCTTGCTCTAACCCAAGCCAGGCCGGACAGAACCCAGGTTTTTCTGTGGTTCCCTCATGCAGCTCCCAAATATGCCCCATGTCAACTCCTCTACCTTTCCTTCCTCTGGTCAAACTCAGTGTTTGAAATCCTAAGCTTCCCGTATTAAAATGAAGGAAGCCATTTCCTCTTTGAAAACTATTTCACATCTTTATGCCATTTTGCTACAGTCGAAACCAAACATTACTGCAAGGTGGAAGCTACGGGAAGGGAAGCTGTGTGAGAAGACATAGCCCCTTGGGTGAGCGTATACAGATCAGGCCCTGAGTGGACTTAACCTAAACTACCTCAGCCACGTCCTTTCCCATCAGGTCTTTCTGAAGGTGACAGTTCACTCCCCTTGCCTCACCCACGTCAGGTCTGCCTCGGCCACCAACAGACTCATGCATAGGAAGATGGAGGAAAGAACTTGGTGGGTTGTGTAGGATTACAGTCATCTCTGGTCACAGTGCTCAGCCCTTGAGTCAGCCTCTCTCTGGAAGCCCACACGATAGGGCAGAGACAACACCGGTGGCGTTTCTGGGCAGAAAAGTCTAGAAGGAAGTTCAAGAGAGTAAAAGAAGCATCTCACCTGTTTCCAGGTCCAGGGCCTCAGGAGGCTCCTCCCCTCTTATTCTGCAGTCTCCTACTTGGGTGTGAAGGACCAGATCGCCGTGCACAGACAAGACGCCAGGCCTGCTCTGCCACCACAGACACAGAGGATGGTCCCACCAAAACTTGAGTCCCATTATCTTTGCATTTGGGGTGCTGACATGACCTCTGCTTTCCCCAACAGTAATGTGATTGTGTGTCACAATCCCCTGGGTTAACAATCCTTCTGCTGCTCGTCCCCAACAGAAACAACTGCCTTTGAGCTCCCAGGCTTTTACAGGGATCACTACACATGTATAAATATTTGCTGGGAAAGACAGAATGAATGCATCGTTGTCTCAGAGCAGTTTGACTTTGCTTACACTTTGAATTTTTAAAAATGCATGGTAATATATGTCTAATATTTTACAACGACTAGCTTATGTCCAAGTTACGCCTGTAGTCAGATGTGGGCAATAGGCCCATGGCCATGAAAAGTAACATAGGCTACGCCGACCAGCCACAGAGGGAAGAAAGCGTGTACTGACGTTTCTTGGGTCGGTGATATTTCCTCTCACATCCTCCATGACGCTGGAAGGTAGTTTGATTTTTCCATAATTTACATACTAAAGCCGAATGGCTTGTCCCAGTGTCAAAGCAATAAGTGGTGGTCAGACTTCTAACCCTGGGACCTTAACACTGAGGAATGCATGCAGCCGGGAGTACATTGGTACTTATCTCTTGCTCTTTGTGTTTTTAGAGGCTTTCCTACGTAAACAAAAAGAGGCAGCACGCAAAGAATAATGGACTCTTCCCTTGCCTGAGAGTTGGCAAGAGGAGGGCCTTGATCTGGATCTGAGCGGAGGAGGCCACCATATAGCTACATATTTACAACTGTGGAATACGAGGAGTGAGTATCTTGTTTTTAGGCCCGTCAGCTTTCTTTGACATTGATTGATAGACATTAGGGATCAGCCTTCCAGGCACCTCTCAAAAGATTCCCTCCAGCTTGTGCTCTACCTGGGGACCAATCGCAACCTTGACCTCTGCCCTAATGAGAAGTGCAAAGCACAGATCGCCGGAGACTAAACCAGCACCACCACCGTCAAGCTGGTTCTTGTCTGTTACCAACACTGGTTTGTTTGATTTTTTTTTATTCTTTTAATTTTTTCTGAATTATATTTTTTAAGTTAGCATAGACAGTAATGTGTTTCATCATGACCTTTAAAAATACATATTTTGTTTTGATTCACACCGATCCCACCATGGTCGTTGCCATGTCCCACACCACTGTCCCCGCTTTCCTCTTCCCAGTCCCTCCTCTACCCCAGAGCCTCTCTTCCCTTCCAAGTTAAGGCCTTCCATCACCCCTATCCCCCCCACCCCTGCCTCATTAAGGTCTCTTCTTTCAGAAAATTATCCATTTCTCCTTTGATATGTTTGTTCTTCCTTCATTTTGTATTTTGGTTTCTGTGAGACAGAGTCTTACTCTTGGCACTCACTGGTCTAGCTTGGTTTCAGGCTGAGGCAGTCTTCCTCAGCCTCCCAAGGGCTGGCATTAAAGTCATGAGTCTCCACGCTTGGCATCAGCCCTTTTATTTGAAGGAGAAAGTGGCTGAATATGGGATTTTCTAACATTTATTTTTTTTAATTCATTTTACATTCCAACCAAGGGTCTCCCTCCCACCCTTCCTCCCACCCTTGCTTCCCTCCCAGCCCATCCCCCATCCACTCTTTCCCAACAGGTAAGGCCTCCCGTGGGGAGTCTACACAGTTTGGCATATTAATTAGGGGCAGGGTCAAGCCCCTCCCCTCTGCATTAAGTCTCAGTATGTCATCCCCCCCACATAGGGAATAGGCTCTCACAAGCTGGCTCTTGAACCAGGATAGATCCTGGTCCTACTGCCAGAGGCCCCTCAGACAGCCCAAGCTTCAAAACTAAACAAGAGAGCATAACCACAGAAAAACAGCTTTAAAAAAAGAAGAAATTGTTCTCTTGGTACACGGGAGAGGCAAGGGGGTACAAAAAATGGCTGTTTGCAGAAATACGCTTATCAACGCTTGATCTTTCATAGTGTTCAAGCATACCACTCTAATAAAAATTAAAAAGTTGTTTATTATTATTGCTGTTTAAAAAAAAATCTCTCCTTCCTCCATTACAGTCCTTTTTGAACTTTATTGAGCTACACACACACACACACACACACACACACACACACACACAGTATTAAATTTTCTGGACCTGCCTTATTTCGCTTAATACAATGATCTCCAGTTTCTAAGCCAGGTCTCCGAAGCAAACACAATTTCACACACACCAGCTCACACGTCTTATGTGGTCACTATAAAACACTCTCAACACCATGTCTTTGTGGATTATGAACAGTTTATTAATAAAGGAAACACATGCACCCCCCTTTAAAAACAAACATATAGAAACACTTCATCATCTACTCTTGGTTTGCTCAAGGCCAGGGAAAGAAACCGCAGCACCAAACACACAGAGCCATGGTTCAGAAAGGGACAGTGCTCGTGTGAGATAGGAAAATTAGAAGACGTGAACTCACTTTGGAGGCTTCACCACCAAGCATCTGGCCGTCACACAGACAGAGCTTACACTGCACTGCTAAGCACATTGTGGGTTTTTAACGAGAGGAAAATCCAGTGGTGTGTTTACACAAATGCGACCGAGAAGCAAGAAGTCAAAGACGGTTGCCAGCGAGTACCAGGACCCAGTTCACGCCTGCAAATGATGGGCAGCTTTCAAGTCCATTTCTGATTGTCTTTCGGGAACCGCTCCACAACTGTCTCCTGATACCTGCCCCCCGAGAGCTTTGATCCAGTCTCTACAACAATCTCATTCATGTACCGTATACTGCACGTAGAAGGAAGCAGAAGAGAATCAGGAGATCACGTTGGACATGAGTGGAAAACATGTACAGAATGACATTTGCTGCGGAACACACTGGAAGGCACTCAGAAGAGGACATCTAAACTCTCCATCCAAAGGAGGAATGGAGGCCGCTACTCGACTACCGTTTCTAGGGCTTTGGAGTAGCTACTGTTCAGGCACGGCTCCAAGGTGCAGCCTACACCAATTTGGACGGAGCTTGGGAGCTACAGATGATGGTCACAAGAAGACACAGATCCCAGATCCGTTGAGTGGGCTCAGTGACAGCCCGTACATTCAGGCTGTCGTATTCCTATTCCAAGTACTGCCAAGTCCTGGCCGTTTCTCTTCTTTGCAAAATCTTGATTCATTTCATTCTCCTGAAGGAGGCTTGTGGAGGGGGCTGTGCAAGCCTTGCTGTTTTAGGTTTGGAAGGCACAGTCACCATCCTGGCTCCTTGACAGATCTGAAGTGTAACATTTTGCTAAGTGAGAAGCTGTGTGCCTGCTCCTTCTCTGTTGCCCTTCCTGCAGCTTCAATATTTGCAAAACAATGTCAAAATACTGCAAATCCAGCCCAAAGCCATTTGTTATTCAAGCAATGCAATTCTTACACTGTACTAGTGTGCCTTAGCAAGGGGATCCATTCATTTGGTTTTGCTCCTTCTATGCACTTACAATGTTCCCCCATCTTGGGGAGTTAAGAATAATTTGATCATATCATAGCAAAATTCCCATTCTATGCAGACAAAATATTATAAGCTTAAACCATGCCTACTCCTGACTGTGTTAGAAAAGGAGAAACCTGCAGGGTAAAACTATTCTACCCTTTAAAATGCCCTGTGAGTCGTTTGTAAAATATAGAACAACCTAACTGTGTAGGGATCTTAATTTTCTCATTAAAAACAAACAAATGAACAAACAAACAAACAAGCGCCCTGTTGGGTTTGCTGGTCGAAGCTGTGAGAGGTGCCCTGTGTGCCCTGTGCACAGAAGCGGACATGACTACAGCCTCACTCTGAAAGGACAGCCTGTGAGATCCAAGATCCCCAATCATTTTACTATTTCTATAGAAAACTACCACAAATCAATGTGAATTTGGTTATTCCTTATATGTGCGTAGGTGCAACCGTGTGTGTGATACATGTGGAGGCCAGAGGTCAGCTGTCCACTTCGGTTTCTTTGTTTTTGTTTCTTGAGACAAACTCTCTTACCAGGGACCCAGAATTCAATTGTTAAATGAAAGCTGACTGGTCCAGGAGTCCCAGTGATCTACCTGTCTCTACCTCCCTGGTCCCAGGATTACAAGCGCATGTCACTAGGCCTGGCCTTTTTAGCTGGATTCTAAGGACCAAGTTCTTACTGGGGTGGCGAGCACTTGGCAAACCAAGCTGTCTCCCCAGCCAGAGTTGGTTATTCTTAACAAAGAAGGAAGGTTTTTCAGGTTAGTATCTGGAGAGTTCATGTTGTGCTGATGTAATGTTGAGATCAGACCTCTGGTGGGATTTTACCCACTGTCCTCTCGGGTGGGCCTTCCTGACCTGAGCCAGCAGGCGAGAAGGGCAGACTCAAAGCAAGTCAGACCACAAGGAGTGTTCCCTGGAGTAAACTACAGTGCCAATCCTCCAGCTGACTAGGCGAACGCTTTCTTTTAGGTGGGATGTGTGTGTCACACAGGACTGACTCCATTGTCACTGTCATGGAACTCTCCACTGACTCTCAAGGGCAAAGGAGGACGTATGTTCCCTTTAAGGCAAATGTTCTGACTAGCAAAGTATATGAACAAGCAAGCTGGAGAGCAAACTTGGCTGCAGCATGGCCCAGAACGTCTACTTTTCAAAACAGAGACTAAGAGAGACATTCGTGGTGGTCTTTCCACGACGTGGGGTTGCCAGGTGAGCACCTTCCTCAATACTCTTCTGAAATTAATAGTGACGACAGACAGCCCAGCAAAGCCCATCCCAACCAAGTGCCTGTGTCTTAAGTCTACTGAAACTAAATTGACCCCCTCACCATGGACATATCACCGAATAATGACTTTGAGACATTTGTGTCGAGGTTCACTGCGAAAGTCAGCATTAGGAAGGCCATGCTTATGAGAGCGCTCACCAGTGCTACCCAATCACCATCAAAGGTGCTTGGTTGTCAAGGGAGATGCTTTCCGACACATCACCACTGTGCTAATAGTGTGCTTCCTATGACAAATGCTCTTGCTTTTTTCTCCAAGAGCGCTGTAAATCACAAGTTCTTTTCTGCAGGGGTCGGCTTCCAGCAAAGTGGATCTTCAGATGGCAATCATTTTTCTTAACACCAACAGCGCTGCCCAAGTGCAGCCGGGGCTCAGTAAACAGACTTCTGAGCACAGTTATAATGAACAATTAGCTGGAAATTAGTCTTAATGGTTTGTTTTAGATGATAGACTAGAGGCATAATATAATTATTTTTAAACTTTCTACATCGTTAAGAATGCAACGGAGCCACCTTTCAATTAGGTGAAGTGGACAATCATGGAGGCCGCAGACAGTCACGGAGGGAGGCTGCAGATGATGGTCACGGAGGCTGCGGCCCACTCATGGAGCAGAGCTCAGGCAGCCAGAAGGCTGCGCCCAGCCCAGGTGTTTATAATTTACTCAGCCTTCCGGCTCTACTAGGTTTGGGTTTTGTAAAGCTATTTCAACCCTTAAGGGCGTCTCTGCTGTGAAAAATAAAAGCATTCAGCACAGAGATTCGTCTCCCCCCAGACCTCTACCATTCTCGGAGACACCACATGAATAATGGCAGGTGGTAGAAGGAAGTAGAAGAATCTGCAGTCTAGGAAGCGGCCTTGGACGCCAGTTCACACCTCACACTGGACGGACAGGAAAGGAGGCAACGTGAGTCACGGAGGAAAGAGTAAGGAGTAAGCCCCAGGATGCAGCACGCGATCCGTCACTCAGTCCTCCTGTACCAATCCTTTCCCTTTCAGGGATTGTCAAATCAATTTCAATCTTGTTTCTCATAAAAAACTTTTTTAAAAAATAAGTTTTTTTTAAAAAAAAAATATTTACATGTGTTTGCATGTGTGTGGGGTACCCCATGCCCATGGCACTGGAGATACAGGGAGGTGTGAGCCACCCAACTTGGGTTCCGAAACTGACCTTGAACTCAGGGCCTCCGCAGGAGGACGTGTGAGCTGTTCTCCACCCAGTCCTCACAAGAATTTTTAAAATGTACCAATAGAGATCTAAAAAAACATTCTTTCGTTTTCTGAAAAAAATCTAAAAATATTCCCTTAGAGAACGAATAAGCATTTGTTTTCAAAAGTTTGCCTTTAGAAAATTGCATTTTTTTTTTCACCTTGGCTAGTCAGGGTTCCGTTTCCGCCTCTACCCCGAGCCAAGCTCTTAGGCCTTTTGTGGTTGAGCATCAGAAGCCATCAGGGAGCGCAGCCTAACACCCACATAAAAGACCTGGTACCTGTGTTTCCACATCACAAAGCAAGCCAGCAAGCACACAAGGCCACAGAGCGGGTTGAGGACCATCTGGAGGATTAAGAACAGTTTGAAAGTGCCGGTGATGCTGGTGCAGTCGGCCACGTCCCGGTACACAAAGGTCCTGCTGAGTGGCTCCGAGGAAGGCAGTTTGCACAGGCAAGAATCCAGAGAGCTCTCACAGGTAAACCGGGCAAGCAGGGAGCAGTGGTGGGCGGCGAACGCCACCGCCAGCGTACAGACCACCAGCCCCAGGGCGCTCAGCAGGAAGTAGAGTACCTGAAACAGAGAGAGAGAGAGAGAGAGAGAGAGCTTCCTGTTACAGAGCAGAGGGGCAGAACACAAAGCAGACTAGCCCACGCTGTTTGGCTGAGTTCTCTGAGACAGGGGTCATTCTCTTCTCAAGCCATAATACCAAGACACGGCTATACTTCACGCTGATTAGCTAGATGACTGATTTCGGCAGCAGGGTCTCAGATACCCCAGGCTGACCCTGAACTTGCTCCATAGCTGTAGCTGAGGACTGGCTTGATTGCCCAATCCTCCTGCCTCCAGTGTTCAAGTGTTGGCATCATAGATGCACGCCACCGTGGCCAGCTTCAGAGTTATTTACTGGGAAATCACTCTTAAACCGTTTGTCATACCACTGTTGGCTCTTCCCATGACCTGCAATGGCCACTTAGCTTGACTGGAATGTTTATGTCTAGATTTAGCAGGTAACATAAATGAATCCCAAACAAGTCCTCTCTCCCACATGACACATGACACCTATTCTTTAAATTGAGAAAGGCCAGTAATAGGACGGAAATGGGATTCAAAAGCAAAAGACAGGATTCTGTACTACGAGCTCCATGTTGGTCAAAACTATTGCACACTGATCAGCTGACAATAACGGTTAAGGGAACACAGAATGCAACTGTTGTAGCGGCTATCACACTACAGCCATGATGGTCAAGATCCCTAAGCAAGTGGCCTC
This sequence comes from Myodes glareolus, assembly GCF_982192425.1. Lineage (NCBI taxonomy): Eukaryota > Metazoa > Chordata > Mammalia > Rodentia > Cricetidae > Myodes > Myodes glareolus. The sequence continues at coordinate 6,509,457 of NC_142028.1, forward strand.
TGGGCAGAAACATGAACGGTGGAGACAGGAGGCAGGTGACCTGGCCTATACATTAGCTCTGGGGTTGAGTGTGCTGGCTAAGTCCTAACTCTGCTCGGAAGGGATTTTAGGCTCTTCTTAAGCGTCTCTGATTTAGTTTACCCACATCTGGAACACTGTGACCGAAAGTCCTGGGTTCTCCCTGACACAGCCACAATAAATTTCACTGTAATGGCATAAGAGATGCTCTTGTGCCTGGACTCCCACACCAGACTCAGCTTTCTTAGTGGTCGCCCTGTGCGGGGTCCAGACAAAGACCAGTTCCACAAACTTTGGGACTAGTGTCTACAGTTTGAAAGGCAAGATTTATGCTTCCATAGAGGAAAAAAAAGTTACCCCTTACTGGGAGCAATTCTGGTGTTTGACCAAGGCCAGCCTTAAAGCCTCCTCCCCTCAAGCGCTGGGATTTCAGGCAGGTACCACCATGCCTGGCTAAAACATCGTGTATCTTAGAAACATAACAGGAACAATTTGTATTTGACATGATTATTTTTCCTCGGAGGGAAAGAATCAGATAAATGCAGAGTGGCATCATTATAAAATTTAGAAAGGATTTATTTAATTTGTGATATTAAAAGGAGTGCTTTGGTGCTGTCCCCAGAACACTCGGTGACAATATTTTATGTAGACTTGGAGTGTTTAGACGCTAAAATGTGGGTTTATTGTGTGAGACTAACAGCATGGAACATTAAAAAATATTGTGAATTATTCTGAAATCTTTGGACTTGGTGATCGAGTTTAGATTCCTGGCATGAGAGCCAGTTTTTGCTGGTCACGTGTGACCGCTAGCAGGAGGAACCCCTGTTAAAAGTGACCATTTCCCTCTGGGTAGCCATCTGCTTAGTAGAACAGCCCCAGATTGAATTGCGGCCACACATTTCTGGTTTTGGCCACCAGCAGCTAGATCCTGCAGTGGCTCCTCTCCCCACCACATACCCCGCCATGTGCACATGTCCACAATCACACCCAGATGCACACACGTCCTTAAACAGTAGATATTTAGAACCCTTACTACGAGGAAAGTCCATTTGTTGACAATAGGACCTTTGTCTACTTTAAAGAAAACAGGGCTGGCAAGATGGCTTCGTGGGTAGGGGCTCCTGCCACCAAGTCTGATGACCCGAGTTCCATACCTGGGACCCACACGGTGGGAGAGGTGAGCCAATGCCCTGCAAGATGCACCCTGGCCTGTATGCACACATCATAGCATAGAGACACAGAAGATAAATAAGTAAGATACAGTTTTAAAATGTTTAAATGACACATTTTGGCTCAGATAGTTATTTGCCAAAGACCATTTAACAAGGACACAACAGTGAAGGACACGAACCAGCAGGCCAGGCCAGGCAAGGCCACCTAATGAAGGTTTCACTCCTGATCGCTACCTAGGGGACTCGTCTGCTGGACATATTAACCGGCATCTCTTTACCTGCACATGTGGAAGGCTGCTTCTAACCTGACTTCCTGCTATCACTATGAGGACTAAGAGTCAACCTCTCCAGAGGGCACAGGAGTTAAACCAGCGGAGAAGGAAGGCTGTCATTTCCAGGAATCGGCTCTACTTTCTGCCTTGCTTTCCGTCGAGTGGGCGGAACAATGCGGATTGGCTTGCAGACGGGGTAAACACTGACCACAAACACAGAGGTTGCTTAATTGTAATCTAGCTCCTTAATAGACAGAACCCAGCAGCTCAGGGACAGGGGCCGAGAAGTGCCACATCCCTTAACAAAGTGACATACATAGGCACCGAGCATACATAGCTCCGAGTCAGGAGAGCTTCTTGTCTCTTGGGTCACAGCTGGGCTGTCAGGATGCTGGTGACATCTGCAAGGCCCCTTCCTGACAGCAACAGGCTCCTGCCTTGAAATCCACACTTTAAAGCCAGGCGCCTTGCTTTGCCCACACGGCAAACGGGGATCAATGAAGGCAGGTGTGTGGAGTGACCTTGGGATGTGGCGGCCGACTGTGTGGGTGTCCCTGCAGAACATCCCTTGAGGCCAGCTCTGTGCTTATGTAATCCCCAGGCTTGCTCCTGCCTTGCTGTGATTGGAACCTGCTGAGGCTGTCCCAGTTGGTGGCACTGGGGGAGGGGAGGGGAGTCTGCTTGGATTTAATGATCTCCCCTCTGGCCAGAATGGTAAGGCCTCTTTTGCCTAGGAAGAGTCTGCCACCAAACAGCCCAAGGAACCGCAACCAAGGTGTCTGCAGGCCCTTGATCTTCAAGGGTTCAGCAAAGGCAGGAAAGCACCCCAGAGGGAAGGTGGGAGGGTCCACACTCAGTGACCTTCCAGGTCCAAAGGCAGAGTCCAAGAAAAAAGAGGGGAAATGCTGGTGGTCTCCTGGTCTAAGAGCAGCGAAGTGTGTATATGCATGTATGTGTCCGTGCATGTGTGTGTGCATGTGTATGTGTGTGTCTTTTTACATGTTTGTGTACATGTGAGTTGTGTGAGAGTGTGTTTGTATGTGTGAGTGTGTGTTTGTGAGTGTGTGTTTGGTGTGGGAAGTCCTGACTATGTGTTGCTTTTATTGGTTAATGAATAAAGAACTGCTTTGGGTCTATAGCAGGGAAGAGCAGAACCAGGTGGGGACAACTAAACTGAATTCTGGGAGAAAGAAGGCAGAGTCAAGAAGCCATGAAGCCGCTGGGGAGGGGGGGACAGACGTGCTGAACCTTGCCGGTAAGCCACAGCCATGTGGCAATACACAGATTAAGAGAAATGTGTTAATTTAAGATATAAAAGAGTTAGCAAGAAATACAATATATAGTTTCTGTGTGGCTATTTCGGATCTAGGTGGCCAGGAACAAATGAACAGGCTCCAAAAACATGTATTTATGTGTCTGAGTGTGTATGTGAGTGTGTGTTGTGTGTGTGTGTGAATGTGCTTGTATGTGTGAGTGAATGTGTGTTTGTGTGTGTAAGTGAATGTATGTGTGAGTGCATGTATTTGTATGTGTGTGTGTTTATGTGTATGTGTATGTGTTTGTATGTATAAGTGAGTGTGTGTGAGCACTGCGCATGTGTGAGTTTGTACCAGAAGACTCCATCACTGCAGCATGGTGGTCTGGCCATTCTACCAGGGCACCCATTAAGAGAAAATAAACTAAAAGTTTAGCTCAGAGATAGAGGGTGAATGCAGCCATGCAGTGACAGACCCCTCCTGAAGACCCATTTCGTTCCCCCTAAGATGACATGGGAAGTACAGGGACATCAACTGTGTCCTGATGGGGACTGGACGAAGCTGTTTTAGGACTGAAGATGCCACAGAGAGAATCTTAGATTGCCGAGGGCAGCAGCCTGGCTGAAGGGCCGCCTGGCTGTGTGTCTGTCATGGTGTGAAAGGAGAGAGATAATGAGGTCTTCCCATGGGGTCTGCAGCCTGCCTGACAGCGCCAGCTACTCTCTTTCTTTCCCACCACCCCATCTTTTGTAAGGTACAGATGTTGACGCCCGCTAGGGGGACTCACTGAAAATGAGGCTTTTCCCCTGCTTTTTCAGGAATCATGAAGGGACTGAGGAAGCCAAGGTGCTCTCTTCTTCTTACCACTTTGCCTTGCTGTTTGGCCAGCATCAGCAAAAAACAGCCTGAACTGGTGTCTGCTCTCTCTTGCCTTCTTAAAAAAATTCCTCCTATCAGAAAAGTTCATTTCAGGGCTGGAGAGAGGGTTCAGGGGTTGAGAACACTGCCAGTCCTCCCGAGGACCCAGGTTCAGTTCCCAGAACCCACATGATGAGTCACATCCATCCTTCAAATGAGCACATTGCTTCTTACACCCCCATCTTTGAGTATATGACATTTTCCCTCTCCTCCTCCTTTTGAGACGGGATTCCGTGTAGCTCAGCTGGTCTCCAACTCGGTATACGGCTGAGGCCGGCCTTGGGCTTCCGATCCCCGTTTCTACTTCATGAATGGAGAGATCACAGTCCTGTGCTTCATTTATTCGGTGCTGGGAGTCAAATCTAGGGTTTTACCCACACTAAGCAAGCGCTGTACCAACCAAGCTACGTCCCCACTAACACATCCTATCTTGTATCTTTGTGGTTTTTAAATGACATTGTTGACTTATTCTTGGGTTTCATGCTTCCCGATTGTAGCGAAGAACATGGCCAGGAGAAAAGTCAATGGCAGATGGACAAGAGAAACATACAGAGCGGTCTCCATCCTTGGCGGTGGCACAGAGTGGAACCCACCAGCCAGGCTGCTCAGGTTGCTCTACGCTCCTCCCCTCTGACGGAAGTGTTTAAGTATAATCTGCTGTATACTTCAAGAGACTGCAACCAAATACGCTTTCCACTACAGGCAAAAAGTTCACAGCAACGAAAGACAGACAGCTGCCAAGCCATCAGGCGGTGCATGCACACAGTCTCGCAGTTTCCCACAAACTCTTGGCAGGACCCACTGACGTCACCCAACTCCCTTTCTGTCTCAGGGCTTCCATCGACGAGGGGAAATACACTCAGATTGCTATATTATTGAAATATTCCATCCAAATAGCCCCAAGATATGGCAGTGGACACTCAGAGAGAGACTTTTCCCTGCCCAAGGTTTTCCTTGAGCTGGTGACTGTTCAATACTCCTTTTAGGAGCATTGAAGTTCCCACTTCACGTGCTCTGGGAACGACCTAACTCATGGAAATTAGGTAAAAGGACTAATTACCTCTGTGTCTGGGCCAATATCCTTCTAAAACGCATTTGGGCTGCCTGAAAGTGAAGTTTCTAGACTCACCAGACATGTAACACTGAAAAACACTCTTTCATTTTGACTCACGTTTCTTCCTATGTAATGATTCTGAAAAAAGGAGAAACAACTTACTTTCATAGAAAACTGGACACATGTCCTCTCATCAACTTGGTATGAGACACAGAGCATGAACAGTCCAAGGTAGGCCACCACGCAGACCTGCGTCAGGGAACACAGCACACAGAACATTAGTGGAGTATGCATGTCAGGACTCCCACAACTCTGAGGTCGGGGTCCTTCCCCCAGGATCATTAACATTGCCACGCCCTTCACTTCACTTTATTTATGTGCTACGAGTTTTCACCCAACTTGTGAAACACAAATAAAGATGTAGTTTTACTATTTTGAATCAGGTACGTGTTTGTGTTTCCATGTGTGGGCATGTATACATGAATGCAGTGTCCTCAGAGGCCAGAAGAGGGCGTCAGACCCCTCAGAGCTGGCATTGTGGGCAGTTGTAAGTTATCTGACGTGGGTGCTGGGAACTGAACTAGGGTGGGTCCTCTGCCTGAGTTGTCTGCAAGGTTTTGTTTGTTTGTTTTTGTTTTTCAAGACAGGGTTTCTCTGTGTAACAGCCCTAGCTTCCTGGAACTAGCTCTTGAAGACCAGACTGGCCTTGAGCTCACAGAGATCTCTGCCTTCCGAGTGCTGGGATTTAAGACATGTGCCACCACTGCCCAAATTCACTTTTAAACGTGGAACCATCATCCAGCCCAGTGAAACATGGTTTTAAAATAGCAAAGACATTATTTCAATTTATCCAGTATTTATTAAGTTCCTCTGTATTTGGTACTTTAGAAGATAGTTCAGAAATTGAAGAAGACAACTGAAAATGGAAAGATCTCCCATGCTTTTGGGTAGGTAGAATTAACATAGTAAAAATGTCAATCTTACCTAAAACAATCTACAGATTCAATGCAATGCCCAGCAAAATCCCAGCAAATTCCACACTTTTCTCGAAAGAACAATATTTAACTTCATGTGGAAAACCAAAAAAACCCAGGAGAGCCAAAAACAATCCTGTACAACAAAAGAACTTCTGGAAGCATCACAATCCCTGACTTCAAACTCTACTACAGAGCTACTGAAAACAGCCTGGTACTAGCATAAGAACAGACAGGAGGACCAATGGAATCAAATCGAAGACTCGGATATAAATTCACACACCTGCAAAGACCTGATGTCTTATAAAGAAACCAAATATAAAATGGAAACAAAGCATAATCAAGAAACGGTGCTGGCATAACTGGATATAAACATGTGGAAGAATGCAAATGAATACATATCTATTGCCATGCATAAAACTCAAGTCCAAATGGATCAAAGACCTCAACATAAAATCAACCACACTGAACCATATAGAAGAGAAAGTGGGAAGTATACTAGAACGCATTGGCACAGGAGACCATTTCCTAAATATAACTCCAGTAGCACAGACACTGAGAGCAACAATTAATAAATGGGACCTCCTGAAACTGAAAAGCTTCTGTAAAGCAAAGGACATGGTCAACAAGACAAAACGACAGCCTACAGAATGGGAAAAGATCTTCACCAACCCCACATTGGACAGAGGACTGATCTCCAAGACACACAAAGAACTCAAAAAACTTGACATCAAAAGAACAAATAATCTAATAAAAACATGGGGTACAGATCTAAACACAGAACTCTCAACAGAGAACTCTCATAGAGCTGAAAGACACTTAAGGAAATATTCAACATCCTTAGCCATCAGAGAAATGCAAATCAAAACAACTCTGAGATTCCATTTTACACCTGTAAGATTGGCCAAGATCAAAAACACTGATGACAACTTAGGCTGGAGAGGTTGTGGGGTAAAGGAAACACTCCTGCATTGCTGGTGGGAGCGGAAGCTGGTACATCCCCTTTGGATGTCAGTGTGGCAATTTCTCAGAAAATCAGGAAACAACCTATCTCAAGACCCAGAAATACTACTCTTGGGTATATACCTAAAAGGCACTCAATCAAATCACAAGGACAAGTGCTCAACTATGTTCATAGCAGTATTATTTGTAATAGCCAGAACCTAGAAACAACCTAGATGCCCCTCAACTAAAGAATGGATAAGAAAAATGTGGTAATTTATACAATGGAGTACCACACAGCAGAAAAAAAATAATGACCTCTTGAAATTTGCAGGCAAATAGATGAATCTAGAAAAAAACATATTGAGTGAGGTAATTCAGACCCAAAAAGACAAATATACTATGTACTCACTCATAAGTGGCTTTTAGACATTTTTTTAAAAAAAAACAGCCTACATGCCACAAACTCAAAGAACCTAGACAACAAAGAGGACCCTAAGAGAGACATACATGGATCTACATAGAAAGGTGAAAAAGACAAGATCTCCTGAGTGAATTGGGAGCATGGGGTTCATGAGAAAGGTAGAAGGAGAGAGGGGAAGAAGGGAGGGGAGTGGATAAAAATGTATAGCTCATTAAAAACAATAAAAAGAAACATAGCCTATAAAAAAAGAAAAAAGAAATTACTTCTAGGATCTCAGCTCAACAAAAAATAAAAGATAGCTCAAAGCATTGACAATGATAAATCGAATTTAATCTGCTTGATTAGTGTATATCCGGTAGAGTCCAAAATCAACTCACACACACACACTCTAAGGCAGAACATTTTCTGTTCCATGCCATTCAGAGAATTATAAAAGTTCAAAGAAATCTAAAAGGAAAATATAGAAGGCTCCCCTTAAAATTTGGGCTTGAAAAGGTCTAATAATAATGCAGCCATAGCGGCTGTCTAAGGCCTTCTGGTCTTTCTTCATGACATCATCGCAGTACTCTGTCAGGTGGGTACTGGGAAGATGAGGGGAGCCAAGAACCACACTGCAGGCCTGGGGCACACAGCAGGCAGCCGGGCTGAAGGCAGACACAGGAGCCACAGCCCAGTGATGGGACAGAGCAGAGCATCCTAGCATAACAGACAGAGACCCACGGCAGAACCAACAAAATGTAGCATGGAAAGGCAGGGTGGAGATACAGGACACAGGGGTGATGAGGAAGTGGCTCGGCTCTCCAGCAGGGAAGGGGCGTGGCTTCAGATACATTTCAGGAAGATGGGCAGGGATGCTTACTGATACAATGAGGATCCTGAGATGCTTTCAGCAATCTGAGCAAGACTGGTCATTAGCGGGGTGTGGTGACCCCATGCCTGTTATCTCAGCACTCTGGAGGTGAGGCAAGGGGACCACTGTAAGCTCCAGGTGACATCCTAGAGAGGCACACCATTGGAACTGCAAGCATGCTGGACTGAAGAGATGTGAACGGAAAACAAAGATGTGGAGGGCAGTTCTGCAGCACAGGACATGCAGGTGCTGGCGGGGGAGATGAGAGGCTGTGCAATTCATGCTTCCAAGTCAGGAGCAAGTCCTTTTGAAAGCACTTTTTAAATTTATTATTATTATTTTACTTTTTGATTTGTCAAGACAGGGTTTCTCTGTGTAGTGTTAGAGCCTGTCCTGGAACTCACTCTGTAGACCAGGCTAGTCTCAAACTCACAGAGGTCCATCTGCCTCTGCTTCCTGAGTGCTGGGATTAAAGGCATGCACCTCCACCATCCAGCAAAATTTATTGATTTATCAGCATGTAAAAGAATACACAACAACAGATCTTATCATGACATTTTCATACACACATATAATAAATCTTAGTCACATTCATCTGTTGGCCAAGGTTTCTGTCCCGCCTGGTTCCCGCAGCCATAAAGTTCCACAGAAACACAAAGAAGTCTACATTAATCACAAACTGGTTGGCCTAGTAGCTCAGGCTTCTTACTAACTCTTATAACTTATATTAGCCCATTATTCTTGTCTGTATTAGCCATGTAGTTTGGTATCTTTTTTGTGGTGAGGCAGTCACAGCTTGATTGCTCTGTGTCTGGGTGATGACTGCAGACTAAAACTTCCCTCTTCCCAGAATTCTCGCTGCCCCACCTCTACTTCCTGCCTGGTCGCCCTGCCTATACTTCCTGCCTGGCTACTGGCCAATGAGTGTTTATTGAAAATACAAGTGACAGGGTACAGACCATTGTCCCACAACATTCATCCACTCCACTCACGGCCCCCTCCCATCCCAATGACCCCGTTTCTCATTGCAACCACCCTCTACTTCATTTTCACATCTTTAAGTACATTTTTAAGCGTTCCAGTACAGCACAAGCTTAACAAGGTTGTAGGGGTTCACTACCTACCCTCACATGGAGGATCTGCAGAATTAAACCAAAGGAACCTTGTTTTGCTTTGTTTTCATCAGCAGCAAGCCAGGCAGAATGTTCCAGATTCGCTCCTGTCACATCCTGAAGTACATGCCTGGGCTTTCTCCTTAGTTTCTGCCAACAGGATTGAGATTTCTCTCACATAATTGTCTTGGTCCCTGGAGGATGCTGGGCTGAAATCACAATTGCCCAGCTCTCCCTCCTTGTCATGAGACACGTACCTTCTAAGGAGCAAGACAGACTGACCAGCACCTTAAACGGCATCACAGACCCTCCACATCAAAGAGCCCCTCCTGTGTCACCTTCACTAGGCCTGAGCTCCAGTAAGACGCTGCCTAGCATAGTCATGCCTGGCCACATCAACAGCACACCACCCGTCTACTGACGTCATGGCTACGTGGCCTATACTGTTCTAGCACTCTGGGAACTGAGGGACGAAAACCACAGTCTCACTCCAGACGTACCCAGCGATAGAGTCAAGTTGTAATACAATGGAGGCGTGAACAGCATGCTAGCCATGCAAATGTACAGATGGGGTAACTGACCTCATGGAGGGTGGGGAAAGCTCCCTGGAGGGAGATGGATGCTGATATGTTTGTCATGTACCTATATGAGGCAGTTAAAATTGTAGGAACTACTGGCCCAGCTAGAGAGTCTAGTGAAAATAGAAAACCGTCCAAGTTACCCACTTTGTGCAGAAAGTACCTCAAATATACTTCTTTTAACTTTGGTACATTGTGTCATACTGTTCTAGTGATTGAACAAACTCGACATATGCTAATAAGTTAGTTTGTATAAGCTGAGAGTGGGGTGTTCTTACCCACAACCTTGCATGGACTAAGAATTTTTTCCTTTTGTTGGTAGTGTGTACAAGGATGTTCTACAAATATTTTTATTGAATACTTCAAGCTAAAGGCTTTATGGCATTGGGGAAAGAACTAGAGTTCTCATGCCAGACTGAAGGACCCACTTCCTGAGCTGGCAGGATGTGGACATGCCTAGAAGACAGGGTGTTCTGGTTTCCAGGCAGGGAAGGGGAGGGCATGCTAATGCACGATCCGTTGGAATCTGGGCCAGAGCTCCCATTTCATATGGTGAAAGGAGGCCCAAGAATATAAAGTGGACATTTGTGTGGGACTTTTCAGAAGTTACTCATTGGACCAGACATAGGTCCAGGTGGGCCAGGTTGTGCCACACCATACAAAACCCGAGGAGACGGTACCAAGAGTGAGCCCTGAACATCAGTAACAAGAAGCAACAGGGCCTGAGGGCACTAAAGACTTTGGGAGGTCAGTCCACCACCAGTAGATAACTGTATTGACAAGAAAACTTGGAAGTATTTGTAAGAATGGAAAGAATCAAAAAATAAAAATAATTTTAACCTATTTTCAGACATATGCATCTACCATCTTTTTGCTTCTAAACCCCAAAATCTATAGAGAGAGTTTTGTCTGTACAGGGGAAAGTCTGCCTCTTGTGAGCTGGAGAGCTAAACAGGGCTGGAATAAATGTCAGGTCTGTTTCCAGACAGAGGGTCCCAGGTCTTGCCACGCAGTGGTTTTGCTAGCACCATGGGCTGCAGATGCATCCCTTAAATAATAATGAGTGCAAAGCAGGAGCAAGGGAGGGAGATGCGTGGATAAGCTATTTCTCCATTTTGCCATGGCAAGAAGGTACCACCCAAAACATTATGCAAAAATTAGAATTATTATCATTTACCTCTCTCAGTGTATATTTATAGTCTGGCCTTGCAACCTCTTCCCTACTTTCAATTTATCTGTTTTCTTCATTCAGCATTGTTACTAGGCAAGGTTACTGAGGGCTATAAACGTCTCCTGTCAAATATCTCTTATTATTCTCTTTCCTTCTCGGCCCCATGGATCACTGGTAAACGCGAAACGTGGCTCTGTTTCTTTAAGAATTGGATGCAAAGTGCTTTCACGCAGTAAATATTGTAACAATGAGGTACTTAACAATGTAACTTAAGGTCTTCCTATGGTCATGAAGTCAATAACCACTCACAGAAGTAGAGCAGCTGCTTCTCGCTGGATTTTTCTGAAGGGACTGTCTATAGATGTCACCTACGTCACATAAGGGAAGGTAAACTATTTGGAGTCATTTTCAACAAAAAAAAAATGTATTGTAGTCTCAGTGTGATGTTTGTTGTCTTACTCAAGAGACTTGTTAACAAATAATGTGCCAGGAAAACAGATAAAAAGAAATAACAAAAGAGCTCTTAGAGGTTGCTTATTGGATCATGATTTCAGGACTGCAGGGGATATGTAAGCATGGCTGGGGATTTTTTTTCTTACCTGATTCTCATTGGTGCTTCCTCATTAGAGAAGGCCAAAGGGCCTGGTTCAGAATCACCTAAAAAAAAACTAGGTCCATCCCATCTTCACAATTTCTGATTCGACAGGTCTAAGGTTGAGATCTAGAATCTGAATTCCTAACAAATTCCAATACTGCTGCTGGTGATCCTGGGCCACACACCCTGAGATGTAGTGGGAGGCTGACTGTTGGTTCCCGGTCACCCAAAATAATCACACAGAAACTGTATTAATCAAATCACTACTTGACCCATTAGCTCTAGCTTCTTATTGGCTAATCTATTACATATTAATTTAACCCATTTCTATTCATCTGTGCATTGCCACATGACAGTGGTTTACTGGCTAAAGTTCCCAGTGTCTGTCTCTGGTGGCTCCATGGCTTTTCTCTGACTCTGTCTCCTTTCTCCCAGCATTCCATTTAGTTTTCCCCGCCTAGCTCTGTTCTACCCTATCAGACCAAGCCAGTTTCTTTTTTCATTAGCCAATAAAAGCAACACATAGACAAAAGAACCTCCCACACCAATGGGAAGCACAGGTCCAGGTGTAAACACAATCCTCTAAGTGTCTGTGTGGAGTCTATCAAGACAGCATAACACTGTATAGAGTTATTTACTAATGGTGAAAACAGTATGTATTATCAATGGCCACTTATATTGTGTTCAGCCCTATGTAGAATGTAGCAGGCTTTCTTGGATCATCAGCCCCCAAACCATGAAGTGGAGACTTATTATTAATTATGAATGTGTGACCTTATCTTATGCTTGTCCCCCTAGCTCTTATAACTCATATTAACCTGTTTCTCTTCATCTACATTTTACCTCAGAGCTTTTAACCTTTCTTTCATTCTGTATGTCCTACTTAGTAACTGGCTGGTGACTGCCTGGCTGGCTGCCCCTGGGCAACTTCCTCTTCTTTCCCCATCATTCTCTCTTCTTTTCTTTTTGAGTCTAAATTTCTCCTCCTATTCATCCTCTCTGCCTGCCAACCCCCACTGTCCCACCTCTGCCTTGCTATTGGTCATTTAGCTTTTTCTTAGACCAATCAGGTGCCTTAGACAGACAAAGCAACACATCTTTCCATGGTTAAACAAATACAGCATAAACAAATGCAACACACCTTCACATAGTTAAAGTAATATTCCACAACAGTAGAATGTTTTACGTATATTTCTTCCCTGCATCCTCTGAGATACCAGAATGTAAAAGGGTAGTTGTACATTTATTTCAAGATCCTCTGGAATTTTTAATATCCATAGTGTATATGCAATAAAAGTGTTGGCACCATGAGACAAGTTAGTGCTTCATAATTCTTAAAATTGGAGACAAAGCCCTCTGTCTTCATTGCTGCTTACACACAACCTCACTCCAGAGCTTGCGGCCTCCACATTCTGGAAGGCTCAGGGAGCGTCTCTGAACTATCAGCACGTGTTACCTTAGACGTCATCCTGATACACTGGACGGCTATCACCCATATCAGATCAAAGCAAAATGACCTTTTCCAAAATCTTCAGGGTGTGACAATCATTGTTCCGCCATGGCTTGGAGCTGATCACCACTTTCAGTCACTTCCATGGAGTAGACTCTACCATGGTAGACTTCACAGTACCGAAGATACTGATGAGATGCCAGGTTTCCCTCCCACACTCCCTTCCCACCACATCTGCCTCTGCTTTGACAGGAGCACCTGCTCACCCAGTGGGGTTGGCTTATTCTGCATTTGTCAAATTAAACTCTACTAACTGCTTAGAATCCCTGAAATAAGCACACAGACTAAGTAAAAAGGGGGCACAGGAGAAAGCCAAAGACAAATCCCACTACACACCCATCAGATGCTTGAGACAGCATGTAATATCTGTCTTCTGTCTATCTGTCTGTCTGTCTGTCTGTCTATCTATCTATCTATCTATCTATCTAGTCATCCACCCATCTATGTATCTTTCTTTCTATATTTATATCTATCTAACTTATATCTATCTATCCAACCACCCACCCCATCTATCTATCTATCTATCTATCTATCTATCTATCTATCTATCTATCCATCCATCCACCTATCTATCCCTCTATCTATCTATCACAATATATCATGATTTATTTGTCAAAGCATGGCATCAGATTAATCACAAAATACAACACATAACAATGTACTATAATAAAGTTATCAGCATCAATACTCTAGTATGCCAAGAGTATCAGTAAATAAAATAGAATTAGTTGAATATATATGCTATACTAGAATGACAGTTGATTTGGTAACCTGTATATCCGCTAAATGGGTAAAGGAAGGCAGTGTATGCAACATGGAAACAATGAACAAAGGGATAATTCACATCCCCTTGTGAAATAAGCAGCCAATACTATGTTCCCTCCCAATTATTGTCAAATCTTTATCCACTTCATAATGTGACAGTCATTGAAACACTTATATCTCTTTTTGCCATGTACCATTTGTTAGAGATGAAGCTTTTGGAGTTAATCAGACAGAATTTAAGCACAGTGGGACTGTGAAGAACATCCTCTGTATTTGTCATCATTTCATTTTTCATTGTGAATTTAGGCAAATGCAAAATAGTAAGACACAGAATGCATTCTTCCTGATTAGATTATACACCAAAAGAGAAAGAAAGAAAGAAAGAAAGAAAGAAAGAAAGAAAGAAAGAAAGAAAGGGAAAGAAAGAAAAAATAGCATTCAAAACCACAAAACACTAAGTCACAGTCCCCTTAACAATACTGCTTGGTTCAACTGAAAGCCAAGCATGAAACTGTACTTGCTACTAGAGCGGAGTGGTGGGAATGCAGGTTTCACAGCTTGAATTCTGACGCCATTCTTTTACTCTGGAATATCTTAGACATAAGTCCTTTGCCCTCTGTTCCCCCATCTGAGACACAATCTCATAAAATCTAGGCTGGCTTGGAAGTCACTATGTAGCTGGGAGTAGCCTTGAACTTGGACCTTCCTCTCTCTACTCCTGAGTAGTGGGGTCGCAGGCAGGCATCACCATGCCTGGCTTTAACTGATTCTCTGAGTTCTCTGTTCCCCCATCTGCAAAAAGAAGCAATGACGCTTTGCTGCAATAGTTAGTTTGATGACTAACAGAAATGTGAAGAAAGCAGCTGGGATAATCCTTCCATACAGCCAGAGGACACCAGTGCTGGCTGATATATCATTAGCTAGTGATTACTAATGCCATAGTTATTGTGGCGGTCAGAGACCAAACTGAAAGTCTATTAAAAGGTCCCGAATGTACTGTCAACATAGCCAGGCTCACAGCCGAGACTGCTGATTCCGCATGCTCAGTCTTCTAAACTATGCCGTTAAACACGACCTTAAACTCACGCCCTTCCCGACTCCACTTCCTAGGCGGTGGATTCACAAGTGTGTGCCACACCTGGCTTCTATTTCACACTCACAGGTGTCCTCGGAAGCCACTGCTACTAGTTCTGATTTATAGATGAGGAACGGAAAACTTAATGAGATTAAGTCAACAAAGGCTTGATGGTCAGCGCCACAGAATATAACATCAGAGTTAGCAGTGGACTCGTCCGAGCGCACTGTCTCCTCGCCACCACAGGCCACAGTGTCTCCCTGGAGGAATCCTGGCAGCAAGTGGCAGAGATGTGTGGAGCCTGCCAGCTCCGGCTGAGTCATGGGTGAAACACTGGGGGTTCAGCTCAGCCAGGGAGACTCGCTTATCTCGTACTCAGCAGAGAAAGTCATACTGGCTAATTTATAAATTGTCTCAAAGACTTTTAAGTAGCGTGCCTGGAACAGTCGCAGGTACGATTTTATTTTCCATTTCGCATGAGCTCAGTCTTTGCCAGTCACTCACTCTGAAATCTGAGCTGGAAATGAATAATACATGCCAAGGAAAGCACCGCGTCATATCTTAGACGTAACCTCGCTCTGTTCTTCCAACAGTCATTGCACTCCAATCGTGCACCACAGAGTGACACCCAAACCCCTGCCTCGTTGGCCTTGAGTAGAGTGACGTCCTTAGACACCAATAAGGGGCTGTAACACAGCAATGACAGGGGCTACAGTGCGCACCTCAACGCTCTTCTCCAGCAGGACAAAGTGACACAAAATAGCAATTCATTCCTAAGTGACAGTTTTGCCTAAGACGCAAGAATGGGTAATTCCCAACAATTCCAATATGCAAGCTTGCATAGGCACACTCGAGAGCATGCATGCACATACACGCACGCACACGTACACGCATACACACACCAGTGAATTTGCACGGACCCACTGCACATTACCTAAGACCTCACAGCAACATACATGACACACATGGATTAAGGGAACAGAAAAAAGAAAACGCAACTGTCCATGGTTTCACAGTCAGGTGGTCCGTACAGCTTAAGACGGAGACTCAGCCATGGATCTGGTAGTCCCTCCATGTCTAGGGCCTCAGAGATGTCTGCTCCCTGCGCTGCTGAAGGAGTCAACACAATGACGTAGGGAAAGGGTTTGGTGTAACACCCAGCAAGGCCGCTGATAAACAGCACCCGGAGGGTAAAAGACTCCATTCATGGAGTGGCCTGGCCTGCGCCTGCAAGGGCCACCGTCAGGCAGCTCTCCAGTACCGCTGACGTGAACACTTAGCAAACACCTGGGTGATAGAGACCTTGTCTTTCTGCTTCATTCCGCTTCTGCTATAGGCCAATTTGTTACCAAGTGCCCGGGAGAGGCCACTCTCAGTGACCACTGTGTGCTGCGTACATTTCTGATTACCCTACCCTATTATAATTCTATAGAGGCGAGCATTTAGAAATGCTGAAAGAAAATGTTCATTGAAAAAAAAATAATTTCTGGCCATAACAGATTCAAAATTAGTATTATTTAAAAAAAAAAAAACGCAACAGTTCCAGCCAAACGTAGTGCGCACGACGTTATCAGAGGACAGACGTGACCGGGAGCAAAGACAAGGACTGGGCACCAGGACTCAGGGGTGAACAAGGAGGAAGAGACGGAGCGCCCTGGGTGCAAGCAACAGACTTGGGGCTTTAACTATCATCTTTTTAAAAAACAAAACCTTGATTTCCTAAGTCAGATCCAGAATAGCGGCTTCTTTTCTCCTATACACAAAGCTGCAGAGAAAAATGAATTACACAGCCAGGAATTATCGCCACGGGGCACCTCGTTGACCTGCGACCTGGCAGGAGGGTGGTCAGGGCCCGGCCGTTTGCCTTCAGAAGCTGCCGTCCTGGAGGCCGCTCACATCTCTGCTTACTTTTACTTATGTCTTAACAGTTTGCACTTGAGCAGAAACTTGCCAAGGGAAAGGTTAGCAGAGAATCGCTTTGCCTGCCCATGGAGATGTGGTCTGAGTTTTGGCCTACGAGGCTTTGTATGGTCATATCTTCCAGGGAAGGTGGGGAACTCTTTATATTTAATTTGTAAGGAAGACAAGGTTGAATGAAGCCCAGGCTGGCAGGGAGCTCACGATGCCATGAGGACGACCTCAAACTCCTCAGCCTCCTGCCTCGGCCCCCACATGCTGCAACAATAGGTACATACCACCACACACAGATATTTTATTACTTTTAAAAGAAGTAAATATTAGAAGGTATAGGTCAAAATTTCTATGTCAGAATGGACCTGTCAATGATAACTTTATCTCATGAAGTGACCCTCAGGGTCTAGAGAGAAAGGCTTGCCTAACAATGACAAGGGACATCCGTGCAACCCTGTTCTCCTATGTTCTTCTCAGTTCTTGTCCCTTTGTCTGAGAAGTTTCTATGTGGTAAGCGCCTCTCTGAATTACAAGAATTGTTCATATACACTTTTCATACGCAAGTGTGTGAAGACGCTGAATTTAAACCAACACTAATAATATGGCAATTACCTTAAATACAAAAGTCAACCTAGCCTGGCCCACAGATTTGCTATCTACATCTTTTTACAAAATAAATCATGGAAACGAAATTTCTGACATTAAAAAAAAAAAAGTCCACTTATTCTAAAGGCAAGTATTGCTCTCACTGCCCTCACAGCAACTACAAGAGCCACCTGCTCTGCTGGGACGAAAGCTCTGATGGACAGGATAAACACAGGGCTTTGGGAAAACTTTTTAAACCGGCAACGCCCCTGCCACCATTCAATACCTTCTGTCCAATTCAAAGTGACGGGCTTCATCGCGATTTGACACTTCCAATGAGCACAACTGTTTCTTCTATAGTATTTTCCACCAATGAGGCTTTGGAATGTGCACGGCTCTGTTTAGCCAGACCCGTTTCTCAAGCACAGGAGCAGGAAGATGTGCTCCTCCTCAAGCCACTGCCCGGCTCCCAGCACACAGCACTGCGCGGGCGCTGACTGCCTCCTTGCACCATGTACACAGTGTTTCCCACAGAACGGAGGACAAGTTGAATGTGCCAACAGTGACTGGGTCAGGGGAGTGTGAATTCCCCAAATCCTACAGGTACTCTGCCTTTTTCCGGATGCTTCTGCCAAAGCAAGATCTCTGCTGGAAAACTAGGAAGATGCTTGGGAAGCGTGCCAGCACTCGGGAGCCCCGATGCGGATGATGCGGATATTCTAAAGCCTCATTTGAAAACCATTGTAAGCAATTCATAGCTGTGAGCCATGGGTTCTCTGCCTGCATGTCTCACCGCTCTCACGAATCCACATCTACCCCAGCATCTTCTTTTGTGTTGTCTTTTCACAGAGTAACACAGATCCGTGCATTTGGGTGAAGGCTCATCATTTACAGGAACTGCCGAGGAAGTTCACAATTGCAGCCTCAAAAGATTGAAGATGTGCAGACAACTGAATGTTGAAGCAACAAAGAAGTCATGGATGAAAACTACACTAAGTACCAATGGGAAGGAAACTGGACCTTTGACAAAAGTGTCCTTCTCTTATTCTTTGTCTACAATCCAGCCATATTCATTTATTCTTTAAGTCATGTCCAATACGCTCCCTACTCAAAAAAGCAACCTGGTATTGTATATATTAGCTCATTTACTTACAAACATGTAAATAAAAAATATTGGATTCCTTTATAGAAAATTGTGACTCTGGAAAGTTGAGAAAACTGTAAGTTGATCCAAACATGATTTTAAAAGCATCAAGAAGTTCTGTTTTGTATAATATCAAGGACTAAATTACATTAAAACACTGGATTAAACATAGCAAATATCCTTTATATTAACTAGCAAGAAAATAAAATGAGTCAACAAGGGGAAAGGTCTTAGAGAGGATGTGGCCGTTTCTTGTGGGAGGATGTGGCCGTTTCCAGGTAAGAAGAGACCAGATTTAACAGTTACATCGGCCCCTGGCAGGTCTGAGCATCCTTCTAGGCATCAAGATGGAACCCAGGAACCAAGCCTGCACCTTTAGCATGGCTGCATCCTGACAAGCCTAGAAAATAATCAACCACCAGTTCTGAGGATTCCAGAATTGTCTCGGCCAGTGGGGCATGGGTTGGGGTGAGGTCTTCTAAACTATCTGCATGATTCTGGAACCTATTAAGACAGACATGAAATTGATTAACACTTGGTTATTTCAATAAATAAATAATGGGGGTATGGGAAATAAAGGGCAAATGTTTTAGTGAAGGAGATATAAGAACCATATTAACTAATTACAACTAGATCTTTAACAAACTGTGAAGAAATATTCACAAACTAATTCAGGAGGTTTGAACACTAGTAAGATATTATTTTACGAGTAATATTAGAATTCGATTATGCTACATTTTTTACCATTTGACTTAAATAGCAAAATATTTATGGGTAAAATGACATTGATACTGGGGTTTACTTCAAAATAACTATAAATGGTTAGTGAATTACGAGAACATACAGAACAAACACGAGAAAATAGAAGTTGATAATTATCAAGGCTGGGGGATGGGAACATGGAAGCTCATCGTGAAGTCCTATCTCTTTTGAGTCTGTCTGAGCCTTCATAACAAGTGGGCTAAGAGAAATGGTTATATGATCTTCTGAAGCCATTGGAATGCTGGGTAAGACCAAACCACCTGGAGGATACACTCAACTAGGCCACATGGAGTTGCCACACAACACATTTCTGAAAGGCAAACCAAAGTTAGTAAACACACAGAGAATTAACTTACCAGTGAAGGTCAGTACTTGTGTTTATGTACACACGTACACACGCTAAAATTTAAAGCCAAAGCCATAGGAATTCCCAACAGTTAGGCTGGAGTGACAGTCAGTAAAGTGTCTAACCTGCAAGCATGAGGACCTGAGTTCAAGTCCCCCCAAACCCACAAGCGAAGAACCAGATGCGGTGGTGCATGCCTGTGATCTCAGCAAGGGGTATGCAGATGGGCAGGCCCCTGGACTTGTCGGTAGCCAGCCTAGAATTTGGTGAGCTCCAGGCCAATGAGACCCTATCTTGAAGGAGGAGGAGCAGGAGGAGGGAGAAAGAGGGAGGGAGAGAGGGATGGGGGAAGGATGGGGAAGGGGAAAGAACAAAAGAAAGAAATGGCTGCCGACAAGGTCTGACATCCCTAGGCTCATACATGAGAATAACACACTTGACAGAAACCACACTCACCTGTACAACATATGACATGCCAAGCAAATGAACCATCATGTTTGGTCCTTAACACACTATTGAGTGGCTTCTCAACCTGACAACGTTTTTTGTTGTTTTTTTTTTTTAAATATAAGCTGGCTATAAGGGAACATTAAGTAATTAATGTGAGTATAACCCTGTGTTTGAGAATCTTTCTGTCCTTTTCAATACGAGGAGGTCAGTGTCCTCAGCAGCCCGCAGTCTGTCCCCTGTGCCTCTCCACAAGGTGGCTAGCCAGACACAGGGCTTTTGTGAGGCGCGAGGCCAGGGAGAAGCAGAGTGAGGCTTCAGGGAGGTCTCGATGTGGAAAAATCTGTGACGCACTGGGTCTGATGACTGACTGGACATTATTTACGGAGGGTTCCGGGACACAATCGCTTTGGTCACCCCGTGTTCATTTTTAAAATCATAGCTGGTCTCAGAACCCTGAAGCCTTCAGTAAACATCTAGTAAACTGCCTCTTCAGGCATGTCTGGACCTCTATTTGAGAGTCAGGATGGAGGAGAGACAACAGGAGAACAGGACATGGCTCTCCCGAGAAGGGGGCTCCTGAGGATAACGTCGGAGCTCTGTCTTTCGTGCAGAGCAAAGCTCTCCCTTTTTCTCCTCGGTTGTTTGAATTGATACCGTTATGTGAAGGGCCTTGGGTGCACCACTCAAGATAATGTCACTCTCATTCTTCCCCGAAAGCAGGGCGGCCCTGCCTTCGCCTTTCTCTCGAGATTCTCCTGGGACCACAATGGCCTCAGTTTTTACAACTTCCACTACACAGCTGACTGGGAGATAAGGTGCAGCCTGGGGCTCATGGTCTGAACAGGGTCCCCCTGCAGAAAAGTCAGGATGACATTCTCTACAGTTATCATGGTAACACGGCCTCCGGCGTGGCTAACACATGAGCCGTTGCTCGGCTAGTATCCTCCACTCAAGAGAAGGAGCCTTGACAATAGCTTATCATAAAGGGGCTTGAAGGGGTAAGGCAACAAAGACTGCTGCATCAAGCACTTCCCAGACAACATGGGAGTGGGATGCCATGGGAAGGGTCTTACAGCTCCTCTCAGCAGGAGGACGGAGGAGAACGGTCCCGGCCAGGAGGTGGCTGCTCATTTCTACACTGACAGACATCAGAGTCTTTCTTCACAGGACCCCAGCAGACCCTTTATTCCTAATAATAACCAGTCACCTACTGGCCTTTTGCTACCCCCCAGGAAAGGCGGCATGGGAGCACTCCTGTGAGTGGTCAAAAGCAGCAGGGAGTACTCCTATCAGCAGTCACGAGGAAGGGGTTGTGGCTTTGAAGATGTTAGATGGGCAAACATCAACCTTACAATCAAAAATCAAAGGAGAGGACTGTGGAGGTGGCTCAGTAGATAAGGTCCATGAGAATCCACAGGACAAAGCCCAGCAAGGCCATGTGTTGCTAATCCCAGAGCCAGGAAGGCAGGGAAAGATTGGTCCTGGCAGTGGCTCTCTGGCCAGCCAGTCCAGCCTATTTGGTGAGCTCCAGGTTCAGTGAGAGACCCTGTCTCTCAAAGTAAGGGGAAAGATTGCATAAGATATTCTGTGGACCCCTGGTTGTGGACACGAGCACACACACGTGCCCGCACATGCACACACACATACCAGAGGAGGCACAGGAAAGTTATGGACACGTGTACACACATGTGTGTGCACACATACCAGAGTAGGCACAGGAAGGCTGTGGACATTTGTACACACATGTGCACACACACACATACCAGAGGAGGCACAGAAAGGCTGTGGACACGGTTACACACATGTGCACACACACACACACACACATACCAGAGGAGGCACAGGAAAGCTGTGGACATGTGTACACACATGTGCACACACACACATACCAAAGAAGGCACAGAAAGGCTGTGGACACGTGTACACACACGTGCGCACACACAAATACCAGAGGAGGCACAAGAAGGCTCTTGATCTTCAGCCCTAGTTGTGCCTCCTGTTGGCAGCTGGGTTTGAAACAGAGCTAGGACTGACTGCCCTGAACGGCTTTCTATTTGGCATCTGTGAGCTGCCCTCCCAGCTTTCTCTTTGGGATGGCTCAGACTTGTGCAGTGCTTGGCAAAGCCTGGTAGGGATTTCATGACTGACAAACAGAATCCCACAAGGTGTCTGTCCTTGAACCCATATCTAAGTGGGCCACCACGCAGGAGGAACCCCTGAATGAGAGGTTGTGCTGTGAGGAGGTCCAGCGTGGAGACGCTCTTGGAGATCTGTGATTCAGTCTATAAACAGAATACTAACAGACAATTCATTACTAACATCCAAAACTATAAACAATGACTGCAAGTTAGAAAGAGAAGCAGAAGGTGGCTTCTAAGAGTTCTAGAACACCAAGGATGAGTTTATTTTCCTTTCCTGGGATCAAATAGCCACACCACAGCAATTTAAGAGAGAGGATTTGTTTTGGCCTGTAGTTCGAGATTACAGCCTATCATGACAGAGAAGTCACAGCAACAGCGGCTAGGGAGGACAGGCTGCATGGCACCTGTAGCCAAGAAGCAGAGAGAGACAGATGCTTTCTCCATGTCCAACAGTTCAGGATCCCTGCCAGGGAATGGTGCCCACCACAGGGGGTCCTTCCTCCCTCTTAATTAAGGCAAGCAAGACAATCCCCCATGCAAGCATATACAGAGGCCCATCTCCCGGGCGATCTCAGACCCTGCTAAGTTGATAATTAACACCAACCATTACAACAAATATGGATCAATCTCCCTCACAGGAGAGCAGGCTCCTGAAGTTGCTTACACTGTGGGCATCTTCCCACCACACTTGGCTCAGCTAAGCACACTGACCTCAGAAGCCAAGATGTCAGTGGCACTTTAACAAGAAGATACTCACTGGAGCCAGGAAGGGAGGCAGGACTTGACCGAAGCCCCCAACCCCACACACGTGCTTGCAAGAGATAATGCAGTCAGTGACATTCTTCACTCTAAGTACGTACCCCACCTCTCGCCAAAGCTTCTCCGTGCAACACAGAGCAGTGCAGAAAACCACAACTCATCAAGACGCAGAGAACGAGTGACCCTGGGGAGCTCAGACCCAGTAGAAACATCTGCAACACCCCAAGGCTCAGGAACATTGTGGAAGAACTGCCAGAGGCAGAGGACCAGGAAATCTGTTGTCATACACTGCGTCTCCATCTCCGAAGTGACAAGGAGTGTCACCCATGATAAGTCAACAACACGGCTTCCTAAGCAAGACCCGAGCAAGGACAGCACCAACAGACATCCTGTATTTATGAACACTGTGGTGTTTGAAAGAAAATGGCCCCAAAGGGAGTGGCACTATTAGAAGGTGTGGCCTTACTGGAGGAAGTGTGTCACTGTGGGGGTGGGCTTTGAGATCTCTTGCTCAAACTTCTCTCAGTGTGACAGTCAGTCGACTTCCTGTTGCCTCTGAGCCAAGACATAGGACTCTCAGCTCCAGCACCAGGTCTGCCTGCATGCCACCATGCTCCCTGCCATGATGATAATGGACTGAACCTCTGAACTGTAAGCCAGCTACCTCAATTAAAGGTTTTCTTTAGAGGAGTTACCATGGTCATGGCGCCTCTTCAGAGCAATGAAAACCCAAGCTAAGAAGTTGGTACCAGGGATTGGGTGTTGCTGTGATCCACCAACCATGCTTTTGTTTGGAGGAATATGGGCCTTGGGACTGTGGGTTAGGAGAGCAGTTAAGGCATTGGGTGCTGCTTAATGGGCCCCCTGCTAGAAACATAGAAGACAGTGGTGCTGGGTGTGAGCTGGTGAGCCGGGAGGGCTACCTTAAAAGGTCTCAGAGGAGAAGAACTTTAGTGTGTTGCCTAGAGATCATTCTTACGATGTTTTGGCAACAAAAGTGTCTGCCTTTTGCCCTTGTCTGAAGACTGCCCGAGGCTAAAGTGAAGAATTTTGGATTAATTCCATTGGCAGAGGAAATCTCAAAACAGTCTAGCATAGACTCTGTTGTGCGGCTTTGGGTGGTAATTCTAATAAAGATTTGTAATGAAAAGGAACTAAAGAAAAGCTTAGAGCCAGGTGTGGCGGTGCATGCATTTAATCCAAGCACTAGGGAAGCAGAGGCAGGTGGATCTCTGAGTTTGAGGCCAGTCTGATCTACAGAGTGAATGTTGTGTGATATTTTGGCTGTATTCTGACACTCCCAAGACAAACTATAAAGTTTTTTGAATCAGAGGGTGTAGCTAGCTGCTAGCTGACCAAAATTAACCACAGCGGTTTTGGAGAACTGAGGACAAATAGACACAGGGTGTAGTAGGGTAGGGTTTAGAGAGGGTCTTGGCCCTTTTGGATGGAGAAACGGAAGAGATAGATCATTTGTTGCTTTTCCCCTGCTTCTCTGACCATTCAGTTTCTTACCCCGATTATCTGACTCTCAAGTTTTTATTGATACAGAATAATTCAACAAATGCATCGTTTGTCATCCAACTCGGGGCACAAATCATGAGGTAGCCCCTCGTCCCGGCTTTGCAGCTGCTGGAGCCACTTCTGGAGCTACTGACAGCTGGCTTTTCACCCCAGGCACTATGACGGAGCCTGGGATTTTCCTGCTGTAGCCTCTCTCTACAACAGCCTCCAGATGCCACCCATTCCTAGCCACAACTCCACAGGTCCAACTCCACACGCACTGGGCTACAAATGCCTCCTGAGTCGGCCGCCCACCACTGGCCAGCTAGCTCTGCCTTCAGGAGGCCTGTGCCTTCACTTCCCACCATAGGTGCTTCTTCTGCACATTCCCGTGTCTACTTTTCAGGCAGCTGGTTCCTGCTCCTCACAGGTTGTGGGCTTTCCCTGGGCCCCCTCCTCAGGCCACTGTCACCCCAGGTCAGCTGCCTTGATAACCTTTCAAGCTTCTATTGCTGCTGCGACTGCCACACACACTCAGCTCCCAGCTATACACAAGCAGCTGCAGCTGTACCAGCTGTGGTCTCTGCCCACCTGTGCTATGCAGCTGTATCACCTGTGGTCTCTGCCCACCTGTGCTATGCAGCTGAACCACCTGTGGTCTCTGCCCACCTGTGCTATGCAGCTGTACCACCTGTGGTCTCTGCCCACCTGTGCTATGCAGCTGTATCACCTGTGGTCTCTGCCCACCTGTGCTATGCAGCTGTACCACCTGTGGTCTCTGCCCACCTGTGCTATGCAGCAACAGAGAACATCTCACTCCACTGTGATGGTCAGCAGATATGGTGAGACAGCAGGGAATGCTTAAGGAGGGAAAATCATTTTTAAAAAAGTTTTTCCCCATGTTAAAAATGGGAAGCAATGTTAGGATGCAGTGAGCTAGGTCTCTGTATGGTTCCGCCATGGATGGTTTGGAATGGTGCAATTAAATGAGGGGATGATCAACGTAGGTGAGATTGACATTATGCCAACTATAATCACTATCAGCTTGGTAATTCATGTTTTATCCCTAAAAAGCTGTTGGATATCAGTGCCAAATATAAAAATTTAACTGATATGATACAATTCTTAGAAAGACATATTAACGAAACTAAGAAAAGTATTCACACATGGACAGATGAGTTTAGAGCAGAAGCTACTGCACCCCTGCATTATAAAACTGAAGGGAACAGCCCAAGGTCACTAGAAAATCAACCTTAACTTATCCAGTTGCCATTCAAGAATGACCACCAGATGCTAGGTGTTCCTGAGGGTATGCGGAAGGCAACTGGCGTCCTGTAGAAATGTTAGATTTGAAAATATTTTAGGAAGCAATAGTTTCATATGGTACACACTCACCTTCTGTGAAACAGATGTTCAGAATTATTCCACAACACTGGAAAGGTTTCGTTACAGCAGTACTGGAATCTCGTTGGGGAATATTCTTTTCAGGGGTGACTTTTCTTTATGCTACATTTGTTTAACTCTGTGAAGCTGTGCTCCTGTGCCTGTCTCAGACACTTGATAGTCCCGATAAAGAGCTGAATGGCCAATAGCAAGGCAGGAGCAAGGATAGGCGGGGCTGGCAGGCAGAGAGGATAAATAGGAAGAGAACTCTAAGAAAAGGGGAATGAGGAGCAAAGGAGAGAACAAGGAGAGGGTGACATCAGGGGCCAGCCACCCAGCCAGCTAGGAAGTTAGAAGGAAAGAAAGTCATACAAAATTAGACAAAGATAAAGTTTCAGAGGCAAAAGATAGTTGGGACACTTCAAGATAAGAAAAGCTGGCAAGGAACAAGTCAAGCTGAGGCCAGGCATTCATAACTAAGAATAAGTCTCCGTGTGTGATTTATTTGGGAACTGGGTGGCAGGACCCAAAAGCCAAAGGAGCAAAACATCACACAACAGAATCTGGTCCTCAGCCACAGTGGGAAAAGCAGGTGGAAGCCAGGGTCATAGAAGGACAAGGTAAGGTTAGTGGTTATGAGATTCTCCAAGATCAAATTCTTGGTGAGGGTCAGCATGTTGACTTACAGAGACAGATTAAATTTGATGACCACACCTTTGCTCGATGCCATACAGCAGCTTTCAGTGCGTGGGACAGGACTGAGTAATCAGGAAAGAGGTCTGGGCAATTTACTAAGATTATACAAGGCCCAAAAGAATCTTCCTGATTCCTTACAAATACTGACCAAAGCTATAAATAGAATGATATCAGATCCAGAAGTTAGACAATTATTAATTGAATCTTTGGCTTTTGAAAATGCGAGTTCAGAATGCAACAGGGTGATTTGGTCTTTAGCAGCAGGATCAGCATCTTTGGATCTTGTGCTCATAAAGATTCCTGGGTAGGAGAAATGATTTAAAAAATGTTTAAGAAAAATCAAAAGGTCAGATGTTTTAACAGTGGTAAACTAGGTCATCTGAAAAAAGATTGTAGGCAAGGCATTCCAGGCCCCTGTGCCAAACTTGGTTCAGTCCTTCCCTGTGAGCACAGGGGAAACTCCTCGGAGGAGGAATTAAAAGACTTCATGCCTGTTGTGAAAACCACACTGCTCTGCATGACAGAACAGCTTCAGAAGATAAAATGAATTTTGAGGACAAACCATAAAGCAAATATTTGGGCAAACTTCTATAAACAGCCAAGCACCAAAGTTAAAAAAACAAGAAATTGAGGGTTTGGTAGACACAGGGGCAAATGTAATACTTGCATTAAAATCTTGGTATCCAAATTGGCCTCTTCAGAAAGTAAATTTTAAGCTTCTAGGGATTATAACATTATCTCAGGTAAAACAAAGCACAAGATTGGTTGTGTGTATAAGGCCAGAAGGACAGAAAGGAAAATTAAAGTCATATATGCCTAACATAACAACGGATTTACGGGTACATGATTTGTTATAGCAATGGAATACCCAGATTAACATCCCTGCAATCTCAGAAACAAACCATAAACTAACATACGTTTCTGAGAGAAATATTAAAAGGTTTTATCAAGAACAGTCACAGACCATTCAGGTCACATAAACAGGCAAAACATCTGCTGATCTTTAAAGGGTACCATGAAACATGATCTTTGACATAAAAAAAAAATTGTAGAATTTAGAACAGCTGGTACAGGAGCAGCCAAATAGTAAGCATAGTGAAGAATCAAGCAGTCCTTGGGATTCTCCTATTTTTGCCATTTAAAAAAATCTGAAGAATAAAGAATGGCAACAGATTCACGAGTTATTAACAAGGTGATACAGCCACTGACTCTTCACAGCAGCTCCCTTGCCTTCTCTATTACCTAAAGGATAGTCTACTATAGTGACGAACTTAAAAAACTGCTTTTTAAATATACCTTTTTGGAGAACAGGACAGAGAAAAAATTGCCTTCACAGTGGCTACTTACAATAATTCCTAGTCTGTTAAAAGTTATCAGTGGAAACTTCTTCCATGATGGATGTTAAATAGCCCTACCTTATGTCCATATTTTGTACAACAGTCATTGGAAATCATCTGTAAGTCTATAATTTACCTTTATAGGTGTGATACCTTACTAGCTGATTCTGATGCAGACACCTTAGATAAAATGTCTGAAGAAGTAAATTTTGCCTTGTTGGGAATTACAAATTGCTCCTGAAAATAATACAGAGAGGAGATTATATTAATTACCTAGGATATAAGATAGGTTTACAAAAAAAATTGACCACAAAAAGTACAAATCAGAAGAGATCAATTACAAATTCTTAATTATTTTAAAAAATTGCTGAGAGATATTAACTGGCTATGTCCCACAATTGAATTGACAATGCAAGAACTAAGCAATTTATTTCAAACAATACCAGGGGATACGGACTTGATAACATAAGAAAATTACCAGCTGAGGCTGAGAGAGAATTGGCTCTGGCATGAATGAAATTACAGGACACACATGTGGAACATTTAGATCCAGAACTTGACTGTGTGTTGGATATTTTACCTTGTATGCATTCACCTACCTATGGGAATTCTTATGCAGATAGAAGATAATATCTTAGGATGGATTTTTTTATTATACAAATGGAGTAAAAAATTAAATACCAGCCAGGTAGTGGTGGCACACACCTTTAATCACAGAACTTGGAGGCAGAGGCAGGGGATCTCTTGTTCCACAAGAGCTAGTTCCAGGACAGGCACCAAAGCTACAGAGAAACCCTGCCTCAAAAAAATATAGACCTATCTAAAAAAAATGTTCTGCATTGATTCTGAAAGGAAAATTAAAACTTCATCAATTAGTAGGACTAGAGCCAGCAGAAATTGTCATACCTTTGATTAATGTTGAAATTTCCTCATCATGAACAGGAAATGAAAATTGGCAAAGAGCTTGCAGTCATTTTTTTTTGGAGATATTAGCAACAAATATCCCCAAAGCAAAAGACTTCAGTTTATAAAGAGAACTAATTGGAACCCTCCTCACATTGTATAGAGAACACCAATTTCTGGAGAAGCTACATTCTATATAGATGCAAATAAACCAGGAAAGGCAGGTTATAAGTCAGGAAATGTAAGCAAGGTAGCTCAAAGCCCTTCTTATTCTATTCAAAAGTCAGAATTATATGTTTTTCTCATGGTATTATCAGATTTACCAGAACCCCTTAATATAGTTACTGATTCTCAATATGGAGAAAGAGTTGTTTTACATATTGAAACAGCTGAACTTATTCCAAATAATTCAGAATTAACTTTGTTATTTATTCAATTACAAGAAATACTCTGAAATAGAAATCATCCCTTGTATGTAACATGTAACAATCCCATACGGTTCTACCACGCCTTCTAGCACAAGGTAATGATGAAATTGATCATATATTGGTAGAAGATTCAGAATTTCATAGGAAACAACATGTTAGTAGCAAAAGTTTGAAGATAGATTTTTTTTATCATTTGTCAACAAGGCAGGAAATTAAAAGGAAATGCCCTACTTGTTCTTTGTATAACCAACCTGCAGGAGTACTGCAAAAGGAATTCAAAGAAATGAAATTTAGCAAGTGAATGTTTTTCATTTTTGTAGAGTTTGGAAAATTAAAATATGTACACCATACAACAGATACATATTTAGGATTAAAATAGGTAATTGCTTTGAGTTCTGAAAAGGGTGATTCTGTAATTACACATTTCAGAAGCTATGGCCATCATGGAGATACCTGTACAAATTAAGACTGCCAATACTCCAGCATATGTCTCTAGTAAAATGAAACAGTTTTTTGTTTATTATAATATAAAGCATATTACAGGTACACCACACAACCCTGCAGGGCAAGCAGTTATAGGAAGACCTAATCACATGCTAAAAGCCATGCCTAATAAACAGAAAAGGATGAGAAGGACCTCCAGAGGTGGACTGCACAATGCTTTATTAACTTTAAAATTTCTAACTGCTAAGGAAAAAGGAAGGACAGCTGTGGAGAGACACTGGATAGTAGAAAAAAATGCTGAATTAAATCAGCTGTATTCTTTAAAGATGTGTTGACCTCAGAATGGAAAGCAGAATATGTGTTACCTTGGGGAAGAGGTTTTTTGTTTCCACAGGAGAAGAAGAGCTATGGATACCATCAAAATTGATAAAGATTAGACTTGAACAAGAGAGACCTCTTGATTAGAAGAGGTGATGCTTCACCAAACAGCATGGCCATTCACTCTAAACTAACTTATAAGACTAAGAAATGCTTTTCATTTGATCGGATATAACCTGCCAAAATGGAGACTCCCCAAAGTTAGGGTTGAGGCAGGGTTTTGTTTTTGTCTTTCCAGCAGAATGAAGGCACCCAACTAAAGAATCTGAGGACCACTGGACACAAGAAACATCTGAAGAAAAAGGGGTGAATCATCCAGAGAAAATGTCCCAAGAAAAAGGGTAAATTGGTGTAATGATATAGCACATCTCCAACAGGATAAAATTTCATAAATCTTTGTTTCTGCTGTTCTCTACAGATATTTAACACAAATAGTATTTTGTAGTCCCAGTTCAATTAAAATTTAAAGCGACTTTAATTGGAGTATGGCTCACTCCTTCTCTAAACCCAAGCATGTATGTTAAAGAAAAATCCAAAATCTCTGTCTATTGTGAGAAGAGCCACCTGTTATGGGACAGAAGAAAAACCAAAATTAAGGGACTAGTCTCATAAGCCTTTGGTTTTATTTTGAACCTTCAAAACTTGTTTTAAGGTATAAATATCTCAAAACATAAAATAAACTTTCTGCTGTGATATTAATGGTCATATAGAATACTAATTTTAGAAAAAGGTTTCATCTAGCTTCCTCTACATGATTTTGGGCTTATGCCTCTATCGGGTAACTAGGAATTAACTTTGTGTACTCCAATGTACTTAACAAATTGTGGTCCTTTACCTTCTCCAAGATCTAGTGCATATGACATTTAAAATGTTTAAATTTTCTGCAGTGAATCATGGTCATTTCTAACAGCAACATTTGAAGTCTCCAAAAGGAAGATGGGGCCCCACAACAACAATTCCACCTGGATTGTGGTAACGCCACTAAGCTGACAAACACCACCCAAATAAAAGTTCCAGAGTAAAAACTGCTCAGGAAAATTTCATGTCAGTTAGCTAAGATAGTTCAGTCTTGTAGACTACTCAAGCCAGGACTTCAGATAAGTCTTACACTTTCCTATCACACAGAAACTGGAGAAGAAATGGTACAACTAGCTCTCCCAGGACCTGACCATTATCTCAGTTTTCTCATGGTGTCCTAGAGATGCCATCATCCCCAAAATGACAGGAAGAACCCAGAGAACACAAAGCACACATTCCCAAGAGGCGGAGGGGTAGTTTTGGTCATTCAATGGGTTATCAATATTTGTCATTGTTTAGGGAATTGGTTACAAATTATGATTAATCATGGTCAGGAAAATGCTGAACAAAAGAGATTATATTCAGGTATCTCATACTTAAAAGAAAATGGGGGATATAGAAATGATAGGATAAAGAGGTAGATTACTGAATCCACTTTTAAACTTAAAAAGGCAACTATTAATCTTAAATATTTTATATTGGTATGGGTTTTTGTATATTGATACAAATCTAAGTTTATTTTTGTATATATATACTCTTGTTTAGGTATTATACTCATTTAACAATGTAATATACATTTTTAGTCCTTGAAAGTTATTATTACAATCTATTTAGAATAATAAAGAAATACAGGTTAGTAGTTAGTTACCCATAACAATCAAACTTGTAGTCAGGTTAGATATATTTTCAAAATCAAACAGATATATTTTAGTTAGGCAGGTCATCTCCAAACATTTCAGAGATCTATTGAATATGTCATTTAAGATGTTTTATAACATAAGACTGTTCACGACAATGAAATACATCTCCTCCTGGCAGTACCAGTCTTCCTTAGAGAAGATGATGGGCACTGAAGAAACTCCATATGGAGTTTGTTTTCTTTGTGGCCAAATTTGTCCTTGCCTTGAGAGCTGACAGCTGACTGTCCAAGAAGGACTAGCTAGACCCACACACAAAAAAGCTGACTGTCAAACTTTACCAACACAAGGTAGGACAGGCCTTCAAACTTTCTGCTTCACAGGAAAGTCTTTCAGACTAGGCCTGTAGGCTGAAGATAGCTGTCCTAACCGTGTAGAGAACCTTGAGTGACTGTCCAGGCAGCCAGCTGCTTCTGTCATTTCTATATTTTTGGAAGTTGTTTGCTCTGCACTTCCTGTTTACTTGGGTAATCTTATATCCTTCTCAGGTCTCTGATGAAGTTGAAGACTAGATAATTATAGTTACAGTTTTTTCTTGCTACCAAATTAAGAAAAAAACTCATGAAAGAGGTATAAAGTGAATAAGATTGAGATACATAAAAGAATAGCTTGGGGTGAGTAATACAAGTTAGGACAGAAACTAAACTAGGTACAAAACTTGGAACTCTCTAAGATAGGCTGGATAATGGAGTATTTTCTCTGAATTTGCCAAATCCAAATGGACTGGACACTGTAAATGTAATTCTTACCTGATATTTTTTCTTATTGTATATAGTTCTTTTGTTTCAGAGTTAAAAGCCTCCTTTTTATTTAGACAAAAGGGGGGAAATGTTGTATAATATTTTGATTGCATTCTGACACTCCCAAGACTGACATTAAAGTTTGTTTTGAATCAAAGGTCAGAATTAGCCTCTAGTTGACCAAAATTAATCATAGCAGAAAGCCGGTGAAGATGCAATTGAACAAGGGGGCCATGTTCCAGCCCTGGCAAACAGCAAAAGTTGGCAGCTTCAGCTACAGGGTTGTGAATATTAATTAAGGACAGAAGAAATGGGTTAAGGAAATTGCCTGTTCACCAAAGGAATACAGACATGTACTAGAGATGGCCCTGAATGAAGGCCTAGAGAGGCCATTGCGTGAAGATGTGAAGTTGAAGTCTGGATTGCCTTGAAGAATCCAAGATGGTAGAGATGCCAGAGCCATGGGATACCTACTCAGAACTGCTAACTGGGAGTGGAACCAGCCTAAAAGATTAGTCAATAAAGCTGAACTAAGATCTCTAGCTCTCAGATTTTGAGATCTGAAGAGCTATTCAGTATAGAGTTTGAAGTTTGCCCAGCTGGGTTTCAGTCTTGCTTTGGTCCAGCATTTCCTTGCTATGCTCCTTTCCTTGTGTTTTGGAATGGTGAGTATGTGATCTGCCTTTTGAGTTTTAAAGGGGGATTACACTTAAGAGATTGCCATGTGCCTCAGAAAAGACCTTGGACTTTGAAACAAATTTGAAACTGTTAGAGACTACTGGAACTTTTGAAGTTGGACTGAATGCATTTTTTGTTTTTTTGCATTATGATGACTGTAAGTCTTTGGGGGCCAGGGAGTGAAATGTGGTGGTTTGAAAAATGCCCCCCAAAGGGAGTGGCACTAGAATCACAAAGGAGGTGTGACCTTGTTGAAGGAAGAGTGTCACTGTGGGGGCAGGCTTTGAGATTTCTTGCTCAAACTTCTCTCAGTGTGACAGTCAGTTGACTTTCTGTTGCCTCTGAGTCAAGATGTAGGACTCTCAGCTCCAGCACCACATCTGCCACCATGCTCCCTGTCATGATGAAAATGGACTGAACCTCTGAAGCTGTAAGCAAGACACCCCAATTAAATGTTTCCTTTATAAGAGTTGCTGTGGTCATAGCAACTCATAGCAATAAAAACCTAACTAAGACACACATATATGTAATATATACATATGTGTGTGTGTGTTTGTGTGTGTGCGCACGTGCATATAACAAAGAAAAAGAGACCAGGAGTTTGAGGGAGGAATTAGAGAAAGGAAAGGTAATGGAGTAAATGATGTAATCAGAATTTTAAAAAGCAACCTCTTCCAAATGCTTCCCTAAGGCACGCACACACACACACACACACACACACACACACACACACACACACACACACTGTATATTGGCCTTCACCAACTGAGAATTTTTGCTGACTGTTCTAGGAAACTCTAAGGTCTTCAGCAATTAGACAAGGAATCTGATTACCGGTCACTGAACAAAACTGTCGCTCTCTTCAGGTATAGTGACACAGGCCTATCATTCTGGAATTGGAGAGGGAGAAGCAGTTAGATCAGAAGTTCAAGGTCAACCCGGGATATATGAAACCCGGTCTTAAAAACAAAAAAAGCACACCCAGCAAGACGGTTCAAAAGGTAAACTTGCTACAACCAACCCTGAGTTTGGTCTGTAGGGTTCACATGGTGGGAGGAAAGAATTAATTCCCGCAAGCTGCCCTCTGATGTCCACACACATGCCATGGCATACACACACACACACACACACACACATGCCATGGCATACACACACACACACACACACGCACACACACATGCCATGGCATACACACACACACATGCCATGGCATATACACACACACACACACACACACACACACACACACATGCCATGGCATACACACACACACACACACATGCCATGGCATACACACACACACACACACACACACACACACACCATGAAAACTAGGGGAATATGGTAAAATAAAAAGCCCTTGACATCCTGAGGCTCCGTCCAACCCCATCCAGCTCCACATTCTGACTGTTTTTGTGGCTGGCATTTCAGACTGGCATGGTCTAGGCTCCCCAAATGAACTGCATCTACCGAGTTCAAGTCCAGTGACTAAGTTTTAATCTTGCCCTGGAGTTGCATCAAGATTTGCAGGCTGGAGTCTCTGGTGTGGCCTGCACACGTCCTTTTAATGCTGATGTCTTATCTCAGAGCACAGCAACGCAAGCAGGGCCGGTCAGACAGCGACCTTAAGAGAAATGGCGAGCATGGCTCTGTTGCGGTAGGGGTGGGCACAGGAGCCCAGACATTTCCTCACAGCAAGCGAGAAGTGAGCAGCGTATCGGAAATCTGAGACTGAAAATTACAGATTTACCCATTGCTTCCCTCGCGGGGGTCTTAACCCCACCACTGGTCAACTCCGGCATATCAGCCCCAGAGGTCATTTATTCTAGCCATGGAAAAGCAAAATAAGTCAAGTGAGTTCATCTACTCTGTGGTTGTTATTGCTACTGAGTTATTTTTTTAAGATTTATTTTATTATTTTATTTGTGAATGTGTATGCAAATGTCTATGCAGGTACCTGCGGAGGCCAGAAGAGGGCATCAGATCCCCTGGAGCTGCAGTGACAGGAAGTTGTGAACTACCTGACCTGGGTGCTGAGAACCAAACTCTGGTCCTCTGAACGATTAGCAAGCCATGTCATCTCTCCAGCCGCAAACCACTTTAAAACATCTTGGAAATCATGAGTTAGTATTCTGAACATTCCAGGAGCCCGAGCCACAGGCAGCAACAACAATACATGATTCTTACTTTAGAGTCAGTCCTCTTAATGCTATGGCTAAGATTTCTCTCTATTTCAATATCCAGTTCTATTCCTTTAAAATGGAAATATATAAGTTCAGACAGAAACTTTGGATAACAGCAAGTTTGAGATAAATAGATTTCAATGTGATATATTATGTGTTGGGGGACACACTACAATCTAGTGGGTAGGGGTTAAATCATATATTACTTCCCTTTTCTTTCAGTTACCCCCAAAAGTCTATGCACTAGAATTACTCTTACAAAAACATCAAAAACTCAAGTGACTCACTTCAACATTTCAAAAACGTTTCCAGACACTATCCTCTGGGTAAACTTCTGAGTAGAATATATCTGAAGTGAAGGATTTTTAAAATATATCAGAAACAGCAGCATCTCCTCATTAACTGAAGGACGCATCTTTAGGTCCTTAGCACCCTCCTACTGCTGGAGGAGGCCGCTTGTTTGTTCCGGTTGCCCAGCCACGAAATAACCACACAGAAACTGTGTTAACTAAATCATTGCTTGGCCCATTATCTCTAGCTTCTTATTGGCTCTTACATCTTAATTTAGCCAATTTCTATTAATCTGTATATCACCACGAGGTCATGGTCTATCAGCAAAGTTTCAGCCCATCTATCTCCAGCAGCGGATACATGGTGCCCCCAAACTCTGCCCTTTTTCTCCCAGCATTCAGTCCAGTCTTCCCCGCCTACCTAAGTTCTGCCCTATTAGCAGGCCAAGGCAGTTTCTTTATTCATTAATGGTAATCACATGGCACAGAGGAGACTCCCACATCACTCCCACTGTTTAGCCCAGAACTCTGGGCTATTGTGAGGCAAGAAGCAGAGGGAAAACTTTCCCCACACCATTCTGGGCATCTTAGAATTTGTGTTCTGTCCTAACCTTCCTCTTCTACTCTGAAATTCTTAAATATTCCATGTTATTTTCATATACTCATTAAAATTTTTATATTTGATGTGAGAATTTCACATGGCTATCAAGTTATTTTCTTACTATTCATTTGTTATGTATGCTCCGTGGGGATTGATAGGATCAGCCCCGTACTCATTATTCCTAAGTTCTAACAACCCTGTGACCGTCACGTAATAAAAACTGTCACCCAGTGGTACCCGAGGTTTGTACCGGGTTTGGGAACACATCTTAAAGTCCTAGTATGAAAAATAATAGATTATTATACAGTGTGTTTCTAAAAATATTATTCCAGATTTAATTTTTCAAATCTCAGAACTCCAGTGTGGAAACTGACAGTCCCCTTGACTTCCTGACTTGATGAAAGCCTGCTCCAAACCTGTGCCCTTCCGGCCAGTCTTCATGATGGTGGGGCTCCTTAGCTACACCCTGCAGCTAGCTTCCTCTAGCTGTGAATCGTAAATAATAACTACACCTCGGCCTGACTTGCTATGTGTTCTAGATCTGCTTGCAAACTTCACAGTAAATTCTCACCAAGCCCCCATTCTGACAATTCTCTCTTAAGAACAGCCATCCATGGGTTTCTCTTCCATTGTGTCAATTCCTAAGCATATCTGAAACATCCAAATGCACCTGCATTTCTAATCCCCCAGAGAAACGTGAAATTGAAATATTGAAATTGAAAGAAATATTGAAATTTTTTGTGTGTGTGTGCACGCACATGCACACACATGCATATGTTTTGAGATAGGGTGTCACTCTAATGTCTAGATTGACCTAGAATTTGCAATCCTCCTGCCTCAGCCTCTGGAGTACTGGGATCACTGCCATGCACCATTATTCCTTCACTGTTGTGAAATACCCAACAGGCCTTCCAGTCATTCCACATTCATACAATGGGTTTCGTGATAGACGCTGAATACAAGAAACACAATTCCCTTTCTTTTAAGCTTTTGCCTTAAATTCTGACAGGGTTAATATGACATGAATCTCAGAGTTTGGATTCCAATGGACACGATGTGGGGACGATGGAGGGAGAGGCCAAGCAGCTTAGGGACATAGCAGGAGGCAGGGCGGGGCTGCACCTGCCTACAATTCCAGCCTTCAAGAGGCAGAGGTAGGAAGGTGAGTAGAGCTGGGTTCCTGGATAGAAGAACATCACAGTGTCCTCAGGGGAGGTGAGATGTGGGAACAGGCGCTGAAATTGACTTTAGGGCAGAGATGCCAAAGGAAATAAACCACCACTGGGGACTCCGAGAGGAGATGGGCTTTGGAAACGCGGGTGTGGGGTACGATTCTAATGGGCACTATTCATTACTGTCAGATGCGATGAGGGGCCAGTCCACCAGCAGTTGGAGATGTCCCCCAGCTGTGGGAATGCCATCTCAGACGCAGGCAGACACCCCTAACACATGTTACTGAATAGAGAAGAATAAATTTAAGTTTAAACACATTAGACATCTCAATCAGAACTGCACTCGCTGAATTCCCACAGTCCTGGATTCCTTCATTGGCATAACGAGAACTGAAATGGCTTGGGCGTGTGAGACAGAGGCAGAAAGATCAGGAGTTCAAGGCCAGCTACATAAAGTTGGCTAAGTCAAGTCCCTACGTGAGACCCTATCTTGAAGACCAAACATAAAATTAAAACCTAGATTGGCAATCTGATTCAAACAGTAAATAGGCAAAGAGTGTGCAGGTGCAGAGGACCACCGTCTCTCTCTCTCTCTCTCTCTCTCTCTCTCTCTCTCCTGGGAGCTTTGCCTGCAGCTCCCATTGTCCTTAGAGATACCACCTCTCTTCTCATTATTATTGATGATTTATAACCTCAGTCACCTACAAAGGACTCTGAGGTGTGTCACAGCCCCCACTTCAGCCACATTCAATGTCTTCCTCACCTATATGGAGATCTTTGGTAACTCAGGAGAGGAGTCACATTTATGGGCAGTCACAGTGGTTCCCCCACCACCTCACATGTCTGAAACTTCGGAGCATAAATCACCCAGGGCCCCTTTAGTACAAGGTCACCGAGCAAGTCATACAGGCCCTGGCCAAAGAGAAGCCCCCTGTGTGGGTTCACCGAGGTATCCGAGCTGTACGAAGAAAATGCCAGCACCCAAACCTCAAGTTAACAGGACAGCAGAGTCTGAAAACCGAAGCCAATCCTTATGCCAAGAGGCCGCCTGGATAAACAAAAATATGAAGCGCACACAGCTGTGGACAGTGTGGGAGTCTCTGCCTGCATTCCGGAAGTGGGTGTGGCTCTCTTCAGCCAGGAGTTTGGTACCGAGCCTCTCAGCACAGCGCAACTTTTACCCCAGGGAGATGGACCTTGATGGGCGTCACCAGCAGGGTCTGTTCCCCAAACCTAAAGCATGGTGGGCCAGTCATCCTGTTAGCTATGGGCTGGCACTGTGCCGGGGGCTGCTACCCGTGTATTGATCTCCTCAGGGTGACCCTAAGGGGTAGGACTTACTATATTATCAATAAAGAAACAGGAACCAGGGCTGGGGAGACGCCTGGGGTAAGGTGCCTGATGCACAAATGTGTGGACCTGAGTCGGAGCCCCAGCGCCCACGTAAAGAGCTAGGTGTGGCTACAGGTGTGACCTCATCACGGCAGGAACAGAGATGGGGAGATGGGGGTGGGAGGCTCCTTGGCCAGCCAATCTAGTTCAGTTGGTAGGTTTTGGGGGTCAGTGAGAGACATTGCTTCAAACACAGGGGTGGGGCATGATTGTAGAAGACATCACAGCCTTGCCCTCTGACCTCCACTAGACCCTCTTAAACACATACATGTGCATACATGAACACAGACAGACAGACAGACATGACCCCAAAATTGGAGCCTAGAGACATTAACTAACTTACCCACAGTTATTCAGCAAATAATATTAGAGCCAGGACTCCCCACCAGGTGTGGTGTTTACACACCTGCCCTTCACCATCTGCCTCCTGCCTCTCCCTTCCTGGCAGCCTGCAAGTGTGCCCTGAGACCAACCTCCGACAGTGTGGTCAGGCAAGCACAGGGTCCCTGTGTCGGAGAGACAGTGACACACTGCCCACAGCCCTCATCCTGCTGAGAGGAGACGCGCCCCCCACCTGGCGTCTCAGAGGTTCCCTCAGTAGGCTGGGGACAGCTGTGCTGGCCGCACTCACTACTCTACCCAGATTCTCTGTGGAAAAGAAACTCAAGCAGGGCCTCATGCTGTGGGTGAGCTTCAAGTAAACCCTAGGCTATGAAGAGGAAACAAGAGAAAGAATCCCTTGCTGTGTAGAAGGGTCTCCGTGCCACACCCAGGAAGCCATTAGAAACGGCAAACCTCACAGGAGCTTTGGATTCCCCAGGTTTCAGGATTTCTGTACCATTTCTGAACATTAAAACATGATTTTGTTCCCCTTTGCACCCATTTCTTTGGAACTGGTCTTGAAGATGAAATAAAGTCAGTTCTCAAAACCAGTTTCATTCCTGACCCTTCCATTTGCCTAACCTTCAAGGGCAGATGCCCCTCTCCCGCCCACAGAGTCTGTTGACAGTCATCGAGGAGACTAAAATATCCAGTATGTCTAAGCGAGAAGTTATTTTTAAAATCATTTGGCGTAGAAAACTCCAATCACGATAATTTCAAGGGAATTCTCGGGACACGAATTAAATGTTTTAAATTCCTCTTCAAAGATCTGTGAGCTCGAATAGTCTTAATTTAAAAATATCCGCACCCATGCATATGCATCAGGTGTCTCTAAGTTCTGCACCATGCACAGCTATGCTGGGGGTTTCCTTGTGTGGTCAGCAACAGTAATGACAGTGTGAGCTGGAAGGCAGAAGGGCCCGTGATGGTCTCTCCTGAGGTCATTTTACCTTCTGGGCTTGAGGGTGTCCTTTACCTTATCTTACTGGGGGCTTCCTCTTGTCCAAAGAGGAGTAACCATCCTCACTGTTTCACGATCAACTGAAACAACCTGTCAGAGAGTTTAGCACTGGCCTTAGATATGATGGTATTAAAATAGCAAGCCAGACTGACAACAGAGATGCCGCTCTGGCTGTCTGAATGCTTTTCAGAGCTCATGACCTCGGGCGTGGCCAGCCTGGCTTCTCTGGCTTGAGGACTGTTCCCTGAAAGTGGAGGAGGAACAACACAAGGGTAGATCTCTGGCAGGGCAGGCACACAGTAGGTATTCGGTAAGCCGCATCTATTTTACCTTAAAGAATTCCCACACTAACTCGTAGCGCTGGATGCCAATTAGGACAGTCCCTAACACATTTCTGCAGTAGCCAGAAAAGCTTCAGCCTGCCCGACACTGTGTGGATTCCGGTCTGTGCTTGCGGGTGTTCTCGGGCCCAGCCTGAGAACGAGGCATTGAAGTTTAACAAAACCAGCGTGACTCCAAGTTCAGGTTTTCCTACCCTGCTTTTCCCAAGCTGAGCTTCACTTTGTGCTACTTAGACAGACAGGCGTGGGGCTGGGCAATGGGACAAGGACCCAGCCTCTCGGGGTGGATCTTCAGAGTTGTCTTACAGGCTGTGCAAGATGACCCCTGGGCCTCTCCTGCTCCTGCAGATTGAGAGTCAGGGCCCTGGGAGGAGCAAGCAGCCTCAGGCAGGATGAGACCGGAATCCCCTGAGTCCAGCCTGGCTGCAGGGAGCCCAAGTGTGCCCAGGGTCACTCTCCAAGCAGTTAGGGGTGCAGCTGGGGTGGGGGAGCGCATGCAACTGGGTTAGTCTCCACTCCGCCAAGCGGCTTGGCATGCCCGCTGGCGCTTAGGCAGAACAGACTCGATGCTTACAATGATCCCAGCCCAGAACGGAGTGTCTCTGACTAGCAGGGAGGGGCTGATGCTCGCCATGAGGAAGCCCAGCACGGTCACCGCGATGCCCAGCGCCAGCTGCAGCAGCGCCAGCAGCAGAGGGAAGCGGCAGCCACAGCAGGTCCGCGCCTCCTCGTCCACGCGCTCCTGCGCCCCGGGGCTCGCCTTGCGCCCCATGTTCCGGTCGGTGGTGGTTGCGGTGGCTGCGCCTGGGCCGCGGCTGGGCCTGCCTGGTCGACAGCGAAGGGGTTGAGCAAATGTGGAAAACACTCTCAGGCCACCAGAGGCCGAGGGGGACCCGAGGGGGGCCGCCAACTGCCAACGCGAGGGGACCCGGCGCCTAGAGTCTCTGTGATGGGAATGCCAGCCCGCTGTGTTTTTTGGTTTCCAGAACATGCAAGAAAGGGTGATGAATGCTGAAACCGCTTGTGTTTAATTAATAGGTCACTGAACACAAAAATGGACTCGGCTGCACTAACAGCTGTGAAGTCATTGCCAAAAGTTAAATTATGCTTTTTTCTAAATTTGTATTTCAACTTACAAGGGAGGGAGGGAGGAGGAAGGAAGGAAGGAGCAGAGGAGGAAAAATAAAGAAAGTGGAAAAGAAAAAAGGGAAGAGGACAGAAAAAAGTAAAAATTTTTTTTCTCACTGATGTACCTTTTATTCCTTAGTGTGATCTCCAGGACCCATGGTGTAAAGGGAAAACCCAGAAAAGCTGAATCCCTGACCTCATTCATATACATGTGGCTTACATACCATACACATAGTAATAGTAATAATAATAATAATAATTAGTTAAAATTTAACAATGGAATAATTGTTCCCAGAGCGGTTGGGCTAACGGTGACACGTCTCACCTGTTTGTTTTAAAAAGCTCTTGGTCCTCATTTGTATTTGTACTGCAGCCCTGGCTGGATTCAAATTTGCTGTATGACCTTGAAATTATTATTATTATTTTGGCTTTTGTTTTTTCAAGACAGGATTTCTCTGTAGCTTTGGAACCCATCCTGGAACTAGCTCATGTAGACCAGGCTGGCCTTGAACTCAGAGATCCGCCTGCCTCTGCCTCTGCCTCCTCCAGAGTTCTGGGATGAAAGGCTTGTGCCACCATCACCTGGCGACTGTGAATTCTTAATCCTCCTGCCTCCACTTCCCAAGCAACGTAGCATTCACCTTATGCTTTTTCTAGACAGCAGTGAGAAAAGATATGGCTCATAGATTATGTAGTAAATCAGAAGCAGAACCCAACACACACATTCAGTTCCCACTCAGGATGTCCTGATCCTGTCCACACTCACCACACTCACCTGGGCCCAGTGCAGCCCAGGAAGGCAACTAACAGTGTTGGGAGTCACAGAACCATGAGAATTTCCAGAAGGAACAGACAAAAGCTGGTATTAAAATAGAAGATGATTCCCACTGACGAGGACAGCCCAGCAAGGGAAAAAAATGTATTTTCTATGTAAATCTAATAAAAATCACAATGGGGCAGCAAACTATAACTAGTTATTTGTTCATCTAGCATAGCTCCTAGCTGGCCCTTGCAGCACTGGCCTGTGTTCCTGGACACTGCAGAGAAGGGAGCAGGTGAGCTGTAAGTTCAAGGCTAGGGTTTAAGGAGTACGGGGAACTCTGCAGAGGAAGGCCAAGCATTTGTTTGTCACCTCTGTCCCAGCTAGCCTTCCCATTGCTGTGCTAAGATGCCATGGCCAAAGCAATTTGGGGAGGAAAAGGTTTATTCCCGCTTGCAAGCTTCCGGTCACAGTCTATCACTAGGGCAGTCAGGGCAGGGAGCGAAGCAGTAGCCATGGAAGGATGCTGCTTCTGGCTCGCTCCTCCTGGCTTGCTCAGCTTGGCTTTTTCTGGAGGACCCAGGATCACCTGCCCAGAGACATCACCACCCCAGTGAGTTGTCCCACCCTGCATCAATCTCTAATCAAGAAATGCTCCCATGGGTTTACTCAGAGGCCAATCTATGGATGCATCTTCTTGATTGAGGTTCCCTCTTTGTAGATGACCCTAGCTGTGGCAAGTTCACAAATAAACTAAGCAACACACCCATCCCTAGGGCCAAAGAAACGGCTCTGAAGTTAAAAACGCTTGCTGCTCTTGCAGAGAACCTGGGGTCAATCCTCAGTACCCATATTGGCCATCTCACACCCATTTTTAACTCCAATTCAAGGATTGGGTGCCCTTTTCTGGCATCCGCGGGCACTGCACACACAAGATGCACATTCATACATGCAGGTATGTGTGCACATCAATGCACTGTTAACAAAAGGAAATAAACTTGTGGAGTCACCTCTCGCTGAAGGGACAGCGGCAGAAGAGAACGTTATCAATGGCTAACAGAAGTACAAAGCTGTAGTAAAATGTCTC
This sequence comes from Myodes glareolus, assembly GCF_982192425.1. NCBI lineage: Eukaryota > Metazoa > Chordata > Mammalia > Rodentia > Cricetidae > Myodes > Myodes glareolus. Next base: position 6,552,742 of record NC_142028.1, read on the forward strand.
TCTTGTTATGGCTTTGATCTAAATGTCCTCAAAGCCAAAGACATCGCCATTTACCTCTGACACTATTGGGGGATAATGAAGATTTTAGGAAGCGGGACAGCATAGTGGGAGGAAGTTGTGTCCCTGGGGCATGTGCCCTTGGAGTAGACACTGGGCCCCGCCCCTCCCTGCCTTCTGTCACAGGGAAGCTGTTTCTGCCACCACAAGTTCTTTGACAATGCCACCTCAGATCCAAAGCAGCAGGGCCAAGTGGCCTTGGACTGCCTCTGACACCTTGACTGAAAACAAAAACAAAAACTGTTGGCTCCTTTGAAGTTGGTTTTCTTTCCTCCTTCTACCCCTCTCGGGGAGATATTTTCACATTGCTTGTGTGCCGAGGACGGAGCTAATAAAGATGTCTTCAGGTGTGTTCACCGGGGATAGTAATCGTCAGACAGTCGTCTGAAGCAGGAAAATCTCTGCAGGGGAAGGCCTCTCTCTGAGGCAGGAGGGAGACCCTAAGGCAGAATGCAGCTAAGCCTGTAAGAGGTGCCAGGAAGGCTGCTGAGACAGCTCTTACCTTTGGGGATCTTCTAGAATATGTATACAATGAATGCCACACCAATATTTTCCTTTACATAATACAGACTTTAGATATAGAACGACTGTATTTCCATGTTCTAGAGTACAATACATTTTATCACTATCTTGTAATCATCTAAGTTCTAATGCATTATAATACGTCATTTTCTCAAAAATGTCTCTGGGAATAAAACTGCACTAGTAGTCACAGCAGCAATGACGCCTGGGTGGTATACAAGCTAGTCAAGGCTAGAAATCATCTTACACTATATATATTTAAGCGGGAATTTCCCAAGATGGGGCAAGTGGTTACTCTATTTTTTTTTCCTTTTAACCTATGGCTAAAACCTGCAAAGTTAAACCTAAATTTCTTTCTTTCCACTGATATTTGAGCTGAAAGACTATGGAGTTTGATTGCACAGACTTACTTCATATGTACCTCAGCATATATAGCTATGTTGATCATGCCTTAGCATGCTTTTCTCTGTATACACTTCCTGTCACTGGTTCAGGACGCTGAGATCAGCAGGGGTGTGAGTGTCAGCCATGAGCCCATGAGGCAGACACCATGTACTCTCATGATATGAAGCCCCATAGTACCTCCTTCGGTGAGAGAAAAATTGTATGTTCCTTCTAAATGTTTTACATGTGTGCATGTTCATGTGTGTGTACAGGGGCATGAGCAAGTGCAGTCGCATTACCTGTACACGCGTGCGAGGCCAGACTCAACGCTGGGCGTCCACCTCAGTCACTCTCTGCCTTGTTTGCCAAGACAGGGTCTCTCGCTGACCCTGGAGCTCACAGGTTCAGCCTGGCTGGCCGTTAGATCCTCTTGTCTCTGACTCCCCAGGGCTGGAATTTTAGACACACCAAGCTGTGTGTGGTGTTTACATGTGGACGCTGGGGCTTGAACTCAGGCCCTCATGCTTGCACTGAAAGCTCTTTACCAACTGAGCCATCTCCCCCGCCTCTCAAAATGAATTTACAAGTCCTAAGTAGTCATCTGGCTAGTATTTCCAACATAAACATTTCTGGAAATCTTTGACTGCATATTTTAACTGTCTGTTATTGTCTTTAAGAACCATTGGACCAATACACTTTGGATGACTGATAATCGGGATCTCTAAGGAATAACATAAAAATACCATAAAGTCACTGTAAACATCCTATGAGCTGTGTACAAACTCTGAGGGTCTCATTTTGACAACTAATCCCCTCCCCAGCTGAACGGTCAAGTCACTGTCTGCCGTTAGGCCAGACTGGCATTTCTGGTCACCGTTAACATGCGTGATGGTTGCACCTTCCACGGACTCAGTCCCCTGCACTTAACTCCACACCCAATCACCACTGCTCTTCATGTTACCCTTGGATCTGCACCTAACCACGGTGGGGCTGGCTTGTTCTCGCCCCCATTTCTGTAAACTGTCAATCTCACCTCAACTGTCAATCAATTATCGATAATTGGTCAATTGCAAGTGATCAGGAGCTATCCGCTGTCATCTTGAAGCTTTTTTCCTTACTTTCTGCTTTTTTCTTTATAATATTCTTCGGGATGCTTCGTGAAATTTACATCAAAATCGAAAGGGTGGGCTGGAGAGATGGCTCAGAGGTTAAGAGCATTGTCTGTTCTTCCAAAGGTCCTGAGTTCAATTCCCAGCAACCACATGGTGGCTCACAACCATCTGTAATGAGGTCTGGTGCCTTCTTCTGGCCTGCAGGCTTACATGCAGACAGAATGTTGGATACATAATAAATAAATAAAATATTAAAAAAAAATCGAAAGGGTTCTCCATATATAATGTGCATAGTTTATTTCAAAGTATTTTGTGGAAGTTACTGATCCCCTCAAAAACATGTTGTTTGGCATGGTGTCGCACTCCTATAATTCTAGAACTTGGAAGGTGGAGGCATGAGAATAAGGAGTTCAAGGCCAGCCTCAGCTACATAGCAAGTTCCTGGCCAGTCTGGGCTATACGAAACCCTACCTCAAAACCAAACAATAAAATAAATTTCTCGATAACCTAACTTTGATAGTTAATCTTCATTGTCAGCCTGACTAAATTTAGAATCCCCTAGGAGTCACTATAAGGTCAATGGAAAACAAGAGAGACTAACAGGAAAAAATGGTGGTGGCGGAGCTGGTGACAGGATCTCAGCATCAGAAATTGACGCTCTCTGGAGTGTCCCTCCGAGGCCATCTTGGACTGCTGCCACCCCACCCCCAGCACTCGCAATTTGGGGTTTCAGGTCCTAGTTAATAGTCAGCACCCTGTCATCTTGGGTGTTTCTGTGTCTACAAAGCAGCCCTGCTGCCTTGCGAAACTGGAGCTTCAGCCCAAATCAGAGCTGGAATGCTGTGTAGATCACAGATACTCACCTGGGTGTCTCTCATGCAGAAGTGCCCCCCCAAAGGAGATGGAAGGGAGGGAGGGAGGGAGGAGGGAGGGAGGGAGGGGGGAGGGAGGGAGGGAGGGAGGGGAGGAAGGAAGCAAGACATAAGGTGTTAGATAGCAATTTTCTCAGAGGTGAAACCTTTCATCCTGCAGGGAAGCTCATCAAGCTTTTGGAGCAAACAACTCAAAGACTTCTGGAAGTCTCTGAAACTGAACAGATTCTTTAACAGCCCCCCCCCCACACACCCCACCTGATGTACATAAGCAGTAAGAACTGCTGGGAGATACTCGCAATCCGACCAGACACCAGGAAGGGCCGAGTTATCTGGAAAAGACGGTCTCCTGCCTGTGGAGCCCCTGCAGCTGTGCCCTGCACTTCAGGTTTTCCATCTTGACCTTCTCCCACACTGGGGTGGACTTTGGTGGCACAGCTGCCTTTGAGTGATTTCTGCTCCTGTAAGTGACCCCAGCACACTCACTGACAGACCGAATGGACTTTCATGGGTTCCATGCTTTGGCTGTTACTGGTTCCCTGTCTGGAATGAAGAGATATGTGCATATCTCCATAGAAACAGTGTGACACAATGGGAGGGAGGGAGGGAGGGAGGGAGGGAGGGAGGGAGGGAGGGAGGGAGGGAGGGAGGGAGGGAGGGAGAGAGAGAGAGAGAGAGAGAGAGACCCAACTAGTCCAAATATTGAGCCATGCACCAAAGGACGCCTCTGAAATGAGAGGTTCTGCATCTCGGTCCATGCCAAGTTCAATGTTGACTTGCTAAGACTACAGATTATTCAAAAAACCTTCAGAATTTCTCTTGGGGAACTTTGATAATTATCAATGTGGCTTTTGTTTATTTTTTTAAAATGGTGATCACTAACCTAGAGCAGAGATTTAAAGCGAGAGGGGAGAGGCAGTGACTTCATCCCTGACGCCTAAATGCTCTCACCACGCATTCCGGGGACCAGATGACTGGCCCCTGAGATGAATGAATGAATGAAAATATGAATGACCCAATGCTTCAGGTCGCCAGTCTCCCATGACCTCACTCCCGGCAAATGTCAGTGCTCAGCCCGCACCCAGCGCCTCTCCTGCTTAATGCTAAACAACACCCGTCATCCCTCCTGTTAGGTCCATCCCCTGAAAACACCAGAAGCCAGGGGGCCAGGGAAACGCTCAGCGCTCAAGAGCACATACGGCGCTTGCAGAGGACCAGAGTTTGGTGGCTAGCAATCAAATGGTGGCTCACAACTGTGAAGTCCAGCTCCAGGGATCTGACACACTCTTCGGGCCTCTGCAGGCACCCACGCATGTGCATGGTATACATGCAGACACACGCTCATCGACGTTCACATTTTAAAAAATTAGTACAAATCTATTTTAAAAAAACAGAGAAAAATGATGGAGCTGTCAGCACTTAAAGGCAATTCTTAAAGAACAATTCTAAAAATTATTTGAGTGACAGCCACGTTGTGCCAGGGACATGCCTTTCCAAGCAACCGCAGAGGAGGAGATGGGCAGCTTTGCACATCTGCATTGTTTCCTAGGGTCAGTCTCTGAGTTCGTTTTCAGATCACCCCACATCACCTTCTCAGAACTGTCCCAGGGGCAGACGCCAGTGCTCTGGATTTAGTTGAAGGATTTCTATCAGGTGATCAATTTTCTGGCCAAAGGTGATTACCCCACTGGACAAGTTGGGTTCAACTGCCCAACAAAGTACAAATGCAACTAAACTTTGGTCTATAATTAGTGTCTCCACTTTCACAATCGAATGCTCTTAGTTAATACTGCCCATCTGATCACTTTTATAAACTGACTTGCATTTCCTGAAGAAACAGCATTTGCTAACATGTTCTCACGGCACTCCGTGTTTTGAGCCACTAGTGAGAAAACATGACTATAATATTACCTGGTCTTAAAAACAAGAGGGGATGGAAGGGCCACAACTGTCAACCAATCCCCTCCAGCGATGAGAAAGGCCTCGACCCTGGCCCCGGGCGATAATCTTCAAGGGTGTTTGCTCCAAGTAAAAGACAACAGAGAGTCCTGAGAGACAAAGACCACACAAAGGAAGGGTTCCCTTGGTGGCGGTTGGTTGAGCTGCTACCAGATCATCTTCTTAGACCAGAGAAAGAGTGAAGACCGCCAGACTTTAAAAGGAGAGAGCTCTCCGGACCACGGTTTCTTCCCTTAGGGCTGGAGGAGAAAGAGTGTTGAGCTTTGAACACTCAGCACAAGTGTGAACCTCACCAAAGAATCTGTGCCAAGGCTGACTCATTTGCTCTCCTGGCAACACTGGCTATGGAGCATTCTAGGGGGTCCAGCTGAGCACAGTGCTGGGGGAACTGACAGGCAGTGGGACTTTTTCTTTTGTTTTGTTTTAATGAGAGGGGCGCCCATGATGTAGACAAAACTGGTTGCGATCACCCTACTGCCACCTCCTGTTGCTGGGTTACAGATGTCTGCCACTGTACCAGTGTAAACAGAGACCGTGCTTTCATTTCCTGGTCACACAGACCCAAATAATCACACAGAAACTGTATTGATTACAACACTGTTTGGCCAACGACTCAGGCATATTCCTAGCTAGCTCTTACATTTTAAGTTAACCCATTTTTTATATTTTATATTTTACCTCGAGGCTTGTGGTCTGTTACCCCTTGCTTCTTGGGCGGCTCCATGGTATCTTCCTGACTCCACCTTCTCTCTCCCTGCATTCAGTTTAGTTTTCCCACGGACCTATATTCTGCCCTGCCATAGGCCAAAGTGGCTTCTTTATTAACCAATGGCAATAAAACGTATTCACAGCAGAATCCCACATCATACCAATCCACGTATTGGAGTTTTTTGCTGGGGCAGGGTCCCACCCTACAGCCCAGGCTAGCTTAGAACTCACTATGTTGATGTGGGAGAATTGTCTGTATTCTGTCAATCACATTTTAATAAAAGGCTGATTGGCCAGGCAGGCAGTATAGGCAGGAAAACCAGACAGGAAGTAGAGGTGATACAATGACAACATGAGAATTCTGGGAAGAAAGGAGGTTTCTCTGTCACTTGTGCTCAGACCACTGAAGAGGCAGCATGTAACTGGCCCAGCTGAAAAAGGTACGGAGCCATGTGCTAACATATGGGTTAAGATAAGTCATAAGAACTAATAAGTAGCCTGACCTAGTGGGCCAATCAGTTTATAATCTTATAGAGTCCTGTGTGTGATTTTCTTTGGGGTTTGCCAGCTGTGGGGTACTGGGTGGGAACAGATACCCCAACAAGCTGGCCCTCATGTTACACTATGTAGCGTAGGCTGAGGTGGAATTCATCAAAATCTTCCTGGTAGAAGCTCTGGCGTCCTGGGATTTCAGACAGGCATGTGTTAGCTCACCTGGCACTCTTGGAAATGTTATTGCTTTCTCTCCGGAAGAGCAAAAACTTAAGTAGCTCGCGAGCTTTTTTGTCTTCATTTGTCTTCAGTTGCTGTGTCCATCAAACACCTGCTGCAAGCTCGCACACAGAGCAGTCCTTGGGTTCTTCAGCGGAAGCTGAGCCCCTACTGCTGTGGGAGATGCTGGAGGAGTCAGGAGGAGCTAAAGTGTGCATGTCTAGTTTCCTCCTCTTTCTTCCCCAAAGGCCTCACGGACCTTTCAAGTTTCTATGCGTCTTAAAATAGCGCTGCCAGTATCCTAGGAAATGGACCTGGATGTAACTGTTTAAGCTGACGTCATCAGTTGCGTTTGCTTTCTCTTGGAGGGGAGGTGCGCTTCCTACTGAGCTCACACTTTGGGACATGTGCTCCGTGTGTCATTTTGTAGGTCGGGACTTCTGGGGGTAGTGTGGGAGGTGATATGCAAGCCTCATCGTGGTTGCCGCTCCTGACGAGGCTCTCTGAGCAGCCTAATGTCGAGAGGTGTCAGGACGCTCCGCTTGATGTTTTAAGAAAAGAAGTCTTGCCGTCAGGGGCCCGATCGTGTGAACAAATGTTCAGCACCTCCTGCTTGGATTCTGCGTCTCCTGGGGCCCGTCGCGTGGCCTCCGTCCTTCACACTGCCTTTCTTTTTAGCAGTTTCAGGATTTGTTCACACCTCTCGGGAGAAATGAAGAAGGAAAAGACACACAAGTTCGTCAACTTCGCCCAATTCCACTCTTCATCTTCCCAGGATTCTCTGGCTCCAAAGTAGGCAGTAGGAGCGTCGGGCGGTCTTGGGGGAGATGAGACAGCCTCTACGTGGGACCCGCAGGACCCATCTCACTGAAAGGTAGCAGCAGAGGGGGGTATTTTCCTAAAGGTGCACATGAACACATGCCTGCTAAGACAGTTCAGCGTTTAGGGTAATGCCTGAATCATCAGGGAAACATACAGCATTGTAGGTGTCTGTGTGAGCATGACCCGGCAGAGCCGGGTGACTTCTTCACCAAGCACGGCTTTTTACAATTGTTTCTAATGACTTCTGACCACTGTACCTGCACAATTCCACAAGGCCCCTTTGGAGGCACTTGAGCCCAAGGCTGCACCATGAAATCAACGTTTCTGACCCTGGATCTGTAAAGTTACTGCAATACTGGCAGGACTTTCGTTGGCTGCCATGTTAGGGAATAAGGTCTCCTAAGCCCATGTGGGAAATAGCAGGCCTTTGGGGAAAGAGACCCACCCTGCTCTGGACTCCTCTTTGGCCAAATGACCATTGCACCGTGTGTTGTGGGTTCCTACTCCATATTAGAAAGAACCAGTGGATCACTGTGAAGGAGATCCAACCATAGGCGAGACCGAATCCCTTCCACCCCATCTCCATGATCTGACTCTCTCCCTGAGCTCTTGTGACCGACATGTTTACTGTTCTACCTCTCTCAGGAAGACCTGAGTCTCTTCAGGGCAGACGATTTAAACTGGCCCAGATAACCACGCCACTGTCAGGTCTTTACAGGTCTTATGTCTTCGAGCTCCTCAGAAGACATTCAGGTTTTTATCCCACACCAGACTCAGGGAGAATGCAGCAGGCATCAGGCTCATTAGAAACCTGACTGGAACATGTCAGGGGGGCTGGAGGGGGTGGGAGTGGGAGTCGAGGCAGGTGGGCATCTCCCAATTTCCTGGGTCTGTGTTTCAGAATCATAGCTACCCATGAGCTGGACTCGGTTCCATTTGCTGTTCCCTGGTGTAGGAGGTCCTTCTGTTTATGTGTTGCTTTCATTGGTTGAAAAAAGAAACTGCCTTGGCCTAGCTGATAGGACAGAGCTTAGGTTGGCAGAGTAGACAGAACTGAATGCTGGGAAGAATTCAGGGCAGAGTGGCAGAAGCCATGGATCTCCTTCCTGAGATGGACACTGGTTAGAATCTTGCTGGTAAGCCGCAGTCATGTGGTGACACAGATTAATGGAGACGGGTTAAACTATTATGTAAGAGTTAGCCAGTAAGAAGCTAGAACTAATGGGCTAGGCAGTGTTCAAATGAATACAGTTTCTGTGTGATTATTTCAGGTGTAAGCTAGCCGGGCGGCCAAGAGGAAACAAAGGGCCACCCTCCTCATGCAACAGTTTCCTGTACCCAACCTGTCCTGTATCGCTGTTCCTATGCTTTTATTATTCTTTGACAATTTCATATGTATTTTCAATGTATCTTGGCCATTTCCATTTCCCACACCCTCCCTCATCACAGTCCCATTGTACTGTTTCTTCTTTCCACCCCTCCTCTTTCCAGTGCAGCATGGGTTGTGTTTTTGTTACCCTATGTTTAATTAGGGTTGCTCACATAAACATGGGTGGGAGGTTGCTTAATGGAACAAAGATTACTTATAGTGGCTTTACCACTGAAGAACAGCCCCGAATTTTGACCAAGGAGTTCAGAATTTGCTCTTAATGTCTTTTTCTAGTCTCCCCTCCATCCTCACATCTCCCCACTCAAGCTGGATGACACCCCATATTTGCATCGTTACCACATAACCGTTAGTTGGCAGGCCTTAACTTGCCCGACTTGGCTAGCATTTGCAAACCTAATCCAAGCACACAAGTGCCTTCTCTCACTCTTAATGGTGATGTATATCGCATGCACAAAACATATAGTACATAGGGAGAAATGAAAAGTTGGATGGGAGGTCTGAGGGTTCCACTTCACTGGCAACTTGACTATATTTGGAATCTACCTGGGAAACAGACCTCTGGCTATGTCCATGGATGTTTCAGAGGTGATTAACTGAGGGGGAAGACAACCCTGAATGTGGATGACATATCTATAGGCTAGGGCTCCAGAACCAGCATTCTCCACTCTCTGCCTCCTAATTGATACATGAAGAGTCCAAGGTACTTAAAGTCCTTACACTCTGGGGACTCAGCTCCAGGGTTAGCTTCTCTGATTTACAGTTTCAGGGATTTCTTGGACTTTTAGTGAGTGTAAACAAGATGGGGTGTTTGGGGACTTCTCTCAGCTTCCCAGTCCCTCCCCCAGGGTGACCTTGACTGTGGCCCTGGGGTAGCATCACTATTTGAAGCTGAGCATCCTTGACGGTTTCATCTATAGATGAAAATTCCCAGTGGCCCAGTATGTACCTGAGTGCTTGGAACCATACATCAGCCAATCACACAGCCAGACCTTAATGAACCTCAGCTGGAATCAGGAGCCACTGAAGTGCAATTCTAATATCCAATAATTCCCAAGTTCACTAGAAGCCCAGAGGGAACACCAGCAGTAAGATGGCGCACAAGAGTGCTGTGCCATGCTCCTGATGTCATTTCCTTTGCATCTTCTCTTAGGGTCTTTACCACAACACAACACTGCTCAGCTATTCAGATTCTTTAATTACTCGTATGTGTTACACATGGCACTGCGTTTCATAAAGCAGACCACATAAAAAATACATAATGTGCTTTCTGCAAACCCTACCCCTGCTCCTCCCTTGCTCCATTGGAACGTCCACTCTACCCAGTCTCTCTTCCTACAGTGGTGCTACCTTAAGGTAGAGTCCAACAAAGACCTTTAAAGGTTTACAGTGAGAAACTTTGGCTTTATTCTTAAGGTCGTAAAAACTATGCAAGAACTTGGGGAGCAAATGAGGCACCTGGACTTATGCAGTGAGGATGCCAGGAGTTACAGCATGGACAAGGGAGCAGGATGGGAAGAAAGGCAGCAGGGGCGCCCACTAGGAGGCTACCATGATGGTCCAGCAGTGAAGCGGCATAGCAAACAGAGCAGAGCTGGGAACCAAAGAAAAGGGAAATCATTCTCAAGTGTTTATCAGTTTGGGGGTGCTGCTCCCACTATACAAGACAAGGTAATAAAGCAGTGACATTGAAAGAATCTAGATCATGAAAACCAGCTGTTTACGGAGCAATGGCTGCCATTAATCTGGACAAGCAACTAAGACCGCAATAGCAGAGAATAAAGAGTTTTGTTATTGTCTTTGTTGTGTATGTATATGTGGTATGCATGCTTGTATGTATGCATGCTCATGTGTGTTGTTTTACGCACAAGTGTGTGTGTCCACTCATGATGTGTGGGGATCAGAGGTCACTTCTCATGTTGATGCAGGGTCTCTCATGTGAAGAGCGGCTCTCCAATTCTGCTCATCTCACAGTCTGTTACTCTGGGCATCCCTGGAGTTATAGATGGACCGCCATGCCCATCCATCATTCACATGGGTGCTGGGGATTCGAACTCTGATCCCCATGCTTTCAGGCACTTTACTCACTAAGCCAGCTCCCCACCCCTGAAACAGACTTTTAATACTGAACTTATTGCATCAGCATACTCAGAAAGGGCCACAGGCAGGTCTCAGTTCCAGTGTAGACACAGACTGCCTGACTGGCTTTATTTCATTTGTCTTAATTTGATGCTGTGGTGTCACTGCAAGAATTTAGTTTTGTAAATAGCTAAAGACCGTCACCCAGCATCAACTCCCCCTTGCATTTATGAGTCACAAAATCAGATGTTCTAGGGCCACCTAGTGAATGTGGCTCTTCTATCATATGACAAACCCACAGAGTTACACAACACTAATTCAGATTGAGACAGCTAAGGGAAACTGTATGTGTAGAGGCTCACGGCTAGAGCAGGAGACCACAAGCCAGAAACAGACAGGAGGATCTGTAAGTGGAAAGAGGAAAAGCAGAGGAAGAGAGAAAGCAAGAGCGAGAGGGCAAAAAAGAGAACATGCCCAAAGAATTTCCAGATCTGAATTGTTGCTGTCTGAGAATAAAAATAAATTTTATACTTACACTATAATGTACTTACTAAAATTATTAGTTTGTATCACAATAGCCACAAATAGCATAAAATATCTCGGAGTAGCTCTAACCAACCAAGTGGAAGACTTGTATGACAAGAACTTTAAATCTTTGAAGAAAGAAATTGAAGAAGACACCAGAAAGTGAAAAGATATCCCATGCTCTTGGGTAGGCAGAATTAACATAGTAAAAATGGCAATCTGACCAAAAACAATGTACAGATTCAATGCAATGCCCATCAAAATCCCAGAAAAATTCTTCAAAGACCTCAAAAGAACAGTACTCAACTTCATATGGAAAAGCAAAAAACCCAGGATAGCCAAAACAATCCTGTAAAATAAAGACCTTCTGGAGGCATCACAATCCCTGACTTCAAACTCTACTACAGAGCTACAGTACTGAAAACAGCCTGGTATGGGCATAAGAAAAGACAGGAGAATCAATGGAACTGAATAGAAGACCCAAATACCAATCCACACATCTTCGAACACCTGATATTTGATAAAGAAGCAAAAAATATCAAGTGGATAAAAGAAAGTATATTTAACAAGTGGTGATGGCATAACTGGTTATCAACATGTAGGAGAATGAAAATAGACCCATATCTATCACTATGCACAAAACTCAAGTCCAAATGAATCAAAAACCTCAACATAAAGCCAGCCACACTGAATCTTATAGAAGAGAAAGTGGGAAGTACACTTGAACACATTGGCACAGGGAACCACTTCCTAAATATAACCCCAGCAGCACAGACACTGAGAGAAACAATTAATAAATGGGACCTCTTGAAACTGAAAAGCTTCTGTAAAGCAAAGGACACAATCAACAAGACAAAACGACAGTCTACAGAATGGGGAAAGATTTTCACTAATTCCACATCAGACAGAGGTCTGATCTCCAAAATACACGAAGAACTCAAGAAATTCGACACCAAAAGATCACATAATTCAATAAAAAAAAAATGGAGTACAGACCTAAACAGAGAACTCTCAACAGAGGAGTCTAAAATGGCTGAAAGACACTTAAGGAAATGTTCAACATCTTTAGTCATCAGAGAAATGCAAACCAAAACAACTCTGAGATTCCATCTTACACCTGTAAGAATGGCCAAAATCAAAATCACTGATGACAACTTATGCTGGAAAGGTTGTGGGGAAAAGGGAACACTTCTGCATTGCTGGTGGGAATGCAAGCTGGTACAACCCCTTTGGATGTCAGTGTGGCAATTTCTCAGAAAATTAGGAAACAACCTTCCTTAAGACCCAGCAATACTGCTGGTGGGTATATTTCCAAAGGATGCTCAATCGTGCCACAAGGACATGTGCTTAACTATGTTCATAGCAGCTTTGTTTGTCATAGCCAGAACCTGGAAACAACCTAAATGCCCCTCGACCGAAGAATGGATAAGGAAAATGTGGTACATTTACACAATGGAGTACTACACAGCAGAAAAAAATAACGACAGCTTGAATTTTGCAGGAAAATGGATGGAGCTAGAAAGCATTATTTTGAGTGAGGTAACCCAGATCCAGAAAGACAATTATCACATGTACTCACTTATACGTGGTTTTTAAACATAAAGCAAAGAAAACCAGCCTACAGTCCACAATCCCAGAGAACTTAGACAACATTGCAGACACTAAAAGAGACTTACTTAGATCTAATCTACATGGGAAGTAGAAAGTAGAAAAATACAAGATCTCCTGAGTAAATTGAAAGCATGGAGACCTTGGGGGAGGGTTGAAGGGGGAGGGGAGAGGCAGGGAGGGGAGCAGAGAAAAATTCAGAGCTCAATAAATATCAATAAAAAATTAATCTCTATGAATTATGCACACTCAAACTTCTTATTATGGACTAACAGTTCAAGCAAACTGTCTCGTTAGAAAACACTTATTGAACTATTACTTTGGCACCAACTCAGCTTTTCTATACAGCTGAGCACCTAGATGTACCAGATATAAGTGTAACTATCGTGATGTAGTGGCCTTTACTCCCAGAGCTCAGGAGGCAGAGGTGGGCAGATCTCTGTGGATTTGAAGCCAGTCTCGTCTGAATAGTGAGTTCCAGAACATCCAGGTCCACACAGTGCACTGCTGCTCTCCAAATTAAACATTTCAAAACAAAAAGAAAATTTTAAAAAAAGATAAAATTCATGATGAACTATGCACATAAGTAAATAAGACCAGGTAGATAGTGAGGATGAAAAAACTCACAGACTCGGAAGAAACTTGCAAAAACTCCTAAGATGATAAAAGGCCTAGACCAAAGATAGTCAAAGAATTCTCAAATTCAGCAATTTACAAAAGTGATCCAATGAAAATAAGCAATGGTTTGGACAGAGCCCGTGTGGAAGAAGGCAGATGGCCAGTCAAGAGGGGAAAAATGTTTCCTAACCCACCGTACACAGGCGCAAACTGAAACCACAGTGGGAAAGCATTCCATGCCTCAGAGACCGGGCAGGGACTGAAGAGAAGGCACAGTGGTAAGAGCAGATTCCTGCACACACATGAGGGCCTGAGTTCAAATCCCCTGCCCCCATGTAAAAGCTGAGTGTGACTAACTGCACCTACAATCTCAATGTTGGGGAAGGGTGAGTGGGCCTTGTTAGCTACCACCCTTACTTCAGGTCAAGTGAGAGAACCTGGCAAAAGGCAATGTGGTGAATAGTGATAGAATACCTGGACCTCCTCTGGCCTCCATGCACACCCTCACACAAGCACACACACACACACACACACACACACACACACACACACACACACACACGTGCGCACACACACACACGTGCACACACACACACACACCTTACCAAATGGAGCATTCTATGTGCATGTTGTTGACTGACAATCCCACTCCCTATAAAGCTATCCATGGTAAATCACAGGAAGATGTGGTCAGTATTTGCAGTTTAAGTAGAGCTGGAAGAACAATCAATATTTAACCAAGGTGATATTTAGAGATCACTGTGTGTGCTCAATAAGGGAGTGATGATGCCCCAGAAGTCGGCGTTCAGTCTCAGCCAATGCCTGGCAGTTTTCCGTTACTGCAAGGAGTTTTGCGGGTTTATTTTTGTTTTGTACTTACTAGGCTGTAACCGAGGCACACCCACTTTCATGGAGGCCAGTTTAAGCAGTGCCATTCCCCCCAAATGCTTTCCTCCACAGACTCTCTGCCTCGTCTAACCAGGATGGTCCGAAAGAAACCTGTCAGCTTAATCCAGAAACGCCCAGCACTTCTATTCCATTCTGCTTCCGAGATGTCCCGTGTCCGCCTGTTCGATGGCGTTATTTAAACAGTCATCATTGTCCCACCCATCCTTGAGGGCACCATTTAGATTAATCGCCCACAGACAGGAGCCATGGTCAGCATAGTAACAGAAGAAATAAAAGTCCATGGCAATATATTTTAGTGTTCTGGGATTTTATTTCCAAATTTATTGAAACATAAGAGTCTAAGATAGAGTATCTTACCCATCGATGCTTGAAATAACTTCCCAAGAGAAAGACACGGGCTTCCCGTCCAGCAAGCAAGCACATATTTGTGTGTGCCCCCAAACCCTGCAGAAGTGGCCTTAAAGAAGAGAAAAGCTTGGAACGAACTTAGAGGAAATAATAAGGCACCTGTGTGCTGTGGGTATTGTCAGAACAAGAATATCCTGCAGGGAAGTGGCCCTGGGGAGCCCCAAAGAGAAGGGCTGAGGTCAGAGTCAGGGCTCCAAGTGGGGGAGCACTAGGGAGGCACTGGTCTCTGCAGTTGCAGTTTTGAGAGGAAAGAGCTAGGAAACGGATCTGCAAACGGGGTCATTATTAAAGAGGGGAAGAATGGGGGGTAGAAAAGAACAAACCACGATGATAATATACATACATACATACGTATATAGATACATATGATAGTTATGTATATACATTAAGATGTCATAATGAAACCTACTAACTCTAAAAATTATTATCAAAAGTAAAGAAATGACAGTTCATGCCCCATCGTGAAGCTTCACCCGTGGAGGCTGGAAGTCACCCCATCTGCAGGTCTTCCATTGCCACCTCTTTGCCTAAGTGAGAACAAGTGCCTAGATATCACAGAAGTGTCCATCCGGTCAGGGGCACAAACCACAGGGGTCAAAGCAGCAGCTGCCAAAGGGAACCACCAGTTAACATGCGTGTAGAATCAGAATAGGAACATTGCCCAGAGAAAGGGACAGCCATGACAATAGCATGGTTCATCAGATTCAGATAGAGAAGGGTTAGCTGAGCCAGGAAGCGGCGGCCGTGGTGGCGGTGGCGGCAGCGGCCGTGGTGGCGGCACCCATAGTGCACACCTTTAATCCCAGCACTTGGGAGGCAAAGTCAGGCAGCACAGCAGGTTATTTCTCTTATGCCACCAAACTGCTCCCAAACCACGACATGGAGACTTCTCATTAGTTATGAATGCTTGGCCTAGCTTAGGCCCATTGCTCTTGTAACTTAAATTAACCTGTTTCTCCTTATCTACCTTTTGCCTTGGGCGTTTTACTTTTCTTTTCTTCTGTGTATCTCTTACTTTCACTGCAGTCTGGCTGTCTGGTGGCTGCCTGGCTTCTGGTGGCCCAGATGTGTCCCTCTCCTTCCTCTTCTCTTTTCTCTCATTCCTCTCCCAAGCCTAGATTTCTTCTTTTGAGTCCCTCTGCCCTCCAGTCCTGCCTATCCTTTCTCTGCCAAGCTATTGGCCATTCAGCTCTTTATTAGACCAATCAGGTGCCTTAGGCAGGCAAGGTGAAACAAATGCAACACATCTTTACATAATTAAGCTAATGTAGTATAAACAATTGTAACACATCTTTGCCCAGTTAAAATACTATTCCACGAGGCAGATCTCTGTGAGTTTGAGGCCAGCCTGATCTACAGAGAGAGTTTCAGAACAGCCAAAGCTACACAGAGAAATCTTGTCTTGAAAAACAAAACAAAACCCAGAAGGGTTTACTGTAACTGTGCTGTTGTTAAGAGCCTTAGAGAGCCAAACCAAACCTGAACACTTGAACCCCATCTCCATTGCTTAAAGTGACTTCCGGCCATGCTACTTAGTCTTAGTTTCCACATCTGTAAAATACGGATTAACAATTCCTGCTCAAGGAGCTCCTATGTTGGTGATTCCCCATGGTCTGCATGGCAGGAGAAGGTACACCGTGTTTAACAAACAAGCACACTTCCACTCCTTACTGGCTCTACTGGTAAAAGGGAGAAGATGTTGCTCCCGGAATCTCCCCCATTTGGTTCATAGATGATATTTAAGGATGGAATAAAGACTCTCAAATGGAAAGAGGAATTTTCTCAATAAATACATATTCAATGGATTCTAAAGCACGGCCAACTGGATTCTGCAACGAAGCAGATTTCCTCTAGATTATTTGGAGTCAGCAAACCATAAGCCACAGGGAAAAATTAGAGTAATGATGGGGGCTAATTAAAGAACAAGAGGTGAAGCGGGCGGTGGAGATGCTCTGCTGATGTCTTACAGTGCCTTGCTGCTGTGAAAGAGGCTCACCCTGCTAATCAACCCACTTGTTTCCATCTCAGTAAATACAAGGGTACTCAGAATAGCACCATGTTCCAAACTCTGCTTTGAAGTCAGGGAAGGAAGCTGGTCCATTAATGGCCAGGACAGTTCCTAATTAGGGCAATTGGAATTAATGCAAGCATTTGAAGATGAGTTTCTTGGTTCAGCTTTGTACCAGATTGACACTGAGAGGGTGAGAATAGCCTACGCTATCCCATCCTCATCAAATTCCTCTCTTAACTGCTTAAAATAGGGGCAAATGCCCGCTCACACTCTACACAGTCAAACGTACAGATAAATGCAGTTACTAAGGCCATGCCAGAGGCTCAGTTGTCAAAATGCTTGCCTTAAAAACATGAGAATCTGAGTTCAGATGCCCTGCACCCAGGTAAGAAGCCAGGCACAGTGGCAAGTGCCTATAATCCTAGGAATGGGGAAGCAGAAACAGGGATCCTGGGACTCACGGGCCAGCTAGCCAAGATGAATCAGTGAGCTCCAGGGTCAATGAGAGACCTTGTCTCAAAAGAACAAAGTGGAGAGGGGTTGAGGGAGATATTCAGCATTGACTTCTGCCCTCCACACATATGCTCACACATGCTCATACCCAACACACACACTCACATGCATCGCAACACACATAGCTATTACACACACCACCCCACTCTGAGGAGAGCTGGGGCAAGCACTGGCGGCCCTGTTGCATCTGCAGAAGTTCATCTTGCCCCTCATTCCCACTGCTTCTTAGAGGGCTTGGCATTTGCTCCAATGATCAGAATTGAAAACTCGTTTTTCTACATCGACTCCCTCTCTATATCCTTGGAATCCCTCCCCAGGGCATCTGAGGACTTTCAGTCCAGTATGTAAGAGACAGATGTGAGAGCCAAAGTTACATTTTCAGTTTAAATTACTATGCCTATGGAATCCATGAAACAAAAATATCTCTGATTTACAAGTCTCTTGCTCAAGGACAGATACTTCTTGAAATGTTGGAAGCTACTGTTTAGGGGAGATCACAAATCGCTTGTTTTTCACTCCCTAAACAGATTTGTTTGACCCATCTGTACTGGGTGTTGCTTGATCACATGTGGGCAGGAGGTTCACAGGCAGGAAATATGTCAGGATATACGCTCAACCCGATTGGATGTCAGCTGTTTACGTCAGGATATATGCTTGCGCCAGACAGGACCTGACAGAAAATACTTAAATCACTGAAAAATCTGATGTGGGGCCATCTTCTGGAGGCCTAGAGACAGATCTGGCTAGAGCCCAACCAACTGGCCAGTATTTAATTAAAGCTCGCTTCAAATATGGCTTTAAATTGTGGTAGTGGCCTTATTCTCAACTAGTGGGGTTAACGTTTTCTGGAGGCCCCAGAGAGATTCACACCACCCACACAAAGTCTAACGCTGGACATTCACTCTGGATCACTTCAGGAGGTGAACTGAGATGTTTCAAAGTTCCGTGACTGCCTTCAGTTCGAGGACCTGGAGGGAACTGCCATGCTAGAAAGCAAGCATGTCCCTACCTGGGGCATGGAGGGGTCAAAGGACCCCAACACTTTCCCATCCAGGTTCAGCACATATACCCATCTGGTTCTGGATCTGGCTCTGGTTGGAGAGTTTTGTTCCCCAGGGAAAGTTTTGTCTGTCTGTGTCTGAGAAAGTTGCATATGCTTGTTTTGTTTTAAAGTTTTGTCTCTCGTGTTTTCTGGTGTGTCTAAGTTTGTTGCATTGTCTGTCTTGTTGGAACGTTTCGTCTGTCTGTTTCTTGAGAGAGTTGTGTGTCCTTGTTTTGTTGGAAACTTTTGCCTGTGTTTTCTGGTCTGTAAGTTTTGTTGCAAGCATGGAGCTGAGACAGAAAAGGATTGAATAGTTTGGCTGTCTCTGCTGCTGCCAGCTGCCAGTCACCGCTGCTGCCACGGCTGCATTGATGGCCGGGGCTCAGAATTTATCTCTGAGCTCTCTGGTCACTGGATTAGGGTTAGTAGGAGTTTGGATGTTTTTTGGGTGTAGACAGCATTAAAATTGTTTTATACTGCTTTATTTTATTGGAAAGCTGGCTCTAGACTTGGATTATTGCTCTCCCTTTAGACACAGGTGTATTTGAAAATCTCCTCTATGTCCTGTCAGTCTGAGCCACCTGACCCTGTGATGAGTTGGAGAAAGCATAGGAGAACCACCAAAACAGACTTGTTTATGTGAACATTCTGCACTTGCAGATTTATACGTTTATTTTGTTGGGTATGATTAAAAATCTATAAAATCTGAAAAATAAATGTTAAAACTAGTAATACTTGGAGTTGATATCTCTGTATGTGTAATTTTAAAGGAACCATAGGCATGATTCCATTTTGGATCGCTACCATCTTTATGCAGCCACACGGCTGGCAGCCATCTTTGCTAAGGTTGGAGAAGGTGGATGTCATGTGACTTCATCTTTGGGCAGCCACGTATATGGCAGCCATCTTTGCTAGGGTTGGAAAGATGGATGTCATGTGACATGGGTCTTCTCTAACCCCAGCAAAGATGTCACATGATTTCACTGCCATCTTGATTAAAGGTGACCATCTGGAGTGGGCCGACCAAGGAGGCAACAACCACCTCGCAGCCACACACCATGTCACCCTGTCACGCCATCTTGGATATGCAGGGGACTTTGCTAGTGCTTGTTCTAGGAGCGCAGACAGTCCAGGGCCAGCCTCAGAAAGCAGGGCAGCAGCACCCACATCCTTCAGCATCCCAAACCCTCCTTACTGCACTCTACACCCACACAGAAGGGGACGGTGAGGGCCTGGGTGTCCCATGACTCCCGGACAGGCTCCAGGCTTCCCTCGGGAGTCACTCCCTCAGTTCTGCTTCCCTCGAGGAAGGCCTGCTCTCTCCTTACTGTGAATGAACTAAAAACAAACAAACAAACAAACAAAACTCTATGAATTCTCTTAGTGCTTGACAGGTTCATGTTGAAAAAAATTTGGAAAATCTTTCTGGGCAAAACTTGACTTACATGTTTAAGGTCTTCAAAAAGCCCACCCTGAACTCAGAGGCTGAGCACTGAGCTTTCTCTGTCCTCGCCATTCCTTCCACAGCACTCCCCGTCCTCCCCAGGCGAAACGGTAAAATCAGGAAACTGTTTTAAGTATTTGTTTCAAACTCCCCATGATGGCTGTCATTAGTCTAAATTCAGGCAATCTTCATGGTCAACAATAATTTATGTATTACCTCAGAGGCTTCTGTCTGTGAAAGTTGGCTACACAAAGACAGAGGCAAAAACTGACTAGAAAGGATTGATTTTTTGAGAGTTTCAAAACTAGAGAAATGCCTGCTGCATACTGGAATGCTTCTCAGGCATCTCAGACATTTCCTCTGGATTCCAGGGGGATGACTGACAGATACTTGCTCTTGGATGACCGTCATCACCTTAAATTATTTGCAAAAGGTCTACAATCTTTTTATCAGCTTATGTTCACTGCCCATGGTGATAAGTCAATAAAGACACTTTCATTTGATTATATCACATACTCTGACCACAGTCCCTGTCCATGTCCTCCCCTCCCTCTCCACCCCTCCTCCAGGCCCCTTCCCTTTCCCAGGGAATCATTTCAAACTTCATGTCACACACACACACACACACACACTCACGGGGTGGGGGGCAGGGCCAGAGAATGAGAAGGACAGAGTCTAGGATTGACGCATGACAAAACTGTGATATTTTGTTCCGAGTCTATCTTACTTTACTTAAAATGATGGACTCCAATCCCAACCATTGTCCCCAAAATGCGTAATTTCACGCCCCTCTATTGCTAGGTAATATGCCACTATGTGTATCTACTGTATTTTCCTTCCTAACTCATTTGTTTATGAACATCTAAGCTGAGTCTATGGTTGAGCTATCGCGATAGGGCTTCAGTAACATGGATATTTCCTTAAAAATCAAAAAAAAAAAACTACTATACTGTGTTCAAGGCTAGTGTGGACCACACAGGAAAACCTTGGTTCAAACAAGTGAACCCAGGACTTAGGTCTGCTGACACCACCCAAGGCCGCTTAAGAGCAGGCACGGTCAGGAGGCAATGCCTAGATCTCCTAGCCTGACCTGTTTGGTATCTTTCTTGCCAATCAAATGCAAAGTAAGATTGAACCTGTATTCCCAACTGTGACCACTCACAGTACTGGCTGCCTGACTTGCAGGGACTCTACTCTCTCCTGGGAGGGAGGGGCTTATCTACAGGAGCAGGTGACAGCTCGGAGCATGCTCAGACCTACCAGGCACTGTTTGAGTTCCTTCTCTCTCAGAGTGATGGCTTCTCATGGGAGCCCGACCAGAAACACAGATTTGAATGTTTGCAAACATGCTTTTTCTTGAAGGTGTCACTTCCTTCAGGGTGTCTGTCCCCTGTGCACACTGGTATATAGTTGTTATATTTTTCTAAAAATGTGTTTTGGATCCAGGAGTCTAATAAACCATAATTTTCTTTTGAAAGTTTTTCCATTTTCAAAAACCCTGTTACATAAAATTTCTCTTCAAATGAATGGAATAATTTTTCGTGTAGTTATAGGTAAATGGAATTTGATTATGCACATATACATGGACACATATATGCACATATCATCTATAAATATACACACATACATTGACACATATACATCACATATATACACCATATACACACGTATACATATCATATACATATACATATACATATATGCACACTGACATGTACATGCACAGATGCACCCATATGTTATAGACATAAATACACATATGTGCATATGCATCATATACACTTATACACATGTACATATATACATCATATCATATACACACATACATACTCCTTGCCTTTAAATATAGTTAGTGATATATTTCTCTACAGGTGACAATTATCAATTTAATTCAAAACCATATTTGATACACACATGGCAGGTACTGTGTTAGCCATCATACCATGTCTAGGGTACACACTCTTCTGAGAGCTTTTTACACAATGTCCTTAGTTTAATGAGTCGTAAGAGACTCTTTCTTTGAAACACACGCGTCTTCCTCTTGCTCCCCTTCTCTTTCCTTTCTAAATTGCGGTAAGAGCAGCAGGACCCCACAGCCTCTTCTACAACCCGGAATGTCAGTCACTCCTTGACCCCGATGCTGGTGCTCAATCGACACCAACTGGAGGCCATTAACCTGCCTGAGCACAGCATCCGCCGTGTCTGGGAGGAAAGACAAGGGGCGGGGATCGTCCACCGCACCACTCTGAAACTGTCCAAGTCCCTTACTCCCATCTCTATGGATGCTTCGTAATAACGTCTTAGTGTCCTCCCACTCACTTCCGGTGCCAACCCACTGTTTACTTGGAAAAACAAAACAGCTTTGGGTGGTTGCCCCTTTCCTTCTGAGACCCTCCCTGCTGGAGGGCATTTCCTAAAACCAAGGGAACTTTAAGGGCCTCAGGAAGCACCTGAAACTTACAAGGCTCCTTTACAAAAGTAACAAGGTACCTCCCCAGGGCTAGAGAACAGTAAACAAGCGATGGGGGTGGAGCCTGGAGTCTCACTCTCCCAGGCTGTGTAGGGAGTCAAGATGTACCACCCCCAGGTTGTATAGGAAGCCAAGATGGAGCCCCCCCAGGCTGTGTAGGGAGCCAACGTAAGGAGCCAAGGCAGATTCCCCCAGGCTGTATAGGGAGCCAACGTAGGGAGCCAAGGTGGAGCCCCACCCCCAGGCTGTGTAGGGAGCCAAGGTGGGACCCCCCACAGGCTGTGTAGGGAGCCAAGGTGGAGCCCTCCCCAGACTGTGTAGGGAGTCAAGGTGGAGCCCCCCCAGGCTGTATAGGAAGCCAAGATGGAGCCCTCCCCAGACTGTGTAGGGAGTCAAGGTGGAGCCCCCCTCTCCACCACCCCCCACCCCAACCCCCCCACCCCCCCACCCCAACCCCGCAGGCTGTGTAGGGAGTACTAGGGACTCCCACACATCCTCCTCTCCTCCCACACATCTTCACCCAGGCTAGGGTGACCTTGTTGGAGCTGCTGCCACTCAGTCACCAGTGACTCTGTAAGTAGCCTGTCAGCCACACTCCAGTAAGTAACCCCAATAAACCAGCGAGTTCACCAGGCTAAACTTGGGTAGCTTCTTTCTTTGATCTGTCATTGGTGCTGCACTGGAGCGAACAGACATTTGTTCCCATGCCCTTTTATTAATTCCATCTTTATGTATCTTTCTTGGCTTTTGTTTTTGATTTGAGACAGAGTGCAATCCCATAGCTCTGGCAGACCCGGGTACTCACTGTGTAGTTCAAACTGGCTTCAAATTCATGGCAATCACCACACCTCAGCCTTCCTACAACTTCCTCATGTATCTTAAAACATTCAAACAGCAGCGGTAATGAGCAGGGGTAGATTTTAAAGATGCCAGCTGATGGAACAGTGGCATTTCCCTGGTTGTAGGGATGGGACGGGAGGGGCAGGGGAGCAGGGCTAGGTCTAAGCTCTGAAGCCAATTCTACTTCAGAAAAGAGGCCACCTGAGCCTTGCTCAGCATCACAAAGGGAACACAGAGCTAGAGAGGGAAGGGAGACAGAGGGAAAGAGGGAGAGAGAGAGAGAGAGAGAGAGAGAATGAGCTATTATTGCTCAGCTCATATAAGCCCTGGTCAACAAGCCTGCTCTTATTTGTTGAATGAAGAGACAGCCCCTCATGTCTGCTGGCTCCCAGGGTTAGCGGGAGAAAAGCTGTGAGAAGTATGCGCTTCTGTGTCTTTAAGAGACATACATGGATCTGCATAGGAAGGAGAAAAAGACAGGATCTTCTGAGTAAACTGGGAGTGTGGGGGTCATGGGAGGGGGTAAAAAGGGAGAAGTGAGCAAGGGAAGGGAGCAGAGAAAAATGTGTAGCATAATAAAAGCAATAAAAATGGATAAAAAAGAAATACGTGGTAAAGGGGAAGATAAAGATGGCCTTTGTCAGGGACTCTCAGTGACACCCCCCCCCAACGTCTCCCACACTTTCATCCTTTTCAGACACCTGATGATTTTTATAACCTTTTAAAATATGACTTTCAATATATAAGCATACCATTCCACGCGCTACTCACTATGTGCTGTGGGAACTAGGCAGATGATTTAACGACATACACACACAGACAGAGACAGACAGACAGACAGACAGACAGACAGACAGATAGACAGACACGAGGACACGGGTCATCCTTAATACAAGAATGTCCACTTTACTGTGCTCAGGGGCAGCTTACACAGGGCTCTGGCCACGCCCCAACTCTCGGGATCTTTCAGCTGCAGACCCACCAGAAACCACTCCCCTGTCATCAGGGTCTCATGCTCAGAGCAGCTGCAGGCCACTCAAAGCAGGGAAAATAAGCTGTTTACAAGAAGTTCAGGGTTTGAGGGCCTTGCCCCCAACATGTAAGTAATATAAACAAGGAAGAAAAGGAACATACATTAGCCCATTATTCTTGTCTGTGTTAGCCACATGTCTTGGTACCTTCTGTGGTGGGCTCACAACTGCAGAGGAATGGGGGTCCTTCTTCCCAGAATTCTCCTGTTCTCCTTGATCCGCCTCTACTTCCTGTCTGGTTGTCCCACCTATACTTCCTTTCTGGCTACTGGCCAATCAGAGTTTATTTAAAATATAATTGACAGAATACAGACCATGGTCCCACACCAGAGTACCTCAATGAACTGACTAATAAAGCTATAATCATATAGTTACACATGTTGGTTTAGTTTTCTTCCATTTTAGCAAACCCAGCTGTAGGGTTAAAAAGTCCAAGTCACTTCCAGCTTTTGAAAACCCACCAATCCCTGAGCTCGAAATCCCACCTATCAATCCCTAAGCTTGCCCCAAGGGCAGGACTAGAAATCCCACCAATTCCCACCTTGAAAAACTCCACCCCCAGGAATCTCTATATAAAGCCTGACTCCTGCTCAGTCCCCTGATGTTTCTCACCTGAGCAGAGGTAGCCACCCTCCTAAATCTCTTCTGTGAGGTAGGTTTGTTGTGTAGTGTGACTTTGTGGTATTCCTTGGCTCCTGACTCCCAGAATACCTTTCCCCTCAGAGCCGCAATGCTTGCATCAGGGAAACCTCCCCCTTAGAACAGCAGCAATGACAATAACCATCCTATTTCTCAACACTGGAAGATAATCAAGGCCTTGACCTACTGGAGTTTACTGAACGCCCGGGGAGCATTCACACTGACGCACGCATGCACGCACACATGCACTTTTTCAGTCCCGGATAACCGCGTGTTAAGCTCCCTCCAGCGCTGAAAGTACGTCGTTTGGGCTGGTGTTTTTGGACAGATCATCAGCTGCAGAGTTCCCCAGCAGAGGACCAGGTAGGAAACACTGGCCACACAGTCTCCACACAGTGACTTCAGTGGAGCCCTTAGCAATGTGTCAGGGAATGAATGGCATTGTACATTAAAATAAAACTTTATACATAATGAAACTTGAATTTCTTTTCTGATGTGTCATGAAATGTTACTCAGTTTTTTCTTTCTTTTTCTAGTTCCTAAAAATGTAAAAATCTTTCTAAGTTCACACACAAGACTTTCAAGAGTTGGCAGGTGGCCCAGGGCTGGTAGCTTGCTGACCCCCCACTCCCACCCCGTGCTACAGAGTACAGGGGTAGGGGATTCAGAGGCTGGGGCATCAGTTGTATCCCAGCTGTCCTTTGCTATCTCCAGCCAGACTTCCTAGTTCTTTCCGGGGAGCAGACAAGCGGCTCTCATCAGACAAGGGGCTCTTATCATCACATGATGCTTTAGGGGCTGTGCAAAGGAATCGCCCTCAGAGCTCATCATAGTTGGCCAATAACCGTAGTCAGTGTGTGTGTGCCTGCGTGTGTGTGCCTATGTATGTATGTGCCTGTGTGTGTGTGCCTGTGTGTGCCTCTGTGTGTCTGCCTATGTGTGTGTGTGTGCCTGTGTGTGTGCCTGTGTGTGCCTCTGTGTGTGTGCCTGTGTGTGCCTCTGTGTGTCTGCCTATGTGTGTGTGCCTATGTGTGTGTGTGTGCCTATGTGTGTGTGCCTATGTGTGTGTGTGCCTATGTGTGTGTGCCTATGTGTGTGTGTGCCTATGTGTGTGTGTGCCTATGTGTGTGTGTGCCTATGTGTGTGTGTGCCTATGTGTGTGTGTGCCTATGTGTGTGCCTATGTGTGTGTATGCCTGTATGTGTGCCTGTGTGTGTGTCTGTGTGTGTCCCTATGTGTGTGTGCCTATGTGTGTGTGTACCTATGTGTATGTGTGCCTATATGTATGTGTGCCTGTGTTTGCCTGTGTGTGTGTGCCTGTGTGTGTGCATGTGCCTGTGTATGTATGTATGTTGTATACTTGTGTGCACACACATGTGCATGTGCCTGTGTATGTATGTATGTGTGTGTGTGTGCCCACATGTGCATGAGCCTGTGTGTGTGTACCCACCTGTGTGTGGGCATGAAGAAATCAAGGATGATCTCAGGTGTGCTGCTGGGCTATCCTCCACATTTTGTATGAAGTGGTGTCAGAGCTCCCTGTCCCTGCTTCCCATCTCATCGCACCAGAGATGGCGAATCCTTGTCATCTCCCCTTTAAGTGTGAGTTCTGGGAATCTAGCTCAGCTGACGCCTGCAGGACGTCCTGCTATCTCCCCGGCTCTGTACGATAGTCTTAAAGCCTGGCTGAGAGGTCATTTGTCCATCTGAAGCGGGATGAGCATCCAGAGGGCATCTTCACAGTATTCCCCAGGCAAACACACCTCACCCCGCCTCTCCATCACGCCTGAGAACACCTGGCCAGCTGCCACCTTGAAATACAAAGACAAATTATGAAGTTAACCCCCCTCACTGCTCTCTGCAAGCCAGGCTGATAATAAGACAAAGAGCAATTTCCTCTTGTGGATTGTGAAACTGCATGGGGGGAAAATACCTTTCGTCTGATCTGTGACTCAGAGCAGGAAGACTGCCTGTGCCCTGCCTCTGGGCTGTCATGATCACAAATGGATAGTTATCAGCCTCTGCTGTTTGTATGCCGCTTGTGTGAAGCCTGGGGACAATTAAGTCCCACTCATTTCCCCCTTAATTATTAAATTATACCCTAGATGACTAAATGCTTCAAGTCCTAAGGACAGAACCCAAAACAATCAATTTGGACACACAGGACAAAGCAGTAGCATTGAAAACAAATGACATTCACCAAGACATCAGCTTCTCCCTGAGATATCAGCTTCTTCCTAAGACATCAGCTTCTCCCTGAGACATCAGCTTCTCCCTGGGATATCATCTTCTCCCTAAGACATCAGCTTCTCCCTGGGATATCAGCTTCTCCCTGAGATATCAGCTTCTCCCTGAGACATCAGCTTCTCCCTGAGATATCATCTTCTCCCTAAGACATCAGCTTCTCCCTGGGATATCAGCTTCTCCCTAAGACATCAGCTTCTCTATTCATCTCAGAAGTCTGGAAGCGGCCAGTGAACAGGACACACCCAGGCTGGAGGACTTGCTAAGACTATGAAAGGCGAGGACCACACCCTTATTACATACTTTCTCCACCATCTGGTTGATGGAATTTGAGAATTCCAGGTAGCTATCTCATCTGCCAGAGTTTTTCTAAATAATTCGTAAATTTTTGGCACAAAAATGGTATACCTCGCCTGGACCCCAACTGGAATTTTCAAATAAAAAAAGCATGCCCAATGAATGTTTTTGAGGTAGGTGTGATGGTGCAAACCTTTAATCCCAGGGCTCAGGAGACAGAGGCAAACAGATCTCTGTGAGTTCGAGGCCAGCCTGTTTTACATAGTGAGTCCAGACTGGCCAGAGTTACATAGCAATACCCTGTCTCAAAAAGTCAATACATATGTTCTTGGTATCCCCAAGCTGAGTGTGCATGTGGAGATCAGAAGTTGGCAATGGGTATTCTCGATCATTTAGCACTTAGTTTAATGAACAGGCTCTCTGTTTGAACCCAGAATTGTACTCTCTATGAGCCAGTGTGCCCTGGGGAATTCCCACTTCTGCTCTGGAGCCTGTATATCTCAGGCAGGACATAGCACCTCAGGATCCAGGCTCCAATCTCCATGCTTGCACAGCAAGCACCGATCTGCCGAGCCGTCTCTGCAGTCCCTTAAATAGATATTTATATAAACCAGGCCAGAAACCATACACAGAGAAGAATTACAGTTTCCCTGAGAATCTCACAGGGTCTAAGGCAGTCACTCATGCTGAGAACTGTCTTGGGTAGAACGGTGTACATAACTCATTCTGTAAAGGAAAGTCTATCGATAAATTCACAAATGATGAAGGAACGGCACACGTGGGCTTCGTAATGTGTGACTGACTTTTATCAAATGGGGCTATTACCACAAAGAAAACAAGTAAACTTTAAAAAATAGCCTTTCTTGAGGGGAGACAGGGTCTCTATAGTGATATTTTGTTTGCAGTCTAACAAATAATGCTTGCCTGAAGATCAGCATGCAGAGCTAAGCCACTAGAGGCCAGGCGGTGATGGCACACACCTTTAATCTCAGCACTCAGGAGACAAAGGCAGACGGATCTCTGAGTTCAAGGCCACCCTGGGCTACACAAGATTGAATCTGTCTAAAAGAGAGACAGAGCTCACACAAAGGTAATCCCAGCACTCGGGATCCCACGCCTTTAATCCCAGCACTAGGGAGGTAGAGACAGGAGTGATGTGGCTGGGTGGAGAGAGGAATATAAGGTGGGAGGAGACAGGAACGCAGATGCATCCTGAGGATTCTTAGAGACAAAAGCAGTCTGAGGACCCACAAAAATAGGATTGATTGCCCGCTGGTCTGAGCGTTGGTAGAGGTAAGAACTATATAGTGGCTGACTTGTCTGTCTCTCTGATCCTTCAGCTTGGCCCCTGATAGCTGACTCTGGGTTTTTATTATTAAGAACAATTAGAGTTCATGCTACAGGTCTCTCTGTGTAGCTCTGGCTGTCCTGGAACTTACTGTGTAGACCAGGCTGTCCTTGAACTCACAGAGATCCACCTGTTTATGCCTCTCAGGTGCTGGGATTAAAGGTGCACACCACCACATCCAGGTAGCTTTGACTTTTTAAAAGATTTGTTTTTAGCATTTGTGTGTGTGCACGCACGTGTGTGTGTGTGTGTGTGTGTGTGTGTGTGTGTGTGTGTAGGTATATGAGTGCAGGTGCCTGCAGATTCTAGAAAAGAATATCAAACCCACAGGAGAAAGCTCCTAACACTGAAGCGGTTGTACATACAGGCCGGATTAGACTGGATTGCACAGGCTGTCTTCATGACCTTCTGATATGCGAAGACCTTTGAGAGGAGAAAGCCATGGTGATATATCTAAACAGAACAAATCAAAGCTAGGTGCTTACGTTATTGTAAAGGGACCGAATTTAACAGATGACAGAGCCTAAAATGTGAATCCACTGTGGATAAATGAGCAGCCACTCGAGAGAGCTTGGGCTAACCTGGACGCCAAGCTTGTCTGGGAAGTTTTCACAAAGCCACATGGAGCAGGTTATGCCCAGTGTGGTTCCATGGCCCAGAACGGTAATGACGCTGATATTATTCACCAACAGCATGACCAAATGAGATGGTTAGAGGGACCAGCAGGACAGCTGAAGGGGTGGCCAAGAGGGCCCGCTGGGGATGTGATGCACAGATCACAGTAAACACCCAGATAAGGGAGTGGACACTGAAAATATTCACATTGTTCCCACACTCATCAGAGTATGAACCAGAGGCCAAGGCTATGTTAGACAGATACTAGTCTAAGAACTTGAATCAAACCATTGACCTGGCTGCTTAGGTTTAGAGGGTTTAGGTCTAACGGTAAGCAGCAAATATAATAAGCTAATTAGGAATTATGTCAGGGGAGGATAAGAATCGAGAAAGGAGGAAAAACAGGAAGCAGACAACGGTGGGCAACAGCTCAGAGTGGTCAGGACAGGCCACACAGAGGGCGAAGATTTAAGTAAAGATTCCAAGAAGCTATGGAGTGAGCCTGGAGGCTGTGACCTCTGGGGACAGCTCCAGAGAGAGGGGCTAAGGCTAGCCCGCAGGGACGGGACAGATGCGTGCGCTCAGGAATGGCGTCGGGCTGACTCATGCGGCTGGGAGGCAGTGGTGAGGGGAAGCAGAGGAGGCTGGAGGTCATCATCGTGGCAGAAAGTCCCAGGAGGTCCGCACAGCTCTCTCCCACACTGCTTTCCTGTTATCAGCAGGGGCTGTTGAACAAGACAGAGATAGAATCTGACGCTGAGTTTGAAGTTCCCGCCCAAGCTGCCAGGTGGGAGCAGGCTGAAGACAGCAAAGATCTCAGTGAGCTTCTTGTCCCAGCTCCGGGTTTAAGTGACCCCAGAAGGTGGGGGACAATGGAGATGATGGGTGTTTCAGGTTACTAACAGGAAGAAAGTGATTTCCAGAGCTTCCAGACCAGATCTCCCCAGAACGGACACGTGTACAAATAGTGTGCGTATTACCGACGGTGAATGCTGCTGCTTGCACGGTTCTTCCGAACGAATGACGGCATTTAGTGAGACATGGGTCTCCTCTGCAGTTTCTCTAGGGCGGCGGTGAGCCTCTGTGGCCTGCCACACGGGTGCTGCCTGTGTGTTTGTTGGAGTTATCACTCGGCC
Source organism: Myodes glareolus (assembly GCF_982192425.1). Classification (NCBI taxonomy): domain Eukaryota; kingdom Metazoa; phylum Chordata; class Mammalia; order Rodentia; family Cricetidae; genus Myodes; species Myodes glareolus. Next base: position 6,583,053 of record NC_142028.1, read on the forward strand.
TGTGAGAGGTGGAGAGGTGGAGGCTGACGTAACAAAAGTTTATTTGGAGGTTAAAGGCCATTGTGGGTTAAGTGCCCATTTTTATTTTAAAAACCAAAGGATATCATTTTTCCAGCTGTTCTCTTTTTAAAAAAAATGGTTTATATTTCACACGTGCATGTGTGAAACAGAGACAGACAGACAGACAGACGTGTATGCTGGTGCCTGAGGCCAGAAGAGGGCATCAGATTCCCTGGAACTGGAGTCACTGGAGGTTGTGCACTGCTCCATGGATGCTGAGAACCAAATTCAAACTCCTAACCTCTGCAAGAACCGAATTCGAACTCCTAATCTCTGCAAGAGCAGCCAGGGCTCGCAACCACTGCGTCTTCTCTCCAGCCGCGCCCCCCCCCCCCACCTTTTTGGTCTTGATCCAATATTGAATATCACAGACTGTACAGAGTGTACCCTATGCTGCTGGCTTTTTTTTTTCTTTCTGAAAGACTGTCCCTCTCCATCCTCTGCACCCCATCACTCCCTGCTACAACCACGCCCTCCTGGGGCAGATCCAGTCAACTTCCGGTTGCTGTGTACCCTCAGGACTCTGGGAGAAAAACTGATCCCATGCTTATGACAGACAGCGCCACAGGGACCGCACTTACCAGTCTGACTCTCATCTCCCAGACCCTTTTGGAGGCAGCTTTGGTTTATCTCTTTTCTTTTCTTGGTCAAGCGACTCACTATATAGCCCAGCTGGGCCTTGAGCTCACTATAACGACCAGCCTCAGACTCAGAATGAGACTCCGGGTTAGAATGATGGGACTGCACCACTGTGTCTGGCCGTGCATTCATGTTCAGCCAGAATCTGCCTCTGACATTCTGGGTCCGCTTGGGACCCCGTCCCCTAGGAAGGAGGCCTCGAGGGCATTGTCCAGCTCTACATTCCATGTCCACCTTGCCTCCTGAATGGGCATGGAACCCGGTTGACAGGACCCCCAGCTCTACACTCTCGACTCCGTGGCGTGCTGGCCTGAGCCTCACACCCTCACACGTCTGCTCAGAACCCAGAGCACTAAAGCGCCCCCTCCCCCCGCCCTGCTTCTGGCCCGGTTGCTAGGTAATTCTGCCTTGTTTAGTCCATTTCATTGATTTTGCCACCACTGTTTCTAGGTCTAGGAATTCTCCTGCCGAGTGGCTGAGTGAATCAGGCCGAGTCGGGCTTGGGGAGTCCTTGCTACTTTCAAAAGCCCTTCTGCTCTCCCCCAAACCCGGGGTCCAGTCTACAGCCGAGGTATGTCTGCCATTGCTGCCGCCTGGCTCAGCTCTCTAGCTAGTGCGGCTCCCTCTTTCTCAAGTGTGGCCGGGGCTGATGGAGCCAGGCTCAAGCCTCAGCCAGTCCACACTCTGCCTGACACAAAACTTATCCACCTTCTTTTGTTGCCTTGGAGCTGAGATTTTTTATTTACTTGTTTATTGGTTTGGATTTGAGATGGTAAGTGGAGAAAAAAAGACTCCCTTTTTTGTCTGTCTTCTTTTTTCTTTTTCTTTTTTGCAATATCAGAAGACTTGAGCTGTTACAATAGAGACAGTATGGGTTGGGTTTGGTGGCCAAAAAATGTTGACTCTGATCCTTCAAATGAGACGGGGCCAAGGCACCGTCTACCAGCCTCTTCCCACCTTCTGTTCATTTGCTCATTTTCGGCTTTCTGAACGCCTTCTGATTTATACTTCAGTTTCATGGTCTTTGTTTTTGTCTATACCTCAACTGTTAAACTTACTCATTAAAATAATTGTGGGTGGTGTTGGGGGGTCACACCCGAAGTGTGGGTGCCATTTTAAAAGGCATGGAGTGGATAATGAGTGTCACACAGGTTTCCCTCCTCATGGAAGGCTTTAAATCCCAATAAATGATATTCAAAGAGAAATGAACACATTGCCCATCTGCTCAGGAGGCAGATGATCGCTTCAGGAAGAGCCTCGGTAGTAGTTAAGACACTGAATGTGCGTGTGTGTGTGTGTGTGTGTGTGTGTATGTGTGTGTATGTGTATGTGTGTATATATGTGTGTGTATGTGTTTGTATGTATGTGTGTGTATGTGTGTGTATATGTGTGTGTGTATGTGTGTGTATGTGTGTGTATATGTGTGTGTATGTGTGTGTGTATGTGTGTATGTATGTGTGTGTGTGTGTATGTGTGTGTGTATATGTGTGTGTATGTGTGTGTATGTATGTGTGTGTGTGTATGTGTGTGTGTGTGTGTGTACATATGAATATATGTATGAATGATTGAACTTAGCACCTCTAGTACACTAAGGAAGGAAGAAGTTTGTATTTGTTTTGAGCCAGGGTCTCACTAAGGTGTAGATGCTGGTCTTCCGTAGCTCAGACAGGACTCGAACATTTGATTTTTCCTGCCTTAGCCTACCACATAGCTGGAACCACAAGCTTGTACCACCAAGGCCTCCAGGCATTGATTTTTGTTCCACGTATTCAAATGGCCATATTGTAATTGAACCCTTTAGTCACCTAACACACTCCGTGTGTGTGTGTGTGTGTGTGTGTGTGTGTTGTTCATAGTGTATTCCAGTCCATGTATTGGGGGGGGCATTCACAATTAGAGGCCAGAGGTCGATATTGAGTGTCTGCCTCTAGCACACTCCACCTTTTTTTGAAAACAAGTTTTCTCACTGAATTTAGAGCTTGCACGTTGTCCAGGCCAGCCATCAGGCCCCAGGGATCCCCCTGCCTTCACATGTCCAGTGTGGGGAGCATGCACCATGCACCATTGCTGCATCTGGTTTCTTACACAAGTGCTGGAGATCGGAACTCAGGCCCTTCCTCTTACGCAGCAAGCACTGTGCTGTCTGGGTCATCATCCAGTCTCTGAGCAACTTAAACCTACCAATAGTTGGGAGCGATTTTTTTTGAGCCCTACAGAACTAAGCAGAGGATGAAACAGCCACGAAGTGTGCAGAGATATGCAGTATTGGTGTCAAGTCATCTGACTGTGATTTCTAGGAGCTGGCAGTCATTCTAGAACAGAAAGCTGGATGTGTGGGCATTCTCCCAGACAGCCTTGCAAGACTCTAAATTAGTAATCTGAGCAGCTTGGGGGGATCACCATGGCACTGGTAGCAATAAGCACATCCAGTGTGAATTTTTGTGGGCAAGGAGATGACTCGGGGTGGGGTGGGGGGGCAGACAATCCATTTCACTCCGTTACCCACAGTGCTGCAGTATAGAACCCAGATTCCAGAGTCAGCAGGGAAACATTTCCCAGCAGCCTGTCGACTTTATGAATGAAACTAAGTCAGTCATTTAAGAATTGCCTTCTGTGTCAGCTCTTCTCTCTTTGGTAAAAAGACATGGCCCAGCCACCTTAAGGGAGGAGAGGCTGACTGTGGTTATGGGGATACAGGACATCAGGGTGAGGGCAGCGTGGTGGCCAGGGCCATCTCACATCTAGGTGGGTCAGGAATCAGAGTGGGCCATAGGTGTGAAGGGTTTCCCCACAGGGACCCACTTCCTGAAGGTCTTGCAACCTCCCCAGACAGCACCACCATCTGGAGACCGAGGGGGGGCTTCAACACAAGAACCTCCGGGGACATTTCACATTCGGGTCTTAGCGTTTCCCACTGACCCTTGTGTCCTGGAAAGCTGCCAATCAAAAGGAAGGTAGGAGGAACAGACAGATGAACAGCACCGGAGTTAGCTAATCCACAGCTAAGGGTCTATGTGACTCTGTGTCTGAACACACTACTGTGACTCAGGACACAAGCCTGAGCTGAATGTCACTGTCACCTGCAAAGTATAGCTGCTTTCATTAGAAACAAGTGAGCCAACAAACTGTAAAACCACTAAGCAAATAAAAACACCCTACACACATAGGATGAAAATGCCTTGCTCAAAAATATCTCCTATTTCCTGATACCAAAGTTTACCACCAGACATGCATCTTGTTTAAAATAAAAATAAACAGGATGTGGAGGCACACACTCAAGTGTCCAAGGCAGGAGGATTATCTCAATGATAAGGCTAGCCTGAGCTATATACTGAGCTCCAGTTCAGCCATAGAAAAAGAAAGGAGGATGGGGGAGGGAATGAAGGAAGGAAGGGAGAGTGGGAGAGAAAAAAGGGGGAAACTTGTGGAAAGGAGAGAGAGAGGGAGGAGAGAAGGAAAGGAGGGAGGAGAGAGGAAGAGGGGAGAGGAGAGGGGAGAGGAGAGAAGAGAGGGGAAGAGGGGAGTGGAGAGGGAGGAAGACAAAAGGTAAGAGAGGAGAGGAGAGTAGGGGAAAGAAGAGGGCAGAGGAGGGGAGAGGAGAGGGAAAGAGGAGAGAGGAGAGAGGGAAAGGAGAGGGGAGGAAAAAGAGAAGAGGGGGAAGAGGTGAGAGGAGAGGGGAAGAGGTGAGAGGAGAGGGGAAGAGGTAAGAGGAGAGGGGAAGAGGTGAGAGGAGAGGGGAAGAGGTGAGAGGAGAGGGGAAGAAGGGAGAGAGTGGAAAAGGAGATATGATGAAAACAGCATGGTATGCTATGGTTCTGAAACCTGGCTGCCTGGACCGACCAGAGGTGAGTCCTTCAAGTCTGTGAGCCCCTGTTTCCTCCTATGCAAAGCAAAGCAGAGATAACAAATTCGCCCTCCCAGCTGTGCACGGTTGTTTTTCGTACCCTCTGTGTCTCTGGGCTCCCTGCACAGCCACCATACTTCCTGCTAGGTGTGCAGGGCATCTTTATAGACTGCATCCTTAGCTGCTCTCCCCTGCTTCCCATGTCTCCTGCAGCCAACCCTCATCAACTGCAGTCTCCTGTGCCAGACTAGGGATCCTAAAGCCGTGTGCACTGGATGTTCTAGTGTCCACAGAAGAGCCCCCGTGAGCGGCCTCTTGGGCCCGAGGACAAGCAGGTGGTATGACCCAGGACCCCTCCTGCACCTCCCTTTCTCATTTCTCGTTTTCATCTTTCTAGTCATGACTTATTTGCATGCTTGCCCCACCATTCGAGGGAGATGCCATTTATATTCCCTCGGCCCCAGGCTGAGCGCTTCCCCTCCCACGGCAGCTGCTGTGTGGATGGAAATGATGTGGGCTTTCTAATGCTGCAGGCGGCGGTTCTAATCCTGACCTGGGTATTTACTCGCTGTGCGGTTAACACTGACTTCTCTGAACTCACATTTCCTCATCTGTACAAAACGGAGCTCATATCTACACCTCGCATTTCTTGTGACTAAGGGAGAGGCTTGCATCTGAGCCACACGCGGTGATCAATAAATACTGACGACCTCGCTCTCACAGACGCTTCCTTCTCCAGATTCTTTGCTACGTCCACAGTTCCAAGTTCTTTACTCCCTGTCCGTCCTTCCTCTGCCTTCTTCCTCTTTCTGGCTTCATTTCTGTTGTTGCTATAAAAGGCCTTGACAAAGAGCAGCTAAGTGGAGGGTTTATTTGGCTTCCGGGTCCAGACTACAGCTCATCCCTCGAGGAGGTCCAGGCAGGAACCCAAGCAGCTAGTCACCCCACATCCCGTCAAGAGCAAAGAAGGGCACCCACACTGCCTGCCTGCTTGTTGCTTCAAAAGAGCTTTCTCCTCTTTTAGGGAGTTCAGGAACCCCCGCCCAGGGAATGATGTCCGTCACAATGGGAAAAAGCTAGCCAGCACCCTCCTTTCCTCTCTAGCACTGATCAACTGAAGGAATTAGCATAGATGCTCTTGTCTCAGAGTGCCCCAGGTCAGAACTCAGACACCTCCTCCCAGCTGTCCCCACAGACATGTCCTAACTCGCCTGCTGCATGGGACTGTGTCGGTGGGGTGACGGACAGGCAGGAGGCTCTGCGCCATGGCTTCTGTGTCCTCCCTGGTCACGCTCTGACCCTGGTCTCAGAGGGGTGATGGACAGGCAGGAGGCTCTGCACCTTGGCTTCTGTGTCCTCCCTGGTCACACACTGGCCCTGGTCTCAGTCTTTCTGGGTCCTTACTGAATCTCACTTTCTTTACACTCATCACGAGTGATTTGCCTTCATGTTTTTCTAACCTCAAATTTCCTCTTTCAAATTAACTTTTCCCCTTTTCTGCCAAATTACTCTCTCCACTCGCCTACACACACACTGCAAAACCATCAGAGGGGCCATCGGTCTATTCCGGAGCGCTCAGAGCATGTTTCCTCAAGTGTTAGTAGTTTTAATTCTTTTGACCTTAAGGTTTTGAGCTACAGCCATTTAAGGATAAACCTAGCCCCATTTTTATATCCTTAAAGGTCTGACTTTCTTCTCCCTCAACACATGCCCATCTGTGTTCAAACGTTTGTACTTGTATTTCTTCTGTGGCCTTCCACGTCCATAACGGTTTCTTCTTAAAATGTCTCCCTTCATCTGTGAAGTCATCTTTCTCTGAGATGGTAACTTCCACTCATGAGCTCCGCTATGACCTACCCAGCATAAGAAGGCGAGGATGTCGTCCAGTGGCCATGCTGTATGTCCCGGACACACAAGACATGTCTTTAAGATCAGTCAAATACAAGCTTTTGTCTGATCTGATGCTTAACAGAACATGGTTTCTTTCTTCCCCTTCTCCGGGAAGTAGATGTAACTCAAGAACTGAGCTCTGCAGTGATGGAGGAGAGCTGGCTCTGAGTTCCCAGATAGCGTCTCGTCCATAGGGTCCTAGGTCGCAGGCATTTGTCATATTCTGTCAACACACTGCAATGCCCAGCATTCAGTCATCTCAGTGCCCCAACCTCTGGGCCCAAACCCCATTTCCTTCTACCAAAGCTCTGGCCCATGATCTGTTGTGCCCTGTGTTGATGGATCCAACTTTACCCCACTATGACAAACACCAGATCCTTAATCTGCTTGTTTATTTCATAAAATTAAATATTTGCATTCGCTGTTTTGCTCTTTTGTATGACAAAAACACTAATTAAGAGGAATGGAAGGAAGGGAGGGTTTATCTGCCCAAGAGTTTTAGGCTACAGACCATCACAGCAGGTTAGTCAAGGCAGCAGGACCATGAGACTGCTGGCTACATCACACCCATGGGCAGGACGCAGAGAAATGAACAATACTCAGCTCACTCTCTCCTGTCATTCAGTCCCAGGATCCCAGCCCATGCAATGGGATCTCTCACACTTAGGCTGGGCCTTCCCATCTCAAGGAGCCAACTATAGAAAGGTAAAAACTCCCAGGCAGTTCTAGATTCCTCAGCCCCTCGGGTGCTAAACACATAGCAAATGTCAGGCTTGAGGCTATCTCAGTTAACACTCATAAATTCAACTTTTATTTCTATTTTTCTAATTAGCAAACTCAAATCTGGGGATGGTGGTACCAGCCTGTAAATCCCAGCACTCATTCTCACAATTTAGACTTCATGACCGGAACTCGGTTTCGCCCATCATTTCTGATGATTGACAGCATGGAAGCACCAAGGAGGAGCAGATCCTGGAATTCATAGATGCCCACTCTCCCATGGGGGAGTTCAGGGACTCCTCTTCTAATAGGAATCTGTGCCCTTACAATTGTGCTGATTACAAGACTACCTGATAATATTTCCCAATAGTAAACCAAGGCTCGAATGTGCTCACCCTTAATTTCTGTGTTTCCTCATTTACAAACTCATTCACACACAAATATTTAAGTGCTACTATTATTTGATTCTGAAACACCCCCACAGGCTTGTAGTTTAGGTATTTGTTTTCAAACTGTGGATACTATTTGGGGAGACTATGGAGTGTTTTAGAGGGTGGGGCCTAGCAGGAAGTAAGCCCCTAGAGTTGGGCTTCTAAAGATTATAGCTTGGTCCAGGGTTCTGATTTCTCTCTGCTTCCTGACCCACACAATGTAAGGATCCTATACCAGGGGCTTCTGCCGCCATGAATGCAGCAGGCCTTCCCTGCCACTGTGGCTAAAACCCTCTGAAACTGGGAGCCAAGTTATGTTTCTTTCAGGCGGTTTCCTCTCGGTGACACAAATGTGACTGCTACAAGAGATGCGCAGCAGACCCGGCCAGCGCTGAAACACAGCAACGCATGCCTTCTTCAAGGCCACTGCTCCCAAGGATCCCAAATCCCCAAGGAAGAGACATAAAACACTTAAATAAATATCTTCATATGGGGACAAGCATTCAAATATTTAAAAAGCCATAGAGGTGGCATTAATACTACTCAAATAACTGATGACAACCCAGCAGCTATGGGTATAATACACCATACACACACACACACACACACACACACACACACACACACACACACTATAGTGCTTAGCATGATCCAGGAAGCAGATGAAGTTTCCATATATTAACTTAATGAATCCTCACAACCCTGTGAGAAAGAGACCACAGCTACTTCCACACAACATCCTGAGGCTGAGTATTTGCCTCAGTTCAGGAGACTGGAGGTCTGGCAGAGGGCGGGGCTATGTGGGTGGGAATCGCCTTAGAATGGTCAGGGGACATTCTCTGAGGAGCAGATACTTAGCTGGCCCCTGTATGGCGATAAAAAGCCAGTCCTGGAATGTTGTGGGGGAAGAGCACTCCTGGCAGAGGGAACACGTTAGGGACCTGAAGTTGCTAGGGTATTTACGTTAAGAAAGAGCAGCAAGGCTGACATGGAATGACTGACACAGACGGTGATGGCCAAGAGGAAGGGTCAGGAAGGCCTTAGCTGGACGATTCCGGGTGGAGTGGGGCTACTAGGCAAGAGCTTGAGGCTTCCTCTGGGGGCCACAGAAAGATTTAAGATTCTGTATGGTAGGCATGAGACACATGTTCAGGACCAGGCTGGCTCCTGGGTGCAGAACTGGCTGCGAATGCCTGTCTTAGTTAGGGTTTCTACTGCCGTGACAAAACATCAGGACCAAAAAGCAAATTGGGAGGAAAGGGTTATTTGGCTTACGCTTACAGATTTCTGTCCATCACTGATGGAAGTCAGGACAGGAACTCAAACAGGGCAGGAACCTGGAGGCAGGAGCTGATGCAGAGGCCATGGAGGGTGCTGCTTACTGGCTTGCTCTCCATGACCCACTCAGCCTGCTTCTTCCACAGCTCAGGACCACCAGCCCTGGAGTGGCACTACCCACCATGGGCTGGGCCCTCCCACACTGATCACTAAATGAGAAAACGCCTTACACCTGGGTCTCGTGGTGGCATTTCCTCAGCTGAGGCTTCTTCCTCTGATGACACACAAAACCAGCCAGTACACCTCCCAAGTGGACGAGGCATGTGGGCAGGGGGCTGTAGCAGGACTGCAGGTGGAAGGGGAGGGGAGGGTTCCCCCGTGACGGAAGCAGGGTAGGAGTGGCTCCAGATGGCTCCAGAGGAAAGCCAGCACCATAGCTGTCAGGCGGATGAAGAAGACAGAGGGAAGTCACAGATGGTTCTGTCTTCAGCCTGACACCGGGACTGCTCGGAGCCAGTTGTTTAAATGCCAGATATTTTGCAAGCAGCTATCAAACACAGCTGTTCTTAAAATTTAATTGCAAAACCTGCAATTAAGTAAATTGTGTTAAAGCAGAGGTGATCACTAGTGCACACGTACTTTCTCTGGATTCTTACTCTTCTCAGGGACGATTCACGGCTACTGATCCATTTAGTGGAAACATTACGTAATATGGAACTATTACGCTTTTACTGATGACAGATCTGGAGCCTGCAGCTAGCCACGGTGACGGGCTTTACACCAGGCCAATGAGCAAAGGCTACAAACCTGAGCTCAGATTGCTTTTTAAAAAATATTTACTTTTATTTTTAAAATGGTGTCTATATGTGTGGAGGGGTTGGGTGTGGGAACATAAGTGTGGGCACCCTCAGAGACTAGAAGAGGGCATCAGACCTGGAGCTGGAATTACGCCTGAAGTGGGTGCTGGGTCCCAGACCTAGGTCTTCTGAAGGAACAGCAACTGCCCTCAGCCCCTGAGCAGCCTGTCCCTCTGGCCCTGTCAAATTACTGCTTCATTGACTGTCTAGAGCTAAGAACTCACGAGGGAAATCTGAAAGATGACAGTCACGCTTGAAAGCACCCAGGGCCTGCAGTCACCGGATTATGAATCGCACCAAAGAGGTCGAAAACCTGGCAGTTTTCAAAGGTCTTATGTGACTCCTGTCACGTCTGACCCCTTGTCTACTTCAACCAAAGCACAGTGGCGAGAGTTAGTCCATCACCCTGGATGAGGAAAAAACAAACAAACAAACAAAAAACAAAGAAAAAGAACAACTCTCTGCTTTGTTTTCATTTATGGGAAGATTTTTGTTACAGTTTTGTTCTTGCCCGGGCAAGGACTTTCTTTTGCATACGCTAGGTAGACGGTCCACCATGGAACTACGTCCCCAGCCTCTGGTTCACTTTCAATTTGTGACTGTACAGATCCCATAAGAAATATCAGCCCAGATATAGAAAAAAACCAAAGATGTGTCCTCCACATCTGAGGCAAGCAGAACCCATGGTCCTGTTGTGAGAAATCAACACATGTGCCCTTGGAACACGCACCCACAAGGTATATCCAAGGCTGGGTATGGCCATGAGGTTGTATCTCCTGGGGGAATGAAAACACCAGCCCCTTGAGGCAAGAGGCCCTCTGTGCTTGTATCTTAAGAACTCTGAACAGTTTCTGATGGCCACACAGTATTTAATAAAATATATATTGAATGAGGGGTGGAATATTACATTTACAAGCTGAGAGGAGACCTGGGCAGGAAACAACTGTGCCACCCACAGACATGCTCAGTACCTTGGGAAGATCCTTCCTTGCTTCTTTGCTTTCTTACCATCCAACACCGGATGGTAGCGGGGTGGTACCGTTTGCGAGTTAGGGGATGCGGTCTTGTTGGAGGAAGAACACGGGCGTGGGGAGAGAGCAGCCCCTGTCCACTCTGCCCCGACCGCCTCCTGTGCGCAGACTGAAACATAATCTGCCATTTTCCTGCCACGCCCTCCCAGCCAGTATGGACACCTGTCTGGAACTGTAAGCCCTTTCTTCTATGAGTTGCTTTTGGTTGTGGTGCTTTACCCAGCATCAGAGAAGTAACTGGCATGGAGTTTGCTTTGGGATTTTCATGGAAGCCAATCTTAAATTGGCATCCAACATGATGGTTTTTCCAAGGATGGGGGTAGAACTTACTCAAAGGAGTGGGACATTTAGAGAACAGCCACGGAGATTTTAAATATATGTGTGCATGTGTATATGTGTGTGTGTGTGTTTGATGTATGTATACACACACATAAATGCTTATTGCCAAGTCTTGCATAAAACTCTATAACAGCTGCAGGTCAACTACCCAGAATGCAATGCAGAACTATGTACCTTAAAAGCATCCTGGAAATAATGGTAGCAGCCAGCCATCTCTCGAAGCCTGTTCACACTGACTAGTGAACAGTTTTCTAGGGAGCTGAGCCATACAGCTGAGACTTCAGAATCCCAGAAGTGAGTCCCACCTGCCTCGCCTTTCCCAGAGGCCAAATTATCCTGACTGAAACACACTACCAATCGCGGTGATGGCCCTCCCTTCCTAGGTTTGTAGGACGAGTTTAGAAAAATCCCAAAGCCTTATGCCTGCCCCTAAAATCCACTTGATTACTCCACTCTGGGGTTCACATGAGAGAAAGTATTTAATATATTCTAGTGGAGAGATAGTTTATAACACTGTAGATGGCTTCCCACATTAAAACCATGCGAAGATTTGTACAAAAATTAAAAGCGTATCTTTCCATTTGGCTTCTTTTTAAACAGGCAATTGTGAACAGCCCTTCAGGAAGGATGCTTATCCTGTATACATGGTAATTAACCAACACAGTCATTCCTGAGAAAATAAAATAATTAGCTTAGGTGGAAATAAGCCAGTTTGATAGCATGTGTATATAAAGCTATAACTGGTTAAAGACTCAACGATGAGCTGTCAGAAGTTTGGGGCAGGGGGCAGGGGGCAGGGTGGCGGCTCTTAAAGCCTTTATTGTAATGTACCATTCAGGACTATAATGCTAGACAAGGACCACTATCCCAGGAAGGCTATGTGTGTAAAATGAGCGTGTGTTGGGCAGGCAAAGAAGCACCCTGTGCTGTTCTGGCGTCAACCTACATGTTTCTCCAAAGTGCTCCCTCCTGTATGGCTAATGGGAATTTGGCCTTGAGCCCTCGGACACAATAAAGAGGGATCTCTAACCCGTGGATGGCCAAGATTAGGATAGCGTTGAGTTGGCAGGAATGGGCTTCAACTTTGAGACCGAACACTCTACAGCATAGTGATGGGCTCATGCTTCTTTCTCCACTTCAGAAGGCATGAAGGATGGTGGACCTTGAGAACTCATGTGCACAGTACAAGACTTGGATTCTAGAACTTTCCCTGGGAAACTCCAGGCTCACTATGGAGTGTGAGTGTGTGTGTGTCCACACGTGTGCATGCATGCATGTGTGTCTGTGTGTCTATGTGTGTGTACCCATTTGCACTGTATTACCAGCAAAGCACAGTGACCAAGTAAATGGCTACCACCCTGGGTAGTTAGCTAGGGACACTTACAGTGTATGCCCCACATAGGAGAGTTATTTCCAAAGTGTTAAGTTTGCTGAACCTGCTGCTGTCAACACTAGCAACAAGCAACATACACTGAGTATAATTTTATATCAGGCATAAGCATGTAGCAGCTTGTTCCAGTGTCATGAGACACGTAAAGGCTCAGAATAACTTTCACTAATAAAGAATCAAGGCTGAGAGGGTCAGCTGAACCTCCTCTCCCATGGTCCACCTGATGGAATTTGGATGACCTCTGGGCGTGTCTGTGGCAATATTTCCAGAGAGGTTTAACAGAGGAGGGAGGACCCATCCTGGATGTAGGGGCCACCATCCTGTGGGCTAGGGTTCTGGGTCAAGAAAAAGGAGGAACCTAGCTAAGTACCAGCACTTGTTTCTCTGCTCCCTGGTGTGGATGCAAGATGGTCTCGAATCCCAATTATGATTATCATTTACAACATGTTAGGCAGACACATAAACATGACCAAAGAAACTCTGTGACTCAAGACCATGGGAGAAATAAGAACTATTTTTAAAATTATCTAAGAAAGATTAAATTCTTCATTTCGATATTTAAGTCATTTTAGTCAACAATGTAGTCACTGTTATGTCTTTCATGTTTTCACCCAAGGAAGGCAAAAGTTTAAAAACGGTGCTTGAGACAGGTGAAGTGAGTCAGCGGTTAGAGAATGCGAGCCCCGGAGCTGCGAGGTTTTCAGAGACGCAGCTGCAGCTCACTCAAGCCTCCACCTTCACCCACATCTATTCCGCGCAACCTTAGACACAAACCCACACCGGTATCTGCATCTTAACAGGTCACTTCTAGAGCATTCCACAAGCCGATTCAGTCAAAATTATATTCTGATCAAGGTAGAGTCTTCTTTCTACCCCTGCCCAGAGTAAGAAATAGACACTCCACGGTATCTGCTCATGGTAGGTCAACCAGAGGCCGATCTAGGCGACAAGAAGGAAACAGACAGTGCAGAGGGTTCGGTGTTTGCCCCACAAATGTGAAGCCCCAAATGTGAATCCCCAGAACCTGTGTCAAAGCTGGCATGGTGATGAACATGTATAATTCCAGTCGTTTCTATGGTGAGACGGGAGACAGAGACAGGAGAATTCCTCTAAGTTTTCAGGCCAGCTAGTCTGGTGTACTCAGCAGCGACCAACAAAAGAGAGAGGCTGCTTCAAACATGGCCGAAGCTGGAGGCCAACATCACACACACTCACCAGAACTCACAGACATGAGTATGGACACTCACACACGTGCCCCGTGAAGAAAGCCCCATGATCCCAGCCAGTGACAAAGCTTGTTCACAGGGCTCTGACATGGGGCACTTTGCTGACAAGCGGCCTCAAGATACAATCCCTGCCCTTCTATCTAGAGAGATGCACGCGTCATTAAATTAATATTAACTAACGCTTATTTAAAACATCCAAAAGCTTGTCTCAGCCACAAAGACTGCCACATGAGCTCACGTTCTACACATTCCGAGACTTGCTGCACTGAATCACGCGCCTAGGCGGTACACTCGCTATACCTGCCCATGAGCCTATGCTGTGTCCACAGGACGTCGCCAGGCAACACAAAGAGGCAGGTCCCGAAAAGCGAGCTCTGTCCACTGAAAATTTCTACCGTCAGCCCACAGAGGAGGAGTGGCAAGAGAAAGAAGTCATGCCTTGTCCAGGTGTTTCAGGCCATACAGACACACGTGACAGCACGCTGTGTCATGCTTGAAGTAGCACCCCAGGCCTGTCATGTGCAACATCATCATGCCTCAGTCTCCTCACACCTTTGCTACACTATGCCTGCTTTTATTGTTACAGGATGCGTTAACTGAGCTACAGTTCGGATACCAGTGCCTTCAGAAACCAAAGCGGGATTCCCCTCACCCCCACTCGTCACTTCAGGTTTTTGTTTTGTTGTGCTTTGAGATGGGGTCTCAAGTAGCTGAGGCTGGCCCTGCACTCCTGACCCCTGCCTCTACCGAGTACTAGGATAATAGATGTCCTCCACACAACTTGTATTTATACATTTACTTCAACTTTTAAGAGCATCCTATGAAAACAAGTTAAACCCTTCTTCAGATTCCAGAATCCGTGCTCTTTGGTCACATGTGAAAGCCTGTAGTGCGTAACTGCGCATGGAGGCTTTATTCTTAGAGTCCATTTAGGTTTATAAGGGTTGTGACTGAAACTGTGTCTTGGAATATGGATTTTAGGTCAATTCCATCAAATCCTAAAAGTTTCACACTTACTGAGAAACAGCTTTCATACGCATCACACCTCTGTATTGCCACGTCCCTGATCATGAGGAGAAAATGGAACACACACACACACTCCTGGCAAGAATGCAACAGGGAGCTGCAGCCATTTTGCAAAACTGTCTGTCCCTGTCACTGTTTGACTCAGCAGCAACCCCAGCTCAGAGCCCAGAGAAGTGAAAGCAAGCTGTAGAGCCTGACGTGGGGGACGCAGATGGTCACACTCCTGAGAGCGCCAAAGAAAATATCCTGAATTCTATCCGTTGCCTATCTGTTAATAAAACGTGGGGGACGCAGATGGTCACACTCCTGAGAGCGCCAAAGAAAATATCCTGAATTCTATCCGTTGCCTATCTGTTAATAAACAGACAAACAGAAGTAGAAATGCACCATATCCACGTGATGCCGTGTTATCTAGCCACAGAAAAGAATAAAATATTGTATGTTGTCACAGAATGAACCCTGAAAATGAGAAATGAAAGAAATCATTTGCAGAGGGCAATGAATCATGTGGTTCTTTTCTCATGAGAGGTCCAAAGGGGTAAATCTGGAGAGACAGAGCACAGAGTATATACGATCCTCTGGCCTCAGCCTTCCCAGTGCTGGGATTATGGTTCACAGCGCTTCACCCAGTTCCAAGACATAGCTTCAACCAGTATTTATAATATTAGTAGCATAGTCATACAATATGATAACAAACAATTTATAATACTTGGATCACAGAATAAAAGTTTAGTCGTGTAGACATAGAAAGATGAGGTGGTGACCCGACTGCAGTTCCACAGCTGCCCCCTCTGTGAGATTCGCTGGTCTCCTGCGAGTATTTCCTGAGCTCTGGTCTGTCTTTGAGAGTCCAGAGCAAACAGCTTCCTCCCATCCTGGTACTTCCGTCTGCCTCTGGAGGCAAAATTGCTAGCATGGCACCTGTTCCCCACGGCTCCTTCTTCACGTTTCATACAGAACAATGGAAAGACCTCTGTTCTCAAGAGGTTCAGGGTGAAAAGTCACACCCAGTTCAGACAGCTCATGCCTCCACGTTAGCAGGCCTAGCGGCTACAGAAACAGGGAAAGCACACTGCTGCCTGGGTGGCCGAGACAACTCTAGTCCCCCGAGTGCTGGAAGGTCTTTGGGGTCTTTTTTTTTACGTTTGGTTTTACTTGCTGGTGCTTTGGAGCATGGAGGCCCACGTTGGTTTTCATGGTGTTTTCCTAAGACATGGCCACATTCTGCAGTCTAAATCTCTGGCTGACAACATTTGTCCAACTCAATAAACTGTGCTTCAAGGCCCACCTCAACAATGTACCCGTGTGTCACATGCCAGAGTGCCAGGCGTTTCCTTCTAGCTATTCAAAGTGCACAGCTGAAAGCAGGTAATGAAGTAAGATCCACACGCGAGCCACTGAAGTGCCTCCTCTGCCCCTCCTGCCTGGAGTCCCCCAGCTTCATGTTCACTAATGCCATGCTGGCGGCTTGAAACTGCAGCAGGTCCTTATGCTACAGGAATGGGCAAGAGCTTCAGGGGGTGATTTTCTCGGTTGTTAGACCAGAGAAAAACGTCTTTCATGCTGGCTATGCTAAACACTGTGTCGTGTCTATACATTGCAAGGTGAATAACACACACACACACACACACACACACACACAAATATTTTTCTATCATGTAAAAGTTATTATTGCAGTAACAAATTACTCATTTATTTAACACATGAGGAAGGTTATTTTAAAAGTCTTTCTACATAGTACTTTCACCTTAATCACTAAAATAAACAAACGTATCAACCAGCCTTCACGTTGGAATGACGTTTATGAATTAATTGCAACCGTAGGCTGGCAAGGGATACAGGGCTTGGCAGAAATCAATAAAAACGTTCACTGAGAATTAATCGGCTTCATGGCGTTTATACGAGTAATGCATATTTTATTATTGCACACAACTGTGTGTCTTTTCTGCACATCTCTCTGAAAGCACACACACACACACACACACACACTTCTCCCAGAGGACCAGTTAATCACTCACCACCACACCACCAGTCACATCTGAGCCCGACCACTACACACAGTATCATAGCTCAGCATGAAAGCTGTGGCATTGCTATTTACTTATGGGAAGCAGATCAAATGCTCACAGCAAATCCATGACCACTCTCCTTAAATGTTGATGCATTATACCACTTGGCTTCCTGTAACATTCAAATGGATCTGAGAGATGGGAGCTGAAGAGAAACCCGGAGAGCACAGGAGCCTAAGGGGGTGGGAGGGCTAGAGAGAGCAATGTGGAGACAAACCGAGGATTTTCTCTGACGTGCGGAACTGTGTCTGTGTGTCAGACATGAAAGCAACAAGGGGACTCTCGGGAGGGAGGGGGAGATCAGCAAGGAGAGCAGGAGAGAAGGAGGGTGGTCTGGGCAGAGCACACACAAGTTACCATGACACAGGTACATGGAAACGTCATAATGGAGCCCCTGTTTTCTACACTAAAGTGTCTGACAGATACTGTCAGACAGATGATAGACAGACGGACAGTATGTCAGATAACAAAGCTATGTTTGGGGCGGTGATGGCTGTGGTTTCTCTTTCCTTGCCCGACTTCAGGCTTAGTAATTAGTATTTTCTTCCCACACAAACACAACACACACATGCTAGGGAAGGGACAAACTGAGACGCCGTCTGGCATCTGGTATTTAGAAATGACTAAAGCAGCTGGACTTTCACTGTGCGACAGGACAGCCACCAACCACCTGTGGCTATGTAAATTCAAGCTGGCTAAAATTAAATGCAATGAAAAATCCAGCCCCTTCGTTTAGCTGACCAAATTTCACATGCTCAAGAACCACACGTGGCCAGCAGCTGCCATATTGGTCAAGACGCTGCCTTTCCCAGTCGGGCACATGGGGATAGTTATACAATCTTGTGCCCAGGGTTTCAGACCCCCAAGACCATGTGCCTCTGACACGGTGAAACTCAAACAAAACTTATAGACGATGGATGGATGGCAATGCTCTGGTTTGTCTGGCTGTCTGGCGGGGCATTGTGCTTGGGGCACGTTAAGGATGATGGTGCTCCCTGCAGCCTCCTGCCGGATCCGGACCCTGCTCTCCCAGTGACTGTGCCTGTGCAGCAAGAACCAATTGTTTAGCTTGTGTCTGGGTTTCCTGGTTTCCTGATGGCCTGATTGCAGCATCCATCCACAGGGCTGTTGAGTTCTCTAGTGAGGATTTGTGAGGCTCTAAGAGAATGCCACAGAGTAACTACTCTAAAAGTTCTCTTGAAGTTGTACCTGGTGGCAGAGCCTGTCCCCTCGCATTCCACAAGCTCAACCCTAACTGGGTTCCAGAGTTAAGTTCAGACTGGGCAACTTTGTGAGTCCCTATCTCAAAATAAAATTACAAAACGGCTGGAAAGGTAAGGGTGAAGGCAGAGCACCAGCCTAGCACATCCAGTGTTGACTGGATAGTTCATCCATATTGAAACAATCCCTGGAAGAGGGAAGCAGGAAGCTGGCAGACTCAAGAAGTAAATAAAACTGACAAGCGTTAGAAAGCTCCTGAAACTTACAAGGCTCACAATGCCCTTCCCCAAGATTAGAAAACCAGCAGGGATTGCTTGAAGAGGAGGCTTTCCTGCCAGACAAGCTGCCTGAAAATTTTACAAGGGACTGCATCAGATGTGACTTCTATGAGGTCAGCATCCATGGTGAAGGGGGGCTTTGTGGTGACTGATTCTGCAGTTAGGGGCCCCCACCCTCCTATAAATTATCTCTCACCTGTGCTCTGTAAGTATGCCCAGGAAACTCACTGGTTTACGTGGTTCCTTCTCTGGAGCAACAGATGTTTATGCAAGACTCCCTGGTACAAGTTAATTTCAGATCAAAGACCTGACTTCAAACCCCAGTAAAACACACATGGACACAGCGACACGAACACACACATGGACATCACTCTCACACACATGGACATCACTCACACACACACATGGACACACATGCACATTACTCACACACACATGGACACACACAATGCACACCACACACACACACACACACACACACACCCCAAAAATGTTCTTTTCCTTATCAGAGGAGTTGACAGAAAAGAAAGATGTCAAAGTGTCAGCCACAGCCAGCTAGCAAAGGCTAAGGCTTCATTCAGCCATATCTATTGTCTAAGACAAGAAATGGATTGCCAGGACCCTTGCCATCCCCATCAGCTACACAAAAGCTCTGTTGTTGGGATATTTCATTTGTATTTTAATAAATAAAGTTTGCCTAAAGACCAGAGAGTAAAACAGTCGCCCTGGCCAGCCTTGCAGACCAGGTAGTGGAGACACACACCTTTAATCCCAGTGACCACACTAGTCTGTCACTGAAAACAGGCAGTAGTGGTGCACACCCTTAATCCCTGCTCTAGAGAGGAATATAAGACGGGAGGAGACAGCGCTCAGTCTCAGTCTCCTTCTATCCTGCCACTTCAGGTAAGAGCCAGTGGCTGGCTGGTTTGCTTTTCTGACCTGCAGGTTGCATCCCAGTATCTGTGGCTGAGTCTTTATTAATCATGCTATACTCTGTGATCTCTCACAGGTTCTCAAGAGCAGGGGAGCAGGAGCACAAGGTGAGGGCCAGCACTGTGTCCTTCCAACCAGCACAGGACACACAGCGGGCTCTTAATCACAAGGCATTAATGGAGATCATACTGGTGGGCTTGGGTCTCTGGCTCTTCTGTTGTTCTCTCAGATTCTACCATCATCATCGTACAGCTGAAAGCAACAGGTTTCTCTCTGAAGCCTAAATATACATTACCTAATTCATTACCTTTCGCGGACATCCGTGTTGTCCACGCCGCCCACACTTTGACCCAGGCAGCTCACAAATGCCAGTGTCTGTGTATCGCTCCGCTATTATTATGCAGGCATTCTCCATGCCCTGGCACAGATGGTGCCACCCGTAACCCCGGTAGGCATTACGTTCCTGTGTCCCATGCCGGAGAACAGACTCCTCGATTATTGGCCCAAGATCAAGGGAACACAGCATCTACACCAAGGTCCGCTCGGTTATGTCTGTTGAATTTGATTTCTGTGCGTTTACTTTGGGATGGGGGCTTGTGTGTGTGCAGGTGCACCTGTGTCCTGTACACGCACGAGTGCACATGCTCGTTTGGAGGCCAAAAGTCAACCTTAGGTGACATTCTCGGGAATGTCAACCCCTTCCTTAGAGACAGTCTTTCCCTGGACTGGAGCTGCCAGTTAGGCTAGGCCAGCTCTGTCAGGCCCGCCCACCCTCCTGTCTCCACTTCTCCATCTCTGGGACTCTATGTGAGCTCTGGGGCTCAGACTCAATTCTTCATGCTTGCATTACAAACACTGTATTGACTAATCCTAGCTCCCACTTTAAGTTTTTGACACTGGGTCTTGTGTAGCCCAGGCTTGTCTTGACTTAACTCACTAGGTAGCCAAGAATGACCTTGAATTCCTAATCCTCTGGCCTCCATCTTCTGAGTGAACACAGGGCTCTTGCTTGTAAAGCCCACAGGCTCCTGCCACCGTGGGCAACAACAAGGAATCCTGAGAAACAGAGGACACAAGTCTGTGATTCATCTGCTCCACTGCCCCTACGGGGCACCTGAGCAAGGTTTCTAATGCAGCACGGTGCCTGACATCAACGATGTCATGCCAAAGCAGCTGCCTTCTGCGGATCGCCACGGGACCTGCAGACCTGTGGTGGCCACCAGTGAACTTCAGTTTCGGCAAACTGTCTGATTCTGCAGCTTCTGGACCAGGGAGATCAACACTGCTTACAGAATGCCTGCCCCGGGGGTGCGGGTCCTGTGTTTGTTCTTAAGTGCCAGGACAAATGCAAGGCTGGTTTGGGGCCAACAACGGAAATGACCCTTACCCTGTTGCAGCCTGTGAGGTCACTAAGCACCCCAAGGACTGTCTCGTTGTGCCCATGGTCCAGACCTGGTCCCGGTCGCCCACATCCTGCTCCCGCACGCCTCGGTGATGTTTGTACACTCATTCCCTGCCGCCTCCGTGCCTACTAGTCTGGCATTCTGGTGGAGTGGCCTCTCCGCTCTCCCACTTTGTTCCTGAGTCTGAGCTCCAACTCCTCCACCCTGGCACACTGCTTGTTTCTTTCTGCACTCCTGGTAACCAGGCTCTTTGGCCAAGCCCCAAGACCTCCTCCTGTGATCCACAAAGCCCACAGCCTTGGGAAAACAGTTCACCACGGTAGGCTCTATGTCCACTCCCCACCCTGGACCCCTGCGAGCCATGGCCTGGATGTCACCTCTCAGACCCTGGCCACTGGCACACCTGTGGAATTCAACTGGTTCAGCCCCAGCCCCAGAAGTCTCTCTACCATGCTAGCACACAGTGCAGACAGAGGTAAAAGTTCTGTGAGTGAGCCAGGCCAGCTCACTAGATCGCTAGGACGCCTGCTGGCACAGCGTCTACCCTCTGGGCACAGAACATGTCCTCCCTAGCATGATGGCCAGCAATAATTCCAGATGCACAGACCCTGCCCCCACCAGGACTTTCTACTTCCTCAAGAACTCAACTGGGCCACTGGGCTGCCTGCTGGATCCCAAGCAGTTCCTGATCATCACAGGCCTGGGGAAACCTGTGAGGCCATAGGGGGATGGGGAACAGCATTAGATTCGTCACCCACAGCAGGCACGGGGACCCTTCAGATGTCATACAGCCCGGATATGGCAAGCCATTCACGGATTCTCTGCATCATAGAAGACTGAGCGCAGTGTCTCTGGGAGTCACTGAAAACCAGCTGTATAACTGCTCTGAGCCCCACACCTAGACCTGGGGATGAAGGAGTGAACAGGGGAGGCGTCTGCCTTTGTTGGGCTCACGGACTAACGGCGACGACAGAGAATTAA
This sequence comes from Myodes glareolus, assembly GCF_982192425.1. Lineage (NCBI taxonomy): Eukaryota > Metazoa > Chordata > Mammalia > Rodentia > Cricetidae > Myodes > Myodes glareolus. The sequence continues at coordinate 6,604,669 of NC_142028.1, forward strand.
ATTTCATGGACTTTTCAAACCATAGAGGAGAGGCTGGGGAGATGGGTCGGTGGGTAACGTGCTTGCTGGGCAAGCATGAAGACGTGAGTTGGGATCCCCAGCCCCAATGTGAAAACCAGGCACCGCTAACTCTCTGTAACCCCAGTTCTGAGCAGTGTGGGTGGAGACACACAGATTCTAGAAGCTCACTAGCCCAACAGTCTAGCCAAGTTGTGAGTTCCAGGTTCGGTGCAAAGACTCCATCTCAAAGAAATCAGGTGAGCAATAGATGAGGTCATTCAGGGTTGACCTCTCATCTACATACATGCACACACACACCATACACATGCAATCACACATTCAAAACTCAGACACATGCCCAGATACACATAAGCATAAAAACAAATGAACACACACATGCACAAACACACATCATACATAAGAACACACCCCCCATACAAATGCATTCACATATACTATAAACATGCACATACACAAACATGAGCTCACACACACATGCACGCGCACATACACACACACACACACACACACACACACACACGCCAAAAAAACAAGCAAGCAAACAAACAATGGCCAGAATTATTCTTCAAAACAACAGCAGGTATAAGGGGGGATTCTGGAAGTTGATTATGGTATAAAAAACCAGGGAGGGCTTCTGGGAGAAAGGTCATGTTTGGATGTCACCTAAAGGGTGAGTGGAGGGTCAGAGGAAATTCGTTGAGGAGTTCAAAAAGTGGAAAAACCTGTGAGGGCCTGCGACAGAAAGTGTGGGGTATGCTGGGTAAAATTGGAAGAAGTGCGGTGCTGGTCTGGCGTGGAGAGAGGAGAGAAGTGAGAGATGGGGCTGGAGAAGCTGGCGGCTGCCACAGCACCCACAGGTCCTCCAGGCCACAGGGGAGTTTTTCTGGATGTAAGAAACTGCTAGAGTCTTGATGCATTGACATTGTTGCTCTGGCCAAACGATCCTTGGTGAGCAGGGTAGGTGTGGCAGGGAGACAGGGTGGGTGTGCTGTAAAGAGCTCACAGTCCACCGTGTACCTGCTCCACTGCCTCCCACACCTGCCCCCTCCCCCATCCCAGGAGGGAAGCCTGGAGTCACACTCCAGAAACCCTTGTCTTCATGGCCCCCGCTCAGATTCTGCCAAAAAGGGGCCCTGGCATGCAAGGTGGCAAATGGTGGCAGGTGTGTCCACATGTAAGATTCACAGTGGCTTTGTGTCAGTTCCTGCACATCGCTGTACACATCTAGCAGTGACCTCAGGGACACTCGGGTCTCCCTGTCCAACTCTCCCTCCCTCCCAATTCCTGATTGTCAAGATGTCCTGAAAGTCCCTGGCCCACCTCTCATGAACCTAACCTTTCTCAAGGTCAGTGATGCCTTCCAGCCTCTCTGCCAAAGGCCTCCTGTTTGAGATGCCGGTTATTCTTATTAAACCCCAAGGTTTGGAGTCAATGGCAAAGATCACATTACTGAGCCAAGAGATTATGAATACCTGGTCTAGAAAGTAGTTTGTGCACACGAAGAGAAGATGACTTCAATGTCTATCTATGGCATTGCTGTCAACATGGGAAGTGAAGGAGGAGAGGGGTTAAGATGGACCACCAGACGTTTGGTGTAAAAGCTGAGTAGTCTCGGGCTGCAGAGGGAGCCAGATGGTTATGGTTAGGAGCGCTGGTTTGTAGAGGACCCACGACTGGGTCCTAGCACTTGGACGGCAGCTCACAACAGTCTGCAACTCCAGTTCTTGGTTAGGCACACACATATGTGTATGCAAAACGCTCATACATAAAATAAATGGGCCTAAAAACCATTAAAATCTAGACAGTCTTGTTAATGTGGCCTTGCATTGTCACAGTGTTGTTAGGAGCGTGTACCTTGGGCTGCCCGTCACCAGCTCCAGGCAGAAGAAGGCTCAAGTGTGAAGTGCATCCAAATGAAGAAAGCTGTGACCTCTGCAGGACACGGCATATTTACTGGATGGTCTGGGGACATGATAATGAGTTAATCATTTTTTTCCAACCCAGCCTATTCCGGAGCACAGGAAATTAGCTAAGTGCAACCCTGCCCAATCCCCCTGAAAAGAGCTCCCTTATCCACCTACTAGTGACTGGGTGGTGAAGGCAGAGAGAGCTAAGGGGCAGGGCTGAGTAGGAGGGGCTTAGTGGAGACTATCCAAAGTGTAGAGAACAAGAAGGAAACCCAGGGATGATCCACAGAGAAAGACAAGCCCAAAGAGCAGAGAAAAAAATTCAAGAGAAGGAACCATGCTGCCTGTCATGGGAGGAGGCAGAATCAGAGACGGAGCATCCTGGGGACACAGAAAGTGAAGTTATGGAAGCCAAGGGAAGCTGGGTATAAACAACACTCCCTTATATTAGAACTACTCCAGTCAATGGGAACAAAGACCTGACCAGAAGCAATCTAAAAGAGAGGGGCTTGTTGGAGATTTCAGAGCGCAGAGACTGTCCACCACACAGGGAAGGCTCGGCCAGGGAGCAGCAGAGAAAGAGGGATGCTGGGGTTTAGGTAGCTTTCTCTTTTACCAGTTATGATTAATTCCAGGCCCAACATGTGGGGTGATACCACCCCCGCTGCAGGTGAGTCTTCGCCACCCATCTCATTAATGCCCTACGTGTTTCTTAAGCCAATTAGGCTGACAATAGAAATTCACGCTAACACCAGGGAGAGCCCGGGGATGACAGAAGTCCAGGCCACTTAAGGGAACGAGGCAAATGGTGTTTTCTTGCCAGGCTTTCTGCCTAGTAGCCTCCTGGTCGGAGCAGGCTCTTCTTGCCCGCAGCAGAGGTGGCGGACTGGATTTTCTGGAATGATTTCTGATGTGAAGGCGAGCGGACCTCAGATGCAGTAAGGGAGAGGAGCTGTCAACCCCTGAAATGTGATGATGAGCTCCCCTCTTTGAGAAATCGGATTCATTAGATTGTGAGCTTGTTTTTAAAAATTATTTTTAAAGATATATTTATTTAACATGTATGAGTGTTTGGTTTGCATGTATGTATATGTGCCATCACATGTGGATCTGGTGTCTGCAGAGGTCAGAAGGCGTCAGAACCCCTGGAATGGAGTCACAGAATGTGAGCCTCCATGTGGGTGCTGGGAACTGAACTCTGGTCCTCTGGAAGAGCAGCCAGTGAGCCACCTCTTCAGCCCCAACTGAGATTGTTTAAGATGAAGTTCAGTACTGAATCCTCAGTGCTGCTCAGCACAGCAGAGGTAAACACAAGACATTTTCATTAATGGATAAGGTTTAAAAAGCAGACTTTGGAACATCAAGCGACTTTGCCCAGTGAACTCAGGGCAAATCTCATCCCTGTGTCCATTCGCTGGGAAATCCTTGGGGAGCATTGCTCAAATGTCCAGGAACGCCAGTCTGTAGCTGAACCTGTGCATCTTCAAAGTGGAGTGAACGGTGCCTGCTGTAAAGCATTGAGAGACCCAGCAAGGGTACCTGCCTCCGCACCTGTCTGCATTAGAGAGTACTCTAAGTGTAGTTGGGACAAAGACGACCCAAGGAAGGAGGAGTTTGCATGGCTCATGGTTTGAGGGATGAACCCTGGTGGCAGGAGCATGCAATGGCTATGGCTAATCACGATGCATTCATGGTCTAAAGCAGAGAGAGAGAATACCATGCATTTGCCCCGAAGCAGGGAGAGACGATTCCTAGTTCTCAGCTCACTCCCCCCTTTTACTCACTCCAGGACCCCCAGCCCTTGTGATGGTGCCACCCACATTCAGAGAGGGTCTTTCAACCCAATCTCAAAACTCCCTCACAAACATGTGCATTTGTTTCCAGTGTAAGTCCCAGCAAGCTGACAGCCAAGACTGGCCATCTCACTGCAGCGAAGTACTCTGAGGACGAGGCGTTCACTGCTGCCTTCTGCACCAACTCCTGAGCACAGCTGACCCCATCTTCCTTCCACAACACAGCCTGACTTGCCCGCACAGCTTTCCTCTCCATCTTCTGGCCCCAAAGCAACCAAAGGGTGCATTTGTTCATTTTCTCACGGCTGTGACAAATGCCTGAGAAGAAGCAACTTGAGGAGGAGATGCTTTGGGGGGCATACAGTTTGAGGGTACAGTCCATCATGGAGGGGAGGCACAGGATCAGGGGTGTGAGGCAGCTGGTCATGCGACATCCACAGCCAAAAAGCAGAGGTGGATGCTGGTGGCCTTCCCTTTCAGTTAAAGCTTTCCGGGAACAAATCACAGGTACTACAGGGGTCAGATTCCCACGATGACTCTAAGTCCGGTCAAGTTGGTGAAAAAATTAACCACCACAGCGGGCACCTCTGTGCTGGAAGCTTCTTTCCTCTTCCCAAATAGCAGAGGGAACAGACACACACAGTGAAGAGATGGGACAGCAGAGGGACAAGGCCCTATCCCAGATAGACACCTCAGCTGCAATGGGCGCTCTACAGGAGCAGAGATCAGGCGGTCGAGTCTGGGTCAGCCTCCACCTCTTGAGAACAAGGATGGTAATGACCTGGTGCTTATGCACCTCCTAAGTCTGTGCAGCTACAGGCGGGGAGGGACAGGCATTTCCTGAAACCGGTACTCAACACCTTACAGACAAAAAGGACAATACCAACACAGAGTGGACACACAAAGAACAACTGTCGGAGATGTGCTGAACACGGCCCCTCTGTCAATCACACCACTGCTGACAGCCATCCCGCCTGTTCCCACTGTCTGTGCCCGTTTATTAGACAGCCCCCATGTCCAGATTATCAGGAAGTCACAACTAACTAAAGTCGTCTTCTCGCTCCCTGGCACCAGGACTGAACTGGAAATATAAGCAGAAGATGTTGAGTTTGATTTGAGGGGCGTCTCTCAGCTGACAGACCCCTTTCGCCCTGTCCTCTGCAGCTGGCAACCATCTGTGACCAGGTGTCAATCTTGGTGGGAGGGCAGCGTGACGTGGGCACCTGTGATGCTGGTGGCATAATTACTGTCTAAAGTTACGTCTGGACTACTTCCCTACCTCCCTGTGACCAACGGAGAAATGAAACTTTAAAAAAAATATATAGGTAATGTTGTTCTGGCTCAAATACAGTTCTTAACTAATGGAATACATACAGCCTAGATTTCCATCTGCTTGCTTAATATGAGCAAAAATTATGATAGTATCAGAACTAAATACTGTTTGGTAATTACATATAAATTCTTATACTAAGTTAACTGTTGAAGTCAGACCTGGTGGCTCACCCCTATAACCTCAGCACTTAGAAGTCTGAGGCAGGAGGATTGATGCCAGTCTGGGCTACACAGTGAGCCGTGGACCACCCTGGACTACAAGACCCTGACTCAAAACAAAGCATCAACTCTTGAGTCAAATTCTAAAATAATAATAATAATAATAAAAAGCACCGGTTCTAAATGTAAGTGCTCTTGGTCACATGCTCTGAGACAGACACCTCTCACACTGCCTAGATAGGCCTGACAATTAACTCAGGGACCTTGGAAAGCCCAGAGTGGGGAAAGGTCTGGCTGCTCAGAGCATCTTCCTGAGTGGGCTTCGCAGGAGTAACATGCTTCCCGATGCAGCGACCTCTGTACACTCCCTCCAGCCGCAAGGTTGCCACTGCTACCTCATAACTGTCATTTTGCTACCGTTATGAACTGTAGCGTAAATATCTGAATTTTCCTATGGTCTTAGGTGACCCCTGTGAGCGGACCATCCGATCCCCACCCCCTGCCAAAGGGGTCGAGACCCACAGGTTGAGAACTGCTGCTTTAAGACCTTTTCCATAGTATTCCAGCACAGCAATGAAGAAAGCCCCTCCAGCCCTTCAGCATTTGTAATCGGAGACTGCGATTTCATTTCCTGGCCACCCAGACCCGAATAAACACGTAAAACCTATATTAATTACACATTGCTTGGCCAATGGCTTAGGCATATTCCTAGAGAGCTCTTACATATTAAATTAACCCATTTCTCTTATTTTATATTTCACCATGAGGTTCATGGTTTACTAGTAAGGTTCTGGCGTCTTTCCTCCTTCAGCAGCTACATAGTGTCTGCCTGACTCTGCCTTCTTTCTCCCTGCATTCAGTTTGGTTTTCCTGCCTACCTATATTTGCCCTGCCGTAGGCCAAAGCAGTTTCTTTATTAACCAATGGTAATAAAACATATTCACAGCATACAGAGGGGAATCCCGCGTCAAGCATTCCTCTGTCCAGCCAGGCCAGCAGAACCTCTTCATTCCTCATCTTCTGCAGGCAAAGAACCCCAGGGGTTTCAAGAACTCACAAACACTGGGATAGCCTGAGCATTTGTGAACATTATATAACCAGAAATGAACATTTGTGAACATTATATAACCAGAAATGATTAAAACAAAAGAAAGATTTACTTCCTCTACTTAGTATCATCGGCCCAGCCGTAAGCAGTTTAGCGCACTTACAATCCCACCCAGTGCTTGGGAGGTTGAGGCAGGAGCCCTGCATGAATCTGAGGCCAGTTAGGGCTCCAGAGATTTATCTGGATAGAAGTCTACAGATGTATGATTTTATTTATGTAGTTAGGAAGCGTATCTATGTAATATCATATACAGAGTATAACATAAGCACACTGTGTTAGGGTCAATATTTCATGGTTATCTCCTTTGCTCCGTGCAGACTAGTGAGTGTATAAACACACTGTAGAGAGTTATGGAAACATAAAAGATGATTTGTTAAGTCACCTCATAGCCACAAAGGCACTTGTACTGGCAGTCTATGGAGTGACTGGGTCCTTACAAATTAAATAGGATGTGTGCTCTTAGGCCACGTGCTGAGCATGCAGCTGGGAAACCCAGCCTTCTATTCTGGGACCCGAAATCTAGTGCCTTCAGCAAATAACATCATCAATATTTTAAAGTCATCTTTGGACTCTGGGAGGAGCAGTGGGTGTCCCCTCCCTTTTCAGAGCCTTCTAGACACCCTCCCTTTCTTCAGTGGGCCTGTGCATTAACCCTTCTCCAGCCAGTGAGAAGAAATAACTACACGCATGCCCCCAATGCCAAGGCTTTGACGCGAACACCAATGCAGAACATTTTTAACTTTTTTGAGGATTCTGCTTCATAAGCTACTTGCTTTTGGCACGGAGCTGTGTGGAACACTGGTAAAATCACCACAACGTGAGTATAAAGGGCACCTAGGGCTGGGGCACCAGGGTAGAGGGTGTACTACCTGCCTGGAGTGCCCTGGGCCCTCCGTCGCCTCCCCCAGGATCTCAAAGGAAAGGTGTATGCCCACCTGAAGGACTTCCCTCAACGCCTCACGGGTGGGGGCACACCCTGGGCAGACTTCAGTCTTTTAGGCCGTTAGAGATATTCACCTGCTCAATAACATATCTGGGATCCCGAAATAGCCACACACCGCCTCTCCTGAAGAGCAGGGAGACCCAGAGCATCTTGACAAGGCGGGAACCTTCTGTTCCCAACAGAAACACAATCCTCTAGGGAGAGCCAAGTTTCTGTAAGGGAAAAAAAAAGTCCTCCTAAAGCCACGCAGTTGGTGCCTGTGGTTCAGGGCTCAGGGTAGTTGGGGCTAAATGTCTCATGTCACCACCATCAACAGGGAGCAACTTGTCCTGTGTTAAAAGTCATAGGGCTAGGGAGATGGCTCAGTGGGCACAGAGTTTGCTACAGGGGCACAAGGACATGAATTCAGATTCTAATTGCCCTGGAGGCACATGGACACTCATCTGCAACTCCAGAGTGAGGAGTGTGAGGATCAATGACCAGTGAGCCTCGCTCAGAGAGTGATGCGGGATTCTTCTCTGTATGCTGTGAGTACCATCAGTTGATAAAGAAACTGGTTTAGACCTGTGATAGGGTAGAGTAGAGATAGAAGGGAAAAACTAAACTGAAGGCTGGAAGAAAGGAGGCAGAGTCAGGGAGATGCCATGAAGCCACTGCCTGAGATAGATATGTGGAACCTTGCCGGTAGGCCACGAGCCTCATGGTAAAATCTAAAACAATGAAAATGGGTTAAATTAAGATGTAAAAACCAGCCAAGAAGAAGTTAGAGCTAATAGGCCAAGCAGTGATTTAATTAATACAGTTTCTCTCCGGTTTATTTTGGGGTTGAGCAGCCGAGAACCAACAAGCAGCCTTGTACAACAAAACAGTGAGCTCCAAAATCAACGAGAGATCTCAATAAAATGGCGGGGGGGGGGGGGGGAGTGCGATGGAGGGAGAGCCTTGACATGGGCCTCGGACCTCAGTACTACACACCACACACGCACGTGCACACACACACGCTGACACACACACATGGGGGGGGGAGGGTAGACACAGGTACCATGTGTAGACACCCAGGAGAAAGAGGCAGATGCTGAAGTGGTACCCAGAGAGGCAGCAAAGGTAACAATGACTTCACCCACCGGTCTGTGAAAGAGCAAAGCTGGGGGTCTTTAATTGTAAGAGGGACACTCACTTGTGATTGGACTACAAACCGGAAGAGGTTCTGGGCTCATTTTGTGCATTACTGACTTCAGTATCAGCCAAGGCTCCCTCTGTAAGCACTGGGAGAGGGCACACTGGCTTCTGCTACTTGTCTGAACAGGCACCTCGTTTGTTTTCCAGTTCTAGGTTCACCAGGGCTTTCTAACCGTTGCCCACCCAAAGTCTTCATGTTGGCCTTGGCTTGATCCACTCGGTAAAGATGGTGAAGTTGACAACCATCACTTTTCACAGCTGAACTGACTTTGGCACACCTGTGTAACATCATACATGCTCAACAGGTTACTCAATGCAGGGCTAAGTGCTTGCTGCACATCCCATCCGCATATCTGAAGACTAAACCCTCTTGTCATACTTACCCATCTCTACCATCAGCCCCTGTGCTTTAAGAAATAAATAAATAAGACTTATTTACATTTATGTGTGTAAGTATTTTGCCGGATTGCGTATCTATGCATTTGTGTGCAGGTCTGGTGTCCAAGGAGGACAGAAGAGGGAGCTGGCTTCCCTGGAAGTAGGGGGTCACTGATGTTTATAAGCGTGCATGTGGGTGCTGGGGTGCTGTGGAACAATGGTTTCACCTTGTAAAGATTTGGTTCTTGTACTTGTTTAATAAAATGCTGATTGGCCAGTAACCAGGCAGGAAGTATAGGAGGCGGAGCAATGAGAACAGGAGAATTCTGGGAAGAAGAAAGATTCAGTTTGCAGTTGTGACCCAGCTGCAGAGAAAGCAAGATGAGAATGCCTCACTGATAAAGGTACCAAGTCACGTGGCTGACACAGACAAAAACAATGAACTAATTTAAGATGTAAGAATTAGTTAATAAAAGCCTGAGCTACTAGGCCAACTGGTTTACAATTAACGTCGATCTCTGTGTTTCTTTGGGGGTAATTGGCTGTGGGAACAGGCAGGACATAAACCTCCGGTCAACACTGGGTGCTGTTAAACCACCCAGTCATCTCTCTAACCATGAGATCCCATACTTTCCTCTCTCATTCCCCATCTCTATTGCGTCCCCAACACATACTCTCCTAGTGGCCAATGAAGAAACACCTGTGGGGCAGCTGGTGTGCACTCAGACCTCACACAAAGGAGGAAAGGGCACGGACTCCAGAGCACACCGTCTGGCTGAAAGTCTGTGGGGCTTTGACACGTCTCAGGCTCCACTAAGGATCCATCTTCCTCATCTGCACAATAATAGCATTAACACCTTACAGGGTCACAGCAAGCATTAATGAGTTTATCCTTGAGAAGCCCTTAGGATAGAACCTGCTGCTCTAATCCTAAATGCAGCCTGGCCATTACTTATTGCTATAGCTTTGCTCTCAAGGGTCCTATGGTGGCATCGGACGATCACCACTGATCCCCACAGGCAAGAGTTTGAGACAGAAGTGGCGAGAGACTCAAGTTTAAGATGGGATATGCAGGAAATGTCACCCTAAGAACTATTAAAGGAAGAAGGCAAAGAGAAAACAGAACAAAAACACGGGGGGAAAGTGTCCCGTGGCAGGGAAAACAGGGAGAGGGGACACAGCAAAAGAAAAAAAGTAAAGAAAAACAGAACCGTCAGCATGAAGGGCAAGAGAAAAGAAAGCAGAAGGAAGCAAGGGTAACCATGGCGATTAAAGGGGGCCTTGGGTGTGATGGCCCACACCTTTAATCCCATCACTGGGGAAGCAGGGGCAGGCCACCTCTGAGTGTTCAAGTTCTAGGCCAGCTTTGTCTATATAGGTAGGGAGCTCTGGGCCAGCCAAGGCTACACAGCGCAACCCTGTCTCAAAGAACAACACATTCACAGAACTAAAGCATAAAAATCAATTGGGCAAGAAGCCCCTTCACATCCTGAGCTGCATCAGAAGTGCTCACTCTTCAGAAAAGCTTGACTGTAGAATTAGTTTGGATCTAAAGAGCGGGAAGCCAAGGAGGGGGAGATGTTGCCGGAGAAGGCTGAGGGGCACGGCCCAGAGTCTTCTCAGAGAGAATGAGTTTACGAGCTCACTTCAGTCCTTCCTCTTGATCCCCAAGGCTCCTGTACCCTTCCTCCCATTTCAGCTTCAGCTAAAAGCTGGCCCGCCTTAGTCCTAGAGTTCCTCCGTCCAGATGTTGGCCTTGTGACTCCTTGCTCTACCAGCAAGGCCAAGATGCAGCAGGGTCCCAGACTTATTCATTCCCCTAATGCTCTCTCTAGTCATCATTTTAAAGGGGGAAACTGACTCAGGAATATGTTTGTGGAGAACCGCGAACTTTCAAAAATCTGTTTTTTTTTTTTTAAAAAAAATGCTTCATCTCAATCTCCCGAGCCCCTCCCCCGAGCCTCCCTCCCTCCCCCCTCCTAGCCTAGCTGGCTAAGAACTGGAAGGAAGCAGCGATGCTCTACTGAAGGAATAATGCTCTTTGGAGCTCTAACTTGCCTCGGAATCACAGAGATCAACCACATAGAAACGAGAGAGGGTGGGTCGGGGCTTAAAATAAAAACCCGCATTTTAAAAATCACTTTCACTGTTATCCTTAATTAATTGCCTGCTGTAAAACGCGCCCTGTCGTCCGCTGTAAAACGCGCCCTGTCGTCCTACTCGAGGAACCCGGGAGGGTGCTGGAGAGGAACTCATCCCCGCGGCTCCGCCCAGGACTCCGACTCCTCAGCCGCGCGCCAGGCTGGGAGGAGGCTCGGCGGCACGTGACCCGCTCCAGCCGCCGTGGCCGGCGACCCAGTTCCGTCCCCGGAACCCAAGCGCTGCTGTCCTGGCCTTGCTGCGCTCCAATGCGCGTGCATTTGGGGCCCAGATCCCTTCTGGGTTCAAGTGCCACCGGCGATCTCGAATGTCCCCCCAAGGGAACGTGACTGTCCCATTCCGTGCAGGAGCAACCCGGGGTCTCCACGTCCGCGGGGATGGGATTCAAATTCGTATTTATCCTGAGCTACGGGGTCACTGGCACCTGAGGACGCCTGTCCTCTCGGGCGTGTGGACTGAGCTCCCGAGGCCGCGGGGCGCGCGCACGGCATCCCTGCGCGCTGATGTGGCAGCCGCCGCAGGTCGCATCACGTTGCCGGCCCTGTGCTGGTACCCGCTGGAGACGGGATTAAGGAGGGAGGCCGCGGAGGTGCCAGTAGTAAACGTGGGCTTGTCACACTCTCAGCGTGGCTTATCGCACTTCGGGGGTGGGGGTGGGAAGCACCACGACGTCTCACAAGCTGGGGCAGGCAGGACCCCGACTGCGTGGCTCTCCCTCAGCAGTCCTTACGTGCCACCCGCTTCGTGCCACCCCTCCCCCAGTCTACGCTCCCCCGGGAGCACCCGAGGCCCCAAACGTCATCTGCCGTTGTGATGAGTGGCACCGCAATTCCGGCTGCTGCGGGAAGTTTAGGTAGTCCGGGGACACCGTGTCGCCAAAGCTACTTAGAATGCGACATTTGGAACAAGTGACTACATTTTCAGTGATCCTAATTCCTTCCAGAGATTGGACTGCAAGTCCTCCTATTTTCAGGGTAGCCCTCCAGCCAGCGCCACGGGGTGTCTTTCTACTCTACCCTACCCTCCCTCCACGCCCGACCAGTGAGCAGTGAGCAAAGCCTCGGAATTTTCCTTCCCTGCTGAAGTTTAGCCACCGGGAATTTGCGTCCTTTCTCTGGCTCAAACCAACAGCAATCGGTGGGAAAGCAAAAGGCCACGTTCACGGTTCTGCACCGAGATGCCGGCTGAGCCGGGGTAGCCGCGCGTCCCGCCCCGCCCCCGCGCCCTGCAGCGCCACGGGGGAAGACGAACCGCTCGGCCCGGGTGGCCGCTTCCTCCTGGTGGCCCCGATCAGGTGTCCCCGCCCCCTCCCGGCCCCTCCTCCCCGCCCCCCTCCGGGCTGGACCGCGGATGGTACGTTCCGCACGTGAGCTGGGTGCTGGTCTGGCCGGCGACGCGCGTGCCCTGTGGCCAAACACTGCCCGGAGTGAGAGCTAACTACCAGCGCAGTGCGTGTGTGTGCGCGCGGGTGTGTGCGCGCGGGTGTGCGAGAGGGTGAGCGAGCGAGCACGGGGCGGAGGGGCGGCCAACTGCTTCACACTTTCAACACTGCACCGAAGAGGGAGAGCGAGACAGCCTGGAGACGCACACATCCCCCCAAGATCTCCCCAGGCGAACGTCCCACAGATTACAGGACAGAACCCTCCAAATCGAAACGGAGGAAACGGACAGCCATTGAACATGGACGAAGGAATCCCTCATTTGCAAGAGAGACAGTTACTGGAACATAGGGATTTTATAGGGTAAGGTGTACGCACCGTTGCGAATATCTAGATGTCTAGGAGTCGGTTTGCCTTTTTTTATCCTGCACGAAGTGATATGGAACGGGCGAGGGCAGAGCCCCTCCCGGAATGGGGGCCTGATGCTGATTTCTGTTTTTGCAGACTGGATTACGCCTCTTTGTATATGTGTAAACCCAAAAGGAGCTTGAAGCGAGATGACACCAAGGTAAGCTTTAAGTTTCCAATAACCTGCCTGGATAGTTAATTAGGGCCATTGATTTTGCAGGGAAACTCTGCCTGCAAATATATTCCAGCCTCGGGCTTCCCTAACTGTGAATTTTAAGTGGCTTGCTGGATACTCGGGGGGGGGGGGGGATAGTCAACACCGCACCTGAATTTAAATTGGATTTTAGAAGTCTAGAGGAGAGAGAGTTCCTGGGCATTAGTTCATTACATAGTGTGTTTGGGGGTTGGGGTGGGAGGGTTCTTCTATCCAGTAAGTGAATGAGTGAATGTTTAGCTGATGGTTGTCTCTTTTCCCCGGCTCGTATCTGAAGGATACCTACAAATTACCGCACAGATTAATAGAAAAAAAGAGAAGAGACCGAATTAATGAATGCATTGCTCAGCTGAAAGATTTACTGCCTGAACATCTGAAATTGACAGTAAGATCTTAGCACTTTTTCATTCTCTGATGGTTCCAGGGTGTGCTGGCCTCATATAAACTCCCGGAGATAGGGTAATACATGTAAATATTAGGAGGCCTGACTTCCAACTTGTGCTGTGATGGAGAGTTTCCCAGGGGCTCCGGGCTGAAGGCAACGAGATCATTGATGACCTGCCTTGTGGGGAGCTGAGCAGCGCTTCCTTCCCAGTAGTGTTTTTTTTTTTTCACCCTAAGTTGCTGGGCTGCCCTGGGGAGCCGATCAAGGAAAATCCCTGTGTTTTAAAGTAACCCCTGCCCACTTCTTTTTGCACCACTGCAGACACTGGGGCATCTGGAGAAAGCAGTAGTTTTGGAATTAACTTTGAAGCACTTAAAAGCGTTAACAGCCTTAACGGAGCAGCAGCATCAGAAGATAATTGCTTTACAGAATGGTAAGTGGGTCTGAGGAAGCCTGCCCTGATAAACCGGTAGCGTTGGGGCGCAGTGCTAGAACTCCCCGCCGCGTTCTGCTCTAGGTGAACATCGCCTCTGGTTTCCCTTTGCTGCCAAGTATCCCAGACGCTTTCTGCAGAGCTGGAGGAGCCCCGTTTTTATTTAAAGTGGCGGCTGCGCCTCTCTAGTTGGGTTTTTCAGTCGGGAGGAGAGCGCCTCACCCCGCCACCCCCTCCTCTCGGCAGTCTGCGGATTATATCGCTGGAATGCCCAGGAAAAGCCGAGCTCACTGTAGGCAGCGCAGGGCCCACGTGATGAGCAGATGTCTTAATGCCGCGGTTTTTCTTCTCGCCTCCCTCCCCCCCGTGCACCCTAGGGGAGCGCTCTCTGAAATCGCCGGTCCAGGCCGACTTGGATGCGTTCCACTCGGGGTTTCAAACCTGCGCCAAAGAAGTCTTGCAATACCTCGCGCGCTTTGAGAGCTGGACACCCAGGGAGCCGCGCTGCGCACAGCTCGTCAGCCACCTGCACGCCGTGGCCACCCAGCTCCTGACGCCACAGGTGCCCCCGGGCAGGGTCCCCGGCCGCGCGCCTTGCAGTACTGGGGCCGCGGCCGCCCCCGGCCCTGATCGCGCCGCCCGCTGCGTGCCGGTCATCCAGCGGACTCAGCCCGGCACCGAGCCTGAGCACGACACGGACACCGACAGCGGCTACGGAGGCGAGGCGGAGCAGGGCCGCGCCGCCGTCAAGCAGGAGCCACCCGGGGACCCGTCGCCAGCGCCCAAGAGGCCGAAACTGGAGGCGCGCAGCGCGCTCCTGGGCCCGGAGCCCGCGCTGCTCGGCTCGCTCGTGGCGCTGGGCGGGGGGGCGCCCTTCGCGCAGCCCGCCGCCGCGCCCTTCTGCCTGCCCTTCTACCTGCTGTCGCCGTCCGCCGCCGCCTACGTGCAGCCCTGGCTGGACAAGAGCGGCCTGGACAAGTATCTGTACCCCGCGGCGGCCGCGCCCTTCCCGCTGCTGTATCCTGGCATCCCCGCAGCGGCCGCAGCCGCTGCCGCCGCCTTCCCCTGCCTGTCGTCCGTGCTGTCGCCGCCTCCGGAGAAGGCAGGCGCGGCCGCCGGTGCCCCCCTCCTGGCGCACGAGGTGGCACCCCCGGGGCCGATGCGCCCCCAGCACGCGCACAGCCGCACCCACCTGCCGCGCGCTGGGAACCCGGAGTGCTCTCAGGAAGATGCCTCGCTGCCTGCCAAGGATGCCCCCTGAGCCCCGCAGCCCTTCTTGAACGGGGGCAGGGGGCTCCCGAGGAGTCGCCAGGTTTCCAAGTTCAAAGGCCCCTTACGCGTGCCAGGGAGGAAGAGTAAGAGATGCTCGACAGGCTTAGGACAAAAACAGGTGTTTTGTGTACGTTTGGAGTTCCTGTTTTGCCCGTTTCTCACCCTTTTGCCACTCCACCCTCTACCCGATCACACCCACCCCACCCTTCGCCCCCGCTGTTACAGATCCTCCGTGAGAATTACTGGTCATGTTCTGTTACCCCCCCTCCCAAAAAAAAAAAATAGTCCGCTCCCCGTTCCCTTTCCAGACAGAGTCTCTGGTTCTGGGAGTCTGTTGGGTGGGAGAGCCACGTGGAAGAGAGAGTGCCTGGTCCTAGGGTCCTTTGATTCTGGGGCCTGGAGCAGCAGGTGTGTCCCCCAGCTGTCCCTTGAGGAGGCACTCCATTAACCGAGGGTCCCTGAGAGTTAAATTTATGTGTCAGTATTGTAGTGTTTGGTTTTTTGAGAGGTACTTGTTTTTTTCAAAAAGGTGAGGATGCTCTTGCCCTGTTGTGGGGCTGTTGGAGTGATGTCTGGGTACCTTGCACTTGTTTGGAAAGACTGGGCTTTGGGCCATCTTAGGCACTGTGTCAGGGTGGGAGCTGGGGGTGGGCGGGAGGTTGGAGCCCTTGGCGCCTCTGCTCGCACTTTATTGACAAATTGACCTCAAACCCTTTGCCTCACTTTAATTTCTCAATTCCTGTGCTTATGTCATAGGTCATACATTTGTGTTTCTGATGCATGTCCCCGTACCGCTCCCACCCCCCACTGCGGGTTACTTTACCCATCATGTTCCCAAATTTTTGTAACGTTACTATTTTTATTTTTTTAATTTTTCAAAGTGCACTGGGCTGGCAAAAAAAAAAAAAAAAAAAAGCCCAAACCGATTGATTGGTCCTCAAATTCTTAGATGGCAGAAGTGGAGGGAAGGGTCAGTGCTCCCCTGTGATTGGAAGTGCTCTGAAGATGTATGGGGAGCCCTGTTGGGCCTGCTCTCTCTCTCTCTCTCTCTGCTCGTATTTTTCTGGAGACCAAACCAGCTACCAGATGATCAGAAAGAAAGCTCGTTAAATAAGGCATACACCAAGACCTTGTCTAGATATTTTTAGTTTGTTACCAAGGTAGCACTGAGAACTGTCACTTGAATGTTACGTAAGGGGTGAGACAGTAGTGTGGAGTGAGGAAATTATCTGGGTCTACTAGTGTGTTCGGGTCCGTTTGCTGCTGCTGTTGCTGCTGTTTGCCTCAAACGCTGTGTTTAAGCAACGTTAAACTCTTAGCCTACCAAGGCGGCTGTATGTACATAGCTATTAATACACCCAATTAATGATGTCTGACATGCTATTTTTGTAGGGGAGAAAGATATGTGCTAATGGTATTTTGAGTTAAAATATCTTTTGGGAGGACTTGGTGAAGTGTTTGCACTTTGGTTACTATGCTTATAATGCTTGGTGCAAGCTTACGCTGTCTTAAATTATTAAACAAATAAATACTGTCTGCAAGAAACCAGCCGGTTTAAACAAGTTTAATATGTAAAGTAAGCTAGAATCTATCTTTATATTCTAGTATTTTCAGCACTCCCTGAATTCTATTATCTAAATATTGCCACACTATTTTGTGATTTAAAGCTTATTACTAAGGAATAAAGACTTTATATATGATATGAGGCTGTCTAATAATTAAACAACATCGAATAACCCCACTAGTTCCCAGAGACTTCTGAGTATCGGGACAAGAGCTCATCAAACCAGGTCCCCTGACACGGTTTGTCTGTTTGGTTTTGGTTTTTTGTCATTGGTCTCCAGGGAGACTTCAGGGTCTGGCCTTGTGTCCCAGCTTGTCTTCAGTATATCAAAACTACAAAAGGAATAGTCTAGCAATCACCAGTGGTTTGTTTACCTTAGCCCCAGTTAGCTAATGTTTTTATGATTTATCAGGTTTTGGTCCTGACCTCAGATACCTTCTGCTGTGTGGTCAGGTCCTAAACACAGAACAAAGGGGAGGGGATGCTTCGATGGTGCGCATATTTTGCCTTCTTAACTTTTACAAAGTAATCCTAGTAGGAGATTTTGCCTTGGAGCTCAGGAAATGATTTCTAGACTTTTCTCAAGTGTGTGATCAGAACTGTGATTTGAGACAAATGAGCTGAAAGACTGTCCATTTTCTTTCCAGTGGTGCTGTTGAACCCCTTGATTGATGGTGTAGAAGTGATAGTTTGTAAGACGTAGGGGAAGTGCTCCCTCTGCTGACTGTGACAAGCAGACTGGGCACAGTGGACCTAAGCCACAGCCTCAGACAGCTGCTAGCTCAGTCCCCTGAGTTTTGTACAGAAAGTCAGAGGAGGCACACAGGCACTGAAGGCCAGTGCTTGGTCACATCTCCCTCAGCTGGCGAATGTCAGCGTTCTGTGCCAAGCGCGCTCATGAAACTTAACAAACTAACCACAGCAGTTAAGGAAACAGATCTACGTAGGAAAGAAGGGTTTGTGAGCCTTGGTCAGTCGTGGGAAAGACGGCTTGCTCTAAACTAAAGTGATGGAAAACAGCATCTTGAACTACATTTTTGTTGCCATTATTGTTGTGACCAAAAAGGGGATGCAGTAAATTATTAGAAAAGACAGTTGACATTTGCACGGTTTTGTCACATGTAATACAATTTTTTTTTTACTTTGGCCAGATTTTATAGGTCACTTATTTAGTCTAAAATTATATATACAGTAACCTGACAAAACTATGAATTAGAGCAAAAAAGAAAATGCATTACCTTTCATATTACATCTGAAAATGTGATCTTCTGTGTCTCCAGGGCTGGAACTCAGGACCTTGGGCCAGTTGGGCCAGAGCGCTACCACTGGCCTGGGTTACACTCAGCCTTTGGAAACTAATGAGTCATTGGTTGATTTTAATCAATTAACTGTGGAGTCGTTAGAAGTCACTAAGGAGGCATCTATGTCTGCAGACTTGAAGCGTTAGCTGAACGTAGTACATCATGTGAGTTCCCAGCTTCACAACTGTGAATCTTCACTCAGTAATGCAGTCAGTAGTAGGCATCCACCTTGATTTCTTAGCAGACTTTTCACTGAATTTATACGTGCCCCCACTACCGAGCCAAACTTCATCTTTTCAAGGCATTCGAAACCAGGACTGTGAAAATCCGCCTGGCCTTCCAGTCCATCATTGTGAAATGGCTTTAAGGTCATCCTAACTACAAGGACCACAACAGTTATGGTTCCTATCACGTGACAAGTAGGGCCTTAGCCTGGTTCCCTCTGTCACAGCTTGGTGTTTGTCCTCTCCGCAGGGGGTGACTGCCCATAAGGGACTTGGGGAGACAGGGTTGGACAAACAGGCCTTAAAGGCTTTTTATTTCTGGTAGAAGTGAACAGTGAATTAAGACTGGCTTCCTTATTGTCAAAGGCATTTTTCTCTCAGCAAGCAGCATGTATCTTTTTTTTTTAGAAAGTAATTTTATTAAATTATAAAAGTTTCCATTTCCGCCCCTCCTCCCAACACCCTCCCACTCCCCCCACTCCCTCTCCTCCTCCCTCTCCGTCCCTAAGGGCAGTCAGGGTTTCCTGCCCTGTGGGAAGTTCAAGTTCCTCCCCCCTCCCTCCAGGTCCAGGAAGGTGAGTATCCAAACAGACTGGATCCCCAAAATCCAGTATATGCAGAGGAAACAAGTCCCAGTGTCATTGTCAATGGCTTTTCAGAAAGACTCCGGGCCAGCCACATTCAAGCAGCATGTATCTTGCTAAAAATTTTTAACCCATTGAACGTTCAAATTAATATATTGAGGATCTGTAACAAATGTTCTCATGGTAGTTTAAGCAAGTTACGTTTTGATCTGCGATCTGTGCTCACGTCCACTTCAGGGGCCAGCTTTTCATGGGTGGATGTGGTAGAACAATGTCTGGGGTGTAAAGAGGGGGTTTTCACTACAGAATGCTATTCTCTTAATCCGGTGCCCCCGAAAGTCATCTCTCTTCTACTTCAGTGCAAATTCAAATACATACAAAGCTCTTCTTAAAAAGAGGGTATTTTAAACTCTGCATCTATAGATACCCCCCATGAGCAAGACGCTTCTAGATTAATACTAATTTTCCCTTGAAAAACTTTCATAGAAAGCACACTAAAATGTATTGTATCTATCCTCTAGAATGTTTTACACATGTCCTAGAAAAATAATCTTTGCGAAGTAAGTGTTTCCTAATAATTCAGGGTCTAGAAGCATTGGTTTTACAATATGTATATTAGATGCAGTGTTTACACTTGGTCTGACCCATACACAGCTCCTGAGTCTGATTATGTACTTACTTCCAGACAAGGTCTCACTGTATAGCACCGGGTGACCTGGAACTCCAACGTAGACCAAGTTGTCTTCAGACTCCTAAAGATCCACAGGCCTCTGGAGTGTTGGATTAAAGGCGTGGCCGCCACACCTGGCCACACCTGCTTTTGACAGGGCTTCCGGCCTCTTTGCACAGCCAGTCTGTCAACTGTCACTTCTCAGTGGTCAGAAAGCCACCTCCGATGGCCACCGGATTCGGTACCTGTTTACTGTGAGCTGGGACAGAGCCACACCCATTTGCAACGAGTGTCTGAAAGGAGAGTAAATAGCTTCAAAGAGAGGCCCCTAGGGCTTTGCTGTAAGCAAATTGTGTGAGTTTATATCGTCAGCAGTGGCTCCTCCCGGAGCTGTCTCTTTCTGTTTTCTGAAACTACTAGTTTTCAGCAGTGTTCCCCATCGGATTATTTGAAATCTCTAGTTACTTTATGTACGCTTCCATTATTTCCTTATGTAAAAGTAAAATCCACTTGCCAGCGGTTTCAGACGATAGCAAATAAGATAGCATTCTCCTGTTAGAAGTTACCCAATTGGTTGTATGCTGCTTTCAGGTCAGTGAGACCCATTGGGCACTTCCATTCATGGGTGACCCTGGACCCATTGTCTAGATTGTAACACCTAGACATTGAACATGCTGAGTTCGGGTCCAGTGAGAACATTTGTAGACACTATTAGGGTGGGTGTGTAGGCCGTTGTATTCAGACACACCCATGGCAGAGCCTCTGGGGAGAAGCTTCGGGCCCAGTGCACACACTCCTTTTTCTATTGCACATACAGGCTCCAGAGAGTAGGTCCAGGGAGCCATGCATTTGTTTTGCTCATGTTTTATGCAAGAGGCTTGGTACGTGCTGGAGTATCAGAGATTAACCTCGGTGTCACAGGGGCCACAGAACTAAAATAATATATTTTATTATTATAAACCTCACAGTGCTGGGGCTGTGAGGTTCGC
The DNA here is from genome assembly GCF_982192425.1 of Myodes glareolus. NCBI lineage: Eukaryota > Metazoa > Chordata > Mammalia > Rodentia > Cricetidae > Myodes > Myodes glareolus. The sequence continues at coordinate 6,625,072 of NC_142028.1, forward strand.
TGGCTTCCTCTAGATGGTGGGAGAAGACATAGAGGAGCAATTGGGTGTTGCCGAGTGGACAAGCGTTCATGTGGAGACTCCAACCTGCGGGTTTGGTGCTGCTTTCAGTTCCATAAGTTATATTAAACTTGAGGTCAGAGGGAGGACGTCCCGACTGCTCTCTCTCAAGACCTTGACCTCCCTGTTGGCCTTAGCTTCAGCATCTCCTGTGGGAAGGGACTTGGGCTGGGACTGGGGTCCGGACGCTTCCTGCTGTAGTGGGAGATGCGGAAAGAGAAAGCGCAGCCAGTCAGCACTGCCTTGCCTCTGTGGGGCCTGTGTGCTCAGCAAACACACAAAACACACAGAAATTCCTTGGTGACTTCTCTCCCTTCGCAGAAGGGATTGATGACCAGTTCTCCACTCAGTAAGAAAAGAGGAAACCAGCATCTGAAGGACTCCTTGTTCAAAAACTTGTGGGTGGGGGGCACAGGCAAGCAACCTCGAGGATCACCAAGATGGGAACTGGATTTGTTGGCTCAGAATTTACTGTTCTTTATACTATTACAACATGAGGTTTATTTATTTATTTTTATTTTATTTTATTTTATTTTAGTGGCAGGGTTTCGCTGTGAAAAACCCTAGCTGTCTAGGGACTCACGCTGTAGGCCAGGCTGGTCTCGAACTCAGAGATCTGCCTGCCTCTGCCTTCTGAGTGCAGATTAAAAGTGTGTGCTGACACCGGGTTTGAATGAGGAGAGTTAGGTTTTGTCCTGGAGTGAGTTGAGCTAGGCCACAACTGCCCTTAAGAGCTGCAGTGTGTTAATTGGAAGCAGTGGTGGAAGGGAGGGGACGCAACAGCAACTCCCGTGAGATGAAATCCCGAGAAATCGGTTTCAGAGACCCTTCCAGCATTCTGTTCTTTTGTCCCCTCACTTTTTGGGGGACATCCAGAAATGTGTGGCTCCTGGTTTTCAAGTCTGCACGTGGTGATCTGATTTGTGGGCCTGCCTGTGGCCCTCCTTCAGCTGAGAGTCCTTTCTGACTGAAGGGACCAGGAACCAAACAGCCTGGAGCTGGGAAAAGGTTTGAGCAAATGGGAAGGAAAGGAAGGACACGGATTTTTTTTCACTTTGTTTTTAATACTTTTTGAATTTATGCATTTGTACGTGCATGTGTATAATACATAAGTGCAGATGCCCACGGACCCAGAAAAGAGCATCGGATCCCCTGGAGCTGGAGCTGAAGTTAGAGGTGCTTGTGAGCCACCCAGCATGGGTGCTGGAAACTGAACTCCATCCTTTGGGAGAGCAATACATGCTCTTAATTACTGAGCCATTTCTATAGCCTCTTGTTCTTGTTTTTCCTGGTGGGTGTGGGGGAGGGGTCTCACTATTATAATCTAGCTGGATTCAGACTTCATGAGATGCAAACTGTTGAACCACAGACTTGGCTAAAATGTCAGCCATGTCTACTCGTGTGTGTGTGTGTGTGTGTGTGTGTGTGTGTGTGTGTGTGTATACATACAATCAGCATTGGGATGCATTTATTTATTTGGTTGGTTTTGAGGCGACAGGGATTGAGCTCAGAGCCTGTGGCATCCCAGGCAAGTACTCTAGCCCTGAGCACCTCCCAGCCCCCTGCAGTGTCTCTCTCTCTCTCTCTCTCTCTCTCTCTCTCTCTCTCTCTCTCTCCCTCCCTATCTATCTATCTATCTATCTATCTATCTATCTATCTATCTATCTATCTATCTATCTATCTAAGCTTTAGCTGGGGTTCGGTTTCCAGGCCCTTTGCATGAGGGTGTGGACAGGGGTAGTGGGCTTCCTGCAATTCAGTGATGAACTCTGCTTCCCTGCGTGGTTTTCCTGCTGCCTCACAGCTTCCCAGGAGTGGCTGTCTGACTCCCCCTCCAAGAGTCAGGCCTGAGTTGCTCTGGGCGTCAGGAACGCTGTAAACCCTGGTGTTACCCAGACTCCAGATTGGACAGGCTACCCAGGGAGAACTCCGTTTTCATGTGTGAACTATCGGGGGCAATACTATAATTTGTAACCGCATGTTGCCAAACAGGTAGGAACACCTGATTGCATGTGTCATGCTCTGCAGACACGCAGGGTGTAATAACACTCTGCTGAGCTACGGGTTTGCATATTCATTCATTCGAAAGCCTGGTGGGAAGGGGCACAATGGTCTCAGCCATTGGAGCTGCTTATGTCAAGGCAGGAAGACGCCTTCTCTGGTTGCCTAGCGACAAGACTGGGGATGATGTCATTCTCCCCCCCACACACACATACACACAGTACAGCAGCACTCTGGGCCATGCATGGTCGCGTGCTTCCACACGTGTCTCTGGGCACGCTGAGCCGCACGTGAGAGGGGGGTGCTGCCCAGTGCGCTTGCGCGGAACTTGGGGAACTCGGGCTCCTGCAGCTGATGACGCTGCACTTTCTCAGTCTTCCTGGTTGGGGGAAACGGAGTAAGTGCTGGAGCCAAGCTGGTCCCGGTAGCTCTGGCCTGCCTTGCATTGATGTCACATGCCAGTTAGTAAATCGAATTCCTCCTAATGAGGGGCGGGCGGGAGTATAATTAATGGATTTTGCCTGATGGGTAGAATAAAGAGATGGGTTGTTCTCTTACATTATATATTAAAGAATTATTTACTTACCAACCCCTCCAGGAAAAGTGATCTGGTCTCAGACTTCGGCTTTTTGAAGTGACCGTATTATTTGATTATATAATACTTCCTGCAACACATTTATAAATGGCCCCAAATGAACGAATTGGAGGTGTTTGGGGGAGGGTTGATGCTTTTAACATAATTCTCCCCAGGGTGCTACAAAGCTATTCCAGCACCGGCACCTCCATGCAAATTAGGCTTCGGTCATGTGATGGGAAATGATCTCAGATAATAGTGATATTTGGACAAGTCAGGTGATGCTGTGTTTTGAAGGGCACAGGAATGCCACCCTGGAGGTAGACATTAATGAACCTCAAGGTTTTGAGTTTTCTTCTATTGACGCATCTGCAGAATTTCCTGTAGGTTGAGTTTGAATGGTGTCCTTCCCTCCACACACAGGGAAGACTGCTTGTCCAAAACACTTAATATGAAACGGTAAAAACGTTTAATTCTGTGTCAGACAGTCTGGACCATACAAACTTGATCCGTTCTGGTGTTGACAGCTGAGTCCCTCAAGTCCCTGTGGCCTTTGCCAATCAGTTGCTATTTTTGCCAATCGGCGAGCATAACTCTTTGCCTGCGATTTTTCCACCTGACTCTTAGGAAGAAGACAAGACGATGATGCAATCCCTGTCTAGCTAGTTCATCCATCCCCTGGCCCTTGCCTCCCCCACCCCACTTCCTGGCTGCTCTTGAGGACCATTTCCTGCCCATAAAGTCTCCACTTGCCGGTTCTCCTGTCTACAACACCTGTGCCCTCTCCCACCAAAGTATCTGGATCATTAAACTCAACATCCCTCCTACTCTGTGTTTTTATTCAGATGCCACTCTAGACAGGCCTTTCTTAAGCAGCAGCAGGGAACATGTAGCCCAGCCTAGCAGCCCTTATGTTTGCTTTTCTTCATAGCCTGGATCACTCTGAACATGGCATGGGCTTCCCTACCCCCGTCCCACCGTGTGTAACTATCTTTTATAAGTGTGTATTGATCCTCATTCCTATTCTGTGGATGGATGAATGAACACCTTTAGCAACCATTTCAGTTTGATTGCTTCCCAAGACAACAGCACTAAACTTCTCAAAACTCATTTGGTGTTAGGAATTCGTGTCCCCTGCCCTACCCTGGGCTTCCTTCCCTGTGACTCAGTAATGAAGACTCAGGGGCAAGTTAGGTAAGGAGAGAAAAGCTACCTGCAAATGGGAGATGCAGTGTGGTTTAGAAGGCGAGCAGCCTCCTCTAACTTCGGATGTACATTAAAGCATTAAAGTTCCCTTATGGGCTTTGGATGTAGCTCAGGGGTAAAGCACTGGCCTTGTGTCCTGAGGTGCAAGAGGCCCCAGGTTTAATACCCAGCACCTCAAATAAACAGGGACAAGAAGTAATTCACTGAACCGGACAGCTCTTGGACACGGGAGGCAAGAGGACCGATGTAAGTCTGAGATCAGCCTCAGCTACACAGTGAGTTCTAGGCTGGTGTAGGTCACAGAGTGAGAGAGATCCTGTCTCAAAAAGGGGGTTAGGTGGGAGGAATAAATGATGTACTAAAAGGATTGAAGAAAGAAAAGAAAATCTTCACCCACAACAGTAGAAATTTTTTATATTTAGTGTGTTCGTGTACCAGGGGAGGCTGGAGGAAGATTTATGGGCGGCTATTCTTCCCCCAGCACATGGATTCTAGGAGTGGAACTCGGGTTCTCAGACTTGGTGGCAGGGGTCCTTACCATCGAGCAACCTCTTCAGTCCCACTGTGGTACAATTAACATCACTTTCGACTTACTCCAAATGATGTTTATAATTAAGTTCAAGTTTATCATTATAAGGTTGAAATTTAAAGAAGCTTCTGGTCACGTCTCTGCTTGTCACTGAGAATACTTGCCATGGCCCAGCAGCGGACAGGTTTCCTGACAAGCTGTACCTCTCGTTACTCATGTGGCCCCCGACCTCCACATGGTGCTGAGAGGGACCTGAAGGTGACTGGTGACATGCACAGCCCGTAGCAGCTCTGATTGGCTGGCTGGGAGTTTTAGCCTTTGCCCTCATCTATTATGGATCCTCAGGATCTGCCACAAGGCCTGGCACATGGCAAGTACTTAACAAGGGACAGTTGACAGCCAAATCCTCCTCTCTGTTCCCACAGCCACTGTCCTAATGCAAACTCTATCGTCCCTCACCCAGACTGTTGCAAGTCTCTCCTTAAGTGTCTTTGCCCAATCCTCCTTTCTCCCAGCCCTGGCTATATGCCAGCATCATTAAATTCTAAAAAGAAGGACACCCAAAGCTAGGGAGTCCCTAGGACAGGAAGTCGTCCAGGTGTGCCTAACCTTTTGACCTTACAACATAACCCTAAAGTCTACAGAATTAGTGGTCCAAAGCCCCACAATCAGGTTATTTAAAAAATTGCAAAAAGCTGTTGTAGTGTTAAGTAGATTTATGGTCCTGTGGTGAGCTGCTCTCAAGACTGCCTGGAGGTTTGTAAGCCATAGGTCTTAGGTGGACAGGCAGTCTGAGTCCTGCCTCTCTCTGTTCCTTTTCCTATTTCTCCAACTCAAAGATGCGTCTACTTGATAGACCAGTAACACTTCACTAGCTCTTGTCCCTCAAGCTTTGTCTTCTAAAGAGTTTTGTCATTGATAGACTAATTTCCACTCAGAGGCCTCCCACTCATGTTTCAAAGCTCAGCTGAAATTGTATCTCATCCATGCAAACTTGCAAAACTATTTTAGTCAAAACCCAACAGACTGTCTCCTTGGGTCTTAGCCCTTTCTTTTGGTCTCCATTTGGTTATAAACCTCTGTTGAACATCCAGGTGTGTGATAGAAGTGATACATAGTATCTTCTGTCAGTACGCCTAACTTAAAGGCGCATCCCCAAGGTCTGGCAAAGTTGTTGCTGTGTGTTCCTGTCCTGCTCTGCCCATCTGGGATTCTCACATAGTCCTGGGTTCTGAGAGTGAAAAAAACCTGGGTCCCTTCTGGGGCTGGTGAAATGGACCAGAGTTCTGCTCCCAGCACCGGTGGGGCACAGCTCCCTGCAGCCTGTAACTTCAACTCCAGGAGATCTGATGCCCTCTACTGGCCTTCCTATGGGACTGCACACACACACATACACACATACATATGCATACATGCACACGTATGTTATTTCTAAAATAACTTTTTTTAAGTCTTAAAAAATAAAACAATCCCTTCCGTCTCAGGAAATTTCCTGTCAGCAGCACACCAGCTGCCATGTCCTCTCTGCGAGTTCTGGCTTTCCTCTTCAATCTGGGGCTCTAGGATGCTAGAAAAGCTGCTCACCTGTGACTTGCAGCCTTTTGTTCCTGCCCTTTCCTTCCCTGAAATGACCTCTGACTTTAGGGAGTCTCGGGTCGTGTAAGTGAGTACTGTTGGCCTATAAAAGGCGGAGAACAGTGCCTCAGAGTCTCAACCAATGGCAACATAGTTGCTGTTTCAGCTCAGAGCTGGGAGATCGTGTGCTCCTCCTCAGCCAAGCTGAAATTTAGATCAAGTGCACATCTACTTCTCAGTGTCACCAACTATTTTAGCAAACTTCAGGATCTTCATCGCCAACAAAATGTGGCTGTGGATGCCTACACAGTTCTGCCAGAAGAAGGCTCGCCCAGGGTGGTGGGGTGGGGGTGTCTCTGTATTCAAGGAGAAAATTGGGGTGCCTGCCTGGAGATTATAAGTATGTAATCCCAAATGTCCCTGAAGGAAGCTGTTCTTAAACGTGTGTCTCAGGAACATGCAATGAGAACAGACACAACTAAGTGTCTCTAAACTCTCCTGTCACATCCCGACTCCCAGCCATATGTCATGAACTGTGTGTCTCCACCCTGGTGGTGTCATGCCGGCTGGCACTCCTTCCAGCCTATGCTCGCCCCTGGCTGCGGCTGGCAAGTTGTTTACTTGATCTTAGCTCCAGCTCAGGCTTTTATGATCCTCTCAGACCTCTCTCACACATTTGCTTGAAGACCTCTGCTTAGCTCCCAGCTCTGTTAGGAAACCCCACACCTCGGTGAGAATCAGGCCATAGGCACAGCTTCCCAACCCCCAACCCTCCTTATGCATGGCCTTTCGGTCCTCACCTCTCTCCCTCCAGCTGCACAGGGAAAGGTCACCCCACTGTGCCCCAGCCAACCTGTCCCTTTTGACACTGACATTCAAAAACTGCCTTTTGGGGAAGAACAGACAAAGACCAAGGTCTCTTAGTCTTTGTATATTTCTAGATATTTTTTCTTAGTTGTTTTTTTTTCCTCTGAAGCTTTCTGGAAGTATATTGTGATGATATCTTAAACCCGTGCTAATTATCATGCATCAAGCCCCTGTGTTCCAGCTTTGCCAGCCCCCTCTGGGTGGGACTCTGGGTGCTGATGCTGGTGCCTCGCTGGGGGACCTCCATGGCTCACTCAGCATGGCACTCCTGGGGTCCAGGCCACTGCAAAGGCAGGGGACACACCCAGTAAACACTTTGAGTTAATACCTTGCAAAGACAAATCTAAAGGCCGTGCCTGTCTGGAGCCCTGGACAACTGCTGGCAAGGAGCGGTTGATCCACAGAGAGTTCCTCCCTCTGACTGAAGTGTGGGCTAAATCTGGAGGTGATAAGCCAGGAGGGAATGCAGCTGGTGACCAGGGAGTTTCTCCTGTCAGGTGGGGGCCTCCAGCTGTGTGTCCTCTCCAATTGCCCAGACTGGGGCTGACCTTCTGGGGTTTGCGGAGGGGTGCGAGGGGGAACCTCCATGACTCAGGTATCAAACTGCTCTGCTCCTCTGACTCATAGGACTACATAGTTCATTGAAAACGGCCTTTTGGCAGGGGCGGACAAAGACCAAGGTCTCATATCCTCTGTATTTCTAGATATCTTTTTTCTGTTCTTTTTTTTCTCTAAAGCTTTCTGAGAATGTATTTTGATGGTATTTTAAAATCCATGCAAATTATCATATATTTAGCCCCGCTTTCAGGCTCTGAACCAGCATCTCATGTCTTATATCTGTCCTTATTACCCTGTTTTCTTCCAGTCTTTACCTATTTGGTATTTAATGTTCTAAATTATTTCATAAATGACCTCATTTTTATTTTAATGTTAATATTAAATGTTAATAATAATCTTGCCTTTCAGTTTTCTCTTGACGTTTATCTTCTTGCTCTAATCTTTATTCTGCTTTATTCAATATTACGTCAGTTTATGAGCTTTGCCTAGACTTTTTGATTTTAAGTTTTACTTTTAAGATTTCTTAAAGATTTTTAAATTCTTACTTCTTTTAAAAATCTGTTTTATTTTGAATGGTGTGTGTGTGTGCATGTGTGTGTGCCTCTGTGTATGTAGGGGTCTCTGTGTCTGTGTGTGTCTATGTCACATGTGATTGCATTGCTGGCCGAGTCCAGAAGAGGGCATCAGATCCACTGGAGCTGGAGTTACAGGCAGCTGTGACTGCCTAGTGTGAGTGCTGGGAGCCCAACATGGTCCCCAGTAGCACAGGCTCTTTGCTTCTGAACCATCTCTCTAGACTAAACGTGTTATTCCTTCGGTTACAACTTCCATCTGCTTTTAGGCTGCCCAGCCTCCTCTGGCAATGCATTTAAATCTTCTGCTCTGTCTTCTCTCCCTTGGATGCCACCACCATCCCCTTCCACTCTTTCTCTCACCTGTGTCTGTCAGTCGGTCTGAAGAGTGTGGGATGGTGGCCGGCCAGGTGCACTCCCTCTTCCTTCGTTACCTTTCTGGCAGCTCTAGCTTTTGTGTGGAGGCTGATTCGGACCAGGAATTGTATGATGTATGTATTTGTATGCTGTGTGGTTTAAAAAAAATACTGTCTAGCTATTTTAATTACTTTCTCTTGGAGCAACTCATCCCAACAACCTCAAGCAATCGGGCATTTTTCAGTAACAAATGTGCACATAAGGAAACCAGCATCTCAGTGTGGGCCAGGCGCCTGTACCAGGCCTGTGGGAAATTTTCACAAGTAACTGGGATTCTCAGGAGTACGTTGGGCCTTATGGGCACTAGAACCACACCAGCCATATCATACCCAAGTTAAATGGAATATATCCAAAACATTCCTGATGGTCAAGAGGCAAACTCATTATTGGCTTGGAAATCTAACAGCCATGGGGGCCTACTTTCATGTTTGTGGCTATGATAAAGCCCCTTGAAGAAAAGCAACCCAGGGGAGAAAGCTCCCATTTAGTTCACTCTTCCAGGCCATTCTCTCGGAGAATTCTAGCTGGAAGGAACTTTAAGCAGCTAGTCACATCCTACCCACAGCCGAGAGCAGAGGGAACCAGCGCACACACGTCTAGTGTTCGGTTAGCTTCCTCTACTCATAGCACAGCCAGGGCACGGACAGGGAGTGGTGCCGTCTGCCCTCATGCTAGTCTTCCCTTGGCAAGTAAGGCAATCCGAAGGAGAGCCTGAGAGATACGGGGAGACGAGGCAGGCAAAAGTAGACTTCCTGAAATGGCAGAATTCTGGGAAGAGGAAGACAGAGAAGCCGTCACCAGCCAGACTCAGAGGAAGAAGATGAGAATGCCTTGTTGGTAAAGGGTGCCAGGCCACGTGGCTAAACATGGACAGGAATTGTAGGTTGATTTAAGATGTAGGAGCTGGTTGATGATGGGCCTGAGATAGTGGGCCAAGCAGTTTGTGGTTGATATGGGCCTTTCTTCGGGACAGACTTCCATCTAGAAAACATTTCAATGAGAAAAGGCGGAAAGGCATGAAGGCAGGCATCCAAAGGGACCAACGGGGGAGTGAAGACCCAGGGCACCTATAAAATACCCACACTAGCTTCTATTTAGTGGGCTTCCAGCCTTAGGCTTCCGCCCACCCGGAATACATAAAGGTGACATTTTCCCTTTGTCTGTGCTGTGGCTTGGACTTCTGTCTTTCCTAACTGTTTGATTTTTGTTCATTCCAGGGAACAAACTGGGTAATGCGCGAGGCTTTCTCCATCACCCCCACCTCCTTTGCAATCAAAACAGCCCCTTACAGACATGCCCACAGGCCAGCCTGACCCAGACAGCGAGCGCCTCATGGTCACTCTCTAGGCTCTCGGTTATGACAAGCAGAAGTAACTATCACCCTGTGGTACACGTGATGTAACAAGCTCTGAATTTTGAAGCTAGGAAGAAACGTTTTGTGTGTGTGTGTGTGTGTGTGTGTGTGTGTGTGTGTGTAAGAATAAGAACCCCCAAAGAGAAGCAGCCACTGCCTTCAGACCACCCTGATTTGAGCCGCTGCTGGCCGTGTGTGCTGCTGGCCGTGTGTGCTGGGAGCCAGCTGCTCTGGTGTCACTTGAGCAGCTAAGAAATGCAGGTTCAGTAATTGTGAACACCTGTTGAGTCACAGTCCGCACCTGGAGCAGAGGACAGGCGGTTTCAGCACCTAGAGATGCTTAAGAAACACTGGTTCTGAAGTTCAGTGTTCTCGGAGAAGGAATTAGGATGCCATTAAGAAAAAAATTCCAAAGTTACAAATTTGTTTCAGTGAACATTCTTGAACTGGAAAGTACAGAAGCCAGCCAAGTCCAGAGGCTCAGCCCGGTGGTCACAGCTACTCCAGAGGCTGGGGCAGCATCCACCCTCAGGCTGTGTCTGGATTATAGTTTCAGGCCATCCTGAGAAGCCCCAGGGATGTTGTCCCCAAATAACAGGAAGGTCTGGAGATGGAGGCCACGGTCCAGAACTTAAGTGGCTCATTGGGAATGCCGGGCCCACGGTTAATAGGTATTGTCACACAGAAAAAGAAAAGGAGGGAGGCAGGTGGGAGAGAACACTGAGGCCTTTCTTAATCCCAGCTGCATCTTGGAGCTCTGTTGTGACCCTCTTACTGCACCCCAGCACCCAGCACCCACCTCGGAGTACCCAGTGCCCAGTGCTCAGCCCCTAGCCCCCAGCGCCCTTATCCCAGCTTGCACCATAACCTCTGAGCCAAGAACCTTGAGGGTTCCTGGAGACCGTGTTCGTTTGTACATCTGCATTACTTGAGGCCTTTTTCTTTAGTGGTGGTACATGGCTTCTACCCTCAGAGAATCCAGTTGACCAGACCTACATCGACCCTCAAAGGTCTCTCAATCGTTTCATATGTAGCCAGCTAATTGTTGAATCAAGGCAAACCACACAAAAATGGAGTCAACTCAGGAATGGAGAGCCCGTTTTAAAAGGCAATCACAGATCCAGTTTGTAGAAATAATCTCATGTAGCCTAGGCTAGCTTCCTGAGTATCTGAGAACGACCTTCCAATCACTGTGCCTCATCCTCTTGAGCACGGGGTTAGAGGCGTGCACCACCACCTCTGGTTTAAGCAGTGCTGGGTATCAAATCCAGAGCTTTTCACATGTTAGGCAAGCACATGTTAGGCAAGCATTTTACCTTCTGAGCCACAGCTCTAGCCTCGTGAGTCTGCTTAAAAATAAATTAACTCTAGTGTTGCTGAAACCACACAGTGACCAAGACGTGGTAAGCAGGCTCTTCTCTGCGCTAGGCATTTCTGTTTGCGGGCGGGGTGCTTTCTCACCAAGGCTGCTGTCTAGGGAAGTTCTTCATCCCCATTTCTCCTGGTTTCAATCTATTGATCCTCTCTCCACGTCCCTTGCCTAGACACCTCACTGTGGATTCTGGAAATGGCTTTGCTAGCCTGCTCTCAAACTGGATTTCTAAAGGGGAGTTTAGAAAACGTGGGAGTGAGGGGTAGCATTCGAGGGACCCACGTGCACTGACAGCTAACTCCAGCTCTTAAGGACCCTGCCTTGCGATGCTTCTGGTCTCTTCCTCCTGGGCCTTCAGGGAGCCTCTCATTCTGCTTGGGTCGTGGATGGTCACGGAGCGGTCATGGAAGTCCTCTGGGCAGAGAGCCAGGTTTGTCACGAGGTTTACCTCGCTGGTTTGCAAGCACTGGGAACATGTTACAGCCTTGCTTTTTCTCCAGTGTGTCTTGACACTTGCCTTAGATAATCTGTCCAGCTTTATGGTTAAGGAAAGAGGGCTAACACCAGGTCTTCCAACACAGAAGTGATACTAATGTTAAATTTCCTAAAATTGGTTATCTTGTTATGGCTATGAGAGAACTCTTGGGATATTGAAGATGAAGTATTTGGGGTAAATGGTTATCAACTGACTTTCAAAGTCTCAGCCAAAATGCTAACCCAAATAGCAATACCACCTAAATATGAATTTGTATAGACTTTTTATAAAGCACACAAGAGAGGATGAGATTACAGATACTGGGAAGTACCATTCTGAGTTTAGATGGAGTGCACGTGGGTACACTAAGTGTACTGTTTTGTTGACAAGATTTTAGACCGAAGAGCAAACAAAACATCAGTCTTAGTTAAAGTTTCTGTTGCTTTGACAAAACAGCATGGCCGAAAGCAATCTGCGAAAGGAAGGGGTCGTTCCAAACAGCGCTCGGGTCCCACTCCATCACTGTAGGAAGTCAGAGCCAGAGCGGAGGCAGAGGCCTTGGAGGGGGTGCTGTGTACTGGTCTGCTTTCTTATAGACCCAGGACCACCCACAGTGGCCTGGGCCCTTTCACACCAATAATTAGTTTAAAATATGCCCCTCAGACTTGCTGCTCATAGGCAATCTGATGGAAACGTTTTCTCAGCTGAGATTTCCTCTTCCTTGTTAGGTCTAGGCTTTGCTTGCAAAGCAAACAAGCAAACAAACAAACAAACAGAAAAACCGCACAACTAGAACAATCCCTGAGTCCCTTCCCAGAGTCGAGAGTACAGAAAAAAAAAGAGCAACTTTACTGTGGAGAAGAAGCCGGGCCAGCTCCACCATCACCCGTGATAAATCATATGGATTTCAGGCGCACAGTGCATTGTGTAAGAAGGCCATTTCACCACCATTGTTTGCCTTCTCAGATTCTTAACCCAAATTAAGAACTGATGTCCACACAGGTTGGGAGCATGGCTTGGTATAGTGCTTGCCTAATGCCCTAGTCTGCTCTTAGCTGTTGTGAGAAAAAAAAACTTAGCCAAAGACAACTCAGGGCAAGAAGGGCTTATTTCGTCTTAAAAAAAAAAAAAACAAAAAAAAAACCAAAATCACAGGCCATCATCATGGGAAGCAGAGGCAGGAACCTGGAGACAGGGGCCACAGAGGAATGTTACTTACTGGCTTACTTCCTCTGGCTTCACCAGATGCCTTTCTTATACAGCCAGGCTCAGCTGCCCACAGTGATCCTGCCTATATCAATTAGCAATCAAGAAAATGTACCAGGGGCTCGGAGAGATGGATCAGCAGCTGAGAGCCCTGGCTGCACTTCCAGCACCCACGTGGCAGCTCACAGCCCTCTGTAACTCCAGTTCCAGGGGCTCAGATGCCCTCTGCTGGCCTCTGTGGTGCCGGGCTTGCACGTGTGCAGAGACACATATGCAGGCAAGCAATTATACACATAAAACAATAAAGCGGATTATATCCCACAGACATGCCCACGGACCAATGTGATGGAGTCAGATCCTCAACAGAATTTCCCTCCCCCAAGTATGTCAAGCTGACAACCGAGATCAGTCGTCACACCGAAGATGCTGAAGTCCTGGGTTAAATTCCAGCACTGCATAAGACTGAGTGTGTATTACATGCGTATAACCCTGGACTTGGGAGGCAGGAGCGTACAGACCTCAGAGTCATCTTTAGTTACAAGCGGCAGGCCAGCCTGGGGTACAGGAGACCCTGCCGGGAAAACAACAGAATCTTCCAGATCTGATGTGTGTCCTCCGTGTCCCTCTCTTTAAGTGCCCTTCCCAGTTGGGTAGATATGGCCACTTCATTTTGTTTCTGTCTCAGAAGCGCTGTCCATCTCCAGGGAAGTGAAGCTGACAGGTTCCAGATTTTGCTCTAATTTCACGATTCAGAGTAGTCTGTAGAAGGGTTTATGTGTCCTCTAAACATAAATGCTGATGTGACTGGATGCCACTTAGTCTTCAAATGACATCTAGGGACCTACCTTTGAATATCTGTAGCATTTAGACACATTTCACATATACACATGTAATCCTTGCCACTGAGAACGCAGACAGTGCTGGAATCCCCCCTACACTGGAGACCACTGCAGAGAAGAGGGCAGGAAAGGACTGCTCTAGGCTCATTGCCTCTTACTCGTGGCTTGTCTAATCTCAGCAAAGCATTGTTAGGTTGTTGGCATTCTCCTTCCACTTCTGTCTCTATGACAAACACCCTGAAAAAAGGCAAATTTAGGGAAAAGTTTTTGTTTCAGCTTATAGTTTCAGGATACACCTCCTCAATGGAGGGAAGTGGAGGCAGGAACTTAAGTATCTGGTCACATCACATCCACAGTCAAACTCGCCCATGGTGCGTGTTGTTTTTGTCTAGCTTTTTCCTGTCTTATATAGTTCAGCAGCCCCTGCATAAGGAATGGTGCTGCCCTGTTTGGGGAGCTGCTGGTTTGTTCCTGGCTACCCAGGCTACAAAATAATCAGAAACTATGTTATCTGCAATATTGTTTGGCCAATAGCTTAAGCATAGTTCTAGTTTGCTCTTATATCCTAAACTAACCCATCTCCATTAATCTGTGCATCACCATGAGGTTGTGGCTTACTGGCAAAGTTTTGGGGGGGGGGGGCTCTAGCAGAGGCTGAGGCATCTGTCCCTGGTGGCAGCTACATGGTTTCTCTCTGACTCTGTTCACTCTCTCTCTATATCTCTTCCAGCCTGGCTATATTCTGTTAAGCCATTAGCCGAAAACAGCTTCATTATTACCCAATAAAAGCAACACATATACAGAAGGACTTCCCACACCACTGCCCTGGGTGGGCTGGTCCTCCTACATCAATTAGCAGTCAGCTCAGATCCAAGACAGACTAGTCCACTGGCCATCCTGTCTAGGCAATCCCTTGTTGAACCTCTCTTTCCAGGCAGTTTTAGGCTGTGACAAGCTGCCAGCCCAAGCCAACCACACAGATGACCTTTGGGTCAAGAGCCCTTTCCCCGCTTCCAATCAGCTCTGATCAAGAGAAAGGGTCATAGGTTCATAACCTAGGTCCTCCTCTCAGCAGCTGTGGAAATCAGGGATGTCCTTTGTGATGAGGGCTCATGAATGAGGCACACTTGATACCTTAAAGACGGCAGGTTGCTCTGGCATTCAGAACACACACTGGTCACTGAAGAGAGGGAATAATCTCAACCTTTTTTTTTTTTAATAGTATTTACTTCTCTGGGTAACTCTGGAATTGACAGTTGATTTTATAATCGATACTTCCCATTTGGTCACTTGTAATTATATTTGATATTGTCAGTGTTCCCCGGGACATATATGCTCTAGTCACTAGGAGCTGCCGGTGTGAGCGATTTGGGATTATCTGGTGTGCCCAAACTTAACACATAGACCTCGTCTTGACCTCCCTAGTACCTCAGACTGGCCTCCAATTCAACATCCTTTGCCTTTGGCCTTGGTGGCCTGGGTGCTGAGCTTCTAGGCACATGCTACCCTGCCCCACTCCCCAAGTCTGAGGGACGGAAAGTCTTTCTTGGCCCAGCGAGAGGGAAGAGAAGGGATCAGCAAAGCTCTGAGGAGTGGGAGGGGCTGACCTGCTACTGCTAGCTTTGAAGACAGAGGAAGGAGGGTCATGCTAAGGATTGTAAGACTCCTCTGGAAACCCAAAACAGCCTTCAGCTGACTGGCGGCGACCTCAGTCCCATGGCTGAGGGCTGAATCTTAGAGACCACGCGGTGAGTAGGAAACCTGTCTTCCCTCGGGCCTTAGAAAGGAATGCTGAGGGCTGTCAGCTTGACAGGACTCACCCTGCACCTGCGCTGACACACAGAGGGGTCGTGGATTTCTGTTTTCTTCACACACACACACACACACACACACACACACACACACACACACACACGCTCTGGAATTCATCTCGTACTGCACACTAGGCATCTAAGTATGTAGCAATGGTTTGTGGGTGTTAGATTTATAGAACAGGTCTCGGCAAGAAGATGAAACTTTCAGTGATTTTAGCCCAGACAAAAGAAGCAGTTGTGAGGAGCCGAGCTAGGGGAAAGAGCATCCCAGCTCAGAGAACAAGCCCAGAATGTCCCATGTCCAAAGGGCAGTCGGGGAGACCAGTATGTATCATAGACTGAGCACAGTAGATTCAGAGGAGTAGACATAAGGCACCAAGAGGGAATGGTTCCCATTGTGTGTGGTGACATCAGACCAGACTCACTCCCCACCTAAACCTGGAGGAAGGTGGCCACCTGGAGTTTTTACCTGTGAAGGAATTAGAGGCCTGGCCCACTGCCTTCACCATACACCCAGTGGTCGATTTCAAACACATGTTGCTTGATTGCTTCAACTGAAAGGTCAGCTCCATACCTGTGGCAGACTTACATATCCCTGTGTTACCCAGCTCTTGGGAGCTGGTGACGGGACCTGGTAGGAAGGCTTGTCAAGCCACTGGCCACTTAAAAGGCCAGCATAGGGCCAGCCAAATGGGGCCAAAGGCTTGCTGCAGAGCTTACAAACCTGAGCTCCAGCTGGAGAGATGGCTTGGTGGTTAAGAGCACTAGCCACGCATTCAGAGGAACCAGGTTCAATTCCCAGCACCCACATTGAGGTGTGCAAACATCTGTAACTCCAGCTCCAGGGCATCTGATGCCATCTTCTGGCTCCCATGGGCACAGCACACATGATATATAGTCATAAATGCAGGCGAAATACCCACACACATATTCCTTTAAAAAATAAACTGAGTTTGTTTCCCAGGACTCATGTGGTAGAATGAGAAAACGATTCCTACAGGTTGACCTCTGACCCGCACACATGCACAGTGGGCATGTGCAACAGGGAAGAGTTTATTTTGGATCACAGTTAAAAGGGACATAGTCCACCAGCCAGTTCCTAGTTATATCCCAACAGTCTCCACTGTAGATGGAGTTTTCCTGTCCCGGCAGCCATTTCCCATATAACAGTCACTGAGACTTAATATTACTTATAACTGCTTGGCCAATAGCTCCAGCTTGTTACTAGCTAACTCTTACGTATAAATTAGCCCATATTTCTTGTGTGCTCTACCATGCGGCTTGGTACCTTATCTCAGTACAGGCATGCTCATCTGGCTTCTCCTCTGACTCCACCCCTCTTCATCCCAGCATTCTCTCTGTCTCAGGCTGACTAGCCCAATTCTTCCTGCCCAGCTATCAGCCAATCGAGAGAAATATATATTTACAGTGAACAGATGGAATATTTCACAGTGCTCCCCTTGAAACATTTCTGTACTCGCGCTTATTGTTCCTGTTTCGAATTATATTAATGCCCATTAACTGGGCTATTGTGTCCTGGATAAAAACATCAGTCTGGATATCCAAAGTACATCTTAGCACCATGCCTAGAATTCGGTAAGCATTTCTGAGAGGTGTATGCAATTGTGTGTATGTGTTCATGTGTGCAATTGTGTGTGAATATGCATACATGCTTATGTGTATGAGTCTGTGTGTGTGTGCTTGTGTGTGAATATTCTAGCATGTGAGTGTGCATGTTTCTGCTTCTGTGAGTGTTCATGTGTATATAAGTGTGCCTGTGTTTGAGTATGGATGGGACATATGTGTGTGTGAGTGTGCATGTGTGTGAGTGTGGATGAGTGAGCTAGTATGTGTTTTCATGTGTGAGTATGGATGTGAGTGCTTGTGTGAGTGTACATGTATGTGCTTGAGTGAGTGCATGTGTGTGTGCATGTGGATGTGAGTGTGGATGTGTGTACATATGTATGTGAGTGTGGATGTGTACATATGTGTGTGCTTGTGTGCTTGTGTGAGTGTGTATGTGTGTTTGAGTGTGAATAAGTGCTAGTATGTGTAAGTGTGCTTGTGTTGGAGTGTGCTTGTAGGCATATGTGTATGTGCTTGTGTGTGTGAGTGTGGATGAATGTGTTAGTGTGTGTGTACATTGTGAGACAGATGTGAGTGCTTTGTGTGAGTGTTCTAGTATGCAAGTGTGTATGTATGTGCTTGTGTGAGTGCATGTGTGTGCATGTGTATGTGGACATATGTGTGTGCACTTGTATGTGTGAGTGTATATGTATGCATGTGCTAATGTGTGTGAAAGTGTGCTTTGAGTGTGCATGTGGGCATATGTGTGAGTGTGCTTGTGTGTGAGTGTGCTTGTGTGGGGTGAGTGTGCTTATGTGTGTGTGTAACACTTTGCAAAAGGAAGTGGCAGAGTAAGTATGAAGTAACAGATCTCCTAATGACTGCAGACTCTGCCTCCTCCAGTCACGCTGTGATCTTGAGACAAGTGTCTCAAGGTCAAACAGAGGCGTGAACTTGAACAGAGCTCTCTATATAGGTCATTTACTTTTCCTTCTTTTTTTTAAAAAGATTTATTTATTTATTATGTACACAACATTCCTTCCATTTATGCTTGCACGCCAGAAGAGGGTACCAGATCTCATTACAGATGGTTGTGAGCCGCCATGTGGTTGCTGGGAATTGAACTCAGGACCTCTGGAAGAGCAGTCAGTGCTCTTAACCTCTGAGCCATCTCTCCAGCCCCCTACTTTTCCTTCTTGTGTGTGTGTGCATCCATGCATGGTGTGTTCAGTACGTGGTATATGCATAAATTCATGCGTGTGTATGTGTTCCTCATCAAGTGTTTTGCTTTGATATTTCTCCATCTTTATTTGGGGCTGGGACATGAACATGAATTCACTGACTTGCCTCGTCTGACTAGCCAAAGACCTTCAGGGAGTCACCTGGTTCCGTTCTCCAACCCTCAGCCCCGGCTGCTGTGTTTACATGGATCTGGAGATCCAGACTCAGATCTGCACACCTGCATGGTGGCCTCTTTCGAACCATTGTCTCCTTTCTTACCCCAGTCTCCTCAGATTCTGCCGCCTGCTGTCTTCAGACCTCCTTGCGTCTGCAGGATAAAGGGCAGATGTGCCTGCCACGGTGTCTTTCCCCACACTCAGGCTGAGTCTTCTGCGAGGGTGCTCAGGCCGTGGGTCAAGGCGGAAGCAGCAGGCACTCCTTCCCCAGGGTTCTATAAGGTGGAGCTCAGAGCATGGTGCCAGCAGGGCTGAGGCTCGGTGAGGCCTCTTCTGTGAGCCAGGCTTTGGATTTCTCATGGGCTTGAAAGGGTGAGCTAGCTTTCTGAACTCTTCTCATAAACACTATCCCATTAGCAAGGGCTCAACCTTCATGAATTAATTATCTCCCAAAGATACTAGCAACAAATACTTTTAATTGGGTCAGATTTCCACATAGGAATTTGGGGGAGGGGGCACGGGGCTTATCTTTTGGTCGCTTCCTGGGACACTTGGTGTATTAGACAGATAGTACTGGTCTATTAAATATCAGGGGATTTCCACCCTAGGGACACTGTTTAAATTCAGATGTGTTATTCCAAGACATCCATCTTCAGAGGAGAAGTTCTGGTTACCTAACCCGCCATGCCATCTGGACAGAGTTGCAGGTGCAGGAACCTACCCTCAAGATCTGGGCTAGGCAACCGTGTCTTGTCAAAGCACAGACAGAAGCTGCTTTCTACATAGTCGGTGTACGTCTGTGCACGTCTGTGCACGTCTGCTCACGTCTGGGCGGAGGAAAGCACGTAGGCTGGGGCCTGGACCACAAACTCTGCCTCCTTATGTCTTGTGCACAGTATAGCTCACCCCTCTATTGTTTGGATACTCCAGTAAATTCCACGTCACAAACTCTGTCTCCCCCAGCAACCCTTGTCGACTTGTGGAAGCCTCTTGCCTGCCAGATGGTTTCCTCACCAGTTTATTGGGACGTGGTGAGGGCAGATAGGCGTACCTTCGAGTAGAGGCTTCTCAGCTTCAAGAGTGGGAAAGCCGAGCTGCGATTGGTTCCTAGGAGACAGGACAAGAGACCTGTGTGAACACCTGGTTTGAGTCTCACTGGAGGTCAGTGACCTCTCGGTATTTATGTTTGTAAAGAGGATGACATTTTGAGAGTAGGGTCCATGATAGACTAGGGGCCACAATTAAGTAACACGTGAACACTATGTTGGAGTGTCTTCCTGCGTGAGTTCAGTGGCCATGAACATGGTGGGAAGTGACAAGGTACATGGGTGGAGTTTTGTTAGCAGGATGGAGTGGCATTCCCTTTTTCTGCCACACCCCCACCTCCGCCCCCCACCCCCACCATGAAGCGCCCTGGCCCCAGCTTCCTGCTCTAGCCTTTAAGCCTTAGCCACCACTGCACCCTCACCCGACTGTGGCAAACAGTTTTGCTGGTATCTCTCCAGCCACTCAGTTCTCCCCGGGTCAGAGGCTCATGCTGTAGCGGGTCAGTAACCGTCTATCAGGACGTGGCTTCACTAGATGTGAGCTCACTCTGTCTGCTGTGGTTAACAGCCCACACCAACGTTCCCTTTTTCTATGGAGAGCTCCCAAATGGCAGCTCGGTCAGGGACATCTCAGTTCTACAGGGCTGTCACAAGTCGTAACTATGTTTCGACTGTGTCTCAGCGTTTCTATTGCTGCGATGAAACACCGTGACTTCAAGTGAGGGTGGAGGAGGGTTTATTAGGCTCACACTTCAGCATCTGTGTCCATCACTGTCCATCACTGTGTCCATCACAGTGTTCATCACTGAAGGAAGTCAGGACAGGAACTCAAACAGAGCAGGACCCTGGAGGCAGGAGCTGATGCAGAGGCCATGGAGGGGTGCTGCTTACTGACTTGTTCTCCATGACTTGCTCAGTCTGCTTTCTCATAGACCCCAGGACAACCAGTCCAGGGATGGCACCACCCACAGTGGGCTGGGCCTCCTCCCTTTGATCACTAAATGAGAAAATGCGTTACAGCTGGATCTCAAGGAGGCATTTCCTCAGCTGAGGCTCCTTTCTCTGATGACTCTATAGCTTGTGTCAAATTGACACACAAAGCCACCCAGGACAGACTGCCTGGTGTTCCTTGTACCCTTGGAGGTCAGGGGCATGAGGCAAGTCCTCCGAGAAAACAGAGAGATGAAGGCTGCCCACCCAGCCTCGGGTGCTGATTACGACAAACGCCACTCATGTTTCTGGAACAGAAGGAGATGCTCTGTGTGCTGTTACTTGCCCATGCCCCTTGCTCTGTGCTGAGTGAGGCTCTAAGCAAATTATATGCACTAAGTCTTTAAACCCACACCTTCTCGCCTGACAGAGAATAGTAAGCACTTCTGCTGTTGCTGTTTGGGACAGGGTCTCACTATGTAGCCCTGGCTGGACTAGAGTTCCCTAATTAGACAAGGCTGCCCTCAAACTCACAGCGATCCTCCCGCCTCTGCCTCCTGGGTGCTGGAATTAAAGATGTGGGTCATGATGCCTGGCTTAGTAATTGTTTCTTATTGCTATTTTGGGGTACGGTAATAAGGAGAGCGCAGGGAGGGAAATTCCTACAGTTGCACCTCTCAAACCTGTGAAACCCAGTATCCCCTTCATATAACAACTATTTTGTGATAATACTTCACCAGTTAGAAACACAGAAATCCATAGAAAATGAACTCTGTGATATATAATTTAAAAGTATATAGCCCTTTAAATTAAATATGGAGGAAAGGGGCTGGGATATGGCTCCATGGTGGACACGGAGCCTTAGGCTGTATCCCAAGAACCTCACAAAAAGCAAAAAGCTGGGCCAGGCCTGGAGATGCAGGATTGTCATCTAATCTATCTAGGAGATTGAGGCAGAACTTCAGGCCCTGCCTGGGCTGGAGTTAGTTCAAGGCCAACCCGAGCAGCTCAGTGAGATCCTGTCTCAACAATTGTAATATGAGGGGGCCTGCTTGTTGGGGTTTATGTCCTGCCCAGTTCCCCACAGCCGGCAAGCCCCAAAGAAAATCACACAGAGATCTCCATAAGTTATAAAACTGATTGGCCCATTAGCTCAGGCTACTTATTAGCTCTTGTAGCTTATATTAACTTATTATTTTTATCTATGTTAGCCACATGGCTCGGTACCTTTCTCAGCGGGGCAGCTCACATGTTGCTTTTTTGGTGATCTGGGCAGAACTGCGGAGGGAGCTTCCTGCTTCCCAGAATATTCCTGTTCTCATCGCCCCGCTTCTACTTCCTGTCTGGTTGGCCCACCTATACTTCCTGCCTGGCCAATCAGCGTTTATTGATTGACAGAATACAGACAATTCTCCCACAACAAACAATAAAGTGTAAAGAAGAAGTCTGGGGATGCAGCTCCGAGGGGAGCACTTGCCAAGCATCTAGACTTCCCCGAGTTCCATCTTACCAGCGTCACAGACTGAAACAAACAGAAAAATAAAAAGAAACCACAAATGAAAAAGAAATAAGAGGACAGAAAGAGATCTAAGTTCAGAAGTGAACAGACGTGGGCGGTGGCCACGCCTTTAATCCCAGCACTTGTAAGGCAGGGGTAGACGGATCTCGGAGTTTGAGGCCAGCCTGGTAAACAGAGAGAATTCTAGGGCATCCAGGGCTACATGGAGAAACCCTGTCTTGAAAACAAAAACAAGAAAAACAAAAAAAGCAAATAGAATGTTAACACAAGCCCCAACGATGTTCTCCAAAGGTGACAATGAGAACGTGCTGGAGTTTAACAGACCCAGAAACCTCACCGATTCCTCTTGACAGTTGCTGCTCCAGCTGAGAACTAGAAGAGTGTGCTGACATGTCCACTGACCCCCTCTCGGAACCCAGAGCTCCGAGCTAACCCTGCTGACTTTGTTCCACAGAAGTGTCAAAGACACCAGCTCACCTGGCATAGTGGAACACACTGGGAATGTCAGCACTTGGGCTGAGGCAGGAGGGTAACCACAGGCCTGAACCTACCCAGAATACAGAATATATTACCCCCAAACCCCAGGACTGGGGATGCACTGGCAGCAGAGTGGCTTTGAGCACGTGACGTCTAACGGCCTGATAGCACAGTGCTCTCTCCTCAGCTCCTCACTGTGTCCTGAACTTTTCAGTTTTTAAAAAGCATGCTAAGAACACTTCGTGCTTATACAGGGAGTAGAGGGAGCTTTAAACATTGGAAGAGACTTAGGATAATAATTTTTCTCTTCTTTCTTCTTTTGAGACAGGGTCCCATGTAGCCCAGGCTGGCCTTCAATTCCCGATTCCTCTTGAGTGCTGAGATAATAGGTAATTGCCACCTACCCAGACGATCATTCTTCATTGTGGGGTCTGATCCATGCACCAAGCTTACCATACCTGCTCCTCCACGTTTTTAAATCAATCATAGTTCTGACTGACAGATCGTTGTATACATACATTTGTAGGGTGATACGGTATTTTGTGGCAGTGGATAATGAGAAATGATGATGGTAACGTCACTATAACTCATCCACTGCCCTGTGCATCAGGCTTTACACTGACACCTGTTTAGCTCTGGCTGCCCTGCTGGACTCCGGACCTCAGGACCAGCCCCGCTGCCCTGCTCGCTCTGTGCACCCAAACCTGCACCTTTTACCCCACAGCACTCTGCTTCCTCCCAGCTGCCATCCAAGTCTGTACTTCTGAGCTTGACACCACACACACACACACACACACACACACACACACACACACTTCCTAAATAAGAATACGGACTGTTTGTCTTTCTGTGTCTGTGTAGGCCCATATTTCATACAAGATATTTACAGTCAAGTTCTCTGGCCATGCTTGGTTTCCAAGGCAGTCAATATCCTGCCAGACAAGCTGTGGCTACCTAACAAAGGTCTCAGGATGGGCTGCTGCTTTTCTTTTGTTATTATTTAGATCGCCTGGGGAGAGGTGTGGATTCCAAGCTGGTGACTGAGTAGCGGGTGTGATGGTACTCAGGTACTCCGGGAAAGATAATATTAATGAGCTGCCACCTTGGTTTACCGGGGGAATAAAAGGTGTTTGAATAATAAACACGGGTGATCTTCAGGAATGAATGAAGCCTGAGACTCCCTTCCCATATTGCTGTGTGAACTGTGTCTCATTTTTTCCCGTGCCTCCACACCGGCCCAGTTAGGGAAAAGTAGTTTTATGTTGGGGCATCAGACCCCGACATGTCTGGATGATGAGGATGATTTAGTATAATGTCTTTCAAGCTCATTTGTGTTGTTACAAATGTCTTCCTTTCTATTGCAGAGTAATAGGCCATCATGTGTGAGGGTATGCATGTACACACACATGTGTGTGTGGTGTGATTCCACATGTCTGTTGTGAAACATGTTGCAGTGGGCCTGAGTGTGGCTATCCTTCTGGTACAACGATGCCCGTTTTTTGGCATATACAGTGCTGGGTCAGTAGGTTAGATCCCTGTTGCTTTCCAGATTGGCGGTCCCGATTTACAGACCCACCAGTGGTGCGCAAGGATTCCTCTCTCCACACTCTCTCCCGCTTACTTTTGTCTTCTGCTCACGGCGATCATGGCGGTCATTCTGCTATGTGAGGTGATGTCTCGCGGTGGCTTTAGTTTGCCAACACTGAGCGTCCTCTTATCAATCTGAGGCAAACAGATTTGAAAATCTGAGGTTTGAAAATCGAGTCCTTGGCCCGCTTTAAAAATCGTATTACAGTTTTCTTGTCACGCGTCTCCCCTCCACCCCATTAAAAGAAAATAACGCCTGTAAGGGTTGCGACTGCCAAAGACAGCTCTGGGAATTTTCTCATGTCCCCTAGTGGGTGGAACTGCTCCAGCTGAGCGTTTTCACGTGGATAGAAACACACTCTGTATCACGTCTGGTCAGAGTCTGGATTCAGAAGGGCAGTTTTTGATGCACTGTTTCATGGAACTTTAGTCTCCTTTCTGTAAGATTCTTATTTGGGAAATTTAGTTGGAGCGCGTGAGTCCAAGAGTCCATGAACGCTCAAGTACTGAGAACGCTCAAGTACCAGGTGCTGCCGCTGCCTGAGCGAGCTTTGTGAATATACCCACTGTGATGGTTCATATTGTCATCTCCGCTGTCTCCAGGAGACAAAACTCTGGGGCGTCTGTAGGGGAGTTTCTGAATTGGGTTAGCAGGGTAGAGAGACCCACCTCCGCTGTAGGAAGTTAAGGCTACCAGGCCTGGAGACAGCCAACCTGGAGTCTGCCGACATCTTCAGAGGTCCTGATCATGCCTAGCCAATGGGGCGACCATGAGATGCCAACCAATCAGGATGCAGCCTGGGTGCTGGGAGGCGGGCCTATAAGGCTCTCCCTGTTGCTAAATGACTGAGTCTGCTGCCTCCCTTTGTCTGACCCCCCCCACGGGTACGGTCACTGATGCCATGCCTTCTCACGCCCACCCCCGAGGGAGCTGTTAGAACCCAGCTCTGCTCAACCACGGGCAACGCTGTGCTGTGGACTGGGCCCTAGACTGGGTGAAAGAGGAGAAAGTGAGCTGAGCACCAGCAGCCATCTCTCTGTGCTTCCCGCCTCAGGTGCCACGCGGCAAGTGGCCTCCTATCCTGGCACCATGCCCTCCCCACCATGACAGGCTCTACTCTCAAACCACAAACAAAAGCAAACCCTCCCTTCCATATTAGCTCTTTCCAGGCATTATGTCAGGGCAACCAGAGAAGTCACGGGCACACCCGCCTTTGCGTACATTCTCCTGTGACATGCTGATTCTTCAGTGCTCCGTGCCAGCCTGGGTCTGCCCTGCTCAACTTGGCAACCTCCCTCTGGAGTTTTAACTCTGCGTAAACCACAGAAGTGTTTCCTCTTGATGACCTCAGTGGCATGGTTTGTTCGCTTTGGTCAAATTCATAGTAGGTAAAAATCACCAGTTACTACAAGACCATACTGAAAGGCTAAATCTAAAAAGATCCCACCAAACGTCACTGTGCGGCCTCAGAGGAAATCTATGACACATAAGTTAATGGAACATGCCCACTGCTATTCTTCGTTGGCAAAGGACCGACTTAAGTCGTCGAAGGAAGCAGACCTCCCTTTTTCAAAAACAACACAATGCAGAGAATTCCTGCAACCTTCCTGTGAGGCCTTCTTTGCTCAGGCCCGGTTGACTGACGGTAGCTGCTGCCCCCTAGTGTAAGATTACTGGCTACTGCAGGCACTGGGTTCTTGAATCACCCAAGGAGTCTTCCAGGTAAAAGAATGGAAAATAGGGGAGATAATAAAAACAATTGAGACATTTGCAATGTTAGTCTTTCAGAATGGGTCACAGGGGAATCAGAAGCACCCCACTGCAGGAGGAAGATAAGCTAATCACTTGCCTTTAAAATAGTGAGGCAGGTTAACAGGGGTGGTTGCCTGTCTTTATAGCCCTGGGGAGGAAATGACTGTTCAAGGTTAGCAGAAGTCAGTCTAGATCCGGGTGTCACACAGCTCAGCTTTATCCATCTCATTTTTTTTTTTTTGCCATTTTCATGTGTGCACGCATGTATGTGGTGTGTGCATGTGCACCTTTGTGTGCGAATTTTTGTTGTAGACACGTGTGTGGGTGGTGGATGTGTGTATGTGTGGTCCTGTGTGTATGTGTGAGTCCTTGTGTGTGTTCATGTGTGTGTGTGTGTGTGTGTGTGTGTGTGCGTGCGTACGTGTGTGCACAGGTAGGTTCCTGTTGAGGTCCAACATTTCTCTCAGAGGAACTAAGTAAAAGCAGACTTGGGGTATAGATTCAGAATGAAGAAAAAACAAGATGGCAGGCAACACATTGGCTATAGTAAAGGTTTCTGAAGATACGTAGAGTGAAATTAGAATATTTATATCCATAGCAGAACTTCTCCCAATATGGTTCATGATGTAAATTTTTTTTTTAAAAAAGTGAACTTTAGAGCATGAAGACAGCTCTTAAGCTTTAAGATAATAGAACGGTGTGGGAACTGTGCTCCTGGACATACTGAGTCAGCCTGCACCCTGACAAGCCAGGTTCAGCTGTTGACTTTCAGTGAACCAATTAAAACAGTCAAGTTAGTTGTGAGAAGCAGGAAAAGGAGATGTGCCCATGTGGCACAGTGGGAAGGGGCGTTCAGTGGCTCTCTTCCCAAGCCCATTTCCCGGGTCTTGATTTGAGGTTGCGTTTTAAACAGAGGAGCAGGGCCGCACCTACGCAAGCAGCTCTGGTCAAGGTGTGGTGCCGCCACTTCTGACCCATCATTCTCTCCTCTGTAAGGCAGTCGAACCAATTGTGAATCTTTTTTTCTGGAAACTTTCCCCTCTAGCTGACCCAGGGTCTAGTCTTTCTCTTCTCCCAGCTTGAGAATCCTGGAGGAATTCTAATTTCTTGGGGTCCACTGCTTCTGTAGTCCGGTAGCCAAAGCAAGGGACACACATGTGCCTTTAGAATAATTTCAGCCCTGTCAGATTGGCTACAAACACAGTTAATATTTACTGAGCCACAAGATTGAACTCTTGGTTCCATGAAGGCTGAAGGGGTACCCACCCAACCTTGGGGACTTCTAGGTTCAAACAGTCAAAATAGAGCCTTCCTGCAGAGGGCATCAGATGACCAGGTAGTGACAATCTGTGGTCAGTCCTGCAATGGAAAGTCCTGCAGAGGGCATCAGGTGGCCTGGCAGTGACACCCTGTGGCCCTACAGTGGGAAGTCCAGGGAAGGAGCTCTATTGAATAGACTCAACTGTGGCAGTTGAAGTTCAAGGAAGGACTTGCCTGCCTCTTCCTTCAAGCACCCAGCTCCTTCTACACACTTCTCTGTGTGACAGCAATCTGGACCTTCCAGGGTTGACAGACAGGTTGAGGAGAGGCTGTGAGGTGAGTCCACACTTGCGGTAAAAAGAACAGACAAGGAAAATCACAGCGGACTAAGCTAACATCTGGCACGTTGCATTGATGCTCTTATGAGGCAGAGAAGAGGAAATTAGAACTTTTATTTGGTCAAGAATATTTATTCTTCTTAAGTTATGTTAAAGGTACTGCCCTTAGAGTCTATCTCCTATGTATCTGGGGCAAAGATGGAAGCCCAAATAAGGAATGAGATCTGATTCTCAAGTGAGTCTTCTGAGAAATACAGATTCACCCGTCTCCAACCTGAGTGTCTGTGTCTAACGTTTATGTCAGATATGAGGGAGGTCAAAGAAGAGAGGTCAGACCCTTGAAAATGCTGACTTCTGGTCCTCCCTGTGAGGCAAGGCCATGGGTTCAGAGGCCACGCAGGATCTTCTGTGACAGGCAGACAGCTTGTAAATAGGTGAGGTCAGTGAGCCCTGGATAAGAAGTACCAGACATGCAGATGAAAAGGGCCAGTCTTCTCACCTCCCCATCACGTCTCCTTGTATCCTCTCCCACCGAGCTACCCCCAGGAATGGCAGTCAGGGAGAGAGAAGCACCATGGTGTGCTGTGAAACCACTGAGGACACACATTCTTTTTCAAGTGGTCCGTCCTGGGCAGTGGCTTGTTTTCTCATTTGTAGCAGACAGCACCCATCTCTCTGTCTTTTAATACAACCAGCATCTCTCGGAGGCTCGTGTCGAACCCATGCCTGGGAACAGGGAAGAAGGCAGCATGAAGCCTGCCCCGGTATCTGTCCTGGGGGGTGATGGATGTCAAAGGAACAGGCCAATCACGGGCAGGCTTGACAGAGCATGGGAAGGATAGAGGACCCTGCTTGCATGTGATGGGGAATGGAACTGCAGCGGGGGGTGGGGGGGGGAGAGAAGGCATTAGTATGTTTTAGGGTTGGCACAGGCACTGGGGATGCAGTGTCCACTCCTTGTGGGGCGGGTGTTTGGGAGTGACAGGCAGTTTCCTGACCAGGTGACCCTGCAGGGTGATGTGAGCACACAGACTAGGGGATGTTCCATGCAGTCGCAGGCTGGATCCTCTCCTCAGCAGGTGCTTAGAGAGGTATTGATCCTTCTTCAGTCGGGCTAACTGTCTGTTCTGTCCCCCAACCGCTGCTCATGGGTAACTTTGGCGGCTGCCATCTTTGTGGCCCTGGCTGCTCTCCCAGAGGACCTGGGTTCAGTTCCCACGGCGGCTCACAGCCATCCCTAACTCCTGCTCCAGAGGATCTAGCACCTTCTCTGGCAGCAGGTACACACATGCCTACATACATGTGCACATAACACCTACATACATAAAATTAAAAACATGTATTTTTTAAAATTGGTTGCCTCATTGCATCTGTTTCGCAAGAGCCATGTGACATTAGCAGTAATTTCCTTTGGGCCTCAGTTTCTACTTTTATTAAATGAGGAGTTAAGATTTTCTATTTCTCTGCCTGCCTGCCTGCCTGCCTGTCTGTCTGTCTGTCTGTCTGTCTGTGCAGGGTCTCACTCTACAGCCCAGGCTGGCTTGGACCTTACTACGCAGCCCATGCTAACCTCAGACTCAGCAGCTCTCCTGTGCCATATTGTAATGAGTAGATGCTAACAGACTGCTTTCTGCAAGAATTTTTTTTCCCCTAAAAAACCCTTTTACGTTTGTTTATTTTGCATGGGGGCAAGAGGACACATGCCCTGGCACACATGTGGAAGCACAGAGCGTCACTTCTCTCTTCCCACCTTGTGGATTCCTGGGATGGAGTGCAGGCTGTCCAGCCTGGTAACACGTGCCTTTCCAGGTGACTCTGCCCTCCCTAAAACATTCTCCAGACTCTGCCCAGCCTTCCATCTGAAGCCCCTGCTCAGCTCACTCACAGAGAGGCACCACTAGCTCTTGCTTAGAGCTGCTCCACTGAGCCGTTGTTGATTTCCTGGTCCCAGGAGAGCGTTCTGTAGAGCCTTTTAAATACGCAAGCCCCCACAGCTCCTTCCCTAGTGCATCCACCTCTGGCCAGTTCTGCTAGGCTTCTTACACGGTACCCTGTTACAGGATTCTTCAGTGACACCACGTCGGCAGCCAGAAGTGTCTTCCTTACATACGAATGTGACCATGTCATTTCCATGCTTGAAGTGTCAATGACAGTCAGGATACAGCCTGCGTCTGTTACTTAAAGAAGGGTTTATGTGGGCTTTAGGGGTTCAGAGTTTGAGGGGCTGTTGTTCATCATGGTGGGGAGGGCATGTGGCGGGTGGCTTGGTGGCAGTGGGTGTGTGCAGTCGATGACTGCTCCAATCCCAGTGGACCAAGCAAAAGGAAGTGAGCTATCTGTACTGTACCTTCCAGGCCCCACCCTAGTGCCCATTTCTCCCAGCTAGGTTCTGTGTCCCAAAGGTTTTATAATGTCTTCTAAAACAGGACCACGTGTCCAAACACATGCCCCTGTGGGTGCGTTTCAAATCCACACTCCTTCCAGGGTAACCATGGCTCTTCATGACCGTGATGCCTGTCTACCCTCTATTTCCTCCTGCCCCTTACCCTAGCTACATCTGCCTGGCCCTCCAGAGTTCTACCCCCACCCTGTGTCACAGGACTTGTTTTCTGTCACCTTCTCAGGCGTCCTCTGGTGCTTGAGCTGGTGGGAATCCTTTCACCATGGTTTCATGACACTCTACCTACCCTTAGCCCTTCCTTTAACAGCTTACCATGTGGAGTGAGGTTGCCATCTCATGGGATGGTACTCACCTTGAGGTGGGGAAGCCATGGCAGATTCAGTCCAGTCTGGCTGTAAGCAGGGCTCACTAAATAAATACTCCACTGGCATCTACTAAAGTGCTCTGCCTGAAGGGTGTGCACAGCCTAACTAAGGGACAGAATTCTTTGAGTAAGTTTCCTCATTTTCTCTTTGCTTTTATAACAGTATTACCCATGCATATTTTCTCAATCTAGGTTTCGCCTCTACTTTTTATAAACTATTCCTCAAAAGGTGGATACACTACACATCAGGGGTGGGCAAGATGGAGATGCTGTCCTCTGTGAGCTCCGGCAATGTTACCAGGGACACAGAAAGTGCTCTGGGCGCTGGAATCCTCTGTGAGCTCCGGCAATGCTACCAGGGACACAGAAAGTGCTCTGGGCGCTGGAAGGCTGACTTCAGCTACTTATTCATTGTGGCCTCTGAGCAGTTCCTAGGGTGACTGTGACATGAACCTTTATTCAGGCTGCAACGGCGTGCCGTGGGCACTGCAGGGTTCGTGTTCATGTCTTAGATCTGGGAATACAGACTATCAAGCATCTTAGTTTCATGGCTGAAATGGGGGGGGCATTAGTTTCTTATAAGTCTACTTTAATGAAGCAGCCTCCCTTTTCTTTCGTGTGTACGTGTGTGTACAGTGCATGCACGTGCACACATCCATGTGCAGGTGTACTCTTCTGTTGGGAGGTCAGAGGTCAACTTCAGGCACTGTTCTCAGTCACCATCTTAGTTGTTAGGCAAGGTTTTCCATGGAACTTGGAACGTGTTATTTCAGCTTGGCTGGCTGGCCAACGAGCCAGGATCCGCTTGTCTTTGATCCTTAGCACTGAGTACTATGTGCTATGTGTCACGTGGGTGCCGAGGGGTGGAACTCAGGGCTCACGCCTGCACAGCAGGCACTTCCCCTGCAGAGCCATCTCCCCAGCCTAGCTGCTACCTTCTAGGCAAAAGATAGTTCTTCAGGTTAACACAGGATTTAGAAAAAAAATGTCATTTTTTATCACTGATTCATAGACCTACTTTGTCATGTTTCAAAGGAAACAAAACTGTATCTTGAAGTATTAAGCATATAAGAAAGAAAACAACAATTGTACTGCCCCAATGAATCTTGAAAATTTATTATTTGGGAGAATATCAGATATTGATCTTTTGCTTTATAGCTCATGATAATAATCAGAAAATATACATTTTGAAATGAAGTCAAAAGAAAATAATTACATATAATACATATTACAGATTTCTTATTTATACATCAGCAAAGCGGTACTAAAAGCGTGTTCATGGCCCACAGTCACAAACACGGACACTTTCTGTCTAAAGATGCAGCGACTCAAACCCTTCTGGGTCCGTGACAAGACACTGAGCAATACCTGGACGGGCTCTCACCAGGGCTGGCTGTAAACCTGCATTTTCACTCTTCCCCCTCCCCCCATATATACGCATGTATTTATTGCCTTTTAGAGTTCTGCTGGTTTAATAGTATGCTAAAGAGCCATCCGCAGCCATTTGGTTTCTAAAAATATATAAAATGCACGGGAAGGAGCTCTCGCAGCTCTGACGTGGCCACTGACCTGGCATCCAAGGTGCACGGGAAGTGTGAAGCAGCAATACTGAATAAATACTGATGGCCGTGAACCCTTGACCAGCCAACAGCCTTCTCCCGGAACGTAGCCACAGCAGACAGGACACACATGCAACTTAAAGACACTGACATGATACCAAAGGAATACTTATGAGCTAGCTTTGCCGCAGTATCGACTAGTCAAGACAGGCTGTGTTAGAGAGGGATGCAGAGCGTCACTTTATATATATAAAAGTTAAGGCCTACTCTGTCGAAGGCAACGTCCAACGCTAACTGCCTGCCCCAGTGTGTGCCTGAAATCAGCCCTGTCTTTTTTCCATACTACTTCTTCAGCCTGTCAGTCCTTACTTGGGAAGGTATCCCTGGCATAGCATCCTTGTCTCGGACCAAGACTGTGTTAGCGCAGGACTGCACTTTGTCTTCGCTGTGGGAGCAGTGCAGATCGATCGGTCTGTGCCACCACACTCCACTTTTCACCTTACATGCCAGGCTGGAAACGGCTCTTGTTTAAACTGACTTCAACTCTAGGAGCTGCCGAGCTGCCCAGCCGCTGATAACTAAGTGGGCATTCAAAGGGCAGCTTCAGCACCATCTGAAGCCTCACATATAAAAAAACGCCCTGTTCACTGAGACAAAAATGAATGTTAACAGCCAAAATATAAAGAAAATGACAAAATAAAACGTGCGCACGCGCGCGCGCACACACACACACACACACACACACACAGAAAAATGAGGTAACCCACTGTGGGTGATTCTCTGAGAACAAAGATGCTCTAGAGGTCAAACAGACCAATGATATTCAAATTATTCACTGGTCAGAATAAAACTTATCACATATTTAATACCTGTAGAAAAACCACGTAATATAACCTGCAGTGCTAATTTAAAAGACAGGAAAATTTGTGATCTAATTTATTATTTAGAACCTGGATATTTGTTTCCCCATATGCAAAATTTGACATTTGGTATTTTTTGAATCCCATAGACTGCACCCCTCTGAGATGTGGCCACAGACAAGGCTCGAAAGCCGATGCGCTTGTAGCCATAGTAGGTAAAAACAGGCACAGTAGACTAAACTTCTGTAGGGAAATGAGTTGTTTTCTCTAGCTAAAAAACACTTAGAAAACATCTGACAGTGGTGTGCTTGGGGAGTCCTGGACCCGTGACATAGGCCAGCTGTCAGTCTGCTTGTGAGCCCACATGGCCACACCCACCCATCCGGGAGCTGTCTGTGTGTCTAAGTAGGCCCATGGAGGGCAGCTGGCAGCTTCAGAGCTGACACTGGTAGAGATGCAAAGTGTGGTACTTACTGGTGGAGAGCCAGGGCTGTCGGGAGCTGGTGGGATGTACTGCCTGCTTTAGAGTCCCTGTGAAACCTGGCAGTTCCCAGCAACCTCGTGAGCTGTGCTGCGCTGCTCCACCAGGCGTGCCGAGCAACCGTGCAGGTTCTTTTCTCTCCTCTGAGATAGGGCCTCACACCAGACTCCACAGAACTTAGGACAGCCTGGGTCTTGTGGCAACTCTCCTGCCTCAGTCTCCTGAGTGTTGGGACTATAGTCATGAGCCACCATGCCCAGCTCTGTCTTTAATTTCTCATTAACATTTTGGCTTAAATTGAAGACAATCCATTTGTATAATGTTTACCTTTGTGGTCAAGGTTTACTGTAGCTGAACAATGCTCTGTATAGGACAGAATAAGGCATGGGCTGGGCGTCATGAGTCACCACTGTCACAAAAAGATACAAATCACTTTGAATTATTATTTTTAAATATATATATAGATATGAAACAATTGTTACAAATCTGGATAAAATGTGTACAGGCCACGGTTCCTTCTCAAGTTCTCTGCAGAGCAGTAACGGCAAGATCAGCTTGGTAAGTCTGAGGACCCAAAGACATCAGGTTGAGGTCTGATATTTATTTACTTATGTGGGTAAGGGGCAACATTCATGGCTTTCAATTCTCAAGAAGCATCTATTACTTCACAGCCATTCTTAAGTCCTCTCGCTGGAAACCTAAACAAAGCTGCATTCTCGACTTCACTAAACACCCAGTAAACCAAAAGTAGCCCGGATGTGTTCAAACATCCAGAGTTGCCCTTAGTGTCATCAGGGCGTTGCTTTATTAATCCACTTTTATTTTATTGCATGTAAGTAGTACAGAGGACGCATTCTCTTTAGAATTAAAAACTGCTTCACGTTTCAGAACAAAGTCTTAGTTACATTGAGCCAAATGTGCTCCAAGAGAATGGAAATGGCTGGAAGTCCTGACAGCATGTCTAAATATTACTCGTGAATGCAGCTAAGTCACTGTGTGTGAGAAAAGTATTGACTCTTTTTTTTTTGGCTTAATACACAAAATGATACAAATATAAGACCAATATCCTATAAAGTCAAACTTAAAAATAAAAACATACTCTGAATTTAACTTTATTTCCTTGGTAAAAAAATACCCGAGCGTGGTGTTCCCTAGTTTGACCTGGTGCCTAGAGAAAGCACGTGGCCACATTATATCGTGGCAACAGCACCCCTGCTAGGCATTGCGTGGACTACACAGAGGAAGTGGGTTGCTCTGAAATGTATCCCATGATTCCCAAAGTACAGCATCCCTATCTTCAGGGCTCTCTCCTCCTCACATCATGGGAGCATAAGGCAGGAAGACCTCAGCGTGTACCAGAAAACCCATGGGCAGCCATCAGCTGACCTGCTGGCAGTCTATGACCACAAGCATTTTATATGAACAACTACCCCCATTAAAGCTGTTTCTGGGATGTTATATGGTAATTTACATTGGGAAATACTGTAAAGAAACGATCAGCTTCCAGAGTAGAGAGAAAGCTCAACTCTCTCACTAAAGCGGGGGCGAGGAAAAGCTCCAGCGTTGAGGTCAGCGGGCTCCGCTGGAGTCAGTCTGGACGGTGAGCGTCCCAGGAGGCCGTGTAGCTATGCATGAGCAAAGCTCGGACGGAATCTGCCAACATGCACACAGTCAGAAGCCCACAACAGTTAACATAATTAACTCACAGGATAAGGATTAATAAAATATTAAACAGCAACATTCATACATCAATCAGTTACATGAAATAAATTAAACTAAACAGTTAACATAACTTTACTCTTTAATTCAGGGTTTATTCATGTATAAACATAGGCTAATACTTTTCTAATGTTCTCAGAAGACTACAAATAAAAACGAAGGCTTTGCATGTCAGCTGCTAGACAACGTGTCAATACTGCGAGTGTGAACAGCTCCGTGTTCGGCGTCAGTGCACAGGGCTCAAGTGGTCTGCAATTGGAGAGGGTAGAGTGGCCTGGGACAGACCCTCGCTCAGTTGGCACACACTGAAGGATTTTACTGTCCTTGGTACCTTGGCTGGATCTTTCCCCTGAAGACAATGTTATACATAGATGCCTTCAGGATTAAATCCAGAGGAGATGGGGTTCTGCAGAATACGGAGATTACTGGGGAGCTGCCGTGAAGAACCAGGTCGCTTCAGGGACCCAGACTGGAATGGCGCTTCTAAATAGGGAACAGACAGTCATCTGGTGAATTGGCTAACTAGAAAACCCAGTAACTTCCTACCCCAAAGAATTACGGAGAGAAGGCCACACTGCAGCCAGAGGCAGGGGAAGAAGACAGGGACTGGGAAGGAGAAGGCAGGAGATCTGGCCAGGAGCCTGTTTCCAAAGTCTAGTGGGCTTTGCCCTGCGGCTTCTCCCAGTTGCTGGGGCCACAGCACACAGATGGGGAGTTCCAATTACAGGACAGATGAATAACAGAGACTCAGGAGAGGAGGGGGAGTCAGGAGAAGTTAGGATGCAAATTAACATGACCCATATTCATATTTATACTTTGGTAAACTGTTTAAAATAAACAGTATGTCCATCCAAATAAATAGCTCCCCCAAATGTTATTGATTTCCCAGAAACAAGAAGATATCATTGTAGGTGACTTCAGGGAGGATAGAGGAAGGCCTTACCTGTCTCTATGTCTGCCTGGGAGGCCTCTATTTCAGTGGGCTCAGCTGGCAGCACGGTGACCTTTGTCCCTGTCTGCTGGATGAACTGCTGGAGGTTGACTTGCCGCAGCTCTTTGGTCAACTGCTCCAGCTCCTGTTCCTTGTCCTGGTTGGAAAACACCAGCTATTCTGTAAGGTGCTGTGTGGGAGGGGCTGGGAGATGGGGCCTGCTTTCAGGACTCATTCGACACTCTTGGTTATGTGGACAGGGTGGCTAAAGAGAGTACAGCCCGTCCTCTTAGATGGGAGGTGTCCCTTCTGGATGTGGCCACACACTCGTGTAAAATAAACGCACAGTGTTAGTCTGCCGTCAAAAGTACTGTTTCTATACACCTCAGCGCTACAACAGTCTTGCTGATCTTGTGACAAATTCCCCTCCTACACACTTTATAACCATCTGCACATTAAGAGCAATTTGGCTCACAAGAGCTAGAGCTCTTGTTTTGATGAGGTGTTGGAGTTGAATCTGCTAACTCTTATTTTATAGCATGAAGCGAGCAAGACTCTCATGAAATTCTCAGTCTAAGGTTCCTAAGTCCACAGGAGAGCTTGGGCTGCAGAGCCATAGCTGGGTCTTTATTAAGCTCCCCTTACATGGATGAGGTGTCCTGCTCAGAGATAGCCTTACCTGTAAGCGCTTGGTAGCCTGCCCCAGAGACCTCTCTACGGCTCGAATGCCGTTCTCCAGCCTCAGGCTCTGCTGCCCTTGAAGGTCCATCTCCCCCTTGACCTTCTCAATCTTTCCTTTCACCTCCTCCTCATTGACCTGTGCCTCCTGAACTTCCCGGTGCAGTTTCTCCGCTTCAAGGCCGCTCTCCATCGTGTGGATCTGCGCCAGGTAGTCCTTCAGCTTGCTGTCACAGTCCGTGACTTTCTGCCGTATCTCCTCAAGCTGGTCCTGCAGCTGCTTTTCATTTTCTTGTTCGATCTGCAGTTCATTTTCCCAAAATTCCTCCTCCTCGATCTCCACATCATTCCTCTTGATCTTCTGCTCCAGGCGGACAATCTCCTCTTCCAGGCTGCAGTTGAACTTTTGCTCCCAGAACCGTATTTCGAGCTCGCTGGACTCCAGCTGCTGCTCGATGGCTTGCAGCTTCTCTGTCTGGAGCCGGATCAGCCGCTTCAGCTCCTCCGCGGTGCTTCTGCAACTGCTCAGCACCTTCTGCCGAAACTCAGTTTCCTTCCCTTTCCCAAAAATGTCCATCAGCCCTTTGGCACCTCCTGTGAACGTCAGCGATTTTCTTTTAGGTTCTCTTCTTTTGATGGACTTGTCTATCTGAGGCCGCAGTTTGGCTAAGGGGGGCAAGCTCTGTCGGTACAAAGTTCTTTCAGGAATCCGGGCCACACTGTCTGAGGTGGGTCGCTCACTGAGAGATGGCCCAGTCCGCCGCAAGATGAGCTGTACGTCGCTAGCATACTGCCCCCACTTGTTCAAGGATATGATGGGGTTTTCGTGTGGTGCCAAGTGCCTTTCCGTATCTCTCCATTTTTCTATTAGGGTGTACCTTCCAGTTCGACCTGGAAGAGACCAGAATATTCTGTCATAGTGGGACATGGAGTGATAAATGGTCCAACAGACAAAACTTCCGACAGCTGTTCTCGGGCAGCACAGAAATGCCAACGTTGGGAGTCTAGGTGCCTCTGGCAGCTTCAGAAAACAGACAGCATGATGTTCAGATCTGAACTGTGAGTGACTACCCTCTTTCCCTGACTAAGAATTTTATACTCTGTCAGATGTCTAAGAGCTCAGGACGTCTGGAGCAGGACTGAACAGAGGGAAGCGCTGGGAATGCTTCCCTGCAGCGAAGAGGGGAAGGTCCCAAAAGTTAACCAGATAAAGCCGCACAGATTTTCACTGTGTCAGCCTTGACAAGACAGACCCAAGGTTAGTGGAGAACCAGCCCCAGCTCACTACAGTACCCAGGTCTCAGGGCTCCCCAAGAACTCAGCTGGCCTACAGCTCACACAACTGAAGCTGCCCCTGCCAAATAACTTCCTGTAAAAATGGGAGTCTGAAGATAAGTTTGGTTTAATCTTAATAATAATAGTTTCAAAGGTTCTTCAAAAAACTCCAAAATTTAGATTTTATTGTTAGAGACAAAACAGTAAAACCATTTAAATAAAAAATACGCTTTACCCACTAATTAGAGGATTGAAGTAAACTTTCAAAAGACAACATAGGGCCAGAATGAGGGCTCAGTGGGTAAAGATGCTTGTCACCAAGCCTGGTGATCCCAGGGACACACAAGTTGGAATCAAAGAACTGTTCCTGAAATTTTTCCAGCCTCCACAGTGTGGGAGGTCCTTCTGTCTGTGTGCTGCTTTTATTGGTTAATGAATAAAGAAGCTGACTTTGGCCAATGGCTTAACAGAATATAGCCAAGTTGGAAGACACACACACATATACATACATACATACATACATACAGAGAGAGAGAGAGAGAGAGAGAGAGAGAGAGACACGGGGGGGGGGCAGAGTCAGGGAGCCACCATGAAGTCACCAGGCAGAACCTTGCTGGTAGGCCATGAGCCTTGTGGTAAAATATAAAATAACAGAAATGGGTTAACCAAAGATATAAGAGCTAGTTAGTACTATGCTTAAGTGATTGGCAAGCAGTGATTTAAATAATATGGTTTCTGTGTGATTATTTCAGGAGTCTGGATGGCTGAGAAACAGATGAGTGGCCTCCCGCCAACACCGCCACATGTTAGTTTGGATATATTTGCTGCCCTTCCACCCACATAAATAGATGAATAAATAAATAGATAAATATAGTACAGAAAGAAAAAAGACAATGTAAATGTTACAGGTGTGAACACATTTCATAAACATTTTCATTTATGGTGGGTCCTATTTTGAGTTTGTTAAACATGTACGTTAGGGGCTGAGAGAGACATCAGTCAGTCAAACAGCAGCCTGACAAACATGAGCACCTAAGCTTGGAGCCCAGAACCCACAAATACATCAGGGACAACAGGACACACGTGTGATCCTTGTGGGGTCTGGGACAGTGAGAAACCGTCATGAGAAATGACCTTTATGCATGCAGGTGACACATGTATGCATGTGCCCCCACACATCAAAGAAAGCAAACATTAGTAATTACTGTACTAGGAAGGCGAGGCTTGGCTCTGCCACCTCGCAGTGGGGGCACAGGAGCAGCATCACAAACTGCTGACACACACAGTATTTTCTCCATTTCTGGGTCAACACATGGGCATCGGGGTGTGTGGGTACAAAGTGTCCCCAGCGATCCAGAAGTGGAACATAAGAAGGGTAAACCGACATAGCCTGAATGTTCATCATACCTACCCGGCTAGATGTCTATGGCACTGAGCGTCTAATCTGTCTGTTAAACAAGTGTGACATAAATAAATAATGGCAAATAAAACACTGATTATGGTTTTAAGTAGCGGGAGCAGTTAGAATGTGGCAGGACAGGAAGCAGCTGCAGGCCAGTCACCAGGCCAGCTCCTCCTCAGAGGAGCTCTGCATTCAATTAAGTATTTATGATACAAAAAAAGGACTTTTTAGGCAAAATTTGAAGTAACATCATAAAACATCTATATTCAAGTTTTCAGGCTTTCAAAGTAGGCCTTGAATTGAGTTACTGAGAACATGTGTTCACAGGTTAAATACATTCTTCATTCCACATGAAGAAACACATCTGGCAAACAGGACATGTTTTCTCCATGGCATTCTCTGCAGTGTGGTGTGTGGTCACCATACTGAAAGACACAGTGGTAGCAGCAGCTCAGTGAGCATGGCTTCTCCAGGCTCACTTTTCTCCTAGGCACGCTGGTGTGTGCACTTGGATGGCTGAGACAGGAGAGTTGCCACAGGTCAAGGTCAGCCTAGTCTACATAGTGAGGCCTTGTCTTTACGGATTTCTTGTGGGACTCCTACCAGTGGACAGGGGCTGTCTCTGACTCTTGCTGCCTTTTGGGACTCTACTCCTCACACGGGGCCACCTTGCCCAGCCTTAATACAAGGCAAGGTGCTTAGTCTTACTAGAACCTGATATGCTGTGCTTTGTCATATCCATGGGAGGCCTGCCCTTTCCTGAACAAAAAAGGAGGAGGGGTGGATGGGAAGGCAAAGGGTAAGTGGGGGTAGGGACTGAGATGAGAGAGGGAGGGGAAACTGATCAGGATGTAAAAAAAACAAAGAACATAAAACTGTAAAACTACAGAGAGAGAGAGAGAGAGAGAGAGAGAGAGAGAGAGAGAGAGAGAGAGAGAAATTACTTAAACAAACAACAGCAACACCGTTGTTGTTCAAGGTGAATTCCGAGTTGAAGCCTTAATCTTCACTGACCTGGCTTGTTTCACTCAACAGATCATGGAGGTTCTCAGGAGGAATACTGAATGTGTTGGCAGAAAAGAATGCCTTTGTCCCCTTCCACATTAAGCCCAAGTCTACAAATAACAGTCCTGGTGAAAGGTGTTTTGCTCAATTGGGAAGGCCCAGCATTTCCAGCACTGCTTTAATACAGTGAGGCTGCAGACCTACAGAGAAGAAAGATGACTTTGGGAGATCTGCCACAGTGCGAGTGTGCGGACAACAGGTGATCTGTTCCAATCCTGAACTGACTTGACATGCGTCTGTTATCAGCTTCTGACTAGGAGCTCAGGGACATAGAACAGCTGAGCACCTAGCAGGTCCTGGATGCAATTTCATCTTATTCATGTTTGCTAAATAGTAGATTTATAATGCAAATAGAAACTTTGAACACATTACTTGGTTTTATGGAGATAGAGGTTTATGCCGTCATTGTGTTCCAAAAAATAATCTAAAGCAACTAAGAAGTATGTATAAATTCTGATAAAATTTTAAATAGGGCCTAGTTGCATGGCCCTATAATTCCAGCAACTCACGAGACCGAGGCAGGAGGATTGCAAGTTCAGGACCTGCCTGGAGTACAGAGTATTCCAAGATCAGCCTGGGTAAGCTGGTGGTACCCTATCTCAAAACAGGAATGACAAGCAGGTTTTGGGACAGAGGCATGATATGGGATTCCCCTCTGTATGCTGTGAATACCATTGGTTAATAAAGAAACTGTCATGGCCTGTGATAGGGCAAAAGAATAGAGGTAGGCAGGGAAAACTAAACTGAATGCTGGGAGAAGGAAGGCAGAATTAAGAGAAGACATGGAGCTGCCACTGGAGACAGATGTGCTGAAACTTTGCTGGTAAGCCACAACCTGGTGGTGATGCACAGATTAATGGAGATGGGTTTGATGTAGGTGGGCCTTCTTTCTATGTGTTGCTTTCATTGGCTAATTAATAAAGAAACTGCTTGGCCTGATAGGTCAGAACATAGGTGGGCGGAGTAGACAGAACAGAATGCTGGGAGTCAGATGCCATGATTCTGCCCAAGATGGACGTGGGTTAGAATCCTCTCAGTAAGCCATGACCTCGTGGTGACATACAGATTATTATATATGGGTTAGTCAAGATGTGAGAGTTAGCAAATAAAAGGCTGGAGATAACAGGTCAGGCAGTGTTTAAAAGAATACAGTTTCCATGTAATTATTTCAGGTAAAGCTAGCCGGGCGGGTGGTGGGAAGTGGTCCGCCGTTCCTTTTACAATGGGTTAAATTAATGAAGAGTTAGCCAATAAGAAGCTAGAGCTAATGGGACAAGCAGTGATTTAAGTAATACAGTTTCTGTGTGGTTATTTCGGGGCTGAGCAGCTGGGAACCAACAAGCGACTCCCACAACAGTGAAAGAGCATTTGCTCAGCACTCCTGAGTCCCTGGGTTTAATCCCTACTACCATGGAAAGTTTTTATGTAGAGGTGTGTGTATACAAACATACATACATACATACTCACATACACACACAAAGACATATATGTATATGTATGTATTTTTATGCTTTAATTTGCTTTCTTTTTTTCAAATAAGTAATTTTAAAGAAAAGCTTAAACTAAATTAGAGGAAAAGTTGAAACAGGAGGAAAGACAGAAGACAGACGCAGGAAATGTGGCTAGAAACATGGGCTTCATGGCATGAAACATGGCAACTTCATCTTCATTATATTAAAAAAGTCCACATTTCTGTTTAATAAAGATACACTGCTTAATTTACTTTATTCTTTATTTTAAATGTATTCAGAAATTGACAATAAGTAGAGTTTAACTCAGAAGGGGTTCTGGGAACTAGGAGTCTGCTCTGGATTAGGAAACATCTACAATTAAAAAAAAAATCACTATTCAAGACAAACATCAGGAGCAGGCAGTACAGACTTCAGATGCAAGGTAACATGAGGGAGGTTCAGAGTGCAAGCGTTACCACAGCCTGACACAGCACCTGCAAAGGGTGAGAAGGAGAAGTGCACCCGAGAGCTATGGGCCTGAGCCCACTAGAGAAGAATGCAGTGCACACACATGGGCTAAAGGTGTACTTGATGGAGCAGGAAAGCCTCAGTTAGCAGAGCACAGGTCTGTGGTGTCTGCGGTGACATTTCTAGAGGTGAAAATTAAGGCCCTCACCAAACAGACGGATTCACCCTTTAATGGACTTATGGTTGTACTATTGGGAACTGAAAAGAGGCAGGAACTGAAGCCTAATTGGAGGAAGTTGGTCCATGGGGTCATGTCCTTTGGGACCATTTCTGTCATCCCATTTTTGACTTGGACACTGGTGGTTTGAGTAAGAATGGCTTCCATAGGCTCACATATTTGAATGCATAGTAACCAGGGGTGGCACTATTTGAGAAGGATTAGGAGGTGTGGCTTCAATAGAGTAGGTGTGGCCTTGCTGGAGGAATTGCATTACTACAGGTGGGCTTTGAGGTTTCCAAACTCTTGCCAGGCCCAGTCTCTCTGCCTGCAGACCAGATGTAGCTCTCAACTATGTCTCCATACAAGCACCATATTTGCTGCATCTGCCGTGCTCCCTGCCACAATGAAAATGGACTA
This sequence comes from Myodes glareolus, assembly GCF_982192425.1. Lineage (NCBI taxonomy): Eukaryota > Metazoa > Chordata > Mammalia > Rodentia > Cricetidae > Myodes > Myodes glareolus. Next base: position 6,667,652 of record NC_142028.1, read on the forward strand.
AACTTCTGAAACTGAAAACAAGCCCCAGTTAATGCTTTCTCTCCAAAGAGCTGCCTTGGCCATGGTGTCTCTTCATAGCAAAAGAACAGTGACAAGACAGGCTCCAAAAGCGAGCTCTGCCACATCCTTCCCCACCACGATGGGCCGAGGCCCTGGGACTATGACACAAACCACACTCCTCAAGTGGAGTTGTTACGTCAGGTATTGGGTAGTGACTGGCAGAGTGACCAACACAGACAACTGATGCCAGGAGCAGAGCCCCCGCTGCTGTTCAGTCTGACCAGGTTTTGAAGGCCTTTAGAAGTAGTTTGTGGGGTGAACTTAGAAGAGTTTGGAACAGGCAGAGAAAAAAATCTTAAAATGCTGTAAATCAGAGTTAATGGTGGTTTTGGTAGGAGCTCAGAAGAACAGAATTCCAGGGGAATGTGGACAATGAAGACGCACCTCAGGAAGTTTCAGATGGGAACAAGACTCATGGGAACTGGGTTAGAAGTCATTTCTGTTATATTGTGGCAAATAGCTTGTCTACATTTTGCTCCTACTTTGAGACTTTAGGGAGGATGTTTAAACAGGATGGCATCTTTACTCTGGCGGAGAGCGTTTTAGGACAGCACAGCATGCGAGCTATGGCGCAGGTATCACTCGCTGCCTTGAGCCAGGCTTACAGCAGGAACTGGAAGGAAGAAGCAGAGCGAGGTTTGTACACAGTGCAATGGCTAGAGGAGGGTGCTGCAGACAAGGGCATGGCTGCTGGAGTACAGAAGCCACGCACGTGTGCTGTGTCAACAGGAGGACCTGGCCAAACCACCCTCAGAGTGAGGAGAGGAAATGGCAGCTTTTCCTTGGAAGGAAAGCACCTTTTGAGTGCCTGTGGGAGCAGGGCTTCCTGGGAAGTATTCCCTCAGGTCTGCTCACTGTGCACAACTCCCAAGGACTCAGAGGTGTTGCAACTGAGGTCCAAAGAGGTCAAGTTGCTGCTTGGGCTGCCAGCAGAATTGGCATCATCCAATTGGTGCTGGTTTTACAGGCATGCAAAACGTAAGAGTTAGGGATGATGGAAACTTCCATCCGGGTGTAGAAGGAAAGCCTGGGAAGCCGGAGCATGTGTCAGGGTCAGAATCCCCAAAGGCCATTCTGTGAGGTCAACGAACTCGAGGGTGAAGGGGAATGTGCGATGAAGAAGCTGCAGGCAGGGAGAAAAGTAAGTGTAGGAATGAGGTCCTGTAGTGGGTGCTGCTGGGAAGGAAACAAGGTCCCCTCCCCTCCCCTTCTCCCTGCACCCCATGCACTTCGATTACCTGGATGTTCTGCCCAGACATCTTAGGTCAAGAAACTATAGGCTGAATCCTCTGAAACTCTGAGCCAAATCCTCCTGCTCAAGCTAACTCATGCACACACATCTCTACACCCACAAGTACTGGATGGGTTTTACTCACCTATAGCCTGGGCTAAGGCTATCACCACCTCCTGGCAGGTTGTGACTTCAGTGACACCGCAGACGACCCTCTGAACTCCATCCACCCACACTTTCAGCTCCATGGCGCACTTGCCCGTCACCCAGAGCCCCGACAGTGGTCATCAGGGTCTCAGGTCATGGCTCCGGCTCTGGAAACAGAAAAAACAAGTTCTGTATTAGCTTACAAACAGACAGACAAGGTAAAACATCATCTTTTCAATAAAGGAAACCTTCCCGATGTTATGTGAACTCCAGCATGACACTGAATGCCCCACCCGTGACTCACAGTAACTTTGAACTGTGTCCCAGGTCTACAGACTTGCTCAATGCCATGCTGTTGTTCTGTCTCTCTCTTCTCAATTTGATCATTAGTATAATGTCAAGAGTTTTTAAAGTTCCTGTCATTTCAGGAATCATAAATGATCAAACCATTTTAAACAAACTTGTTCTGTGTCCTCCTGACCAGTGTGCATCCCTGTGTCACATCCCCTGGCCTCCCCAGGCCTCTCTGAGCTTCTCACACCAGGGCTATGAAAATCAGCTGAAGGAAATCATTCCTTCATGCACGTCTGTCTTTTTTCATTGCTGGTTCCCTGATTTCATCAAGTCAGAAGAGTCCAACCGCTAACAATAAAAAACACAGTCTTCCCAGTGTTCACTGTTTACATAGTCCCTTAAAAATAATGTGGCCACATTATGTGCCAACCAGAAGGCTTTACCAAATCAAACCAAACTCTCCCACTAACTGGATACATCATCTCACTGAAGTTCCATAGAAACCCTTCTTCCTGGGCTTTAAACCTCAGCTTGTTCTGTGGTAGACCTACAGTCTGAGGAGGTCTACCTATTCTGTGGTAGGTCTACAGTCTGAGGATGTCTACTTATTCTGTGGTAGACCTACAGTTTGAGAAGTTCTACCTGTTCTGTGGTCGGCTATAGTCTGATAAGGTCTACCTGTTCTGTGGTAGGCCTACAGTTTGAGGGGTCTACCTGTTCTATGGTAGCCTACAGTCTGAGGAGTCTACCTGTTCTGTGGTAACCTACAGTTTGAGGAGTCTACCTGTTCTGTGGTAGGCCTACAGTCTGAGGAGTCTACCTGTTCTGTGGTAGCCTACAGTTCGAGGATGTCTACCTGTTCTGTGGTAGCCTACAGTTCGAGGATGTCTACCTGTTCTGTGGTAGCCTACAGTCCAATGAGTCTACCTGTTCTGTGGTAGCCTACAGTTTGAGGAGGTCTACCTGTTCTGTGGTAACCTACAGTCTGAGGAGTCTACCTGTTCTGTGGTAGCCTACAGTCCAAGGATGTCTACCTGTTCTGTGGTAGGCCTACAGCCTGAGGAGTCTACCTGTTCTGTGGTAGCCTACAGTCTGAGGAGTCTACCTGTTCTGTGGTAGCCTACAGTCCAAGGATGTCTACCTGTTCTGTGGTAGCCTACAGTCTGAGGATGTCTACCTGTTCTGTGGTAGCCTACAGTTTGAGGAGGTCTACCTGTTCTGTGGTAACCTACAGTCTGAGAAGTCGACCTGTTCTGTGGTAGCCTACAGTTCGAGGATGTCTACCTGTTCTGTGGTAACCCACAGTTCGAGGATGTCTACCTGTTCTGTGGTAGGCCTACAGTCTGAAGATGTCTACCTGTTCTGTGGTAGCCTACAGTTTGAGGAGTCTACCTGTTCTGTGGTAGGCCTACAGTCTGAGGGGTCTACCTGTTCTGTGGTAGGTCTACAGTCTGAGGATGTCTACCTGTTCTATGGTAACCTACAGTTTGAGTAGTCTATCTGTTCTGTGGTAGGTCTACAGTTTGAGGAGTCTACCTGTTCTGTGGTAGCCTACAGTCTGAGGAGTCTACCTGTTCTGTGGTAGGCCTACAGTCCAAGGATGTCTACCTGCTCACTGTCTTGTGCTCTTTCTTGATTTTAAAAGAGAATGACAGGCTTAGGAGAAGTAATAAACATTGTTTTAATTAAGTGATTATTTGAATTAGTTTTAAGATTTATAAAACACTAAAATCTTTTCTTGTCCCTCGTGCAGTCTTGTAAGGCCTTACGACAACTCAGGCCACCTGTACCTGGGGTGGACAAGTGAAGAACACCAAGCCTCAAGGGTACCAAAGTACACTTTCTGTCAACTCCAACGTAAGGAGACTCTGATTTAACTTCCCGGAATGCTGGCCCAGCCCTCCTACGATGCCAGACAGCATTCATGAGCCACTGGAGAGTCCTGACAAGACACAGCTCCTTTCTTTTCTTTTTTTTTTAAAGATTTATTTTTTTATTATGAACACAACATTCCTTCCATGTATGCTTGCATGCCAGAAGAGGGTACCAGATCTCATTATAGATGGCTGTGAGTCACCATGTGGTTGCTGGGAATTGAACTCAGGACCTCTGGAAGAGCAGTAAGTGTTCTTAACTTCTGAGCCATCTCTCTAGCACCCACATCCCCTTTCTCGTTAGACACCTGGATCACCAGATGCCCTGGCTCTTCTGGTATTCTTTCTTTGGACAAAATTCAGGTATCAAAATTATCAGATATTACTTACACCTTTGTTAAATTAAAGGTTCTGAATTGAAGCCTAGTTAGTAAGTAACAATTTATTTTCCATTAAAAAATCCTCAATCTTGAGAAAGCTTTGAATTTCACTGAAATCATCTCCTTCCAAAGAAACCTGCCATGGAAAAGGATCCCTCAGGCTCAGGATGACTGGCTCACAGTTAGGACATGATGGAGTTGTTACCCTAGACACACTGTGGCCTAACAGTGGGATCCAGAGCTCACACCCTCTGCAACTGCAACGAGCAACCGTCCCCAGGGTCCCCCTTTCTGTGATTTCCACTCTTCTAGGCATGCCATCTATGCTCCAGATCCTACTTAACCTCTGGCACATGACCTCATATTTCCTATCAGAGTAAGAAGGGTTTCACTTTGAACTTTCGATCATTAAGTTACTGCACTAAACACAAACACATGCACATCCGCTATCAGGGACACTGCTGATCACACAGACTCATGGAGTACTCACACTTGGAGTACAGGGCTCTGACCAGGGCTGGAGGGACCAGTCTTTGAAGGTTTATTTTCACACTTGGAGATGAAGACATGGCTTCTGTCAGGTTTGGGGCTACACTATATTCATCTCAGCTCCATTAAATACCCCTGCATTATTTGTGAGCTCACCTAAGAACCAGTCTCTCCATCCAGCAGAAGCCCCCAGCATAGCTCTCCAGGAACTGGAGTGTCCTCTACACCTTCTGAAGTCAGATCCCGGCTCTATGCTCAGTCCCCAACTTGACCACAGGGAAAATTAGAAGCCCACACCAAGCTGCACGTGGGTGAGTAGTCGTTAAAGCCTGAGTACCCAGAAAGAAAATAACTTGAGCATCCCAGGTGTAACTTGGAACAGCAGCAGCACACCCGAGTGCCTGTTTTCCTCACAAGGTTTCTACGTGTATAATTCTGGCCTCTTAGGCTATGGTAGAGTCTTTGGCTGAGCTACATGGACTCAGTAGGGTATGAAAATAGCTTAGAGAAGAAGTTTCTTTAGCTACAAACCACTGCTTGTTGAAGAAGCCTTCTGTGATCAAGTATCTATATGTGTGGAGGCATCTCACAAGAGCAGGCTTCGGTGATTGGTGTTCTGACAGCAGGAAGTCTGAGCTGCTGCAGATGGAACGCAGGCCTCTCACTTCTCAGCTCCTGAACCTTTCTCGGGCTGACTTGCTGCTGTGCTGGTTTGCATTCTGTTTTGGTTTCCCTGGATGAACTGCCCCATCCCCAGGCACAGCAAGGAGCTGTCTAGAGCCTGATGTAACTGATGCAGAAAATACAGCAGACGGAAGACACTCCGTGTAAATGTACAGAATGTGACCGCGTGTTTTTCACTACAGCATCTAAACAGGTAGACTGCTGCTGGTCATGTGCTGGTTTACGAACTGTGGTGACAGCAGCTCACAGGACAGAGCCCAGAAAAGTGCCGCTGACTAGATGAGTGTCACGTGGACCTCACAGAGGGCAGGCGTGTGCTGCGCATGCAGAGACAGCATCTCCGTGACAATGACAAGGCAAACGTAACTCCTGGGACAGGAGGAGCAAATGGCCAAGACTGGGGCGTTAACAAAAGATAAAGGTTCTAATGTCCCACAGTAGAGAAACAGGATAACTTGGTATTAAATGTAAATCAGCAATCTGCCATGGGAGAAGAAAGTCTGTTACTAATATTTTCACTATCATGACAGGAAACCTGCAGCAAGCAACTTAAGGGAGTAAGGATTTACTTCGACTCAGTTTAGCTCCCTTGTGGAGGGGAAGACATGGAGGCTTCATGGTAGCTCATGTGTGAGGCAGCCTGCTAACATCTCAGTGGATTGGGAACTCTATCTAGGGTAAAATGCAGCTGGTATATAATCCTTAAACCCTACTCTGACTGCCCCACAGCTGATTGCTAGGCCTCATGTCAGAGGCTGCATAATCTCTCAGAACCAAGTGTTCAGACACACGGGCCTGTAGGGACCACACTTCACATTCACACTACAGAAATGTCTGTAAAGCCCCCTGCTGAAAGACGGGCTAGAGGCTGCAATCCATGCCTGCATAGAAAACGGAATGTGTCCCAGCCCTTGCAGGCACGGAGGCCCCTAGAAATGGTAATGACTACAGTTCTGCTTGGAGGGGCTCAGCTCTGCCCACTGAGTGGCAGGGCTTCTGAAGTCAGGCTCTACAGTTCAGAGTGACTAATATGGTCAGACAGTCCAAGTTCAACTGACTTCAAGTTATTTCTGTACATAGAAATGAAAATTCTTTCAAAATTTAGAAACTTCTATTATTCAGAAAGTCATTTGCAATAAAACATTTTGGAAAAATAAGACCACTTAAAATAAGGGACATTTTAGGTTTTTGTATCATGTATCTAAGAACAGTCAACAACTTTAAATTTTTTACTTTTTTTTGTTGTTTGTTTGTTTGTTTTTTGTTTTTTGAGACAGGGTTTCTCTGTGTAACAGCTCACTTTGTAGACCAGGCTGGACTCAAACTTATAGAGACCCACACTGCCTGCCTCTGCCTCTGAGTGCAGGGATTAAAGGCATGCACCACCACACCCAGCTTCACCCAGCTTTTAAAGGATTACTATTTAAAATTTTGATCACATTTAGTATAAAACATTCTGAGTCAGATAAAGTTACTGGAATGAAAATACCAATTCTTCTATTAAGTATCTTTTTTCCTTAAACTTTAAAAAAAGTTTCTATTACATTTAGTGTGTGTGCTGTAGGAATTCCTTCAGTCAGTAGCCTTTAAGTTACCAGTCCACTTGGGCATGGCCTCTTATACTATAAATGCCTACATAAAGCACATGCTTGTTCTCTTTCTCCTGGCTTCTGGATTCGGTTCCTATTCCCCATTCATGCAGAGGACTGTGATCTGTGAGTCTACCCCTAAATAAATAACCCTTTATTATATGCAATTCTGAGCTAGTGTGGGATTATTTTGTAACTTCCATCTTCGTGTGTGTGTGTGTGTGTGTGTGTGTCTGTGTGTGTCTGTGGGGGCACACAGGTGTGGAGGTCACAGGACAACTTGTAGGAAATGGTTCTCCTTTTCTACTGGAGGTCCGAGACTGACTCGGGTTGGAAGGCTGACAGCAAGCTCCTTCACCTGCTGAGCCATCCTGATGGCTCCTTCCTTACACTTTCCATTACACTTGCCGTGAATGCAAGCAGTACCTAGGTTTTAATCTCATTTCTTACTTTGGCAGTACAAAAGGCTTTTCTTTTTTCCACGCTTATCCTGGATAGTGTCCTGACACATCCATTTTCCTAAGTCATATATGATACTGATTCTGTAGCCGCATTGAGATTAATTCCATACCCAGTGCTGTTAACAAGCAGCTCCTCAATCAGGACCAGACGTTTCTGGAAGCACAGTGCTTAAACAACCGAGGAGAGATGCTTCTCTGTGTGTGAGCCTGTGCTGAGCTGGAGAGACAGCGACTGGGGCCCAAGGACTGCTGCTCTATCATGGGGGCTGGAGTTCCCATCCTTGCACCGTGTTAGATGGCTTGCCAACACCTGCAGTCCAATGCCCTGTTCTGGCCTCCATGGGCGCCTGCACACACATTTGTGCATATACTCAGTTTGTCAGACAGACAGACAGAAAGGCACACACACACACACACACACACACACACACACTTGTCTTTTAAATGGGTAAAATTTGCTTTTTAATTAGGATCTAAGAACAAATGCAGAATTTCTATATAATAACCATAATTCAAAAATGAGCAAAATCTTTATGTTTATCTATTTTGGAAGACAGGTGGTCTCCAAAACGAGCTCTGCTGACTGGTCTCTTTCTACGACACTGACACACTAAGCCTGTCATTGTCCCCAACTGCCTCTAACGCCCTAAAGGACCACAGGAACCGGCGTTAGACTAGCCCCTTTTCTGGCTGAGGGAGAGCACTGCCACAGGGAGTTCTCTGCATGGGGCAGCAGGACAAGAAAGCAGCACAGTGGGCCCAGCCCACAGCCTCCGTGTGAGCACCGCTGCAAGTGGTTCCTGACGTCCCTAGCTTTCTGGGGGTCAACTCTGTCAGGAGAGCTGCTGTCCACACCACTTCAAGCACTGTGTCCATTCCCCCTCCTCTCTTTCTCCACATTCCAGCTGAGCTATCCCCACCCCTCAAATCACTATCCTAGCAATGAATGCCCAAAGCAGATGACTCTACCTGGTGAAGGCTTGGGTTGGAGGAAGCTAGGGGTTCTTCACGGGGTAGGTCCTCCAGGCATATGGAGGATGCTGGGGTAGCCTGATTTGTATTATTCCATGAGTCTGCCCTCTGGTGGTATGACTATGGAAGGTACCACAGTGGCAGAGCCACGTGGATGGGAAGCAAGGATACCAGATGCGCTGAGTGCTGCAACAACCCTCTTGCCAGAAATAACCGGGGGCGTGGTGGGATACCTCGATTCCTTTTGAAGGCAACTCCACGGTGCCCCACCTCTCAAAGGTCCAGAGTCTCTGATCATAGGCAACTCTAGGAACCAGGCTTCCCCACACACCTTTGGGGGACATGCAAATCACATCCAAAGGCCACGGTGGCTCAGAGTTCACTGAAACCAACTGGAAAAGAACCACGGCAATGTCCAGCACCACATGACACAGCTGTATATATATTATAGAACAGTGCCCAGCAGAGATGCCAAGCAGGGTATTTCTCTCAAGAGTCAGGGATAGCGCGTTGGCATAAGAAAGCCACACATGGCTACTGCTTTCCCTACTGTTTGGCACAAAAGCCCTTAAATAAAAAAAATATAAAAATAATGAAGTTCTGGGATGCATTTGTTGCAGTAGTATTATTAAAGGGAGCATGAAAATCCATCTGTCCTGTAGTGTGCCTTCTGTTGGGTCCCAGCATACTCTTAACCCCTAGAGACGGTGTGAGTGGGCAGCCTCTCCCACTGCGACTTGCACCCCAAAGACCCTATGGAGACTGCACACACCACCCACATGCCACTGTAGGGCACTCTTCCATTAATGAGCAAATGTCATGTACTTCTATTGAAAACCTGTGGAGAAGGCAGTGACGCCTGAAAGGCAGATTTAAGGACAAAACCCTGTGGCCGTTCTCCTTGAGCAGGGAACTCCTGGGCTTTTTATTACTCAGGACAAAAAGTCAACCAAAGGGCAGTGTGCTCGAGTTTACTGACTCAGTCAACATGGACAGCAGGGAGTAAGCACTGAAGTCTTTCTGTCCAGAGTCTCCAGTCAGCTCTGTCTGTCTGTCTCTACCCTTTCATCACACATCTGAGTTTAATTCATGACATGAATTAAACAAGTAAGGAAACTGAGGCAGAGAGCACTTGAACGCTCCCCCAGGCTGACCCTGCTAGGAAGAGGCAGGTTTGACAGTGCCAGTAAGCGCTTATGAAGCAGGCATGTGTACCCCTAACACGATTTCAGGAGAGATGTGACCAGTTCCTGTGAGAGCCAGTTCTAACACGAGCTCTGAAGGACACTTCAGGGCCATGGCTGCTGCAAAGTCAGATGCATGGAGCTCACAGCCAAAGGCTGGGAGGGAGGGAGAGATGCAAGGCATGGGGGTTTCTGATGGGACGGTGCCTCCCAAAGCTACTCATCTCAGCTATGCAGGGCGCATGCTAGGGCCTGAATCCAAATACTACCTGACCCCAGAGTCTGATGGGTGAATGGCAGCATGGTAATAATGGCTATTTAGAAGGGAGAAGGCTAGACATGGTATCCTAACAGTATACACAAGCTTAGCAGTTGATAAAAACTGGACTTTAAAAGAAACATTTTTATTGAAGTATAACATATAAGAGAAAACTCAGGTATCCTAGGTGTGAATTTGGCAAAATGAATGCATCTACCTATGCACCTCCAAGACCAAGTGCCCTTCTAGACCTGAGCCTCTGCAAAGGTCACTACCACGACAGGTGTGGGCACACGGAAGTTCACGCAGTCTGTCTGTGAGCCTGGCTCATGCTGCAGAGCAGCAATCGCTTACTCTACCTACAGTAGAGATGCTCGCGGTAATGGTTTCTTTTCTTACCACTGATGGGCACTTTGGCTTCCAGATCCAGACGACTACAAACGTGCTGTGGACCAGCCTGGGAGCAGACTGCTGCACTGCAACTGCCTGCGAGCTCATCGCTGTCCATGCTGCCTCTACTTGCACACCTGACTTTGTGTACTATCGCTCCAGGAAACCCTTTTCTAAACACAGTCCTACTAAAGATTATTTCAGGTCTATTCAACACGCAACTCTGCAGCTTCTCCAAACTTTATTTGCTTCTTTTTACTCCCCTGGAAAAGTTTCTGATTTTTTCCCTCTTAATTCTCCACAAACCGAGTCCTTCGTCACAGTGACGACACAAGGTGGACACAGCACCCACGTCTGCAGAACTGGACAGTAACCGCACAGATGCTGGCAAGGAGAAGCACAGCACACCGAGGACTCTGAGTGGGAGGACTCAAGGGTGTTCAGCATCAGAGCCCTTCCTCTGACTGCTCAGATTCCTCGGTGCTGCTAAGTCACACCGTTAGTCAACGCTATGGTGCATATGAAGCACCACAGTGTGGACCTCAGAAATGACACCCAAGGTGGTCCTAAGGCACGGATGTTACTCTCTCATCTGTACTCTGCAGCCTCCCAGGAGTTTAAACAAAACAGTTACTGAAGCAGTTTCCCAGATATTGTTTTGTTTTTAACATTTAGGGAAATAGCCAAGGAAATCATATTTATGGAAAAGGAGATAGAAAAACAATTACAAAAACTGTGTCTAATACCACTTAGAAGTGAAAACATTAACCAGTATTATATGAAACTGTCTCAGAAAAGATGTTCCATATCACATAATAAAGCTTTTCTCTCTTAAAATAAGTTCATCAAAATAGAGCGGAGGTCACTAGTGAAGCAGCCAGACTGGCTCTGCCTTACCTTAGGTGAAGTAGCAGAGATCACCAAGGAGTGTGAGGAGATTCAAGCAGCACGTGAGCAACTCCTCTGAGGCACGAGACAAGGAGGCTCGCAGAGAACGAGCTGCATCCTGCCACTTCTCAGGCCCACAGGCTCCACATGCACTCTCCTCTCAGCTGGATCTCGTGTGTCTGTGTGTGTGTGTGTGTCTGTCTGTCTGTGTGTCTGTGTGTGTGTGTGTGTCTGTGTGTGTGTGTGTCTGTGTGTGTGTGTGTGTCTGTGTGTGTGTCTGTCTCTGTGTGTGTGTGTGTGTGGAGAGAGAGATCCATACATGCGCATACCAGAGACTTGTGGAAGTTAGCCCCTGCTCTACTGTGAACCGAACTCTGTCTTGCAGACTTGGTGGAAGGCGCTCTTATATGCAAAGTCATTTCCCCAGCCTTGACAAATTCTAAAGTTTCTGTATGTTTCTCTTTTAAGTGGAAAAATATAAATTAAAATGATTTGACTGAAATTTCTATTATTTCAGAAAAGATCCTTATTAAAGATTATGCTCATAGCATATTCTGGGGAAAAACTATCACATCCTTGTATTTTAGGTGATAAACATTGTATAGTGAGGTGGTAGCATGGCCTAACAGAACCTGAAATGGTCATCCTAGGTACCATAAATGTTCAGTGCTCAGAAACAATAAAAACATCACACTACACACACACAAAGTAAACAAACAAAAAAACAGCTGACATTTATTTTAAGACAGGACATTAAAAATTTCAAAACATGGGCTGGAGAGTGGTTAAGAGCACTGGTTGCTCTTCCAGAAGACCTGGGTTCAGTTCCCAGCCCCCACACAGCAGCTCACAGCTGTCTGTAACTCTAGCTCCACCCTCACAGAGACAAACAAGCAGGCAAAGCACCAATGCACACCAAAAATCAAAACACTTACAGTAGCCAGCAGCTTCCTGTCTCAGTAAGATTCTGCACTAAATAAAATAGTAAATCAAGTTTGGGATATTTTTAATTTGTAAGAGCGACAGGTAGTTCTGTAGAGCTGCACAGAAAACTTAGAACTGTGTACTTAAAAGAGAAAAAACAGACACAATACATCCCTGTCTCAGCGCAGAGCTGATGCCATTGAGCCTCTTCCTCTTGCCCAGCTTTGAGACTGCACATGTCCACAGCTGCCCATCATGGGAATCCAGCTAGACTCACGAGCACCTCACTGCACACAACTGTGTTATGTGTGCATATGTTGAATATGTGTGTACACATGCTCTCCACTTTCTTATCTGCTGCTGAAACTAGAGAACAGTGTTTCCGTCACTTTCTACAGGGATGGGAGCTTGTAAGCCAACACACACTCGTGAAATCCACTGCCCAGCTGAAACGCTGTTCGGGTCTACACAGTCACCCGATTTAAAAAGATGCTGAATTTCTGATCATCTGAATTTTCACACATTCAGTAGCTCACCAAGACCCCAAGGAAAAGCACAGACCTCTAAAAACAAATCAAATGTGAAACCCTAGAAGAACATTTGAAAACTGAGAACTTTTCAAAAGAATCTGGCTTTGCTTTGGTGTAATTAAATATTCAGAGGAAAAGGCATGGATTGAATAGTAAATTTAGACAATGGGGTCAGACCCCAGGAGCACGGCTTTGCCAGCCATGGCCTAACAAAATGAACTGGGAAGTGCGCCTCAGTCGCTCAGGGCACAGGAAAAAGCATGTCTGCTGGGTCAGCGGCTGACGGACAGGGGTCCAGGCAAAGGTGGTCAGGGAGCCCTCCCAAGGCACTTCCCAGTCAGGGAGTCTGCTCCAGTCCCACAGACCCTGAAGAACCAGACTTCAGGTCATCTGTGCTGCCTCCCAAATCCTGCAGCACAGATCCATCAGAAAGGCCATTTCCTCTTTCCTCTTCTGCCTTCAGGGAACTTCAGGCCAAAGGGCCTTGTGCCTTTGTTTCCTCCTCGGGTAAGAGTTCACCTTACTATTCATTCCCTCTCCCACTCGCCACCCAATAACCATCCTCCACCTCATGGATACTAACTTATTTCTAAATTTACTTAGCAGTGGCAGAGCATCTGAGAAAATTAAGTTGGCTAAGTTTGGGGCTCAAATGCAAAAAAAAAGTAATTTGTTCTAGCTATTAATCCAGAAATATTATATTAAGGACACGACAATTTTCTGATTTCTTTTTTAAATACCAAGACTGGGCACATGTGGGGTGGGGGAGGTGTAGACGGGCCGGCGGGTAAGAAGACTTGCTGTGCAAACGGGAGAACGTGGGAAAATCCCCAGCACCTCACACAGAAGCTGGCCATGGCACCACAGGCACCTGTGCAGGGCGAGTGGGACAGCTGTTGGGGCTTGCTTGTTACCAGCCTACCTCCAGGTTCAGTGCAGACTGTGTCTCAGGAGTGACAGAGACAGAGCCGGCCACACACGCCCCATATGTGCACACCACACATGCAGCAAGAAAATGAAATCAAGACTTCTACGTTTACATTAGGAAAACAACTACACTAGATACCATCGCATCACAGAACACCGAGATAGCTGACTCACAGAGGAAAGCCTGTGGTCTCAGAGTCCGCGGTGCCTGGTAACCAGTGCTGACATGTGTCTGCTGGGGATGCTGGGGACAGGGGTGTAGAGCAGAGAGGCTACGAGACCCCTGGCCCTACCTCCTCAAAGTTACCAACCCTGCTAGCACCACTCTGAGGACCAGCGTTTAAAAACGTGCTTCCAGCATCTACCCTACAGCAAGAATCAAAAGTCCAAACGTCAGAACACCAACAAAATCAAAACACTGAAGCTGTTCTAAGTAAGTACCCAGATGTTCAGGGAATGGTCAGAGACAAGAAATGCTGAGGATTCGCCAGCTTGTTTTCTTTTTCTTTTTTCTTTTAATACAGGGTTTCTCTGTGTAGCTCTGGCTGTCTTAGAACTTCCTCTGCAGTCCAGGCTGGCCTGAAATTCAGAGATTCCCCTGTCTCTGCCTCCTGAGGGCTGGCATTAAAGTCATGTACCACCACCTGGCTGGATCTGACTTTCTATGAATAATGTGACTCATGAACTCTGTGCTAATTATACCAGCACAGGGTCAGATATTCTGTAATGTGGTTACGTCATGAAGACACAAATGACAAACACACTCTATAAACATTTAATAAAGATAGGTGAATCACCTGATTTGTCTAAATTGAGCCACTGGTTGAAAGTTTATTTAAATAAATCCACTTATGAAGTAAATATGAGGAAAACACAAAAGTCCTCTCTTCATCTCCAGTCATAGGTAGTTTTCTTTAGAGTCACATGGCCAGAATGCTGAATAGAAATCTGTATTACTAAAAATGTCATGCTAGCCATGGTGGAGGCAGAAGCAGACAGATCTCTGTAAGTTCGAGGCCAGCTTAGTCTACAAAGTGAGTTCTCGGACAGCTAGGGTCCCAGAACAGGTTCTCACAGCTACGCAGTGAGATCCTATTCCAAAAAGTTTGTTTAAAGTCAGCAGAAGATGACTTGGAAGCCATCAGACCAGTGCTGCTGACACACTGGAGATTGAATACCATGGGCATCAAGTGGTTTATACCAACATCATTACAACTCCTGGGTAAGGCCTTCCGAATTTTCAGCTTAAAAACTTCAAATGTGTTGCCAAGTGTTTAAATGATTTATGTAACACTAACCCACACCCTTATCAAACAAAAACCTCCAAAGATTCCAATGGCAGGGGTTACTGACCTGCTCAGGAGCTCAGGCAACCAGAACTAGAAGGAGCTAAGTCTTGACCTCAGCCTTGGAGCCCCAAGCCTCTACAGCAGAAGGACATGGCATCACAACCACCATTCCCACACCCTCAGATCCACAGCCGCCCATGCTCTAAGCTCAGATTCATTGTAATGTAGTAGGCGTTAAATGAAGAGGCCATGCCCCACCTTGGAGGAAAACCAGAACGGAGATTACCCTGTCTGCTTTAGCAACACTAACCATAGGACGCTGTGAAAGCCACCTTACAGATCCACCTTCTGATTCAGACTACAGCAGCATGGACCACACATCACAGGGACAGGAATCCATGGCCACAACTGACCGCCCATCAGTTCACAGGTGCTAGTCCCTCACACGAATTACTTTTAAACTGGTCAGAAGTAAACTTTGGGAGTATAAACATTCCTGACGAACATAGAAACAAATGACAAATGTCGGTAAGGAAGTGGATAGGAGCTCTGCCTCTCTGCTGGGAATCAGCTGGGGACCACCTTCCCAAACCTAGTGATGGAAACCACAGCTATGTCCTGGATGGGGAGTGAGTGCAGGCATGCAGGAAGGGTTTCTGAGTGCATCGGGCATGCTGAAATGGCTCTGTGTGGTTATAATAAGTCTTAATGCTCCCCAAAACTAGAATTCATTTTCCCCACAGTGAGCGATCACGCCAACGTCACAGAAAAACACTCCTTGCTCCTCTTTTCTGGGAGCCCTGAAGCTCCTGCGCTTTCCCTCCCACCCCCACTCCCACGCTCAACACAGAAGCACCTGCTGCTGCCCCACTGGTGTGCAGGGAGGGAAGCAGAATGGAGTCACACACATACAGCAAAAGTATGGCATAGGCTTCGGAAAGCTCGTGTATTTGATTAAGAACTTCAAAAACTGTATCAAGCTGAAAAGCATGATGCAGCAAATTCAGCGACTCACCGTATGGGTATCAGACAGATGGCCTTTACCATCTAGGTCAAAGGTTCTCAACAAGTAGGTGGCAACCCTTTGCCAAACCTCTATCTCCAAAAAAAATTTACATTATGATTCATGACACTAGCAAAACTAGTTATGAAGTAGCAATAAAATAACCTTATGGTTGGGGTCACCACATGAGGAACTGTACTAAAGGGTCACAGTAGTAAGAAGGTTGAGAACCACTGCTCTAGATAAAATCTTTACTTATCACTACTTCTGGGCTAAACTTTTGTGAGCATTAGTTGCTATAAAGTATATCTTACTTTGGAGAGTTGTGGCAATTACTCTTGATGTTTCATTATAAGTTTTAATGCCATTTCTCCAATTGTCCAATACTTCTGATAAAAATTAGTAGAGGTGTAGTCATTTAGAGCTGTCCCATGGGTGTGGCCAGCTTTACTCTTATATAGATGGTCTAGTGACAGCAAGTTCCCCTCTACATCACTGGTTAAGAAGAATTCTGCCTGCGATAGACATAAGAGCGTTCATTTCACGGCCAATATTTAAGAAGAAAATGAATGTACTGTAGAGGAGAAAACGCGCAGAGACGCTCTGAACAGATGGAAACACCTCAGTGCTCTGCTCCTCAAACTGCACGGACATGGACTTCATCAGAAATGGTTGGAAGTGTCAGTAACACGCATCCTAGCTCCTTCCCTTGACCAAAACCCATCCCAGGTCATCTATCACTCCAGGGGTTCACACACTCAGTATTAATGCATATCTGGGGTGCTCTATCATGCCAGAGAGTGGATGCTCCTCACTGCTGCAGGATAGAGCCCACATTCTTCACACCGCCCACTTTCCTGCAACATTATCTTCAGCTGCTGTAAGACAACCATGTCCCTGCCGCTGTGCACTGCTTTCTGCTTAGAGCATCTTCCTCCTGTCCCTGCTTCACCAGTGCTCTGGTAAACTGGTGGGAAGGAGGGGGCACCAGCATACCGACCTGTGTGGCATACATAATGACAGAAAATAATCCACAGATGCAATCTCACTGTCGTTATAAATTATAAATGCAGACCCCAGCCCTGAAAAGGCCAGCTAACATGATGCAATGCGGTTCACAATGGTGGAGCACAGACCTGCAGAGACAGATACTGCAGTGCCAGACAGACCTCACCTCCACCCAAAACACACTGAAAAATTGTTACATGAAGATAATATTGTATCAAGGTGAATGATACCAACATCACCCTAATTATGCTTCTCTTTTTCCTATTAGACAATACTCTAAACATTATATCACTGATGTTTTTTAGGTAACCATTGATATTTTACAAAAATGTCACATGCTTTAGGATGAGTAAACCAATGAGTTGCAGGTTTGGACAGAAGATAGAATTGCATGAAGAAGTCTACTCCTGCCACCTTTAATCTGTGAAAATAAAAGATGATGTATACAAACAAACAGTCTGTGATTTTATATTACCTGGTACTGTAACACTAGCTTAGACAGATGTGCAGAGTGGAGCCCACTAGGCTGGGGACAGCTGAGTGCAGAACGCATGCTGGGCCTTGATGAGGCTGTGAGCTCAACCCCAGCAATAAAACAAATGGCGAACCAAGGGAGTCCCCACGTTCTCAGATTCTGTGATGGCCTGAGACCGGCTACAACATTTGGATAAGAAACTGACTGGAGCTCTCGACACTGCAAAGGACAAGACTGGCCCTGAATGTGGGTGGCATCAGCCAATGGGCTGGGTCGGGGAAGCTGAGGAGGCTGGGCCAGCCTAAGCTTGTTCTGTGCTTCCTGGCTGCTCCAAGCTCCTGCTGCTACAGTGCTCTGCCTTCACAGGTCACTGGAACCTCCAAAGTGGTGATACTAAATCAAGACTGCTTCTCTGGAAATCGTCTGTGCTGTTCTGTCAGAGTGACAGGGGGCTGGTGAGTGTGATGGTGAGGCTGAGCGCTTCAGCAACACCGGCTTTTACCTTAGAGAAATTAAGACAGCTGACGCGGTCCCTGAGTTTGGCTGCATGAAAGCAAGAGCATACGCAGCCTGCGCTCTGTAGCACACCTCTACCGCCTTTCTTTTAACTCATCATGTACTATTTCAGCCTCGGCAGTACAAGGATCCAGATGTTTACTCTAACAGCTTCTGTAGACACATCAGATTAATATTAGACACGTAATTGCTGGTTTTGGAGCGTGGCCAAAAGAGTTCATATGCTGCTTAATTACACTGGCACTCCAGGCATTTCAACCACGAACAGAATTTCTCAGCTGATATCCTATGTGGAAGAAGCAGGGCAGAGTAAGGGAACCGGATGCTGATGGGATACATCTAGCTCTTCCACTTTTAATAAGCCTGCAAGGTTTACGGATGAAAGTTTCTTAGGCTATGACTAGCTGAAAAAGTACACCAAAAATTGCTAGGAACCCAGCACTTGAGAGTCAGAAGCAGGTGGAGCTCTGAGTTCAAGGTTAGCTTGGTCTACAGAGTGAATTCCAGGGCAGCCAGTGATACACAGAGAAACCTTGCCCCGCCCCCCCAAAAATAAAAACAGTTAGGAAAGAAAGTTTCTGAGTCTTTGCTATGCACAAATGTAGAAATTTCCATTTTTAAAAGAAATTTCTTGTCTAAAAACAATCTGTGTGTTTTAGAACATGTAACAGTCACAGAAGACTCTGAAGAGCCCCAGACCCTGGCTTTGGGGCACACACTATGCAAGCAATATGTTTTGTATGAACAATTCAAGCTCCCCTGCCTGTGTGATTTTTCAACATTTTTCTATAAATGTAAGTGATACCGAATTAAGAGTTTTAATGTACATTAATAACTCAATTTCTCCTACTTCCTTCTATGAAAGAATTAAGTATCAACATATACAAATAATACCATAGCAAACTTCCTGAAAGACCTTCCAAAGTCAACACATGAGAACAAGCAAGGCATCACAAAAAAGGGTCCCCAGGGGGATAAAAAGCCGGAGGCTGCGTCAGGAGGACAGGGCAGTGAAGCAAGGGGGCGAGAGCTGTCATCCCCAGATACATAATGCTCCAGCCTCCCAGACGGTCTGCTGCTCGCTCCTTTCCAGGGCGTCAACGGCTCCATCTCATGCTCCTATGGCGGCTCGCACTGCATGGCTCACTCAACACAACCCAATGTGACGCTGTGCACACACGGAAATTGGTGACTTTCTTTGAAAAGCTTAGAAAACAGGCATTTAAGTCAGGTGGAAGTCCTGGCTTCCTGGATACTGCTGAGTAAGAAAGTCCCAAGAGCACAGAACACATTTGTACAAAGGCCTCGTTTTAAGCTTTTCCAGCCCAGATCTGACCTCTCATGCCCATCAAGGAAGCAGCTGTGGACGGGTACCTCTGGCACCAACTGCTCACCACCCTTCCTGCCAACAACAAAGGCTCCCACCTTTATTATTTGTAACCGCTGACGCCTCTCTGCAATCTACCAGACCCCGGCACTCTCTGACCCTGACTGTACAGTACAGTTTCCACAGCACTGACCCTGTGCACAGACACTTGTAGGAGCTGGAGACATGGCAGTTGCTGCCCTTCAGAGAACACAAGTTTGGTTCGCAGCACTCACGTTCCTATCCCACGCTGCCTGTAACTCCGGTACCAGGAGACTGTCGCCTCTTCTGGCCTCCACTGGCAACTGCTCTCTCCTGCTGTGCTGTTACAATGGGGCATCGAAATGTCCTGTTTCTACAGAATGATATTAAATACTGAAGACAGGCTTATGAAGTTAAGATGTCTTAGTTTATCAGAAGAGTGGTTAACAGTCCAATAACATAATAATTAAGTATTCTCTGGCCTCCAAGATGCTTTCTTGTGATATTATTTGGTCATATTTTATGATACTGATACTGATAAGCACACATGTTACATAATGAGGAAATCAATTCTTGAGCTTTTATTTTAGACACAATTTCAGAACTACTTACCTATCAGAACGTTCAGAATCAGCTCTGGTATTTAAAGGAAATATTTCACTCAAATGGTACACTCTTCTGTTTCATGCAGGTACCACAGGAGTTTCTGTTTCCCGGAATCACCCCGAGTTCCTGCTATGGAGTTGTACTGTGCCATGACTGTCATGGGCAGACAGTCTGTACATGAAAAGCACACTCAATGCCACACCTCACCTGGACAAGTAACCTTCAAAGTCACACCCTGAAACCTGCAAGAACTTTCTTAAAACAGATACAAGCATGTAAGCTGGCTCATTTCTGGTTCCTGCAGTCCTATATACAGAACTATAAAGTGAAAGCAACATGGGTTTGTATCCTTATAGAAATACTTCAAACCCCCAGGTCTCCCCATTTTAAAATCTATTTACTTTTATTTTATGTGCTTTGGTGTTTTGCCTGCATGTGTGTCTGTGTGAGGGTGTCAGATCTTGGAATTATAAACAGCTGGGAGCTGCTATGTAGGTGTTGAGAACTGAACCCAGGTCCTCTAGAAGAGCAGTCAGTGCTCTAAACCACTGAGCCATCTCTCCAGCCCCTGACCCCATGGCTCTTAATCAAAGATATTTTTTCTTGTTTTCTGAATAAGGCATTATTTTGCTCACAGGGGAAAGCTACGAAGAATGCTTTCACCATCAAGTGTAAACCCCAACTACTAACCACCCACATATTACATTCATCTACATTCTCACAAAGGGGAGAGACAGTTACACATTTTGTTTTCCACAGTATAGGCCTCCCTGTAGGTAACCCAACATGCTTCTTTTTAAAAGTGGGTCTCAAAAAACTAAACTCTGAAAGACTGGTAAGAGCAGAACCTGACAAAGGCTGCGCTTACTGGCGGACTGAAACAGTTGGGAACTCCACCTTTTAGGACGCAGCAGACAGCTGGCGTGAAGACAAGCGGCAGGCGAGGTAGAGATCAGACAGCACAGCCAGGGCTTCAACCAAGAGGAAGGACAGACTCACTACTCAGAATGGCAAAATACTTCATTTAAAATTGAACTTTTAGGTTTTATTATTAAACAAGAATGACAGGGAAATAATTGGGAATCCTTGGGGTCTGGAATTAAGGCTGACTGCACAAAGGGCACATGTGGCAGTGACGAGATGCTGTGTATAAACTTGTGGGAAGTCACTGACAGACATGAACCCGTGTGAGCGAGGCCACAAGAACAGACCAGTGCAATCTAACAGACAGAAATGAGCTTTCCTGTGAGTGTGGGGCTTGTGGTTTCAGCCACCAGAGGTCAGTCTTCTCTAGAAAGAGGCAAGACAATGCTCTACTGTTATTTATCTGTGGAGAGTGGATCCCACCCGTCCCTTAAAGCAGGCAGCTGAGGACAGACAGAACTGAACGCAGCCCCAGAGGCTAAAACTCTGTCCATAATGAAGTTAAGTCCCATTGCTGAGGGGCAGAGAAGGGGCTGTGGTTCCCTCACAGTAGAGATTTGTGGAACCTTTACAAGCAACTAAGACATAGCTGGAGGGCTTTCCGAGTTCTCGAGCAGAACCATAACCACTGGAGAAGCTGGAGGGCTTTCCGAGTTCTCACTGCACAACCATAACCACTCCTCCCAGGCATTCTTCATCTAGACTGCAGCAATGTTTCCTGTTGCTTCACAGGGCTGCTTCAGGGTTCAGCATTCTCACTTGAACCAAACAGAAGAAGAGCCTGGACTGGCAGTGTGTGCCTGTAACTCCTAGCACAGAAATGTGGGGTGGGAACTGAGACTCTGAAAGCAGCCTGGGTTGCACAGCAAATCCTGTCTCAAAACCAAACTAAACTAAAAAACCAGTTAGAGAAGCTTAGTCCATCATGAGCCTTGAATAAAATACCCTGCTCCACCTCACAGACAGCAGTGGAGACTGTCAGTCCCACTATTTAAGGGAAGGTCTAATTGTGGCCACAAGCAGGAAGCTCCAGGACCACAGCGCTTCTTGGTGATTTCATGTACACAGCAGCAGAGACCCTCTGGTTACCACAGGATTAACCTTGCAAACACCATCCCTTACTTCACTACAAAAAAACCACAAAGAGCCCAGTAGAGAGTGAGCGACTCCTTCATTAAATCCCTGCTTGGAATACATTGTATCCAGAGCACTGAGGAAGCCATTGCACACCAATGTACCCTCATGGACAGCTTCTTTGGTGCAAAAGTTAAGTGTGTTCACTAAAAATATCCAGAAATTTTTCTCAAAGCAGGGCTTTGAGAAAGTAAAACCACTGAAAACTCCACTGAGGATGGGAAAATGAACGATGCATGGTACGTTTTAAAACACATACAATCTACACTGACAGTTTACTTTATAATTTACCTCCATTTAGCCTCAGGGACCACAGTTCTGACAGCATCACCAAGAGCCCTGTGCTGCAGTCTGTGCCCTTCTGTAATACCTTCCTCTTGGGATGTCGCTATAGCACCAACGCTCTGGCTTCTCCTCCACACTCTTGTCCTGACTGCATGACAATCTTAATCTTCTCCTATCTGGTCCTTCCCCAGCTATCACCACCTGAGGATGCTTTCTTTCAGGTTAAGCGTGACTATGAATACCCATGCTCACCCTCTGTCCTCCTCTCCGATGGCAGCCACTAGGAGGAATGTGGTTGGTGGACCTTACGTACAATAGGTCCCTGATAGGGATGTTGTCAATGTAACTTATATACAATAGGTCGCTGATAAATGTTAGACTTTCATTAATGATTTAATGAATAATAACTTGCAAATCTAACTTCCAGGAAGCTCTTTGTTCCGAGGCCAGTCAGACCCACATGGCAGCAGCAGTCTCTTATCTATGAAGGGCAGGTTAGTCATTAAAGAGGGTTTAAGCTGTGAATCCTAACAACATAACTTTGATACACTTACACCAAACAAGTTGGTTCGTTTCCTAGGATTTTTAGAGTCCATGCCTTCTCTTTAGGGGGTTTACTGGTCCTTCTGTCTTTCTTGCTTAAAGCTCAGCATGGGAAATTGCCAGCACCATCCAGTTTGTTTCATTAATGTGTTTCCTAAGATATCACTAACATTTCATGAGTCATTAGCTAAAGAGCGTAAGTTGACTGTGTAGCCATCACCGCAATCAATTTTGGGACTGTTCTCACCCTCTACAAAAAGGCCTGAAGCCCACTTCCTATCAAAGCTCTAGCCCAAGATTCCAGAAGACAAAAATACCCACAACCCCACTAGAGTAAGGATGAGGAGTGATGGAAACATTTACAGAACACACAGCTGAATTTACACAGGGCTCCGACTTTTTTATGCTGTGATTTATCTCCATTTTAGTAGCAATAACTCAGACCAAGGGCTACGCTGCCTCCTGTTTCTTAAGGATCTCACAGAAACAAACCCATCTGCACGCGCATTTCTGTGACCGTCTCTTTAATTAGCACAGCCCACCTATGCTCGAGAAGTTGAGGGCCTTGTTTCCATTTCCGCCCAACATTTCATCCGTCTGCTCTCAGGGGCACCACTTTGTAGTTGTACATGGAGATGTGCTAACTGTACTTGGGCGGGCACACTTGAACTAATTAAGGCAATTAGTTTTGAACTAGGTTGTAAGAGATCTTACACTATATAGAAATAGTCCTTTGTAAAATATTTGCAAATATTTTCTATTACATCACTTTTTTTGATGGCACCATTTGAACCCAAGTTTTGCCTCTGATGTCTACTTTCTTCTTCTCTTTCGGTCGCCCTGGTGCTTAGTGTCATTTACAAGGAGCTGCTGTCTGGTTTCTGAGAATCCACACCTTAGTTTAGAGTTTCTGAGTCCTCCTTTACACCTGTCCTCACTTCCCATTGGTGCATGTGAGAAATGGACCACCTCCTTTCCTGTGCACAGGATCTCTAGAGTACACAACATCAGCTGCCCTTATTAGGACTTTAGTTTTTCTCAACAATGTTTATAGCATTTGGTTTCTAGCGTCTATAATTTTTGTGGAAATACACCCTAAGCATTTTATTGTTTTTCATTGTGCTATATGCAGAAATTTGAATCTCATTGTGTGCCGGCTCTGCACCAGTGTGCAGAAAAACAGGATCGTGTATCTGCCCCTGCAGCAGCACTTTGCAGAGGATCCTGTAGGATTCTCTACGATTGTTCTACAGCTCCACCCTTACTCTTTCCCTTTGCCTCAGCATGGGGCCTAAATCTGCTGGGGTGAAAGTCAGCCTGGAGAAAAGAAAGGCTTCCCTTGAGAACTGGGGTGTAACTCAACCACTCAAAGCCATCCACATTCTAAAAGACTCCAGTGACTGCAGTGACTCCAGCAGATGTGGAAGTAGCCAGGTGACACTTGCTAGAGTGTTGGAAGGGCAGTCTGGTTGGCAGGTCGCTACCTGCCTTGGACCAGGGTCCACCCAAGGTCTGTTTCTTCAGAGAGGTGGGAACAAGAGCAGGAGTTTGGCCACAGCCACTTCTGTTGGGCTGTGTCATCTTCACTAAGAAATTAAAGTCACATCTTTAATTGTTAATAAGATATACATTTGGGCTTATCACACAGTGTACTTTATTATATCTTAGCACATGAATTTTAGTGTTTTACAATTTTTATTTTTATGTGAGTAAACATTTCTTAGGAAGTCAAAAGCATCGGATCCCCTGGAGGGGAGCTAAGGCAGTTGCTCGGAACTGAACTTGGGTTCTCTGAAAGAAGAGCAAGTGCTTTTAACTGTGGAGCAGTCTCTCCAGCCTGAATTGTCCTTCTTTAAATAAGGGACGCTGCTGGGCAGTGGTGGTGCACGCCTTTAATTCTAGTACCTGGAGGGAGGCACAGGCAGGCTTATCTCAGGCTCAGTCCAGGCCAGTCTTGTCTACAGAAAAGAAAGAAGGGAGGAGGGAGGGAGGGAGGAAGTGCTGTAGTAGGATGTTTCTTTAAAAAATTCATACTCACATTCTTTAAATCATTTTTAAATTAACAGATAGACCCTCTAGAGACGAGCAGGGCTAGAGCTACTTCTGTGTCTGCAGGAGGCCACGCCCACCGCCTGGGTGTGTGCCGTATCTGTGCTTCTGTTCTAATGACCACAGCAGAGAATAGGGTGAAATAATACAACTCCTTTACAACAAAAATGGCTTTGATAGCTACAAGAAATATTAAATATTAGTCTTTTCTGTCAAACACTGTAGATGTTTATTTATGCAAGGAATTTAATCGTTTTATTTCCCCTACTTTTAAGACTTTCCTACAAATCTTTTCTCCCACCACCACCTTGGAAAGTCTTTATGCCAGTGTTTAACCTCCAGCTGCTAATTCTGTGTACACAAAGGCACTTAAGTGACTCACGCAATCAAGCCTTCTTTCTTTACATCATGTCCTCCGCTTGATTGAAAACTAGCTAATTACAAAAGACCATGAGGTTAGACCCCAGTCAATGGGGGAAGCCAGTCACTACCTGTGCTAGAATGTGAGCTTCCCGCCTGTGTGCTTGCTACAGTCCAGATCTTGGTGCACTCCTGCAAAACAGAAACTGCCTAGCTGAGCTACTTTCTCTTTGGTCACATGCTCTTTGTGAGTTACCAAGATCCGCTTGTTTCTATCACAGTGGCGCTCCAAGATCCCCCTCAAGTCTACAGACAACTTCAGCAGCACTAATAGTTTCCTAGAACCAGAGTAACGACAGGGCTAACAACTCAAACCCTTCGCAGACATCCCAACAGAAGTGAAGTCAAAGTGAGACTTTGCATCTTTGCATCATGAGAGCCCTGTTAGGCAATTATTATTATTGGACATTGCTTTATGTGATCCAACTTAACCCTCTTGTCTGTTCTATGAAAATAGATCTGAGTTCCTAAGGATTTCCTGTGAATAGTCAAATCAAGTGAAGGTTTGGCAAAGGAACATTGGTGAATATAGGGCAGGTTCTACCTTCTGGTAAGTCTAGCAGCTCAGAAGGAGGCGTCCCTGGTGTGTGGACCCTGCGGCAAGGGCAGTTTCTTCAGCACAGAAACCACTAAGGCATTTTCTGGCAAGAGGCTTCTTCCTCAGCAAGGTAGATTCTATTAAATTCCACCAACAAAGCATCTCTATCCAGAGAGCCACCACTGGGATTTCCCTGAGTGACGAGGCCTGTCTCCTAGGAACAGGACCTTAGCCTTAGGAGCAGTGCTGCTGCGATCAGACCCACAGCCTCAGCAACTCTTGGACCTCTCCTTGATTTCTAACTCTAATTCCTGTGGTCAGAGTGCCACAGTCCCTCTCCTGCAGACATTCAGAACGACACAGCAAATGTGGTGTAGGAGGTCCTTCTGCATTTGTGTTGCTTTCATTGGTTGAATAAAGAAACTGCCTTAGCCTAGTTGATAGGGCGGAATTCAGGTAGGTGGGGAAGACAGAACAGAATTCTGGGAAGAAGGGCAGTGAGGCAGACGCCATGATTCTCCTGCCCAAGACTGATGCTGGTTAGACTCATGTCGGTAAGCCACAGTCAAGTGGTGATATAGATTATTAGAAATGGGTTAAATCAAGATGTGAGAGTTAGCCAAAAAGAGGCTAGCGATAATGGGTCAGGCAGTAATTTAATTAATTCAGTTTCTGTGTGATTATTTCGGGTGTACGCTAGCTGGGCAGAACAGAACAAAGGGGCCCCCGCGTTTCCTATTACACAAGTGATAGGAACCTCTTCATGTACAAAACTGAAAATATACCTATCTACAATCAACAATAATGATTTAATATAAAAATAAAACAGCTTTTTGGTTTTTTTAAAAAACTTTATCTCTCACTATCCATACTTTTGATCTCATGGAAACCTGAGGAAGAGTGTTTCCTCATTCAACAGTATACTGGGGGAGTAGGGGGTGGGGGGAGGAGAGAGTTCCCACTGAAACAGCGACAATAAAAATGAAGCAAATAAAAATGAAGCAAATTCATGAATAAAGAGAAGTATACGCCCATAAGAAAATGAAAATAAAAGAACTCAGTCAATTTTATAAACCATTAGAAATGAGACTGAAAAGGCAAGGGACTCAGCTGGTGAGTGAACTTCAGCCGAGAACTTCACTGTCTCAGGACATAGATGGATGTAGGAAAGACACTACCATGGGACCAAAGGAAACGAGCGGAAAAAAAAATAACTCATACCATATTATGTGGATGAACATGGCACCAACTGCCACCACACAACTTTCTGTACAAACAACTTAAACTCCAGACGGAAGTGTCGGTGATTTCTGAGATTCTGGACTATACAGCTGCCTAAGAACAGTGTGCTCACTCAAGGTAAGGTCTGCACAGAACTCAGCCATCTATACAGCTGCTGTTTACTCAAAGATCTTCATATGGAGAAACCACGCCTTCTAATCAGAGCCCCCTGCCAGGGCTTATGTCCCAAACCAGGCCTTTTAAGAATAGAAAGCAACAGTATCAGATTAATGAAGATGACACTGCAAAAATACACTCCAAACATGAGGGTGACAGTACAGGATTATTGGGAGATCTTAGCAAATGCTTAATATAAATCTAAAGGGCCTTATCCTAGCACCTAAAAGCAAAACAAAGCAGGAGTTAGATTTTTAGAACCAGAGAGATTAGATAGATAACCCAAAACAAGCCAAATGAAGAAGCAAAACAAAGTAAAAAGCTAAACAAGAAACACTAAACCAGGCTGTGAGATCTTTCAGGTTTTCAAAAGTTGGAAACAAACATTGCCGACTCCTCCCTAGAATGAAGGAGAAAGCACACTTCTTGCTTCAGATAAGCTCGGAAGCTCAAACCCTGGACTCCAACCTGACAGAGGCACAGGATGGAAAGAAGGTGACCAGTACTGAGCAGGGAGTCAGAGACACCACTGCACACCAGGCCTTGTGAATAGCCCTCAGGCTGAGCTCGTGCCCTCTGGTTCCAAAGAAGGTCCTATCAATAGAGAAAAAGAGGGGATGTGACTGACAGCAGGCAGAGGAAAACTGAAGAAACTCCACCAGCACGTTATTTCACTTAATTTCATTTATTTTTGCAAAAATTCAAATAAAATGATTTCAATTATTTTATAAGTAACTTTATGTTAGACACACACACACACACACACACTGGAGGGAACACCCGCGGGTCAGCAGTCAAGGAGCAGGCTTCTGAGGCCTTGAACATTTGTTTGGAATGCACTTCATGTGTGTGTCTTTGTGGCCAAGTGGCCTATCAATGGAAACATATTTTGATATAAATGATTTTCTATTTCTTAGTTTTCTGTCCCTGATAGAATTTTACTCAGAGAGTAAAACTGAAGAGTATCTTCTAGAAGTTTAAACACTGAGCAATAGATAGGAACGAGACATTTTTATTGTGGGTATTCCTGTCTCTGGCCCCCAGCTCTGGCCTTGAGCCCCATACTGAGGTGTTCTTCCATGATCCTATGGGGATGCAGGATCTAAGGGACCTTAGATCAAGGTTAAGGAGAGCGACTATAGCATCATTTTGACTAAGCATGGATTTTTTTTTCAATTTAAAATTTCAAAGTGCTGCCTTTAATCAGAGGAGAATAACCAAAGTTATTGCTTGTTATATAAAATTTATTTTGCAGATCCATTTGAAAAATTATTTTCAAATATGATATAATGATTATATATTTATAATTAACTAAAATATTTTCCACATGGAAGTGACTTTTAAATGCTATTAAAATGGGAATAACTTGTATTAATCCTAACTGTCCACACCAGTCAAGATTTACATAGAAAATTCTATGTGTTCATTCTTCCTCTAAATCAGAGCAATGATGTATCTAGTTTGTTATTTTCCAACACACTGGCTCAATTTCAACATCCCAGTAGAATTCAAGAGAACGTTAAACAGAGGCATATTCACAGTTAAGCATGCCACATGCTTTTTATGACCTGCTAAACCTGATGAGCTACAGATGCTAAGATGAATGTCAAAAGGGCCCACCAGGCTCAGCATGAACATCTATCATCGATTAGTGATGTCTGTATGGGCAGAAAGAGCATGCCCCTGACATAGTTTACCATCCCTGGGATATCTGACCCTGCTCCTCATTAGCTATTGGCAGTTTCCTTGCTCTAGAATGGGGATAAAAATCCTTAAATTTGTCAAGACCAAGTAACAATGAATATGAATGCTTAAAGCAGGGCTCATACTGCCACAATCACGTAACTGACAGCCCTCATTAATATCCTATTGCAATCTGCATTTCTCAGAGCTGATTACTGACTGATCACTTAGATGTTCTGAAACAAATCGGCTGCTCTGGAAGCTGAGTCCTCACTAGGAAGCTACAGTGCATAAGAACAGTGTGGTGCCCTCTCCACAGCACACAGGACAGCGTGGTGCCCCGTCCACAGCACACAGGACAGCGTGGTGCCCCGTCCACAGCACACAGGACAGCGTGGTGCCCCGTCCACAGCACACAGGACAGCGTGGTGCCCCGTCCACAGCACACAGGACAGCGTGGTGCCCCGTCCACAGCACACAGGACAGCGTGGTGCCCCGTCCACAGCACACAGGATAGCGTGGTGCCCCGTCCAGCAGCACACAGGACAGCGTGGTGCCCCGTCCACAGCACACAGGACAGTGTGGTGCCCTCTCCACAGTACACAGGACAGCGTGGTGCCCCGTCCAGCAGCACACAGGAACACAACTGCACAAAGTCACAGGGCCCACACACAGGTACGCAGCTGCGCTCCATTCTGGGCCTGTTCAAGCAGTACCGAAACATGCCATTTACTCTGATGAGAAATGATAGTTACAGAAATAGAACCATTTTTCTTCCTGGAAGTACTCACCTACCTACCAAGTACGGGGTAAAAACTGGTAATTATACTCTGCTAAGGATATTTAGCACTAGCTACATTAAAGACTTCACACATAAAACTTACTTTAGTAACAAAGTGAGTATCATAAAACATTTTAAAAACTGAGATGTTAGGAAATGCCACCACATATCATAACCAGCAAGAATGAACATAGCTAAAAAGAGACACGTGTTTTTGTTATATAAAAAAGTGTTTCCATAGCTAGTAAGTGCTCTGTCTTCCCACACTGCTGGAAATGCCACCCATGATTATGATTCTAGTTAGCAGACAAAGCTAGCTGTTCCATGCCCTGTTACTGTGGTTTTACTGCGCTGAATAAAAGGACAGGGCATGGACTAGCAGTCAACAGACTCTGTCCACGGTGTACTTTAAACATACATGTTCAAGGTAGTTCCAAACCAATGTATTCCCTCTTTTCAATGGGGATTTCTCCTATGGGCACACAAAAGAAGCTGAATTAAACTAAAGCAAAGCTTACCAAATGGTGGGCTATGACCAGATATTTCTAACATATGCTGGCTAAATGAAGTCCATATTGTGTTGTGGAACTGAATGTAGGGTCATGAAGATTCTGACCGCAGTGAAGTCCGTGGATGCACGATGAGCACAAATTAGCTCCAGGTCAAATGCGTGTGTGCACGCTGTTTCTGGACGTGCTCACTCATGTTGTCCTGTGACTTCACCGCAGATGGAGTTCTGAACATACACAATGCACTCCTAGCAGTACACGTCATCATGTCATGCAATGAACTGACCATGAACACTGCCTAATACACCTTGGCTCAGATGCAAGACAACTGTGCTATGGTGGGAAGTGTTCTTACCATACAAAACATTCTTCTCACAGAAATGGCGGTTTACCCATAGGAAACAAAGTCCCCCCCCCCAATTCTACCACAGTTCCTGACATGCTTAGTCTGTCTGTGTGCGGCACTGCTGGATACACAGCGCCCACCTCATGGGCATATGCATTTTTTCTAGTCTTTAATAAATGGGAAAATGAGGTTTATTAAAGAATTACTTAAGACATAACTATAATTTATTATCATTAAGTGTTTAATTACATATCGATTTTATATGCATTTATAACCACAGTTGTGTAAAAATTTCTCAGATGGAAAGAAGTCACTAGTGGAAAACCTTAAGCAGCCCTGAATTAGATAACGAGGGGAAGGAGGTTGGGCTAAGCCAAAGCAAATTAAATTAATCTTCAATGGATAATATGAGAAGCGAGCATTAGGAAAACAGAGCTTCACAAAAAACAAGTGCAGCACCCATTCCCAGGGCTTGGGGAACTGGGCTGTTGGCAGATGGAACCCACTGTGCATGTATAATGTGAGGTGGCTTCTCTCCCGGGCGCCCATGCATTTCCTTCTTGGCCTGAGAATGACACTCCTCTGTCCTGTCTCCTCTCATTTTGGCAGAGCTGGTCACAGAGGAAGGGAGGGAAACTCTGTGTTCTCAGAAACTGCTCACGGAGATGAGGTGACCGGTTCTCCAGCCCTTCCTAGTTCCCCATCAGGTTTTTATTTAACTTTTGGCTAAAGCTCATGGCCTTGGCTGGCACCTGACCCTATCTTCTCCATGGAAGAAAAACAAGCCTTCTAGCTTGAGGGCTGAGAGTCACGGTAAGCGTTTGCCCCTGGAGGTCCTGGCACAGGCACGCCTGGAGAACTGACACTGCAGGGCCACTACGCTCTGCCATCTCCTTCTGTCCTTACCTGTGAGGTCAAAGAATACCTAAGCAGCTGTATTAGAAGAGAAACCATGATCGCAGCAACTCTTACAAAGAAAACATTTAATCGAGGTGGCTCGCTTACAGTTTCAGAGGTTCAGTCCATTATCATCATGGCGGGGAGCATGGTGGTGTGCAGACAGATGTGACAGTGGAGCTGAGAGTCCCATGTCTTGACTCAGAGGGAAGAGGAAGTCAAATGACTGTCACATTGAGAGAAATTTGAGCAAGAGACCCCAAAGTCTGCCCCACAGTGGCACCCTCCCGACAACAAGGCCACACCTCCGAATAGCGCCACACCTTTGGGGGCATCTTCTCTCCAACCCCACAGGCAGTTTCCAATCCCACCGGCCTCCTCGCAGTCTCACGCCCTGCACGGGTTTCTGTTTCTTGTCCCTCTCTGCAGCACTTTCCTCAGTTCTCGTACATTCCACTTTTTCTCAGGCTCATTCCTGCCAAGCTTTTGTTCCTGGTACTCAATCAAAGTGACTCTTACCAAGGACATGGGCTTGGACCACTTAGGAGTACAGGCTGGAATGGATCATGATGGCTGGTGACATCTTTACACAACATGACTCTGGGTTGCTGCTATGTAAATCCATTTGCAGTAGAAAAGAACTTGAAGGACAGATACACGGGAAAACACTGGATTGAAAGAAACCAAATGATCTGAAGAAAGAGATGGCACCCACCCCACAGACCTTCATTTACTCCTTACACACTAGACAGCCATTTTTGAACCAGAAGGAAAGTCCAGAGGGAATGCTCCAGTCCCAGACCATGCAACAATTTCTTCACCATCAAATCTCAGTCTCAACAATAAAAAAAAAAAAGTTCAGCTCCTGTGTAGGTGCTTACAACATAAGTGTAACTACAATGAGAGATACCCAAGAGGGTGGGTGGTGCGAGAAGCCCAGCCTCCTAAGACTGTGTGCTACAGGCCCAGCCTCCCTGTGACTGGTTGTAAAAATCACTAAGCTTCTGGAGAGGATGAACCAAATGTCTTTGGACAGAACAGAATAGAAATGGCAATAATTAATAATTACCTAATTTGTCCTGAAGGTGACACTTTTTTAAACGGTCTATGATCATTTTATCTCCTTAAAACAATTTCCTTTGTAGCATGAGCAATTTTCGAATGGCTTGCATAAAAAACTACAGTTGGACAGTGTAACTTTTAATGTGATCTATCTGCTAGTTCAATGAAGAATAATTTAAAATAGCAAGATTCTTTTGAGACTGAAAACAAGAATTGCTAAATATTTAAGATTAAAGAAACTATGAAAACTAAAACCTCTCTCACACACACAGGTACACATAACACATGCAATACTAGTGAGCATAAAAAAGAAAGTAAGATCTGGTAGCACATCACCAGTTATAACTCTCCAAAGTTTGGGACGCTTGTGCACAAACAAGGGTCTCTGAGTCACATGAAATCCCTTGATTAAATACATGTAAACTTCATGCTTTAATCTTACAAAATAATACTTCACCCATTTAGACATCAACTTAGCCACAGACTAGGCAAGCAAGAAAACAAATCACAAAATGAGTGCTTAAAGGGGAAACAGGTGCAGATCTTGATTCATGCCTTTCCATATCAAAAGTACTGGCGTGAAACGGCACAGATTAGCCTTCTCTGGGAGCTGAGGGACCACACGTGCAGCTGGGTATGGTGACTACTTGCCAGAATTCCTGCCTGTCCAGAAAACATACTACAGAGCTCTATAGGAAAAGCCTAGGAGGTACAGAGCGCAGAAGAACCATCTGTTTGTAGAACATCAGGGCAGTCAAAGCAATCTGCAGAGATGGAGAGGAGTTACAGGTGTCCAGTTTCCAGAAATACACCATGCTCTATGTGGTCACCCTGAGATAAGCACTGTGAACTTCAGTCAGTGAGGAAGAATCAGTGCTGAGAAAGGAGGGTGACTTCACCCCACCTGCCTACTGCTCACAGCATCCAGCAGTCCTCGTTTGCTGAGCATGCTGAGTCAGCACTGGGGTTGTGCCTAGAGTGACTGTGAGTCCTGGCTTACCTAGGAAAGCAATGGTTCATATTTCTTCTTCCTACCTATCTATATATCTACCTACATATATATGTGTATATATATACATACATACACACCTATCTATCTCTATCTATCTATCTATCTATCTATCTATCTATCTATCTATCCATCATCTACCTAATCTATGTACTTACCTATCTATATATCTACCTACACTCACACCTGTGTGTGTGTGTGTGTGTGTATACCCACCTATGTCTGTCTGTCTGTTGTTGTGGGAGTAACTTCCGCTGCCTCAATCAATAGTCGCTGAAATACGAGCCCACAGTGCAGCGGGGAGCGACTTCCGCTCCGTCAGCCAATAGCTGCTGAAATACCAGCCCACTGGGGCGTGGTATATTTCTCTTTTAAAAAGAGAAGCATATCCGGAATAGGCCCTCTTGGTTCCGGCTCTTGGTTCCGGTGCTCGGTCTCGGCTGCTGCTCCCGGCTCTTGCTCCAGCGACTAGGCTCCCTTCCTGACAGTTTATGGTGTATGTAAGTTCTACCCCCCCGCCAAATAAATAACCCCTTAAAACATAACTGGTGTGGGATTGATTCGTTAATAATTGGCGCCCAGCGTTTGGTTTAAGAACCGCCCCACCCCCCCCACCCCCAGCTCGGCCTCCCAGGATACACAGGTCCGGACAGTCTCTGCCGGCTTACTTTGCCCTGTTCAGCACGGATTTTTAAATTTCTCCTTGCAACGTGAGTCAAAGAGCTCACAGCGCAAGCTCCCTTTGAAGTTCCAGCAAGCTGTTTGAAACCCATAACTGATTAGGAGTGCTGAAAGCAGCTTGACCCTTAATCCCAGCACAGGGACACGGGGCCCAAAGCACTAGGCCTCTTTAGCAACAGCGCAGTGGCTGTGTCACGACCCTCTGCATCCGGTTGAACAGAGCAGCAGGGCCTTGTTTGTTGCCTTTATTGGCCACTAGAAGCTCTCTGACCTTTTGTGATCTGTGGATTTAACCTCTGGATTTGAGTGTATATATTCTAGAGTTTACTTCCTCAATCAATACCACTGCCACGTGGATTCAGGTGCGCCCCACCTCCTACTGGCAGGCAACGGTCATTACAGGTAAGATTTTTCTTTTCGGTTGAAAATAAATACATACATACATACATACAAGTACAATTTCCTTTGATTGAAAATGTCGGAAAATATTACTATCCAAAAGTTCAATGGTTTTTTTCAGTTGCGCTATGGAGGATATTCTGAAGGATGTCTCAGATATTCCTCTTACTTTGTTATTCCTGGGATCTGTTGCTTTTCTGGTGTTTGGCTATTTTATAAGAAAGATACAGTCCTTACAGACTAAATCTACAATGCTGAGGGCAGAGATTAAAACCTTAAGAACAATTCAGACTGATACCAACCTCCTCAAAAAAGAGTTTGGAGATTTCAAGGAGGAAGCTAGATCAGAGTTTGGAGTTTTCAAGCAGGAGACTAGATCAGAGTTTGGAGTTCTCAAGGAGGAGAATAGATCTTTGTTTGATATGACTCAGTCAACTGGCCAAAATATCAAGAAGGTACAGTCTGATATTGCTTCTTTAGAAGGGAGCGTCACTGCCCTGGAGGAGGGGACAACCAAAATGACGCATAACCTCCAGTCCATGACTGTAAGTGCTGAAACATTAGCTGAGAGGATTATAACCATTGAATGTGAAAATCGGACTTTATCAAAAGGGTATGATAGATTAATTGACAGGATTTCCATACAAGAAGGCACAGTACATGCCATGAGGATTATGTCCAAGGAGGATATCGTGTCTCTGACGGACAAGCTCCATGCCTTAGAATCGTTAATGAAGGCTTTGGAGCATAATACTGGACAGGAGATTCAGGACTTACAGAAGGCAATGGTGAGCAGATTTAATAAGATTGAGGAAATCATAGACTCTGATGAACAGGAGCAAAAGGTAGAAAGGCAACCTTCACTTCAAAAAACTCTCAGTCTACATAGAGTTATACCTGCCTTTCCAGTAATAACATCAGAAAAGATAACTGGCTCCAAAAACCCTAAGGTCGTTAAAGAACATACATGGGAGCCTATACGTATGAATGATCTGAAAGAATTTAAACAAGCAATTGTGAATTATGGACTACATTCATCCTTTGTTAGGGAGATGTTAAAATCCTGGGCTCTGAGCAACAGGGCCACCCCTAAAGATTGGAACCAGCTCACATCAGCTGTCCTTGAGAACGGACCTTTATGGCATTTCAAATGCCTATTCAAACAAGAGGCCAGACTTTTAAAACAACAAGAATCAGCGAAAGGAATTGAGGTTTCTCTAGATCAAATTCTAGGGGAAGGACCTTACTCTGATCCTCAGGAACAAGCTCTTTATGATGAAAACATTTTATCCATATGTGCTACAGCAGCTCTAAGGGCCTGGGACAGGGTTCAAGACTCAGGTCAGAGAGTAGAATCGTATGTCAGGGTCAAACAGGGTCAGAGAGAACCCTTTAGTGATTTTTTGCAACGACTAACTAAGGCTGTACAAATAGGGATACCTGATCCAGAAGCAAGAAATATAGTAATTGAGTCTTTGGCTTATGAGAATGCCAATGTAGAATGCAAAAGGATCCTGGGGCCTTTAAAGCTCAGATCAGCGCCTTTGGACGAATGGGTTTTACATACAATGAATGTTGATACATTTGATTATGGCAATGAAACATGGGTACAAGAAGCAATTTCCAAAGGTAAAAGGAGACATCAGATTACAAAATGCTTTCATTGTGGCAAAATGGGACACATGAAAAGGGACTGCAGACAATGGAAGTCCAGGAATAATGCCTCTTCTAGGAATAACAGGAATAGGAGGACTCAGCCTTCAGGTTTATGTAGGAGATGTGGAAAGGGCAGGCATTGGACGAATGAGTGTAGGTCAACAAGAGATAAACAGGGCAACCCGTTGCCATCGGGAAACTCAATAGGGGGCCTCTCGAAGGCCCCCATGGCAAATGTGGTCCAGTCATTTCCGATCACTGCAGAGAACATGCCTCTTCAGGGAAATTAGAATGCCCCATGCCTGCTGTTAAAAGCAATAACGGCCTGAAGGATGAGTTAAATGTGGTGAATGAATCAAGAAATCTAAGAGGACAAAGTAAACGAATATTCTGGCAGACTTCTATAAATGAACAAAGGCCACAGCTAAGAGTGTGTGTAAATGGCAAACTTGTTACTGGCTTACTGGACACAGGTGCGGATGTAAGTATCATTACACCAGAGTCTTGGCATCCGCATTGGCCTCTTCAGGAGGTAGATATTCAGTTCTTAGGAATTGGAACCCTATCTCGAGTAAGACAAAGCACGAGATGGGTCAATTGTATAGGTCCAGACGGACAAATAGGAAAACTAAGGCCATATGTAGCAAATATTGCAGTGAATTTATGGGGCCGTGACCTATTGCAGCAATGGAATACCCAAATTAACATTCCTGCTGCTTCCAGAGCCCATATTTCTGAGGACAATATTACAAGATATTACAGATGGCGGAAACCAGCCATTAGAGCTATACAAGAACACAACACAATTGATGGCTCTTCAGAGGTACCAACAGCCATGCCTCTACAATGGTTGATTGAGAAACCAATATGGACTAAACAGTGGCCTTTAGCTGAGGAAAAGTTACAGGCTTTAGAACAGCTGGTACAAGAGCAATTAGATGCTGGACATATAGAAGAATCTACCAGCCCTTGGAACTCTCCTGTGTTTGTTGTTAAGAAAAAATCTGGTAAATGGAGAATGGTGACAGATCTTGAGCTATCAACAAGGTTATTCAACCTATGGGCCCTCTGCAATCTGGAATTCCTCTGCCCTCCCTGTTACCAAAGGGATGGCCTCTTATAGTTATTGATCTGAAAGATTGTTTCTTCACTATACCATTACAAGAAAAAGATAGAGAAAAGTTTGCCTTCACAGTGCCTACCTATAATAACTCTCAGCCTGCAAGGAGGTACCAGTGGACCGTCCTCCCACAGGGAATGTTGAACTCTCCCACCCTGTGCCAATATT
Organism: Myodes glareolus; assembly: GCF_982192425.1. Lineage (NCBI taxonomy): Eukaryota > Metazoa > Chordata > Mammalia > Rodentia > Cricetidae > Myodes > Myodes glareolus. Next base: position 6,704,782 of record NC_142028.1, read on the forward strand.
TTGTAAGCCAACCATTGAAAATTATACGCAAACAATTTCCTAAGTCCATAATATACCACTATATGGATGATATCCTGATATCTGATCAAAACAAAGATACCTTAGAAAGGCTGTTTGAAGAAGTAAAACTAGTATTACCTAAATGGGGATTGCAAATTGCTCCTGAAAAAATTCAGAGAGGAGATTCTGTTAATTATTTAGGTTATAAAATAGGCTTACAAAGAATTAAGACTCAAAAGGCACAAATCAGGAGAGACCGGTTACGAACGCTTAACGACTTTCAAAGATTATTAGGAGACATTTCCAGTCTACGACCAGCTGTTGGGATAACACCTGATCTAATAATTCATTTAAACAAAACCTTAGATGGTGACAAAGATTTGAATAGTCCCAGAGAGTTAACAGCTGAAGCAGAAAAGGAACTGATGATGGTTGAGGAAAAATTACAGGAGGCACACGTAGATAGGGTGGATCCAAATTTTAGTTGCGTTCTAGTTATATTGCCTTCCAGAATTTCTCCTACAGGAATTTTAATGCAGAGGGAAGATACTATTTTAGAATGGATTTTTTTACCACACAAACCAAGTAAAAAATTAAAAACTTATGTGGAAAAAGTCTCTGAATTGATTATAAAAGGAAAATTGAGACTTCGTCAATTAGCAGGTATAGACCCATCAGAAATTATAGTGCCTTTCACTGCTGATGAGATAAAAAAGTTGTGGGAAGACAATGAACCATGGCAAAGAGCTTGTGCTAATTTTTTGGGAGAAATCAATAACAATTACCCAAAAAGCAAGAGACTTAACTTTATAAAGAGAACTTCTTGGATCCTCCCTCGAATTGTCCGTGATGCTCCAATAACCGGAGCCCATACATTTTATACCGATGCTAATAAATCAGGGAAAGCAGGTTACAAATCAGAAGAATTGAGTAAAGTGGAACAAAGTCCTTATGATTCTGTCCAGAAAGCAGAATTATATGCCATCCTTATGGTGCTTAGGGATTTTAAAGAACCTCTTAATATAATTACTGACTCACAATATGCAGAAAGAGTTATTTTGCATATTGAAACTGCTGAATTTATACCTGATGATACAGAACTGACCTCATTGTTTATCCAGGTACAAGACATGATCAGAAACAGGCTCTGCCCTATGTATATAATGCATATCCGATCCCATACAGGTCTGCCAGGTCCTCTAGCACAAGGTAATGCAGATATTGATCAATTATTAATTGGTAGTGTGCTGGAGGCATCTGAATTTCATAAAAAACATCATGTCAATAGCAAAGGCTTGAAAAAAGAGTTTTCTATTACATGGCAACAAGCTAAGGAGATTGTAAAGAAATGCCCTACTTGCTCTTTTTATAACCAAACACCATTGCCTGCAGGGACTAATCCAAAGGGTATTAAAAGGAATGAAATTTGGCAGATGGATGTGTTTCACTTTCCAGAATTTGGCAAGTTAAAATATGTACATCACACCATTGACACTTATTCAGGCTTTCAGTGGGCAACCGCTTTAAGCTCAGAAAAAGCTGACTCAGTAATCACACATTTATTAGAAGTTATGGCCATTATGGGTATACCTTCACAAATAAAAACAGATAATGGTCCAGCTTATGTATCTAGGAAAATGAAACGATTTTTTGCTTATTATAATATTAAGCATGTTACAGGTATACCATACAATCCTACAGGTCAAGCAGTTATAGAAAGATCAAATCGTACTATAAAGGATATGCTAAACAAACAGAAAGGGACGAAAGATACCCCCAGAAATAGATTGCATAATGCTTTATTAACCTTGAATTTTCTTAATGCTAATGAGAAAGGAACAACAGCAGCAGAGAGGCATTGGATAATGGAAAAAACTTCTGAACTAAACCAACCTGTTTATTTCAAAGACGTGCTGACCTCTCAATGGAGGCCAGGAGATGTGCTACGTTGGGGAAGGGGTTTTGCTCTTGTTTCCACAGGAGAAGAAAAATTGTGGATACCATCAAAATTAATAAAGGTTCGATTTGAAGAGGAGAAACCTCTTGGAAAGGAGAAATGACAGCTCATCCACAATGATGATATTCATACAGTTGGTAAGAAAAACATATAGAATGGGGGCAGGGTTCTGTTCTTATCTCCACAGGAAAACACTGATTTTTGAAAAGTTCAAGGGACCCTGGATATCTGAATACTGACAGATGGAAAATAATGGCACAATAAGGACTATCAAGAAAACTGAATAGGTTCTGTAAGTAAAATATACTAAATCATATTTCTAAATTTATAGAGCTGGTTTTAGAGTTGGACTCTGGCTCAGTCCCTCTCTAATTCCAAGCCTGTTGTTAAAAGAAAAACCCAGAATTTCTGGAGTTTCTGTCTCATGTCAAGAGCCATGATATGGGACAGAAAGAAATATGAGTTTAGAAAACATTTTTACTTTTCTTCATATCTATCATACCTTTCAGTGAATATATCTATCATGTCTTTCATTGAATATATGTATGTCTGTATATGTCTATATGATTAATATACGATTATATATTATTATAATCATATAATATATGATATTAATATATGATTAATATATATGATTAATGTTTAATTTTTCCACAATGAACAATAAGTTTTTCCTGCAGTGACATTTGAAGTTTCCAGGAAGAAGATGGGGCCCCATAACAACAACTCCACCTGGTTGAGATGACATCATGATACTGATAGCACTACTACAAGACCTGTTTTGGGTACCAGATGCACAAGACGATGCCAACGTGGTTAGCTGAAATGATGCACATCTTGTACAACATTCTGGCCAGACCTCCACAAAATACTCAGAGACTATTTGCAATTTTAAAAGACATTGATCTTGAAATTTAACCATCATTTTACTTTCACAGGATCCCCCAGAAAGAACGTCGCCCCCATGACAGCTGGAAGTAATTCTAGAGAACGACGTCCCCTCTCCCAGTAAAGTTTGTCCTTGGGTTTAGGGACATCATTTAGGGGTTGGTTATAATTAGTATAGGGTTGATGGTTGGGGGAGAAATTTTATAAGCGCAGGAATTCAAAAAAAAAAAAAGAGGGATAATTGGATTATGGGATAATAGCTTTGTACTTGTGAGTTAATGTTTTTAGACAAATATATTGGTATTGATTCTTATATATTGATACAAACTTAAATTATGTTGACTATTTTAGGCATGCATGCTTCTACCTCTGTTTAAAACATTTTTATGTATTGACATATATATATTGTATTGATATATGTATATTTTACCATATTGCATTGTACACTTCTACCTCTGATTAAGATGTAACATGAGGGCCGGCTTGTTGGGGTTTCTGTCCCGCCCAGTACCCCAACAAGCCAGCAAGTCCCAAGGAAAATCACACGGAGTCTACATTAGGTTATAAACTGATTGGCTCATTAGGTCAGGCTTCTTGTTAACTCTTATAACTTATATTAACCCATTATTCTTATCTATGTTAGCCATAATGGCTCCGTACCTTTCTCAGCTGGGCACGTTACATGCTGCCTCTTCGGTGGTCTGCGCAGGAGTGGCTGAGGGCTTCCTGTGTCCTAGAATACTCCCAGTCTCTTTACTCCACTCCTACTTCCTGTCTGGCTTTCCCGCCTATACTGCCTGCCTGGCCAATCAGCGTTTTATTAAAATATGATTGACAGAATACAGACAATTCTCCCGCACCATTTCCCTCTTTTTTTTTTTTTTTAAACAAAGGAAAATACCCATAGTCCATTTGTTGGGAATGTGGGCGTAGTATTTCAGGCTACTTCCTGCTGGTTGGGGGTGCTGATGATCTTATGGGGACCTAAAGAAAACTTAGAGTTATCATCAAGTCCTGACTGAAGTATCCTGTGAGTCTTGATCATCTCAGGCAGCAGTCGTGAACCTGTTCTGGATGAAGAACTCAGACATCTGGGCCATCTATTCCTGTCGGAGATTTTTCAGGTGGCCTCCCTTGGTCAAAGGTGATTTTTCTTAACTCTGAATAAATCCAGAGCCTCTCGTTTTCTGTGGAAACAAAAGCAAAATCTCTTCTCCAAAGTAGCATACCTTTTGACTTCAGTTTTGAAGCCAAGGTATTTTCAAAATACCTATCTTGGGTTAATTTAGTATCATTTATAAACAAAAGTCTTTTAGCAGTTGTTGCTCCTTCCTCAGCAATCAAACAATTTAAAGAGAGCATAATAACATACGGTATCAAGATTCTCTGTGTATTTTCCATCTTTATTTTAACTTCTATTTCTTTTATTTTTACTTTTACTTTTTGAGACAGGTTCTCTGTATATCTTTGTCCTGGAATAACTCTGTAGACCAGGCTGTCTTTGAACTCACAGAGATCCTCCTGTCTCTGCCTCCCCAGTGCTGGGATTAAAGGTGTATGCTACCACACCTTGAACTCACAGAGATCTGTCTCTGCCTCCCAGGCATTGGGATTAAAGGCGTGTACTACCACACCTTGAGGTCACAGAGGTCAATCTACCTCTACCCCTTGAAGTCACAGAGGTCAATATGCCTCTGCCTCCCAGGCATTGGGATTAAAGGTGTGTACCACCACACCCAACTACTCTCTTTCTTTCCTTTTAACTTTAAGAACTTTAACTTTTAGCCTGCATATACACACTGTAAACCATTTAGAGGTTTTCTTCATCTTTGAATCTCTCTTTACTGTTTATCTCTCTTTTTCTGACCACATGAGCCTTTAATTTACAAAGCAATATGGGAAGCCGTGGCTTTGACAGCTAGATCCAGCTCATTCCTTAGCTTTCCAGACTCATAGCTGAGATACCAGCCACAGCTGTGTTCACTGCCACAACTTGTCGTGTTTCAAGGTCCTTGCTAGCAAGCAAGCTGCATCATTCTGCTCACAGACCACACTCAGTCGGACTGCCTGCCTGCAAGAGTCAGAGTTTGTCCTGGCAGGACAGCCCAGAAAGCCGGCATTTTAAAACAGCACAGCTTTTTTCCTGCTACGACTGAAAACCGAAAAGCATGCGTTCAGCTTTTCACCAACAGCATTTAAGTGTTTCGTGGCAGGACCTCTTAATGAGCTGCAAGGTTTTGCAGCTAAGGCTGAGTCAAGAAGCCTCTCTTAGATGAGAGCATTTGCTTGCCTCTAGCAAGCAGAGCAGAACCGAAAAATTGCTGCTACCAAGAAAACATACTTTACTCTATTCTTTCCCAAACTTTCTCAGGCTTTCTGTGGATTCATTTATCCACGTCTGGGCGCCATATGTAGTGAGGGGCTGCAGGGCAGGCCTGCCCTGCAGCCCCTCACTACAGATCGGGTGAGGAGAAAAGCAGGCCTGCCCTGCAGCCCCTCACTACATTAAGATACTTATATATTGTTTATGTATTGATATATATATTTACCATATTGCAATGTATACTTGCACATTGTTTATACTTGGAGGTTATATTGTCCCCATTTATTGCACAGTTGTTTACTATTTCAGTCTTTAAGTTAGATAGATATTGAGAATAATATAGATCAATAGTCATCTAAGTTTGTCATTTATAATTAGACTAATCAGGTTCTTTAGATACATAGAGATTATATTCAGTATAGATAGATAATCTTCAACCTCTTCAAAGAGCTGTAGAAAATGGCCTTTAATCTAACTCAGAGTTCTGTGGTAGGGAGACACAATCGCTCCTGGCAACACTGATCTATTCCCGAGAGAATGTTGAGCACCAAAGACACTCCACCTGGAGCCTTTCTTCTTGGCAGAACTGGCCTTTGGGTAAAGAAATGCCCATACCTCAACTACTGACAGAGTTACAGAGTATCCGTAAATGGATAAAACAGGACTGTCATATCCTGCCAAGACAGGATAAGATAGTTTTGAAAAGTTCCTTGCCTTTGAAAATGGTATGTCAGTTACGTTAGGCCAAAGTTGGTTGCTTCAACGCTGCAAACGTGATTTTGGGTGTTTGCCCAGGTAGCCAGTTGTCTATGTGATTTGTTACATGTTCTGGAAGTTTGATTGCACTTCCTAATTACTCAGGTAACATTATTTCCCTTCTCAGATCTTTGATGGGATTGAAGATTATATAAACGTAGTTACTTTCTTTTCATGACGTGGCCAAGTTATTTCTTATACAAGACTTAAGCTAGTTAGAATAGGATATTTGTATTTATTGTATATAATTGTGTAGGTTTGTACTTACTGTATATAATTTCGTAGTAGGCTTAGAACTCTCTTACTTAAACAAAAGGGGGAGGTGTTGTGGGAGTAACTTCCGCTGCCTCAATCAATAGTCGCTGAAATACGAGCCCACAGTGCAGCGGGGAGCGACTTCCGCTCCGTCAGCCAATAGCTGCTGAAATACCAGCCCACTGGGGCGTGGTATATTTCTCTTTTAAAAAGAGAAGCATATCCGGAATAGGCCCTCTTGGTTCCGGCTCTTGGTTCCGGTGCTCGGTCTCGGCTGCTGCTCCCGGCTCCTGCTCCAGCGACTAGGCTCCCTTCCTGACAGTTTATGGTGTATGTAAGTTTTACCCCCCGCCAAATAAATAACCCCTTAAAACATAACTGGTGTGGGATTGATTCGTTAATAGTCTGTCTGTCTGTCTGTCTGTCTGTCTATCCATCTATCATCTGTGTTTCTGTGTGATTACTAGGGTCTGGGTGGTCGGGAAGGAATGAGCAGTCTCCGTTCACACTATGAGGACACCCTGCACTACCTTTCTCCTGTGTTGAGAACCGCTAGAGACGGGTCTCTGTGCATAACCTGAGAGTAAAGAATAAGGCAACCTTGTTCACACTGCACTTCCTATATGCTTAGAGCCGCTGCATTGGCTCACATTGCACTTTCTATATGCTTTGAACTATAGTTTTATTTTCAAATGAGCAATTTAAAAAAATTAATGACTACTGTTTGCCTTCTGGAGAAAGTTTCCAGAACTTAGGAAAATTATAAAGGAGCCAATGTGTCAGGAAAGATACTTTGCAGTAATCAATCTTTGCCTTTAGAGAATATAGCTAAGCACAACTAAAAATTGTTTCAAGTGATATAAAATCAAGTTTTACTTAAACTTAAAAGTAGCTCACTTATAGCTGACTTCAGCTCATGAAAGAGCAGCCAGGGCTCTTCCTGGCTAGGAACTCGGTCCAAGGCTGTGTCAGGACGGCACAGTGTGACCTTTCCAGGTTCTTATGCCCCACAGAGATCCACCAAGGGATAAAGAAGGCCTCTAATCCATTCCGACAGTTAGGGAAAAGGAGCACCGGAACAGCTATGTTGAGGAGGAACAGCCCAGATAAAGTAATATTCAAGCTCAAAGGTTTAGAATATTTCCTGAAAATCTCCTGCATGGCTAGCCCAGTGGGTGAGCTAATCAAAACAATGGAGTCAAGAGGGGAGGGGGAAGAAAAATGCACAGTAGTTAATATGGCTATGAAACTGAAACAACCGTTCCAACTGTCCATGTAATCCATGAAGCTCGCTCATTACATCAACAGCAACATGTGAACATTTACACACCAGTGACACCGGATATAATGGGCACAGGGAAAGAGGCAGAGTTTAAGACAGAGATTGCTAGTGTGCATCCCTTCCAAAATATGTTCAATTCAATTCAATGCACTGAAATAAACTGCCATTTAAACAGCATCAAGGGGCTGGGTTTTAAGAGGTCATCAAGCCAAGAGAGTACCATCCTCATGAGCCACTGTTTGTCTCAGAAGTGGGCTCCTCTTCTGTTCCTGTCCTGGTTCCTCCTAGTTAGCATGTGACTATGCAGGCAGGTGTTTACCTTTTACCTTGATCTAGAACTGTGAGCCATAAGTTTCTTTCATCATAGAATGCAGAGTCTAAAGTGCTGTGCTACAGTAACACAAGACAGACTATGCCAGAGACACTACTGAGGCCCCTGGGGACCCCCCCCTGCCGCCCCTCTGAAGCAGGATTCTGCTGACTCTGACATGGGTCACAACATCAAGACAAAAACACTCAAATCCACATTAGTCTGCACTCAGACGCTCAGTGTACGTGTTTGGCCCTGTACACACTCTCATCGCAGCTCACCTCAATAAATTTATCTCCATAAAGAAAAGTAGTTCTTCAAAACTCATAGAATAACATTTGGGACATCTGGTCAACCTTACACTAGACATACTCATGGAGAAGAGCACGACATTTCAGTACAGGCCCTTCTCACAAAGCACCACCATTAGCTATCTCTAGGTAGCCAGGCGATGGTAGACATTTCCATCTTTCCAGCAGTGGATTTCTGTATACAATTTAAATTAATTTTCCTGGTCATGAACTCTTTTTATAAATTATGATTCATTAATTGTCCTGATCACTGGGTTTTCCTGTGACATTTCCATAAACACATGTAATATACTTAGAGTACGTTCACCTCTTTGTAGCCCTTCTTGTCCTCTGCCCTTTCCCTTCTCCATTCCCAGAGAAGAGCCCTCCGCCTGTCTCTCTTTCATGCCTATCTTCCCCTAAATTCCAAAGGAGAGAAAAATGTAGTCTTTGTGAGTCTTGTTTATTTCACTTGCCACAATGATCTTCAGTTCTATACATTTCAGTTCTAAAGCATCTATGTTTTAACTCAAAATAATCTTCCTAGTAATTACCATATTGTAGTTGCAGTATAGAAGAACATCAAAAGAAAAGTTTCTTTTCTGAAGCCACATCCTACTTTGTACAAACACCTGGAAACAGTGTCAGAATACAAGATCAAATTAACCTCGCTGCACTAGTAAAAACTCCATTCTCTTTACCTGCATACACTTGTTCCTAAGCAAGACTACAGCACAGCACATCACAAAATGAAAACATTAAGTCATTGTACTCCTAACCCAGTGGTCTATGAAAACAGATTCCAATGTTTTAATATCAGACATGCACATTAACAAATGGATATGCTGATTCCTTCATTTCTCATGACATCTTATTTCTTTCACATTTCATTACGTTATAGTCACACTGAAATCTCCAGTCCAAGCCCCCCAACCCCCCTGCAACACATTATCTCAAACATACACACCCAGGTTTTTGGTTTGACTCAAAATGCTACAACAGGCAGAATGTCCCCTGTCTTCTAAAATCAGAAATCAAATAAAATTAGGTCACAATAGCTCATTTCTTGGGGAAACAAAAGATGATGAATACAATCGGAATATTTATTATTGCCGAAACTTTCTAGGCCTGGGTGCCAAGTCAAGTGTGTCTGGATACAAGTTACCCGGAAAATGCCCTGTTCTGCTGCGCTGTCTCCTATGGACTGCCACCTCCAGCCTTCTCAAATCCATTAGTACAGACTGTAACAACAAACACTTCTTCACGAGCTGTATTCAGAAATACCCTCATAGAACCCTTCAAACCAAATACAAGAGTATAAAATATTTTCCATTAAAGCAACATAGAACAACAATGTGAAAGTGAACATATGCATACATGCATGTGTATGGACATAACACACAAACAAACACAAGCATGCACACATGCTCAGAATATAAAACCTTGAGAGTATTTCAAAACCATTTCTCATTACCAGAGGCATATTCATTACCACCAAGTCTGTCATCCCAGAAATGCTTGCAGGGCAGCTGTGACAGGTTACGGAGCTGAGTCCCACCCTCTCCTCCTCACCAACACCTCTGACAGCAGGGGTCAGAGAAGGGTTTGGAGGAGGCCTGCAGCCCTATTCAGAACAGATAGGAAGACAATCTGTAAAATGAATCCTGTTTTACCAAACCTGCCTTTTCAGAGAAATCAAATGTTTCAGCGGCTGGAGAATGGCTTGTGGTCAAGAGGGCACACTGCTCGTGCAGAGGAGCCCAGTTCAGTTCCCTGTACTAATGTCAGGCAGCTCCCAACCACCTAGAATCCTAGTTTCAGAGGATCCAACACCCTCTTCTGGCCCCTAACAGCACTGTACACATGTGGTACACATAGATACATTCACAGAAATACACATAAAATAAAACCTTAATATATCTCCTTTTAAAAAGAAAATATAGGACTCAAAGTTTGTTTGCACTGTTTCAAATTTATAAACCTAACAAGCTGCCTGTGATAAAGCGAAAATTAGTCTCTATCATCACCCTCTAAAAGAAAAAGGACTTGAGAAACTGTCTTTATGGAGAAAATCTTATGTGGTAGCTACTCTGACTGTGGGACATTAACGTGGAAGCTGAATCAGCCCGTGTCACACACACTGTCACAATGAGTGTGAGACCGCGAGCTTCTCGGTTGTCCATCAAAACTGGATGCTGTGGCACCCGAAAGGCACAGGGAAGCCACCCTCCCCACAGTGAGCAAGGATGTCTGTCCTCTGCCAGGCAGGCTGACGAGGGCTCTGTGAACAGCTACACCCCAGCTCTATGTGAAGCGTTCATTTACTAACAGGCAAAGTGCATTTTCTAAAGAAGGGAAGAAAGGGTAGAAGGCAAAGGAGTCTCTGCACTTAGTCAAGAATGAAAGAAAACAGCAAAAACAAAAAGCTCTGTAGCAACAAATTCCAAGTCTTCTAACCCTCACCTCTGTAACCTGAAGGGTCCAAAGAACCCGAAACCTGAAATGGCCAAGCCCTGTGCATGTGGCCCCCAGCATGAGGCCTCAAGCACAGTCCTCTCAACAGAACCAACAGGCGAGTCCTGCTACCCAGCAAGCAGCTGTGGTAGAAACGGGACCTAGCGGCAAACACTAGTCTCTGAGTTTTGATCTAATTACAGGGACACTAGTTGGGCTGCAGAGCACTGTCCTCCCTGACCCTGTCGTTCACACGAGCAGGACTTAACAGGCTTTTTAGTTTTCACATGGATGTAACCAGCTGGCTTTGTTAGTGTCACTGTCGCACACCCAACAGTGTAAGCGTGCAGTCACGATTTTTCTAGTGTCCAAACACTGTAGCAGGGTCTGCATGAGAGCTGAGCCAGTACAGATGGAATTGTAGACTGGGGAGCCCAGTTGCTCCAGTAATCGAGCAATAACTAGAAGGTTTTAAGGTTGTACATTTTGGGTGGAGTATTAATTTATGTGAGACCTATGAGGGTCATGCAATCACATAACTTTTGCAAATGAAGGGCTAAGGAATTTATGCCACAGCTCGCTGGCTGGTGTCCTTAAAGAGTTTATTCACCTGTAAAATGTGCACAGTTCTCTCATAAGTGATTTACTTGCCACAAACAAGGTCAGACCGCTTTCCCTCCTGAGACCAGTAAGTCACTTCCACGTCTGGGAGACAAGAGATGACAGAGCAGGCATACCCAACGCAACCTGAGACAGAACTCAGTTTTGAATACTTGAGGAAAGTGCTATGATCCTTCTATTTGAAAAAAGCTGCTCAGGAACCCTGACGAGTGAGAGCTCACAGGACAGTTCGGTGTCACCAGGGAAGCCCAGAGCCTTCCTAGCTCACAGGACAGTTCGGTGTCACCAGGGAAGCCACAGAGCCTTCCTAGTCACAGTCTGTATAGACGCCTCTGCTTTCAGAAGTAGCAGTGAAAAGAGCAGGCAGCGATCTCAGAACTGGACTTGTTAGGACACGCATCTGTCAGCACCAGGGTGGCCTGGACATTCGGACAGTCATTGAAGTTCTTTAAATAGACATGCTGTAAATCAGCGTGTAAATTCAGTGTTGTTGAATCACCAACAAACAGAACTATAAACGTCTCCCAAAACTCTAAAAGGTGTTTCAAAGTAACCGTCCTGGGCGCTCGGCTTCTACGATGCTCATGCAGGGCAGCAGCTCTCTGACTCACCTCCCTGCAGGGTTCGAGCAGGGCTAGCCAGCGTGGGGCAGTGTGAGAGACGGCAGAACACCATGCTGCTATCCTGAGTGGCTGGCACAGGCACCTGAAGACATACGCAGCGTTCTTAGCATGATGGCTAACATCTATCTTAAAAATCATGAATTCCCCTATTTTAACTTGCAGTCCTAAAAAGCAAAGCACAGACAGCTGCTTCCCGAGAACAATCTCCCATCAGCTTGCTCACCACTCAGCCCTCCTCAGCCCTCTGACACACTGCCCGCAGTGACTTGGGTGGGAGGTTTCTGTTGAGTTTCACCTAACACTTTGTGTTATTGGAAAGGAATTCAGTTGTTTCTTTAAAGACCACTTAATGGCCTCGAGTGTCCAGGAAAGGTTCTCTCCAGCTTCCTACTGCCCAAAGCTCCGTGCAACAACACAGCACCTGCTTATAAGTGGTTACCAGTCAGGCATTTGGAAAATTGCCTAAAACAAAGGTTAACGATGTTGAAGAAAAGCCCTGGGCGGGATGGAAGGGGTCTTTTCCCTGGTCTGCACTGGCTCCCGAGGGCGGCAGCCTGGCAGCATCTCCTCTGACCACTGCTGCCTAATGCCTGAAGAATGCGAAGCTCGAGGGAGTCTAAGGAATCCTGGCTACAGGACGGAACTGACGCAATCCGCGTCTGCCACGTTCACACTATGCCCTTCAGAAGTCTCTGCATCTATTTATAGAAAGTTTAGAGCAAGGCCAGCTACTGCCAGCCATTTTTACCATTTTCAAAATATACTCGGGCACAAACTACTTTTCTTATGAATAAAAGACAGCCCTACCCCCACAAAACCTCAATTTTTAAAGTCTTAGTCATAAAATTACATGAAATAGCAGTAAGAAGTAACACAGTAAGAAGAAATGGTGGGCCTCAAGTGAGATACAAAATTGAGGAAAAAATGTGTGTGTTTCAACAACGGGGAATGGAAACCTGAGTCCACAGGTGCCCTCCTCCAGCCGCTTCCAGCCGCACGTCTCCAGAAGCCAGTCCTGACTACAACTTCCTAATTGTTCCATAGATGTCATCTATCTCCTAGTTCTTAAGAAGGCATTACATTTACTTCTTATTTGCTCTGCATGTGCACGTGTGTGCATGGGTGTACACATATGCCACAGAGGGCGAGTGGAGGTCTCAGGACAACAGGAATTTTTTTCGACTAAGATGTGGGTCTCCGGGACTGAACTGGTTCTCAGGCTTGGGGGCACCTCACCCACTGAGCCACCCCACCAGCTCCATTATGTTTAGACACTGTCCTCACTGCAATGAAAAGGTGCATGGCTGCCTGTTTACAATGTTTAAAGATCAATAATAGACTTTAAAGCCTCATCGGATTCCCCTTCACGCATGACGCCAGCCGTTAGAGGAAAGCCTTAGGCGGGAGCCCTGTCCGCTGCTCCTCCAGGAGATCCCGACACGACAGCCTGGGGATGAACGCAAAGTGCAGAGAAGGTCAGCCAGCTGGAAAGAGAACCGGGCAGCCAACGAAAACTAGCTATCTAAACTAGCAGCCACAGGTCGGGAGCTCCCTGGATCTACTATCCATGAGTAGACTCTCCCCATTCACCTTCTCCGCCCCTCTTTACCTTCCCAGCCCACTGCTCCCTCTTCATCCAGTTCACTTTACAGATGAAAGCACAAAGATCAAATCCTCACAGCACATCACTGTTCCCCATGAGTCCCTCTGTGTCAGGAGACTGTCTAAGCTTCTTCTCACCTCCTTTCCTGAGCCGTCACAGAACATGAGCCAGCCTCCCACCAATCAGCTTTCCTGCCTCTAGCTCCACTCATGTTGGCAACCCATGTCCAGGCCCCACCAATTCTCTGCTGTGGCCAAACGCACCTCACTCCCCAGCAGGCAAGTAAGATGTCTTCTTGCCACCCCTAGAAATAATGACCCTCAGACCCACAAATTAGTACACTTCTCACCTCACCTGTAACAGAGGGAAACCACCATAGAGATCCACAGTAGTTAAAACGCAGAGAACATGTGCCCATGGGGTGCCCTGCCCGGCGCAGATGACACATCCACACCACAACCTACCACAACACAGGAGAGGGAGTGCAAGACTCTACAGCCAGAAGACCAGGGCATCTGCTGTGACCTCTCTCCCCTCCCCCTCCTCCCTCACCTCCTCTTCTCCTCTCTTTACCTCCCTCTTCTCTCTCCCTCCCACCTCCCTCCCATGATAGATCTTCAGTTTCAATTGGTCAGCCCCAAAACATATACATATGAGCAACATATAGCAAAGGGACTGAGCAGTGTGCACGTGTTAGTGTGTGTGTGTGTGTGTGTGTGTGTGTGAGAGAGAGAGAGAGAGAGAGAGAGAGAGAGAGAGAGAGAGAGAGAATAACAATTAAGAATGAGAGGTCAGAGCTTGGGGGACAAGGCAGGCGCTGAGGGGAGCAGGGGAGCGAGTGGAACAGAAATGATGTAAGTACAGTACACGTTCATGTAGGACATTTTCAAACATGAATAAATAAAAACAGAAATAAAACAAAAATGTATCAGCTTGCTTTTTCATAAATGATATACCCCTGTACCCACAAAATAAGAATAAAGTCATAAATACCATACAAATCTGAACTATTCCTAACTTTGGAGGTTTCTCATAAAGATAAAGGACAGGAACACACCAGGTGGTTTTGTCTCTTTTCTCTGACACCAAATTCACAGAATCACACTTCCTGTGAAATTCAGTTCTGCTAAAAGCATTAGTGAGACAGGTACCCCTGCTTCACATACCCCATAGGAAAGGCTAAGACAACAAAGGGCTCTAGAAAGAACAAGGTGGACTTGCTATGCAAATACTCGTTGTGTGCGGCTTTTGCGGTTAAAACATCACCAGTCAATAGGCAATGATAACAACAAAAACAATTACATAATAACAAATTGCTAAAATCTTGCCTTATTTAAAGTAGGGCATGCACTATAAAGACTACAGCATGGATTTCTTTCTGTACAAACTTGTGAGACATCACCATTATCCAAAGCAGTTTCTCAACCTGTGGGTCGCGACCCCTGTGTGGGTAGAATGGCCCTTTCACAGAGGTCACCTAAGACCCCAGAAAACATAGATATCTACATTATGATTCGTAACCGTAGCAAAATTACAGTTATGAAGCAGCAATAAAATAATTTTATGGTTGAGGGCTCCACAATGTCAGGAACTGTATTAAAGGACCACAGCATTAGGCAGGCTGAGAACCACTGCTCTAGAGAAAATGTGTAAAGTAATGTTTGCTAGGTCCCAACAGATGACAGACATTAATATGTCCCTCCTTATATGTGGTCATAGACTGGAGCTTCTTCCAGCTACTAATGCTGTTACTACATGAGCAGGATGGATGATTGGCAGCTCATGCACTCACAGCTGCTGGTACAAAAGCAATGGTGAGCACTCAGCAAACAAGCCCCAGGCAGCGCTCTGTCCAGTTCAGACACAGTCCACACTCTGAGGGCAATCCAGTGTGTTTCAACAGGCTATTTCTCCTATCCCACAGTGCTCTCAGGAAATGTCTGCACCTTGTCCCTGGTCCACACCCCATAAAGAACTGAACTTCACCCCAACAATCTCACAATCTCTAAATACACAGGATAACAGAGAGCAGCGTACCAGAATAAGAGCAGGAGGCGATCAGCTATTCTAAACAGCCCACCCACTGATTTTTGCTTAAACACCTCTGAAATACACTTCACAAAGTTCAGCAGCTAAGCGGTGGGATCATTATTTGGCCAGGGTCTCCTTCCCCCACCTATACTTCAATATCCTACACCACAGTGTTTTCACAAGACCAGTTTCAGGTTAGACCAGTATTCACCCAAATTCTGTTGCAGATTTAGGATCCCAATTGAGGAAGGAAACATATACCAACAAATATATAGAGGTTGAAAAACAAACATAAATATATGAGTAGAAACTTTATTACAGAACACACATCTGGTATAATAATGGAACATAAAGAGTAAAAAGGTGAGCCCTGGAAATAGAACCACATAATATCTATGGCCCAGAATGTATATAAAAACAAAACCAACCAACCAACCAAACAAACAAACAAAAACCCACCACACGGCTGGGCCTGAGTTTTAAGAGCAAACATTCAAATGGATGGGAATGGAAAAAGACAGAGAAACATGAAGAACGGGTGAGGAAGCAGTTGGTGCTGTGGAGACAACACTCTCACAGCTCTGATGGAGGCAGGGTTCACAGAAGGATCCAAAGGTGGCGTGGAATATTAGCTGGAGATGTGTTCCATTCGTTTATGCTGTAGAATATTTGTTTAATGATGCAAAGATATGTTTTATTCCTTTATGTTTCATTTGTTCAACTCTGTGAAGCTTTGTTATTTTGCTTACCTAAAACACCTGATTGGTCAGATAAAGAGCTGAAAAGCCAATAGCTAGGCAGGAGAGAAAGGATAGGCAGGGCTGGCATACAGAGAAGATTAAACAGGAGAAGAAATCTAGGCTCGAGAGAAAATAGAGGAGCAAGAAAAGGAGGAGAGGAAGATGCCAGGGGCCAGCCACCCAGCCAGTCACAGAGTAAGAAGGAAAGGAAGACATTTAGGATAAAGAAGCCCAGTGGTAAAACAGAAGAAGAGAAATGGGATAATTTAAGTTAGAAATGTTAGCTAGAAACAGGCCAAGTTAAGGCTGGGCATTTACAAATTAAGAATAAGTATCCATGTGTTTATTTGGGAGCTGGATGGCAGCCCCCAAAGAATAAAAAACAATAACAAAAAACTAAACAAAGGGAGGAATGTGTTCTGAATGACATAGATGACAAAGGTAACCTCACAGGTGAGGGCGGGAGGTAGCTTCTCTGAGCATACAAGGGCTCTCTCTGCACAGGCTTCACCCTGCCCTGGCTTCTGGCTTCCACCCACCCCTCTTCTACAGCATGGAGCCCTTATTCTCACCAACCCCACACCTCACACAGAATCTGGACAACTCAAACACTTATGACCAGTGAAAGTCAGGAAGAGGACTCTGACAACACAGGAACCTGATATACTATCTCCTGAAGTGCATATGTGCGTGTATGTGTGTAGGGGGGGGGGTTCAATTCTTTCCTAAAAGGAGGGAAAGTTGCTGTGGGTGGGACTACTTCCTAAATTAAAGGAAAAGTTCTAATGAGAACAGAAAGGTTCCTTGCTATGCTGTATTTTCATACTACCACAAACAAAATCCCAAATATTGGTAGAGACACCACTCCCAGTCACCCTGAACATTCTCCTAAATGCCAGAGATTGTTGTGTTAACCTCTGCTTAGCTCAGACTTGATTATCCACTTCACTGTGTGGATGAACCATCTGTTCATAATGCTATTCCCAGAAGAGAAACCCCAAGATGGCTCACCAAGGTCTCTAAGTGGACGTCTGAAACTTCTCCAGTTAGGTCTCCCCGACCCCTACAGTCTAAGAAAATGAACTTTAAAATGCAGAAAGAGTAAGCCAAACATTGAGAAGAATTTATCCTAAAATAATACAAGTGAGTTTCTTGCAGAAAAGAAAAAAAAAAGTTGAGGACTGGGAATGCAGTCAGTAGAAGATGCCTGCCCAGCACGAATGAGCAAGGTCCTGGCTCTTACCACCACCCTGCGCCAAAAGCGCTATTAGGGATTCTAGTGCACAATCAGGGACAAACATAGATGTAGGAGAAAAGATAGTCCACTGGCGAACACAAAATTACTTTGGGATATTGGTATGTTTCAGCATGTTTTAGCTAATTTCCTAAACTGGCTGATGGTGTATGTTAATCTTGAATCACTGCCCAATTTCCCATCAAAGAGAAGCATACACAATAAAGCAATAGGTTGGGTCTAACAGACATGATGATCGACAAGGGGTCTTTCAGCAAGCCTGCCTCACTGTGCCTCAACTCAAAAGCAGACATAGAGAGGAAGCGTGTAAGTTATCTTCTAGAATGAAGATTCCTACCGTGCCAGAACAGCAGGCTGGACCTGGAACCGTCTCTCCGCTCCTCCTCCTCACGCCAGACTGACCCCTCACAGCAGGTTTCCCACTGGGTGCTCAGTTAAGACTGTGCAGTTTAAAAAGCGTCTCCACACAGGTTAAGCACACACACACACCATAGAGCTGAAGGGCTAACAAAAAAGGCCCAGCAGAACCTGGCATGGCTCATTCACATCACTCAACTCAGTGTTTTTTGTAGGATTTAAGTCAACAAACCTAAAGAGCATGACTTGTTTGTGGAATTCATACTAATTTAAATGTCATGATTTGTCTGCTTTAAAGGCCTGGTGACAGAGCGGCTCTGGGGCTCCCTGCTGCCTCCATCTGAAGAAGGCTGGGATGGCAGGGTGTTGGGGATAGAGGAGTGGTGGGGTGGCAGGATGAGGGGTGCTGGGGTGGTGGGGATGGCAGGGGATGGTGGGGTGGTGGGGGGAGGGGTGGTAGGGATGGCAGGGATGGTGGGGTAGTGGGTGGTGAGGGCTTCACTGTCACTCCACAGTTAGTCACAGCATTTACTTCTTAAATTACACGTTCTGAAACTGGAGAGAATGGCCATGCTGCTGCTGCACATACTTCTTAACATAGCCTGGATGGGTCTTGGCTCTGAAGAGAGCCTGTAATTCCAGGTGTAACAGCACAATGGGGTCAAGAGCCTTGTTCACACAATCCTGCTGGGGACTCTCAAGGACACATTCTATTTGTTTCAGAAAGCCTGATGAAAATACAAAGTATCTAAGTTTGGAATTCCAGATTTCACACCTAAATTTCTTAATGCTTTTACTGCTGTGAACCTTTGCCAAAGGCCACCTTTCCCAAGAGAACTTTCCTAACTCCTGTCTCCCAACCAAACACTGTCTGCCACCCTGTCTGCTCCTCACTTGTCCCCATCCCTCACACTCTTCAGTCCTTCTGGGAAGTGCGGTCTTATTTGCTCGGCATAGCTTCAAGCCTTTATCTTAGGTGACATCCTCGGTGACATGATGTCACACGATCGCCCTCCTCTCTGCGCCCTTAAGACTCTTCTCCAGGTCAGAGAGCAGCATCCACTCCCTTCCTGGCTGGTCCTCTAGCTGGGCCAGGCACTACAGCGCTCTGCTGTTGGAGTCTCTTCTTTCTCACCCACACGCTACAGGACAAGCTTATTGGTCCTCAACTGCCCAGCTGTGAGGTCAGCCAACTGATCATGCTGAAGAAATGGCTGGGCTGTATCTATACTGGGGGCCAAATTTATAATCTGTATTTATAGCCACTTTCTAGGGATCCCCTTATAGAACTGAAAATAACACCCTTGTCTTTCCTGCTTTCAAATGTGCTTTGGTTAAACAGCATGATAAACTGACATTATTTTTTCTCTCCTTAGCTATGAAATGTCTCCTTAAAGCCCCAGAAACATCTACATTGTTTATTGCACCTATGACACCCAGGTCTCCCAGAGTGAAGGGAGAGTTGGGACCTTGTCAACAATATCACCCAAGTGGCCAGCCTACACAGAGCTAAGCCCTTATTTTATTGAAAGTATTTTTGGACTTTAGATATTGACATTTGTCATGGGATCCTATGGACTCCCAGGGCTCACGGAGGCCAGTGATCCTGACCTTAAAGTCAGCCCTGTGCCTGTATTCCAGCAGGTCTCCAGACAACCTATGAAGGACCAACTGTACAACTTCTGGAAAGAGCAGAAAATGTCTGTAAAGCAAGAGTGTCCATTTTTTGTTATACAAATATTTTAGTTTGGGGAACTTGAGTTAGCAAGTCACACAGCCAGTAAACCCACTAAAACAACACACCTAATCTACCAGCTGGCATTCAGTGAAAGAGCATTCTGCAAAACAAAAAGGTCACTGATACGAACTGCAGTGATCTGAGCCAATTTTTCCAAAAAATAAAATCAAATGATTTAGTAAGAACTTAGGCTTTGCCAGCACAGAGGGAAGATAATAACAGGACGCCAGCAGAAGCCAGGCAGTTGCTTTCTATGCAGTTGACACAGGGTAGCCCATAACTGAAGCCCAGCAGGAATGTAAACATGCAAACATCTCACCAAGCCCAGGAACAGGGTCGGTCTGGTGCAGGAGGTCCTTCTTGTTTATGTGTTGCTTTCATTGATTGAATAAAGAAACTGCCTTGGCCTTTTGATAGGGCAGAACTTAGGTAGGCAGAATAGGCAGAACTGAATGCTGAGAAGAAGGCAGACAGAGAGCCGCCATGGAGCTGCCAGGTCAGACATGCCGAATCTTTCCCGGTAAGTCACGACCTCATGGTCACATACAGATTATTAAAAATAGGTTGAATCAAGATGTGAGAGTTAGCCAATAAGAGGCTAGAACTAACGGGCCAGGCAGTGTTTAAATGATTACAGTTTCTGTGTGATTATTTCAGGTGTAAGCTAGCGGGTGGCTGGGACGGCAAGCAGCCCACTCATTCCTATTACATTGGTCAGCTTGTGCACTGGTAGGAACTGAGAATCCCTGATGTGATTAACAGAAGGACCCTGATCAAGCAGGCCATAAAGAAAAAGTCTATTAATCGTGCCTCCAACATTCACTGTAGCCTGCTCACTTCAGCTTTGGTGCTCTCTCTCCAAATACAAGCTGCAGATCCGTTTATCAGCAATGAAAGTTAGGAACTAAATTAGGTGTAGACACAATGTGGCTAGCTGACGTTCTGAAGGACCTAAGTGAGGAAAGCCAACTCAGGAGGAGAAACAAGAAGGAACCAGCCCAATGCTCTGGGACCATAGCTCTCCTGTCCTTGCTGCAAAGCCAGGGACTTCCAGGTGGGCACCATAGGAGGACAGCACATCTACCCTGTGCCCCCACAGCAGGGAGAGGAAATGGAGACAGGCAGCCTGGGCCAAGAAACCCAGTGGAAGATTTGTTCATAAAATCTTGACTTAGAACAAAGCCTGCACTCCTCAGGGCCACACGTAAGACCTCCATACCTGGGCCTGTCCACACCATCATCCCAAACATACGACCTCCATACCTGGGCCTGTCCACACCATCATCCCAAATATGCGACCTCCATATCTGGGCCTGGCCACACCATCATCCAAATCTCATGACTCTACTACACTCCCTCCCAATGTTACTCCATCCATCCAGTTTTATGTACACATCTAATCTGATTCTTGATTATCCTGGCTGATAATCAGACCTGGCACTTAGAGTTAGAGAAGTAAGTTCAGAAAGTAGTCGTGATATATCAAGACTATCAGCAATAAGTACTGGAGATGAGACTGGAGACGGCTTACACCCTGGACCAGCCTATACCGCGCGTCCTCAGGCTGTGGTAGTAGTCATTTCCCAGCTTCCCACCACATTCACCCCAGACCACTACCTGACATTCCATTTCTCTTAGGACTCTGGTCTTTGGTGTGCGCTGTCTTCTAAGTGACAAGTATTTAAACACTTTCTTTATGGAGCTGACCAGGGCTTCACACATGGCACCTGAGCAAGTGTTCTACCACTGAGCTGCATCCCAGCCCAAGCCCTCTTTTTTGGGGTAGGGTCTTAAGGCTGAACACGAACATGCTATGTAGTCCAGGTTGGCAAGTACACTGAAGAGCCACCACCTTGTCCCAGCTCAGTCTACTGCATGACGGAATCCCTGGTGTGAGTCACACTGACCAGTTCAGCCTATTGAGTGACAGAATCCCTGGTGTGAGCCACAACATCCAGCTCAGCCTACTGCCTGATGGAATCCCGGGTGTGAGCCACACTGTCCAGTCCAGCCTCGCTTCTGTTTAAAGTTCAGCTTTTGCTAAATGTAAGCTTCCAAAGATGCGAACGTTGTCTTTGTCAACCAACTACCACAAAAACAGCTTCCTCACCACAACGTGTGCCACGAATGTGTGCTGAGTAAATACAAACAAGCATTAGGCAAATAAGCTAAGACTGATATACTGTACTGAACACTGAACAATGCTCCAAAGCCAAGTTAATTCTCATTTGATCTCAACATTTCTCAGGGCAAAACTGGAATAAGCAGAAATTTTAGTTGAGAACAATGCCAGGAAAAACAACAATGCCCTGTGTTTTCATCAGTAAGCTCTCTATCAACCAAAGGTGAACAAGCTTTAGGAGAAGACTGCCCTTCGCCCCAGGGCTGGAACAGTACTCCAGACTTGCAGACAACATGGTCACCTATAGTTTCCACAGAGCAGGATCTCTGTATAGCCTGTGCTGCACCCTGCTGCTCTGCTGTCTGAGACCCCTCCCAGCTTGAGTGCACTTTCCCTCTGAACTTCCCCAGGCTGATGTGCTCCTAGAACTGCTCAGATGCCCCGCCCCGCCCCAAGGGAGCAGCTGGAGATGATGGGCTTTCCTTGCACACCCATTTCACAGCACTCGGGCACTGAGGGGACCCATGATGAGCTACTACAGCACTGCTCGATCCACCAGCATCAACTCCACACAGCTAGGACCTGTCCCTCAGCGCACCTGCACTATCCAGCAGAGGAGGCCAAGCTCCAGATATAGAGTTGGCCCATCCAGCCCCAGTATAAAAGGTCTCAAGAAGTCAGTGCTGTGCAGAGAGAAGCCATGATTTCCACACACATGGATTTAACTAGGAAAGTGGGGGCTGCTCTAGAATTGACCTTGGCTTCAAGGACTGTCTTGTGTCCTCCAGTAGGACACTGTCCTTGGTAGGGAGTATGTCCCTGTCTGGCAGACGGCAGGCCTCTCTTCAAAGGAGACACCCACATCACTATAGCACACCACATCTTCACTCAGGCTTCCTCCGCAGGCTGCAGGGCTCGGCCCACTCCACAGCAGGCTCTCTCTCCTCCAGCTCCTATCTGTTGCTCACCTTCCCTACCGTACCATCAGGAGGAAACAGAAGACATGACAAACCTGGGCGACACAGAGCTCACTGGCAGCGATGCTCAGCAAAGTCTCCTGCTGCCAGGCTGCCTTGGCTGCCCCTGATTCCCACACCAGCTGAGCTCTCAGAGGCTGCCTGTCATAAATCTTTAGGTCTACTTCAAATGCAGACCTTGGGATCACGTGGTTTCACTTCCAGATGGCACCTTTCCTCACCCTCATCCACAGAGGAAGCTGTGCCAACGGAACATGAATTGTTTTAGTCGCTTAGCGCTCCTATGGGAACAAACAAACACACACTATGGCTGCTGGTTTATAAACAACAGAAAGTTGCATTTTCATGGTTCTAGAGGCATATGACTGGAGGTCAGGGAGGCGCCCACTTTCTGGGCAACAGCAGCGTCCTCCTGTGCTGTGTCCTCACACGGTAGAGGAATAGTTAACTCTCCCGTAAGAACATAAGGGATCTGTCTTCACAACCTGATCACTTTCCAAACCTTAGCTCCTCACATCTTGGGTGGTGTGTGAGTGTGTGCGTGCATGTGTGTGTGACATCTTGGGTGGTGTGCATGTGTGTGTGTGTGTGCGTGTATGCGAGACATCTTGGGTGGTGTGTGTATGTGTGACATCTTGGGTGGTGTGCATGTGTGTGTGCGTGCGTATGTGTATGTGTGCAACATCTTGGGTGGTGTGTGTGTGTGTGTTTGTCAGACCTCATGACAAGACTCTGAGGAGGTACAATCATTCAAGTCCTAGCAAGTCACCCTCCCCTTCAGCACCTGTGAAACACTGAGGGCAGGTTATCTTACAAACTCACCTGAAGTTAATCCTCAATCAGTTTACTTGGGTAACATTGTATTTAATGGGCCCAGGAATGAGAGAGTCTGGGGATCAAAGGAATAATCCCATGGCAGACTAAACTCCCGAGAGAATTCTGTCCTTCTGTCCCCAGCACATCTGTTTTGGTATAACTCCAACTTGTTCTCTTGATTCCCTTTCCTATGTTTCATGGTCTAGTCTAACTGGCAACTGAGTCGACGCATGTATAAACTTTCCTTTGTCTCCTTTAAGAAACAATTCTGGGCTGGGAATATAATCGGACGGTAGAGCACATGTCTGTCCCTGAAGCCCTAGGTTCAATTCCAAGCACACAAAATAAACACAACCAATCAACCAACCAATAAAACAATCCCACAAATAGTAAATTCCTTCAATCATAAAATACTCATTTTCATTACAAAAAAATTGGAAAACAATAAAGAAACAGGATTAAAAGTCACTAATAACATGAGTGTGCAATCTACAATGGCACAGAGTAAGTCACATGACCCAACAGAAGACACCAGGTATCAAGGAGTGCAGTAAGATTTTTTTTTTTAAAATGAAAAATGGTGAAAAGAACGGGATACGTCAGAAGTCGAGGCCTGGGGTTGTGCAGACACTGCTGGCGTCCTAACTCTTCCTTGGGCACTTGCTGCGCACTCTGCTTAAGACGAGACAGTGAATTCATTCATCACACAGCTGCCTGCACTGACATTCTGGGCAGATGCTCAGCACAGTGGGACAGCAGGACCCGGACCTGGAGCCTCAGTCCTGAACCTGCACATCTCAGGGGCAGGCAGGACCAGAGAGCACAGGGAAGGCTCCCCTGGGTGGGGCCTTCATGGTCACTATCTATGGGTGTGCGAGCATTTAAGACATCTTTCTGAAGCATTTTAAAAACACTGTTTTAACACTGTTCTGTTATCTCTGACTTTGTAAAGTCACAGTGTAGCTCTATGCTAATACAAACACACGATTACGACAGAAACAAAGGAGCTAATAGGAACAGTGGGGAGCGGAGAGCACTTCTTGTTTTCTTCTCTCCCAGTCGCCACTCCTCTCAGAGCGGGAAGGTCTAGCTGACCCTTCCAGGGCCAGGATGAGCTCCAAGCAGTAATGATGAACGAGGGCACAAAGAGAGAGACTCTGACGTCCTTGCATTTGGAATGTGTGGGACAATAAGCACTGCCAAGCATGGAAATGCGGCTCATGTGAGTTCAGGGGCCAGGAAACTGCCCCAGAACAGAAACTGGCCACAGATGAATGCACCAAAGCCCGAAGTGCAGCAGGCCAGGAGTGAACCTGGACATCAGGGACCACTTAGGGGCTCCGCGGGGCCACAAAGAAACCATGAAGAGGCCTCTGGCCTCCAGAGACTCTCACGCAGACAAAGCACCTCACTTTAGAAGAGTACTCCACAGAACACCCACAGCAAGGGCACCACTAGCTAGGGAGCTTCAAAGAGCCTACTTACACTCCTTGAACTGCAACAGGGGACTGCGAGCTTAGAGCCTGCGTAATCACTTTGAACCTAGCAACAAATGAGCCAAAAGAGCCCCTTAGAAGTTCACCTGTTTGAAGTCGAGAGCTTCCCAAATTACCACACAAAGGGCTATGAGAAGTGGGCATGCATATGGCATGGAAGAAAGACTGGCTCTCAGGGAACCAAGCACTCCTGCACAGAACCGAGCAGGTCCTTTTATTCACATGCACAAACAACACTCATATTAGGCATCACTGCAAAAGACACCTTAGTGAGATCCTGCTCCAACTGTCAGGCACCTGGATGAGGGATAGGAAGGCAGATGAGCAGGGAGGCAGGGCAGTTACCTGCCCATGCCAGGGCAGAAGGGAGAGCCAGCTGTACGAGGTCTGATGTGACGAACTGCAAAAATGATTCCTGAAGTTCTTTCTGGCTGTGGCCAGCTGGTGAGGAGCTGCCGGCTTCACAGTGCCCGTCCCTTGCTTTTCCTACCGTCAGGCTGCATGTGCTGTCTGTCCTCAGCTAAGGACACTCCCTGAGGAGTGAGGGGCTGTGCTGCATGGCACCTGGCACCACTCACGCAAACATGCACATGAACATGATGTGCCATGGGCCTAGGCGGAACTAAGGAGGACGTGGCCACACGCTGCCCCTGCAGAACTAACTGCCCGGTGAACTCCTCCCTAGAGCACCGCAGGCACAGACGGGGACGGACATTCCACCTCTGAATGTCAGAGGAAAAGCCACGAGGAGTGGGGAGACCGCCCCTCCTAGGCTGAACTTTTCAGAGTCTATGAACTCTGCACCTCTCATGAAAACAAAAACAGAGAGAAAAGGCTCACCAACAGACATCCTGAGAAGAGACCAGAGAACCGATGGGCTGTCTGGGGCCTCAGGAAGACCGTAAGATAAAGCCGGAGAAACAGGTGAAACTTCTTCACTACCCACCTGCCCTGGGAGGCCACACCAACAGGGACTTTCTGCATTTTCTCTGCTACATCTCCACGCATAGAAGGGTGTGTGGTTTGGTATTGATAAACAAGGAAATGAAGATGGTGACACCTACCAAGAATGTTTTGATGTTTGTTTGTTGAGAACGGGTCTCACTGTGTCACCCTGGCTGTTCTGGAACTATCCAGATACACTGAGCTAGCCACGAACTCAGAGATCCACCTACCTCTGCCTCTGCAGCACAGGCAGGCAGCACCATGCCAGCTAGGAAGAGGCATTTTGAGAAGACCGGTAATATTGTGACCGTGTTACCAAAAACCTGGCCTTTACAGATCCTGGTGCCTAGGACATACATGATTCTCAAGAGTCCCTGCTGGAGGCTGAGCAGCTGGTGAGGCGAGAGAAGCCACACACAGACCACTCCAGCACTGTGCTGCCGGCTGAGGAAGGAGCAGAAGCAGCAGAGCATCCTGGGTCTGAGGCTGAGCCGAGCGAAGGGAGCTTCGACTTGGGTGCAGACAGAATTACTGCTGCAAAGGTCTTGGGGCCCTTATGATGGCAAGCCCTGTTCTCTCACTTTGGATGACCTAATGACAGCACTCTCTCTCCCCCACAGAGCCTATGAAGGGCACTGGCTCTACACATGACAAGCATTCACTCCATGTATGGACACAAGCAAACACCCCCTTTTTTTGTTGTTTTTCAAAACGACTCAAAGAATACATTGGTAGCCCAACTTAAAAATAAAGAGCTCAGGATTTGGTACTGCTCAGAATGTCCAGTGTGGCTCAGGCATGGCCAGCTTCTAGCTTTTTGTTGTTGAGATTTATTTAATTTGATTTGTGTGTGCATATGTGTGTGCGCGCGTGCATTCACATCGGATCCCTTGGAGCTGGGGTTACAGGAAGTTGTGAACCACCTGATGTGGGTGCCAGAACTAAACTCAAGTTCTCTGGAAGGATGCGAGCCTCTTCACAGCTAAGCCATCTCTCTAGCCCTGACCTGGGCTTCCAAATGAAGTGGACACTTTCTCTTCTAGTACCTTCCTTGAGCAGTTACTCAATAAAATGCAAAATGAGAAATAAAAATAAAAAGAGGAAAGAAAAGGTAAAACTAAAAAGTGAGAATAAAGGCAACGATTTAGAATGGGCGAACAGAGAAACGGCAGATCACCACTGCAGAAATAAAGAGTGTCTGAACTAGTGTGACTTCCTTCTTGTGACAGCAGAACTTCTCGTTTAACAGAAGTAAGAAGTAATAAGATAAAATAAAGAAAACTTTGAGTAGGGTTACTAAACATAGCACAAACACATTACCAAGAACTAGGTTTGGTATTTTTCATTCAGCAATGGACCTGGACCCATAATGCACACTGTATAAAAATGAACTCAAAATAGACCATTGGTCTAAATCTAAAGTCTGGTGCTATAAAACCTGGAAGAAAGCGCAGGAAAAGACAGTTATGACTTTGGGTTAACAAAGATGTGTTGAATACACAATCCACAAAAGAAGAAAATCACAGGTTGGACTGCATGGAAATGTAAGACCCTCAGTCTTCAAAAGAGCCCAAGTAGAGAGGAAAAGGCAGCCGCAGACTCAAACACTTCTGCAAAGCACCTATTTGATGAATAACTGTACCCAAATACATGAAACCTCTCAAAATTCAATCTTAAAACACAGTAAGAACGTGGAAAAGATTCAGAAGTCAGTACTTTCTACTCTTGTAAAGGACCTGGGTTCAGTTCGCAGCACCCACATGATGTCTCAAAACAATCTGTAACTCCAGTCTCAGGGGATTCGACACCCTTTTCTGGCCTCAGAGGGCACCAGGCATACACGTGGTACACAGACATACATGTAAGCAAAACACCCACACATATAAGATAAAATAAAAATAAATTTAGAGATGTTTAAAATCAATTATCAGATAAGTGTCAATAAAAACCACCAAAGAACACCCCAAACACTTAATGAAAAATACTAATTATACCAAGTGCAGTAAGAAAGGCATGAGTGTGCGCACACACTGCTAAGAAAGGAAAATGGTGCTACACACCTGCTTATTACCCTACCCCTACCCCCCCCCCCTCTCTGTGGGTGGAGGCCAGAGGGTCAGTTCAAGGCCAGCCAAACACTGCAAAGCAGAAGCAAAACAAACTCGAAATGGTGGAATCTGCACAGAAAATCGTGGTAGTTTCTTTAAAAGCTCAGCTCACATAACGAAAGGAAACTCGGCCCAGAGGTCCAACTGATGAATGTGTAAGTGTACAGAGCAACACGGCTGAGCAGTCGATGTGTGTATATCTGGGTTGTCTGTTTGTGTTTGAGAACTGTCCTTGGTATCCCAGGCCAGCCCGGACTTGGGACTTGCTAAGTAAAGGAGGATGACCTTCAATTTCTATTCTTCCTGCTTCTGCCTCCAGCTGCTGGACGACGGAGTGACCCACCACAGTTTATACAGTACTGGAGACCGGGCCTAGGGTTCTTGCTTGTGGATAAGCACTCTACCAACTGAATTACACCCCAGCCCTGCTGCTACACACACCAACATGAGTGAGTCCCAAATAACTATTCTGAGGGAGACAATACACCCATGACTCCATCTCAGACTCTAGCAATGCAACCTTCTGCAGTGACGGGGAGGATGGGGAGGGGACGCACTGCTAGCGAGAATGAGACTCTTGGGGAGGACAGGGGATAAGTCCCTTATGCTGGTGGTGGTGAGGACTTCCAGACCTATTAAAACTGCAGCTAGGCATATGCAGGTTAGTTCATGACAATTTTACCCTAGTAAAATTCTGTTTAAAAAATAAATATAAGGCTGGCAAAATGGCTCAGTGGGTATGGGTGCTTGCCACCAAGCCTGGGACCCAAGTTCAATGCCTGGACCCACATGGAAGGCGGACAAAGACTCCAAATTGTCCTCTGACCTCCACATGCGAGACTCCCTCACTCACACAAAGCAAACAAATAAATAATGCAGTAATATGTTTAAAATAAGTAAATAAACACAAAGAAGTTATTGTACAGTTAAAGATACAGAATATAAAATACAAATAAACTTTGTTTCCTGACAGATTCAAATGCAACCAGTAACAGAACCACTTGTAGGAATGGCCAAACTCAAAGAATTACATCTAACCTAACCTATTCCCGAAAGACATCTCTATTGCAGAACTGCACAGAAAATAAATATATTCTACTATATTAAACAAAAATATATTCTTACTTTTTTGACTAACGTCTATGTAGTAAAAGGAATCTAATTTTTGGTATCTATATTTATATTTGCAAGGATCATTTAATCTTAACTGGTTTCCCAATAATAAAATTACTACAATTAAGGATAAATTTGATTCAGCACTCAGAAGCCAATGATAATTAACAAGAAAGACAAAGTATACATCCACATGAATATACTCTGGAAGAAAATGACTACAACTTGCCTCTTATACAACCTATATTTATATGATTTCTTTTCAAACCAGAGTAAAACTACATGCTACTGAGTAAGTATGTTACAATGCTCAAACGCGGACAGCTCTCAAGTTAATGAGGTTGAGCTTGGTGACAACACCTGAACCAATAAATCTATAGCTGACATGAGGGCTGGGAAATAAAAGGTAATAAATAATATTGGTAAAAAGACACTCCAGGCAATTGTCCTGTCCATCTAGGTAGCCAGTAGGCATATATACCTAAGGGACCAAAAGTAACAAGGGCACCCAGCCACAATAATGGCTACACTGGTGATGCAAATGTCCTGGGGCATAGAGACCCAGCACGAAGCAAGTCACATGCCAGGCCCACCCCAAAATCGATTCCAGTTTTTGTCCTGCAGGTAAGTCTTGGTTTGAATATGCACTAAGATAAAGCAAAAGACCCTGCTACAAACGGCAGGAAGAGAGAATAAAAGGAGAGGTTTCTCTGAATACAATGAAGATCCGAAAACCTAAGGGTCCTTTTCCTGACTAAGTCCAGGTCAGCCACACCCTCCTCTTGAGCCAGCATGTGACTAGGTGTGCAATCTCTCTCGTTCCCCGCCCCAGGAGTGCCCAGAGGGAGAGCTGGAGGCCCTGTCCTGAAGAGAGACAGTGAACCTACCGAGGGACAGAAGGACGCTGGGATTACACCTAAGGGTGAGGGGAGTAGCTGAAGTTGGGAGGCAATGCAGAAAGTGCGACTAAAGGAGAGAGTGAGCAGCAACATGACTGCATGGGCACCTCTGGGACCCTGTACGGAGCAACCACAGGACAGAACACCCAACAATGCTTTAAGCTTCTTTGGTCATGAAGGTGTGTCTCCTTTTGCTTAAAAAAGGAAAAAAGAACTTCCCCACCTCTAGGTGGCTCCTGTTGCTCCTCTCCCAACAGTTCAACTGTCAGGACAGATGGCATGCTGGAACACCACTGTGCATCCTCAGACCTAGCCTAACTTTTCCTACCGTAGTTTTCCACAACCTCCTTCAACATCTGGCACTGAGCAACCAACATCATCTGTCTGGCACACAACCACGTGACACCATGTAAACATATGGCACTGTAAAATTATTTCCATTCTGCAATCCTGTGCTAATAAAAACTAGTTTTAATGTTGTAGTCAGAAAAGTGGAATGTACCACAGAGACTCACAAGGACAGTGCTAATTAGATGTTATCTTAAAATATTTGATGTGGGCTTCCCTTCTGTATGCTCTGAATATGTTTTATTACCACTGGTTAATAAAGAAGTTGTTTCGGCGGCCACATATATTACCATGCATTTCCCAAACACCACTAATGCATTAATTTTACCTGATATTTGCACTCAGGCTGTTTCAGATCACACAGATAACACCGTTTAGAACACAGTAGGGCTGGTTTGGCGTTTCTATCACAAAACATAAATATACCAGCGATAAGGACTATTAAAACACGTATGTCCTGGGTGTGATGGCATCCGAGTGTTTTAATCCCAGCATTCAGCAGACAGAGGCAGGCAGATCTGTGAGTTTGGGGTTAGCCTGGTCCAGCCAGGACTATACAGTGAGCATAAACAAAAACTGGACACTACACCAGCAGATATTTACTGCGCACTCCTATGGATACTAGGAACTGGGGAGAAAAGCAGGCACTATGGCTGCCCTCAGGGAAGGGAGGTTAAACAATACCACACAGCATAATTATGAATTGTGGTGAATAAGAAGGATGCCTGACTGTCCTTGTGGAAGAAAAGAGGTTGGGTCTAACAGCCATGATGATGGTGGCCTTCTCAAAGAGACCTCCAGAAGAAAGGGTACTGGAGCTGGCACCCAAAGGCGAGAAGTTACTCAAGGAGATGGAGCCCAGGGAGAGACGGCAGCTGGGACAATGGTCCTGTGATCAGTCTGCTGGAGAACTGGCCCCCGTGCTGGGGAGACGCAGGGGAGGGGCAGGAAAGTCTGCTGGGGATGCTGCATCTTACTCCCAGGACCACGCTTTTCTTGGGAATCCTGACGGTCTGAAAAAAGCAAGTGGCTTCTTTCTTCAGACTATTGGTAAGCAAACAAGCAGGAAGGGGCAATGCGAGCCACTGAACTGAAGAAGGACAAGAGTGGCCTGACCCAAACGTCAACACAGCGGACTAAAAGTCAGATGGCTTTGGAGGAGACTTTGCAGGAAAACATCCCAGCACCGAGTGGTCAATCTCTTGGGGGAGGCGGGGCTGACGGACAGAAGAGTGTGCAATGAGCCAGGCAACAAGCTTGGAAGGGCAAGTTTAGAAGAGGTGAGGGAGAGTGTGACGTCTGGATGGCCATAACCTAAGTTCTAGGGACACAGGAGATGCTGCCATTACTGACTATGATGTGCCAGGCACGTCAGGGGCTCTGCTCACAGCTGACCTGTTAGCCGTGGTGTCCCTGGTTGTGAAAATAGATGTGAAAAGGATGTGAATATAGATGGCAGAGCTGGAGGAGCAGAGCACCTCCCTTAATTCCCTGGATGCTGACAAGCCTGGCTAGCTGCTACAAGGCGTCTCTCCCAGTCCGCAGAACACCAGGTACTATGTCTACATCCGGAATTCGGAAACCTCCTCAGGACTGGAACAAAGTAACCTCCGCAGAGAGTGAGTAGTTGGCACATTATTCATGATTCCTAAGTGGCCCCACTCCACCTCCACCTAGAAGGAAACCGGCCAAGTTTTGAACACGTGCAAGTTATCTTGGGGTCTCAACGTTTTATAAACTGACAAAACCATCTGCCAAAATTAACTACAACCAAAAGAACAATGACATACTGCAGCAAACAACAGTTTTACTCTCAAGTTGTTATAGACAACAACAGAAGACCCAATGAGAAGTAGGAAACCCTGAAGAATTAATCACTTCTCAGAATGCAAGGCATTCAGGTCAAGCACTAATACACACCTCTGAACACAAAAGGCTACGAAAAACCAAGCACCAAGGATTCTTATTTTAAAAGTCACAAGCTTAAAAAAAAAATGCAAAGAAGACAAAGATGCAAAGAAAAATGACACCACGATCCTGGAGAACTGTAAATCTGCAAGTTCCAAGTAATTCTTAAAAAATGCAGCACTGAGAACTGTGACCCCTGTAATGACCTGGATACCTCTGTAACTGCTTTTCTGCCCAAGGCACTAACTGAAAACCTTTCCTATGTGCACAGTCCTGGCCTGGCTCCCTCTAGGGGCTCTCCGCTGTCCCCCCAAGCTCCAGAAGCCCAGAAACAGGGCTTGACCACCTATGAGGATCTCAGTCCATCACGGCCAATTGAGTCTAGTACGGAAAGTACCATCTTGGGCCGCTTAAGGGGGAGGGATGAGTGATGGATTTTTGAAAAGATTTAATCACCTACATTGCAAATTATGCTGTGTTGCATCTGATCCTTCAGTAGAAGAATGATCAACCTGTGTTCAGTCTTCTTAAATGGAGTATTGGTCATGTGTAATCTTGAGGTTTGTGGGAAGTTCCCCGTGGAAATAAGTAAAATCACAGGAGCCATTAATGTGACCACTAAAAGATAAAGCACAAACCACCTCCCAAACTGATAGTGCAGTTGTACGGAGCCTTGATTCCTGTATTCACCAGCACCTCCCCCTGCAGTGGACTGACAGACATTCGGGACTGCCTCAAGCAAAGGATGGGTTTAAAAAAAAAAAAAAAAAAAACAGCACCAGGAAACCTGCTGGTTCTTTGCCTCCATATCATGATCCAAACCCCTGGCAGCCACAGATGAAAGACTTCTAAAAAAGAAGAAAAACTACCTTAACACCCCCCCCCCAAACACACACCCTAAAACTGAGCAGAAAAGCAGAGGTCGCTATATATTTTAAATGCATCCCTGGGACAAAACAGATCTCGCTGAGCTCCAATCTACGATAAGTCCCTAAGTGTTCCTGCGTCGCTGCTGTCAGTGGGGTGGAGGGGGATTTTTTTTTTTTTTAACGCTAGGCTTTGATGTGTTGGCAGGGCTGACCTCACGAGCTCAAGTCAGCTTGGAAACGTGCCCCGCATATTTCCTTCTCTACTTCCAAAGATTAGGACCAATACTGACCTGCAATTCTATCCTACAATCGAAGGGCTCAAGATGCTATTCGATGCTGGGAAAGTAGTGGTCGAGAAACCCCGGGTGGCTCGGCGGTGCAGAGACAACGCAACACCCGAGCGGCAGGCGAGCCGGTCTCCGCCGCCCACCGCCGGGCCGCAGCGTCCTCGCACGCCAAGCCCACGACCCCTAAAGTTGAGCCTCCCTGCGCCTGGCCCTCTGCAAGTTTCCTGGGTTCAGAACGCGGCGAACTTTGCTAGCCCCCTCTTGGCGGCTAGGTTCCCCGGAGGGGCTGACCACCCGAGAGGCTGAGCAACGAGGCACGGTGGCCACGGTTCAGACAAAATGCAAAAACCTACCAACGGCCACTTTTCCTTTCCCAGAGGGAAAGCTCTCCCTCCAGGCGAGCATCCGATTTCCATCTGGAGAGGCGGGGAACCGCAAAGGGCCAGTCGTGCTTTTCCCTTCCCCTCAAAAGTGGCCTCTAAACTCGCTCGCCAAGGACACGGGGAGAGAGGAGACCCCGGGCGGGCAGCACCAACTTTCGGGCGGCTGAGCGAGGGCGCGGGGGTGACAGCGGGGCCGCGGGGGGCGCTGGCCGGGAAAGTTCTACTTACTGCGCGTCGCAGCCCGTCCCGCCGTCCGGGTGCACGGCCCGCGGCAGAGGCCCGGTCCGGCCCTGGCTGAGCAGCGGCGGCTGAGTCGGCCCCGCGGCGACCCGGCGGCCGAGAGCGAGCGAGCGGCGGGGCCGGGGCTGAGGAGGCCGGGCCGCAGGGCGGCGCGCGAAGGGCTGAGCCGGCGGAGGAGACGCGCAGAGAAGGCGCACGCCGGCCTGGCCCGGGCGGGGAGGGCGGTGCACAGCGGCGCGGAGGAGGAAGGGAGGGCGGGACCGAAGGGCCGCGCCGAGCCCCGCAGAGGGGCGGGATGAGGGCGGCGAGCACGAGCCCGGGAGGCCGCGTCGGGGCCTGGAGGCCCGGCGGAGGGTCTGGGGGCGGAGCGGAGGGTCTGGGGGCGGCGCGAAAGGTCTAGGGGAGGGGCGAAGATCCTGAGGGCGGGGCGGAGAGCCTGGGGGCGAGGCGGAGGGCCTGGGGGAGGGGCGAAGGTTCTGGGGCGGGGCGGAGGTTCTGGGGGAGGGGCGGAGGGTCTTGGAGGCGGGGCGGAGAGTCTGGGGGAGGAGCAGAGGGCCGAGGAGGCGGGGTCAAGACCCAGGAGGGCTGGCCGAGGGCCGGGAAGGCAGGCCAAGGGCCGGTAGCTCCGCCCCTTCTCTGGGTCGCGGGCTGGGGGCAGAGGAGCCGGATCAGCCCCTCACCCGCTGGAATTGTGGCCGCCGGTTCCCGCCCACAGACATCGTAAGGGAACTGCTCAGGGGCCGCATCGTGGGAGGGCGGGGACCCTTGGGCCTGAGCCTTCCGCGGTAGCATCTCCTGGGGTCGCTCACTGGCTTCGGGGTCGCCAGCGCTGGACACCCTGCAGCTGCCTGCTCTGTGCTGGCTGACAGGAGAGAAGAAAGAAAAGGCCTGGCCTGCCCAAGGACTGGACTTTCCCTCCTCTGTGCTTAGGTGTCCACCATAACAGCCTGCGATGACCTTCGCGAGTGAGAAGTAAAAATGAAGTGAATGAATGGAATGTAACACAGGTGTAGGAAGAGCTGGATCCCTGGAAAGTCTAAGGCAGGAGGACTGTGGCAAGTTCGAGGCCTGGCTAGGCTACTGGCTACGGAGACCCTATATGAATTGCTTTTCCTCTGCGATTCAGCGTCCATCCTTAGCAACGGGCAGTACCAGACCCCCAAAGAGTGAATCAGATATTGGAGAAGAAAGAGCCGAGCTTACTGGAGAGAGTAGAGTAGGCATATGGCCAGCCTGGGCTATGAAGACTGTCAGGAAAGAGAAGGAAATCTTGCCTTCTCCAAGGACTAGTTGGAATTGCTTTTCCTCTGAGTGGCTGTGATTCAGCACCCGCACCCCCACATCCCCAGCAGCAGGCCATGATAGAGGCAACAGACAAGAAAAAAAAGAGAAAAACGACAAATGAATCAGAGGTGAGTAACCAGCGTTTGGAAAGAGCTGGGCTCGGATTCAAAAGATGCACCCACACGGCTTTAAAAATAGCCTTTAATCGGCGAAGGGCATCGGAACCCTGACCTGGAAATGCAGATTTGTGTGTTGTTTTCACTATTTTGTGTCAGGCAGTGACTGAAGTGGACAAAATTCAGTCCTTGGGCCTGGCCGATGCTCGCACATGCCCAAAGTGCAGCAATAGTTACTCGTTTGAAAAGAGATGCGTTTGCATAGGGTGGTGAGCCGCAAGAGTGCATGCCAGTTACGAAGTGTTCCCTTTAGTTTCCTGGCACTTGCTTTTAACCATCAATATAAGGATATTAACTACGAAGCCCGGCTTCTCACAGTCCGTGTGATTGCTTTCTTCTTTAAAGGACTGTTTCCTCGTGGTTTTGACCTGTGGTTGTTTCTCAGCTCAGTCACCCTCTACCACCCATGCAGGACCAGGGGAAAAGAGAATTCCAGCTAAGACTTAAACGGAAGAAGGCAACACTTGGCCGGGCGGTGGTGGCGCAGTCGGGCGGTGGTGGCGCACGCCTTTAATCCCAGCACTCGGGAGGCAGAGGCAGGCGGATCTTTGTGAGTTTGAGGCCAGTCTGGTCTACAAGAGCTAGCTCCAGGACAGGCACCAAAGCTACAGAGAAACCCTGTCTCGAAAAAAAAAAGAAGGCAACACTTGGGGAATTTGGTGAGATGCTCCCTCTAGGAGTCAAACGCACAGTCCAAGGAAGTGGGACTGTGGGACTGGAGTCCTCCTTAACCCCACTGGAATCGTTTCTAGCCTTGAGGTGGACGTGTCCCACCCTCTCTTCCGTTGGCAATCTTCCACTCCTCTGCCCGAGTGCCAAAGCTGATGGAAAATTTGAGTGCCCAGTGTGTGCCTTTTGCCACATCCGCCAGTCTTGACGTCTTCCTTTTTTACGATGCTGTTCTCTCGTGGAGGTCTGAAAATGAGTGCGTGAAAATGACCTCGGTTTTGCCTTGAGTCCAGAGATGAACAAGTTATCTTATCCATGACAGCTCTCATGTGACCAGGAGTGAACAGAATTAAATGTACTATGACGAATAACCATGCCCGCCATTTATAGACACCTTTCCTAAGAGCTGGGCACCCAGTGAGAGAGACGTCGTATCCCCAAACTGGAACAGGGTCTTATTGATAGCTGCAAAGCCAGTGAGTTTTTCCCAGTTCTAGATGAACAGAGAGGTCTCTTCCCGCCTCAGCCCCATTTAGTTGGTACATTTTTTTTTCTCCAGTGTAAAATACAAATGGTTTAGCTTTCTTAGTCACATCATGTACCTGTTGGGCTTCCT
Source organism: Myodes glareolus (assembly GCF_982192425.1). Lineage (NCBI taxonomy): Eukaryota > Metazoa > Chordata > Mammalia > Rodentia > Cricetidae > Myodes > Myodes glareolus. The sequence continues at coordinate 6,741,521 of NC_142028.1, forward strand.
GGGATGGCCCCAAATGCCTTTGGTAGGATTGATAAACAGCTCATACTTCCGGTCTCTACTTCTGTTCGCGGAACAGCACCCAGCTAGACGAGAACACTTAAAGTCTGTGTCAGATTTACTCAGATTTGCTCGAAGAAAACAGCTTGAGAGGAAGGCTTCAGAAAAGAGGCAAATCGGAAGAGCAGTCGATGTGGAGAGCAGCGGGAAGCAGAGAGGAGCGGCGTCAAGACAGGACCGAGCGATACGGGGGCACAGAGGCAGAAGAGACCCGCAGTTTGGAGTCTGTGCGACCTCTTAACAGCCGCGGATTGGGAATTCCAGCACAATTCCTGTTGTCTGTGAATGCCGCTGACACAGGGCCCATAGTTATCTTAAATAAAAAATGTTAAAACACCAATAAATCAGGCTGAAGGCTTGGATCTATATGACCTTGGATAGGGCTCCACTCTTCTCCCAGAGATTTTCTGGGACTCTCATGAACAAAGCTATTAACTTTTGTTCATGGTGGAAATAGGCTGTCTCAACTTTCTGCGTCCCTGACATCCAGCATGTTGCTAAAGTCCAAGCCTGTTAGGTTCACCTTAGGAGCCACACTGTGACCTCACTGAAGATGGTCACTTCAGAGCCCACGAAACTCTATATCCTGTTATAAAGATAATGAATTACAACTTTCCTTTGATATCTCTACTCCAGTGCTGCCCCATGCATGCCTTACTTTTTTCCTGGATGCCTCTCTGTTAACCGTCCATCTTCATATCTAAAATTTACGTTTAAAATATGTTTCAAGCCTGGCGGTGGTGGCACACACCTTTAATCCCAGCACTCAGGAGGCAGAGACAGGCGGATCTCTGTGAGTTCGAGGACAACCTAGTTTACAAGAGCTAGTTCCAGGACAGGCACCAAAGCTACAGGGAAACCTTGTCTCATATATATATGTTTGAATACAAATGCCATCTCTACTTTATATTAGCTTGTCCGGATGTTCTCTTCTGCGTCAAAGCCAGGGTTCTGGATTCACCTGAGCGAGGTCCCCAATCCCTCCAGCTATTGCTGGTTGGTAACCAAGAACAACAGCCCTGCCTCCACCTCTGTGGACACTTTCCTCTTGCCGTTATAGGAAACTGTCATAAACCTGATAAGTTAAAACAATGGTGTTGTATTATCTTATAGTCCTGAAGCTGAGAAACTTAAACACGGGTATGATCCCCATGTTCCTTCTCAAGGTTGGACAGGGAGATGTGTACACAGTTCTTTGAGACACATCGCTCTAGAAATCCCTGGCAGCTCTTGGATATGTCCACTGGAATCATTTTACCATTTCCCAAACTAGCCCACAGGAGAACACCAACCTGTGTGACAGGGTTGTGAGAAGACTGTGTCCATGCTTGGTGGCCTAGTCACGTTTCTGTTTCTATGATAAAATACTCTGACCAAAGGGAACTTAGGGAAGGGAAGGGCTTGTTTGTCGTACCCTTCCAGGTCGCAGTCTATCTCTGAGGGACAAGACTTTGAAAGTAGGAACCATGGAGGAATGCTGTTTGATGGCTCACTTCCAGACTGAAGTTGAGCTGGCTTTCTTATACAGCTCAGGACCACCTGTGCAGGGAATGGTGCCACCCACAGCAGACTGGGCACCCCTATATCAATTAACAGTCAGGACAGACATGCCCACAGGCCAATCTGCTCTAGACAATTCCTCAATCTAGAGGTTTTTGCTCAGATAACCCCAGGCTATGACAAAGTTACCTGAGACATTCAATGAGGTGACACGGTAGGGGACCCCCCCTAAAACCAACAGATGTACTCACTTCCCACATGGGAGGTCAGCAGGTCAGAATCCACCAGGGGCAAAGTCCTGGGAAATCCTGCGGTGAGGAAGTCTGGGAGGCCATCCAAGAAATGAAAAACGTGTGTAATCCTGGCAGGAGTCAGTTATGGAGATCTGAACCTAACTTTTATCCATTCTGTATTCCACACAAAGTAAACTTCCAGCTTTCCAACCCCGGAGGATGGTCCATTCACATCCCTGAAATTGTTCGCCTGAAGGCCCCAGTGTCCTCTGCTACCCTCAGCCCAGCAACCTTCTAAAGCTTTAATCCTGTTCCTCCATCGTACCTGTCAGAGCCTGACTCAGGCCTGACTCAGACCAGGAACTCAGCGACTAACGGATGAGTGGATGACGACGTGAGGTGGATAGCTAGTGATATCTCCCCCTTTACTCCTTTCTTTGTTCTTCTAACATGTGAGAGATACAATCTTTCAGTTAGTAAATAAATCATGGTACAGGAATTACAAAACGAACACTATATAATGTCAAGCTTCCATAAGCTCATAGTTCACCTAGGGAAACATGCTTTTAAAGGGGGATTCAGGATGGGCAGTGGTGGTGCACACCTTTAATTCCAGCACTCAGGAGGCAAAGGCAAGCAGATCTCTGAGTTTAAGGCTAGCCTGGTCTACAGCAGCTAGTTCCAGGACAGGCTCCAAAGCTACAGAGAAACCCTGTCTCAAAAAAAAAAAAAAAAAAAAGTCGGGGGAGGGAATTCAGGAGCTGAAAAGATGACTCTGTAGTTAAGAGAGTGTATTGCTCTTGTAGAGAACCCAAATTCCAAATTCTGTTCCCAGCACCAATATTGATGGCTCACAAGCTTCTGTAACTACAGATCCGGGAGATCTTCTGCCCTCTTCGGGTCTCCATGGGCAGTGCACCCATGGGGACACACACACATATACAGGCTCACATACATACACATAATTTCAAATAAAATCTTTTTAAAAAATTTAAAGAAAAGTGAGGCAGATGATGACAGCTGCCCATCCATTCTCTTTCTTCCCTTCTTTCTTGGTGACAGAAACCTGGTTTTGTGCTCAGCGGAAATGTCTCCATTTTTATACCCTTCTTTACAGACACTCACCGTTAGTTGGGCCTACAATGTGTAGAGGGAAGTTGTGCAGGGCTACTGGGAAATCAACTCTTTTGCCAGCCAGTAGGGATCTACTGGTTGCCTCCAGCTTTCTTACTGCGCACGGCGTGGGTGTGCTCGTTGTAGTGACCCAAGAGTCTTGTGGCATCATAGAAGCTCAGCATCCTGCTAAAGAAGACAACAGAGAGAAGAAAAGAAGAACAAATCTAAGAACCCCAAACTACTTATCTTTGAACTTCTTTCATGTGGGAGAGAAGTGACAGGTCTCCTATTACTAGCTGAACTGCTAACAGATACAACAGCTTATTACAATATGATGGTGTAGAGGTAAAAGAAGTAGAGGCAGTTTAGGAGGATGGATCATTACCTGGAGTGGGAAGGTGGAGAGAGCTTTCTAAGAACATAACTGGAAAGTCGAGCAGTGTTCGAAAGGCTGGGAAAGGGGACTTTAGGTCTGAGGCTGAGTGAATGTCTGAGATGAAGCAGAGGAGTCTGGGAAGATGGATGATGACAAAAAATTCCTGGTTTTGATTTAGAAGGATAGTTTGATATTAAGCATAGGAAATTATGGAAGCCTTTGAAATTTGAAGAAGCATTAAGAATACCCTTTTAGGGTTTCACGTAGCCTCAGCTGTGTTGCTAAGGACGACACTGATGTCTGATCCTCCAGACCCCACCTCTCAAGTGCTGGGAATGCAGGCCTGTGTCGTATGTCAGGCTTCACGTGACTCTGAGGCTCAAACACGGGGTTAGCACTCTAGCTGGGGAGCCAGTTGTAAATTATGTTTTGCTACTTTGAGAAGAAAATGATAGTTTTTCTTGTACTACTTTTGCTAGTTCAAATGTTTGGTCATTTTGTTCAGAGTGTATAAATGAGGACATTTAGAGATCCTCGTCCTCAGCCAGAATTGTCACGCCTTCCTCCTGGCCACTGCTGTGCGTTTAGACGGAAAAGGAGATCACACCTCCTACCCTTCTCTGTGTATGTGCGTTCAGCAAGTAACAGAAGCATCTTCCCAGGCTAGGGAAAGCCTCTTCAAGGGCTGCGAGCCCGTGGCAACCTATGAATGGTGTGGTGTGCTTAACCAATGTAAAAGACTTTGGAGAAAAACCAACAGTTCTCATGCCTAGGGCTTCAGAACTGAACGATAGTGTCTTCTTAAAAATTCAAGTTCAGTACTGGGCATGATAGCAAATGCCTTTGATTCCAGCACTCAGGAGGCTGAGGGAGGCAGAATTCTAAGAGTTCAAGACCAGCCTGGGCTATGTAGTGAGTTCTTGGCCAGCCAGAGATACATAGTAAGAAACTGTCTCTAAATAATACTAATTACAACAGCTTTAATGTCTCACCCCCACTAATAATAGGACAGGAAGATAATAGTCAATGTATTTTGTCAAACAATAAAGTGCAACATGGAAAAACTAAAGCATAAGCTACAGATACAAACGGTGGCAACTTAAACCAAAAGGAATCTGTTAATATTTTCAGAAATGGAATTTAAAATATCGGACCCCTCCTTAGATGGAAGTTGCTTAAGAGAATAATCCCACGAAAATTAAAACAACAACAACAAACTTGATCCTCTCATTATGAGCTGGAGAACGGATTTGGATAGTTGGGATTAAGATGGGGGATCCTATCGAGCCTATTTTAGGATCAGAACATTGTGGGAAACAGTAAAGGAGGGACCAGATGTTTACGAAATTGCTCCCTCCCTCGTAAACACACAGAGTCAAATCTGGGCTGTGCAACCTTCTCTCAGGCCAGATGCCACTCTTGAGTCTCGCTACACCTCAGCCACACTGTAATTGAGTTTCGTAATGATGACCCGAGTGTGACTTCTGAGTCACGGCAGGAAGATTGAATTACGTTCGGCTCTGCCATCGTGTATTTAATTATGGTTTTATTAGTTGCAAGCATGGAAATCCGATCTGTCTTATAGCGTTGCTAGACTGACCGGGGTCTCCTCCTCGGAAGCCCAGCCGGCACCACCAGCCGAGTTTGCAGTTCGTGGAGGGAAAACCAGAAACCAGGGACAGTGCGACAGATATCACAATGTGGGAATTATTGTGGAAGAATCATTATCAGGACATAATGCTATCATCATGCCACGCTTTAAGAGAATTGTCACAGGTATGTTTGTCACTAATAAATGGCAGGTGACTGATTCCTTTAATAACTATAACACCTCACGTGTTGTCGTGAGGAACATTAGGCACGTATTTAAACGCACACTTTATATGCTCATGTTTCATATGCATTCACTCAGACACAGACACATAGATAAAAGTTTAAAAGTCCTTAATAAAGGGAAAGTTGGAAGATAACAGTAAGAACACGTGGACTGGGGAGATTGGCTGGAGTGATGTGTGGCGCATGCGCTTTGTTGTCCTGCCTGGAGCATGCGCTTAGCTGTTGTAGCGTCCCTATCAGGATGCCCCTAAGTTAAGAAGTTATCATCACAGAAAGTTATTGAAGCTTTCTATATCGGTACATCCTGTGCTTAGCCTTTTCCCAAATGCTTGGGCATCCTTATACCAGTGCTTTGACCCGTGATCGGGTGCTGGGGTGGGCTTTCCTGTAGTGTGGCTGCTTCTGAGTCATCCCTGCTCCTGTAAGTAGCCCCAATAAAAGTTCAGTAGTTCCCCAAGTCGGACTTTGGTGCAATCGTTTCTTTGGTCTGCCATGGGTTCCCCTTATGGGGTGAGTAGACCTGTGTGTTGTGTCTCCCCAGAAGTCTCTCACATAATAGTGAGAAATTTGGCCAAACACATGGGGTGGGGGTGGGGTTTAAGTAAGGCTCTAAGACAAACCTGCCCTAGGCATATAGTACAGTTGCTGATTCTACTGTGTACTCTATACTTCCTTTCATGGCTTCACTCCCATAATTCAGTTCTCCTGGACAGAGTAGGTGGTGTTTCCTATACCTGAAACAATGGAACCAGAAGCCTTTGCGTTTCCTATTTCAGGTTTGGAGAAAGCTGTAATATTTGTATATGCATAATGACATATCTTCTGGGTGAGGCCCACCTATTAACACGAAACTCGTTGACTTCATATAAGGTGTCTGCCCGCAGCCTGGAGCTGAACACAGACGGTACTGTGAGCATCTAGAACTGGATAAGTGAAAAATCAGAAAACACCATTAGTAAAATCACAGTGACCATAGGAAGTCCTGGACTCAGGGTCTTCACGGATTGAAGATTCTTAGATTAGGGATGCTCGATTTGTGCTCATTTCTAGCACCGTTTCTCCTCAATACCATCATCTCGTGATCTGTCTGGAGCTTTACAGTAAATGAACGAAGAGAGCTGAAACCCTAAGACAAAGTCGCTTGGTGTTGCTAGCTGCCACCGGCAATAAGAGATGGCTCAGAGGTTAAGAGAACTTGTTGCTTTCACAGAGGACCTGGATTTGGGTTCCAGCACTGGCAAGGCAGCTCACATCAGTCTGTAACTCCACCTCCAGGGCTTTTGACACTCTCTTCTCTGCCGCCTCGGGCAATGCACATGTGTGATGTATGTACATACGTTCAGGCAAACACTCATACACATAAAATAAAAATAAACACTCTTAAAAAAACTGAAAATTTGCACTCTTACAGGCCATGAGAGCATAGGAAGCCAAGGCAGAACAGAATACTGTTTGGCTCTCTCGGAAACCAGTCAGCTCTGCCCAGCGGGCTCTCAGAAGGAAACCAAGCAGAGGATGTTTTTCATTTTTGCTTAAAATCGTTGCCACTGGATATTCTCTGGGGACACTGTAGTTCAAACAGAACCATATTTATTAGGATGCAAGGGTCTGAGATCACAGAGAGGGTAAGATGGGTTCTTCCTTCCATCTCTCTTATGACAAGAAAACAACAATAACCAGACTAGGGAAATCCCTACAGGTAAGACCAGCCACTACATTGTGCATATAAAAATAATGAGGTAAGAAGTAGCTATTAGAAAAGTTCTGTCAGTAAAAAAAAAAAAGAAAGAAAAGAAAAAAGAAAATTCAACATTGGATCTGAAAATTCAGGCTTGAATATCGGCAACCCTGAAGCCTGATGCTGCCCAGAAGAAAATCTTGGGAGACCAGTGGTCATGCTGGTCAGGGCAGAGGAATTCCACTGAGGTGTTTCTGGAACACAGGAGTTGGAAAAGGGAAGGGGTTTTTTTGTTTGTTTGGTTTGGTTTGGTTTGGTTTTTTTTACATAGGCATTCAGCTATATGAACTCATGAGCATATTTAGGATGCATTTTAGACATAGTGTATGATTAATATGGATGAATAAAACATAAACCTCTCAATGGGAAGGACCACAGATTGCGTCTGATCCCCTAACTTGCTGGAGCAAGTGGTTATGCAGATAGGAGAGAGTAGGAATGAGAAGGGCAGGTGGGCTTAGAAGAGCTTAAAAGCCTTCCTGCCGGGACTGGACTGTCATCCCTCTGAGCATTGACACTCTCCTGTTTGCTCCTGTTACTTCCCAATAGCCAGGAGGTGCTAAGTTTGAGAGGTGCCTGAGTAAGATTTTTGGCTAAATAGATGAAAAGCAAATTCATGAATATTTCAGAGCTCTCTCCAGAAACATGAGAAGCCTGAGGAAGATAGACATCAGAAGGACAGAATATCCCAGATGAAAACCTCCGGCATGATGTGGGAGTCCCTCTGTGTGCTGTGATTAGCACTGGTGAAGAAAGAAACTGCCTTGGCCTGTTGATAGGGCAGAACTTAGGTAGGTGGGGAAGACAGAACTGAATGCTGGGAGGAGGAAGGGCGGAGTCTGGAGACACCATGGACCTGCTGCCAGAGATAGACATGCTGGAACTCTGCTGGTAGGCCACGACCTCGTGGTGATACACAGATTAAATAGAAATGGGTTAAATTAAGATGTAAGAGTTAGCCAATAAGAAGTTAGAGCTAATGGGCCAAGCAATGATTTAATTAATACAATTTCTGTGTGGTTATTTTGGTTCTCGGTGGCCGGGACAAACAAGCGGGCCCTCCTCCTACACTGGCTTCTGTGGATGTTGTTTGTCGCCCTTCATTCCTCCCGGTCTCTGAAAGCCCATCCTTGAAGGAGGAAGACAAAACCATTACCAGCTCCAAGAAGGCTGGAAAGTATATGCTTCTCCCAGCAGCTCTGGTTCCAGCTTTGAGCCCTGTGATCTGTTTGGACCTCAGTTTCTGCCAATAGACCAGGATGATGGAACTGAGCACTCCCGTCAGGGGGGCAGAAAGTTGAACTGTTTCCCTTGGTGTGTGCCCTTAAGTCATGCTTATTAGTCAGCCCTCGTCCCTGTAACCAGATACCTGACATTAAGCGATGTTGGAGGGAGGTCTGATTTGGCTCCCAATATAAGGCAATAGAGTCTAGGCTAGCAAGGAAATATGGCAGCAGGAATGGGAGGCAGCTGTTCACGCTGCTTCTGAAGTCACAACTCATAGCCAGTTCGGGAGGATCCTAGCCTGTGAGAGGGTGCAGCTTACATCCAGGGTGGAGCTTCATCCTCAGTCAGTCTCCCTGGAAACACTCTCACAGAAGTACACAGGTCTGTCTCCCAGGTGATTCCAAACCAGTCAAGCTGGCTATGAAGGTGAACATCGCAGCATCATAGACACCTGTTGTCTTCAGCCCGTTCACTGAGGCTAGTGGCTTTTGGGTTGAAAGCTGGTACTTTTAGGGGGATACTGTCTCTTACTTAGTAGTGAGATAAGGATTAGGGGTAAGACCAAAAACCAAACATCTTAGTAAGGATCAGGGAAGCAGCCACGGCAGGTGTCTGTCAGTTTCCCGCTCCACTCCCATCCTCCCAGCCACGTCGTGTCAGTGAGGCTGAGACATTTCTTTCTGCAGGTACTTGTTTGGGGTTTTGCTTTTTCTTTCTTGTTCACTTCAGTGAGAAGCAGGAAACCGGTTAGCTAGTTCTGCCCTGTGTCCTCATCATTATTGTACAATATTCAGAATCTAAGCAGAGGTGCGTCACCATTGTTCAGAGTGACAGCTCCGCATGGCTGGACGGTGGCTGGACAAGGAAGATGTGGGAGGGTTTCCGTGTTGACTGGAAAGCCTGTTTCTCCCTGTGTTGGGTTGGCTTAGGGGGTCACATTGTAAGGGGAAATTTTACAAGCCATACTGAAGATTCAAGAAATTGTTTAGAGCTGGTTGGTGTATGCAAGGGAGCACAGTAAAGAAACTGCTGACATGGCGGCTCCTTGATTGAAGGAAGATTTTATTGTTAATAAAAAGGAGAAAATAGCTAGAGGCATCTGGAAGAGTCTAGAACAGAGAGAAGTAGACTGGACGTGGCCAGAGCCATCTTCAAGAGAGCATAGATGGGGAGAATAGTGGAGAGAGTGGGATAGAAAGAGATAGAGAACGAGAGAGACAGAGACAGAGAGAGAGAGAGAGAGAGAGAGAGAGAGAGAGAGAGAGAGAGAGAGAAGCAAGGGTAGCTGGGTTATAAGGAGGATGTGTAGCTGGGGGGAGGGGAGGGCCAGGAGGCTAGAGCGGACTTTGAAATGTGTACTGTATAGCAAGTACTTGTGAGTAGGGACTGGGGGAGTCCGGAGGCAAGCATGGCTCTGATATGTTGATAGGCACCATAGGTAGCCATCTGTCCCTTCTTCCAGAGGTAAGAGAAATGACTCCCTTTGGCAGATGGGAAACAGTCTCACAAGGCCCCAAGGAATGCTGACTTTTACCCAACCACCATAAATCCTTCTGTAGTCCATCTTGAGCTCATTTCCAGATACATGGACAACCTGAGCCCTAGCAGTCTGCAATTTAAAGACAGAGCTGTGCATTCATGAGCTTGAAGTGGAGTAGCTATGTGAGGAGCCAGCACAGGGCTGCATAGACACAGTTTGTGTGCTCGGCTCCTGAGGAGCCAGCGCTGCTGATGAAGTCCCTTGTCACAGCACAACCTAAGCTAGAAAATTCGAAATCAAATGCTATCATCCTGGGAAAACATCTGGAGCTCGGGCATCCACTTCTTCACTCTCTAGGGAGAGGAGCATTGCATGATAAACATCCTCACGCAGATTGTTCTAGCAAAGTTCTAGTAACCTTTTCAATGTACACCTAAGTAGGGTCTGAATTTACTTGAGACAGAAAGAAAATAAACAAACCCCAGCCTGGGGCCAGAGGGACAGCTCAGCAGCTGAAGAGCACTGGCTGCTCTTGCAGAGGACCCAGGTTCAGCTCCCAGCACCCACTTCAGTTCCAGGGGACCTGACACTGTCTTCTAATCTCCTCAGGCACCAGGCGTGTACATGGTGCACATACATATATAGGCAGGCAAAACACTCATGCACATAAAAATTAAAAAATAAAAATTTTAAGAACCCTTCTTTACTGTTTTTCTCTCTCAGTTTACACAACTGCTATGCTCTTCCTTACTTCTGTCTCTTTGCAAAATAATGTTGCTATAGCTCAAATGAGAGAGCTGTCCTGGAGAATCCGGGCTTGTCGTTGTTAGCCATAGAGCATGTGTGAGTAAGTAGTTTGCAACCAATGGGAGATTCTTGTACATTTCCACAAGTAAAGCAATCTTTGTTCCATTCTCGGCGTCAGAGCGGGTCTGTCCCCGACCGTGACAATGCTTTATGGTTTTGCATGCACAGTTAGACTGAGCTCAGCTTTGAAAGCAACTGGAGGCCATTTCTGAGGAGGCCAACTGTCATGTCTCTGTGATTACAGAAGGCTCAATTGTCAGGAGAGAAACAAGTCTGTTGCAACCAAACTCACAGAGAACAGCCCTCCTTAGTTCCGTTCTTGAGGCGGTTCTCAGCGCTCCCAAGCTGAACCCCATGACGCTTTCCCCTCAAGAGCAGGCGTCTTCAGAGTCTTCAGAAGTCACACTGCAAGCAGTGGGGGACCCACCCAGTGAGTTGAAGAAAAACCACAAGAAAGAAGGGTGCAAATGTATGTTTGGAAGACGAAAAGACATTCCGTACATTTGGTGGGACTCTGAAGAGAGCAGACTTTGTTTCCTCTAAGCTGACTTTATAAACCACTACAGAGAGAATTCTTCAAGTCTGGGGTTTCCCTTTCCTTAATGGTTGTCTACGAATGTCTGGGAGCTGATTGAAAAATAAAAGAGGTCTCCATCTCTCCAAATTGCTCTCCTTGGTGGCCATTCGCTCTCCACATCCCTCCCATGCTGCCTCTCCCCATCTAACCCCTCAGTATAGGCAGTAATCAAATTCCCTGTGGTCCCGGACCAGGAAAAGCCCAGGCCTGCCGCTCTCATCTTCTCCTGGAAGAGATGGTTCACATCAGCCGTGGCTCCTTCCTCCATTCACAACGTGTCCTTTCTGCAGAAAAGCAGAGGGCAGATGGGACGCCTTCCCAGTTCCTTCCCTTTCCAGTCCAACCTCCGTTTGGTTCCCAACTCTACTTGTTACACACGGCTAAGAAGCAACCACATTAAAAGAAATAAAATCAAAACCAAAACAAAAGCCTGTAATAATTTCATTTATGAATACAGTATACATTTAGATCGTATCTACCCACTGTATTGCCTTCCCTTCGACTCCATCACTCAAGTCCCTCTTCCAACTTCACGCCCTGCCCCTCTGAGTCTAGTTAGCGCTGCCTAGTTATAGAACCATCTGCTGTGCATGAGAAACCTACCCAGAGCCTCACAGTTGACGAAAACTGAACCCCTCTCTTCCAGCGGCTGTAACTGCCAATGGCTGTTGCTCCCCTAGGGTGGGGCCTCATGAGTCTGTCCCCCTTCCTCTGCCGAGTGTTAACTGGCTTGATGTGAGTGTGTGTGTGTGTGTGTGTGTGTGAACACACACAGCTACTGTGATCCACAGGTGCAACAATACTTCACAACAATCTCCCACCTCTGTCTCTCAATATCTTCTAGACGCCCCCCACCCCCACCACGTGATGATCCCTGAGTCGAGGGGCCGGGCTGGGGGTTATACAGAAGCAACTTTAGGGCAGAGGTCTCCAGGGCCATGACTCTGCACCTCGCCAGTTGGGACTCTCTGCCTTCACCACCCTCTGCACCACGAGAAGCTCCTCTGGCTAGCGGCAAAGGGGTGCACTGCTCCGTGGGTATAAGGGTGACTGTTTAGAGGAAGGTTGATACAGAAGCAGTCACATGTGACCTGTGATAAACCTTAAAGGTTGGAGCTACGTACATTCTGGTGTTTTTGAACTGAAGAACTCTGCCCCGACTGTCTGAAAAGTCACTCTGGACCTTGTTTCTTTCTTCCCACGGCTCTCCGTATCCTCTCTCTCACCTATTAAAACACAGCACAAATGGTTTCTGCTTAGCAGCTTTTGCCTTTGGCGCATTAAGAACAACATCATCTTTGCTTTGCAGTAAGGATGGAACCATGTAAAGCAGACAAGCCCCGTTTGGAATAACTTTGGAACCCGGCCAGTTTTCTATGAGAAAACGAATTCCCAGCTCTTAGGAGATGGTTCATTTTAAGTTGGTTATTTTCTCTGAGCTTTTGGTAACCAAAGTCTTTTGATGTGGTGGCATTAAGTCAGAGAGGCCTGCCTCGGGTTTTACCTTGCTGAACATTATCATTGTGGAAATAATTGGTGCGGTTTGTTCCTTGACTCCGCTGGTGCTGGCACAACTTCCCGGGCACTTGGCAATGTGCAGGTTGGTTCCTGGTAGTTTCTCGCAGTCAACAGTGTATGGCCAGGGTGGCTTCCCGCCCTGTCTGTCCTCTCCTGTACGAACACAGAAAGCCGTCTTCTGGATTCTCTCTTGGGGCCTGGCGTGGTCATGTGAGCAGATATCTGTCACTACAATCTAAGTGATTTGTAGACCTTGTGCCTCGTCATTGTGAGAGCAAAGCCCTGGTCGGGAGCTCACCTGTACCAGTCAGCTCTCATGGTGACCGACCGTGAGAGGCAGCCTAGAAGCCAACTACGGACAAGTAGAGGTACCGCCAGCCTGGGTCTCCACTGTCTGAAGCTGCCACAGCACCTATCTGGGGCTGTTACCAAGGAGACAAATAAACTTCATTGTTTAGAAAATGTTCTATTTTTAATGGATCCATAATAATTATCCACATTCCTGGGGTACTGTGTGACATTTTAATGCATATATACAATATGCAATGATTAAATGGGCATAATACCGTATGTAATGCCTCGAGCCTTCCTCATTCCTTTCTGGTGAGACCTCCTGTCACTCTCATGGGTCTGTTGTGAGATATACAAAGAATCATTATTAGCTCAAATCAAACCACTGTGCTTACACTCACCATTCCTATCTCCCAAGGAACCAGCATCTTCCTGGCCCCTCCCCACGAACCTTCCCACTCTCTGCTAAGACCTATTGCACGCTCTCGTTTGATGACATCACTATTTTAGTGTCCCCCTGTGGGGTCACATCATCATGTGATACTTGTTTGACTGTGTGTTCTTTAAACCGCTGACTTTTAGGGCACTCTTCCAGAACCTTGGCCCAATGTGCACTGCTATGATAAAGATAGTTTATGAGTTATCCTGTTGTATTTTATCTCAGAAAGAATGACCAAACTATACCAGCAAAAATCAGTTTTCAGAAAACAGAACTCCAGGGGACTGGAGAGAGTCCCTTGTCTCTAATTTCTAGAAATTAAGTGCTTATTGCTCTTCCAAAGGACTTGAGTCCAGTCCCCAGCACCATGTCAAGTGGCTCACAATGTAACTCCAAACTCCTGGTGATGTAACACCCCATCCTGCCCCCCCCCTCAGGCATTGGCAAACACGTGGTATTTATTCACACAGATACATACATACATACATACATACATACATACATACATACATATAGATAAAAATAAACCAGAGAACAATTTTTAAAAGATCTTAAAAATAAGGAAAGAAAAAGAAAATAGAACTCTGGGTATATCCAACTACTTCGCCTTGGGTCTAGTAATGTTTTTTCTCTAAACATTTGAAACTAATTTAAGGTTGTGTTCAAACAAAAGCGTATTTTCCAGAACCAAGAGTAGTTTCCCAAGAGTAGAAATTAGCAGGGTAATCTCTTTTGCCATTCATTGTGTCTCTGAAAGGACACTAAACACACCTTAGGATTTCTTTCTTGGCTACAACATCCCATGATAATGTTGTTTTAATTAGGGTTAAATTCTGCTTCAGATAAAATAAACCCTCAAGAACATACTCATTGCGGGTCACTGTGACTCAAGTAACAAAAGACACAGAAAGCAAGGTTAATTCTACCAAGTATGAGAAGTTAAAGTATAGGGCTAGCAAGGCTGCCCTGCTGGTAAAGGACTCGCCACACACATCAGGTCTGATGACCTGAGCTCAACACCCAGGACCTACAGTGGAAGGAGAGGAACCACTCCCCAAAACTGTCTCTGACCTCCACACACGCCGTGGCGTGCACGTACACATACAAGTGCAAGCACGTGAGCACATGGTGATAATAAATAGAATCAACTTTAAAATTAAAACAGAAAGAAACATCATAAGGATTATTTCTAAAATGAAGTATAAATTGGAACGAAGGTAGATTTGTGACTTGTGTACATGCATACCTGGTCCTGGCTAGTGACGCTTCTTAGAAATAGCTGAATATTTTCCTTTATAATTATTGGTTTGCTTTGCTTTTCTCATGCATCAGAATAACATTATTGATGACTTCCTGTGAAGTTTTAGACAAGAACAAAGCAATCTAACAAATGAGAGCTAAAATACACAGCACCAAGTTGGCCCAGGATCAAAAAGCAAACAGGCAGGATCTGGGTGAGCAGGCTAGAGTTGCCTCTTACAGCCCTGAGCCCTGAAAGAAGGGAGGGGTACAGAGGAATCTGTCTTTCCTAAGCTTGCAACAGGAAGGTTGCTTATTAAAAAAAAAAAAAAAAAACCAACCAAGTGGGTGCTAGTATCTTCTTAACAAAACTCTGAATTCCGAATGAGTTCTAAAGAACTACGTTTATGTGGATAGAATAAGCACCGACTGCAGAAAAAGAATTCTTCATATACTGTAATTGCAATTCATCTTGTTTTTAAATTTTTGCATTTGTTTATTTTATATGTATCTATGGCGCACATATGGCCATCAGAGGACAACTTGCAAGCCTAAGTTTTCTCCTTTAACCTTCTGAGTCATGGGGATGAAACTCAGGTTGTTAGGTTTAATAGCAAGTGCCTTTACCCACTGAGTCTTCTCACCAGCCCTTGTTTTAAAATAAATAAAATTATATATGTAAATATATACACATACACATAGACATACATACACATATACACACACACTATATACACATACATGTGTGTGTGTGTATGTATATATATATATATATATACACACATACATACATACATATGTGTGTGTGTGTGTGTGTGTGTGTGTCTGTACTCCCAGGCATTCTCCTCTCTATGTTTCCCATCTGGTTCTAAGATGTCAGGATAACAGATTTGAGCTCCGGTATTGGGTTTTACATTGGGTTCTGGGGATCTGAACTCAGGTCCTAACACTCATGAACACTTCTCTCTACTGTGCCATCGCCTCTGCCCTGCAGCTTGTTTTAACTTTGTCTTCTGCAGCAGAATTCCTTTGGAGGTTATCGGAACATGGTAGGTATAAAGATTTGTGCTTCGACCCGGTGCTGGCATTTGTGGAACCCTCTGACTTGGTAAACGTGGTTTCTCTTGCTCCATTGTACAGCTTCTCCAAGGATCAGCTCCAAAACCAGGCTCCAGAATGGTAAGAGAGCATGCTTGAAGCTCAGTCTCGGCAGCCCAGGAAATGGAGCTTGAGTGTTGGATTCAACCTCTGTTCTTGTCTATAAATGCCAAGCTAGGTTTCAGCACCTTGCCTGGAAGGAAATGCTATGTCGATACTTGTTTCCCCCAAATCCACACTAGATAATGTAAATATCTGCGTTTCCCGATGGTCTTGGGGGACCCCTGTGAAAGAGTTGCTCATCCCTACCCCCCAAGGGGTTACGACCCACGGGTTGAGAACCTATGCTCTAGCGTCTACAAGCCTTACTGAAGGAGAGTTGTTAAGTTTCACAGAAAAAGAGTACCTTTGGGGCCCGGGGAACTGAGGTGACTAAAGACTGAAATTAACACAGAAGATGCAAGAAAAATTGGAGGAAGCTTGAGGGTTTGAGAAGGTGGTCGTAACTCTTCCCGGAGCCCAGACTTGGTGGAAATGTGGTTAGTTAGGATTAGGGGAAGCGCAAAAGCATCAGATGAGGCCGGAGTGCCATTCCTGAGAGAAAATACAAACGCCAGAACTCAGCACAAATGCCATCTCCCGCTGCTTTTCCCATCGTGCTGACCGAACACCTGACAGGAAGAAACGTAGGGTGGGGGTGGAGTTATCTGGGCTCATGGTTTCCGAGGATACAGTCCGTTAGGGTGGGGAAGGCATGGCAGCTGAAAGTCCGTGTGGAAAGAGTGTGGGTGGAGCGTTTTACCCTCTCAGGAAGCCAAAAGAGATGAACATGGATGCTGCACCGCTTTTCTCCTTTGCACCTTTAGTCGAGTCCTAAATCCTAGACCCTTTCCGTCAATCCTCTGTAGAAACAACAGCTGAGGCACTCCCAGAGCATGTCCCGCTAATACTGCAGGTGTGTATCAATCCAATCAATTGGCAGTCATCAGAAAGGAGAACGCTGTCTGTCATCCGCCATCATCCGCCATCAAGGCTAGAAGTTTAGAGTGTTAATACCAGGAGGAACCCGTCTTCACGGCGGGTACGATGGAGACCGAGGATGCAGACCTAGAGATGTTGTGGTCACTGGAGATGGAGAACAAAGGAGAGGCTGCCAGGCACTGGCACACCGGCCAGGCACTGCACACCGAGCCCGAGGGGCTGAGTTGACACTGGGTAAGCCTTCGGAGTAGGGCTAAACAATGACTCATCTCGCTGACTTTAGTTCACCGGATCCCTTTTCCCTCCCCCTTGGGGAAACAGATTGAATGCATAATAGCTCTGAAACACTCCCTTGAGAATACGCCTCCAACTAACTCATAAAAACTAAATGCTTTTCATTACAACTTGAGTGAGTGACTCGTTCTGCCCTCCCCGTGAAGTGCCTTCTCCTGAATGGCAGAGAGTGGCACTGCCCCAAACACGACCCGTTTGGTTTCTACAAATACTGCTGACTTGAAAATTAATTTTTACTCTTTAGAGAACAATGGAAAGTAGTTAATAAATTCCTGAACTATTTAATTATCGGAAATATCTAGGTATTAGATAACACTTAATGAAGTATGAACAGATAGGAAAAATACATTGAAATGACTAAATACAAATGTTTGTATATCGGGTTTATTTGACATGGTTTAAAAAAAAACAACTTTGTTTTCTCAGATTCAATTCCTTTTCCCCTGCCTATCACCCTAGCCTCCTCACTGTTACTGCCCCTAAATATTTGTTTCATAGATTAAGCAAAAAATAGGAAGGAAAAATCCACATGTTCCAGAAAGCAGCTAATTTCCTGATGTAGAACACCAACTGTCCCACTGAGAAACAAACTGGATCACAGTTTTAGGGTAATTGAGTCAACTGATGCTTTTCAAATTGTTAGGAAATAAATGCTGTGAAAACCATTTTTTTTTTGATTAGTGTGACCTATAGTATTTTGTGATGAAATATTTCTGTTTATCCATTAAGAACAAAACACCAAAACCTGCAGATCCATGAGTGGCTTGTGTTGTACACACATGAGCTGATGGGGCTGTAAACTAAATTAAAACAAAGTTACAAAGGTGCCAGCTTATCAGTAAATCACATAATTAGGCGGTGATTAAAACCTATACAAAAGAGACTCGTGGACCCTCATTGTAAGTCCTTTAGCGCCTTTTGGTTGGGGATGGAGGTAGTATGGGCTAGGGGCCTTAGGCAATTGAGGGTGTACCTAATAAAGGGGTTGGTCATCCCAGAAAAGCCTAAGGCAAGATGTCTATCTGAGCAGACACACACCCTGGAGCTGGGTGAGTTAGGGCTGCGGTTATCAAAACTGACTGAGTCAGAGCATCCCGGAGGGCTGTGAACCTCAGTGTGCTGGCTTCTGCCTCCGGAGTTCCTGACTCAGCGGCTCTAGGGTGGGGCCTGACAGTTTCAGTGCTTTTGTCACTTGCCCAGAGGTCACCGATGCTACTGATTCTGTGAATCCTTGAAGAGTTATTTATTTGGAGCCATTTCTAGAGGTGGAAGGGTGAATAAGGAAGTCAAGGAGGTGAAGGGGAGAGCAGGAAGGCTGACTGTCCTCACGCCACTGCTGTGGCAGAGATAAGAAGCCCCGACAGGAAGCTACTTAAGGCAGAGAAGGTTTCTTTCAGCTCACAGTTCCAGGCTACAGTCCCTCACTGTGGGGAAGTCAAGATGGCAGCCGGCCACATCCCAACCACAATCAAGACTGGGCAGAGAATGAATGTACACAGGCCTGTGCCCAACTCATCTTCTCCTTTTTCATACAGTTTAGGACTCAAATCCGGGCACCGATGCCCCCTGATTTTAGACGGAGCCTTCCTGTCCCGGGTAACATTGGTAAGACATCTCCCGCAGACATACCCAGAGGCAACCTGATTTGGGAAATCCCCCACTGAGACTCTTCCAGATGATCCTAGATTGAATACTTAACAATTACAACCACAGTAACTTCCTGAGAGGAATTAAAGCAAGGACTGAACAGTGGCAACAGAGGGCTCACTAAGTTAAAATCGTGGAATGGGAAAGACAGCATTGAACTAAATGCCAGCCTCTGCGACCTCTGAGCTGGACACTTTGGTCTCGCCAGGTCAATAAAGTGACGGAACCCCAAAGAGAAACTTGATGGTGTCAAAACTACGTGACAGATGGGAGTGGAAATGAGGTCTGTGGTTAAGTAGCATCCCAAGGTCACCAGGTCACAAAAGAGTCCCCAAGTCATAAGCTGCTTATGAGAGCAGCAAGGACTGAGACAGCTGGAGATGGGGACACGGTGCCTGTGGCTGACTGAGACTGGAGGGATAAGGTGGCATAGGACACAGCAACTGTGAGCTCATTAGTGGGGCATCTCAGGAGGAGGCACATTCATCCTTCTGTCCTGACCAGATGGACACAGGCCTCGTGCCGCAGCGGCCTCTTACACCCTGTGGAAGAGGCGACATGAATAAGTGCTTTGCAGTAGCCGTTTATCAAAGACACAAGGTTGAGCTCATAGACTCTGGAAAGGTGGGAAGAGGCCAAGACCACTCTAAGGAAGTTTCCAGATAAAGTAGATGCTCAGGACCAGGAATAAATATCACCTCCTTATGAGTAGGTAAATACTGACTGCTTTATCTGAAGTTTGCTGACTTTGAAAGATTCTAGGCGGAAGCCTACCACAGACTGAAGAGCAGAGGATGGCATTTTAAATGCTAGAACTTTAGGTGTGGTGGCAGACACAAGCAATCTCAGCACTCAGGATGCTGATGCAGGAGGATTGTTCTCTCCAGACCAGGCAGGGACACATCAGGAGACTTCTTCTGAGATCCAAAGAAATGAAAAAGTCAGCAAGTCATGTAACATGAGGGGGCCGGCTTGTTGGGGTTTCCATCCCTCCAAGTACCCCACCAGCTGGCAAGCAACAAAGAAAATCACACACAAGACTCCATAAGGTTATAAACTGATTGGCCCATTAGGTCAGGCTACTTATTAGTTCTTATGACTTATCTTAACTCATTATTCTGATCTATGTTAGCCACACGGGCTCAGTACCTTTCTCAATGTGACAGCTTACATGTTGCCTCTTCGGTGGTCTGCGCAGGAGTGACAGAGGAACCTCCCTGCTTCCCAGAATTCTCCTGTTCTCATTGCATCACCTCTACTTCCTGTCTGGTTTTCCTGCCTATACTGCCTGCCTGGCCAATCAGCATTTTATTAAAATATGATTGACAGAATACAGACAATTCTCCCGCATCATTTCCCTCTTTTTTTTTTAAACAAAGGAAAATACCCATAGTCCATTTGTTGGGAAAGTGGGCGTAGTATTTCAGGCTACTTCCTGCTGGTTGGGGGTGCTGATGATCTTATGAGGACCTAAAGAAAATTTAGAGTTATAATCAAGCCCTGACTGGAGTATCCTATGAGTCTTGATCATCTCAGGCAGCAGTCTTGAATCTGTTCTGGATGTAGAACTCAGACATCTGGGCCATCTGTTCCTGTCGGAGATTTCTCAGGTGGCCTTCCTTGATCATACTGGATTTTTCTTAACTCAGAATGAATCCACAACCTTTCATTTTCTGTGGAAACAAAAGCAAAATCTCTTCCCCAAAGTAACAAACCTTTTGACTTCAGTTTTGAAGCCAAGGTATTTTCAAAATACCTATCTTGGGTTAGTTCAGTAGCATTTATAAACAAAAGTCTCGGAGATTTCTCAGGTGGCCTTCCTTGATCATACTGGATTTTTCTTAACTCAGAATGAATCCACAACCTCTCATTTTCTGTGGAAACAAAAGCAAAATCTCTTCCCCAAAGTAACAAACCTTTTGACTTCAGTTTTGAAGCCAAGGTATTTTCAAAATACCTATCTTGGGTTAGTTCAGCAGCATTTATAAACAAAAGTCTTTTAGCAGCTGTTGCTCCTTCCTCAGCACTCAAACAATTCAAAGAGAGCATAATAGCATACAGTATCAAGATTCTCTGTGTATTTTCCATCTTTATGTGGCTTTATTTTAACCTCTATTTCTTTTATTTTTACTTTTAACTTTTGGCTTTTGAGACAGGTTCTCTGTATATATCTTTGTACTGGAATAACTCTGTAGACCAGGCTGTCCTTGAACTCACAGAGATCCTTCTGTCTGTGCCTCCCCAGTGCTGGGCTTAAAGGTGTGTGCTACCACACCTTGAACTCACAGAGATCTGTCTCTGCCTCCCAGGCATTGGGATTAAAGGTGTGTATCACCACACCTTGAGGTCACAGAGGTCAATCTACCTCTGCCCCTTGAAATCACAGAGGTCAATATGCCTCTGCCTCCCAGGCATTGGGATTAAAGGTGTGCACTACCACACCTTGAACTTACAGAGGTCAATCTACCTCTGCCCCTTGAAGTCACAAAGGTCAATATACCTTTGCCTCCCAGGCATTGGGATTAAAGGTGTGTACCACCACACCCTATGTCTCCATTTTCTTCTTTTTTTATTTTTAATGACTTTAACCTTTAGCCTGCATATATTTTTAACACACTGTAAACCATTTAGAGGTTTTCTTCCTCTTTGAATCTCTCTTTACTGTATATCTCTCTTTTTCTGACCACATGAGCCTTTAATTTACTAAGCAATATGGAGAGCAGTGGCTTTGACTGCTAGATCCAGCCCACTCCCCAGCTCTCCAGTTTCATGACTGAGATACCAGCCAGAACTGTGTTCACTGCCACAACTCTATGGCGTTTCAAGGTCCTTGCTAGCAAGCAAGTTGCAGCATTCTGCTCACAGACCACACTCAGTTGGACTGTCTGCCTGAAAGAGTCAGAGATTGCCCTGGCAGGACAGCCCAGAAAACCGGCATTTTAAAACAGCGCAGCTTTTCTCCTGCTACAGCTGAAAACTGAAAAGAATGCGTTCAGCTTTTCATCAACAACATTTAAGTGTTTTGTGGCAGGACCTCTTTAAAGAGCTGCAAGGTTTTGCAGCTAAAGCTGAGTCAGGAAGCCTCTCTTAGATGAGAGCGCTTGCTTGCCTCTAGCAAGCAGCGCAGACCCGAGAAATTGCTGCCACCAAGAAGCCATGCTTTACTCTATTCTATCCCAAGCTTTCTCAGGCTTTCTGTGGATTCAGTTATCCACGTCTGGGCACCATATGTAACATGACGGGGCTGGCTTGTTGGGGTTTCTGTCCCGCTCAGTACCCTACAGCCGGCAAGCCCAAAGAAAATCACACACAGGACTCCATAAGGTTATAAACTGATTTGCACATTAGGTCAGGCTACTTATTAGCTCTTATAACTTATGTTACCCCATTATCCTTCTCTACGTTAGCCACATGGGCTCAGTACCTTTCTCAGTGTGACAGCTTACGTGTTGCCTCTTCGGTGGTCTGCGCAGGAATGCTGAGGGAGCTCCCTGCTTCCCAGAATTCTCCTGTTCTCATTGCATCACCTCTACTTCCTGTCTGGTTTTCCCGCCTATACTGCCTGACTGGCCAATCAGCATTTTATTAAAATATGATTGACAGAATACAGACAATTCTCCCACACCAAAGTCAAGCTTCTGGGCAAGGAAGACACTGTTGAAGAAGCTACCTGTGTTTGGCTTCAGAAACGACTGTCTACTGCCTCCATGACTGGTTCTTGGCATTGGTCTAGCAGGGGATTGGGTCAGTATCCCAAGGAGAGGCTTCTTGGTGTAAATTCCATGCATGATTTCCTGGCAACTCTGTTTAATTACAAACTTTTTGTAGCAGAGGGCATAATGAGATCTCTTTTCTCTGGGTGTTCTAAGTATGTATGAGTGTGTACATACATGAGTATATGCAGGCCAGAGTCACCCTAAAGTGCCATTACCAGGAGCCCCCTGGCTTGTTTTCTTCCAGATAGAATCTCTGACCTACCTGCGGCCCACCTGGGTAATCTAGACTGGCCTGCCTCAGGGGACCGGCTGCCTCTACCTCCCTAGCTGAGACTGTAAGCATCCACAACCGTAAGTGCTGGGGTTGAACTCAGGTGTGCATGCTTCCAGGACAAGCGCTTCACATACCAGCCCTCCTCCCATCCCCTTCATTTTGATTTTTATATACCTGTGTCTATTAATTCAGTCTTTAGAAAGAGGCTCAGAGAGAAAGTCAGAGGCACTCGGTGAGGAAAAGAAGACACTGGCAGGTGAAGTCGCTGTGCTCAAACAGGACGTGTGGCCAGGCTTGTATTTCTGTAGTCCCACTCATAGGGCATCAGAGGTTTGTGTTCCAGTCCCCCAGGTGGTCAGAGTCTAAAGGCTCAGCTCTGAAGACTCCATGATGGTGAGGCTGTTCTCTGAGGAGCTCCAGGTGTGCCTGTTCCTCCTCAGCACAGGGTACTTGGGCAGATCACCTACTCCGCACAATGGACGTTCTATAAATTGGACTTTTGTTACAATGCCCCTAGAGGTGCATGTCAAAGCTGATATTTTAATCCTGTACTATTAGCCATTACCACTTCCATGCATTCAAGCTGAGTGTTTTGTACTTAGATCCAGGGTCAAAAGATTTAATCCCAACTGGTAGAGTCCATGCCAGACTTTGGTTATTTTGATACAGTTTAAGGGCAATGTTTGGTTCTGACAATCCTTGCCAGGAGCACAGAAGCAAAACTAAGCTTGCCATGAACCCAGCATGGGAAAGTGGGTGAGAATAGCTATCTTGTTATTGTTCCTGTGGCTGTAATAAAATGCACATCAAGAGAGACATCAAGCACAGAGGAACATCAAGAGAGAAAGGGTTGACTGGGCCCAAGCCAGGGACCTCTGCATGTGCAGGTCAGAGGGAGTTTTTCATATGGAAAAACAGAAAACCCAAGATAGACAAAACAATCCTGTACAATAAAGGAACTTTTGGAGGCATCACAATCCTTGACTTCAAACTCTACTACAGAGCTACAGTACTAAAAACAGCCTGGTACTGGCATAAAAAGAGACAGTAGGACCAATGAAACCAAATCAAAGACCCGGATATTAATCCACACACCTACAAACACCTGACTTTTTAAAAAGAAGTAAAAATTATAAAATGGAAAGAAGAAAGCATATTTAATAAATAGTGTTGGCAAAACTGGATATCAACACGTAGAAGAATAAAAATAGATCTCTATCTATCACCATGCACAAAACTCAAGTCCAAATGGATCAAAGACCTCAACATAAATTCAACCACATTAAACCCCATAGAAGAGAAAGTGGGAAGTACACTTGAACGCATTGGCACAGGAGACCATTTCCTAAATATAATCCCAGTAGCACAGACACTGAGACAAGCGATTAATAAATGGGGCCTGCTGAAACTGAAAAGCTTCTGTAAAGCAAAGGACATGGTCAACAAGACAAAATGGCAACCTACAGAATAGAAAAAGATCTTCACTAACCCCACATCAGACAGAGGTCTGATCTCCAAAATATACAAGGAACTCAAGAAATTGTTCATCAAAAGAACAAATAATCCAATAAAAATAGAGTACAGACCTAAACAGAGAACTCTCAACAGGTGAATCTAAAATTGCTGAAAGACACTTAAGAAAATGTTCAACATCCTTAGCCATCAGAGAAATGCAAATCAACACAACTCTGAGATTCCATCTTACACATGTAAGAATGGCCAAGATCAAAAACACTGATGACAACTTATGCTGGGGAGGTTGTAGGGTAAAGGGAACACTTCTGCATTGCTGGTGGGAATGCGAGCTGGAACAGCCCCTTTGGATGTCAGTGTGGCGATTTCTCAGAAAATTAGGAAACAACCTTCCTTAAGACCCAGAAATACCACTTTTGGGTATATACCCAAAAGATGCTCAATCATACCACAAGGACATATGCTCAACTATGTTCATAGCAGCATTATTTGTCATAGCCAGAACCTGGAAACAACCTAAATGCCCCTCGACCAAAGAATAGATAAGGAAAATGTGGTACATTTACACAATGGAGTACTACTACACAGCAGAAAAAAAATAATGACAATCTTGAAATTTGCAGGCAAGTGGATGGATCTGGGTGGGGGAAGCATTGAATGAGGTAACCCAGACCCAGAAAGACAAATATAATATGTACTCACACATAAGTGACAAGATCTCCTGAGTAAATTAGGAGCTTGGAAATCATGGAAAAGGGTAGAAGGGGAGGGAGGAGGAAAGGGAAGGGAGGGGAGCTGAAAAAATGTATAGCTCAATAAAACCAAAAAATTCAGAAATAGGGGACTAAAAAATAAAATTGGAGTATTAAAATGAAAGCGAGAGAGAGAGAGAGAGAGAGAGAGAGAGAGAGAGAGAGAGAGAGAGAGAGAAGGGTTTATTCCATTTTGGATCCCAGGACGTAGGGTTATTTTCACACCTCATCTTTTTGTTCTGAGCAGTTCTTTGTGGTAAAATATGAAGCCTCATACTTTGTACATCTCCCGACCCATTTCTTCATGCATCTACATTCCTGCTATTGTTGCCTGTGTATGTATGTTGCACATGTATGTGTAGACATGCTTGCATATGTGTGGACACATGTGTGTATGTGGAGCACATGTATTGGTGTGCTCAAGCATGTGGAGACCTGTTGTTGATACCAGGGATCATCTTCCATCTTATTCAAGGAGGCAAGGTCTCTCAGTCAAACCCGGAGCTCTGTGACGTGACTAGTTGTCCTGGCCACCTTGCTCTGGGGATTCTCTGCCTCTGCCCTTGGGGGCTGGAATGCAGTCAGGTCACCATGCCTACCTGGCATCTATGTGAATTCATGGATCTGAACGGTCCTCATACCTGTGTGGACAACGCTTTAACCAGTGAGACATTTCCCCGGTCTTGTATCTATCCTTCCGATGTAGAATGTTGCCAACAGCATGGTGAGAGAGCACGCTTAGTGTGCCTTTCTTTAATTGTTTCTAGATCCTTTCAAGATAAACAGGTGGATTATGGATAGACAGACAGACAGACAGATGATTGATCAATGGGATATGAGGTCTCCATTTCTAGACCATCACTAAAGATACATAATTCAGACCTATCCAGTGAATATAAAGGGACTAACATAAAATTGACTAGCACATTTAAGAAACAAAAGCGGTTGAAATATTCTTGCAATACTTAGCCAGTGTAAGGGGTCAGGAGACGTAACACTTCCTTCCCACATGTAGCCAGCCTCTACTTTTCACACTGAACAGCTAGCTCATGCTTGGGTTGATGCAGTCACGCGGCACGTTTTGAGACACCTAGCATTGCTCTCAGTTACTACATTGGATAGAATGATCCTGAAAGCCTAAATTATACAGACGGTAACCTCAGAGTGGCTGGTCCATGTAACTGGAAAGCAAACCTATTGTTTGAGGTCTAAGATTGAGTTTCACGGTTTTAGAACAGAAACGTACAGCGACTCCAGAAGTCTGGAGCACACAGCTCTGTGAGTCTCGATGCTGTGCACACCTACAGCCCACATCTCTATCACGCTCTCCCCCAGGCATTCACAGGGTCCTCCTTCCTGGTCAGGCTGTGCCGCTGCTCAATCATCATTTTACCTGCTCTTGAACCTCGGAGCAGAGGGTTTGTTCTCGAGCTGCACAGACACTCTCCTTCTTTGTATGCATGTCAGGCTGCTTTTAAAAATGACTTGGTTTTGATTATTTTTGTGTTCATGTGTGTGCACACATGTGTGCAGTGCCCATGAAGGCGAGAGGAAGATGTTGGATCCCTAGAGCTGGAGTCATAGCTGTTTTGTGAGCCACCTGATAGGGGTGCCGGAAACCAAACTCAAGGTCTCTGCAAGAGTAGCAAGTGCTTTTAACCACAGAGGCCTCTCCAGCCTCCAGCCCCTTCATCTCAGTGGAAGGTCCTGAGACTTATCCCTATCGCATGTTTTGATAATGTATTCCTTTTTCATGACTAGGAAATATGCTGTAAAAATGTACGGTTAGCTTATCCATATCCCTGCTGATTACGCTGAGTTCTTCCTACTTGGGTTACCACCCTAAACCTTCTAAGAGCGGTTAGGGTTTGTGGGTGAAATGCACACACAGGCTTATGGGTTTGAACACTTGGTCCTCAGGGTACTGTTTGGGGAAGATAAAGAACTGTTTAAAGGTGAGAAAGGGGTCACTGGGCCTTGAAGGTTATAGCAAAATTTTGCTTCTGGGTTCAGTCTTCCACTTCCTGGTCTGCCAAGATGTGAGCCAACAGCCACCACAGACTACCAACTGCAACAACTACCCATGGCTGCCTTCTGTGGCGTGCAGTGGAATAGCTCCTGTGAGCTGAAACAAGTCCCAAAAGCCATCTCTTGTCATGAATTCGTTCACAGAGACAAGAAAAGTCATTGACACAGAAAACCTTTATTGTAGGCTTTGTGTGGCTGTATGTGTGCTTGCATTTATTTGGGGGATTCCTGGGAATACAACTGGTCATAAGCAAGAGACAACAATTTTAATGTATTTGACAAAAGCGTGTTGATCTTTAAATGTTATTGGCAGCAATGTTTTATCTACAGCGTAACTAGTAGAACATTTAAATATTATTTACATTACTATTGAAAAGTTGGTGGAAGGAAGACACACAACAGATTGGGTTTGATGGAAGCAAGTATGTCCAGGGCTCTTGGCTGGGAAACCAGAGTGCTCCTTGTGTGCTTACAGACCAGGGGTTGATATAGCGGGAAGGAGGAAGAACCAACAGGAGATGTACGTCAAAGCTTTCTTTGGGGCCCAAGATTGGCCACTTCTAGGACGGACTAGAGAGGTCAGTGAGAAAGGTCAGAGGGCTGAGAAGCATTGTCATGGGGCCTGCGGGGTGGGGGAGCAGGTAGGGGGTAAGCAACTTCTGCAATGTAAGTTACTGTGGTTTAGGGGGATTGTCACCATTCCATTAAAATGGAGAATTTTCTCAATGTTGTGGCCCTGACCAGCAATTACGACAGTTTTCCCTGCAGGCCAAGGACCTTGCCAGTGTGATGTTTTCTTCTTCCCAAGCTGAAACCATGTCACCCTTTTCCCTCTCTTCCATAGTTCTACTTCAGCCATTGCCTCTGACTTGAGTCTTACTAGAAGCCAGTGCTGGCTGGGTGAGCTCTCCGGGCTCAGCTCGGTCATTTCCTTCTGCCGTGATCGGTGTCACCAGGCACCGTGACCCAGCTATAGTACGTGAAGAGTGCCAAGGTCACTTCTCATTCTCCTTTATGTACCCGACTGCCAGGGTGATAGACACGGGCAAATTCGGTCGGATGAATAATGGTTGGATGTGTGCAAGGGCCACAGAGTTGAATAGACTAAGGAGGCCGATTAAGTCTTACATTTAATTTCGTTTTTGAACTGATTTTTCTGGGGCAAATAAAACAAAAAAAGTCAAGGAGAATTTTCCTATCTGGATAAAGAGAGAAGTAAAAAGGCCTTAAAAGTCAGAGTAATTATCCCTGAGATGCTGCATAATGGGAGTCAGTATGGGGATCATTGGGTCTAGAGTGGCTGAACAGCAGAATCTAGGAGTTCAGAACCCTATCATGGGGCTCAGGCAGATAAATGCTAAGATCCGGACCAGTGGACAGGGACAGGGGTTGTCGGACGCTGGGCAGCTTCCCTGGGTGATCTCTTTCCAAGGAGAAGGCCAGAGAACTGGGTGAGGGGCAGATATGATTTGGACACAAATTTTAGTCATTTGGCCATGTTTTTAGGTATCCATAGTAACAGATTGATCTATTTCCATGTCTGGGTTGGACTCAAGGGGAAAGGTCTGCACGCCACACAGCAGGATTTATAGGCTCGCACACGGGGAGGAGCCCACCACGGCAGCATTGCCAAGCCAGTCAGCTTAGTGCCTGTGTTCTCAGTCTCTGCCCTAAGTGATATTTCAGCTCCGTTTTAAAGGCTGAGACACTATCTAGCCCAGGATCTGCATGTTCCTGTTAAATGGGATTGTAACTGCTAGGCCGCAGGAGACAGAAACACATCACGATTACCACAAGCAGGATGTAGCACAGCCCCTCGCGGCTCAGGAGCATCCCTGCTGTCTTGTGGGCAATGCCACTTCTGTCACCTCAGACAGTGCATTCCTGAAATGTCATTAGTAGTAAACACAGCATTCCCAGGGCCAACTCCCAGGACAAACCCGGGCTGGATTTCTCTGTCCTCAGAGCACAGAATAGAGAGGGCTGCTATCAGCGGGGCAAGGTTTCATTCTGTGTTTTCCAGAGTCATTCCTGCTGCTTTTTCCATTATAAACAGCAGCAAGTTTTGATTCTAGGACATTTTATTCCTCATAAAAGTTAAAACCACAGCCTCTACCCTTCTGCTGGTTTCCATTTCCCCCTTTTCCCTTTCTGGCTTAGACAAATCTCTAAGTTAATCTGATTATGAACCAGCAGCTTTTGTCTCAAGAATATTTTCTTGGGATGAAAAACAAATCCAAAAAAACAAAACCTGAGTGAGTGCTCATAAACTCATCGCGAATCAACGCTCTTTTAATTAATGATATGAGGTAGCCTCAACAACATTAACTCATAAGTGCAAATCATACTTTAATTATTAAAAGAAAATTAGTTTTAGGTTCTAATAAGGACAAGTAATTTAAGCCAAAGTAAAGCTGATTAGTCACCGGAGGTGGAACCATAAATTCTTCTACTGATTTGGAAAACCTGTCAAGACAAGAGCATCGGTGCAAACCCCCAGTGCCTTCCACCAAGCTGTGCCAGCATAACTGCTGGTCAACAAGCCATGTGCACACGGTTGGCGCTCTGTTCATATTAATAAACTCATGGAACAGGAGTTGACATTAATCCTGCAGAGGAAGAAGGCTCCTGAGGTAGAAGCCAGCTCTGGGACTTGCTTTTCAGTTTGCACATCCAGATGCAAGCCTGGGTTTGCTCTGCCGGTTGTTGTCTGCCTGTCCTTAGCCTGGGTTTGCCCCGCCGGTTGTTGTGTGCCTGTCCTTTGCTGGGTCCCCCAGTAGGGTACTCACAGCCCTCTGGGTCTCAGGAAACACAGGGGAAGAAAACAATAAAGGACCCAGCTTGGCCAGGAATCAGATTAGGTAACAGCCTGGAGTTTGTGGGGTGGCAGTGCCAGTGGGGTGGAGGTGGTGATTATGGCAGTGGTGGAGGTGGTGGTTGTGGGGGTGGTGGTTGTGGGGGTGGTGGTTGTGGGGGTGGTGGGGGTGGTGTTGTGGCGGTGGTGGGGGTGGTGGTGGTGGCGGGGGTGGGGTGGGGGGGGTGGTGGCGGTTGTGGTTATGACAATGGTTGCGGTGGTGGTGGTGGAGGTTGTTGTTATGACAATGGTGGGGGTGGTGGTTGTGGCAGTGGTGGAGGTGGTGGCTGTGGTGGTGGTGGAGGTGCTGGGGAGATGGGAATGCTGGAGATGAAAAGCCTTGAGCATTGGGCTTCCCACCAAAGTAGCCCCTCATCTCCACCGTTAACATCTAAGTAACCCATTGAAACAAGCCCCTGTGGCTACTCACTTGTGGCCAGCTCTAGACACTGATGATGAAAATATACTTTATTGGGCCTCCAAGGAGTTCTTTCAGAAAGAAATTCCATGACTTGATCTCTTGGGGCACCAGGAGATGGCTTGTCTAAAGTCTACAGCTAGAGCCAGACAGTGCAGTGGTGGCGCACGCCTTTAATCCCAGCACTCAGGAGGCAGGGGAAGGCGGATCTCTGTGAGTTCGAGGCCAGCCTGGTCCACAAGAGCTAGTTCCAGGGTAGGCTCCAAAGCTACAGAGAAACCCTGTCTCAAAAAAAACCAAACGGGGGGAAAAAAGCCTTCAGCTAGAACTGGGAATGTGGCTTAGTGGGCAGAGCTCTCCCCCTGCACACACAAAGCCCTGGGCTCCATCCTTAGCACTGCATGAACTGGGTGTGGGAGGAGAAGCCTGTAGTTCCAGTTGTTTGTGTAGCAGAAGCTGGAGGACCATGAGTTCAATCCTCATTTATATAGCAGTATAATGAGGCCAGTGTAGGCTATATGAGATCCTGTCTTAAACAAAGCAACAAGCGATACCAAGAGAAAACACAGATATGAGAACCTGTGTTTTTGAGCAATTTCCCCATTAACAAATAGCATCATGTGCTGTCCATTTGAGATTCACCAGGAGTTTTTTGTGTTGTCTTTCAGTTTTACACTTGTGGGGATCTGATGAAATCTGAGTGGAGTGTGTTGTTGATGTGGGCACAGCCATGGTAAGACCCCAGTGCCTCAGACCTATAGGGGTGGCAAAGGTTTCCCTGGGTGAGGCTCAGAGGACTTGGAAAGCTTCCCTCTGTCCATGTCTGAGTGTTTATGAATGATTGACCAGTGAGTGCAAAAGCTAGGTTCCTCCTGCTGCTGGCTGCAACCCGAACTGCTCCCACAGAGACTTCTCACTGGCGAACCCCTCCAGTGCCGTTCCTAATAAACCAGCTGAGTTCCCTCCATCAGGAAGCACAGCCCACCTGGTCCCAGCTTTTCTGTGTGTGTGCCTGTCATTTCTTCATCACTGGGACACCCCAGCTTCCAGGACCCAGCTGTGCAGGACACATATACTCTTTCAATAAAGAAGTAATTACATTTTTATTTTTAATCAAAATGTCATTTCACTCACAGGTATTTTTTCTTGTGTCTCTAAAATATAAAAACTGTAAAATGTTCCTTTATTTAACTTATATTTAAGTCACTACCAGCATGTCTTTAAGCTTTGAAACCATAGACAAGAATTTGGGATATATTAACTACTAAATAGTGCTCTTCTGATTCTGGAGGGCTTTCCAGTGATTGTCACGACTGTGACCATTGGCGAGGACAGACCACACCTCCGAGGAACCTACTGTCACTCTCTGGTGGCTCTGCTGTCAAACAGAGTATTGACTCACGGAGCCATTGCTGACTGCCCCGGGAGGCTAATGGTAAGTCTGAAAAGGGCAGTTTTAGCAGGTCAGGGTTGTGTCAAAGGAGAGACTGACAAACAACAGAGCCATGTGTCTGCCCACCCTGTAAATGTTGTTATGCATTTCCAGTGCCCTATTCCTGAGTTGGAGAATTCGTGATCCGTGCATGATTTGACTGATCTCTGTGAAATCCCTGTGTGAATGTCGGCGGTCTTTTAATCTTACGATCAAACATCCACCTGACTTCCTATCAAGCTGACCGCGGTTTGTGCGTCGTCTGTTGGATCAGGTGGAAATATCCAGAGGAGAGCTATGACGGCAGACAAGAGGATGGGTGGGGAACGGAGGGTGCGCAGCAGGAGAACACACACTTCAGGGCTCACAGATGAGTGCAAAATCACTACCACAGCCCCCCGTGCGAGATCACAGTCACAGCTTCAAACTCAGAACCAGCCCGAGAGCAAGGACTGAGCATGCTGATAGCTGCCAGGAATATTCTCACGCTTGGCATTTAACACAGTGCAGAAGAGCTATGTGTCCAGGATGACACGGTGGAAAAACCAGGAAGTTCGTTGGGTGAGAAAGTCAAAACAGCGCTGAAAGAGAAACTAAAGGACTTAAATATTGAACACACACACACACACACACACGCACGCACGCATGCACACACACACACGCGCACACACACACACTGAAAAATAGATCTTTAACAACTTCCTGAGAAATAATGAGCCTGGGACGATGGCTCATTTGGAAGAACTTGCTGTGCAAACAAGAGGGCCTGAGTTCAAATCCCCAGAGCCCATGGTAAAGATCAGGTGTTCTAGAGCACACCTGTACTCCTTCAACCCCTAGAACCTAAGGTAAAAATCAGGTGTTCTAGAGCACACCTGTACTCCTTCAACCCCTAGAACCTAAGGTAAAATCAGGTGTTCTAGAGCACACCTGTACTCCTTCAACCCCTAGAACCTAAGGTAAAATCAGGTGTTCTAGAGCACACCTGTACTCCTTCAACCCCTAGAACCTAAGGTAAAGATCAGGTGTTCTAGAGCACACCTGTACTCCTTCAACCCCTAGAACCTAAGGTAAAATCAGGTGTTCTAGCGCACAGCTGCACTCCCGGCACTGGGAGGGGAGGCAGGGGCCTTGTATCTAGGCTAGGGTCAGACAGCCTAGCCCATCATCAAGCTCCAGGCGGGCAGAGCCTGAGGAGGAATACCTGAATCCAATCTCTGGCCTTCCCACACATGTGCGCCCACCAAACATGCTTGAAACATGCGCGCGCGTGCACACACACACACACACACACACACACACACACACACACATTCAGCAGAACTTCCGTCCTAGTCCATCTTCCCCTTCAACTGCTCTGTGAGCTAGCCCAGCTGAGCTGTCCATCTGTCCATCCCTCCCGAGTCTGGGGAGGAAGTGCTTCCAAAACACACAAAGCTTTGCCTGTGAGAAAAGATGAGGGAGTTCTCAGACAGTGAGAGGATGGAGCAGAAAACTCCAACGATAAGGTGAGACGTGGCACAGGTGAGGTATCAGCCGCTTTTCTGTTGCTCTCTCAGAACAGCACAATCCAGGCAGAGGACAGATGGGAGGGTTCGTTTTGGGTGACAGTTCCAGAGGGGCAGACTGCAGGGCAGAGGGTCGTAGGAGCAGCAAGTTCAGAGATCACAGTCTCAGCCACACACAGGAAGCAGACAAAGCGAACAGGAAGTGGCGTGAGCCTATGAACTCTCAAAGCCTGCTCCCAAACTTCCTCCAGCATGGCTCCACCTCCGCCTCAAACAATGCCACCGGCTGGGGGCCCTGTAGTGATATGCCCAAACCTATGGGGGCCATTTCCTTTTCAAACTGCAGCACGACACCAGGGAGAAAAGGGAATTAAAGTTTCAAATCACTGTGCTGTGCTAGAACACTGTAGACACATTTCCCGAACAGCCTCCATCCCCTGGGACAGACGTAGCAGGGACCGTTGTGCTACACTGAGGTGCCCCCAGACTGCAGATGGAAAGTGAGGTTACACAGATATGCACACACTCAATGTCAAGAAAGATAGTTCTTGCAGGAGTGGGCAGTTTCCTTTTGCCTAACAGACAAATGACCATTCAATCAATGAACAGCTTTTGAGAAAGATAACTTGGGGCGGGGTGGGGGGGGTCAAGGTCTGTCTGTGTAGCCCTGGCAAGCTGGAAACTCATGGAGATCCAGTTGTTTCTCCTCTGAAGTTCTGGGATACAAGGTGTTCACCTCCACGCATGGCGTCACAGCAGCTGTGGTTTTCTTCAGTCCTGTTCGTACAAGATCAAGTCAATGAACACGCTAGCACAAATTGAGGGGGTGCTCAGAGGTCCGGCTCCTTTAGCTATGAAGCTGTTGCCAGTTAATGGGGTAGGTAGAGTTAGTGTTCTTTAAGAGTGTAGCCCTCAGCAGGTCAACCCTGCTCCAGTGTTGACCGACACGCAGGACAACAAGGGCAGCACAAACTGAATTGAGTGGTTATTACAGAAAAAGGAGGGTTCAAAAGGGGGTGCTGTAGGAGAGTAAGGGGCAGGTCTTGGAGGAGTTGGGAGGAAGAATGAATAGGTGAATAGGTGAATCGATCAAACACATTGGACACGTGTACGAAATCCTCAAAGAATTAATATATTGTATTAAAAATGCAGGAGTTAGCATAGACAATGTTATCCTCTTTTAGAAAAGGGGAATGAGATGAATAAAAAGGGAGAGAGAGAGAGAAATCTGTGCCTACGTATGTACGCACATGTGTGAGCATGTACACAGCCTTCCGAGTGCCTACAATAACATTTTTATCTCATGGGAAGTCTTCCTCGGGTCCCAAGTCGTGTTGTGAGTCACCATAAATGCCTTGGAACACACAGTGCTACGTTTTACCCACGATCCCATTAATTTACACGAGGAAAGATCATTATTTTAAGCACCCAGCAAAGGGTGTCTTTGGGTCGGTGGCAGTGACGGGGCACGGGTTGTAATTTCCCAGCACATCCGTGAGGACAACCACGAACTGACTTCTTGATTTCGGCATGAAGTAATTACATGTTCCAGAATGAACTCCACTCAGCATTCTCCATGCAAACTCCACACAGGTTTTTCCATTTTCTGCTAAGAAAAATCAGCTCCTAATGCTAACTTCCCCATAGGCACCCCATAAATGGACACCCTGTTAAGCGGAACCACTTATGGATCCCTCTCCAGCCGTGGTGGCACAAATGTGAAGCCCACACAACAGTAAGTGACAGCCCCAGCTCTGCAGCTGCCCTACACACTCTGCTTTGGTTCCCCTTGTGGGTCCCAATCACAGAGATAAAAAAATGAAAATGACAGTGGACGTCACTGTAATACCAGCACACTGGAAAACGGAGGCAGAAGAGTCACTGTGAGTTTCAGGCCAACTTTGACTACGCAGATGCAGGCTAGTCTGGGCCACACAGTGAGAGTCTCTCTCAGAAACAAGCAGCCCAGTCCTGGAGGCTCACTCCATTAATGCCAGCCCTTAGGAGACAGAGGCAGGCAGATCTCCATGAGTTTGAGGTCACCCTGGTCTACAGAGTGAATTCCAGGTCAGCCAGGGCTACATACTCAGACACTGCCTCAGAAGTCAGCATAAAACAAAACAAAGCAAACCAAAACTAACGAAACGAAAGCCAGGCAATAGTAACAACAAAAAGAAGGAAAGGATTCCAGTGCTTTAAGGTGAAGACGTAGAACTTTCGACAGAGGAAGAATTTTTAACACACTTTTCCTCCCTTCGGGAACTATGACAACCACAAGTAAACTGCCCCTGGCTTAGGTTTCTGCCTAAGTAGACATTTAGGTAATAGGTATAATAATACTTTCCGGATTGAGCTATTTCTTCATCCATCTGTACAACTGTGAAAGCCTGTTAATGACACAGCAGCCATGGCAACCCCTTCCGGCAGGACTATGATTACATCATCAGTGGAAAGGATCCACGTTCCTGGGGAAGGATGGGGCGCAAGGAGACCAGGTCACCAGAAGCCATTGGAGGATGCCATCAGAGGTCTAGGGGACCCCCGTTCAGCATCCTGCCCTTGTTAGGGAGTCCCTCATCTTTATGTACGGGAGGTCTGCAGCCCTTGTGCCTTTGGAAAATTCCTCAGAAGCGACTCTGATGGTCTTGGTCTAAGAGGAAACAAAAGCCAAGTTTGTTAAATATGTAAGTACAATATTTCTGGAGGCGCACTGGAGACAAGATGCTTTGAGACCCTTGGTGTCTCCAGAGAGTCGGTAGGTAAGGGTGCTTGCCACCAAGACTGGCAACTTGAGTTCAGTGCCCCCAGCCCACATGGAGGAAGGAGAGAATCAACACCCGCAAGTTATCTTTTGACCTCCATCAGACATTCTTTGGCAGGAGCGTGAGCCTCCTTCCCCATGATAAACGAAATGAATATAAAAACAAACAAAAACTTGTAGAAGTCTCTAATGCTGGGTGAGTGACCTTGTCCCGGGCAGAGTCATAGTCCATGTGTACGGCACACGACACATGTGCCTCAAGTTTCTGATTCCACTTTTTAATCTCTGTTCATACTCAGCCATGTGAGGGAGCTCAGCAGACAGCATCACCCTAAAGGTCTTTGAGTAGAGAAACGGGCCCAGAGCTCAGAATGAGAATAGCTTCCCGGTGTGGGAGATGGCTAAGTGGGTGAAGGGCTTGCTGGTTGTGCAAGAAGAAGGACCTGAGTTCAGATGCCCAGCCCCCCTCTAGGAGTCGGGAGACTCAAACCTCAGTGCTGGGAAGGCAGAGGCAGCCTGACCCCAAGGATCACCGGAAGACAGCAGCTTGACCCCAAGGGTCACCGGAAGTCAGCCTAAGGGAAAGCCCCAGGCTCAGGGACAACCCCCTCCTCCCCCCCCACCCCGTCTCAAAACGCAACAAGATGGAGATTAAGTGTCAAGTCTGTTTTCATCCCTGCATGCAGACTCGTACACACACACAAACACACACACACACACGTATGCATGCGTGCACGCATGTTATTTCCTGGCTCAGGCATGTCATCTGAGAACACTGGAGACAATCCAGTAGGAAGGGTAGCATTTGAAAGTAACTTTGCTAGGCGGTGCTGGCGCATGCCTTTAGTCCCAGCACTCGGGAGGCAGAGGCAGGCGGCTCTCTGAGAGTTCGAGGTCAGTCAGCCTGGTCTACAGAGTGAGTTCCAGGACAGACAGGGCTAAACAGAGAAACCCTGTCTCTAAAAACCAAAAGAAAAAAGAAAAAGAAAAAGACTGTCATTTGTAGTACATCTCTGCTTTTGTTACTCTTTGCCGCTCTTTGCGCTGGGTGGCAATGTTTATGCCTTCTTTATTCCCAGGAAGATTCTTCAACCACCCCGCCCTACAGATGGCTTCTGCATTGTTTGGTGAAGACAATGGCTGGCATTTTCTCTCCTCTGCTTTCTATGCACACGCAGTCTAGAAACACACAACGCAGAGTGCTAGGCATCTGTCCAGTCATTGTTGCATGACCAGGGGCCGTTTCTCCCTTGCAGACAACAGAGCCATGTAAGTTCAGGTCCCTGTGGACTTGCTGCAGCCCCACCTTCAACTTACTGCTCAAGGTACACAGAAGGAGTCAAGCGCTGCGTGTTTATTTATCTGGTGTTTGCTTTGAGCTCAGAACACCATAAAACATTTAAGGAGTCTGTCTGACGATGGAGAAGTTGCTTCTTTCCAAGAGAACGTAAACACATGCCTTCTAACTGTCCTCCAACCTTATATTTGCAGGATACTATAATAGCTACCAGATGGTACGAAAATTACCAACTCAAAGTGCAGTATGTAATGGAGGCTTTTTTTAAACAGATGAACATTTTGTAAAAGTTGTTTGTGAACTAACAAGTATTGTCAAGTATTTTATTCTATCTTAGTATTAAAGAAAGATTAAATGTTTGCGCCCAGCAGGAATTGTCATCTCTGTTTCAATTCTTTGGTGAACTAAACATGTCGGCCTTGCTACCCTATGAAGATGAAAGGCTGTTTCTTTTCCATTTTCTCTAGAAAAATGCCATCTCAAGGCAAAGGTGAGTTGCAGAGGCATGCGCTGGCCGCTGAGGAGCTCGACAGGACCACTCTTCCTCTCTAGCTCTCTGCCGGGGTCAGTGTGACCTCTGCTTCTTCCCCTGAGCTGAGGTGCCCTGACATACAGTTTCAGGTGTAATCTTTAAATGTATCATCTTCGTGTTCTCGGAAAACGCTACCTCAAACCCTGACGTGATGCTTTGGTCCTGTGTGTTTCTGCCTTTGTCCTGGTGTGGTTTAGTTATATCCATTTTTCTTGCTTCTTTCTGAGCTGTGATGAAAGCCTCTGATCCACAGCAGCGTAGGGGAGGAAAGGGTTTATCAGGTCATTCGTAGCCCATCACTTAGGGAGTATGGCGCAGGAACCCAGACAGGAACTTGAAGAAGAGACAGTGAACGAAAGGTGCTTTCCGGCTCTCTCGCAGGCTCACAATTTGCTGCTTCCTTATACAGCCCAGGGAATGGGTCCTCTTCCATCGGATAACAGTCAAAACAGTCCTACAGAGAGGTGCCCACAGGCCAATCTGGTAAAGACAATTCATCACGAGACTTTGTTGCCAGGGCTTCCAGGCCCTGTCAAGTTGACAGATAATGCTAACTAGAGTGTTCTCTGAGGCCCAAGTGGTACAGGGTTGGTCTCCAGGAACGTGGTAGCAGGAGGCACTGTGGACTTTTAAGAGGTGAGGCCTTTTGGAAGGTCCTTGGGCCACAGGGACCGTGGGCTGGCCATTTGCTCAGTGCTGTTTGAAAGGTGATCTCTCTGTTCTGCTCTGAAATGACGCCTTGCTTCGTTCTCCTTCCTGGCCACACCAGTGAAGACACTGAGCAGCTTGGAAGCTTCAGAACTATGGGCTAAATAAACTCTCTTTCATTATAAGTTATCGCCTTTTGGAATTTTGTTATGGCATCAAAAGAACCTAACTGGTATAAACAACAGAGCAGATCACTCCAGCTACCATTTGCTAAGCACATATTATTGAGGTCGAACTAACCTGAGTGCATTAAGCACGCCGACTCGGTTATTATCCAAACAATTTTATGTGACAGATGGATTCGCCTCAATTTATGAAGGAGGATAAGCCACACAGAAATGGAGAGACTTGCCCGGGTTCAGACAACCAGCAAATGGCAGGGAGGCAGGGTTCCTCAGAGGCCGTCATCTGGAGTCCAGGAATTTCAGTATTCCAGCAGGATGCTCTGTGACAAACCCAGGCTTCCAGCCAGCCCCTGGTGAGCAGGCACTCTCCACCCACCCTCTCTGAGTTTCCTACTGAGTTCTGAGCAGTTGTGCCCACAGTTAGGGGCTGTGGCAAGCTCCATCAGCATCTTGGTCCTCCCAGATTTGGCCGGTTATTGTCCAAGGTCATTGTTGCAGGCATTTCCTTGGCACAGGTTCCAAGGAGACAGATCCAGGTACGGATGTTAACTGGCTAGGTTTCAGGAAATCATGAGGGAATCAAAACCCAGAAAATGCCAGTGGCTATAGCAGAGGCCTGAGTAGATTCCAGGAGGCTTCTAAAACCAGAATGACTCTTCCCTCTTTGAGGGAAGGATCCAGAGCCATCGTCCCCCACCTCCAATTGCCACTGAATACTGGATGTCCTAGGATATGGAGCCAGCTTCCTTTGCCTAAGGGGAGGAATTGCAGAATATGCCAGCTGTGAGCCAGCAGACAGCTCTTCCAGCAAAAGAGAGAGGAATTCAGGCAGTGAGCGCTCTGTAAGTCCATACCACACGCTCAGGGCCAACCCCAAGTCCCCGTAACATGGACGCTCCAAAGACTGTTTCGGGAAAGGGTGGGAAGCTGCAAATGTCAGAGAGAATGGGGCAATAAGCAGGAGCTAGGGAGTAAGCGCTCACCTGACGGGCACCCTGAGAAAATTCCTTGCCCATTGTCTGAGAGGTTAAAGTGCTATGTCCTTCTGAGTGGCAGCTGGACTGGGTGTCCGATATTATAAAACTATACTGTTTCCTGGAACAAGGAAATGATACAATGTAGAAGAGAGGGACTGTTTCCTCATAACAACAGAACTCCGTATCTTTCTCCAGCCTTCTCCCTGTCCTGTGACCACTTTCCTTCTCAACTTTCCTCTTGCTGTGTATGTATATGTATATGTACTTACATGTGTGTATAAGTATGTATATATGTATACATATGTGTATGGTTTTGTGTGTGCATGCAAATATGTGTGCATGTGCATATGTATGTACATTTTATTTGTATATGTGTGTGGGTATATACAAATATATGTCTACGTGTATATTTGAGTGTGTATGTATACATATATAAGTTTGCACATGTATGCAGAATCACAGTGATTTGCTACATTTATAACAAGATTGATAACTATCAACAGCCTCGTAGATGCCAGATCCTTGTGGACATTTTTACTAGAGGTCATGAGACCCTACACAGCCGGTCCTGTCCTTTTTGTTTCACAGAGGAAGATTGTTTCTCAGAGCCTTGCTATGTATCGCTGAGACCTACAGCCAACGAGCGATCTGCAGAACAGAACTGAACTGCTGTACTCATCCCAAAGCCAC
Source organism: Myodes glareolus (assembly GCF_982192425.1). Taxonomy (NCBI): domain Eukaryota; kingdom Metazoa; phylum Chordata; class Mammalia; order Rodentia; family Cricetidae; genus Myodes; species Myodes glareolus. Next base: position 6,781,521 of record NC_142028.1, read on the forward strand.
ACAAACGTCACCTAATGATCTTTTGAGAGAGTTTGGTGTCCCAGGTCCCACGTGGAGCATCTTGGGGCAGGTGTTAGTCTTGGAAGGAGAGAGCTAGAGTCTGAGGCTGGGTAAGTAGACGTGGCTGAGGGGCCTGCCCACACTCCCCTGCAGTCTGCTCCGTGGGCCCGGTGTGTGGCAGCACTAATTGCTCACACGTCCACAGGAACACATGGAGTCTTTGTAGAACTATGGAGCTAGAGAACTTTAATGACCGGGTTTTGTGTTCCTAGAAGCACCCTGTAATCTTCGCAGAAGAACGTGGTTAATTTTCTCTTCACAGCTTATAGGAACCTCAATTACAGCAGAGTGGGTAACTTCTCATTTGCTATAAGATCTGGACTCTGCGGCATACAGCTGTGCACAGAACCTCAGAATCCGGATTCAAGGGATCTCGCCTTTCAACTTTCTCATGACCCTTCTCTATCACACCTAAAATCGAAGCTGTTAGACTTATCCAGAGACTCAAGGTCTTCCCATACGGCTTAGTCTTAATTTTTTATTGACGCATAAACTTAACGGCACAAAGTAATGGGGATAGTTTGAAGTGTTTTGATACATGTATATATTACTTAATGTTTAATTCATGAGATTAAACATCTGTCTTTTAAAATATTAATTATTTTTTCTGTCAAAAACATCCAAAATTTTCTTCTAGCACTTTGAAGTCAGCAATATATTATCACTTGTTTTTGTTTTAAGATAAGATCCCATGTTTCCTGAACTGGCCTCACGCTCACTAGGTAGCTGTGGAGGAACTCGAACTGATGACCCTCTGTGTTCTGAGTGCTGTGACCACAGGCGTCCACCACCATGCCTGGTTTATTCCACACTAGAGATCAAACTCCAGGGCTCTGTGAAGCTCTGGAAGCCCTCTACCGCCTGGCTTACACCCCAGACCCTCCCCCGTTATTGTGATCCACAGCACTGTACCCTGCAGCAGCACCCCATAAATGCTTGCTCCCAAGTATAACTCAACATTCCGTTCTCCTCTCTAGCTCCCAGCCTCTGGCACTCAGCACTCCAGTCTCGGCTTCTGTGAGGCCAACATTCCACGTAAACGAGATCATGATTTCTCTGTACCTGGGCTGTTTCATTGAGGATAATGAGCTACAGATCCATCTGCGTTGTTGCCGATGGCAGGACCCCATTCCTATGTGTCTGAATAGCACTCTAGAAGATAAACAGCATTTCCTTAGCAGTTGATGAGGGTACGTTGCATCAGTTCTTGGCTACTGTGAATAGGGTCAAAAATGGCCGTGTGAGGGCAGATGTTTCATTAACATGCTGATTTTTATCTCCTTACAATGCCTACCTGGGTGTGGAAACACTGGATCACATAGTGATTATGCTTTTTAATTGCTGTGGATCCTCTGCACCATTTCTATGTGGCTAGATTAACTCGAACTCCCACCAACATGTGCAAGGCTCCCCTTTCTCTACATTCTCACGATCACCTGTTATTTTTAATCTTTCTAGGTTTTCTTTCTCCTTCCTTCCTTCCTTCCTTCCTTCCTTCCTTCCTTCCTTCCTTCCTTTCTTTCTTTCTTCCTACCAGAGTGAGCTATCTCTTTATGATTTTCTGGTCGTCATTTCTCCTTAGTTGGTAATATCAAGCATGCTTTGGGATGTGCCATTTGGTCATTTGTTTGTCTTGTCTTGAGAAATGCCTATGGCTGTCCTCATGCTTTCTGCTTGCTATTGGGGTTTTGGGGTTCTGGCTAGGAGCCTCTTTTCAGGTTGGGATAAACAAAGAGTTTGTCATTCTAGGTACTATCTGTCCACTGCTTCCTATGCTGCTTAGGAGTCTTGCGTTTTCGTGTGAGTGCATTACTATTTTGCTTCCATCTTGCTTCAAGAGAGGATCATAGGCATGCCTTGCTCCTCAAGTTCACAGGGTGGGTTGTTTCTTGCACCATCAGCTCCTGTGGGTTCCATGACAGTCCTTCACAACCAAAATGTTGGCTTTAGGTTCCTGCAAGGTAGACAAGGACTCCGGTCTTTGTCCTCAGTGCCAGGCTGGGATACGACAAAATAGATGCAAGCGTAATGAGCCCTTCTATTGGAGCACGGTGAGTGGAAGTCTTTTCGATGTGGGAATCCTGGATCCAGCAGTAGCTTCTGTTCTCCGTCTGTTCTTGTTCCCCAGGGGCCTCTACAGGCTGCTTCGGGTTGGGGTTGAACACGTCCAGCCCTCCACCTATGCTCTTTGTCTTGTTTTCAAACAGTTTAAGAGTTTTGGAAAGTTAGGTCAGGCTGTCAAAATCAAAATAGGCTAAAAGCGTTTGTGCAGGTTGAGGCCTTTGCTCAAGGAATCATGTTACTGAAAGATTTGCAGTACGCTGAAAATCTAAATGCCGTAGAAGAAACCTGAGCAAACAATCTAATATTATTAAGGACACAGACAGAAACTGAGTTGTGGGAACAGAGGGGTCAAGGGGTCAGTTACCTGAAGGCTTCAAGGCGTGCTAGGATCTGTGCTGGGGAGCTGTCCCTTGCCTGTCCCACACCAACGGTGCTGAGATGACTAAATACTGCCTGTGGGTGACAAGTGGTGGAAAAGCCGGTGTGGCTTCTGGAGTTGGGGCCGTGGGAAGACGGATGCACTCATTTACGACACTGTTTAATTAAACAGCACAATAAAACCTTTTGTGACGGGTAGACAGTGAAACAGGACAAAGCACAGCATGGTGAGGCGAGGCAGTCCCCGGGTACAGTCAGACGCGGGTCTTTGCACCAGGCCCAGGGAAACCCATGTCGCCAGGAAGAGCGACTTCACACACTCGAATGCTACAAATTCTGGCAGCTAGCATGGGCTGGGAGAGGGCAGAGGGCCGGGAGACGGGGCCACCCTCCTAAAGTGCTTCAGCATCCATGCATGGGAGTGCTAACGTGCAGCCAAAAGAAAACCCAGTCCTCCTGACGGTGTGTGGGCACTTCAGCTGGTCTTGAAGCGTGTCCTAAACATGGGTGGTGTTTTGAAATGACAATGTTCAGAATGGAGAGTGTGAGGGAAGCATGGCTGTCCTCAGCAGAAGGAAGTCAGCCGGGCTGAGGTTGGTAGCGCCCACTCCATTAGGGTTATAGTATTTATTTTCTTCTCTAGCCACTTGTTTGTGATTTCCCAAAAAGCAGCAGGAGCCCCAGCGAATGCTTCTGGCTGAGACTCTCCCTTGTAGGCTCTATCCAAGCCTTGTCTACTTCATCAGCTGCTACACAGCACCTTCTGTGTCTGCCAACTTTGATGGCCCACTGTGAGCACTTCCAAAGCTGACACTGCAGTGGGGAAAAGAAGCCATAGATCTCCATCTGAAGGCCACCGTGGATTTCTATAAAAGAAATGGAGACCTAGGTGAGCGGTAAAATTTCTTACCCTAGTTGGCTTTTAAAACCCAATCTCCCAACATAATGTTGGCTTCAGAATGAGAAACCAGCAAACACTTGATAGTGAAGGGGTGAGGTCTCCTGCCTGTTAGGAAACTCCCAGTTGTTAGTAAGAAAGACCTGACAACAGTGAGTTAAAAAAAGAGATTTATTTCTTTGACAGGACACTTGGCAAGGACAACGTCTGGGGCTGTGTCATGACTGTGTGGCCTTGTCAATCCCTGGGGCTCCTCTCGGTTCTGCCCACTGTTCACACGCATCTCTGCTGATGCTCATGGCTCAGCAGGAAGACATGAAGGAGCACAGGCATGCCCTCTGGGAAGCCTCCCCACGCCCAGCCATTGTAGATTGCTTTTCTTACTGTGTCCCCAAATACATAACAAGAAGAATCTTAAGGAGGATCTATGTGGGCTCACATTTTGAGGGGGCACAGCCCATCACAGCAGAAAAGGCAAGGCAGCAGGAATTGGAGGCTGGCGGTCACACCACCTCAGCAGTCAGGAAGCAGAGAGCAAACAGGAGGGAGAGGTTAGACCACATAACCTCAAGGTCTACCTTCCACCTCCCCCAGCAAGATTTCTCCCTAAAGCTTTCACAACTTTCCAAAAGGATCCCATGGCTGAGACCAAGTGTGCAAACACATGAGTCTGTGGGGGAGAGTTCACTTCAAGCCCGACACTGAGTGTATCCCTCTGTGGATCCCTCCTTGAAAGGGAGTCTGGTAAATGTCCCCTTCATTGTTGTATGCTGCCACCGAAAGATTGTTGTAGTCAATGAGTGAGGAAGGGATAGGAATGTGCCGATCTCTGCCCTAAGGGTGTCCAAAGATGCCTTCTAGTTTATAAGATTGTAATCTACAAGATTACACAGCTCAGTGTAATGCACCTATGAAGGGAAAAAAAAACCCCAATGATCAGGAATTTACAGAAGGAAATATGGAAAGATATGCAGGTCATTGTTGACAAGACTGTGAAGACCTAGAGCTGTCAAGGAAAGTGATGTGGGATTCCCCTCTGCATGCTGTGAATATGTTTGATTACCATTGATTAATAAAGAAGCTGCTTCGGCCTATGGCAGGGCAGAATAAAGTCAGTTGGGAAACTTGAGCAGAGATATATAGAGTCAGGGAGACATTATGTAGCTCCTAAAGGAAGATGCTGGTACCTTAGCGGTAAGCCAAAACCTTGTGATGATGCACAGATTAATAGAAATGGGTTAATTTAAGACGTAAGAGCTAGCTAGGAATACACCTAGGCTATTGGCCAAACAGTGTTGTAATTAATATAGTTTCTGTGTGATTATTTGGGTCTGGGTGGTCAGGACACTTAAATGAGGTCTCTGCTTACAGGAAGGAATAAAATAATATTTTAGAATGAAGAAGAAACTGAAGGAATGGGAGCATGCTCAAAGGGAGTGCTGTGTTGAAGGCCAGAGGGCAAATGGGAAGGAGAATCAGCAGTGTGGTCTGAGGATGGGAGAGGGTGTGAGATCCCAGAGGCTTAGCTGTCCCAACAGGACCAGGTTGAGCGCTTGGCTCTCAGAGTACAGCAGGATGGAGGGGGTCAGAGTGTAAAGACGGCTGAACTTCCACAACCATCCCATGTGCTGTGCACAGTCCTCGGCAGTGCCAAGTGCAGATGGGTTTTCATCTTGTTGAAAAACAATGTAGCTGCATTTTGAGAAACAGAGGGGGAGACTGACTCACATTCTCACCTCCCACACAACAGAGTTCTCAGTTAGCTGTGTTGCTTTCCACATGAGGTGCAAAGCTGTGGGGTTGATTTGCATGTATACACATGCGCGCATACACACATACCATACACACCACACACACATACACACCACACACACAAGACACACACCACACACATACACACATACGAGAGAGAGAGAGAGAGAGAGAGAGAGAGAGAGAGAGAGAGAGAAAGGGAGAAAGAGAGAGATTTGGTTTGTGTGAGGGTCCTGTCATGTAACCCAGCGTAGCCTGGAACTCATGGGTCTTCTCAACTCAGCTTCCTTCCCAAGTTCTGAGATTCAACATTGATCTTCATTATTTTCTTAAGTTTATTTTGTTTTAAATTACCGGTGTGTTTGTTTGTGTGTGTGTGTGTGTGTGTGTGTGTGTGTGTGTGTGTGTGTGCACGCATGTGTTGGGCAATGTTGTACATGTTAACACAGATACCCAAGGAGGCCAGAAGGGGGCATTAGACCTCCTGGAACTGAGGTTACAGGTGGTGGTGAGATGCCAGACATGGGTCCTGGGAAACAAACTCAGGTCTACCATATGGGACCTAAGGATCAAATTCAAATTGTGTCATGCTTGTCAGCATGCACCTTTATCTGCTGAGTGCTGACCATCTCATCAGCCCAAGGGTTTTGTTTGTTTGTTTTGTTTTTTAATGTGCCTTTGGATTTTTTTCCCAGAAGAATCTGCAAATATTCACACTACAGTCAAATGAATGATTACTCTAGCAAATTAACCTTTTAGCAAACTGAAAATGAATCATGTCTAACCTACAGAAAGGCCAGCCATGCCAGCTGGGCCCTGTTAGAGGAATGAGAACTTTTGAGATGATATTATCACTTTTTAGCTGGCATGTATGGCAGGGACATTCTATGCTCAGTCTTGGGGATCAAGCCTGTGGCCTTGTGTGTTCAGGTCAGTGCTTTACTGAGCTGCATCTTCTCTCCTTGTTAGGAGTGGGTTAGGGAGATTGACCTGATGTTCTGTTTTGTGCTAAGACTGTGATTTGTGGTTGGACAAATGTCATAATAAACCCAACTTCAAACAGTTAAGGAATGCAGTTGAAGATAAGAACTGAGTGAGGAGTTGACTGTTTTGGGATACACCTGGGTGTTGTGGGACAGAACAGGATGTTGTGGGATAGACCTGGGTGTTGTGGGACAGACCTGGGTGTTGTGGGACAGACCTGGGTGTTATGGAATAGACCTGGGTGTTGTGGGATAGACCTGGGTGTTGTGGGATAGACCTGGGTGTTTTGGGACAGACCTGGGTGTTGTGGGATAGATCTGGGTGTTGTGCGATAGACCTGGGTGTTGTGGGATAGACCTGAATATTGTTGGATAGACCTGGGTGTTGTGGGACAGACCTGGGTGTTGTGGGATAGACCTGGGTGTTGTGGGACAGACCTGGGTGTTGTGGGACAGACCTGGGTGTTTTGGGATAGACCTGGGTGTTGTGGGATAGACCTGGGTGTTGTGGGATAGACCTGGGTGTTGTGGGACAGACCTGGGTGTTGTTGGATAGACCTGGGTATTGTGAGACAGACCTGGGTGTTGTGGGATAGACCTAACTATTTGGGATAGACCTGGGTGTTGTGGGATAGACCTGGGTGTTGTGGGATAGACCTGAGTGTTGTGGGACAGACCTGGGTGTTGTTGGATAGACCTGGGTATTGTGGGACAGACCTGCGTGTTGTGGGATAGACCTAACTATTTGGGATAGACCTGGGTGTTGTGGGATAGACCTGGGTGTTGTGGGATAGACCTGAGTGTTGTGGGACAGACCTGGGTGTTGTGGGATAGACCTGGGTGTTATGGGATTGACCTGGGTGTTGTGGGATACACCTAACTATTGTGAGATAGACCTTGATGTTGTGGGACAGACCTGGGTGTTGTGGGATAGACCTGAATATTGTGGAATAGACCTGGATGTTGTGGGAGAAACCTGTATTCCCAGAATTCAGAAAGGAGAGGCAGGGATGGCAGCCTGGGCTACTTGTCTGAGAGTAAAAAGAGAAAGAGAAAGAAAGAGATGGGTTGATAGCGAGAAGAGGGAGAGAGGAGGAAGAGGAGGAGGAGAGAAGAGAGAGAGGCAGTGAAAGAGAAGTAATCGGACATTTCCTGTCCTAACTGTTCGGTCCCAAATAACTGACTCAAAGGCTGAATATGAATTATAAATGCTCTTCTGATAGCTCAGACTTAAATTATACTTAAATTAACCCATATTCCTTATTTACGCTCTGCCCCAGGGCAGTCCCTTTAGTAGCATGGCATGTTCATCTCCTTTCCTTTGCATCTGGCTTGTGACTCTGACTCTGCCCTTTTCCTTCCCAGAATCCCTAGTTTGGTCACCCCACTTATACTTCCTGCCTGGTTACTGGCCAATTAGCATTTTATCAAACCAATTCGAGTGAACAAGAGGATTATCCCGCAGCAGAGAGACTTGCATCATCAATATAATCAGAAGCCCGTGGTCTCCAACACTGAGTAACAGTGAGATCCACGGCCCTTGTGGATTTGATGGCGCTCACGCTCTTCTTTACCGTCACGAAGATCAGACCTTTGCATAAAACTCTTCAAAATTACTATTTGAGGCCCTCACTAAATACTTGCACTGATTACTTACACATTACATATTGCAACATGAAAATGCTTACATTATACTTTTGAAAGAATGGATAGTCATATGTGAGCCTTGGTTGCAACTTCATGCATTGCAGTTAAAATCTAGAGCAAGCGTTGTGTGGGAGGTGGGAATGTGAGTCAGTCTCCCCCTCTGTTTCTCAAAGTGCAGCTACATTGTTTTTCAACAAGATGAAAACCCATCTGCACTTGGCACCGCCGAGGACTGTGCACAGCACATGAGATGGCTGTGGAAGCTCAGCCGTCTTTACACTCTGACCACCTCCGTCCTGCTGCACTCTGGAGCCAAGCGCTCAACCTTGTCCTGTTGGACAGCTAAGCCCCTGGGATCTCACACCCTCTCCCACCCTCAGACCACACAGCTGCTCCTCCTTCCCATTTGCTCTCTCCTGCCTTCACTTCAGTGCTTAGTTTTCTACACCAAGCCGTGTCGGTTCTAGGTGTTTGGTCTCAGAATCTCAGAGGTGAGTTCATCATATCTTAACCAGAGGACTTCTAAGACAGATGTTGTGATGGGTCAGGGGGTAAAGGCTCTTGCCCCCAAGCCCAGTGATCTGACTTTGATCCTTAGAACCCATATCATGGAAGAAGAGGATTGACTCCTAAAGCTGTCCTCTGATCTCCATGTGAAGGTTGTACATGTGTTTCCCAACCAGAAATTTTCAACTATAAAAGGGACACATGGGAACAGGGAGGTTGCTTTCCTGCCCAATAACCTGGGTCCAATACTGGTGGGGGACAATTCTGTATTCTGTCAATTATGTTTTAAATAAATGCTGATTGACCAGTAGCCAGGCAAGAAGTATAGGCGGGACAACCAGACAGGAAGTAGAAGTGGGGCAATGAGAACAGGAGTATTCTGGGAAGAAGGAAGCTTCCTCCCGAGTCCTGTCTAGATCTGATGAAGCAGAATGTGACCTGCCCAGCTAAAAAAGGTACCGAGCCATGTGGCTAACATATACTAGAATAAGGGGCTAATATAAGTTACAAGAGTTAATAAGAAGTCTGAGCTAATGGGTCAATCAGTTTATAATTTATGGAGATCTCTGTGTGATTTTCTTTGGGGCATACTGGCTGTGGGAACTGGGCAGGACAGAAGCCCCAACTAGCAGGCCCTCATGTTACACAATACCTGGGACTCACAAGGTAGAAGAGAACTCTTGTATGTTGTCACCTAGCATCACATACACAATATGGTGCACAATGCCCCCCACACACACATGTGAGAGAGAGGAAGAGAGAGAGGAATAAATGTAAAAAGAAAACTTCACTTTCTTCCTACAGGATCTACATTTCAGTGAACCCCAGCAGCCTCTGTGCTAAGATTGTGCCCCTTCTGTTTGAACCACTGTCTCACTAGAATGCCACCTCCAGATCTGACCCATTCCTTGCCTGATGACTGTCTGCTCTGGTCCTCTTCCTTGTCCCCTCCACTGCCTCTCGGTTTCTCTGTCACTTTTCCCTCCTCTTGTGTCTCTGCCTGCTCTCCCAGTTTCTCTACTGTAGGTCACGTGTCTCACACATAGACACCATGAATTCACATGCAGTTCCCTTGGCTCCTGGGTTGCTTCCTTCAAGTCAGTTCTTTTCTCTTAACTCATAAAGCACAACTGTTGTGCTGGAACTGGCAGTACGGCCTTTCTGTCTTAGCTACTTGGGAAGCTGAGGTAGATGGATCACAAGTTCAAGGCCAGCCTGGGAAACCTGGGGAGACTTAGATCTCGACATAAAGAATTGAGTAGGGGTAAAGGGTTTAGCTGAATGGTACAGTGGCTGCTGACTTGTGCCCGCGGCTCAATCCCAGCACCAAAACCAGATAACACAACATTGTTGATATAGTTACTGACACTTGGCTCACTGAAAACCTCCCTATGTGTTATCAGAAAGAACTCATATTCTGTGATGTAGCAAGCAGAACTCTCTGCGTTCTGAACTCAACTCCCACTTCTCTGGGAACTTCTCCGTCAGCCCTGGGTTCCTTGTTCAGCCACACTGAACACACTCTGCTTCATTCATGAGCTGCCTGCTGTCCACAGCTCTTCCACTTCTGTTGTCTGTTGGTCACGGTCACCAGCTTCCCTGACCCCTGAGCTATACCAGGAGCCTCCCCTTTCCCATGGTTCTCTGTTGTCAGCTATTTCTAATCTCAACAATTTTACTGAGACCTTTTCGGTCCCTGAACAGCACTATGAGTGCCTTGATAGAGTTGGGTCATTTTGTCTGACATGGGTCCATTGTTTAGGAAGCGTTAAATGACTAGTCAACAGCGAGCTGTTGACTCCTGTGCCTCCCACTGCTGACACCGGCTCCTGCATCTCCCACTGCTGAAACCGGCTCCTGCGTCTCCCACTGCTGAAACCAGCTCCTGCATCTCCCACTGCTGAAACCAGCTCCTGCATCTCCCACTGCTGACACGGGTTCCCTGCATCTCCCACTGCTGACACGGGTTCCCTGCAGCTCCCACTGCTGACACGGGTTCCCTGCATCTCCCACTGCTGACACCAGCTCCTGCATCTCCCATGACTGACACGGGTTCCCTGCATCTCCCATGGCTGACACGGGTTCCCTGCATCTCCCACTGCTGACAAGGGTTCCCTGCAGCTCCCACTGCTGACACAGGTTCCCTGCATCTCCCACTGCTGACACCGGCTCCTGCGTTTCCCACTGCTGACACGGGTTCCCTGCATCTCCCACGGCTGACACGGGTTCCCTGCATCTCCCACGGCTGACACGGGTTCCCTGCAGCTCCCACGGCTGACAAGGGTTCCCTGCAGCTTCCACGGCTGACACGGGTTCCCTGCATCTCCCACTGCTGACACGGGTTCCCTGCAGCTCCCACTGCTGACACGGGTTCCCTGCATCTCCCACTGCTGACACGGGTTCCCTGCAGCTCCCACTGCTGACACCGGCTCCTGCGTTTCCCACTGCTGACACGGGTTCCCTGCATCTCCCACGGCTGACACGGGTTCCCTGCATCTCCCACGGCTGACACGGGTTCCCTGCATCTCCCACGGCTGACAAGGGTTCCCTGCAGCTTCCACGGCTGACACGGGTTCCCTGCAGCTCCCACTGCTGACACGAGTTCCCTGCATCTCCCACTGCTGACACGGGTTCCCTGCAGCTCCCACTGCTGACACGGGTTCCCTGCAGCTCCCACTGCTGAGACCAGCTCCTGCATCTCCCATGGCTGACACGGGTTCCCTGCAGCTCCCACTGCTGACAAGGGTTCCCTGCAGCTCCCACTGCTGACACGGGTTCCCTGCAGCTCCCACTGTTGACACGGGTTCCCTGCATCTCCCACAGCTGACACGGGTTCCCTGCAGCTCCCACTGCTGACAAGGGTTCCCTGCAGCTCCCACTGCTGACACGGGTTCCCTGCAGCTCCCACTGTTGACACGGGTTCCCTGCATCTCCCACAGCTGACACGGGTTCCCTGCAGCTCCCACTGCTGACAAGGGTTCCCTGCAGCTCCCACTGCTGACACGGGTTCCCTGCATCTCCCACGGCTGACACGGGTTCCCTGCAGTGCCCACTTTGCTCTTCTCCTTCAGACCTCCCACTGAATTCTGAGCTCCTCTCTTGGACTTCCCATTCACCTTTGCCACTCAGTTCAGAGGTGACTCTGAGCAAGGTCAGTCGTGACTCACACCTCGCCACCCCACAAACACTTCTCAGGACTTGATGGTGCAGGTTCGATTTGTTTGTGAGTGCCAACACCGGGAACTCCCCTGTTCTTTGTGAAGCTCTGAGCACAAGGCCCTCCCCCGTCCCCTGTGGCTTGGTGAACTCTGAAGTCTGGGCTCCCTAGGGTCACTAGTCTGCATTTGCTCCACACTTCATACAGAACGATGTCACTCATCAGGCTCCTTAGTGTGGTTGATGTCCACATCCGTCAGCGACTGCTTACGATGCCATTGTCTCTAGACCCCCGCCTGCCCTCACCTGCTCTGAACTCCAGATTTCAATCTCGTACTGTTGGGGCATGCAAATGTTTACATGCCCCGAGTTTCCCCTCAACACAAGTGAAAGTCTGAACTAAGCACCCCTCACCTTCCACTCTGGCCTTTCCTCTCTGTATTCTGCCCCGCCATCCCCTTCCCAAAGGCTCCTCTAGAATTCCTTAAAATTTTTTATTTTGTTTGTTGTGTGTGCATGCGTGCATGTGTGTGATATTGTGAGCACGGGTGTACACACGCCAGGACACGCATGTGGAGGTCAGAGAACAACTTTCAGGAGTCGATTCTTTCTTTCCATCATGCTTTCTTGGTTCCAGGAACCCAACTCAGGTTATCGGGGTGGTATGACATTCTCCGTCACACACGGAGCCATCTCTCCGGCCCTTGATTTCTTATATAAATCCCAACAAGCTTGAGTTCTCTCCACTGCAAAATGAGGATAAAAATAGAACCTAATTGATGGTGTGGTTAGAAGATTAAATGAGACGCACTCAACTGGCACGTTTATCTTGTAGTGTTTCCTAAGAGGACTGTTGTACCCTGTTCCACGCCCCAGCCTTTCACCTCTCCCCAGAGCTAAGTATGCCTGACTTGGGGCAGTCGCTCCACACAGCTGTCGGGGTGAATCAAGTCAAATAGTTAATACATGGCTCCAAACTTTGAGGGGGTGCTTTTTCCTGGAAGGAAGGGAAAGACAAGGGATGGGGAGGACAGTGGGGAGCAAACATGCGGGTATGAAATGGTCTCTTTGTACACTAACCAAAAATTAATAATAATATTAAAAGAACACAGGACAATAAATGTGTGTTGTGGGGGAGAAGAAGGGGAGAAAGGAAAAAGAAAATAACCAGAAAAAATATAAAACATAGGGAGGAGGTTGAAACCGATGCCCCAAAACTACAGAAAATAATAAAAACGAGCCTGGAAAGGCAGGGTATAATTTCTATAATTATAATTCTAAGACAAAAGAAGGTATCCCACCAGCACTTGTGAGGAAAATGATCATTAAATACTAGGACGCACACAAAAATGAGGGTCACATTCTTGCTGCAGCTACAAAGTTTGTGACTTAAAAGAAAGACTTTGAAATCACGGAAGTCTTTGGAAGGGGGAGGAAGATTAAAAAATAATATTAATTTTCAAAAAGACAGAACTGAGGGCCAGTGAGGTGACTGTGGGTAAAGGGGCTTTCCTGTGAGCCTGGTGACTTCCCGTCAGGACCTGCAACCCTCTCCATAGAGCTTTCTCTGACTCCCACTTGCTCTCGGGGCACACATGTGCACAGCAACCCTAGATGAGGTCCCTACTTCCGGATAAGTCTGTCTGCTGAGTTTGGTGAGAAGAGTTTGGTGGAGTAGACCTGAAACAACTGTATGAGACTCACAGACAACAGCCTGCCCCGCACCCGCACCTGCGAGTGGCCCTTCCTGGCAACTGGGAGCCCCAGCAGGACCTGGGCCTTGAGCATTGCCGGCTGCGTCTCTAAGGGTCTCCACTCACTCCACCGACTCTTTCACACGTGTCCTGTGGAACTCAAACAGAGACTGACAGACACCCTCAGTTTCTGCATCAGGTTCTTCCTGGCCCAGGGAACCGTGGTCTGGGACTACATACCCCCCCCCCCCCAGACTACAGCACTCCCTTTCAGGTGCTGATTAAGCTGGTACAGGGCCATGTTTTTATGACTGTCCTTATGCTGAAATTCTGATGGTTTGTTCTGGAGGAAGATCCTACCAGAAGTAGGAAACTTTAGTGATTAAACTCTCAGTAACTATATAGCAGATCATACATTAATTCCCAGCACAGACCTGTGGAACAGCCTTTTAAAATTACATTTACCGCCGGGTAGTAGTGACACACGCCTTTAATCCCATCACTCGGGAGGCAGAGGCAGATGAATCGCTGTGAGTTAGAGGCTAGCCTGGTCTACAAGAGCTAGTTCCAGGACAGACTCCAAAGCTACAGAGAAACCCTGTCTCAAAAACAAACAAACAAACAAAAAAACCCCAAAACAAACAAAAAAATTACATTTACCTACTAATATGTGTTTGTGTATATTCCTGGGTGCCTGTGTGGAGACCAGAAGGACAATTCCCAGGAGCCATTTCTCTCCTTCTACCTTGTGGGTCCCAGGAATTGAACTCAGGTCGTCAGGTTTGGCAGCAAGTGCTTTAGCTACTGATTTGTGTTGTTGGCCCATGTTTGCTTATTTTGTTTGTTTGTTTGTTTCAAACTATGTGGTCTATTGTAGTTTTTTTCTTTTATAAAATACAAAGGAATCAGTTACATTTAAAAATAATGTATAATTTGTTAACATGTAAGCAAGCAATATATTTCTGTAAATTAAAAAAGGAGAAATTCCTACCCTTACCTGTAGTATAAATTCTAATTGGTCTTAATAATAAAAACCCAGAGTTAGATATCAGGGGGTGAAAACTAAAAGATCAGGGAACTAAAAAAGTCAGCTACTAGAGAGACTTTTTTACCTCTACCCAATCCTCAGACTGAAGGGGGTAAGATCCTGTCTCCATGAATTTTCTGAGAGCTTGTCCCCTTCCTTATATTCCTCTCTCTAAGCCATATTCCTTTTTGCCTCCACGTCCCTGGTGCTGGGATTAAAGGTGTGTGACTCCCAAGTACTGGGGTTAAAGGTGGAAGCAATCGCCACCTGGCTCTGTTTGTTTTTTAGACTGGATCAATCTAGGGTAGCCCAGGGTAGTCTTGAACTCACAGAGACCTGTCTCGCTTCTGCCTCCCGAGTGCTGGGATTAAAGGTGTGTGCCACTACTGCCTGGCCTCTAAGGCTAACTAGAGGCTAGCTCCGCACTCTGATCTTTGGGCAAGCTTTATTGTTAGATCACAAATAAACTATCCTCACACTTGCCCTCCACCTAAGATGTCTCTGCTGAGGTAGTCATGTAATATATATAAAGTATGTATATTTTTGTAATAAAGCGGTGGATATGAGTACCTTATGTGGACAGTGACAAAAGACAGAAACACAAGCTTCAGTTCTCACTGCCCTCGCAGCAGATGGATCTCTGGTATCCATGACGATGAGAAGTCCAGGTCATTTCGAAATTTAAAATTTAGAAGTTTAGGTCTGGGTATTGTGGTGCATGCCTTTAATCCCAGAACTTGGAAGCCAGAGGAAGGCAGATCTCCACGAGTCCGAGGCTAGCCTGGTCTACATAATGAGTTCCAGGACTATATAGAGAGATCATGTCTCAAAAGAAAACAAAATAGATGTTTAGATTTAATTTTAATTTACAATAAAACATGTGGTCTTTGTTTATGGAGAGTCATAATTATTTAATTATTATTTTTTTTTTAAAGAAGCAAAGCTTGCTTGTTTCCCCTGCCATGGAGTATAGATAAAAACAACAGACGATACACCAATAGCGTCAACTATAAACGGGGTATTTTCTAGTTTCTGAAGCGTCTGCTTGTATGCCCTAAACCCTCGCTTTGAAGTTGCACCTGTCCTTCAGGTCCCCTGGCAGAACAAGCAGAATACAGCACCGGGAAGAGCGAGGAAGGAAGGAATAGTGTGCTTTTTGTCTGCATAGGGGACATGCTTGGTTTCAGCAATCCACTCAAGGATGCACCTGCTGAGCAATGGAGAATTTTGTGTCAACACAATGGGGTTCGGACTCTCTTGGACACCCAGAAGTGTCTGATTGGGAGTTTCCAGAAAGGTTTAACAGAGAGGGAAGAGCTGCCCTGAACAACAGCAGTACTGTCCCACCATCTCTCTCCGCGTCAGACGGTTGACATAACGTGAACATCTGCTCACCCTCCTGCCGCCAAGGCTCCCTCGTCATAATGAACTAGGTCTCCAACCAGGAGCCCAAGTGAACCCTTCCTCCTTAAGCTGCTTTTTGTCAGGTTGTTGTCAGGGTAACCAGAAAGATGATGGATACATGCAGCATGGACTTAAAGGTAAAATAACTCCGCAAAGCAAAACTTAAGGAAATATTCACAACCTGAACACAAGGTAGGCAAGATGGCGGAGCCCTGTAAAGAAGACCAGAAGAACCTCAAGTCAGAAAACTAGCCACAAAAGAGGGTAAAGAGGGTTTTTATTCAGGGGGTAGTGGTGGCAAACGTTTTTAATCCTAGCACTTGGGAGGCAGGGGCAGGCAGATCTCAGTGAGTTCCAGGCCAGCCTGGTCTATCAAGTAAGTTCCAGGGCAGCCAGAACCGTTACACCTCAAAAAAACAAAACAAAACAAAACAAGGAATAAAAAAGAAAAAAGGTATTTTTGCTTGTTTATTTTGTTTTTTGTTTTCATTCTTTTCAAATTTTCTTTTGCGGGGAGATGCTGCAAGGGTGAGGGGTGGATATGGGGGGACTGGGAGATGAGCAGAGTTGGGGTACATCATGTGAAATCCCCAAAGAATCAATAAAGAAATTATGCTTCAAAGAAAAAAAAAGTGAGCCCCCAAGGCAGCAGGGCCACAGACAGCTGCAAAGTCAGCCTCTAGGCCCGGATATCGTAAAATGATCCTCCTTCACAGGGCAAAGGGAGAGTTGGGGACACAGTGGCGGTGGCGATGTGAGAAATGAGGAGGAGCGTAAGTTAGTGCTCATTCACTGAAGGGAGCCAATGAAAGAGCATGCCTCAGGAGGGGCCTTCCTGAGGGCGCTGCGGATCCTGCCTGGCCACAGGCCGCTATAATGAGGCCTGGGGTGGTGGTGGTGGTGGGAGGAGTCAGCACACTGCAGTGTAGACAGGAGTAAGGCAACACACTGCAGTGTAGACAGCGCAGTGGGGTCTCAAGGATGAGAGCACCACTACGGAAGTTTCGATTGCTAACAAGCTTTTGTAAGAGAAGATGGCCTGAATTTTAATTGCTACAACTATAGTAAGCACACCAGCTTCAGGAAAGCCAGGCTTCCACACGCAGTGGCTGTTTGGACTCAGTGACTGTCACACGTTGGTTTTGATTCATGCTTAACACTGCTGACCAGGCCCAGCCCAATACCAGCACCCAAGGAAACCACAGCCTGCCTAGAACACTCCCCTGTAACCATCAGCACAGCCGGCTGCCTGGGACAACCCACAACAAAGCCGGCTGCAGCTGTCCCCTACCCAAGCATGACATCGATGTTCTGCGGAAACTTCTGGCACCTGGGAGGCTAACAACTAAAGTAAGTGATTCTAAAACAGTCCTGGAGAGGGTCTAATAAATGTTGCAGGATTAACACCAGAATCTCATGCAGATTAATTTAATCCCCCTGGTATTTGGGGAGAAATTTGAGCCCACAAACTGAATATGAGAGGCCTCTCTTGCTGCTGTTCCCTTTTGCAGATGCGCGTAGCTTGGTTTGTAGACTTACTGGAAAGCTAGTCAACGCCTCAAGCCGTCTGTGTTAAATCCCCACTAAGAGCCACTTGCTCAGAATTTTGATGTTCAGCACATCGATTGGTTCTTATGATTTTGAACTCTCCCAAAGTGCTTATCTTAGGAACTAGACAATGATTTGGTCTATGTGTTTGTCATTAATGATCTAATGATTCCCTTAAAATACACCATAATGCTTCCTTTTTTCTTTTTGCTATAACCATTTTAAGAGTTTTTCCTACTGTCTTAAAAAATAAATTAGATGTAAGATTTACTTATACAAAGTAAAAACAGGGGTCAGACAAAATTCCCAGCCTGGAGGAGAGAGGTGGGTACCAAGTCTGAGCCTTACAGAGGAGCTGCTGGGAGTGGGCTAGTGTTTTCTATAGGGATGTGGCTCCTGGCATGTCAATCACAGGGGTGGCCTCACACCTCAGAATATCTGGGCAATACAATTGCACTCAGAGGGCTCAACAACAACAACAAGACACAAAGTTGGGTGGGTGGGGAGATGGGTGTGGATCTCGAGAGAGTTGGGGGTATCTGTATGGTTTTGACCAAATTATGTGGTATGGATTCTCAAAAGACTAATAAAATATTGTTAAAATAAATGAACAAAAAGGGATTAGCAATGTCTAGTCTTTCTGAGAAGAAAAAATATGGTAAATATTTTTGTTCTTATGGTTCAATGTTTCTATTTGATATTTCAAATTTTTTAACTATTCTCACTCATAGGAAGATACAGTGTTTAATTTATTCCCACTTTGATGGATTATGTACCTTGACGTCACCTTTCCCCTGGAAGTCAGGAAAAACTTGAGAAAAAGAGAAACTAGCTTTTATGAACTCGCCCTGGAGTAATACACATTTGTGTTTAGTGCACAGCTCTGTCTGCACTGGGGAAGGAGCGAGAGGTTTTGGTTTTGCGCTGTAGCCTGAGGTAAGGGCAGGATGTCACCTTCTCCCATCAGGCACTTCTTCAAAGCATTGATGCTTTTGATGACAGCACTCCAGGATTAGCTAGATTTCCTCATGGGCGTTCACAGAGAGTGTTAGCAGGAGATACTAAAACTATACGGTGGGATTTTTCACCAGGCTGTATATAAGGCACCTACAGGGTGCTTGGTGTGGGGTTACTGCAGCCATTTCATGAGCTGCCACAGCCCTAGCTTGCAATGCACAGCCTGGCATCCGATTGGCCGACTGTGTCTGTGGGTTGTGTTTGCAGGCTCATTTGAGCTTGAGATGGTCTCAGTCTCCTCGGAACCCCACTTCCTCTGGAGAGGAGTCTGCTTGGCCTTGACTTGTTTTAGTTACATGAGCTGGATTATGAGTTGAAATTTTAAGAAACTAGGATGACAAACTTTCTATCCCCCTTTCCCCTTTCCTCCTTCCTCCCTCCTTTCTTTTTTCCTCCCTTCCTTCCCCTCTTCCTTCTCTCTTCTTTCTTTCTTTTTTCTGTTTAATACAGGTCTCATTCTGTACCCATGCTGGCTTTGAACTCACAGCAACCCTCCTGCCTCAGCTTTGTAAGTTCTAGGATTACAGGCTGATGTCACCAAACAGGGTTTTTTCTCAGCTTTCTTCTGAATTCTCCAGTAGTGGGTGTAGGGATAAAACAGGTGTCTAGGGGTGGAGCTCTGTAAGACAGTCCTGAAGACTCTGATGATGTCATCCCCCAAACCTGCTATCAAATATCTAGAAAAGATTCTCCACACCCAGAGTTGACAGCCTATGGCCCTAATTGAGGCGGTCTTCAGACGTCAGAGTCTTCTGGCCAGAGTAGGCCTGTTTGCGTGGTTTGTATTCTCTTGCATGACTCAGCATATTTCTGGAGGTACGCTTAAAGTTTGAAAAGGAGATTGTCATCTGATGAAGGTTGGTAGGGAAGAAATGAACAAGATGTTGATCTGGGAGATTGGGAGACAACTTGGGTGTGAGAAAAGTGAGGAGGCATCAGATGAGATGAGGCAGGCAGGGAGCCATGGACAGCCAGGGTTTGGGGGAGCTGCTGAAGACTTGGCCCATCTTTCTCCCTAGTTACTGATAACAAGCATCATTTGATGATTTCAATATGACTTGGGGAATATAACTAGGTTTGGAGAATATAAAACCTCTCTGGAACATTTATTAAATTCTTGGTTGAGAAGGTCCCAAGTTTTATCTGACTGTTCTTTGAGTCTCAATGGGTCATATCTCAAAAGAAAAGATAATATTTAGGAAGGAAACAAGAAAGCAATTTTCTCAGTTTAAGAACATAAATGAAAATTTATTTTTTTTCATTCCCTCCAAGTGACAAGATCAAACCCATTAGTGCTTAGCACCTTAATGTTTCTCGTTTCCTGAGCAACAGGTGCTGGCACCAAATCAGGTATTGGGCATCAAGATGAAGAAGACACTGTCTCTTACTCAAGGTACTCAGTGCATGATGGGGGAGATAGGCCCACAAATTGACACCCTTAAAACCCTGGCAAGAATTGTCATCAAGTTGTTCCCTGGGCATCTCTGAACCTGTCGGGAGGGTACTGGGGTTGGCTGTGGATGGCTGCTCTCACAAGGAGATAATGACCGAGGTGTGCTCTAAGTGCGACAGCAGGTTAGTAAGTCAAGGAGGAAGGGTGCTGTGGGGTTTGAATGAGATTGTCAACTAAGGCACCTGAACACTTGGTTTCTCACTGGTGCTGTCTGGAGAGGTTTGGGTGGTACAGTCTTGCTACAGCAAGCATGTCACTAGAAGCAGACTTGGAGACTACAGAGTCTCCCCTTATTTCCGGTTCACTCTCTGCTTTCTGCTTGCCCTTGGAGAGGTGAGTACCCAGGTTCCCACTCCTGTCACTTGCTGCCATTCCTCTCTGCCATGCTGGACTCTTGTCTCTCTGGAAGCTGAAGCCCAAATAAACACTTCCTTCCTTAAGTCACTGCTGGTCATGGTGTTGGGGATAAGGGAAAGGAGATCTGGAGGCAAGCTGGTGGGAGCAGAGACGGGGAAACTCTGAATAGATGTGGAGAGCTATGAGCAGCTCTGACCTATGAGTGAGCATATGGGGGTACGGGGTGTGAGAGTTTAGCTGAGTAGGAGGGGTGCACTTGGGCCACTGAGGGCCGAAGAGCTTGGGCTGAACAGCATGAATCTTCAATGAGTGGAAGGAGACAAGAAGGAAATGAACGTCAAGAATTAGGAAGAATCTGGGAGTTTTGCCTTCTTGCCTGATAACAAGTTAGGCTTTTAGTTTCTTTAATGCTACAGAAAACACAAGACTCCAGGACCAGAGGAAAAAGACTTTGATTCTTAAGACACAGCAGGCAGCATGATCTTCAAGTTCACAGTGGTTCATCTTGCTCTCTGAGTTCCATGGAGTAACAGGAAGGTAGTCCCAGTGAGTGTTGTACACACAGTAGGCTTATAAAAGTTCACCCAAGTGCACATTGTACACACAATAGGTTTATTATAGATTTCAGATACCATGAGGTTAGACTTCAACAATATTTTGTTTTAATTACTTTAAAATTTAAAATTTTATTTTATGTATATGACTATCTTGTCTTCATGTACGACTGTGCACCCCATGTTCCCAGTGCCTATGGAGACTGGAAGAAGGTGTAAGATTCCCCTGGGACAGTTGTTAGCTGCCATAGCTGTGGGTGCTGGGAATTGAACCAGGGTCTTCTGTAAGAGCAGTCAGCGCTCACGAGCATGGGACTATCTCTACAGCTCCTTCAACAACATTTTATTAGGGATACATCCAAGCCTGCCTAAGCTTTGCTTTAAGGGAGATGTTATCTTTATTAGTCCGGAAAGCAAACAGATCTGCTCTTTGTCCTGACGGGAGACACCACGTCTCTAAGGATGTCTGCCACATAGATGTTCTCAGAAAGATAGTCGGGAACAAAAACTGCTATGTCAGGATCTGTGCTCACAAGATGGACAGGAGCAATAGAGAGATGTGTGAAAAACTCTCTTAACAGCCTAACAAACGGGGATACTGTGTGTCCCTCTAGGGCAGTGAGGGGCAAGGCTAAGAGAGAGTTAAGGTGAGAGATGTCCAGGGCTCAGATTAAGATGTCATAAGGTAAATGAAAGATACCTAGAAGACAAAACTAGTTAGACTTTGAAGTGTGTGAGGACCACTAACTAAAACAGAGACCCACAAGCTATTCTGCGTGTGAAGGGCCAGGCCACATTGGAATGTGTGATTGGTGCTGAGAGTTATGAACATCCATGACAAATGACTGGGTATTTCTGTGTTTCAATTAAACTTCATGCATAGGGCAACAGAGAGGACTCAACAGTTAAGAACACTTGCTGCTCTTACAGAGGTCTGGAGTTTGATTCCCAGCATCCAGAGAGGCTCACGACCATCTGTAACTCCAGTTCCAGAAAATCCAAACCCTCTTCTGGCCTCAATGGGCACCACGTGAGCATGATGCACAGACATGCATGGGACAGAACACCCATACACATAAGGTAAAAAAATAATATTCCATAAATAAAATAAGAGCTTTGTATATTAATACAGATCCACAGTTTATAGTTCTCTGATACAAGGTCTGGACTAAGCCCACATTTTCTTTTGCCCAGCGAGGTGGAAGGGAAGGGTAGCAGTCCACAGAAGGGGAACAGTCGGTGGTTGCTGCAGCGGTGGCTGTAGATTTTCCAATGGGATGTGAAAACGTGAGGAGCTGACTTTTTGAAAGTTTTGAGTGCGGTAAAGCCTAGAAGCTCACCAGGCACGAAATGTGGAACTCACAGCAAGGCTGATGGTCCATTGACTGGGAATTCTAAGTGTATGTATGGAAGCTAAAACCGTAGGAATGAATTTAGTCACTGGATGACAGCAGGAGTGAAGTGGGCCAAAGGCAAAACTCCATGCAGGTACTGCCATTGTAAGGGCCAGGCTTAACTCAAGAGATAACCTCCAAATTCTTCAGATATAGCTAAGTGATGGTGTGTGTTCGTGTGGCTGTACCTGTGTGTGTGTGCATGTGTGTGCTTGCACACATGTTGTGTTAAAACAAAATAACCTACCCCAGACCTTCAACACTAAGAACCCTGGAAGCCATTCATTCTCTATAAGAACAACAAAAATCTTCTAGCAAATTTCAGAGACACACTTCCTTTTTTTTTCTTCTTGGTTTGGGGTTTGTGAGAGTCAAGTGCGGAGACAAACCTTGGTGAGTCATCCTAAACCCAGAACGTTTCTCTTAGGGTCTATATTTTTAGTCAGCCGGGGAAAGGTTAGATATGCCCCATTCCTCTTCTCTGAGTGTAATCGTAGCCATAGGCAACAGCCTCTCAGCAAATACATTGGCCGCACCTGTGATGGGAACAGGACAGCGTGTGGATGATATACGAACGGGGTAGGTGTCAGAGCCACAATGAAATAAACAGTAGCAGCCAGCAGCGTGTGATTAATGTCTCGAGAGCTGGCTGGGAAAGCAAGAATGATGCTGTTGGGGTTTTCTCTATAACTCTGTGTAATTCATTATGCTTAGAAGCTTCTAGAAAAAGCATACTTTCGGGTTCTGGTGACCTATGGGTATTGGAAGGGGATGGCAACGAATCAACATCATGGCAAAGGCTCTGCAAGACAGCACTGGAGTAGAGACTGCCAGCGCGATGCTGTAGTCTGAGCTGTCCACACAGAGTCGCTGGAACATATCTTCATAGCCAATGGTGAAATACGCACCTTGGGGGCTGAGAAATGGCTCTTGATTAAGAGCACTTACTTTTCTTGCAGAGCCCTCAAGCTGGGTTCCAAGCACCCATGTCGGGGGGCTCACAACTAATCCAACGTCCTCTTTGGGTCTCCTTAGGCAATTGTCACGTATGCAATATTTCATGTGCACATACCCCGACACACACACACACACACAAATATAAATAAATATTTATGAAAATAGTCATATTACAAGAGTAGAAGGTCCCTTTATAAGAAGCTCCACAAGGTGCACACAGACCTGTGTGAGGACAGCAGCTGTGAACACAGATGAGTCTGGCTTCAGTTCAGAAGCTACTTTGAAGACCCCACAATGACAAATCATCTACAGTTCAAAACATCCTTTAAAATATAAAGTATTTTGAACTGATTTTAGGATGAGCCAAAAAAGTAAAGAGAAAAACAAAAAAAGCAAAACAAAAACAAACCAAGTAACCAAAAAAGAAAAAAAAACCCAAATATTTATTCTAGCGTGTATCTACATTTGCAGGAAAACAAGTCCATATATTTCCCCCTGAAGTGTCTGCTTTCAGGTCAGAGCTGATATCTTGTTTTACAAGCTAATGAAAGCCAAGCACATTCTTCAGGGTTTCACTGTTGACCCTGCGAGGGAAGAGTCGGGACTTTTTCCATCCCGGTTCTGATTTTAATTGAAATAATTGAAGGAGCCCCTCTGTTATTACAAGCTATTACATGTTCCACTGGAAGGCGTATTGACTCAGCCTTTTGAGTACTCATTATGGAAATGGGCAGTGTGAAATCACAGCTGGCTTAGGGCACTGTATTCCACTCCACATTTGCCTGTGTAAATAATGATGATTGTCAAAAATGCCTACTTGTGTCCATCAAAGTAAATTTCCCTGATTGGTAGTCACGGAAGAGTCAACAGTGCCTTTATTGGGTGAGTTGCCCTCGCGGCTCCCGCAGACGCTGGCCCCGTGGTCATTTGCCCTGCACGGCTGTTGTCAGATAGGACCTCTCTGTGCCCTGGCTGACCTGGAACTCACTGTGTAGTGTAGGCTAGCTCACCACGGCCCTTCTCGGCACTTTAACCAGTTATGAATCTCTGTATCGGCTGCCAGCCAGACTTCAACATGAAGGGAGAGGAGCTCACACAGCCCTACCCTAGTCAAGGAGCTATTGGCAGTTGATCACTGGTGGTGGTGGGAGAGTCAGTCTTATGGGGGTGTGGCCACTAGTAGGTCACCCTTCTCCAGTGGATGGCCCCCACCCATGCATATATGGACTGTATTAATAATTTAGTGAGCTTTTTTTTAAGGACATAAAGTTGGAAGAGGGACATGTTGGGAGGACTCAGGGGAGTTGGGGGGAATAGAGAGAGGCTGTGGCTATACCTCATTGTATACGTGTATAAAATTCTCAGAGAATAAATAAAAAATAAATAATTTTTAAAAAGAGGGAAAGAGGGACATTGTATCAGCTAGGATGAGATAATTCTGGTAATTCATTTCTTCTTTGTGGTGTCTTGTTCTCTCTCTCTCTCTCTCTCTCTCTCTCTCTCTCTCTCTCTCTCCTGCTTCTTTTTCCCTCTTTTTCCTGTTCTTTCTAATCTGCAGCAAACACTGACAAGTGACTGTAAATTTTGCTGCCTTGAGTCACATTTTTGGCATCTTCATTTGTGGGTCATAACTTCCTTTTCACCCATCCTCCGGGCGAGTGCTCGGTCGACCTTGCGTAACTGTGAACTTCTGGGATTCTTTCCCTGACTATGAGAGGAGAAGAGGAGGTCTGGAGGGAGAGAGTACAGCGTCCTCTTCCTACATGGTTGCCTCAAGTCGGTAATCAAAGGTAACCTTCACAGCAGTGACAGGACAAAGTGTGTTTTCCAGGTGGCTCATCGTCAGAACCACTCTTCCCACAGGCGTGTGCTGACGACAGTGCTGCTCCTTAACGCGCTGGCTGAGTCTTTTCTAGACTCTTGCCTTCGAGGGTCAGCTGTCCAGTGAGTCAGCCACGGTCTCGGTTACTCACTCAGCAGACACGACCTCAGTGACATGGCGTGAGCAATGGGAGAGATAGTCACAGGCTCCTCCAAATGAAGACTATGGAAGACAGACACACGGGAAACTGAAAAGTGTGCGCGCAAACCACTAAGCGACAAATTAGTTTACTGCGAACCAATAGGAAGAAAAGCAAGTTCAGCAGCTGCTGTTACTTATGCTTTGTAAAAAAAGAAAGAGTTGAGTTAAAAAATCCCACTCGTTTCGGAGACTGTAGCCAGCACACAGAGTTGCAGAGAAACTGGCGTTGCCGCCCAGTGTGTTTGCTCCCCAATTTCATACCGCATGTGCTTTGCACAGAGTCGAGCATACACAGGTAAATGTTTTGCTCTAGGATGCTGTGTTACGTAGACCACATGGCTTGTGTCATTTTTGTGAACAGTTGAGAGTTGTGCTAAGGTGTGTGCATGGAACATATGGTTTTCCAAGCTAAAATAGATACCTCAGTGGTTCTTAGTATACTAACAGAACTCTGTGACTCACACCGCAGCTAGCACAGGGGCGTTCCTCACCCCATTAGTGGTCACACCAGGTTTCTACTATTGCCGTAACCTCCCAGATGCAGCCACTACCCTATGGTTCTGCCTCTAAAGAGTTGTTTCTTCCGGGTATCTCACAGGAACGACGTCCCAGGGTGATGGCTTTATCTTTTGTCTGACCTCTGCTTAGCCCATGTTCCAGGTCTCTCGCAGATAGTATGTAACAGCACTCCGTTCTTAGGAGCAAACACCAGTCCATCAGAGGGACGCTCTGTGCTCCATCACCTGCCGTCATTTGGTGGACATTTGCACTCTCTGCCGGGTGTGTGAGCACCGCTGCACGGAGCACTTCTACACAGATTTGTGAGGATGTTTATATCTCTCACAGGTGCTTTGAAGAAGAATCCCTCTGGGATTCTAACGATATGAATTTAGATGTTGCGTCATCTTTTCTCCCCCAGGTACCTGAGGACTCTGTCTGTCACTTCACTATGGCAGCCTGTTTCCTCTTTCATCCAGATCATGTTATTTCCACCTTAAGTGTATTATTCTTTCTTAATTTTGCGTCCCCTATTGATTTTGTGTTTGTTTATTGCGTCTGCCCTTTCAAAATCCCCGTCTGAATCTTAGAAGTCGCTTCATTTTGTTAAAATGTTTCAAGTGCTCCTGAAACTGTGTGAGCATTTTCATGGTGGCCTCTGTAAAACCCTCGTCAGGGGATCCCAACATTTGCCGTATCCCATGTTGGGGTCTGTGATTGTTTTCCCTCTCATTTGTGCTGAGGTGTCCCTGATGCTCCGTATGCAAGTAGCTTTTGACCATGTATTAGATATTGAGAGTGTGAAGCCAGGAGTCTTGGATATTACGTAGGTTTGGGAGAATGTACCTCCTAGGGTTTTGCGGTCCTTGTGGTGCCCAGGTCTAGATTCCACACTCAGTTTCGGCTCTCAGGCTGGGACAGTGTTCTCATGACCGATAGGAAGGGTCAAAGTTGTGCTGCCCACGACTGCTGTGGCTCCACCCAACCACAAGAGACAGGTGCTTTCTTCTGATATTATTGCTTCCCACTCACATCACTGTGGAGAATGAAAGGACCCTTAGTCTTCTTGGGTGGAGTGAAAGTCTAGACTAGCCTGGGATCTCCAAGGACTCTGGGGGAAGAATAAAATCCCATCCCTGGGGGAGAGGATCAAGCCTCACTATAGCCAAGCATGTTCTGAATCCTCACAACTCCCTCTCAGCTTTCATGAACACAGTGACAGTTAGCGTTAGCTCAGCTGTTTATTGAAGGATTAGTGGTTAATACGTGAAGGGCTTCTGTCTTGGTAAGCTATGGTTCTTTGTTTAGGAAGAACTGGTTCATGTGTGTGTGCTTGAGTGTGTGCACGTGTGCGCACACATGTACGTGTGTGTGTGTGTGTGTGTGTGTGTGTGTGTGTGTGTGTAGAGGTTAACACTGGGTATTTCCTCATTTTTTCTCCATCTATTTTATTTTGTCATTTTTTGAGATGAGGTTTCTCTCTGAACCTAGAGCTAGCTGACTCGGTTCAACTGGCTGGCCAGGGAGCCCCTGCGAGTCTCCTGTCTCTGCCCCAGTGCGGAGAGGACAGACCCACATCTTTGTGCCTGGCCTTTCACACAGTGCTAAGGATCTGAGCTCAGGTCCTCAAGCGTGTGTGGCGAGCTCTTTCCTGACGCGGTCAGTTCTCCAGCTCCTGGAGGGAGGGACAGACTCTCTCGGTTGTTTTCCAGGAGGGAATACGTATGTTTGTGCTCTCCAGCAATGTGTGGAAATACACACTCTGAAAGATACACTAGCCAAGCAGGCTTCAAAGCTTCCCTGAATTCTGCAGGAACAGAGTGGTATGAAAGTTAAATTTCTGCCAGTTTTGAACGAGGTGGTGCTAGCACTTGTAAAATAATTCATCGAGAAAGACAGTAATAATTAAGTCATTTTTAAATGCTTTAAAATGGCAGGTACTCTGTTGAATATTCAAAATTATTTTGAAAAAGATTTTAAAATATATTTTAAAATTATATGAATGTGCGTGTGCCTGTGCATGTGAGTATAGGTACCTCAGAAGGCCAGAAGAGGGCATGAGATCCCCTAAGACTGTAGTTACAGGCAATTGTGAGCCTTCAGATGTGGGTGCTGGGAACAAACTCTGTAACATGAGGACCGGCTTGTTGGGGTTTCTGTCCCGCCTGGCACCCCAACAAGTCGGCAAGTCCCAAAGAGAAATCACGCACAAGACTCCATAAGATTATAAACTGATTGGCCCATTAGGTCAGGCTTCTTGTTAACTCTTATAACTTGTATTAACCCATTATTCTCATCTATGTTAGCCATAATGGCTCCATACCTTTCTCAGCTGGGCATGTTACATGCTGCCTCTTCGGTGGTCTGCGCAGGAGTGGCTGAGGAACCTCCCTGCTTCCCAGAATTCTCCTGTTCTTATTGCTCCACCCCTACTTCCTGTCTGGCTTTCCCGTCTATACTGCCTGCCTTGCCAATCAGCGTTTTATTAAAATATGATTGACAGATACAGACAATTCTCCCACACCAAAACTCAGGTCCTCTCTGAGAACACTAAGCACACTTAACCACTGAGCTGTCTCTCTAGTCACATAAACATTCATTTTCATAATGAGTTTTGGAGTAATGATTATTGATTTCATTTTTGTGTG
Source organism: Myodes glareolus (assembly GCF_982192425.1). Taxonomy (NCBI): domain Eukaryota; kingdom Metazoa; phylum Chordata; class Mammalia; order Rodentia; family Cricetidae; genus Myodes; species Myodes glareolus. The sequence continues at coordinate 6,809,540 of NC_142028.1, forward strand.
ATTTCAAGAGTAGAGACAATAGTCTTGGTCACATGATTAATAAGATGTAGAACTGAACATTAGCTTAATTCAATTTTTTCTATTTCCAAAGTGTTTGTGTGGACTCTGTGAGCCACAATGGTGAGCTGATTCACCTGAATGACTGACAGGCTGGTAAACCAGCACAAGTGACAACATTTTATTTCTCAGTATGAGGAGTACCATGTAAGAAAAACATTCAAGCGACAGTTCCAAAGTCCACATTCAACATTAATAAGCAGTGATGGAGATGGAGACACATTAATAAAGAGACATGGAGACAGAGACACATTTTTTGTCTTAATGACAGACTTTAAAACTTTCAATTCTGTATCAAGATATTCTCTCTCTCTCTCTCTCTCTCTCTCTCTCTCTCTCTCTCTCTCTCTCTCTCTCTTTCTCTCTCTCCATACAGATGGAGAGAAGGCCAGAGGGAAACTGCTGGTGTTTTTCCTCAGAAGTACTCACCTTGTGTTTTGAGACAGGGTCTTACAGACCTGGAGCTTGACAAACAGTCTAGACTGCCTGACCCAGTGTCCCTGGGATCTGCCCACCTCTGACTCTGAGATCCCAGCAGGAGCACCACACACACACACACACACACACACACACACACACACACACACTGCTACAGGAGCTCCTTCCGCTCCTTCAACCAATAGCTGCTGAGATACCAGCCCATTGGGGCGTGGTCTCTCTCTCTTTAAAAAAGCAGCAGCTGTCCTCCACTCTCTCTCTGGCTTCCAGCTCTGCTTCCAGCTCCTAGACTCCTTTCTTGTTCGTGCAGAGGGGTTGTTGTCTGGGACGGTAATCTGTAAGTTTTTTCCCCTTTGAATAAATAACCATTCTATTAATCATAATTCCTAACTGGTGTGGGATTGTTTGTGACTTACACCTTCAACACACCGTGACCATCTATGCCTCAAACTCAGGTCGTCATGTTTCCAAAGTAAGAGCTTCACCTACTAAGCTGCCTCCTCAGTCCCAATATCTTGTTTTAAAATTTGTAATTGATCCCACCCTGAAAAAAAACCTGTATTCTAGAAATAATAATCAAATCCGGCAGAAAATTGGTGGAGTTCCAGCAGCTGCGGGGTGAAAAGAAGTCGGGGATACGGGAGGAACCCAAGAGATGAGGGTGTATCTGTAGGTCTTGTACAGTTCAGGCAGTAAATACACAAAACTTCTTAAAAAGGAGAAATGAAAGGGCTATTTTGGAAGAATTCTGCACACAGATAAAATGACTTTTTCATTTTATGCAGCACCTTTACCAAGTCTGCCGCTGCCTGGGTTAGTGGAGTCCTGCCAGTGAGTCTTGTCTGTGCCTGTCTCTCTGCTCCCCCCCCCCCCCCCGCGATTTCTGTCAACTGGTTCAGAGTTTCAGGTCTTATCTGAAGGTCTTCGATTTGTTCTTGTACAGTGTGAGAGATGAGGAGAAGAGAAACAACAGGACGAGTGAGGGGGGTAGGAAGGGGTACAGAGAGGAGAAGCATAACAGGTACTGTTTTCCTTCACGCGGAATCTGTATCTACCACTACACCTCTCTCTCTCTGTCTGTCTGTCTATTATATATGAATGTATGTAGAGATGTGTGTATATCTAGTATCTATCATGTATCTACCTGTCATCTATCTGTCTACCTATCTGTCTGTCTATCTATCTGTCTGTCTGTCTGTCGGTCGGTCTGTCTGTCTGTCTGTCTATCTATCTATCTATCTATCTACCTATCTATCATCTATCTGTGTCTGTCTATCTATCTGTCTGTCTGTTCATCTATCTTTCTATCTATCTATCTGTCTATCATCTATTTATCTATCATCTATCTATCTATCTGTATCTATCTGTCTGTCTGTGTGTCTATCTATGACATAAAAGAAGAAAGCAGCCTGTTCAGGGGAGTGAGAGTAGGGACAAGAGAAGGCAATTGGGAAGAATTTGAGCTGAGCACACGATGCTATGTTCGTATGAAATGTCACGGTGAAGCCTGTTATTTCTGACGTTAAGTAAAACGCTCCACAAAGAGGGTGACAGATGACTTATGCCCGCTTACCACAACACCTGTACATGGACGGCACACACGTGCATGTACTGCCCGCTTACCACAACACCTGTACATGGACGGCACACACGTGCATGTACTGCCCACTCACCACAACACCTGCACACAGATGGCACACACGTGCTTTGAGAGATAAAGTCCAACATTATGGCTCGATTTATGTTAATTTTGTTGAGATTATTAAACTTGTTGTATCATCACGGAATGACATTGTTTTCTGTGCTGCTGGGTAAATGGAGGGAAATGCCAGCAGGAAGTACTTACCACTCATGTAGTGCATCTAATATAAAAGTCTCCCTGCAGAAACTGTGCTGAACTGTAACATCTGGGACCCCTGGAGGATGGAGAGCCTTGCGTCTTCAGTTGTGTGCCCGTCTGTACTATTGTAAAACAAGGAACAATCACTTTCATTGTAAGATGAAGTGGCCATAAAAATCCTTTCCAAATTAAGGCAATTAGAGAATAATTTGATTTTCTTCAATGTGATTGATGGCCACTATGGTTGCTATGGCCACCCTGAGGAAAGTCTGGGACATCGGGTACAAAGCCGAGGTTGTGGAATGGCTTTCAGGACTGCCCTTTCTCCCAGCGACCTACGGAAGGGTTTGCTGCTGCCAGATAAAGGTGACTGACAGGTCCCGATAAACACAGATTCCACATTAGGCTGAAGAATCGAGCACAGCCTGACGGTGGCAGAGTGTCAGGTGCAGGCTGGCTATGGATTATCGCTGTGCACCAAGCCCTAATTATAGCACCATGTGCAGATTTCTGCGTCGATGGAGACAGTTCGGACTCTATCTGACTTTGCCAGAGGCTTCCTGGTGGAAAAAACAATATGTAGCCACGGGGTTCCTTCCACGGTGATGAATCTGCTGGCCAGGCAGTCCGTCTTCCTAACGCCCTGATAGCTGGAGGGTCAACACTGGGCCGGCCCCCTTCTCATCTTACAAACAGGCACTTTGTCATTTTGTCATGTTCCTGTGTCTGACACTGTTCTGGGCACTAGACACACAGAGGGACACCAAAGTAGCTGTCCTGGTGGGCACTTTTCCAACTGCAGAGGATGGGCATCCAGTGTGATGAGTGCTGTGGAAAGCACAAACCAGGAGGTGACAACTGCAGGAAGGGAGGGGCTGCAGGAGGCCAGGGGGAAGGACAGGAGGAAGGGGGAATACATGTGCACATGTATACACAAACACACACCACACACATGCGCATTCCCACACATATTCACACTCTTATACACACTCACACACACACTCAGTACACATTCTCACTCACACACACACATACACATGCTTTTCCACACAACATATACAAATACACATACCGTATGTACACACACACACACACACACCAACATGCCTGGGATTTCAGCATGATGCCCAAACCACAGGTGGGTGTCAAATCCAGGGCTCACAGACCCGCAGGACGCTGTGCTGAAAGTGAGCAGGTCAGCACTGCAGGAGGGAATGACTGGGAGGGAAGATCTGGAGATGTTTGCTTTCCTTCCTTCTGGAAATCGCCAGGGCACGAGGGGATGCTTAATTTCCTCCACTTCTTTGCCAGTCTCAGGGGCGACAGACCTGCTGCAAATTTTTGTTGTTACGTTTCTACCCGGATGCTCTTTGACAGAGCAGAAAGCGAAGGCATCCTGTGGCAAGTTGCCTGAGGACTGCATCTTTGCTTAATTGAAAATTATAAACCAGGCCAGGTGCTGCACACTTGTAGCCCCAGCCTTCAGGTGGCTGTGGCTGGAGGACTGTGATGAACTTGAGGCCAGCATAGGCTGTTAGCACATAGGACCTGGTCTAAAGGGTGATGATGACCGGGGGTGGAGGTGATGGGGGTGGAGGTGATGGTGATGATGGTGAAGAAGGAGGTGGTGATGGTGGTGGTGGTGAAGGAGGAGGTGGTGCTGGTGAAGGAGGAGGTGATGGAGGTGGTGGTGGTGGTTGAGGTGGTGGTGATAATGGTGATGATGGTGAAGGAGGAGGTGATGGAGGTGGTGGTAGTGGAGGAGGAGGAAGTGGTGGTGGTGGTTGAGGTGTTGGTGGAGGTGGTGGAGGAGGAGGAGGAAGAGGTAGAGGTGGTGGTGGTGGTAAAATGGAAAGCAAACTCGTATTGCTACTACAAAGGTCAGACCTGGCTCACTGGAGCTGTTCAGGTATCTGTGCTCAACTCTCTCTGTCACAGACTTTAAATATCTCAAGAAGAAACATTTTCCTTGTCTCCCTTGCAAGTGAACTCTGGATCCAGGCTTGGGAAGACTTTCGAACAGCCACTGGGTTGGGTCCAGGCAGCAGGTGTCGTGTGGGGCTATCCTCAGAGCTAAGGGGCAGCCATCTTCAAGAGTCCAGTGGGGTATGCTGGCCGGGCATCTCCACGACATCCACTCTTGGAAAACAAGTGCTGGGAGAATCATGGACCCCTTCCAGATTTCCCTCCCAGTCCCTAGATGCCATTCTGCTCTAACTGTATGTGACCTTGGGGTCCCTGGGAGGGCTTTGAGGACATAGCTGGATAGGATTAGGGGAGCAGACTCCGTCTAGACATTGCAGGTGTCATCCTATAAGCAGGATGCAGACATTTCAGTGCGCCTGCTTTGAAGTCACCTGCACCCATGCCTGTTACCCCTCACCCACGCCCTGTAGGCTGGATGAACTTACTGGTCCCCAGAGTGAACCTCGGCGGAATCACGTACTGACAGGCTGTTGGGACTGTAGGAGGAAGAGAGTTTACTAGCAGCAGCCAGGGTTAGACCATTAAGATCCTACATCATCCTAGTGAGCTGATTTTTACCTGAACACACACAAAGTTATTTAAACATTTCTGGGGCAGGGGTGAGATGCCTTGGGGGACACAGGTGCTCGCCACCAAGCCTGAGGACCTGAGTTTGAACCTAGTATCCACATGGAGGAGGTGAGAGTGGACTCTTAAAGGTTCTCTCTCTCTCTCTCTCTCTCTCTCTCTCTCTCTCTCTCTCTCTCTCTCTCTCTTCCCTCCGCCCTCTCTCTCACACACAAGTAAACGTAAATTAAAATAAGTTCTGTTGAGAACGGTTTTTCCATGCTAGGAAGTTCCTCCCATAACAGCAAAGGCATGGCAAGTAGCAAGTAGCAAGCAGGAGATGGGAGGTGGAACTTCAGAAATGGAAGGATGCCTGAGCTACGTTAGACAGGAGACTACCACAATCCTCCTGGCAAGAGTGATGATATTCCAAACCCAGGAGAGGAGTAAGGTGGGGGAGGGCATGGAGGGTTTGCCCCCTCTGTTCCCACACAGCTTATAGCTTTGAGTTTCTCCTTAGAATCCTCAGGCATGAGGGTGTGACCTGCCAGCGTCTGGCTCTGGACCAGGCAGGTATCGACGGACGTTATCCTTTGTGCTGATCTCATGTTCAGAGCTAACCATAAGTGTGTTTTTAATGCATGCCTTTTATCAACTGCTGACTGGAGATACATGCTTTAAGTGAAAATAATGATTCCTCTGAAACCTCGTGTGGGAAAACGGGAACAGTTAGGGCAGAGAAGAACCGGAAGGGAGATCCAGCCGGAGAAGTCAGGAGTGGCAGCTTTTTAGTTTCTTCCTTTGCTGCCCTAAGGTCACTGCTTGTGCAGCATGCTCTAAGTTACCAACCTAAAGTACACAGAGGAAACAGTAAGTCCCACAGTAACAGAGACAATGCAATTTATAAGTGAATTGATTGACTGTAACAACCTTGATCTTGGGTACCAAATAGACACTTGTTGGATTAATTGGTTAACGAACCTGGGGAACTGGCAAACAGTTTGTGAACAGAAAAAAAATTACAAAACATTAGAGAAACATCTTCGGAGACTGTGGACTCTTCATCAGGGATGTGGTGGCATGTTTATCACATTCTCGGGGTTTCTTTGATTTGGGATTGAACAGTTCCTGCGAGGAACCCCTGACAATGTAGTTAGGAGCCTGGCTGGGTGCCAAGGATGCTGTGAGCTGTGGAGAGCAAACCTGAGTCCCCAGAGGTCAGCTGACCAGCTCAAACACAGGAAGACAGTGGAGGAAGTAGCAGAATTCCCAGATGAGGACAAGATGCCAGGACAGATGGACAGGGTGGAAAGGAAATCTGAAAGTCTTTTGGACTCAAACTCCAATACCCACAAAGCCCACAGCTTGTGAGTAAAAATGAATTCCCCTTGTGGCATGCATCCACACAAGATGAGGTCAGACAGCAAGCCTCAGTGGGTGCGTTAATATAAAATAGCTTATCCTGTGCACCAATTGATCAATAATAATTGAAAACTCAGTGGGAGGGAGGGTGTAACATTCTACAGGGTGGGAAGATAAGTTCAAAGGGAAGCCGCGAGCCTGCACCAGCCAGCTTACAAGAGGATGGGACACAGTGGTGCTGAAGCCACAGCAGGACAGACACGGGTGCCCTTGAGACATGCTCCAAGAGAGCCACCATACACAGCTTTGGCAGCCACAGGTTCTCAGCCGGCCATCCGCTGGGGCCTGCCAAATGAACAAGGTTTTTCTGATTTACTCAGTTCATGAAAGAAGATGATGGGAAAACTAGCTGGCCAGCAGTCTGCATTTTCGTGGAAAAAAAATAAAGGAAGGATGAGGCTGTATGTGTTCAAAGTCCTTTAAAAGTCTGCGCGAGAATGTCTGTAAGACAGACACTGAGGCGGGCATCGCCCCTGGGAAAAGGATCTGATGGCGGGGACCCAGTGTAAGAGTTCACTGCTTTAATTTGGAAATGTTGAGTCAGGATGGTGGCTTGTGCCTGTGGGTTGGGTACTCGCAAGGAGGCTGAGGCAAAAGGATTGCTGTGGGGTTGAGCTCAAGGCCAGACAAGGTCGCATAGTAAGAATCCTATCTCAGATGCAAGCAGAGGAAACCAAAAAACAAAGACAGGGCACCCCCTGAGCCATCTCACCAGCCTCCTGAAGCTATTTCATGACACGGGGCACACAAGCCTTGATTAAAAACTAACCCTGAACCAACTTGATAACTCTTGCCTGCCCCCCTGCCAGTGTAGTCAGATTATCTATATCACACCAATAGACCCCAAGGCTCACTGAGCATCCCTGCTGGGACGTCTTCTCTTCACTGATCTCCTTGCCTTCCTATACTTCAGGCTGGGCAGTGCTCACCGAGATTGAGCTACGTTTGTGTTTGAGCCTAGTTATGTCAGTTTTGGTTGAAATTTTATTTTAATTTAATTTCATCATGTAGATTTTTTTTTTTTTTGGTTTTTGGTTTTTGGAGACAGGATTTCTCTGTAGTTTTGGAGCCTGTCCTGGAACTAGCTTTTGTAGACCAGGCTGGCCTTGCTGGCCTCAAACTCACAGCAATACATCTGCCTCTGCCTCCTGAGTGTGAGGATTAAAGGTGTGCACCACCACAGCCCAACTTCATCATGTAGATTAAAATTTTTTTATGTGTATGAGTGTAAGTCTGTGTGTGTGTATACGCAGCATGAATGTGCAGGTGCCTGAGGAGGTCAGAAGAGGGCACTGAATGCCCTGAAGCTGGAGTTACAGGTAGTTGTGAGCCACCATATGGCTGTCTGCTGGGGACAGGGCTAATGTTCAAGCGACCTCTTGATCTTTCTAAGCTGCTGAAAAATTAAGAGTGCAAAAGTTTCTACTTTGGGGAAACTTATCAAAGCACTTTCTGACTGAAATGCCTTGAGGCTGGGCTCAGTGGAAGAACACTTGTCTGGCATCTAGGTCAGCACCCTGCCCCCCCCCCACACCATTAACTAATCTTCTCATAAGAGCCAGATGCCAGAATATTTTAAACGTTCCCAAGGTGACCGTAGTGGGCAGTCAGCTGCTTACAAGGAAACCAAGTGGCTCTGAGGGAAGAGGGGGTGGGAAGCTGCCTTTGCTGCCAGAATGAGAAGGCGGGAAGTCAGGTTTGGTTCTTCTCTTCCCAGTCTGAACACTGCAGATGTGATGTTTTATGCAGAACCCTAACTTTTCATGATCGTATGTATTTTTCTCCTCATGAATTTTTTTTGCTGAGCTGGTAATTTTGTTTTACAGGAAATAATTCCTTCAGAAAGATACCTGGCTGGAGGGGCAAAGTGCTCCAGGCATTTGGAGCTATCACCGCACAGTCTGTGTTTGTGTGTGGTGTGTGCATATGTGCACACTTGTTTGCATATATGCAGGTGCACATGTGTGTGCATGTGTGTGAAAGCCTTAAGTCAATGTCAGGTGTCTTTCTCCGTGGTTCTCCACTTTGTTTTTTTGAGCGGCATATCCTACTGACCCCGTAGCTCACTGTTTCACCTTGCCTAGCTAGGCAGCTTGCCCCAGGGCTCTGTCTTCGCCAACTCTGCCCTCACTTTGGCCTGGAACTTTCTAGGCCATCTCCTCTGCGTGCTCTTGTCTGATATTCTGGGGCAAAGGCCTTGAGATGCTACAAATTCATCAGCCAATTGTGAAAATGACTTTTTTTTTTTAAAAGAAACAAATTCTTGAAGATCAAGTTTGAGATGTTTAAATGGATTCTGTGGAGTGAAAGGAAGCCAGATCAGGTGATTTAGGGAAAACGTCTTCAAACCAGGGGACTCATTTTTATTTTGCTTTTCAGTTATGATTAAACCTTGCTGGAGGAGTCTTAAAATTGGTTCAGTGGTGTCTTGTACATTGCCACAAGTTCAAATCTTGAAAGACACAAGTGGACCATCAGTGTGATTGTGAAGGTGTATCCTCACCGGCTGCAGTGAGAATGTGGGTGACTTCAAAGGGCAATTTGCTTGGCTGCTCGGCTCCTCCTCTCCTTTGTGTTGGCTTTCCAATGCTGTTCTCCAGGGTTCTGCTTTCCCCTTACTCAGCATCAGCCTCTTAATTATGTGCCAGGAACTCAATAACCCAGGGAGATAAATACCGTCTACCTAATTAACTCCAAGCTGCAGGCAATGAAGGTGGATGTGGAACAAGGCTGCATTTGACACCGAGTCGAAAGGGCTGAAGTCGGCCGTGCAGAGTTCAGGCTCTGCCTGCTGTGCCTCTCCTTCCTCCTGCTTAGGCCTCCGAGGACGCACGGGCGCTGCTCACCAGCACCAGAGCCTGTGCTTGGGGAAGCCCTCCAAAGCTGAGAGCCAAGCTGGGAAATCAAAGCATGTCCTCATCCTGTGACTGATGGTTCCCTGGAGATATTCCAAGAGAACATGGCTGTGCTCAGCAGCAGTCTCTCCTTAGTCCCCACTGGATTGGGAGTTAAAGTTGGGGTTACCTTCTGGTCATTCCTGTCAAGTTTTGTATATCAAAGACTTCTGCTATTTTTTTTTTTTAGATTTCCCATAAGAAGTTCTATAAGCCTTCCCTGTATTTGGTAGATCCTGTTACCCTGTGTTTTCATTTTTTTCTTTTTGAGACAAAGTCTCACTATGTAGTCCAGGCTGGCCTGGAACTCACAGAGATCCTCCTGCCTCTACCTCCTGAGTGCTGATTAAAGATGTTAGCCACGTGCCCAGCTAGAGATTTGTCTTATTTTAAAAAGTATGCATGCGTGTGCAAGCTCCCTCACAGAAGTGCAGGGGCACTTAGGGGTCGGAGCGTTGGCTTCTCGGGAGCGGAGCTACAGGCACCTGACATGGGGACTGGGAGGAGAACTCGGGTCCCCTGGAAGAGCATTTCACACTCTCAACAATTTTATAATCAGATATTAAATATGTGTGTAACAAATACTTAAAGGCAAGCAATGGGCATCACCATTGCCTCCTTAGAGCACTGCAGTGTCGTCCAGCCCTACCAATACTTCAAGCTGGAGCTATCAGTTTATCACACACGCTTACATAAGTTAACAGAAGAAGCAAATGCCATCTACTCAGAACACGTGTGACTGCCAGGAGGAAAAAGTACCACGCACTGTTACCCACTCAAAGAACTGCAGGAACCAGGGAATTCCGGGAGCAGGAGAAACAGTCTTCCCCAGGGAAGAGCACATCACCTGTTCCCCAGTGGTCAGCCCTGAAAACATGACAGACCGAGCAGGCGGCACTGGGAATATAGACGTAGACACATGTACATATGTGTACAGTGACCGTTGGTGGAAAGAGAGGCCATGGATTTGAAAGTGAGCAAGGATGGTTTATGGGAGGGCTCGGGGAGAAAAGGGAAGGGAGAGATGGCTAAATAAATTACAGCAGCAATTGTTTTTAAAAGAAAGGAAGAAAAGACTCACTCGCTCGTTGGTTGTAGTTACTGACCTGGCATATTGGTTCCCTGATGGCTGGAAGGTGGTGTCACACAGCGCTAATAACAGCATACAACACGCTGAAGGTCAGAACCTTCCTTTGCATTTGGGTTAGCGCTGCTGACGCAAATTCAGTAGCTCTTGTCTGAGGGCATGCACATCCACAAAGCGGTCCCTGTAAGAATTTACCGATTTATTTTATCATATCTTGGGCAAATGATAATGATGATCAGTCATGTGCAATTAAAATGCGGAGGAAAGCGTATTCAGACTGGGAAACAGGGTGCTGAGTTTATTAATTGATGATTTCTGATGCTATTTAAAGAAACTTCCTAACACGTGTGGTTGCCCCAGATTAAGGCAGGAAAAGGGGTCAGCGCCAAGGATCCAGCGGCTCACTCAGTCTTCCATGGGGCTCTAGTGGACAGTAAGGATTTTGGTTTGAACAGACAGGTACTGCAGGGGGCCATGGACCAGGCCCTGCAGGAGAATATGGACTCAGTGCACCAGATACCATCTTGTTTTGGCGTCAAGTATTTTCTTTCCTTAGGAAGAATTCAGTAATGAAGAGTTCATTTAATATTTAAATATTAATTTAGTCATTCCCGAAAGAAATAATGAACACGCAGTTGAAGTGGAACCTTGAAATTTAGATTGATATTATCTTCACTTTGATATCTAAACCACTACGGTAATTTCATGTAACCAGAGTTAATTGCTTTCCTAGGAAGCACTGGGACTGGAGAAAGGGCTCAGTGGCTGTTGATGGAGGTTTCTGTACTGCCTGGTCCCACAGCCGTTCAGTCTCAAATAAACACACAGAGGTCTACATTAATCATAAACTGGTTGGCCTATTAGCTCAGGCTTCTTATTAACTCTTACTTCCTACAATAACCCATAATTCTTGTCTGTGTCAGCCACGTAGCTTGGTACTTTTTATCAGTGAGGCATTCTTATCTTGCTTCCTCTGTGTCTGAATGACAACTGCAGACTGAACCTTTCCTCTTCCCAGAATTCTCCTATTCTGGTCGCCCCACCTCTACTTCCTGCTGGGTTGCCCCACCTATACTTACTGCCCAGCTACTGGCCAAGCAGCACTTTATTAAACTAATACAATTGAGAAACCTTTACAGGGTACAAGACTATTGTCCCACAGTACTTCCCTCCCTTTTTTTTGCAAAACAAAAACTCTGAATCTAATCTCCTTGGTTTAGTTTTTTTCTCTGACCATTATCCATAACAACTTGTAACCAACAGTCAAAACAAAGATAAGCATCCATAACCTTTTTTGGGGTGGAGGGGAATGTGGATATAGTATTCCAGGCTACTTCCTGTTGATTGGGGGTACTGATAATCTTATGGGAACCTAAAGAAAATTTTGAATTATGGTCAAGTCCTGATTGGAAAATTCTGTGAGTCTTGATCATCTTCACCAGCAGTCTTAAAACTGTTCTGGATGTAGAACTCAAAGGAAACTCCAACAGAGGTCCTCTGAAACGTTGGATCATCTGGACTATCAACTCCTATTGGAGACTCTTCATGGGGTCTTCCTTGATCAAACCTGAAATCCACTTAAAACCTGAGAGGGTTTGGAAAGGAATTCTAGATACAAAAGAACATAGTTAAGCACGACTTCTTGGTAGCAGCATTTTTTCAGGTGGGCTCTGTTTGCTAGAGGCAAGTGCATCTCATTTAAGAGAGTCTTCCTGACTCAGCTTTAGCTGCAAAAATTTTGCAGCTCTTTTAAGAGGTCCTGCCACAAAACACTTAAATGGTGTTTATGAATAGCTCATCACATGCTTCTTGGTGGTGGTAGGGACCTTGAAATTCTATATAGTTGTGACAATAAACATGGCTCTGGCCAGTATCTCCACCATGAAACTAGGCTCTCAGAAAGCTAAGGAATGGGGTGGATCCAGTCATCAAAGTCATGGCTCTAATCCTAGCCATATCACTTAGCAAATTAAAGACTCATGTAGTCAGAAAAAGAGAGATATATAGTAAAGACAGATTCAGACCAAAAAAAACCCTCTAAATGGTTTAGAGCATGTTTAAAAATATATGTAGGCTTGGGAGAAGAAAAAAATAAAGTTCTTAAAAAAAGAAAGAAAGAAAGAAAGAAAGAAAGAAAGAAAGAAAGAAGAAAGAAGGAAGAAAGAGAATAGTTGGGTGTGGTGGTACACACCTTTAATCCCAGTACTTGGGAGGCAGAGGCGGGCTGATCTCTGTGAGTTCAAGGGTAGCCTGGTCTACAGAGTGAGTTCCAGGACAAAGATACACAGAGAAACTCTGTCTCAAAGAACCAAAAATTAAAAATAAAATGAAAAAAATAGAGTTTAAAATAAAGCCACGCAAAGATGGCAAATACACAGAGAGTTTGGATACTGTATGTTATTGTGTTGTCTTTAAATTGTTTGATGACTGAGGAAGAAGGAGTAACAGCTGCTAAAAGACATCTGATTATAAATGCTGCTGGATTAATCCAAGATAGGTATTTTGAAATTGGCTTGACTTCAAAACTTGAGACAAAGGTATGTTACTTTGGAAGAGAGGTTTTTCTTTTATTTCCACTGGAAATGAGAGGCTTTGGATTCATTCTGGGTTAAAAAGAATCAGGTTTGATTAAGGAAGACCCCATGAAGTATCTCCAATAAGAGCTGATGGCCCAGATGATCCCACATTTTAGAGGACCTCTGTTGGTGTTTTCCCTGAGTTCTACAACCAGAACAGCCTTAAGACTGCTGGTGAAGATGATCAAGACTCACAGAATTTTCCAGTTAGGACTTGAACATAATTCAAAATTTTCTTTAGATCCCTATAAGATGATCAGCGTCCCCAGTGGGCAGGAAGTAGCCTAGAAAACTATGGATGTCTTTGTTTTGAGTGTTGGTTACAAGTTGTTATGGATAACAGTCAGGAAAAAAGCTAAACAAAGAAGATCAGATTCAGAATTATTTTTTTTTTAAAAAAGGGGTGGGGTGTAGGAAAATGCTTTGGGACAATGATCGTATATCTTGTAAAGATTTGCCACTTGTAATGGTTTAATAAAACACTGCTGGACTGGTAGCCAGGAAGGAGGTATAGGCAGGGTGACCAGAACAGGAGAATTCTGGGAAGAGAAAAGGCTCAGTCTGCAGTCATCATCCAGACACAGGGGAAGCAAGATGAGAATGCCTCACTGATAAAAGGTACCAAGCCATGTGGCTAACATAGACAAGAATTATGGATTAATGTAGGATGTAAGAGTTAGTTAAATAAGAAGCCTGAGCTAAAGTAAGCCAACCAGTTTATGATTAATGTAATTAATTAATATTAATATAAGCCTCTGTGTGTTTCTTTGGGACTGAATGGCTGCAGGACTGGGTGGGACAGAAACCTCAGCCAACAAGTTGCAAGAACACATACTGCTCTTCTAAAGGACCCAAGTTCCGTTCCCAGCACTCATGTGACAGCTGCTGACTAAGTCCCTGTAACTCCAGTTCCAGGGGATGTGATGTCCTCTTCTGCCTGTGTGGGTGCTAGGTGTGCACATGACACACACACATAAGGCACACACATACAAAAAGACAAAACACTCATACACATAAAATAAAAATAATAAATATTTTTAAAAAATAGATAGCATGATCAAATCTACCATTTGGCATCATGAAATCCTAGCAGCTGTTTGAGATCAGAAATATCCTTGTTTCTGGAAACTGGGCATGGTGACATGTTGGGGTCCAGCAGAGCACTGGGGACACTGCATGTGACTTTTAAAATTATGCTTGGGAAAAGCAAAACCTAACAAGTTCCACTTGGAATACCTTTTCATTTATGGTTATACGAATTTATACTCATGGATATGGAGGGTGGAACTGTGGCCTGGAGTTCCTTATGGGCAGCTTTGGAAGGTTTAGAAGCAGAAAAGAAGCTCTTAGTCCTGTCTCTCAAAAGATAACAAGCCACAATGGAACTGTGTCCTGCAGAGATGACACGGGAGTGGCAGAGGATGAGGTTAAACCACCAGCACAAAACACGGGCACACTTCCTTCTGTTGTGCCTAGAGCACACACTTTTTTTGTTTTTCGAGAAAAGGTTTCTCTGCAGCTTTGGAACCCATCCTGGAACTCTCTCTGAAGACCAGGCTGGCCTTGAACTCACAGAGATCATCCACCTGCCTCTGCCTCTCAAGTACTGGGATTAAGGGTACGCACCACCACCACCTGGCACTACATGCTTCTTTTAGGGAAGTATACATAACTAAGCTGTTAGCTTCAGGGATATTGTGGACTTGTGTGTCTCAGTAAGAAAGATCATTTTATATTAGATAAATTCTCACATAGTGTGAGAGGTCCTTCTGTCTATGTGTTGCCTTTATTGGTTAATGAATAAAGAAACTGGTTTGGCCTATAGCATAAGAGAAGAAGGGTGGAGTCAGAGAGACACCATGAAGCTGCTGCCAGAGATAGACATGCTGAAACTTTGCTGGTAGGCCATGACTCCGTGGTGATGTACAGATTAATAGAAATGGGTTAAACTAATATGTAAGAGTTAGCCAATAAGAAGCTAGAGCTAATGGGCCAAGCAGTGATTTAATTAAAACAATTTCTGTGTGATTATTTTGGTCTAAGCTAGTCAGGCGGCTGGGACAAACAAGTGGCCCCTCTTGCCACACTCACATTTTAAAATCTGCCCGATACTGACAACCTTGCCTTGAGCCACAGGGATGGGAAAGAAGAGAACCTACGCCACGAGCCTGCTCTCTGACTTCTGCTAGCACACTGTACATACAATCTCACCAACACCCACCGGTTATGTGACGTGGGGGCTGCCACAGGTGAGGGGAGGGACACTCTGCACACTCTGAAGGACACCGGGAGGACATGTCAGTGGAGGCTACTCTCTCCCTCCTGCCCCCATCTCAGTGCTGCGGCTGAGCACCCCAACTTATCTTTAGCAATGAGCATGTGAATAAGACACCAGCTGTAGAGCACAGTCAAGCAATCCAAGTCCCCGGTTCTGCTTTGACACGCCCTGGGACAACCTCTGAAATTCTCATATGCAGCTTTCGGTTACTCTCCACTAGAAGCTGAGCTTCACAGTTAATTTTAAAATTAATTATACTAGATTATCGATTTTACTTTGTGTCTATGAGTATTTTACTTAAATGTATTCCTGTGTTCCCTGTACCCACAAAGGCCAGAAGAGGGCACTGGATAGCATAGAACTGGAGTTACAGACAGTAGTGAACCACGTGGGTGCTGGGAATTGAATCTGAGTTCTCTGCAAGGACAAGTGCTTTTAACCACTGAGCCCTCTCTGCACCCCACAATTAATTTTAAACCAGAGATGAGAGTTGTATAACATTGAATATTGTTTTGAAATGAGGTCGAAATAACAGCAAACAGTTTACATAATGGCTAATGTACAGAATGTACTTGCCCGGTGTTTTAAATTTATGAACTAATGCAATCTTTAACCTAGTACTTATTAGATAATATTATCTTTACATGTTAGTTGAGGAAACTGAAGCACAGAGAGGTCAGTTAACTTGTTTAAGGCCACACAGTTGGCAAATGATGGAGCCAGGATTTGAACCCGCAGTCTGGCTAGGGTTTTTTTGCTCTGTCTAATATTCCCTTTAGTACTGAAAATGCTACTCAGGAGTCAGTATGTATTTCTCAGTTCTGTCCCATTTTATCCAACAGTCTTATTTGAACAAATTAAGTGCAAAGGATCTGAATATTTTTTCAGTGTGAAAAAGAACACCAGAGTGAAAATTTTAGCTATTTCTCAATGTTTGTCCTTAAATCAAATTTGACTTCACAAAACTCATTTTTCAGACTTTTTTTTTCTCTTTCATCCCAGAACTCAAAGAACAATGCCTCCTTTTTATTCTTATTAAAGCTAAGATTGTAATAGATGAATAAGGGCAGTTTCCCCCATTTCTTTGAAAATTCCTTCCTGTGTCCTCATTTTCCTCTCCTCCCTGCCCTCTGTGATCAAGGACAGCGATGATATTGTTCTCTGTTGTTCAATAAAGCACCATGAAAACCAACCACCCCTCCCTGCAAAAAAAAAAAAAAAAAAAAAGAAGGAAAGAAAGAAAGAGAGAAGGAAAGCAAGCAAACAAGCAAGCAAGAAAGAAAGTTAGTTCTCACTGCATCATTTATACCTGGGGCTATGTCTCATTCAGTTTGTCCTGTGTCAACTCAGGCCTCAGCACACAGGGACAACTTCTTCCTGTAATGGCGGGAATGGAGCATTCGGATGAAATCACTGTCATAAATGTTCTAGGGTTTTTGTTACCATGGAACGCACAAGAGGGAAACTATTAGCAAAGAATACAAATTCACGTTGACTCATGAGGCTCCATTATGTTGAGGCCATGGTGAGGAAGAAACATCAGGGCGGAGGAAGGCGGCTCCCCTCCTGTTAGCCAAGAAGCAGGAAGGAGGAACAGGAAGGGGCCGAGATCAGCTTCTGAAGGTGTGCCGCCAGGGCACATACCCTTCCACAGCTCACTTTCCTGGAAGCTATTCCCCAGGCTAGAGTCCCTCATCCTTGGAAACACCTCACAGACACACCAAAGATAAGCCTGGCTAATCTAAACATCTCTCCATCCAGCCACACCGATGGTCTGGAGGACTCGTCACAACACATCTAAACTCAGATCATCTGAAGCTCGTGGTGAACTAGAAATGGCTTTCCTGTAATCCAGGAGCTGGCAACAGAAAAGCACGTTGACACCTGGTAACTCTTGATTTTCTTTTCTTTCTTTCATGTTTCTTTTGTATTGTTTGATATCTGGAAAGCACTTTAGGAATACAGCAAATTTTAAATGCTACAGAAGATTTTGTGCAAAAGACATTGGCGCATGGCTGTGCTTAACCACCACCATGGGCCACCACTGTCATGGACTGTACCTAGCCACCACTGCGGGCTATGCCTAACCACCACCGTTGGCTGTGCCTAACCACCGCCATGGACTGTCCCTAACCACCGCCATGGACTGTCTCTAACCACCGCCATGGGCTATGCCTAACCACCTCCATAGGCTATGTCAAACCACCACTGTGGGCTGTGCCTAACCACCATCATGGGCTATGCTTTACCACTGCCGTAGGCTGTTTTAGTTCATCCCAGGGAGACAGAGGTTCACAGACATGTACAGTGACATGTGATCTACATGTTTGCCATAAACATAGTCATTGCCTTTATTATCACCTTGATAAAGACAACAGCGTAAACCATCCTAACCCCAGTTATTGTCATGTGAGCTTTTTGTGTATTTGCCATTCATTATAATTCATGATTATTTTTAAAAAATCATCATTAATGTCTAATTAAATGTTGGCAAATACATATCTGTCCTGTGTTATACAATAAACTGTACCATTTCACTCAATGAATTCCTGAATTAACAAATACACTTTGCATGTCTTTAGCGCATATATCTGAAAGATGTTGTATGGATATTATCCACCACATGAATATGGAATTTATTGGCTATGCTAGACGAAAGAGCAGAAGAGTAAAAGCTGCTGTAAGTAGAAATCACGGGGCAGGGCAGGGCTACGCTGTTGGTAGCCCATGAAAATGAAAACAGCAGAAGAGAGCATGAAGAAATGAACCGGAAGTGTCTCGGAGCTGAGCCAGATGGCTCAGCAGACAAACGGTCTTGCTGCCAGTCCTGATTACCCCAGTTAAATCCCTGGAACTCGAATGGTGGAGACAGAACTGGCTCCCCCAAAGTTGTCCTCTGACCCCCACATATGTGCTGTGTTGTTCTCTCTCCCTCCCTCCCCTTCCCTCTCAAATACATAATGAATGCTAGGCTGATTTTGAAGAAGAGCAGCGCTTAGAGACACGGACGGGAACCTGAGAACTAATGTTTCACTGCAGGATGCAGTGGGATAAAGTAAGAAATCGTAAACATAGTAGGCTGGAGAGGGAGACACGGGGGAGTTTGCAGGATGTGCGGTTGTTGGGAGCCTCCTTTCTTAACACCATGCTTACAGGAGCACATCTGGGAAGCTTAGAACCGTGGGAAGGCTGGGGCTCCCACCCAAGCTTCGGGCTATCATCCTTTAGCTATTATTCCTCAGAGAGTTCCCCTCAAAGCTGTTTACTGTTTACCCCGTGGATAGGTGGCCAGCGTAGTACCTGCAAAGACACAGGTTTTCTCCTCCATCCGAGTTGCTTGGTGGCGCTTGGACTTCTCTGTGAAGATGCACAGGCTTCTGTGAGGTGTCTCAATTAGCTGCCCCCTCACAGGCTAGGATGGAAATCTGTGCTCAGTGCACAGTGGACCAAGGCCGCAACACCAGTGAGCAGCCGTGAACACCTCAGAGACAGCGGCCACCTTTGGTTTGGAATTTGGGGTCCTTGCGTGTTCCAACCCTGTGTTGTCCGATTCTTCTCATTGCTCCACACTCAGTTACATGACCCCACTGTGACCCACAGTTTAAGGACTGTGACTTAGAATTCACAAAAACTCCTACAAGGTGTGGTCTATTATAGCGACTTGTTTTTCCTATGAGAAAACCGAAAAGCAATTTTCCCCAAGCTCATGGTCTGAGGAGGGGCTGGCCCATGCCTTAGGTCTGGACACAGATCATCACATTGTTGGCTGAACTCAGAGGCGAGTTCCACATCCAGGGGTCCCCAGAGGGCTGCCCCGGTGAGGTTGCTTTATGCAGCCGGGGAGAGGCATTATACTTAGGGTGAGGTTGGGGTATGCATCCCTTCCTGAACACCATCCACTTTCTGCTGCCAGCACCGCTCCTCAGAGACCCGGAGGCCGACAGGAGTCATCTGTCACTGAGAATTCTGGCGACAGTGCTTTATTTTGAATCCAGAGGGAGGGGAAAGACTTGATTGACAGTGATTTCACTGGGTAAAGTCCAAGGCGAAGGTCTGAATGGCACGGTTGGTGAGCACAGACTCTGGGGATACTCATTGGGGTGCTCCGTGGGGCTCTGCAGACTGATTGTGGTAACCCTGTAGGTGCTATCTTGAACAGTCTACCTTGCCAGCCAGGCTGTTTCACAGTTGTTTAACTTCCTGACACCGAGGAGTAAGAGACAACGCATTTAAATATGTTTAAGGCTACAGAGGTGCTCAGTGGTACAGAGCAATCCCTCCACTTCCAGGGGACCAGAGTTCAGCTCCCAGCACCCACTCTGGGAGGCAAACAGCTGCCTGTAACTCCTTCTCCAGAGGATCCAACACCCTCTCCGAGCTCCGCAGGCACCGCACTCACGCACAAACCTACACTCAGGTACACAGTTATACATAATTAAAAAGAGAATGGAGAAAGATTTAAAAATGAAATGAAAACAATACATAAAAACAATTTTAGCCTTGTTAAAACCTATTTATAAATTCTTTTACCCTCAAAATGTTAATAAATTTATGCTCAGATTTATATTTCTAAATTTGTTTTTAAAAATAGTTTTCTGCTTTGATCAAAGTTTCCCATTTCAGAGAAACTATGAGGGTCTCCAATGCTCGTAATCCTGCTTAGCAAGTCAGGACTGGTCAATGCTTCTTTTTAGCTAAGTGTAATGAGTAAAGAGAATTTATTTTACTGTTCGCTTAATGTATCAATTATTAATTCAAATTAAAATCATATATTCAATACCCACACAATCATTTTCTGAAATTAGTTTATGAAAAAGACAATCTATAGGAAACAGGAACTATGCTTACCAGAACTCATGAAAGTTTCTTGAATCCAAAGGAGAGATATGAGATATTAGAGAGAAAGGAGAAAAGAAGGGGAAAAGATCACAGGAACAATTGTTCAGGGGCTGGAGAGATGACCCTGTGGTTAGGAGCACAGACTGTGAAGACGCAGTGCGATCGGTGATTAAAGATCTGCCAGACTAGCTTACAAAAGATACAGCTTTAATAAACAGAAGGAAAAACTTACACCAGAATCCCAACCATCCAGAACGCTGGAGCCAGGCTAGAGAGAGAGAGGGTAGGGAAGCGCACCCGCCAGGTTTATAGGTAAACTTTTGCCTTAGGGCAACACGCCCCACGGACAGAATGTGATTGGCTGAACTCCCCTATCATCTCCCCCTTTTTTCTAAAATATGACAGAACAAAACCAAATACAACTATATACAATAGAAACAAATAATAAATATAAAATTACAAACAATAAACAATATTAAGCAAGAAACATATAACAAAAGTTTTACTAAACATTCTATCTCAGGGAGTCTAAATAATGTAGATGGTAACTACAACTATCTAATCTTCAACTCCATCAAAGATCTGAGAAGGGAAATAATTTTACTCAAGCAGCCCGGAAGTACAAGCGGGAAATTTCCGAAATGTGCGACAAATGGAAGAGACAACTGAATACCTGGGCAATCACCCAAAGTCTCGTTTGCAATGTTGAGTCAACCAACTTTGGCTAAGGCCTGATGTAACTGACATGCCATTTTTTAAAAGCAAGAAACCTTTTAGGACTCTCTCACCCTGTCTTGGCAAGATGAGACAATCCTGCTTTTATCCATTTCCAGATATTCTGTAATTCTGTCAGTGTTTGAGGTATGGGCCTTTTCTTTGCCCAAAGGCCAGTTCTGCCAGGAAGAAGACAAGCTCCAGGTGGAGTGTCTTTGGTGCTCAACGTTCTCTCGGGAGTAAAGCGGTGATGCCAGGAGTGATTGTGTCTCACTACTATAGAACTATGAGTTAGATTAAAGGCCATTTTCTACAGCTCTTCAAAGAGGTTGAAGATTATACTATCTATACTCAATATGATCTCTATGCACCTAAGTAACCTGATTAGCCTAAATATAAATATAACAAACATATATGACTATTGATTTCTATCTATCTAACTTTAAGACTAAGAGAATGAACAACTGTGCAATGAGTGAGGACAATGACCTCCAAATGTAAACAATGTATATCATTACAAAAATATCTTAATCAGAGGTAGAAATGTAAATATATGTATAGGTAAACTTTTTCCTTAGGGCAACACGCCCCATGGACAGAATGTGATTGGCTGAACTCCCCTATCATGACTGCTCTTCCAGAGGATCAGGGATGCATGTGGTGGACATACATACATGCAGGCAAAACACTCATGTGCATAAAATAAAATAAATGAATCTAAAAGAAAATTTAAAGAACAATTATACAAACTCAAAATACTGATACTCCCGTGAGAAGGGGGCCCAAATCAGTCAGTGTGAAGACAAAAAACAAAACAAATAAAAACAGCTACTACATTAACATGTTAATTACTAGGAAATGCAGAAAGATAAGTGGGCTATCTAAAACTCAGAGTATGGGAAACAATGGCATAGAAGGACAGAGTTTTCTTTTTAAGATTTGTTTGTTTGTGGGTGTGTACAGTGCCCACCGAGGTCAGAGGAGGGTGTGGGACGCCCAGGAACTGAGAGTTAGAGGCACCTGAGAGCTGCACAACATGTGAGTGCTGGAGACTGAACTCAGGTCTCTGGGGAGCAGGAAGCATTCTAACCACTGAGCTACCCCGGAAGCAAGTACAGGACAGATCCCAAGGCCTGAGAATGTGGTTCAATGGCAAAGCACTGATCCAGTACGTGCAAGGCTGATTCCATCCATAGCACCACACACATCACATGTGACACACATACAGTAGGACCCACCCACATCACTTGTGACGCACATACAGTAGGACACACACATCACATGTGACACACATACAGTAGGACACACACACATCACATGTGACACACATACAGTAGGACACACCCACATCACATGTGACACACATACAGTAGGACACACACATCACATGTGACACACATACAGTAGGACACACACACAACACATGTGACACAATACAGTAGGACACACACATCACATGTGACACACATACAGTAGGACATGCACATCACATGTGACACACATACAGTAGGACACCCATATCACATGTGACACACATACAGTAGGACACACCCACATCACATGTGACACACATACAGTAGGACACACACATCACATGTGACACACATACAGTAGGACATGCACATCACATGTGACACACATACAGTAGGACACACATCACATGTGACACACATACAGTAGGACACACATATCACACGTGACACACAGATGGTAGGACACACGTGCGCATGCACACACATTTCCCATGCTGTCTTTGATTTGAAGGAGGAGGAGACTATTGATGAGGAATGAGGTGGGGTTTGGGAACTGACAGTGACCTCTGGCTGACAGCCATCAAGGAGATGAACATCTCAATCCTTCAGGAAAAGAAGCCAGATTCTGCCGACTCCATAATCAAGAGCAGATCCTTTCTGCCCCCTCTCCTATCCCCAGTGAGATCTCAGTTCAGCCAACATTCTTACTTGGTTCTGTGTGACCCTACATGGAGAACCCGGCCAAGCCCCTACCCTCTGATGTACAGAGCTGCTACACTCGGGCGGTTTGTCACACGATAATAGATGGATATGCTATCTGTTATGTCTAGGCAAACGGGGTTGTTGGCCTAGCCGTGGGATAAGCCAGCTCTACCTAACTCTCACCCTGTGGCTTCATTTTATTATGCTATTCACTTGCACGCATGCTAGTTTCCTGGACCAGGCAATATGACGTAGTCTTGTGTGGTCTTTGCCCCCAGCCTCGACCTTACATCTTTGATAGTGGGATTTAGCTCCATGATTGCTGAAATCAAGTCCATCTTCCCTGTGCGATATCACTTGTGTGATGCCACTTCCACATGAGAGATTTACATCAACTGCTACTCTTAGAATTCTTTTCATCGAGTAGGATAAAATATGTAAACAAAAAATGCCTCACATGGTGTTCAGACTTCATGCTGCAGATGGGGGAAAATCCTTCTCGCTAACGTCAGGGAAACTGTTAAAAGGTTATGGGGAAAGCAGCATTATTGCTAATCCACCTAGGCAAACACTATGAGGAGCGATGTGCTTCTTGCATATTCATGAGGAACTATGTGCTCATTGTATATTCATGAGGGACTTACTGTTGAGATGCAGCTCAGTTGAAGGCTGGCAGAGGAGACCAAGTCTGGAAGGTTGTCCTACCCTCCTTCTGCAACTGAGGTTGAAGTGTCTCCTGAGCAAACCAAAGCTTTAAACACTTGGTCTAAAACAGAAAAAATGACCTGCTTTGTATTTTATTTCTTTATCTCCTGTTTCTATATATAAAAGAGAGGCAAAAGTCCAAGAAAAATCTCTGTCTTTAGCTTGATAACCAATCAGTTGCTGTTTTGTTTACGTATGCCTCGGAAGGCGGTGAAGAGAGGGCTCGGTCTGAGCCTGTCGCTAGAGCATGGGCACTCGAGACTGGATCCCCAGAACACACACAGAAGCTGGGTGTAGTTGCTGATGTCTGTGACCCCAGTGCTGGAGGGGGTGGGGGGAGAGGGGTGGAGAGAGGGGAATCCTTGAAAACTTGTTGTTAGTCTAGACTGGTGAGGTCTGGTTTCATTGAGAGATCTGACTCAAACATAAGTAGAAGGAGAGTGAAAGACACCAGACACTAACCTGTGATCTCTGAACACACGTGTTTGCACACCTACATGTACACACCCTCAGAATCAAATATGGACACGAATCTCTCTCTCTCTCTCTCTCTCTCTCTCTCTCTCTCTCACACACACACACACACACACACACACACACACACACACACACACTCCCCACACACAATTGGAGTCCTATTACACACATTCACATGCATGGGCACAATGGAGTACTATCATGCACGCGCACACACGGACATGCACACACACATACACGAATACACAATTGGAGTCCTGTCTCCTGAAAAGTCTGCTTATAACACCTCCATGATTTTAGAGATTTGAAATTATTTCCAAACAAGCGTATGTCTTTATCCATTCTCTCCTGTTTCATGGAAGCAGATAGAATGTTGAATATGGGCGATAAAACCACCCAGAATGGAGTAGCAGCTGTGTGGAGGCAGGAGGGGGTCTGGAAGAGAGTGAACCCCGCCCCCAGGGTGTATCTTAAGGAAAGGACATCTTTCCCAGGATTCCCTGGTGAATCTGTTAAGAATTGAGCTTGGTCATCTCCTCAAGACCCCCATGCCTTCCCCCATCACTACTGAGCTGGTTCACCCCAGCGGGCATCTTCTGAGGAGTCACCCAGGCCTCTCTGTACACCGTGGCTCCTGCAGGGCCCAGCAGTGGCCTGCTGTTGCCGTGGGTTGTTCCTGCCCCAGCAAGCTCATTTCTGCAGCAAGGGTAGTTCTGTGTTTCTACTTCAGAAGCATCTTAGATGACAGTGCCAGGACTTGGCCTGTAGGTTTCTGTGTTCAGGGACACAGAATTCTGAATTACTTGGCATAGTCAAGACTGAGAAGAGCCTGTGACCCGAGGGAAGCAGTCATCTTTGAATTAACCATGGAGAAAACACAGCAACCTCTCCATCAGAGGGAGGGGATGCTTCCATAATATTCTGCTGGGATGGTATAGCACATCCGTGAACATGGTGGCCGGCCACAGGGGAAGGAACTGGGGACAGGCCCAGGTCCCCAGGCCATGAAGAGGACCCTGGCTCTCAGGAGCAGTCTGGTTGTTAGAGCAGCTGAGCTAGGCAAGGTTTGAGTGCACAGTTTATGAACGTGAGGAAAGGTCCCTGGTTCTAAGAGGACGGGATGGGATGACCAGGCTCCAGCACCAAGGCCCAGAATGTCTCGTTCATCTTTCCTCTGTTCCTGTCCTGAAACATGAACTATTGGTGTGAAACCCAACCCATACCCCAGCAGAACACAGCAGAGACAAGTGCCTGCATTTGGCCTGTTCTCTCCTTTCTCCTTCTTAGTTCAGTCTGAGACCCCCGCCCACAGAATGGTACTGTCCACAGAAAGGATGGGCCCTACCCCCTCAGAAAAGTTTCTCTGGAAACACTCTTAAAGACACATGCATAGGTGCCTGGACGCTATCTTAAGCATTTCTCAATCTTACAGTGATAATAAAGGAGGCTCTAGGGAGGCAGGATCAGGCCAGGCTACTGCCTCAGTGACTCACTCAGATCTGGCCCTCTGTAACAAAACGTCAAATGTCACCTGCCCTCTGGGGTTACAGGTACTGAGTGACATCAGTGGGTGGGCCAGCTACGTCCCTCCAGGGCGTAGTGACAAGGGCCAGTGTTGAGAATTTCCCTATAGCCAGCTCCTTTACCCCACTACCCTCCTAGGCCCAGATTCCTGTGTGGAAAGGAAGATCTGAGAGATAAAATCTGCCTTTAGGGAAGCATCATCCTTGCAAGAGTGGCTTGTTCCCTCTGCAGCCACAGCCATCACCTCCAAGGGCCAGGAAGGGTGACCTCAAGGTCATCGCCAGGAAGGTTTGCAGGGAGCTGGGTAGGGAAGAGGTTACCGGATGCTCCTGCTAACAGCACAGAGTTGTGGCTCTTCAGCCAGCTCAGCGGGTGCCAACTGGTGCTGGGATGTACAGATGGTCAGCAAGGACACCGCTAGGCAGAGGGAGCTGGTGGCCCCTTCCTGCTGGGTTTGCCTACCACAGAACACAGCAAAGATGGTCTCCCGGGACAGCGCAGGCTGTCTTCCTGAGGAAGCCTTCCTTGCAATATCTGATTTTCTGGTGGTAGGAGCTGGGTGAGGGATGTGGCCAGAGTTTACCGCCCAGATCTGAAAGCTTGCAGTGAATCCTCTAGTCCTGTAGAGAACCTACTGTTTCTCAGGGGACCAGCGTGGGCCACTGTGATTCATAATGAAGATAGTGGTGGGTCAGAGAAAGAGCAAATGGCAGAGAATCCCAACACTGTCCCTCAAGGAAGGAAACTTCTGCCCAGATCCTTCTATTCAGACAGTCAGAGCACAGGAGGAGGCAGCAACTAGAAGGGAAGGAGGGAGGAGGTCGCTGGGGTGGATCAAAGCAGGATCTCTAAGACCCAGCCCTGTGTCTGAGTCCCTCTCCTACCACTGTGCTACCCACCACAGTGCTCCCCTGCCACAGTGCTCCCCTGCCACAATGCTCCCCTGCCACAGTGCTCCCCTGCCACACTCGCTCCCCCGCCATACTCGCTCCCCCACCACATGTGCTCCCCACCACACGTGCTCCCCCACCACACTTGCTCCCCCACCACATATGCTCCCCCACCATATGTGCTCCCCCACCACACTCGCTCCCCATCACATGTGCTCCCCCACCATACGTGCTCCCCACCACAGTGCTTCCCCCACCACATGTGCTCCCCCGCCACACGTGCTCCCCTGCCACACATGCTCCCCATCACACTCGCTCCCCACCACATGTGCTCCCCCACCACACGTGCTCCCCACCACAATGCTCCTCTACACAAGCTCCCCACCACACATGTTCCCCACCACCCATGCTCCCCACCATCCATGCTCCCCACCACACGTGCTCCCCACCACATATGCTCCCCCACCACACTTGCTCCCCCACCACACATGTTCCCCACCACACGTGCTCCCCCACCACACTTGCTCCCCCACCACACGTGCTCCCCACCACACATGTTCCCCACCATCCATGCTCCCCACCACACGTGCTCCCCCTCTTCCCCACCTGTTAACAGACATTGAGCTTGACTAAAGCAGGGAGAGACAGGGGAATCCAGAAAGACTGGAATCCAGGAGCTGAGACATTAAAAACAAAACAAAACAAAGCAATGGAGCTGTGTCCTAAAGACCATCACTTGTTTAATAGTTAAAATTAGGTGAAAATTTAAAAGAGTTTATTTATTGGGGGAAGGAAAGAGGAGAGAATCCACAGAAATACTTGAAAACAGTCACTTATTGGGAGGGGGAGAAAGATGTTTTCTGTTTAGACTCAGCAAATAGAAATTCAATGTATTGAAATTTAAATAGAATTCAATAGGATTCAAATGTACTGAGTGTATCAATTACTCTTCTCATTGGGTGACCAAACCCTTGACAAGAGGCCCCTTAAGGGAGCAAGACTTCAGCTTGGCTTGCAGTTTGAGGGGACACAGTTCACCGCGGTGGGGAAGGGATGGAGGTGGGGCACGTAGCTGAGATTTTTACCTTGTTTCTCAGGAGAAAAGGAAGCAGGGGAGATAAACACTGGTGCTTAGCTGACTTTCTCTTCTGCCCCTTTGTGTGTGAGTGCCGAGTGCACATGTGAGTAGGTGTGCTTGCTCGTGTGTGCACACACCAAGGGCTGACCAACACCAGGTGTCTTCCTCAATTGCTGCTCACATTATTTTTGAGACAGGGTCTCTACTTAGACCTTGACAGCTGACTGGACCAAGCAAGGCCCTGGATTTACCAATCTATCTACTTGACTGTCTTTCCAGACATTATCTTTTTTAAAATTCATTTTGACATCCCAGTCTAAGAGATTATCTCACTCACATTGAGGGGCTGGTCTTTTCACTTTTCCCCCACCTCAGTTAACCCTTCTGGAAACACAAACCTAGGCGGCAGCATGCTCGCTAACTCCCCAGGTGTTTCTTAAGCGGACAATAAAATTCAATCATGATATTGGGAAAAAACATGACTTCTCTGAGCCTGCTCAGTATTGTTTTCTCCACTGTCACAAGGAAATGGAAGGAAGGGGAGGAAAGGGAGAGAAAATGAAGGAGAAAAAAGAACGGAAGGGAGGGAGGGAGGGAGGAAATGAGGAAGGAAAAAGGAAAGGAAAGAAGGAAGGAAGGAAGGAAGGAAGGAAGGAAGCAGATAGAGGGAAGGGAGAGAATTAAGGAAGAGACAAGCAGGAAGAGACCTCTTTATCTACTTCTTCCTAGGAGGTGTTGAAGTGAGGGAATGGCCATGAACCACACTGCACTGTCAAGGGACACCCTGTGTCCGCTGTATTACATGCAGTCATTGGACAACAAAGCTAGATCCACTCTCTGTGTAACCGTCTTTCAGGGTCTGAGGTCTGCCCACTGTGTAACTGTCCCTCAGGGTCTGAGGCCGGCCCACTGTGTAACTGTCACTCAAGGGTCTAAGGCCCGCCCACTGTGTAACTATCACTCAAGGGTCTGAGGCCCGCCCACTGTGTAACTGTCCCTCAGGGTCTGAGGCCGGCCCACTGTGTAACTGTCCCTCAGGGTCTGAGGCCCACCCACTGTGTAACTGTCACTCAAGGGTCTGAGGTCCGCCCACTGTGTAACTGTCCCTCAGGGTCTGAGGTCCGCCCACTGTGTCACTGTCCCTCAGGGTCTGAGGCCCACCCACTGTGTAACTGTCACTCAAGGGTCTGAGGTCCGCCCACTGTGTCACTGTCCCTCAGGGTCTGAGGCCCACCCACTGTGTAACTGTCACTCAGGGTCTGAGGTCCGCCCACTGTGTAACTGTCACTCAAGGGTCCTCCTCCAGATGAAGCATGGATGGCCCCTTTCACAATCAAACTCTACTCATTCGGGTCCCTCCCTGTCTTCCCAATGTAATGGGCCTTTGTCTTTTTTCAGTAATTTAACATGATTTTTTTTTTCTAAGTCTTTTACGTTTCATTTTGGGTCTAAGCATCATCTATTTTCATACCTGGGATGTCAGAAGCACAGGCTGAATCGATTCTGCCTAGCATATTTGTGAAAAAAACAAAATTTTTGCAACGAGCTCTCCCTAAACACACAAATGGACGAATGGATGAATTGGTGTAATAGAACCTAGAATGGGGGAGGGTATTTATTTCCAATTTTTGTTTTCGAGACAGGGTTTCTCTGTGAAGCTTTGGAGTCTATCACTCTGTAGACCAGACTGGCCTTGAACTCACAGACACCCACCTGCCTCTGCCTTCTGAGTGCTGGGATTAAAGGTGTGCTTTCTGTAGTGATGTGTACAAAGGGATACCACTATATTTATGTGGTTGTTTAACGAGAGAGAGGGGGGGGGCACTTGTCTTTTCTTGCTGGGGCTGTATCTGCCTCTACATACGGGGTCAAAGCGTCACCGAACTGCAGGACGGAACCCCTTTAAATTTTATCGTCACCATCAGCACGGACTCTGTCATTACATTCTGAAGTCACACAAACACACCGTTGTTAAGGTTGGGAGGAACTTTCTGGAAGAAAACAGA
The DNA here is from genome assembly GCF_982192425.1 of Myodes glareolus. NCBI lineage: Eukaryota > Metazoa > Chordata > Mammalia > Rodentia > Cricetidae > Myodes > Myodes glareolus. The sequence continues at coordinate 6,838,852 of NC_142028.1, forward strand.
CTTTCACTCCGACATGATTTTGATTTTATAGGAGACTGTAACTTTTGGAATTCCTATTAAAGAAGAGGGCTGGTTTTCATAGACGCTTCCAGAAAAAACAATCCTGTCTTCTGCCAAGAGGCAATCTCCACAGGCTGCGCAGGTGCCTTGTAAATCCCACAGTCAGCCTGTGTCTGCAGCGAACGGATTGCTCCGATACCACTAATAATGCAGACATTACTCTCTGGTATGACTCCATGGGAGCGCTCACCTCAGGAACACTTAGAGCGCAGGTTCTAAGGAAAGCTAACACGGGTTATGGTTAGAGAAGCAGAACTCTGAGGTACAGTCTTGGCGGTGGCTTTGTTACTATTTATAGGAACGGGTCTGCTTTCTTTCTGGATAGCAGTCTTCCCAAATGACGTAACCGAGGCTGGTGTTCAGATGCTTTGAAATGATTCTCTTCTACATCCCTTTAAAAGACGTCTTTCCTTAGACACCGGAAGTACCGTTTCTACTAAATAAGAACAATAACAGATCGCTTATGTAAGTGATAAAGACTCCAATGAGATGATTTCTTCACTTCTTCTGGGTGTTCTTGAAAAATATCTGCAGCCCTGTGCCAGATCAGATGTCCAGGGGAAGGTGAGGGAACGGGGTCTCCCTGTGTGTACAGTGAGACTGGCAGCAGCCACAGGCAAAGAATAGGTCTCACGGATCTGGATTCCTCAGTTGTCTGGAGCTCAAAAAAAATTTAATAAGATATTACTGGGTCTTGAGGAAGGTTGTTTCCTAATTTTCTGAGAAATCGCCACACTGACCTCCAAAGGGGCTTTACCAGCTTAAATTCCCACCAGCAATGCAGGAGTGTTCCTTTTTCCCCACAACCTCTACAGCATAAGTTGTCATCAGTGTTTTTGATCTTGGCCATTCTTACAGGCGTAAGATGGAATCTCAGAGTTGTTGTGATTTGCATTCCTCTGATGACTAAAGATGTTGAACATTTCCTTAAGTGTCTTTCAGCCATTTTAGAGTCCTCTGTTGAGAGTTCTCTGTTTAGGTCTGTACTCCATTTTTTTTTTATTAGATTATGTGATCTTTTGATGATCAATTTCTTGAGTTCTTTGTATATTTTGGAGATCAGACCTCTGTCTGATGTGGGGTTAGTGAAGATCTTTTCCCATTCTGTAGGCTGTTGTTTTGTCTTGTTGACCATGTCCTTTGCTTTACAGAAGCTTTTCAGTTTCAGGAGGTCCCATTTATTAATTTATTACTAAATATTTTATTAATTATTGTTTCTCTCAGTGTCTGTGCTGCTGGGTCTTCTGTGCTAAGGTGTTCAATTGTACTTCCCACTTTCTCTTAATACCACTTTTGGGTATATATACAAAAGATGCTCAACCGTGCCACAAGGACGTGTACTCAACTATGTTTATAGAAGCACTGTTTGTCATACCAAGAACCTGGAAACAACCTAAATGTCCTCGACTGAAGAATAAGGAAAATGTAGTACACTTACACAATGGAGTACTACACAGCAGAAAAAAATAATGACATTTTGAAATTTGAAGGAAAATGGATGGAGCTGGAAAACATTATTTGGGGTGAGGCAACCTAGACCCCGAAAGACAATTATCAAATGTATTCACTAATAAGTGGTTTTTAAACATAAAGCAAAGAAAACCAGCCTACAAACCACAATCCCAGAGAACCTAGACAACAATGAGGACCCTAAGAGAGACATACATAGATCTAATCTACATGGGAAGTAGAAAAAGACAAGATATCCTGAGTAAATTGGGAGCATGGGGACCTTGGGGAAGGATTGAAGCAGGGAGGGGAAAGGCAGGGAGGAGAGCTGAAAAAAATGTAGAGCTCAAAAAAATCAATTAAAAAGGGGAAAAAATAAGATAATGAGCCATTGCTATACTAAAGTATCTGAGACAATCAGTTATCAGGAGGCTGAGCTCATTTTAGCTCATAGTTTAGAGATATCAACCCATGGTTGACTCCATTCCTTTTGGTCTGTAGGGAGGCAACACAACATGGCTGGCATATGTACTGAAACAAAAGGCAGTGCTTTTGTGTCCAGACATGAAAAGGAAGAGGAGGAGATGGGCATGATCCCCAGAAAGGCACACATGTATGACCAGACGACATCTGTCTTTTAAACCTTCACTACCTTCCTCAGTGCCAAGCAAGGGTCTGAGTCTTCAGCCCATGGCCTGCAGGAGCCTTTGAGATCCAGATTACAGTCGGCGATTCCACCTTCAGAGAAGGTAGGGAGTCCTATATTATTGAGAAGATTTGATGAAGGCTGCTGAGGGATCAACAGTCTTACCCAGATGTGAACCCTGGGGCCTATACAGTTGACCAAGACATGCCCGATGGCACAGTAGTGGATATTGTTCTTTTTAAAAAATAATATGATGTTGGGATGGCCCGGGCGGCCTGCAAGCCAGGCAGAAGCTGCTGCCAGAGCAGTACAGGGTCCCCGGGCGAGCGGCAGAGTCAGGCGGCTGGATGCGGTGGATGGCAGAGTAAATGGACATAAGGCTATACATAAAGCTAGACATTTATTACTTAAAAAAAGGGAAACATAGACAAACATAGAGAGAACAAAGACACACATACATACGACACGAAACAAACACACACACACACACACGCACACACACGAGAGAGAGAGAGAGAGAGAGAGAGAGAGAGAGAGAGAGAAGATGGCGGCAAGGGAGGTCCAAAGTGGCTGGGGTGGGCGTGGTTAGTTCTTAAAGTGATCCAAAGGAATAACATTCCCGGATCCTTTTTATAATAAAAAGTAGAAGGTTAGACATTACAGTTTGAAGGAATTGGGGCGGCGAATCCTCAAGACTGCTTCCGGCTGATTTGTGGGCGTCGTCTTTGGGGGGGGTGAGGGAGATCCGAGAGAAGCTGGGTGCTGGTCACATCCTGGCATAGCTGGTCTCTGTTCCCGACAGGACAGGTGTCTGTGGCATGGAAATGTCCCTTGTACCTGGTTAGGGTATTGGCAGAACAGAGGACAAAGTTAAACTGAGAAAAAATTTTAGGACCAGGGAATTAAGAGGTTTGTATCTGACCTGTTTATAATTGGTTTTTAAAATTGGCTCCCTGGAACTTATAAGAAAAACAGAAGTTTTAGACATATATTAAGAATTCCTTGGGTTTGTAAAAAACAAATTACAATAAAAAGTATTTTTATTTGGTGAGACAACCTGGCAAAACCTCTCAGCTATCAGACTGTCAGAGATCTTTGAGAAGGATAAGATTTTACTTGAGTTACTGATTAAAAAATGACAGAGACTTACTTGGTTGGCATCTAGAGCTACTCTTTGGTCCTCCCTGGTCGCTGAAGGTTGCATTTGACCTTTGTTGTTTAATGTAGAGCCTGCCAGGCTTTTGAAGACCCTGTGGACTAAGAAATCTTTAGGAAGACAGGCCTACCTTGACCCTGGGCAGCTAGACTGTCGATTCCAGTGATTTTGTCCACGTTTGGAGGTCTCCAGTTTAGGTGATAGGCAGTTTTTGCCCAATGGTCAGCGCTTGGCAGTCGAAACAAACTGCAGATGGACGGTGGTCAGTGACGGTTTGTCTTATGTCTTCTTGGAGTAAACAGAGTGCTTGCTAGGAGCCAACCTGTCTCTTTTTGTTATGAAAAGTTTTTTAAATAATTGAACATTTAAATATCGCATTCCCCAGATCTCTGAGCAGTTGAGGACTGATTATTAGGTATAGCTGCAGTATAGAATCTGTCTGGAAGATTGGGTTTGAGTTTGACTGTATTGACTCTTAACAGGTAAGATCCATATTTGTAAAAAGACAGACAGAAAGAAAAAAACTGTTTGTAACATTAAGATTAGTGGCAGAACTGACAATGGTAGAAAATAGCTTAAAAGTACATACCAGTTTAAAATATGAGAATTATGATTTTGTAGTCTGAAACGAGATGAAATGAACAATTATTTTATACAGAGAGATTGAACAGGAATTAGGCAAAGTGTATGTTTCTGATGGGCCCTATCAGAAAGCACATCACTATGCAAAACACCTGTAATCAGAGTTAACAAGAACACCGAGGAGGGGGAGAGGAAAGAGGAAAGGCAGGACATTCATAAGAATGAGAGAGCTTGGTCGCGTGATCTGACATTCATTGAATCTAGCGATAAAGTCACCTGACCCCAATGAACATGGTGGCGGCCACGTGTTGTGGCTTGAATGGAAAGCCGTGGGAATTTTAAAAGCCGGGGGCCGCCTGGTTGTTGAATCGTGAAAAACCCACATAAACAGACAATTTGAGGCATATTTAGGCTGGTATGACTTGCTTTCCCAGGTCAAGACCGTGAAAATCCCTCAAAAACCGTGGCATCTCGAGCCTATGGGGAAGGGCTCCCCGTTTAGGTGAGATGCAAATCGTAATTGACCACCCAGGACACGTGGGTGAGCGTCCTCAATCCATGTGTGGGGTGGTATAGGCCGAACTGGATAAGCCTTTTCCGTGAGAAAGATGAGAAAGAAGAACAGAATGAAATAAGAGAGGAAGACGACTGGAGTCCCCGGGCCACCAGGTGAGGGAATGCATGGGCTTAACAGGATGCAAGCTGTACGCCAGCAATGGGGCGGAGAAGTACTCCTCCCCGAGCCCAGAAACACTGGGAGGACCGGTCAATCCCGGGTTAAAAAGGCTCAGATAAGCTGGCTGGAGTGAGGAAACTTACAATTAGAAGCCGGTGTTGTTTGTAGGAAGGAGTCCAGGCAGTTGGCGGTGTTGAGGAAGGCCCTTGGTCCGATTCAATCCCGGAAGTTGGTGGTCAGAGTCCCGGACGAAAGGTAAAGCTGGAACCCTGGCCCTTGGCGGGTGAATCTGTCGAGTCCTGGCACCAAATATTGTTCTTTTTAAAAAATAATATGATGTTGGGATGGCCCGGGCGGCCTGCAAGCCAGGCAGAAGCTGCTGCCAGAGCAGTACAGGGTCCCCGGGCGAGCGGCAGAGTCAGGCGGCTGGATGCGGTGGACGGCAGAGTAAATGGATATAAGGCTATACATAAAGCTAGACATTTATTACTTAAAAAAAAGGGAAACATAGACAAACATAGAGAGAACAAAGACACACATACATATGACACGAAACAAACACACACACACGCGCGCGTGCACACACACACACACACACACACACGAGAGAGAGAGAGAGAGAGAGAGAGAGAGAGAAGATGGTGGCGAGGGAGGTCCGAAGTGGCTGGGGTGGGCATGGTTAGTTATTAAAGTGATCCAAAGGAATAACAGTGGATCAACCAATCACTTTCTGATTAGATTTAAGACCTGCTCCACAGGGAGCAATCCAGACCTGTCACTGTCAATCCACTCAAGAACCCGAGCTGGGGAGCACACAGCTCCCAGTGGCGAACCTCTTACTATTATTTCACTGAATGAACAAAGTATTAAGCTGACCTCTAAATCTGTATCTCTACACTCATAGATTAGTGCAGCTCTCGGGCCTCATCAGAGAAGTGTGTGTAGCAGACAGCAGTTAAGCAGAAATACAGCTAGCCAGAGTGCAGAGCTGAAGACGCTGGGATACTCAACTCTAAATGGAAGCTCTGTGTTATATTCTCTCTCCCGAAGCTCAGGGACCAACATGGGAGAAATGTTGTAAATGTGAAGGTGGCAGAAATGTAAAAGCCAGAGGTCGTGGAGGACAGCATCCCGGGAGATGAGCACAGTGTCTCCTAGACGTGACAGGATGGCCGTACTCATGAACTCAGAGTAGCCGTGGCTCCAGCATCGGTCTGAGAGAGATCAGCTCACCCTCACAGAGGAGCTATTGGCAGTGTATGGCTTGTGGGGCCTCCAGCTTGTCTGTGAAAATGTAAGTCCTGAAGCACACACCCAACACATGTACACACATATTACACATGTACACACATTCACAGGGACACATGCATGCAAACGAACATGTTATCTTTTTCTTTTAATGGTATTTGAAGCTAAAGGTACCTTTCTACAGAACCAATTTCATCCTTGTGATTTGGGCCCCAGAGCAGACTCTGTAATATGATTGGAGCACAAGGTAGCTGTTTAGACTATGCAGTGAACATTAATGCCGGAGCATGGAAATGACCCAGGGAGGCAGCCTGCCAATAAGAAGTACATTATTAAGTCAGCAACCACAGAGGGTGACTAGGGTGTAGTCTTAGGGGAAATGCCAGGAACATGCAAACCCTAACTTCAGAACTGTCCTGCAAGGCAAGCTAGGGAACTTCTGAGGGTCCCTAGCAGAGGGCTGCTTCAGACAGCTGCCCCAACCCTGGTGCTTACAATTTGCAATGTTTGCAGCCAGACTGACTCTCAGTTCTGGGAAAAGCCCTTAGGTTAAAGATGCAAATATTGGTGGTTGGCTGAGAGCCAAGTGCATTGAAAAGTCAAGGAGTAAAGAACAGGGCACTGACGGTCTCTGCTTTGTTTCAAATTTTACGAAACAAAGGTTGGAGAGATGGTTGGACAGGCGGACCAAGCCCTTGCTGAACAAGCCTGCTGAGTTCAGTCGGACTACACACAGTTCTCTGACCTCCACTGTGGCGTGCATGCATCTCACACTCCATACATGTCTGCATCTCTCTCTCTCTCTCTCTCTCACACACACACACACACACACACCTTTAGGGTGTCTTGAAAGAAATCTTCCTCCCTACACTACCCACTCTCCAACACGCCTGCTAGAGTCTTTGCTACAGCCACTATTTAAAACCTTTTCCCCTTTGAACTGAGTACTGGCATTTATAGTGACTTCCAGGATGTCCTTCTGCCTTCCCCTCCCTGCAGCCTCCTACATCTCTGCAGAGATTCTGTGCTCAAGGCACATGCTTGCCGCTTACCCATAAACGCTGTCCTACTATGTGAGTCCTGAAAGATGGCCGCCCTCCCTGCTATGCCTGGGTTTATTCACCTTTGCAGCCTCGCTCTTTGGTCTAAGGTCTGGCATATAGGTATCTACATAAGGTAGATAACACATCCCTTCAAAACAAAACCCCATTGCTTTTTAGGAATATACAAAGACATAGACATTCAGGAAGAAAAATATTCTTTGTGACACAGAAACATGCATGAGCCTGCCCTGGATGATTTTGTTGCCAATCTGACACACTTGGGAAAAGGGAACTGGAAAATAGTGGCCTCTATGTCTGTGGGTAGTGCCGTACCTGGGCAGGTGAGCCTGGGTTATACACAGGAGGGAGTGAGAGGCTGGAGAGATGGCTCAGTGGCTATGTACTTACTGCTCTCCCAGAGGACCTGAGTTCGGTTCTCAGCACCCACATAAGGTGGCTTCCAAGCCCCTGCAACTCCAGCTCCAGGAGAATCAGCAGCTCTGGTCCAAGGGTACCTGTACTCATGTGCTCTTCCACCTACGCATATTAACAGATAATAATGAAAACAAATGACATTTGTTTATGATAATTAAAGAAAGGCAGCTGGACCTGAGCCCGGAAGCAAACTAACAAGGGACAGCTCCGTTGTGGCTCCCGCTTCAAGCTCCCACCCTGGCTTCCTTGACTGGCGATGGGCTATGATGGAGTGGCTGAAACCAATGCTTTCCTCCCCAGGTTGCTTTTGGTCAGTGTTTTATCACAGCAGCAGAGATGGAAATGGAAATGTTCAGCTAAATAAACACAACTTCAGCCTTCCACATACATGAACTTTTACCTAATTCCATAGGTGTTCAGCTCAGTTCACGTGCCTGAAGCGAAGGTCTCAGGTATTCTTTAGAGCCTCAGAGCAGGCATTGTGTATAGACCTGGGATTGAGTCCCCTACCCCACTCCTTCAGAGATGTACGATCCTTTCCCAGGACAGCACAGACAATGCTCTCTGTGCTGACCCAAGCTTAGCAGAAGGAGACTGACCATAACTCACTTAACTTAAGGCATCCAAGTCACTGTCCTATCTCTGTGCAGAGACATCGTGACCACGGCAACCCTCACAAAGGAAAGCATTTACTTGGGACTGGCTTACAGTTCAAAGGTTTAGTCCTTGATCATCATGGGGGGAAGCAGGGCAGCATGTAAGCAGACATGGTGCTGGAGAAGAAGCTGAGAGTTCTACATCCAGATGCACAAGCAGCAGGAAGAGATAGATGATAGATAGGTAGATAGACAGATAGATAGATAGATAGATAGATAGATAGATAGATAGATAGATAGATATAGATGATAGGTAGGTAGGTAGATAGATAGATAGATAGATAGATAGATAGATAGATAGATAGATAGATGATAGATAGGTAGGTAGATAGATAGATATGATAGATAGATAGGTAGATAGATAGATAGATAGATATAGATGATAGGTAGGTAGGTAGATAGATAGATAGATAGATGATAGATAGGTAGGTAGATAGATATGATAGATAGATAGATAGATAGATAGATAGATAGATAGATGATAGATAGTTAGGTAGATAGATAGATATGATAGATAGATAGATGATAGATAGGTAGGTAGATAGATATGATAGATAGATAGATAGATAGATAGATAGATAGATAGATAGATGATAGATAGGTAGGTAGATAGATATGATAGATAGATAGATAGATAGATAGATAGATAGATAGATAGATAGATAGATAGATAGATAGATATAGATGATAGATAGGTAGGTAGGTAGATAGATAGATAGATGATAGGTAGGTAGGTAGATAGATAGATAGATAGATAGATAGATAGATATAGATGATAGATAGGTAGGTAGGTAGGTAGATAGATAGATAGATAGATAGATAGATAGATAGATAGATAGATAGATATAGATGATAGATAGGTAGGTAGGTAGGTAGATAGATAGATAGATAGATAGATGATAGATAGATAGATAGATAGATAGATAGATAGATAGATAGATAGATAGATAGATAGATAGAGACTGACTCTGGAACTGACTTGAGCTTTTTAAACCTCAAAGCCCAGCCCCCAGTGACATAAACCTCCAACAAGGTACACCTACTTGTCTTCTCAGAGCCCTAAGGATTCAAATAGATGCACCTATGGGGCTCTTATTCTAACTGCCACACGAAATAAAGAATATGTCTGCATGGTTATATCGTTTGTAAAGTGTACTAAAAGAAAAGTGGGCTTAGTCAGGGACCCTGAGAAACTGTCTCTGAGAGACGAGTATAAAACGAGTCTACAAGCCAGGTGTGGTGGCACATGCTTTTCATCCCAGCGCTTGTGGTGCAGAGGCCTGTGAGCGTCTGAGTTCAAGGACAGCCTGGTCTGCACAGGGAATCCCAGGCCAAGCAGCTGAGGTCGGAGATGCTGTCTCTATTAAAAAGTTTCCAGAGTGGTTTGTGCCCTCCGCCCTGCAGCCAAGCTGAAATTCCTGGGAGATGTGGTAAAGCATTTCCTTAGAGCACCTAAGACGGGTCTGCCTTAGACTGGATGCTCTTGAAACTTTTCCTCTCCTAGGGATCTAAATTATGCTGTCGTTCTGTGAGTTGATTGACATGCTGCTCTCAGGCTCCTGGCTCTCGGTCTGACGCGGAACTAATTTTCCTAGGAACTGTAGTACACGGATCAAAGAGTCAGTATGCCGACTCGGTTCTCATGACCTTAAAGCTAACCTTGGGCATCAGAAAGAAACATTCCAAAGCTTTGCTGGACTCCACGCTGGAGTAACAAGAAGCGGCACGTAGCGCCCGATCTCACCTGGGAGTATGTGATAAAGCAAGGTTTTCTCTTCCCCTTTTCTCGCCTCTCTCCCCCAGAGATAACCCTTGTAGCTCTTCATTTGGGAATATCATTTTATTCTCTGATCTGAAGCAGAATTGCAGAGCTGGCCTTAGTACAAAATGTAGGTGCCTCCGTTTGTGCTAGTGAAGGGGATAGAAAACAGAAGAGAGAAAGCGTATTTAAGGACAGCAGTCTTCTAACCCTGTGGATGCTTGAAGAGCTTTTAGAAATTGTGGCGTTTATGGCTTCTCTTCATAGGAGAGCAGAGACCGTGTGTGTGTGTGTGTGTGTGTGTGTGTGTGTGTGTGTGTGTGTGTGTGTGTGGACTCAGCACCTGCTAGGAGGGTCCCCCACAGGTGGGAGGGTACCAGGCAGGAGTGTTTAGCAGTCTCTTTCAGCTGCAGTCGGGTGCTAATTAGGGTAATTGCCAGCATTGTTTGCTGCAGTCTAACAACTGCTCCCCAGGAGCTGGACACAGGTAAGTGCTAATTTTGTAGACAGGGCCAGGAAAGTCTTGGAGTGGGGCTGGGGATAGTGATTCTCAGGCCTTGTCACAGTCAGAGTGAAGATCAACAGTCTATGTGTGAAATAAAAATCAGTGGACCCAACATGGCCACGACCTTTCTCATCTAGGTAAAGGAGTCTCCTGCACTCAGCCACAGGCCAACACAGAACTTCCTTCAACAACTTCTGCAGAAAAAAGTCGAGGGAATGGAGCATACATTTTGATTATTTTTCCCTTACGCTGAACGCTATTCTAAATCCATCTTTTAACTTATAACTGTTACGTTTGAGTGTGCATAAAGGCTCATGCGTTGGTCCCTAACTGGTGTGGATGTGCGGCCTACCCAGAGCCAATCCAGCCCCAGTTCCAGGGAAAATCCTCTGCTTCCTGGTTGCCCCCATGCTGTAACCAGCTGCCCCGCAAGGCCTCCACCACAGGCCAGGGTTCCTGCTTCCATGCCCTCCTGGCTGTTCGACACTGGATGATTTGGGAACATGACATGATAAATAGCCCTTATGGGTTTCTCAGGAACTGTGAGAAAAACCCTTGACTAAAGTTATCTCGACTGTGAGAATTTATGTGTTATTATCAAGAGGTAAGATGGACAATTGATGTGGAATCTTTTTTCTTTTTATTAAAAAATCTTTATTCATTTATCTTGTGTGTTTGGGGTAGGGCCAGGATGTGCCATGGCAGGACTGCGGAACACAAGAGGACACCTGGAAGTAGGTTAGCGCCTGTCCTGTCGGTCCCAGGAATCAAACTCAGATCGTAAGGCTTGGCGGCAGGTGCCTTTACCTGCTGGCCATCTACCAGTCCTGCTTCCCTTTGTGGCGTTTATCAGCACCTGGAAAACATGGCTGGCCTCTACTTTCTATGTAACTGAGAGGCATGAGCTGTGCATGGACTCAGTAGGTGACCTTGCCAGACTCCACGTGTTGGGGACAGATGATCGTAGCTGACAGGGGAGACAGCTCAGGGTAAAAGCGCTTGCTAACCTTCCAGAGAGCCTAAGTTTGGTTCCCAGCAGCTCACAAGCACCTTCCCTCCAGCTCCAGGTGATCTGATGCTCTCATCGGGCACTGTTTTCACGTGCGTGCACTGCTACTACCAGCCTGGGTCTATACATATCACCTTGTCTGAATCTATAGGAGAGTCTCCAGGGAACACCCCCCAAAACTTACAATCAGGTTTCCATGGCCTGTTCAGTGTTCCGTTCTAACCATAATGAGGCTTTGCCTCCTGTGTTGTTATTTTCGGTTTATAACTGAGAGACTAGAAATCCAACTCCTTCCCATGGGTCCTCCACTGGATCCTGCTGCCTTTGGTACCCAGGGAATACTCAAGCATTTGGACAACAGAACAATTATTTACAATATTAATTTGCTTTGCAACGTTGCTAGTCACTTGTCCTCCACATGACACTGTCTCAGGGATTCGTATTTATTCTCAATTACAGCCCGGAGAAGCAGAAGTGGCAAACTGCATTGCCACTGTTAGTCCCTGTGAGATGTCTGCTCAGCCTCATAAGAAGTATGGAGCGCAAAACTGTTTGCTATAGAGGTTTGTGGGGTATCAGGTAAGGAAATGGAGGTTTAAAAATATCTAAATCTGGTGGTGGGGGCACAGGCCTTTAATCTTAGCACTTGGGAGGGAGAGGTAGGTAGGTGAATCTCTGTGAGTTTGAGGCCAGCCTGGTCTACAGAGTGAGTTCCAAGACAGCCAGGGACGGTTCCCTATGATAAGGAATCGTTTGTGGATGGAGCAGAAGACCTGTTTTTATACAGGACAGCAGTTCTCAACCTGTGGGTCACGACATCATCAAGGGTCAAATGACCCTTTCACAGGTGTCCAGTATCAGATATTTACATTACAATTCATAACAGAAGCAAAATTACAGCTATGGATTTCACAGTGTGTTTTCATACTTGTCAACATATGAACAGGAGCAGACTAGTCCCCTGCGCTGCTGCACCTTCAAAAATACACATAACATACAAAGAAACTCGTCAACTCTGCGACTCAGCGGAATAGAGTTTAGGAAGATAACATGAGGGTTTCAAGAGTAATTATTTAAAAGGCAGCAAGCGAGCCCGAAATACCTGGGGAAAATCAGTGGCTACTCAATTAAAAACCACTGTACAGCTCTGCTTGCAGGATCTCTTGTGAGACAAGCCTGTTACCCTCCCCAGGTGGCAAATGTATTTAGAAACATCCAGCCAGCATCCCCCTCCTGAGTTTAAGGATTACCTTGTTTCCAAGGACAATACCTGAGTAAAGCTGTCAGTTGTCATGGTTACTGTCATCACTCACTCAGCCATGGTCACGCGTATGGAGCGGTCATCCACGCTTAGGGCAGAGTGCTCACCAGTTAGCCAGGAAATGAGGCTCCAAAGGTCTGGAATATGTGAATTGGCTTACTGCTGAGCAAGCACCACTATGGCCAGAGTACCCTTGACTGTCTTTCCCAATGTCTTTGTAGGATGTCTTATCCTGGCCATAGCTAAAAGAAATCGGAGTTAGCTGACCTGTTGCCCTGGCTAAGAAGGGTGACTGCTTTTAGAGACAGAAAAGTTCTCATGAAAATAGAGGCCCTGAAAAAGATAAACCAAGGTAATAGTTCCCACTATAATTCTTCCCTAACTTGAAGTAGATAATTCTGAAATAGGCTTCAGTGCAAACCTCATTGGTTTTCATTTACTCACTGTTCTTGTTTCCTGACAACTGCTTAGTTTCTATTTGGGAACCCAGGCACGTGAGCAAGAGGAAGTGAGCTCTCCTGGGCTGGTTGGCCCACCTGGACACCCCACTACAAAGATTTGCCAGGATTTCCCCAAAGGGCTAGCTTGACTGTGGAGTGGCGATTCCTAGGGAACCTATTTTGTTCACCTCCGCATCACCCCAGGCAATAACAGACCAAAGGAACACCTCAGCTGTCTAGCTTGGTGGGCTGAGTCTACTGGGGTCACTTACAGGAGCACAATTAAGGGGTTACTCTTAGGAATGTGGGTGAGGGGTTCCTTACTGGAGCGTCGGTACGTGTGATCTGAACACTAGAAGTCTGCCAATTGCTCCTCTACTATGTCAAAGAAAATGCCCATATTTTGCTTTCTTTAGTCCTTAAAGCACTCATTTTTATTACCTCTTTGACCATATTCAGTCTTCGGAGATTTCTTTCCCCATCCACTCAACTTTGGGGCCTCTTCCCCATTCACCCTCCCATCCAGTCCAATTCGCGCTGTCGCTGTGTTTGTGGAAGTCTGGCCTTCTATTGGATGGTCTGCTTACCAGCTCTGATATTCTTGGTGGAAGCTGACATCCCCGTCTGTTGTTTTAACTTCGGTCCAGTGGTTGCGTCTTAATCTGCTATTTCAGAAAGCAATTGCGACTCCACACTTACCGGCCTGCTTCTCTGGCAGTGGTTCAGGCAGCAGCCTGGTAGGGATTCTGTCCTCACAGGTACTGGCTCTACCGCTGTTGCTAAAGGTAGCTCTCACTAAATCTCTATCAATCTATGTATAAATAAAACTTGAGATTCAAAGGCTAGCTCAGAGAGGTTGAATAGCAACTAGCTAACCTTCTCTCCTTGTTGGCATCTCCCAAAGAGAGCATCCTTTCTGCTCTGCCAAATAAAAACCTGGCCACTCCAAATCCCTCCCTACTACTTCCAATGCACCTCTCTCTTCTGTGATTACTTTCTGTTGACTAGTTACTAACTCCGCCTCCTGACCCAAGATTAATTTTATTTAGTTAATGTAATATAAATGCAAATTTGGGGTGCACATTGTGATCTAGTATCGCCCAACACCGGTCTCACAGCTATTCATAGCTCCACAGCTCAGGGCGAGACCTCTCTTCTAGTTCCCCTCTCCGTGAAGGCTTTTGGTTTGGTTTGAGCATGCGTGGGACCGATGTACCCTGTCATAACCACTGAGCTCACATGTGCATCTGTCCTGTTACATCCAGATGACAGTTCCCTTATATTTATCCACTGCCTCAGAAACTCATAGCTTTTTCACCCCTTTTTATGCAATTGGCCCTGAGCCCTTGGAGGAGAGGCACAGTGTAGATGTTTCATTTCAGACTGAGCATTCCAGTCTCCTATCTTTGCACTGTGGCCAGTTATGGGTCACTGTTAGTCACCATCTACAGCAAATAGGAGCCTCTCAGATGTAGCTTGGGGATGCATTGATATATGGGCACATGGTAAGTCATTAGGAGTCAGTTTAATAGCATGTCCATTCTGCACAATAATAGCGCTATCTCCTAGGGCGTAAGATCTGTCCAGCCCAACAATGTTGCCTGGTATGGGTTTCTTTTTTTTTAAATTGATTTTATTGAGCTCTACATTTTTTTCTGCTCCCCTTCCTTCCCTCCTCTTCCATTGGTCCCCATGCTCCCATTTTACTCAGGAGATCTTGTCTTTTTCTATTTCCCATGTAGATTAGATCCATGTATGTCTCTCTTAGAGTCCTCATTGTTGTCTAGGTTCTCTGGGATTGTGATTTATAGGCTGGTTTTCTTTGCTTTATGTTTAAAAACCACCTATGAGTGAGTACATGTGATAATTGTCTTTCTGGGTCTGGGTTAACTCACTCAAAATGATGTTTTCTAGATCTATCAATTTGCTTGTAAATTTCAAGATGTCGTTACTTTTTTTCTGCTGTGTAATACTCCGTTGTGTAAATGTACCACATTTTCCTTATCCATTCTTCGGTCAAGGGACATTTAGGTTGCTTCCAGGTTCTGGCTATTGCAAACAATGCTGCTATGAACATAGCTGAGACATGTCCTTGCGGTATGATTGAGCATCCTTTGGATATATACCCAAAAGTGTTATTTCTGGGTCTTGAGGAAGGTTGTTTCTTTATTTTCTGAGAAATCGGCACACTGACATCCAAAGGGGCTGTACCAGCTTGCACTCCCACCAGCAATGCAGGAGTGTTCCCTTTACCCCACAACCTCTACAGCATAAGTTGTCA
The DNA here is from genome assembly GCF_982192425.1 of Myodes glareolus. Taxonomy (NCBI): domain Eukaryota; kingdom Metazoa; phylum Chordata; class Mammalia; order Rodentia; family Cricetidae; genus Myodes; species Myodes glareolus. The sequence continues at coordinate 6,854,058 of NC_142028.1, forward strand.
ATGTTTTTGATCTTGGCTATTCTTATAGATGTAATATGGAATCTCAGAGGTGTATGGGTTTCATCTTACGCAGCAGGGTTTAAATCCAATCAGGAAGTGGTTGATTACGCCCATTTTCATGCCACAGTTACACCAATGGTCATGTCTTCCATAGAAATACCAGCCATTGCCACAGTTACACCAATGGTCATGTCTTCCATAGAAATACCAGCCATTGCCACAGTTTGCAGGGTTCACAGCGAGGTCAGATCAATGCTTACTTTTCTCCTCTGGCAGCACTAATAGGTAGATTTCTCCAGCAGGACAGAAGTTACCAACAGGGGTAAAACTTGCAGGCCAGTACCAGCATAACTTGGAGCTCTGTGACCCAAATCTGCATTATCTTTAGCAATGAGCCTCGCTGTCAAGGTCTGCAGTGTAAGCAGCAGCACAACTGGTAACATCTGGGGTTCGGAGGACCTCACTGGACAAAAACTTCGTTTTCATTCGTATTTTTGCCTTACTCCTTTATTTTTGGATAGGGTCTCTAATCCAGGCTGGCCTCAAGTTCCTGAGAAGCTGAGGATGACTTGGACTGGAGTTTTGTCTCTGCATTCCGAGTTCTGGGATCACAGGGGGGCACCATCACAGTGCTTACGTGCTGCTGGGGAGCATATCCAGAGCGCCGACCAAACTACAGCCTATCCTGTCCAAACATTCTCTGCTAGTCTATTAAATCACACAACAGGTAAGATGGACACATATGCTAAATGCACCCTCTTCTAGTACAGCGTGAAGTCTTATGGAAAGGTAACAAAATGTAAGTATTCACAAATAAAAGATGCCCTGGTTTTTCTTTCGATCAAAACCAATTGTTAAGATCTAATGTTTTGTATGTGTATGTAGTTACCTACATATATGAGTATGTAGCATGTACATGCCTGATGGCTGAGGTTAGAAAGAGGCATCAGATTCCCTGGAACGAGAGTGACAGTTGCTCATGAGCTGTGTGTGGGTGACGGGTGTTGAACCTGGGTCCTCTACAAGATCAGAAAGTGCCCTTACTGCTGGGGCAATTCTCCAGCTACCTGAAATGTATTTGTAATGAAGATTGGCCTAATTAAGATTTTTAGCTAAATTAATGATAGCAACAATAATTACACTTTGAAGTGACATTCAATTTTGTCTGAATTTCTGGATCTGTGCTTTTGTTGATGTTAAATTACCTGTTATACTGGGGAGAACCATATTCATCTAAAACCTGATGACAAGAGGTGAAGCAAGCACCAAAGTCTTAGTAAAGACTTTTGAATGTCCCTTTAGCATAGGAAACTTTAATAAAAAATGACCTCCCTTTTTCTAGCTGGTGCTGATGATGCTTATCAAGGAGTTTTGTGTCAAAGAGTTTGTGCACGGCAATCTTGTGTGACTGAACCTAGAATCGCCATGGAAGCAAATCTCTGGGCATGTCTGTGAGGAATAGCTCCATTGGTTTGAGGAGGAAAGACCCACCTTAGATATGGACAGTATCATAGGCTGGGATCCCCGACTGAACAGAGGAGAGCGAGGAGCTGGGCTGGGCTCCCCGACTGAACAGAGGGAGAGTGAGGAGCTGGGCTGGGCTCCCCGACTGAACAGAGGGAGAGGAGCTGGGCTGGGCTCCCCGACTGAACAGAGGGAAAGTGAGGAGCTGGGAACACAGTTCTGGGTTGAGAGTGTGCACCGCTCTATCAGCAGACCTGAGTTCGATTCCCATTGCTTGTCAAGCAGCTTACAGCCTGCAGCTTGCACTCCCGGGGATCGGATGCCGTGTGGCCTCCTTGGGCAGCCACACATGTGTGCATATACTCACACAGACGCACATACATACCTATGGCTAACAATAAATCTTTAAAAACATTTTAAAAAGAAAATGACTTGAGCACAAGCCTTCAGTCTCTGCTCATTGGCTGTGGGTGCCGTGAGAACAGACACTTCCTGCTGCTGTCACCCTGACGTCTCCAGCGGGGAGGACTGTGGCTGGAGCTGTAAGCCAGAACAAACCCTTCTTTCCTAAAATGGTTTTTTTCCAGGTGTTTTGTAGCAACATCAGGAAAAGTAATTTTTTCTGTCTGTGGAACAGAGGCCTGAAGCATTTTGTGGAATGCCACGGTTGTTAGCTCAAACCATACCCAGAATCTGGGAATCTTTTCAACAGTAGCCAAATTCACTACATTAAATAGACCCTCATGGTTTTTAAAGTTTTATACAAACAAAATGAAACATAATCCTATTATTCAATAGCAAACAGATAGGCAAAATTACATTATTCTAATGAGCCATTGAATGGCTCCTGCACATTATCACTATTAATTACTCCCACTAATTATTCTATTATGTAGACACATCTTGTTAAGGTCAGGCTCCTGGAAAATGTTTCCTAAATTGTGGTAATATTTTGTTTGTGCTTTAACAAATAAAGCTTGCTTGAAGATCAGAGTGCAGAGCTACTAGCCACACTAGTTATAGAGGCCAGGCAGTGGTGGCACACACCTTTAATCCCCAGCACTCTGGAGACAGGCAGATGAATCTCTGTGAGTTCAAGGTCACCCTGGGCTATGCAAGATAGAATCTGTCTAAAAGAGAAACAGAGCCAAGTGGTGGTGGCTCATGCCTTTAATCCCAGTACTAGGAAGGTAGAGACGGGAAGGGATATAGCTGGGCAGAGAGGAATATAAGGTGGGAAGAGACATGAGCTCAAACTTTCAGTCTGAGGATTTCATAGAGATAAGAACTAGTGGCTGGCTGTTGCTTCTCTGATCTTCAGGCAAGCTTTATTTGTTGGAGCACTAAAATATCACACTAAATTATAAGTTATTGGGATACATCAAGTAAGTCTCCTTGTTAAACTACACGGATCCTAACACCTACCTGTAAGGAGAGATTGCTGTTTGGGATATTAACAGGGAAAGGCAGATGCTACCGAGTTCCCGAAGGTCTCATTCCTGAGCCTCTGCAGCTGCTGCAGGCCTGGTACTGCTGCTCCAGAGCAGCCTGGTTGGAGCTCCAAGCCGGAAGGATCCTGGTTGTGCAAGGCCTTGTGTCACCGTGGAGACCATCCTCCATCAGGTTCCAGTGTGGGCACTGCTGTGTGTCACCGTGGAGACCATCCTCCATCAGGTTCCTTAGATTCCAGTGTGGGCATTGCTGTGTGTCACCGTGGAGACCATCCTCCATCAGGTTCCAGTGTGGTCATTGCTGTGTGTCACCGTGGAGACCATCCTCCATCAGGTTCCTTAGATTCCAGTGTGGGCATTGCTGTGTGTCACCGTGGAGACCATCCTCCATCAGGTTCCAGTGTGGGCACTGCTGTGTGTCACCGTGGAGACCATCCTCCATCAGGTTCCTTAGATTCCAGTGTGGGCATTGCTGTGTGTCACCGTGAAGACCATCCTCCATCAGTTTTCCAGTGTGGGCACTGCTGTGTTGCTTCTATATCCACTTCCTTCAGGACTGTTATCTGCGTTGGTCCCTCCTTTCTATTCTCTCCCCACTTCAATATGGGCACACCCAGTTCACCACATTCTAGAAAAATGAACCGGCCACCATGGCACACATGTGTGACTCCCCTTATGCTGGCCCCGTTTTTGTTCTACTTACAGCTTCTTACACTTCCTCGGATAGTAGCTGCCTGATTATAAACCATTATTATTCATTTGTTTTTAAACTCATTGCCATGATTTTTTTCCAGAACTAAGAATTTAGTTAGGAAAGGATGTATTGCCTTTGTGGTGCGTGTGTGTAGGACACCGGACATGAAAGGGACCACACGTAGCACGCACCACAGAAACCCTGCTGTAAGCCATCTCTCCACACTCATCCCTATTATTTTCTCACCTAAATCTCATTATTAGCCCTGTAGTATTTTTAGTCATCAAAATTATCACTGCTATTTAAAGCTCAGAAAATATGTTGAGGATAGTCAATTAAAATAGATACCTAAGGTAAAACACATGGAGGGAAAGGAACAAGTCAAAGAGCAGCACACCCTGGGCAGGTGACTTTTTTTGGATCCCATGGCTAAGGTAGCCCCATTGTCTCAGCTCAGCAAGCATGTGCCCTGTATTAGGTGATGTGGGCTAGGGAAAGGGGAGTGGACAGTGGGGATCCACTTAGTGCTGCTGGCCCTTAGAGAGCTCTCCTACTGAAGGGAGAGGAAATGTCCGCTCATTCTGGGTAACACCTTCAAGATGCAGCTGCTTACCCAGGAGGTAGAATGCCTGAGTGGAGTGTGAGCGGAGAGGTGGTCGGAGTTGGGTCTTCACCAAGAGCAACAAAACCAGAGGTGGAAAACAGTATTCTATCTCTGCGTGTGCCCCCGCACATTTGTACACCGTCCAATTGTGCACATTCACACACACACATGTGCAATTCTGAGCAGTCTGGAGGGAATGAGGACTGGGACTTGGAAGTGGCTAGAAAGGCTAGATTTTCCATGGTGTAAAGGAAGGATAAACCACAGAGCTTGGTTTATCACAGTGTCAGGTTTAGATGGAAAAGTGTGGTTCATACCCGTAATCCCAGCACGTACAAGCAGCAGGGTCTTGAGGTTAAGGCCAGCCGAGTGTAGGAAACCTAAAAACAGGCTAGATGGCTCAGTGGATAAAGGCACTTACATCCTGGGGATCTCAGTGTGGAAGGAGAGTACCAAGTCCTGCAAGTCAACCTCCACACAGATGCCATGCTATGAACATGGCCCCCAGCTAAATAAAAATGGAATTTAAGCAGTATTAAAAAACATGAAAACCAGATAGGTTTAAATCATAGACTGAGTGGCAGGGAGCATTTCTGGCTTAGAAATATTGGGTAGCTGATGTGAAGGTACAGATCTGGGAAACCAGGTCAACAAACCAGGGAGTCAGCAGGAAGCCCTCTACAGAAGTCGAGGGACAAGCGAGGTGTGGGAAAGGAAAAGCTGGGACTCCTGAGCCCCAGATTCTGCCTCCTTCCCCAGTTTTCTGGCCTTAGAGCCCCACAGTCCCCCTGGAGCTACTAATGCTTGCAGCAGGTTGGTGTTCACCCCTAGCCCACACTCAACGCCCGTGGCCTGGTCAATGTATAAGCAATGGCTGATGCTGCTTTGGAGGCGGCAAACAGCTAGAGTGTCCTCTGCCAGAGGGAGTCTTGAGTTTAGTACATGTTATCTTCTGTCTCAGCAGGCGGCCCATCACTGCGACAGTCTGCTTTAGACCCTCACTCAAATTCCTGTCCATATTCTCTCCTTCTGGGCCACTCTGTGCCTGAAACCAGTCTTGCAGTCTTGACTTGGAGAACTAGGTGCTGAGTACCGTCTACCCTCTCACTAAAAAAGGCTTTCTCTAGGGACACAGGCAGTGAGCTTCACACTGGGAAGCAGAATCAGCACCCTTGGCTCTATGGCAGCCTGAGCCCACCCTGGCTGCTCTAGGACATCCATATCAGGGCAGTGCTGCCGGTTTGAGTGCCCATTTATTAAAGCAGTGCTTAAGGTCCCGAGAAGTGGATGTTCTTGGAAGCCAGGCCTCAAGAGCCCTGGCCTCTGACAGCTGGCTAAGCACACGCCACACCTTGGGAAGTCTGCAGAAGCGCAAACCTGTGCAGCTCAAGCAGGAAGGTTGGCCCCCTGCAGTCCTTTCAAATAAGCACCTGCTTGAGAACACAGGAGACGGAGGTCCAGAGAAGGAAAACTGGTTTGCCCAGCACCAGTTAGCAGGTGAAGAGAGAGCAGACCAAGCCTGGAGACACCAGATTTTCTACAGTACTCAACTATCTGGACCTTCACAGCAGCTTTGTTTCGAGCAAATGTTCTGGAAGATCCACACGTGGCTCACGTACACATCTAAGTTTAACTCCAGAATGACCAGTACGGAGCGACTGCATGTGGTCTGTACAGTGTGACACAAGAACCTTCTGTGCTGACATGACTGAGCAGCTCTTGACAGGAAAAGTTCATCACCAAGAAAACTCTTGGCTGTTGCATATAAGAACCTACCAAGACCAGTGTTCAACATTTAATTCCATACCAGGAACAAGGGCTTGGCCAAAGGTGACCCCAGTACAATAGGGCCATGTGATGGTGGGTGGTTCTGGATAACCTCCAACAGCCATGTGACACTGGGCCGGGGGGGGGGGGGGGAGGCTAATGGGTAAGTGGAAATGAAGGGTCAGGCACTGAGCTCCTGGGGCGCAGGAGGACACTGTCCCCAGCAAACCAAGACAGCGTCCGTTTCTGGCTGGTCCAGCAGCGCTTCACACAGAACACACTGTCCTAATGTCCTCAAGACTTAAAACTGGACACACAGGTTTATCATTTCTTAGGGAAAAACTGATGTTTTCCCTAGAGAAATTTATGCAGGAAAGGCAGGCATCTAGAAAGAAATTGTTAGAAAGTACAGCACACAGGACAGCAATGCCTCAATATAGAAAATTTAATGAGTAAATAAATCCTTTAGTTTCAATGGTGGGGAAGTCAGACCCATACACTCAGTATTCCTCTCCTTCTTCTGCCTCTGCCTCCACGGAATCCACGCCCACCTCTTCATAATCCTTCTCCAGCGCTGCCAGGTCCTCCCGGGCCTCTGAGAACTCTCCTTCCTCCATGCCTTCTCCCACGTACCAGTGCACGAAGGCCCGCTTGGCGTACATGAGGTCAAACTTGTGGTCCAGGCGGGCCCAGGCCTCTGCGATGGCAGTAGTGTTGCTCAGCATGCACACGGCCCTCTGCACCTTGGCCAGGTCTCCCCCAGGCACCACGGTGGGGGGCTGGTAGTTGATACCCACCTGCCAGAGAGGGAGAACATACAGTTGGGTTTATAATAGCCTCAGAAATACGCAAGTTCACTAGCTGTGGACCCAGGTTAAGCTGCAAATACTCAACCATACTTTGGGGAATAATCACCTATACAAGGCAACACGTATGATTTTAAAGTCCTTACTTAAACCACTAATGGCCAAACTGGAACAAAGGCAAAGGACAAGAACCCTACCCACGGTGTACTGTATGCTTAGCTAAAAGGAAGAACTCTTGGTATTAGTGTGTGGAAACCCCTATGCAGCAGTGAACCCTAGCAAGAACTCAGAGCTGAGGGGCGATAAACCCTTTTCACACCCTGATGAACAGATGGTTGTTAGCAGCAGAGAGGAGCAGTCAGACTGGAGATGGGAACAGGCAAGGACAGAGACATAAGAAGTCTTCCTCTGATCAAGAAGGACACTCCCACTTTAAGATGAACAGGGATCCTTTGCTCCTCTCTGCTGGGCTGTCAACCAGCATCACCCATATAGGAGGCAGAATATGCCTTGAATATGCAGAGACTGCCTGTTTTACCATGACAAAAAGCTCTGGGGACATAGTTCAGCTTTATTATTACCATGAAAGTAGAGTTTCAGCTTTTCATAGTGTTAGTATTTTGCTTTTTTAAAATTAATTTGAAGGCTATAAAAATTATTTCCAAAGCTCAGACTAGCTTCAAACTCACTATGTGGTCAAGGAATACCTTGAACTCTCTCTAGTGTTGGGATCATAGGCATGTGCCACCATCAACGCCAAGCTAAAACCTAATTTTTAAACATGGAAACTAGTTTAGCCCAAGTAAATGGTTGTAAAATATGTGGTAAACCAGTGATGCCGACAGAAAGGAACTTTAGGGTGCATCTGGTGTTGGCAGACTTCTGTAGGGACGGCCAGCCCGACTCATACTGTCCCCCTGTGGGGACAGGTTCAGCTGGAAGGAAACCTGGGCGAGGCACAGCACACCTGTCAACAGACACTCCCTGGACGTCCTCACTTCTCCATGTTTCACCAACAGAGAAAAATTCATTTGTCTGCTAAAGATTTGGTAACTGATGGTTTTAAGAAAGGATACTCAGTATTATTTGGAAAAATAAAATCATTTAGCAACTTAATTACTATACAAGCTTTCTCTGGAGCCCGACAAGGAAAGAATTCTTGCCCAAGGCTTTGGACGGCCCTGAAGCAGGAGCTGGCACATATAATGGGCACAGTACCCAGACCTACCTTAAACCCAGTTGGGCACCAATCCACAAACTGGATGGTACGTTTGGTCTTGATGGTAGCAATAGCCGCGTTAACATCTTTTGGAACAACATCCCCCCTGTACAACATGCAGCAGGCCATATATTTGCCGTGGCGAGGGTCACACTTGACCATCTGATTGGCTGGCTCGAAGCAAGCATTGGTGATCTCTGCCACGGACAGCTGCTCATGGTACGCCTTCTCAGCTGAGATGACGGGAGCGTAGGTGGCCAGCGGGAAGTGGATGCGAGGGTATGGCACCAGGTTGGTCTGGAATTCCGTTAGGTCCACATTCAGAGCCCCGTCGAACCTCAGGGAGGCTGTGATGGAGGACACGATCTGCCCGATCAGACGGTTCAGGTTGGTGTATGTGGGACGCTCAATATCCAGGTTGCGCCGACAGATGTCATAGATGGCTTCGTTGTCCACCATGAAAGCGCAGTCAGAATGCTCCAGAGTCGTGTGTGTGGTCAGGATGGAGTTGTAGGGCTCTACCACGGCTGTGGAAACCTGGGGCGCTGGGTAAATGGCGAATTCCAGTTTGGACTTCTTGCCATAGTCCACTGAAAGCCGCTCCATGAGCAGAGACGCGAACCCGGATCCTGTGCCCCCTCCGAAGCTGTGGAAGATGAGGAAGCCCTGCAGCCCTGTGCACAGATCTGCCTGTGGGAAGCCAGAGGACGTAAGCCAGCGCCTACAGAGCCACGCCCCAGCCTCTGAGCCCCACACTCACGACTTCCACTTCTGCAAACTGATGCAAACCCACCATCTACATACAACACACACTCTGCAGTTTGAACACCACAATGAAGACCAATGGCTGCATCAAAGCACAGGCTCTGTGGTAGAGTATTTTGATAAACTCATAAAATTCTTGATTCTAACCCTTTTGCCAAAATGACCATACCCCCACCGCCATCAACAGCAACTCTCTGGACTAGGACAACCACCACATAAAGCCTCCTCTGCAATCCTCTTACCAGTTTTCGAATTCGGTCCAGGACCAGGTCAACAATCTCCTTGCCAATGGTATAATGACCTCTGGCATAATTATTGGCCGCATCTTCCTTCCCAGTGATCAGCTGCTCTGGGTGGAAGAGTTGCCTGTAGGTTCCGGTGCGCACTTCATCTAGAGAGACCATATGTGCCATGAGTCTTTCAGGCAAGGGCCATGCAATTCCACTGTGCATAAATGACAACAGCGTCTCCTAGTTTGGAATTATACGTAAACCACATACAACCCTTTCAGTTTCTCCCCCAACAAAGTCACAAGCACACATCTGTACCGCTGTATACTCTGCAGAGATGTCAGCAGGTTTTCCTGAGACACTCACGCTCTCCCCGGAAAGCAGCCACCCTGACCCAGGCACCTACCGACCACAGTGGGCTCCAGGTCCACAAACACTGCTCTGGGCACATGCTTGCCAGCTCCAGTTTCACTGAAGAATGTGTTGAAGGAGTCGTCCCCGCCACCAATGGTTTTGTCACTTGGCATCTGACCATCAGGTTGAATACCATGTTCAAGGCAGTACAGTTCCCAGCAGGCATTGCCAATCTGGACACCTGCCTGCCCCACGTGGATAGAGATACACTCACGCTGGAATCCAGAACAGAAACATGACGTTCACTCACTTGAAGCTGTATGACATACCAACATAATTCTGTGTAGGGCCAGTGTCTTTTTTACAGCAACGCTCAGGCATGCGTGCCTTTTAGCTCTACTAAAAGTGACTCCACCAAGTGTGGTTTCACAGGCCATAATAATCCAAGCATTGGGAAGAAAGATTAGGTTCAAGACCAGCCCTATCCCAAGACAAACACACACAGAGATCAAACAGCCTGGGTTGCTCTAAACCAGCCCTATTGGGATATACAGTTTCACTGACCCTGGCTGGCCTCAAACCAGTGGCAATCCTCTTGTCCCAGCCCCTCAAGTGCTAGGATTATTGAAGTAAGCCCCACACCAAGCTAGCCCTTCTGTTAAGTAGCAGTTAGCCCCAGAGCGTAAGTGTTTGCCACTCTACAAACGTTTTCAAGTTTAAGGGCTCATGAGGGAGAGCTGAAGTAATTCTCTGAAGAGTATCAGGTTTTAGTTGTGGCCAACTAAAGGAGAAGAGATACTCCAGGAAGGGGAGGAGGAGTAGGTCCCAGGTCACCCAATCCAAGCCTGGCAGTCACTGTGTCTTCCATCTGCCCATCTAGGCCACCCGTTTATCACTCTCCATCCATTCTGTGCCAAGAAGCTGACTCAGGAACACAACATCTGAGTTAATATTCTTCATAAAGATACCATTCTGTTTAATCACTTTACTTTCTGGAATGTAACATTCCCAGACAGTGAAGTATTGAGATGCTAGTCTATCCTGAATCTTTTCTTTATTCAGAAATTTAAGGCAGGGATTCATCATAACCCAGGTTGGCCTCAGTATACACAGTACTAGGATTATAGGCCTGTGCCACCATATCCAGCTATGACTTCTTTAACCCTCTTTTGATTTTTGATTTAACCTTTTTTGATTTTACCCTAGTCAACATTTTGAATGGAGTGCCTATTTCATGCCAGGACCTAACTACACCCAGTAGCCACTTGTCCAGTTTTAAACAAGTCACCCCCACAAATATGTAGAGATCAAATGAAATTTTCAGGATGTCACACCACATACTCTACATCAGAGGTATGCTGCTATCTGTGGCCCATGGGCCAAACATGACCCAGGATAGCTATGAATGTGGCTATGAACTTATTTAGAAAATAGACCTTTCTTTATAAATCATGGATTCTTGAGCATAACTTTATAAAGGATAACACTGTACTGCATGCCATGCAAAGTATATGTATGCTCCTGCTGTATGCACTCATGTGTGCTACAGTTATAAACTACTGGCATGCACCTTCTGTTGTGCTATCTTTCGAGTGCAGGCAACTGAATTAGCGGCATCAGCAGTTACAGATGCTTCTGATCAACTTTAGAAAATAAAACAGCGATGGTTTTATCCCACACAACAAACAATAGGTGTTAACTGATGTTCAGAAGATAGGAAAGTATTTTTATTTGACTAAGTATTTCTACACCTTAGATAGGGGTCACGGATCCCCACTGAGCTTACAATTGGCTGCTCTGTGCTGCACCACAAGTCGGAAAGGCCCAAACCTTGCTGTCTATTTTCCTGTCAATTTTCTTTCTTTTTCGTTTTGAGACAGGGTCTCACTGTGTTGCTCTGGTTGTTGACTGGAATTCAAAGATACTTTTCCTCCACCTCCCTAGTGCTGGGATTAAAGGTATATATCACTACGCCTAGCCACCAATTTTCTTAATAAAAGCAAATACAGGGCTGGCGATATGGCTCAGTGATGAAAGGCACTGACTACCAACCCCCTCCTGTAGTCTTCTGAGCTCCACTGCAGCCATGTGCACATTCATGCACATAAGTAAATGTAATGCAAAAATGAAGCAAATACAGTCCCTTATCTAGTATTTGTAAAATCCCAGCAAGGCTTCTATGTCTCAAAAATAAACAGAATTCTCCCCCACCAGGAAAAAACTGCAAAGAATTCAATAAAAACAAGGCAGATTTTTTTGAAGCAAATACGAAGATTCTATTTAATTTATAGGAAAGTTGTGCAAGTTTTCAAATGCTAATTTTGAAAAATTAAGGCATATACAAAAACACGGTTGGTTATTTCTGTCAGCTCAGCACCAACTAGAGTCGCCTGGGAAGGGGCACCATCTGTGGGGCATTTTCTTGATTAATGATTCACATGGGAAGGCCCGACCCACCGAATGTAGGGTCATCCTTAGTCAGATAGGCCTGGGTGGGCTGTGTAAGAAAACAGGCTGAGAAAGCCAGTAAGCAGTACTCCTGCACTGTCTCCTTCAGCACCTGACGAGATGTCCCTGCTGAGAGACAAACTTTCCTCCCACAAGCTGCTTTGGTCAGCGTGCTATCACAGCAACGAAAGCAAACCAGATAGAACATGATGCCAAGTTCCACGCAGATAAGGATAAGAGAACTGAAATGTCCTTAACAATTTTTTCATTTAAAATTTATTTATTATGTATACAATATTCTGTGTGTATGCCTGCAGGCCAGAAGAGGGCATAAGACCCCATTACAGATGGTTGTGAGCCACCATGTGGTTGCTGGGAATTGAACTCAGGACCTTTGGAAGAGCAAGCAATGCTCAACCTCTGAGCCATCTCTCCAGCCCCTAACAATTTTTTAATGAAAAAATGATAAAGCCAGGCGTGGTGGCACACAACAGTTACCAGCTCAATCAGGAGGCTGAAGCAAGAAGACGAGTTGAGGCTGGTAAGGATTAGGAGACTGTGGCACAAGCCTATTTAGCCCTAGCTCTTATCTGGCATTTGTTAGCAAGTATTGGAAAAGGTTCCCTTCTTCGGGCTGGGGAGACCAAGAGCAGTCCTCGCAGAGGGCAGTTCACTACCACCTGCCTCCAGCTCCTACCTCTTCAATGCCCTCTTTCTGGCTTCTCTGGGAAACTGCACTCTCGAACACATACTTCTCACCTCACAGACATTCTACACACAACTGAAAACAAATCTTAAAAGATTCTATTTTACTTTTTCCCCTTGTAAGGTCTTGCAGCCTATGTTGGCCTCAAATTCACTAACTCCAACTACTCTGGAACATCTCATTTTCCCGCCTCAGCCTCCGTTGTGCTTGAAATTATCGTACGCCACATGGCTCAGCTCTGCTTTCTGGTGGAAACACACAGTACCGCTTACAACCCCATACCATGACCACTGGCAGCTGGCACCAAACACACAAAGGTTCTTTAGGAAGCTGGGTGGAGCAGATGGCAAACTGATTCCCTACACCTGCAGGCTGTCTTAAAATTCCAAACAAAGGCTCTTTGGGCTCGGCAACTTTTACTTTTCCCATGTTGAGCATTAGGCCAGAAAGCTTGGTAGCTTCTAGAATCTTCTGGAACCAACACCATGGCTTGTTCCCTCACTCAAGGGCACTGGCAGTTGGAAAACACGAAACAAAAGTTCCCTCTCCAAAACTTTCTGCCAACCCTCCTTTTTGTTTGTCTTTTCTGGAGCCTGGAATTCTATGAGGCTTAGGCTGGCCTCGAACTCTTGCCCAGCCTCTTTGGTCAGTATCTGCAGAGCTGGGAATCCAAGTGGGGGTTGCACCCCATGGGGAATCCTGTTCTCACGAGAACCTGGGCTGGGTGAGCCATAGCTCAACCAGGACCCTGGAGAGGGAGGTTGCTGCGATCTCCAGACCCCAAAGCCCTCGCTCACCCCCTTTCTTCACCCTGGCCGGCTCTGGCTCACCCCCACCCCCGCCCTGGCTCACTACCCCCCAGGTCCTCGCTCACCCTCCCCAGCCCTGGCTCACCATCCCCTGGGCCTTGGCTCACCATCCCCCGGACCTTGGCTCACCCCCCCAACCCTGCCCTGATTCACCATACCCGGGGCCTTAGCTCACCCCCCCAACCCCGCCCTGGCTCGCCACCCCCCCACCCAGGTTCTCGCTCACCATCCCCAGGGCCTTGGCTCACCCTCCCCCAACCCCGCCCTGGCTCACCATCCCCAGGGCCTTGGCTCACCCCCCCAACCCCGCCCTGGCTCACCATCCCCCAACCCCGCCCTGGCTCGCCACCCCCCACCCAGGTCCTCGCTCACCATCCCCGGGGCCTTGGCTCAACCCCCAACCCCGTCCTTGCTCACCTTCCCCAGCCCTGGCTCACCACCCCCAGGGCCTTGGCTCACTCCCCAACCCCGCCCTGGCTCACCCTCCCCGGCTTGAGAGCCCCCCACTCTGAGGAGGAGATGGCGGCGTCCCTCCTGCAGGCCCACACCAGTTTAGGGATGCTCTCACCATGTCGGACTCCTAGCAGAGCACCTCAGTCCTTCCTCAGCGCAGATCCTCAACCGTCTTTCTCTCGAGCGCCTAACGGTTTGGGCAGGAAGATTGGGCATTTAACGAGCTCTCCCTGGATGCTCATTGGTCCAGAGTACCTTGGGGGCGGGCTTAGGTCCTACATCTCACTTTTGATTGGATGTGGCGCCAATTGGTGTGCTGGCACTTGCCGATTGGACGTGGCTTTGGCGGGAAGCCTCTGGAGTGGCTGAGGCTCGGCTGGAGATTGGCAGTCTGCGCAGGGCAAATGGGGTGCTCGGGCTTCGCGAGTCTGCGCATGCGTGACCAAGGGAGGGCCCTTCGGCTGTGCACCTGGCGGGCCTGCAGGCCTTGCCATGCCTTACCTTGCCTCATCTCGCCTGGTGCGGAAACGCTATTTGGCCTCGCCAGGGAGACCTGCAGATAGTGATTCTTCAGGAGACGTGAGTGTCTGGGCTCCCGTGGAGCGCTGCCATGGAACCCAGCGCCGGTTTGGGAGTCTGGGAACAGCCGCCCGTTTTCACCTTATTTCTGTGCGAGAAGGTGTTGGAAGGGTGGGGTGTGCAGCTCTGACTGAGCTCCAAGTCTTTGCACTCCTGCGGGTCAGCCTGCTCAGAGCTGGGCCAGTAGAAATGCGCTGTGCGTGCGTGGTGGGTATTTCAATTGCAGTGTTGGGGGAAACACAATTTAGTGGATACACCTTCCTTTCTCGGGATATCCGGCTGCACATCATTGAAGTGTAGGCTGTATAGCATATTGTGACTCATCTTTTGAGGGATAAGATGATGTGTCCCACCCTGTTTGACACCCCAGTAACCAAGAGCGGATTTAAACTTTCGGTCCTCTTGTCTCCACCCGCTGAGTGCTGGGACTGCAGTGTGGACCAGCAGCTCAGTGTATAGAGTGCTGGAGAACAAACCCGCAGCTTCAGGCACGAGTGGAAAGCGATCTACCAAACCAACTACAACCCCAGCCCCCAGGGCTGTTTCTAAGACACGCTTGTTTTTCTGATTATGAGATTAGCCCATTTGGAGTAGAAAGTGTGGGAAACGCAGAAATAAAGTTGAAACCAGCAACTTTACAAGCTAGAGAGAGACATCCCAGCTGCTTGTCTTTAATCCGCATGTGTATACATTTACAACTTTCTATGTAACTAGGATCAAACAAGAGTCTTAAAACCACTTTTTTGAGAGTTAATTATCCCACTCTAAATTACTCTTTAATGTGTGTGATTCTGTAAATCCGGGAAATTCTGGGCTCAAGTGGTGCTCTTCCTCTGGCCTCCTGAGTGTCTGGCGAGCATCGCCATGCCATGTCACACCACACTTGTGATTTTTCCATGGAAAGGAGTAAAGCACGATTAATAAAAACTCAGAGAGAGGAATCAGGGTTAGACCTGAAGGTCAGAAAAGCAAAGCAGCCAACCACTGGC
Organism: Myodes glareolus; assembly: GCF_982192425.1. NCBI lineage: Eukaryota > Metazoa > Chordata > Mammalia > Rodentia > Cricetidae > Myodes > Myodes glareolus. Next base: position 6,869,396 of record NC_142028.1, read on the forward strand.
TCTTAACCTCGACCTCAGTCCGAAAATGGTGGTCCTGCCTCCAGGAATCTCAGAATGAGACTCTGTGTGTGTGAGAGCTGTGTCTGTTGTGCCTGAGTCCAGGACCCCCAAGAAGACCACCATGAAGCCACACTCCCGAATGCAAAAGCAAGGTTTCCTTTATTAAGTAAGGGCTAGCACCGGTCCTCTGCCTCATGGTCTGACTGTGCAGAGGGGGAGGGGGGAGGGGCGAGGGGGGAGGGACTCTGCCTCATGGTCTGACTGTGCAGAGGGGGAAGGGGGAGGGGCGAGGGGGGAGGGACCCTGGCTATTATTGTAAGGGTTTATAAAGACAAAAACCACAAAGCAGTCACAAGGTTACAGTTTCAAAGTACAAAATTACTTATCCTATATCAGAATTGGCTAACGGTGAGGTAAAGCTTAGCTGCTAGTTCCTGATAGGCTATTATTATCTAAGGGGCGGAGCAACAGTCCCTGGTTACATCCTCCAGACATCTGCTGGCCCTGTGCTAACTGCAGGAGCTGCTTGAAATATTACCCAGCTGATAGGGGAAGCTGAGTGGGGGAATGGGCTGTAGTCAGCTACTTTATGTAACTTCGGTTTCTCCATTAGCTAATACTTCCCCTAAAGAGGGGTCCTACAGCCTTTAGCTTGTCCTGGGGGCTGGGGGTGGCTTTTAGCTCCTCTGCAGCCTTCAGCTTATCCTGGGGGTGGGGTATAGTTCAAGGTCCCAAAAGGACCCAGCACAGAAATGGAATATTTTCTGGCCTTTCAATCTCCTCCGGTCTCACATTTCTCACTAGTGCTGGATTAAAGGCGTGCACCACCACTACTGCCTGGTTTCTGTGGCAACTGGTGTGGCTACTGGGATTAAAGGTGTGTGTCACCACTGCCTGATCTATAAGGCTGATCAGTGGGGCTGTTTTACTCTGATCTTCGGGCAAGCTTTATTTATTAAAATACCAATGAAATATCACTACAGAGGAGTATTTATTTTGGCTCATAGTTTGAGGGTATAATCTGTCATGGATGGGAAGTCATAGCTGCAGATTTTTTTTATGTTAAATTTATTTATTTTGTGAGTCAGAGTCTCATGCTTCCAGGCTGGTCTTGAACGTGTTGTGTAGTTCCGGACAGCCTAAGACTTTGATCCTCTTGCCTCTACCTCCCGAATTCTGGTAAGATAAAGCTGTGTAGCCGTAATCACTTTATGTGTTGCTGAGGATCAAACCCAGTGCGTCTTCTGTGTCAGGCAAGCATCTACCATGTTCCAGGTCAGTAGGCACCAGTCTTTCCATGTGTCCTAGTTAGCATTAACTGTCAATTTGACACAGCCTAGAAATGCCTGAGAGGGAAGTCCCAGTTTAAGGATTGGCCAGATCACATAGGCTTGTCAGCACGTCTGCGGGGGATTGTCTTCGTTGGTGGCTGATGTGCCCTGCCCACTGTTGGCAGCACTGTTTCCTGGGCTGTGACTCGGAAATATAAGTCAAATAAAGCTTCCCTCCTGTTAGTGGTTCTTGGTCATGGCGTTTGTTACCACCACAGAATGAGCACACGCATCTCTATTTGTTTCTGTAGACAGCTGAGTCAGTGGACTGGGCTAAAGAGTATGTGCAGCATTCTGTCTCAGTGAATAATGAAACGTTGCCTTCCAAAGCATGGTGTTACGTTTTGCCTCTTGAAGGTAGTGTCTGGGATTGCCATTTGCAAGCCTCTGTATTTTGTCTACCAAGGTCACCAGAACCTGAATGTCTGGATGTGAGGGCCATGCATCTCTGGCCCTGGGACCAGTTCAGCATCCAGTTCACAGCTGGAGGTTTTATTATAGGGATGAATGAAGGGAAATCATGGGCCACAGAGCAAAGGGGGAGGTACGTCATGAATTGAGTGGCCCTTGATGGGGAAGTTGAAGTGGATCATTACATACGAGAGGCGTTTAGGAGCAGGTGCTGGTGGTGGGATGTTCTGAAAGCAGCCATCTGCTCTGCTCTGAGAGTACTGGGCTGTGTGCAAAGCCCGGAAAGACATCACCAGCTCTGTTGTCTGGATATACTAGGGGAGCCCATCACGCCCACAGATCTTGAGTTTTCTCATTTACACTCCCAGGTCTCAGAGAAACTCCTTTGGGCAGTTTCTCTCATGTGATGACAATCCAGGTTCCCAAGTAGAGTGGGGCAAGTGTTGTAAGGAGGCCATTAGTTGGTTCCTGGGTACTCAGCTCCAAAATAATCACACAGAAACTGTTATTTAAAACACTGCTTGGCCCATTAGCTCTAACTTCTTATTGGCTAACTCTTACATCTTTATTTAACCCATTTCTGTTAATCTGTGCATCACCATGTGACTGATATCAGCTAAAGTTCGGACATCTGTCTCCAGTGGGGCTCCTCTCTGCCTCTCCTTCTCCCAGCATTCAGTTTAGTTTTCCCCATCTAGCTCTGTTTCCCTATAAGCTCTGCTCCCAAAGCAGTTTCTTTATTAGCCAATGATATTCACGGCATACAGAGGGGGAATCTCCCATCAGGTGGGTGTTTGTTCGGTTTCTGATAATGATACCCTGAGCCCTGGGAAAGGTTTTTGTTGCACCATAAAGCTCTAAATGTGGATGAAGGGCAACATCTGAGTAGTCAGTGATGCTAGGCAGACAAAGCTGATAAACAGAAAAAGCTTTTGCTCTTTACTCTTTTGGCTCTTTGGTCTGCCATCCAACTCCCAAATAAAAAACACAGAGAGACTTGCTAGTACTTATAAATACCTGACCTTAGCTTGTTCCTAGCCAGCATTTATTAACTGAAATTATCCTGGCTTGTTTGGAGCTATGACCCTCCCCCCCCATCCTGAATTTCTGGTAAACAACGCGTTATGCTTGCAGCTGCTCTGAGCACAAGACCCTCAGGAGTTCCTGATGGCAGGGGAGCGGTTTCTGGTGGGTTTGGCTGGGGCGTGGCTATCAGTTAAGGATCTCTATATAAGCGGCTCTGGTGCACAATAAAGGGGGCCTTCTTGTTTCAAGGATGACCCATGTCTCTGTCTGTGAGTCTTTGTGTGTTTAAATCTCCAGCCCCTTGCCCAGTTCACGAACTGAATGGCAGTGCATAGAGCACAGACGGGCGTGATGCGCCGCACTGGCTACCTTTTCCCTTTCCTTACTTCTGTGTGTCTTACTTTCACCCTTACTCCACAGCTGCCTGGGTGGCTGGCTCCTAGTGTTCTCCTTGTTTTCTCTTGCTTGTCTCCTCTTCTCAGATTTCTCCTTCTACTTATCCTCTCTGCCTGCCAGCCCCATCTATCCCTTCTCCTGCCTTGCTATTAGCCATTCCTTACTTTATTAGACCATCAGGTGTTTTAAGACAGGCAGAGAATCACAGCCTCCAGATTTAAGCAGATGTGGCATAAATAAAAGTAACACACCTTTATGTCATTAAACACATGTTCCACAGCATAAACAAAAGTAACACACCTTTACGTCGTTAAACACATTCCACAGCATATACAAAAGTAACACATCTTAAAATAATATTCTACAACAGAAAAATTGCTGTGGTAGCTATGACCCCGATGGAAAATCAGAATGTTCCCCTGTGGTTGGACATCAATCAGGTCATTCCCACTATATCAGAAACTACAGTACCAGGGCATTCTCCCACACCTATGCAATCGTGGCGGGGGCTGCATTTCCAAAAGATTGATGTCATTGTGATTTTGATGTCCACTCTGTGGGTTTTCCAGAGGATCATGTAAAGAAATCCCCTGAAATGGAGATCCAGTCAGCATGATTTGGGAGGGAAATAAGGTCACCTTACTCCAGCAGAATGCCACCCACATCATAAATATTCATACAATTTTCTTTAGAATTCATAACACGATGCATTGGCTTGCTCCCTCCCTGGGGACAGCATACTCCAGCTAGTCTCTCTTTGGAGAATTTGCTTAGCTTTGCTAAATTAAACTGTCTCAGTTGATAGAGAGCTTGCTTGCCACACACGGGACCCCTGTTCTGTCTGCAGCACTGCATAGAAGAGGCATGGTGTTCAGGCCTGTATTCTCAGCACAGGATCAGGAGTGGAAGGTTGTCGTTGACAGTGTGACCCCAGTCTGGGTTACAGGAGCCCTGTTCCACAAAACACAGAGAAAGGATGGGGGTTGAGAATACAGACCAGAAGAAATTAGGGGAGGGAAGGCTTGGTTCCAGGAAAGTTTCCCTATTACATTTGAGATTCAAATTGACCGTTAATTTCTTCACTACTGTTATCTTTTAATTTCATTGTACATAAATATCTTCATGTATGGCTGAAGACAGACTAGACAGGGGAATGTATTAGTCAAAGCCTGATCTATGCTTGCCCAATGGAATGCCCAGTGCCCAGAGTTGTGACCTAGTTGTTTCCTGTAGAGATGAAAGCACAGCAGGGGACCAACGGGTAATGCACCTTCCTCAGCTGTCCTAGGGCTTGGCTGCTGCACAGCAAACTAGCATGTAGTACAGACATCAGTGGAGTCTGCCCACACTGTGCGCTACTGAAGTTCTTGGGATGGTTCTGATTTCTTTGGCTTAGAAACCAGGACAGGATCTCAGGACAGATGGCTTCATAATGAGTTTTTCTCCCCTTTAGGCTGCCGAGCAATTTGGAGATTGTGGTCGGCCTGGCCCCTGTCGCTGTAGTTCAGGATTCAGCTTGAAGACTAGTCTGACACCAGGAAGGTGTCACCACCAGCAGCTGACGCTGAGCAGGTCTGGCACAGCAAGCATCCTGAGGCTGCAAGGGAGAGGTCTTCAGATAGCAGCTTGCTGACAGGTTTAGATTCAACTACCAGTTTCAGTCTGGCTCATTTTCAGATTATCTGTTGGGCACTCTTGTGTAGCTGTCCTGCAGGCTCCTGAAGTACATGTACACCTGGGGATGCTGGGCACTCTGGTGTGTTTGATTTTTGTCCTGATGCAGAGTATCACGGTGTGACACATGCTGCTCTCACATTCCTATCCCCCCTACTCTGCTTCCTCCATGCTGTATAGCTCTCACGGTGTAGATCAGACTGGCCTCGAACTCACGGAGATGTGCCTGCCTCTGCCTCTGCCTCCAGAGTGCTGGAATTGAAGGTGTGTTCACCACCCCCAGCTCAGTTTGCAATTCTTGATTCTTGGTGCTTACTGTTTTGATGCATGATGCATATTAACATCCCCACCAGCGATTCAAGCCTGGACTCCTTGTTCGTGTGTATGCACGTGTGTGTGCACGTGTGTGTGCACGTGTGTGTGGAGGTCAGAGGTCAGCCATAGATGCTGTTCCTCAGGAGCCACCCACAGTTTTCTTTTTCTTTTCTTTTCTTTTTTTTTTCTTTTTCTTTCTTTTTTTTTTTTGAGGCAAATCTCTCTTGCTGGCTTACCAAGTAGGTTAGGGTACCTTGCCAGGCAGCCCCAGGATCTACCTGGCTCTACCATGCCTGGCTTTTGTATGTGTGGGGGAATCTGGGCATCTAACTCAGGTCCTTATGTTTGCAGAGCAAGAACTTTACCAGTGAGCCATCTCCCCACCTCCCACACTAGACTTGACGGCTCTCCCTTCCTCCCTCCCATCATCACGGAGACCTCTGATTCTGCTTTTTAGACATCTCGTTAAGTACCACTGCTGCGGGAGCTCCTTTGGCGGATAGCCTTTCGGGACCACGTGGGACGGGGTGGGACAGAAACCCCTGGCAGCAAACCCCTGGCTTTGAAATACGCTTGGGAGTGACTTCCTGCCTGGGGCTTATCAACCTCGTTCTTCGCTGTCCCAGTCAATTTCCTCTGGGGAGCCTGCGTGCTGTGTGTGACATCAGATCCTGCCATTCTCCTGTGGGAAACCATCCTGTTCTTCCCTCTGGCTGTGGGATGAAACCTAAATTCCTGACATGGCTCATAAATCTGTTGTCTGTCTTTTCAGCGGTTAGTTATCACATCAAACAACATTTGCTGAGGGCCTAGTCTATGATCTGGGTCCTGGAGATCCAGCAGTGACGAGACAGTCCCCATGCCGAGGAAGCCCGTGTACTCGTGGGAGCACACGCATACACGCATACATTCGCACACACGCATACATGCGTACATGCGCATGCACATACACACACACATACAACACACACAGTACACGTGGAGGAAAAGGGATGGTTCCAGGTGCTGACACACTCGGGAGGTAGAGGTGTGTGAGCATGTGTTCAGGCAGTACTGTCCATGAAGGCCACTGTCATGAACTTTAGCCCGGAGGACTCTGCAGATTCCTGATGCTTACTGCCTGGCCTGTAAGATGCTCAGAGTCAGCCTCTGCTATACATATAGAACCGTAACTTCCTTATTCTAAGTGACTGACAGCTTTCATCTAATATGTAAAATATGTGCACACGCTGTACACAGAAATAAAATCGGTGAAAGTAAAATTAGAGAATCGGGAAGTTCCCAGATTAGAGGCTTGTATGTGGATGTGGATTGCTCTGACCCTTGGGCTCTTCAGTGGGCTAGCTAGTCTACCACAGATCACCAAGTTCTTGCAGATAATGATCAATGCATTGCTGTTTTGTTAGTTTTTTTCTCATTTGCTAAGAAAAAGAAATTGAGAATGATTCTGTTTAGAAAATGGTGAGATTAAAACCATCCTCTGAGATGAAAGCCCTTTGAGGAGAAAAGTTGACGTGGCCTTTGTATTTTTATCAGATGAAACAAAAGGTGTGTGGATTAGGCATGAGGATGTTGGGCCATGGTGTTAGTGGCTTGACTTTGCTTTGGGGAAGGAAGGAAGGAAGGAAGGAAGGAAGGAAGGAAGGAAGGAAGGAAGGAAGGAAGGAAGGAAAGAAGGAAGGAAGGAAGGGTTTGCTTTGCCTCGCAATTTGAGGATACAGCCCAGTGTGGCAGGGAAGTCACAGCAGCAGGTGCGTGAGGCAGTTGGTTACCATGAGTCTGCAGCCAGGATCAGTGCTTTTAAAATTAGCATTGTGAGTATGTGTGTATGGGGGACGTGTTGGAATGTGTGTATGAAGTGTGTGTGTATGTGTGTGTGTGTGTGTGTATGAAGTGTGTGTGTGTGAGAGAGAGAGAGAGAGAGAGAGAGAGAGACCCAGTGGATACAGGTGGATGGACATGCTGAAGTATGAGTATGTGTACGCAGGGTGTATGTGTAGATCAGAGGATAGCCCTGTGGAGTTGGTTTCCTCATTTTACATAAGATCCGAGGTTGAACTCAGGTCAGTAGGCCTTTGTGGCAGTGCTTTTCCCCGCTGAGACATCTTTCTGGTTTCATTTTCTCTGTTAACGTTTGGGATGGTGTTGCCTGTATTCAGGGTGTGTCTTCCCTCATCAGCTAAACCTCTCCAAGATGCCCTCACAGGCATGCCTGATGGTTTGTCTCCTAGTTTGTAAATGGAGTCTGTGCATTCATTTTCAGCCACAATAATTACACAGAAACTATATTAATTACAGCACTATTTGGCTGATGGCTCAGGAATATTCCTTCTAGCTCTTACATATTAAATTAACCCATTTCTATTAGTCTATGTATCACCACCAGCCTGTGGCCTTCCGATAAGAATCTGGCATCATTCTCCTTAGGCAGCTACATGGTATCTGCCTGACTCTGCCTTCTTTTTCCATGCATTCAGTTTAGTTTTCCCTCCTTGCTCTATTCTGCCCTGCCATCGGCCAAAGCAGCTTCTTTATTAACCAATGGTAATAAAACATATTCATAGCATACAGAGGGGAATCCCACATCACCTAGATGATTATAAATTCAGTCAAATTCACATTAGAAGTCGTCTATCGCAAGAATACAGTGTTAGTCGCTTTTTCTTGTTTAATACACTTACCTCTGCAAGGCATGTGACACTTACCTCTGCAAGGCATGTGACTACTGAGGTATTAAACCAAGTCTTATATCCTTGTAAGAATTAGTAGAACAGTGGAGGAGATGGAGCAGCCACAGGGTCTTCCACCTCCAGGTTCTGTGGAAAGAAGCATTTTGTCCACCTCACCATAGAGCCAAGCAGATCCCACAAATAAGACGGGTTCAGAGAACTCGGAGTTTACACTGGCTGTCTGCTTTTTGAGAAAGCTGTTTTGCTGCACCCTGAGGTATCTGGTTACATGTTCTGAGTGGCTTTTGCTCTGTCAGGGATGACAGACAGTTGTAGGGAGACACTGAGCTGCTCTTCTTAGATCCTCACAGTACTCCATGCTTTGTGGACTATGCCCCTGGGTTTCTGTGAGAAAGGCCAGTTTTCAAAACAGTCTGATACACACAGCCCACAAGAATCACTATTTGTCATCACTCTCTGATATCTGTGTTGTCCGTCCGTCTGTCTGTCCATCCATCTCATCCATCCATCCAATCAGTTGTTTGATTACCAAAGCACATGGAGTCATGGAGTTAACAATCTCTGCCCTGGTGTTTTGCGTTGTATACTAGACCTTTTCTGCTTATCTCCAACTCCTGTCTCTTCAGCTCCTTTAGAACGCACCCCGTGACCAGCTTCTCTCACAGACCAGCCTGCGGCTTCTCGCGGTGTCAGCTTTGCTGGTGTTAGTTTAGCTGCTTCTCTGCTGTATGGAAATTTGCTCACATAGAGACTTCTGAGCTGTTTCGCAATGTTGAGACTAGAATCCAGGTCTGACACATGCTAGATGGTGCCCTGCCTCTGCGCTGCATCTCCAGCCCTTGGATATAAAAGTTCTTGGCGCAAATTGTATCGTGTTTGCTCTCTTTCAAATGCTTCAATGGTTTCAGTGCACCTGTGCTTGCCTGGGTTTGATATTATGCAACTGACACTCCAGGCCATGACTTAAGGCACAAATGCGTGAGTGATGAGAGACTTTCGGCCTGGAAACCTGTGTGTGTGTGTGGGGGGGTGTAATGAATTCCCATGTGGCCAGGGTCCTTATAGCCTGCATGTCCTTGCTGAGCAATGAAAAAGAGATGCTCCCATCACAGTTACCTGTGCAGCATGGACAGACCTATCGATTGTGCTGTGGAGTGAACTCACCTGAGAGGCGGCTTCGCAAGCAAGGAAACGTAAAGAGTATTTTTATGGCAGCCGTTTGGATTTCTAATTCTCTAGACTTTACATGCTTATTATGAAAATCAAGTTCAGCACTTCCAAGGGGGCAAGAAAGTACTGTATCCTGTGGTATAAACTTACAGAATTATAACAAAAATCTTAACTCGTATAGTTTGTTTCTTGGGTAGAGTTCCATCATCTTCTCCTGGTTATGTAATTTCACTTTGGCCTTTCACAAGCAGCGGCCGTCACCCTTGACACAGGCTGGAGTTTGGAACTGCCTGGGAAAACATAAGTGACTTCTTCTTCCTATTTGAAAAATCCCTAAACACAAATTAGGAACTCCCAAAGATCTTCATGGCGGTCTGCAAGCCAGTCTTCCAGCTGCCAAGACCTATGTTATAGTGTTGGAATTGCCAGAAAAAACACAGCTGTTGTCCCAAGGAATCTGCACATCATCTTCGAGACCGGAGGACCGCGGAAATGGACTGAAGGTTAGAGGGGGAGTGGGGAGGCCATACATGCCCGTGATGCTTTAGCCAGACGACAGCCTTGGAAGGCCTTCACTAGGCACCTTATTTCTGAGATGGTCTAATGTCTGGGAAATCAGCAGGTAGACAGTCTAGGTCAGCTGGCCAGTGCTCTCCCTGGGCCGATCTGACTCTGCCTCTCAGTGCTGGAGTTATAGCATGTGCCACCATGCTTGGCTTTTTAAATGCAGGTTCTAGATTGAATTCATGCCCGCATTCTTGCAAGGCTGGCTCTTTACTCACTGAACAGCCTTCGAAGCCAGATGTCTGTCTTTTTCTGCTTGTTTGTTTTGGTTTGTTTTTTGAGACAGGGTTTCTCTGTGTAGCTTTGGAGCCTGTCCTGACACTAGCTCTGTAACCCAGGCCTCGCCTCGAATTCACAGAGATCTGCCTGTCTATGCCTCCTGAGTGCTGGGATTAAAGGTGTGCGCCACCACTGCCCAGCCCAGACGTCTGTATTAGAGAACATTATTCTGTGTAGCAGGGCTCATATCCAAATAAAATAATTCTAAACAGAAACATTACTGCATAGGTTTTAAATGACTGCTCACTTTGACAGGATTCTCCCCCACCAAAACAAAGTTCCAGGGCATACCAGCCCAAAGGTTTTTCTTGAGCTTAATCGTCTTCTAGAAAAATGTTCCTACTTCTTATTTTAGTTATTATGTGAAAGTCTGGTGTCTGGTTGTCGGTTTCATGGAGACATCAGTGAAAAGGGTTCATGGGGTCAGCAACTGTGACAAACACAGTATGTCATTTCCACAAGCTAAATTCTTGGCACAGTCTGAGCTTGGGCAGCATGTGCTGGCCTTGCTGCCTAGCTGTATCGGTTAGCTTTCGTTTCTAACCTGACAGTGCGGTCGAATAAAATGACTCCCATTTTAATTGGGCGTTTGTGATGATCTGAGATACTCCAAGTTTCATAAACTGCAAGATAACACATTTCTGTGCACATGGAAAGTATCTTTAGATTTTCTCAGTGTGTTGAATTCCTGAGGAATGTGTTCACATGTCTGATAGCATCATGGCATCCTGAGTCAGAATTTGTGGGGCTGACTGCAGCGCAGCTAACAGATGCTTCAGGCTGCGTGTAATTTCCTATCCCGAGTCTAACTTCAGCCCATGACTGGTACAGACCTCTTATATTAGTGTGTGTGTGTGTGTGTGTGTGTGTGTGTGCGTGCGCGTGTGTGTGCGCATGTGTTCATGTGCCCACACAGACATGTGGAAGCAAGAGTACAACAACTTCCGATGCCGTTCCTCATTTCTTTTTTTCAGTGTCTTTCACTGGTCTGGAATTCACTAAGTGGGCCAGACTAGCTGGGGCCACAGAGATCTTCCTGACTCAATTTCCTTGGAGCTGGCGAACAAGTATGCATCTCCACGCCCTGATTTCCTAGGTGCTGGGGATATAACTCAGGATCTCACACTGGGCTTGTCAGTCTCCTTAGCCTGTAGGATATTCTTGGGGGAAACAAGACATACACCACCTAATTTGTCATTCACATTCTTAATCAGCTTTTACCGTATCTTTTTTACATCATCTTCTTGCGTGTGATGTTTTTACTAATCCTCTCAACAATTTCTGGTTTTTTACATGAAAAATAAATAACACACTAAGGTCACAAAGTGAAGAATCATATTATGTGAGTTTGTGTTTTCTGGAACTATCTTACTTGGTCCCAGGGAATCTTTGTGAAACCTGAAGACAACCTAGTCACAGTTGTGGCTCACATCACAGTGGAAGCCATGGGACCAGCAATTCGACAGGACTCAGGGAGGTCCCTTATGGATTTGTACTTTTCTCTCTGGGATACAAGGTTATAGTGTCAACAGCACCCAAGTAATCTTTCCATTTCAGAAATTGAAAGCAACTTTCAGTCGATAGTGGCAACCAATATCAAAAGTCTGTTTTCCCAAGTCTCCTGATTTAGATTTTGTGATCTCCTCCCCCCCGTCACTACCAGCTCCTTTATCGACTATAATGAACGGCTTCTCTTAGGACCTGTTTCTGTCTAGGCGCAAGTGACTTTGTGTTTTTGTTCTGGCATTTGCAACTGTGATTTTAATTGGATTTGTGCCACTGTGATTTAAACCTCAGCATAGCTTAATGAAAATCATAAAACTGTTTAAGTAGAAAGAGACCTAAGAGACAGGCTCGTCCCGGAGTCTCACACACTCGCTCCCAAGCTGAAGCTGGCCCCAAGTGGACTTCTCTCCACAGGGAAGACCCACGCTGGACTCTTACCAAGTTTTTGAATTGGTTGTTATTTTCAAAATGCATTTCAAATAAAAGATTGTTATGTTGGGATTCCTGTAAAAATGCTGATGTACTCGATTGTAGGATGCTTGTCTAGAGCATGCATGAAATCCTAGGTCCAACCCCTAACACCAACCACATAAAACGTGGTTCATGCCTGTAATCCAGGCGCCGGGGAGGCAGCAGGATCAGAAAGGCAAGATTACTTTTGGCTTCATAGCAACTTAGAGGCCCACTTGGGCTGCATAAAACTGCCTCAAAAATTATCATATATAAATGCATGATTGATAAAAACTCAGGGTCAGAAATTGGGGTTCAACCTGAAGATCTGAAAAGTAAAATAGTCAGCCCCTGGCTCTAACCTTGGCCTCAGTCTGAAATGGTGATCCTGCCTTCTGGAATCTCAGAAGGAGAGCGCATGAGAGCCATCTCACCCTGTCTTATATTCCTCCCGAGGACTGGGATTAAAGGCGGGCACCACCCGATTTCTATGGCAGCTAGTGTGGCTCCTAGAATTGAAGGTGCGTGTTACCATAACCTGATCTGTAAGGCTGACCAGTGGAACTGTTTTATTCTCAGATCTTCCAGCAATCTTTATTTATTAAAATACAATTGAAATGCCACTACACATAAATAACAGTAATGATATTCAGTGTTTGATGAAAATTAAAAACTTTGGAAGACTGGGCAGCACTAGGCTGGTTTCTGACTTCCTGCACTCAATATGTTTGCTAGCCTGTGGAGTCCAGTTGCTTCCTGGAGTTAGGGCTGAGCTCCACAGGGCGCTGTGACCTGTGCCCCTTCGCTGGCAGTGCATGACTCGTGGTCTACTGATGCCTCCTGTCTTTGCGCCTGTGTTACAGTTTCTTAGAGCAGAACGATGAGGGATGAACAGTGTTTCTGACTGCCAGAAATGGGAAAGTGGGGTCTAATCCAAAAGGGCTTTGTGCTCTCTACATCTAAAAGTATCTTAGTGTTATGAACTGGTTTAATAAAAGAATACATTAGTGTGTGATATTAGCAAAATGTATAAGGTCAAAATACAAATACCAGATAATCAACATCTTTGTAGAGTTCCCTACATCTTTACTCTTAGATTTTTTTATTAGTTTGTGTGTGTATGTGTACATGGTATATGCGTGTGTACATGGTATATGCATGTGTATGTGTACATGGTGTGTGCATGTGTGAAGGTGCATGTGGTGGCCCTAAGTTGATGTCAGGTGTCCACCTTGATTGTTCTTCACTTTCTTTATTGAGACAGTTTCTTCACTAGGAGCTTGCCGATCCCAGCTAGTCTACCTAGCCAATTTGCCCCAGGGTCCCCTGTCCCTGCATCCATTATGGGCATTGTAGGCAGCTGCCATTCCTGCCTGCTTTTTTGATTTTTGCCCAAACTACTGCTGAATTATGGATCTCAATGTGTTTAGCTTGAAAAAATGTTAAGTAAAGTTTTGTATTGTCTTCGTCTCTCTGTCTCTGTCTCTGCCTCTCTCTCTCTCAGACACACACACACACACACACACACACAGACAAGCTCAGAAAAATAGTAGCCAACAATATTTACTTTTTATCATTTAGGGTTTTGAACATCCTTCTTTCTTTTATTATATATATGATATCTAGCTATCTCTTAGATTAAATGAAATGTTTAAAGATAACCAAACATTAACAAAGGATAAATGTAAAGAAACAAAGATATTGGGGTGGCGTATTTAGTCCAGTGGTGCAGTATTTACCCAGAATGTCCTAGGTCCCTGGGTTCACTTCACAGCACTTCAAATAACTAATATACAAGAGATAAGAAAGAGAAGTCTGTTGTCCCATCCTGTTCTTTTGTGTAAGTGGCAGGGCACATGTCACATGTGTGTATGAGTGTGCAGGCCAAAAGATGGTGTCATGTGCCGGTCCTCTGCATCCTTCTCACACTGGGGTGATTCGGGTAGGCTGGTCGGGGAGCTGAGCGGTCTGCCTGTCTGCATCTCCCAGCACAGGAAGCCACCCACAGTGCCACTCGATGTTTCCAAGCCCTGGGCACAGTTGTCCTGCAGGCCTTGAAGAGAGTCTGACAAAGGCTGCATAGAGATTTTATGGTTTTGCATGAGTATTCATGGAAATTGATTGGATCCTGTGGCTGTCATTTCACTCGGGGGACAAGATGCTGAAATAACTTCATGTGTTCACATGCTCAACTCCTGCTCGTGGCCAGGAAGTTGTTCCTCGTGTTGTCTTAGGCTGTGTGTGTGAACATTCTCACCTGTTTCCTCTGTCCCGTCAGGCTAGTATGAAGGTGGGTGGCCACCACCCTTACTAGTAAAGAGTCTCACTAAAGGCAGGTCTTGTAGTTGTGATGGAAACTCCAGCACCCAGGAAACGGAAGGAGGAGAATTTCTGTGAATTCCAGGCCAGCCTGGGCTACACAGTGATACCCTGTCTCTAACAAAGAGAAAAGACTCTCACGCTGATCCCCCTTTTTAAAGTCTAATGACTTTGCATTTTTCAAAGATGTTTCAGAGACGAGGCTTGCATAAAGTCATAGCGATGCCCTTGGGGGTGTAGAAGACCTGGAGCCCAGCAGTGTCACACCACAGACCTTCGGGAGACCCCTGGCCCTGTTGTCTGTTCTTAGAAGAGGCTCACTCCTGCCTGCCTACCACAGACAGAACCCAAGGCCCCAACAACCCAAAATGCCAGATCTTCTCTAAATCCTTTTCATCTGCACTTTTACAGGGTTACTGGTCACAAGGGTGGGACCTGGGTCCTATCTCTGGCCCAGGGTGGAGTCATGACATTCTGAGCTGCTGGAAAACCAGCTGTGTGATTGCTGATGACGTTCTGAGCTGCTGAGAAGCCAGCAGACACTTCCTGGTAAAGACTGAAAACATTGCAGTCTCTTTCTTTCACGTTTCATCCCATGGGCCTGCCAATCTCTGGGGTAGGAAGGCACTCTTCAGGAGGGCCACGTTCTAGAGAAGTGCCGTGAAGCCTACCTGCAGATAGAGCTGGGTACAGCTGTGTCTCCTTTCACTGCCCACCACCCCTCCGAGAGCTGCTTGTAGGGTCCCTGTGACCACTGTCCATCTAGCCCTGCTGGAGTGCTTTCCCTGCAGCAATCCCTGTGGCCTTTGACTCCTCTCCTCGAGAGGCAGCCTACTTTACCCTGTAATGAACCCTGCCCGCTCACACACCTTGCTGCATGCCCCTTTTGAATTCATTTGATGGAGACCTCAGGGTGAGGAGCTGAGGGACGTCAGCGCTGGATTTCAGTGGCAGCAGCAGGGAGAGCCTCCTGCTTGTGTCGCCAAAGATAAGGAAGCAGAGCAGACAGGAAGTGGGCTTGGCTGTAAAATCTTACAGTCTGTCTTTTTCTAGCTAGACTTTACCTCCTGAAGTTTCCGCAGCCTCCCTAAACACCACTGCCATATGTTCTAACACACGAGCCTGTGAGAACATTGCACATTTAACCATGTCCGGAATTAGTGTGGCCATCTTGAAGGAAGCAGGGTAAGTCAGAGAGGAATGAACCCATGCCGGTCCCCAGGGGCCATGTTGAGCCCGCACAGATCGTGCAAACCTGGCTAGTTCTGTCAGCTTGACACAGAGAAAACGCCCCTAACATCTGGCTGTAGGCAGGCCTGTAGAGCAATTTCTTTATTAGTGATTGATATGGGAGGACCCAGCCCATTGTGGCCTGTCCCAGCCTGGTGTCCTGAGTGCTATAAAAAAGCAGACTGAGTAAGTCTAAGTCATAAGGAGCAAGCCAGTAAGCAGTCGCCCCTATGGCCTCTGCATCAGCTCCTGCCTCCACGTGCTGCCCTGCTTGAGCTCCTTCCTGACTCCTCTGGTGAGGAACAATGGTGTGGAAGTGTAATCAGAATAAACCCTCCCTCCCCAGTGCTTTGGTCACGATGCTTCACCACAGTGATGGTAACCCAAACAAGACATCAGGGCTTTAGGCCAGCCCTTCTTGAAGCAGATGAACGGAGCCATTAAATCCTTCTGAGCCATCCATGGATGGAAACATGAGCTGTGATAGCCGAGGGTCACCCCGGGAAGTATCGCAACCCGCTGCCATCCTGGGAGCTGGGGTTGACTTTGCGGTTTTTAAAAGAGGCCTGGCAGTGCCCCGTCTCCATTACTCCTGCGCTCAGGGTGAGTGGAGTGATCCACAAGTGCCATTCTACCCAGTGCTCATGCATCGTCAGCCATAAGGATCACATTTGCTGCTACTGTCTGCTAGATCGGTATCTATGGAACACTCGATATCAGAAGAAACCAGTGGAGTCTGCTGGGAAAGTGCAGAGATAAATAAGGAAGGACCACGCCCACACTGACATAGGATCCTGGAAGGACTTCTGCTAGTTGACAAAGACAGAGGGGTCACTTAGCGCCTGATCTCAGCGGGACTGTCTTGGAGTTTTGAATGCTGTGGTTGAAGCTATGCCGTGAACAATACTAAGGGAGATTTTCTATAAAGAAAGTCATTTATGGAGTAGCTCCTGGGCAATCCTGTTTCTTCTAGTTGTCTTAGCAGGTCACCTGGGGGGAAGACCATGAACCAGAAGAAGAAGATGATGTACAGAGGACAAAACAGAGTTTGGATCTAGATTGGTAAGATGAGATTCTAAGTGTGAGAATCCCATGATACGTGTCCTTGGTTGGACTCTGCAGTCTCTCTACACCTTCGGTTCCTAACTGCAGAATGCAGACAGAGTTCCCACGTTATGGGGCTGTAGGAACAAAGTGGTGATATAAGCCATGTTGAGGCTCCTTATAAGACTTATGGAGATGTTCACTGAATCTTGTCGTTGTTATTGACATCACTGTTAGGATGTGTGGTATAGATGTTTCCTTTCAACATAGCATGACCACCCTATCACCATCACGGGACAGAGATATCCTTGGCCCCATCGTCATGGCAACAAAATAAAAACAGTACAGGACTTAGGGCAATGGGTCTCAGTAACTGTGTTTCTCAGTAGAACTGGGAAGGCAGAGTCACTTGACCAGTCACTCTCTCCTCCCCAGTTGCATGTGAGGAATGAGGAAGTAGAAGGTTGTGTAAGGGGGTTGTTGTCATGGTGGGCTTTGGTAATACTCTTTCCACATCACTGGTGCTCCCATAAGAACTCTACAAATGGCCCCAACTCACTGGACCCTAACCTAGCATGGCATAGCATGGCATGTTACATAGCATGGCATGCTACTTCCGTCTGCTGGAGACAGGGTTCCTATCTGGGTAACCCTTTGCTCATGTCTCCCCATGAAAAGCATGGCAACTCTTCACTCCTAGTCTTAGGATTGCCTCTGGTTGTCTAGGTGATCATAGGGCTTAAAATACAGCATGGTATTTAAACTCTGCTCTTAAAGTTCTAATTATGGAACTGTATCTTCCTCTTGAGAGCGTCAGAGGGAGCAGGACCTTAAATGGTCAGATGGAAGTCACCTCTGGAAGGTGCCACCCTTTGATTTGTAAATCCAGACTTCTTCCTGGAGAGCATTTGTTCCTTCAAAGGTGGAAAGATCCCCCAGAACAGTCCATTTCATGCCTAGTATCTGATGAAAAGTCATACCAGGTATTTCTGCTTAGACAGATTCTTTGCCTCACTATTGCTGTTCCCCAAGACCCTACAGGCCACAAACCATGGCATCACAATTGCCTAACATGTCATAACTCTTGGGACAGGGAGATAGCTCAGTTGGTATGTGCCTTGTAATCATGAGGACCCGTGGGTAATCATGAGGGTCCTGCTAGCTTACTTGGTGAGCTCTAGTCCAGTGAGAAAGTTGGCAGCACCTGAGGATGATACCACAGGTCCTTTGGCCTTCATACACATGCACCACACACACATGACCACGCACATATGCACCACAGACATACACACATGAACACACATGCATGAACCACACAATTTACCCCACACATGCACCACTCACACATATGAACACACACAATATACCATACACACAAACACACACACGCATGCAACACATGCATATGTACTGCATAACGCACCATACCTGTACCACATACATGAAAACATACATGCATCACACACATGTGAACACACATGCACCACACATGTATACACCATACACACACGAACATATTCACATGTACCACACAATGCACATGAACACACACATGTACCACACAATGCACATGAACACGCACACACATGTACCACACAATGCACCACACATGCACCATACACACACGAAAACATACACAAATATTAAATGAAATTGAAAATTCCGTTTCTGGCTTGTGCATAGCCACCTTTCAAGTGCTGATAACCCAGGGGCTGCTGGCCACTGTGATGGGCAGCGTAGATGTGGATTGTTTTGGTTGTCATTGAAAGTCTCTGGAATAGTTCTGCTGAACAGTCATACTCAGTAGGTTTCCCTAGTGATTCCAGCCCTGCCTGTCTGATGGGGAGCAACAGTTTGACCTCCCTGTCTTGCTTTATTCATCTGGAAGATGAGGCTCTGGCTATTGGTGCCTTGTTCTTGCCTGTGTCCACAGTACCTACTGTGTGCTGTAAGCACTGCTAGCTCTTAGTAAGTCCTTTATAGTTCAACAGAGTTGAGCTCACACAGTGCGTAAGGACTGGTGCTGCTGGCACTTTAGTGGGGAGGGTGGCTTTGGGATTTTGCCAATGTTTTCAGAGACATATAATTAGGTTTAAGGACTATCGAATAAAGAATTTAAAAGAAAGAATATATGGGAAGAGCCAACAATAGATAATCACTTTCATGTTGTGATAAAGAGGGGTGGGAAAAGAGGAAGCCACGTGAGTAGATCCTGGGCATGAGGTCACTCAGACACATCTCCCCTCTTTCAACACTTTGTCACAGGCGTATCCCGAAGCCCTGAGTGTAATTGTCTTGGCTGGAATGCCTGTGCTGGAGGAAACAAATCTGAGCGTGTCAACAAATTAATTAAACAGAGTAGGCAGCGGTGCACGGGCAGAGCTGTGGTGTGTGATGGGGTAACGTGACTGTGCAGTTGTGTTGGGAAGGAGAGGGAGGTACCAAAAATACTGCACAGTTCTGGGGACCAGAAAACAGGCTTGGGGAGCTGATGTGACAAGGGAAACCAGAAATGAGATTAGGGAAATGGAACTGCGTTATTCAGGAAAACATACATGTGAATCCACCCCTGGAGCTCAAATGTAAATTTCAAAGCAAAGATAGCAGCCGTCATTTCAGAGGAGCTGGGATCAGGAGGGGCGGAGATGTCTTTCAAAGGGCTCAGGTCTGTGCCTCCAGAGAAGAGTGGCTGGTACAGTGCAGCAGACGGACGGGGATGTCAAAGCTGGAAGGAGCAGATGGCCAAGGCGTAGCTTTCTTGGGTGCCGACTCTGGGTGCACATTATGTTTCACTCTAAGTTAGCAAATATTAAGACATTAAAGTGCACTAAGCATGCTTGCCATATTGTTATCACAGAGTTAAAGGGAATTAGACTGGGTGGGTTGTGTATCAGCAGTGCTGAGGTGGCGAGAGTAAGGTTAGCTGGCTTCCTGTCTCCTGGATCTCAGACTTGGCCAGTGATACCCGAAGTGGCCACCTACTTCCAGAAAGGCAATGAAGAAAACTACATTTTGGGTGATACTTAGGTTAAAGGTGACATTGACTTTTAGTAGGGTTTGTACATGGAAACTGTTCTATTAGATTTAGGTGTGTCACTTACCCCAAGCCATTATCAGTGGGCTCATGATGATCAGCAGACTATTGATTTTGCCAGTGCATCCTTAAGATGCCTTTCTTTATATTTACTTTCAGGGTTGGAGCTTCCTGTGTGGGCTGACTAAGGCCACATGGTGAGCTTAAGGTCTTCATTGGGTGACAAACCTATTGACCAAGGATTAGCTCGAGGTCAGAGTTGGTGACCTCTCAGAACAGCCATATTAGGACTGTGTAGCCAGAGAGTGACTGATTACCTGGAGCACTGGCCACAACCTTTGCTCCTGATCGCCAAGTTCAGGATTGCCGGGTTCTCTTCATGGTGTTCTAAGTCCATAGCATCACAGCCCAGAAAACAGAAGAAACTTCTTCCTCTCTACTACTTCCACCTGAATCCAAACCGTAGTTGTTCTGGTTGTGCGGGCTGCCAATCCTGGCTACTGTGGAGGCTGAGGCAGGAGGATCATTATAATCTCCAGGCCAGCTTGCGCAACTTGGTGGTTTGTTTTCAAAAAAAAAAAAAAAAAAAAAAAGGAAAGGGCTAGCAGGGCTAGGATGCATAACATCCATGTACAGGAGAAAACACGCTTGTACTTTGTTTATTTGTTCTGAAACTGTATTTCTGAATCTCTGTTACTTCTGCTAGATGCTGATCTAGGAAGTAGGGATGAAGTGGACTCCTAATTTAGTTGATAAACAAAACAGTTCTTCACAACTGGCATATTAGCCCTGACTCCTTTAGACATGATTTAAAATGCAGTGGAAAAAGCATCCCATTCTCATACCCACAGGGTGTCAACTGGATGCGCAAAGAAATAGCCAAAATGTGTGCCAACTGCCGCCCTGCTCCAAGGTATGTTTTAGGAAATAACACGCACAAAAGGAGGTGGCTCTAGACGATATCTTTTGTTCTCCAGCTGTGGAGTCATTAGAAGAGAACATTAAGGTCTCCGACCAAAGAGAAAGAAACAACACTGGTATCTAAATATACAGCTATATGTAAATTGATTTAATATGTTTTGTTATGTGTTTAATCTATGTAAAAACAGTAGAAATCTGCATATACATTTAAAAAAATAGGTCAAGGCAACCATCTTTGTAGCTATGTGTTTTCTGTTATAGCCATAGTGTTCCATTGTTACGACAGAGTACATGAAATAGTCTACTTAGGGGAAAGATTTATTTGGGCTCACAGTTTTGGAATTATGTGTTCTGTGATGGGATGGAGCATGTGGAGGACAGTGCATTGTGGAGCAAAGCTTCTCACCCCCTGGAAGCTGAGAAGCACAGAGAAAGAGACGCCAGGCTGGCTGCTTGGTACTCCCTTCCAGGCATGTCCTCAGTGACCAAACAGCCTTCTGGTGAGCTCTTTCCCTCCCAGGTTCCACCAGCTCCCAGTGGAAGCCTTGTCTCTAGCATGTGGACCTTAGGGGGATACCAGGAGTTAGAGGAGGTATGCAAGCGTGCGTTCGTGCGTGCGTGCGTGCGTGTGTGTGCTAGATACAGACAGTGGTCAGTGGCGAGCGGAAGGACCATGAGAAGTGAAGCACAGAATTCCTGAGTGTTTTCATAATTATTGATTAGGTATGTATGGTTCAGTATTCATGATCAGGAGTGATGACAACCAAAGGGAGAATCTGGAGCAAGATGACTAGGAGACAGACACAGGAAACTGGCTTCGAGTGTGTTAATTGTGAGTCCTGCAGATCATTTGATATATAAAATATGTTTTCTTCATAAGGTATTGGTATATATGCACACACGCATACATTATGTACCAATAGTAAGTAGAAATATCTTTCACATTCCAAAGGTGGGAATATGACATTAAAATTTTCTTAATAGCAGAATTAAGCCACCTTTATTTATACACTATGTATCAAAATAGTTTTAAAGAACATCTATATGGAATTTTCTAGAAAAAACAAGTACATTTTTAAACTGATGAAATATACATATCATTTGCAGCCATAACAAGTTGTTGATTACATGATTTTTAAAAGCCAATAATTATTCCAATATTCATCTAAAAAAGCCCGACTGAGTGAGAAGATAAACCATCCTCCACTAGCAGATGAAAGGGTGTGCACAGTAAAATCATGAAAGAGTACACTAGAGAATTACTCAAGTGCGTGAAGGAAAATTATGTAAATATCATTTTTCAGAAATTTAAATGTAAGAAAGTTCCAAAAGCGGTAGACTATTAAATCATAAATATGCATCACCATGAAGCAATAATGAAGATATTACACATTTCTCCTTAGGATAAACATTCAATGAAAATAGAAAACATTTTCAGAGTACCCTGATTGCCAAGTGTTTACATCAGCACAGCTGACTCAGTCTAGAATAAACAGAGATTTAGGTGGAAAAGTAAGTGAAGTATGCTTTCTTTTTTCCTTTTTCTAGAAGACATTCCTTTAGGATTAGACACTTCCATAAAAGAAATCATTTTTAAGAGCTTAAAAAGTTACCTGTTTGGCTGCAGAGACGGCTCAGTCAGTAAGGTGCCTTCTAGGCAGCGTGAGGACCTGAATTCAGATCTTCCAGTCTTCAGGTAAAAGACAGGTGTATCTATCTGTGCCTGTTCACCGGGCTCTGGGAATCTCCACAGGAATTCTCCCAGCGTGGTAATGCAGTGGTGGGCCAGGGCAGCATGCACGTGGGCCTGGAAGTCCATGCAGCCTGTCCAGTTCCAAGTCAGAACCAGTTCACTCGGTGCCATTGGGACTCTTCCTGGCCTAGCATCTTACAAACCACAGGTGCCAGTATCCCTCAGAGACAAAACAAGTGGATAACCTTAAACTCAAACCAGAGAGCCTGCCCACAATCAGAAGGTTTATAGTATGCACTGACATTTCTGGGAATAATGTGAACATTGAGAAATGTATTGGAGAGCCATCCAACCTTGGTCACGATTTAGATGTTTAATGTCCCTCGCTGCCAGCCTCGTGTGTGAACCCAGTCTAAACGGTTTTAGGAAAGTTGTGGAATCTTTGGGACGTGGAATCTGGCTGAAGGAAGTAGGTGACTAGGGAGTGGTCTTGAGATACATAGTGATCTTGACGAAGTGTCCCCTACTTCCCGTCCTGTCCCATTCCTCATCCATGGAGATTTGAACAAACGTCCCCACACTCCCTCTGCCACAGCTTTGAGCTGCTCACCACCATGTGTGCCTGGCCACCATGATAGGCTGTGCTGTAGCTGGATTTTCCTTGGGGCTGCCAGCTCTCCAATAATGGAGACTTGTTAATTATGAAAGCTTGACTTTAATTTAGACTTGTCCCATTAGCTCTTATAATTCAAATTAAACCATGTTTTTATTAATCTACGTTCTACCACATAGCTTTTACCTTTCTTCCATTTTGTGTGTCTGACTTACTCTGTGTCTCAGTGGCGTCTCCTCTGCGCCTCAATTACCCCGTCCTACTGTACTTTCTGCCCAGAAGTTCAGCCTGTACCTCCTGCCTAGCTATTGGCTGTTCAGCTCGCTATTAAACCAATCACAGCAGTGTGTCTTCACAGAGTGTACAGATATTCCACAACATTGTGCCCTCAGTCTCTGAGCCAAAATAAATCCTTCCTCCATCGAGTGACTTCTTGTCAAGTGTTCCATCACAGCAATTAGAAATAGAACACAGTTTGATAGACAACTGAAACTTATTATTTACAACAAATAGACTGAGAAGTGGTGGAGAAATGTGTGTGTGCGTGCACACGTGCCCATGTGTACCTATGCTGTGACAGCTAGAATTTCCTCTTGGGACTTCCTCTGTTGCTTCACATTCCCACCCTATTCTTTGAGACAGGGTCTCTCATGAACCCAGCGCTCACTTGCTGGACAGCTACACTGGCATGTGGGAGAGCTTCAGGGGTCCTTTTATTTCTGCTCCTGAGTGCTGGAATTACAGGCACATGCTTTCATGTCTGGCTTTTTACCTGGGTGAATGGGTGCTAGGAATCTGACCTCAGGCCTCATGCTTGTGAAACATGCTTTACCCATGGAGTCATTTCCCTGACCCCGAGGAAGAGGTATTTAAATCAAGCTACTATGATGCAGATCAGAAATATCCTGATTGTCTGATCGGCTTGACACATCCTAGAGTTGCCTGAGAAGGAGCTTTCAGTCGAATGATTTCCCAGATCAGACTGGCTTGTGGGGAATTGTCTTGGTGGTTGATTCATGTGGGGGGGCCTAGGCAGCCGTGGGCCAGGCCTTCCTAAGCAGATGGTCCTGGGTTGCGCAGGAGCCAGAGGGAGCCAGTTAGCAATACGTGCTTACCCTCGGTCTCTGCCTCCAGCCCCTGCCTGCTAAGACACAAGATGAAATTTTCTCCCCATGTTCCTCTAGTCTTGCTGTTTATCACAGAAGCAGCACAGCACTTGTTACTCAGGCAGTGCTGGGAGCCGTCCCCCATGTCTGTTAGATGCTCTTCGGCATCTTCCTGGCCAGTTGTGCAGATCTGCTAAGTCTCTCTGAAAAGCACACTGAGGAGCTGGGCACTCACTCACAGAGCACATGGGTGTTTCTCAGCTAAGTAAGTGTGGGCTGACTGATGGAGGATTACAGACACCCTCAGATGTATTTTCTTCAGTTAGTGCACTTTGCAGAATAGGTATGTCATAGAGGGCTGCAGAGACCAGATGTAGGATTGCTAAGCAGGGTATGACAAATTCTAGATAGAAAGCATGGTACAGGATGGATTCCACGAGACCAGTTGACCTTCAGTATTGGTAAAGGTTGTGTTAGGGTCCATGAGAAGTCCCATAAAAGACCACCAGACACATATGCAATCAGCAAGAGTGTTTATTCCAGCATGCAGGGCCAGCCATCTGACAAAATGGTGCCAAGAGAAGCACACAGGCTCCTTTTAAGCAAGATTAGGGGAACTCCATGGAGGGGGGTTCAATCTGGGGACTGATTGATGGGTTTAAACAAAAAAGTTTACGATTGTTGTAGAATTGGTAGGTGTTTCTAGTGGTTAGGGACTTCCCAGCTGCAGGGCTGAAAGCTGTCTTTAGCTAGCAGAAGGCTGTGAGGAGCCTGCTGATTGGTTGCCGCGGGTTGTGATTTTTTTTTTTTCTGAGAACTGTTCATTAAATTCCAGTAAGCTGAAACTCAGGCCTAGTTTCTGGCCAGACTATTAGGAGCCTGTCATGGCGTTTGTTCGACTCTCTCAGATGCTTGTGGTGGATTTTTCCCCTTAGTTCACCAGCCAGCAAGTACAGCCATAAACTAGAAAGTGTCCACACACTGAGGAGCTTGTTCTCAGTCAGGAAGGAGCCCTTGGAGTCCTATACCTCAGCCCTGGGCTTTCCCAGCAGACCCCGGAGTCCTGGCTGCTGGCTGACAGGATATGAGGGACACAGAGCAGGCCTCTCCCAGAGTGTGGGCTTGACTGCTTCTCCAGTGTGGGAAGGAACGCCCTCCACCTCCATTTCTCAAAATGCAGCCCAAAGAGATGCGGACTCCATGCATTTCTCTCCCCTTGCTCTGTCTTTTGATTCTATTGCTTCTAATAACTGGAAAGAAACATCCCTGAAGAAATAGACCCGTCTCTTTTCTTGCCAGGAAATGTTGTAATTCAAGGGAAACTCCCACGAAAGCTTGGGTATCATTTTGATCATTTAAGGCTATCTTTATCCTGGCAAAACAATTCCAGTAAAATACTTCTTGGATAAGGTGGAAAAATCAGTTTCTCAAATAATCACACAAATAAGAAAAACGCATTGGAACCCAGTGTTCCCACCTGCACCAGCGCCCCATCCTCTCTGTACTGCCCTATGGACAGTGCAGGTAGTCACAGCTGGAGTTCGGCCCAATACCTCCTTTCCTGATTAACTTTGACATTTTGACTAACTGTAGAATTAGCTGCTTGAGAAATTTTATGATGTTAGGTATATGTCTTTTAAATTTTAGCTAACCTCTTCTATGTAATAGCATACTCTTAAGGGTTAACGCACAGTGTTCATTATCTGTCTTTCCTTGTAAAGCCCACAGAGGCACCATGTAATCTTGCTGGTTGCTAACACAAATAAAATCACTGTTGCTAAGGGGAATGTCTTACAACCAAAGTCCTAGAAAAGAATGGATTGAAACAATGTGTTTCCATGGGGAAAAGGAACAGGCCCTTTGATCTTCTGGGATAATCTCCCAGGTCTTGGGAGAAGGAGTGACATGGTCTGGGAAGCTAGGTTAGCTGCATAGTTCCCGGATACACCATCCTTTTCATTTATATTTTTTCGAATTTTCTGGGGAGGTCGGTGTTAATGTAATACCTTCTAGAGAAGCATTCCCCTAATCCACACTGTGACCCTGACCAGCAACCTGCAGAGGTGACAGAGACCTCAGGGTGAGGGCAGTGGTGCTGCAGAGTGGACACAGTGTTGACCCAGAACTGTCAAGCTGATCATGTCCTGGAGTCACAGTCTAAGGGACGTGGTAGTGGTGCCCTCTCTTCCTTTTCTTGTCACCCAGCAGCTCACAGGCGCTAAGGCCTGGCAGCTGGGATCTCCAGGCTCTTCCTCGTCTTCCTTAACATACCTATTGCTGAGGTGACTCTTACAGGAGTCCTCATAGAGTGTTGTGTTGGAACTGAGTTATGGGCACTCCGTGCCAGGACTGGGGTGGATGGTGTGCTAAGGAATGTTCTTCCCCTGTCTCTGGGGTTTGTTGCCTGCATCTGACATTTAAATGTTTTTTTTTTCTCATACAGATGGTTCTTCCTGCCAGCCAAGGATATGGTTCCCAGCTCCGTCTCTGAATTTAGGCTAGCTCCTTCATTTCATTGTGTTCAATTGTCTGCTCTTTTGACACAAAGATTCTTGTTGCCCAGTCTGGCCTCCAGCTTGCTGTGTAGCTGAGACTGGCCTTGAACTCTTGATGTTCCTGTTTCCACCTTTCAAGTGCTGGGACTACAAGTGTTCTGGTTTTCTTTTTTTTTTTTTAACAGTTTTTTTAAAGATTTTTTTTTATTTATTATATATACAATACAGTGTATGCCTGCATGCCAGAGGAGGGCACCAGATCTCATTGTAGATGGTTGTGAGCCACGATGTGGTTGCTGGGAATTGAACTCAGGACCTCTGAAAGAACAGTCAGCGTCTTTAACCTCTGAGCCATCTCTCCAGCCCGTGTTCTGGTTTTCTTTCATTGTGTGATAAACACCACGACCAAAAGCAACCTGGGGAGGGAAGGGCTTATTTGACTTACATGTCCTGATCACAGCCAGGGTAGGACCTCAGACAGGAGCAGAGGAAGGAACCTGTGACAGATGCTGCCAACTGACTTGTTCCTGGTGCTCAGCTTGCTTTTTTACAACCCAGGACCATTTGTCCTGGAGTGGGAGCAACCACAGTGGGCTCCACCCTCCCACCTCAGTCATTAACTAAGAAAATGCTCCATAAACATGCCCACAGGACAGTCTGATGGAGGTGATTGCTCAATTGAGACTCCTTTTTTTCTCTTGATGTGTCTGGCTTGTCGTGCTGATAAGAACTCTGCCAGCAGGCTCTGCGGCTGCGCTGCCTCTCTGTCCACAGTTCTGACTGCGTCCTTGCAGGAGCGAACTCCTCCTGCCAACATGGCCCTGTGCCTTCATCAGTCACACTTTCACTAAGGAAGAGTTAAGTGAAAGAAAGATCCTCTTATAATGTGATCAGGAAAAATGACTCCAAATAGTTGTAATTTGTTGAGGCTCCATGGTCAGTGATTGAAGTAGGGCCTTTGTCAGACAGACAGCCTGGCCCTTTCCCCGCACAGGCCGTTTTCTCTGGGGAAAGCATGGTGATATAGTCACAGGCCTTGGCCAAGCTAAGACGTCATGGTCTGTACGACGTTGTATAATGATGATTATCTGGCTGTTTGTGAGGAAACAAATCAGAAAGATAGTGCCGCAGCCAACTGTAGGGTTTAAATACACACAGTCAAATAGTCGTCGTTATATAACTTCATGAAACGCCACGCCTTTCATATGAACACCAGGAGGAGAGGAACTTCCTTAATGAACTGGATGGATCCTCACACTACCTCAGGGGCCAGGCGTCCCAGGGTTCCCACAGCACTTTCCAGCCGATAGGAACGCAGTCATGACCAGTGTGGGGGGGAAAGCTGTCTTGTAAGTTTTGTGCAGCATTTTAAATATTTTGTTTATCACCTTACGCTAATGGTTTTACTTTTTAAATTACACTTATTTATTTTGGGGGCAGGGTGCACACACAGCACATGTGTGGAGGTCCCACAACAAGCTGCAGAAGTTAGTTCTCTCCTCCTAGTGGGTTCTGGGGACTCGACAGCTCATCAGACCTTGGAGCCTCTACCCATTGAGCGCCTTTGCTGGCCCTATCCATACAGTCATGATTTAAAATAATTCTATCCTGGAACTCCTGCTGCTAGCTTTGATCTTCTGTACAGGTACCGACACATGCATTTTGGATGAAATAATGTATGACTAAATTAAATTTGGTGATTTATAGATGGAAAATATAGAAAAGTGCTTTTTTAAAGGAAGAATTTAACAGCAATAACCAGGAAAAGTTGATGTTGGGAAGACCCTACATACGTAGTGAGAGATCGGCTAGCGGGACAGAGAGTGGAGTTGCTGGCCCGCTTGAGGGTCTACATGAGGGTTCCTGTGCCTGGGGCTTCACAGCTTCCAGTTTCCTACCCAGAAGAAGGAATACTTTTTCTACTGACGGGAACTTTTCAGTATTTATAAATTTTAAAAGAAAGATAAATTATTCATAAATATTGTCATTTTATGTAACCAAAATAAGCCTTTGATTTGATGGATTCCATTCAGATGGTGTTGAACATCATGAGGGAGGTAGGGAGCCACCACGGCACTGGGGCCACAGGCAGTGAGTGTCAGGTGCACTTCAAGGTCATCTCAGTACACAGTGAGTTTCAGGACAGCCCGACGTACACAGGGGCTCTGTCTCCAAAACCGGGGTGCACAACTGTCTAAAACTTCTCCGGAAAATGTTAGGGCAAATTTGTATTTGGTTTAGGAAACACTGGCTTGTCCACCTATTCTCACATGGGAACTGGTCAGACTTCCTAACTTGAAATACCTTGACTGTGACTTCCTCCTGAGATTTATATGGTCAGGGACGTTATGTACCCATCACTTCTTTAAAATGTGCAGCCCTTCTTCATGTGAGGGAACTCTACCTTTCAAATCAGCCTCAGAATGTTCAATTATAATCCATGGATTAATTCTGACTTGCACATGAAAGCAGTCACATGACCAGTGCATGCTCATCAGACTGTATCCATACAGCAACCCATATGCTCAGCATCTTTTGAAAAATACCTTTTAGTCATGATATGTTTGGCATATCTAGCTTTTTCAAAAGGATTAATTATTTCACTTCTTTTTGTATAAAGGCTCATTGTTTAAAAGAAAATCACTTGTTTGGATTAGAAAAATATAATAAAAATTAAAATTGTATCATTTTGTAACAATAGCAGGTGCCTGGGAGGACATGGAACAGCCAGAAATTCCTGTGTATTACAGGTGGGCGTGGACATAGGAACAGCTATTTCATAAAAAGGCCTTTCATTATCTACTAGTGACACAGCAAGGGGAACACACACACACACACACACGCTAGCGTGCTCATAGAGATGTATTAGAATGTTCCTAAGAGTCAGACACTGGAAAGCACCCAAATGCCTGTCAGTATTAGAAGGGATGCCCAGGCCCTATCGTAATTGTCTTATTGAATCCTGCAAAGCAGTGAGACCATGGAGACCTGCATAGCACACAGCAGTGGGACTAACGTTTGGAAGCATGATACTACGGAAACAGATTACTGTTTGATCATGTTCTCATACGATTCAATCCAGGCATGAAGGGCAGGGGAGTGATTGCTTCCGGGGTGATAGTGACTAGCGTGGGCACAAAGGGGCTTTTCTATGAGCTAAAGATGCTCTTGATCTGCTTCTGGCTCTGGTGCTGTAGACACAACATGCACTTTATGAGAACTTGCCTGCCACTACAAACCTACTAAGTGTGCACTGCCCTGTGTGTATTCCATGTCGCTAACAAGCTGGTGACATACTCCATGATCAGAGTAAGACACTAAATAGGTAGAACCTAAGTGCTTTTCCGTAAAGCAAAAACAAATTTCTCATAACATTTTCCAGAAATTTTTTCATTGGTTTTTGCACTTTGATTTTTGGAGATAGTTTCCATGTAGTTCAGGCTGTCCTAGACTCACTATGTAGCTGAGGATGACCTTGAACTTCTGATTCTCTCTCCTCTAGCTTGTAGAGGGATTGTAGGCATGTACCACCATATCTGGTTGTATGTGGTGTACATGCTCAGTAAGCACCCCACCAGCTACGTGGCATTTCCAGCCTCCAACTCTATTTCATAATGCAAGTGTCATGAGCTTTGTTGCTTACACTAAAATCCTCCAGGATGATTTGAAGCTTATGCCCTTTGAGGTGCCACAAACCATTCTTCTCTATACGTGTCTGAGACATGTTTGTTTGCCATCCATACTAGAAGGCCAGAATTCAGTGTTAGCCAGAAATCATGGTATGTATGTATTCTTAATAGCTTTGCTATAATTAGACTAACTAAGATGATGTACTGAAGGGGGTATATTACAGGGCTGGAGGGATGGACCACTGACTAAGGGCACTTACTGCTTTTGCAAAGGATCCAAGTGTAGTTCCCAGCACCTACATGGTGGCTCACAATCACCTGTGACTCCAGTTAAGGGGCTTTGACACCCTCTTCTCTTCCATAGGTTTATGTGTTGAGCATATGCATACATGCAGGCAAAACACTCATGCAAACAAAATGAAAATAACTCTAAATCTTATAAAGAGCATGTTGTAAGCTCAGTGAAATATGGGTAGTGTGTTTCATTACTGAGTGTTTCTCAGTAGGATGTGCGACGTGGACTTGAGTGAAATAGAACGTAGTGAGAAGTCGGCTGCAGTACCAGTCTGGTCAGTGTTTCCAATGCATACAAGCAAATCTGTTCAATATTTTAAATGACTTATTTAAGTCAGTATTTTATGTTTAATTTAAATATAGAGAGTATTGAAATAAGTAGAAAACACAGGTTCTCACTAAGAACAAATCTCCTACTCTTCCTGAGCTTGAAGTTTTTTGGGTAAAGAGCGAAGATTGACATCACGGAGGCGTGGCACTCACTGGCACCAGATGCTGTTTTCTGTGCAGATCACCGTTGGGCATGGTGGGGATGAGTGACCATCACTCAAAGAAGTTCCTCAGCAGATGATATGACTAGGAATGACTGGGACCTTACAAAGGAGCTTAGGGAGACACTGATGTAGACACGAAAAAAACCTTAGCGGCAGCAACCCTGATAAACGCCTGGCATGGTGTCCACTCACACAGTACCTGCTGATACTGGATCCAGGACTAGAACTCACTTTTCTGGAAAAAACAGAGACCAAATTTTGAAGAAAATTCTAACTTGAAATATTTAGACATCAAGGTATCCTTAAAGCACTAAAGCTGACATTGAACCACATTTGAAAAAATATTCACATACATTGCCTTCCAACTCATTTTCAGCTGACCTTAAACACATACAACCCATATTCAGAATAGACCATGGAGGGTCATACATGAGTAGACCATAGAGGGTGCAGTCATACATCCAGTATCATATGTATAAACTGTGGAGGGTCCAGTCACACATGTTGACAGGTATGTACATCTTATGTGCTGAGAAGAGGCTCATTTCACTTTGTGTAGTTGGATTTCCTGTAATTTTGAACAGTGATCATTTTAGGATTGGAGTGCAGGATGGAGCTGAGTACCTTAGAAAAGCAGAGTCTTTCTTACAGATTGAGAACTCTTACTTCATAAGCCTCATTTTTCTGAGAAATGGAGAGGCTGTCCCTTGGCTCTCATCTCAAGATGGCGATTCTCCTTTCACGACTTTGAAGTTGTAAGATGCTTGATTGCCAGCCAAGCTGTGAAGAGAAAAGCTTTTCTTTTTGTCAGAAGAGATGAGATGCTAGGAAAAAGGTTTAAATTAGCATTTCCCCCAGGCCCTTGATACGTACCTGGTACTTATGAGATGCATGTTTTTGTGATAAGCGACTTGAAAGCTCAGACAGAGAAGCGAACAATGGCCGCTGGCTAGAGAGAGTGCCAGTCACTTCTCTGTGCTAGGCTGGCAGGTCGCTGTCCTCCTCTACTTTGTCGTGGCTGGTAAGTGCTATTGAATCCACAAAGATGCATTGGAAAATAGTGCTGCACATGTTAAAAATGGTTGCTATTGCTACTAGTTCAAATAGACGTCCACTGAAAGTCTGCCTCTCCTTTACAGTGCTCGGATGTCTTTGCTGCTGTGCGCCTGTACCCTTACAGTGACACCTTTAGGAGATGTCTTTGCTGCCATGTTCCTGTACCCTATACAGTGACACCTATTAGGGGCTGTCTTTGCTACTGTGTGCCTGTACCCCTTACAGTGACACCATTTTTCCTTCCACAACATTGGAGCACCTTTAATACATAGCAGGAGACAGAGTGCATAGCTGTTAATTCCCAGCACTCTTAGGAAGAGAATGTGATTCCCAAGTCAGGCACGCACAGGTGCATTGTTGTCCGTCATGACAGTATCATCCATCTGTCATTGATGGTTTTACGAGCTGAAGATCTTTGGGAATGTATTTCTGTTATGTATTGCTATGCTTGGGGACAAGTGTACACTGGCCTAGAAGCTCAGTTTGTATTGTTTACTGAAGTACAGTGGTGTACCCGGTACTTAACCTGTAACATGAAGGCCGGATTGTTGGGGTATCTGTCCCACCCAGTACCCCACATCCGGCATACCCCAAGGAAAAATCACACACAGGACTCCATAAGATTATAAACTGATTGGCCCATTAGCTCAGTCTTCTTATTAACTAATTCTTACATCTTATGGTAACCCATAATTCTACTCTGTGTTAGCCATATGGCTTGGTACCTTTTTCAGCTGTCAGCTCACATGTTGCCTCTTCGGTGATCTGGGCAGGAATGGTGGAGGGACCTTCCTCCTCCATAGCCTTATTCTATTCTCATTGCCCCGCCTCTACTTCCTGTCTGGTTGACCCGCCCATACTTCCTGCCTGGCCAATCAGTGTTTTATTAAAATACATGATTGACAGAATACAGATAATTCTGAGGGAAATGGTGTGGGAGAATTGTCTGTATTCTGTCAATCATATTTTAATAAAATGCTGATTGGCCAGGCAGGCAGTATAGGCAGGAAAGCCAGACAGGAAGTAGGGGTGGAGCAAAGAGACTGGGAGTATTCTGGGAAAACAGGAAGCTCCCTCTGCCATTCCTGCACAGACCACCGAAGAGACAACATGTAAGCTGCCCCCGCTGGAAAAGGTACTGAGCCATTATGGCTAACATAGATAATGATAATGGATTAATATAAGTTACAAGGACTAATAAGAAGCCTGACCTAATGGACCAATCAGTTTATAATCTTATGGAGTCCTGTGTGTGATTTTCCTTGGGGTATACTGGTTGTGGGGTACCAGGCGGGACAGATACCCCAACAAGCCGGCCCCTCATATTACATTAACCTATCCATCTAAGCAAGGCATTCTAGAGACAAGACTGAACCAAAAGAGCCCTGTTGGTGTTGCCCTGAGTAGATGTGTGAGACATGGTGCTGGTAGACATCCACTCTGGAGTGGTGGAGTCGATGAAGTGCTTTGTACAAGATGCAGCTGCTCTGTATGATGCTGTAGCCTGAGTTATTCGCTCCCAGTGTTTGTTCATATCCCACCTAATAAAATGATGTTTACCACCTTATTAATTGGGTAATTGCAAATGAAAAGATTAAGGAATAACAATGCCTAAAAATTACGTAAAGCCCGTAGCACCACATATTCATGTGGAGCTGGAAGAACAGGAATTCTCACTCATTGCTGGTGGGAATGGGAAAAGTGGCACAGATACCGTCCTGGAGAGCCTGCAGTTCCTTAACGTCATCATTAGCTCCCTGCATCTACTTAAACTACCTAAAAACTCCACACAAAAATGCTTGAAAGTATTATCAGCATTGCCCACACTCAGTGAGTACTAACTTGTTTCTCAGCAGATGAGTGGATGGATGTGATACATAATACCATGGAATGTGTTTGTTTGTTTGTTTTTGTTTTTTTTAAACAGAAGTCCACTGAAAGTGTGGCTCTCCTTGTGATGCTCGGTTGTTTTTGCTGCTGTATGCCTGTACCCTTGCAGTGACACCTTTTTGGGTTGTTTTTGCTGCTATGTTCCTGTACCCCTTACAATGACACCTTTTGGGGATGTCTTTGCTGCTGTGTACCTGTACCCTTGCAGTGAGCATATGAGGCGTGAGCATATGTGGAAGAAGATTAAGGACCTTCACTAAATGGAAGAGGCTGATATTAAAAGGCTACACAGTGTATGATTCTATCCAACTATATCATGTTTTTTAAAAATATTTTTATTGATTTTATTGAGCTATACATTTTCTCTGCTCCCTTTCCTTTCTTTCTCCTCCCCTTATACCCTCTTCCATGGTCCCCATGCTCCCAAATTACTCAGGAGATCTTGTCTTTTTCTACATCCCATGAAGATTAGATCCGTGTATGTCTTTTAGGGTCCTCGTTGTCTAGGTTCGCTGGGATTGTGAATTATAGGTTGGTTTTCTTTGCTTTATGTCTAAAAGTCACTTAGGAGTGAGTATATATTATATTTGTCTTTCTGGGTCTAGAGTTACCTCACTCAATATGTTTTCTAGCTCCATCCATTTGTCTGCAAATTTCAAGATGCCATTATTTTTCCCTGCTGCATAGTACTCCATTGTGTAAATGTACCACATTTTCCTTATCCATTCTTTGGTCGAGGGACATTTAAGTTGCTTCCAGGGTCTAGCTATGACAAACAATGCTTCTATGATCATAGTTGACCACATGTCCTTGTGGTACGATTGAGCATTGTTTGTGTATATACCTAAAAGTGGTATTGCTGGGTCTTAAGGAAGGTTGTTTCTTAAGTTTCTGAGAAATTGCCATAGTGATATCCAAAGGGGCTGTACCAGCTTGCATTCCCACCAGCAATGCAGGAGTGTTCCCTTTACCTTACATCCTCTCCAGCATAAGTTGTCATCAGTGATTTTTTTTATTTTGACCATTCTTACAGGTGTAAGATAGAACCTCAGAGTTGTTTTGATTTGCATTTCTCTGATGGCTAAGGATGTTGAACATTTCCTTAAGTGTCTTTCAGCCATTTGAGATTCCTCTGTTGAGAGTTCTCTGTTTAGGTCTGTACACCCCCCTTTTAAAATTTGGTTATTTATTCTTTTGATGACCAATTTCTTGAGTTCTTTGTATATTTTGGAGATCAGCCCTCTGTCTGATGTAATGTTGGTAAAGATCTTTTCCTAATCTGTAGGCTGCCATTTTGTATTATTGATCATATCCTTTGCTTTACAGGAGCTTTTCAGTTTCAGGGGGTCCCATTTATTAATTGTATGTCTCAGTGTCTGTGCTATTGGGGTTATATTTAGGAAGTGGTCTCCTGTGCCAATGCATTCAAGTGTACTTCCAACTTTTTCTTCAATGAGGTTCAGTGTTATTTGCTTTATATTGAGGTCTTTGATCCATTTGGACTCGAGTTTTGTGCATGGTGATGGATATAGATCTATTTTCATTCTTCTACAACATCAGACTAAATGGAGAGAAACTCCCAGCAATCCCACTGAAATTAGGAACAAGACAAGGTTGTCCACTCTCTTCTTATCTATTCAGTATAGTTCTTGAGGTTCTAGCTAGAGCAATAAGTCAACAAAAGGAGATCAAGGGGATACAAATTGGAGAAGAAGTCAAACTTTTACTATTTGCTGATATGATAGTTTACATAAGCAACCCCAAAATTCTACCAAAGAACTTCTCCAACTCATAAAGATTTTCAGTAATGTAGCAGGATACGAGAGTAACTAAAAAAAAAAAAAATCAGTTGCCCTCCTGTACACAGATAATAAAAGAGCTGAGAAGGAAATCAGAGAAACAATACCCTTCACAATAGCCACAAATAGCATAAAATATCTTAGAGTAACTCTAACCAAATAAGTGGACATCCTGTATGACAAGAACTTTAAATCTTTGAGGAAAGAAATTGAAGACGATACCAGAAAATGGAACGATCTCCCATGATCTTGGATCGGTAGAATTAACATAGTAAAAATGGCAATCTTCCCAAAAGCAATCTACAGATTCAATGCAATGTCCATCAAAATCCCAGCAAAATTCTTCACAGACCTCGAAAGAATGGTACTCAACTTCCTATGGAAAAGCAAAAAACCCAGGATAGCCAAAACAATCCTGCATAATAAAGGAACTTTTAGAGGCATCACAATCCCTGACTTCAAACTCTACTACAGAGCTACAGTATTGAAAACAGCCTGGAGTTGGCATAAAAACAGACAGGAGGACCAATGGAATTGAATCGAAGACCCGAATACTAATCCATACAACTTTGAACACCTGATTTTTGACAAAATGATGGAGGAGGATCATCTGTCTATGTGTTACTTTCATTGGTTAATAAAGAAACTGCCTTAGCCCTTTGATAGGACAGAAAATTAGATAGGCGGAGTAAACAGAACAGAATGCTGGGAGGAAGAAGGCAACGAGACAGACACAGGTTAGGATCTTTCCCGGTAAGCCACCACCTCGTGGTGCTACACAGATTACTAAATATGAGTTAAAGCAAGATGTGAGAATTAGCCAATAAGAGGCTGAAACTAATGGGCCAGGCAGTGTTTAAATGAATACAGTTTCCATGTAATTATTTCGGGTAAAGCTAGCTGGGCGTCGGGAAACAGCCTGTCATTCATACTACAACAAAGAAGTAAAAAATATAAAATGGTAAAAAGAAAGTCTATTCAACAAATGATGCTGGCATAGCTGATATCAACTGTATCACATGTTTAAAAGGAAGAGCTACAGAAATTAGTGAAAAGGGGTCAGGTATTGGCAGCAATGTGTGTGGGGAGAGGGGGTGTTTAGATGGTGTCATTTTTATAGTGGCCACATTGTCTACTTATAATTTTTGTAGTGCTGGACTTCTGAAACCTAGGATTTCACGTATGCTTGTCCAGCTCTTTCCTCTTGGACTCCAGCCTCATCACCCATCATGTTTTAATAGTTCCCGAGAAGAGCGTTCAATAGTCTTCTGTAGCAGTGATGCGGCACACGGCTCAGACAGTACAGGTGCTCACCACCAAGACCCTCACCTGGTCAAGGAGAGGGATAAATGCCCACAAGGCATCCTCTGATCTCGTGTGCCCTAGAACATGCACCTATACCAGTACCTTCCCACACCATATGTAAATATAAATATAATTTTAAAATTTCCTTCTGTAATAATATTTACTGTTAAATCACTACAATTTCTTGTGATAACATTTTCTAAGTTAAAATTTTCTACAGAGTTATCTTAGAAGAAATTATTATCAAATTAAAAAATTCTGAATACTATTTTCTATTGGAAGTTAACCTTCTAAAATTTCTTAGAAGTCACATCAAAAAGAAATTGACTAAGTATATTAATAACTATTTCAATTATTAAACCATGGAACCCACTTTGTGATAAAAGAATTTTTTCGGGGCTGGAGACATGGCTTGGTGGTTAAGAGCACTGACTACTCTTCCAGAGGACCTGTGTTCAATTCCTAGTACCCACATGGCAGCTCACAACTGTCTGTAAATCCAGTTCCAGGGGATCTGAGACCTTTACACCAATGCACATGAAATAAAGTTAAATAAACACAAAAAAATTCTTTAAAAATTTTAAAAAAAAGAATTTTTTCAATTTGTAGTATGTTAGTTCTGAGGGATATAACTTAGACAATGCTGAATATCCTTTAGCTTTTGTTGTGCACACACGCATGCATGCATGTGCGTTTGCATTATTTGCCTATGTGTACATATCTGTATGGGTGTACCCACTCAGGGTTACAGGGCATAGGCCTCTATGCCAGAGTTTACAGGTGAGCTGGGGGTTGAGTTTTTTTTTTTTTTCTCCCAGATGTCAAGAGCTGGATAGCGACAGCAAGGGCTGCATTCCAGGCACCAGGACAGGTTTGGTCAACAACAAAATTACAAGCATATGACACTTGCCTTGAACTGCCATCTTTACAGCTCCGAAACCTGGACAGTGAAATGCTCCTCAGAACTGTGGCTGAATGTGTCGGAGAGGGCATGTCTCAGGAGGGTTCTAGGCGTCACACGAAGAGATCGGCTGCACAACCGTTAAAGAAGAAAGTAAACTACAGGATATAGCAGTGACACTTAAGACACTTTAGCCATGTTATGAGAATAAATGATGGCGGATACCCGAAGATAGCACGGATTGAAGGAGTGCACGGGCTAAGGCAAAGACGAAAGACAAAAAACTCTGGATACACAGCATGAAGTAAGACTGTGGAAGCTTGGGTATGACAATAACACAAGCACCTAGGACTGCACAGGACAGGAACAACTGGAGAACCGCCATAAATGGGCTGCCCATGCATACTTAAGCATTGTCAGGGCATAAATGATGATGGTGGGGGGGGGGTCGAACTCAGATCTTCATGCTTGCCAGCATTGCTGCCCACCCCTGCCTCCTAATAGTGTTTACAGTTACCAAGTTACTATTTCTAGTGGGTGTCTCTCCATCCCTCCCTCCCCCCTCCCTTCTTTCCCCCTCCCTCCCCTTCTCTCCCCTTTCCCTTTCCCCCTCCCTTCCCCCTTCTTCCTTTCTCTTTTGTTGTTTGTTTGTTAGTTTGCTTTGGTCCATATTTTATCATTCTGCTTAAAAGATTTCTGCTAACATATTTCATGTTATTTTGTCTGGTCATTCCTTTGCTTATGATATATTGATATATCTGGGAAATATTTCAT
This sequence comes from Myodes glareolus, assembly GCF_982192425.1. Classification (NCBI taxonomy): domain Eukaryota; kingdom Metazoa; phylum Chordata; class Mammalia; order Rodentia; family Cricetidae; genus Myodes; species Myodes glareolus. The sequence continues at coordinate 6,907,805 of NC_142028.1, forward strand.
CATTGTTTTAAAAGATGTTCACCAAGTAACAGTGTTCTCACACTGTTACTGACATTGCAAACTCCATTTCAAAGAAGGGACTACATATTAAGCCATATAATGTGTGTGTGTGTGTGTGTTGGGGGTGGGGTGGGGTGGGTGGCATGCAGCTCCAGAATTGTGCTGTGATAGCAGAATTTGAAAGGATGCCCTAAAAATAGCCAATTAAGGAGCTAAGGAGCAGGGCCATAACGTTTAATGAGGTTCAGATGTTCCTAGGAGGCATCCTGTCCTTGAAGATATCTTGTCAGTAATTTAGGGCTCCTTGTTGGGTTTTTTGCACCCAAAAACTGACCAGTGGGTTCAGAAACTACCTTAACCTATGCCCTTGTTACCCAATCCCAAAACTCCAGGACATGAACTCCCCAGATGATGGCATTTTCCCTTTAAAAGTTCCACTTTCCCAGGTTCCCTGCCACACTTCCCACTCCTACCATGCCGGGGTACTGGAAAGCTGTTGGTCCAAATTTGAATTGGAATTTAAAACCCTCATGTAATTTTCATTGGGAATCTGGCTCCATAAATTCATTTGGGGACTAGAAACTTGGGCCTAACAGCAGCTTCTAGGGTGGTTTGTTGACTCCCAGAGTTTTCACGGTGTCCTTGCTCTGCTGTAGCTTGACACATTCTGGGAGGAAATCCGTTGTCAGCATTGCATTTATTCATCAACAGTCCCAAATAATTCTTAAAATTTTTCTCTCCGTCTTTGGTCTTTGGTCTACGTGTAGTTTACTTCTCATTGGTTCTGGTAAGAGCTTGTCATGATCAGACCTTTGCATTTCCATTTTATCCAATCTGGGAAACGGTTTGGATTTGACTCAATACATTCCCCAGCTCTGCTGAGACTGTATCCCACTTAGACTTAACTACTTGAAACTGGCCCGTATTTGACAATGTTTTTCTCTATTGCTGGGGTTTAACTTTGGTAGTTTCTATAGTATTATCTTGTCTTCACAGATCTTTTCTTCTGAGATGTGTAGGCCATTCTCAATTTCACCCAGTATATTTTATGCCGGTTTTATATCTTCTGTCTATGTATACAGTTACTACCTGCTTTGTAGCATTTTCATCTCTTTGTAATGTATTTGGTCCTTCAGACAGTTAGCTTTATGACTGTATGTGTTATAGCTATCATAACCGATTTATGCTGTTGTCTACCGTCTCTTGCACCTGTATTTCCTGGATCATTTTTTATTCTGATTTTCTTCTCATTGTATGTTTTATTTTCCATTTCCGTGACATACTCTGTTCTATTTTACTGGCTCCGAGAGTCTCTGTATTTGCCTGTCTGGTGTTGGGTATTTTTGTGTTTCTGTGATGATTCCTGTTTTTTGTTTTTGTTTTTGTTTTTCTGGAACATGGTACTCTTGGATCTTAAACAGACACCAGAGCCATGTTTAATTCGTGGTTAATTATTTTCCACATGACTGAGGCAAAACTCTCCTCTGGGTTCTAACTGCTACTGTGGGAATAGCAAATCTCCACTGGGGCAGTAGAGTTGAGCAGTGTCCTGTCCTCTGTGAGCTATGAGAATGTTCTCTCCTGGGCCACGCTTTTTAAGACCTCGACTTTCCCAGTGCCCAGGTCCAGCTCTTTCTGAAGCTGACTGCCCCACTGGACAAGAGGAAGTGCTGGGGTTGGGGGCTGAAATATCATTTGGGTTCACGTTTGAATGGCTGATCCCCAGCTTCTGGTCCTATTTTAAGAGGTGGGTCTGGCTAGGAGAAGTAGGCCTCTACGGGCAGACTCTGTTCCTGTCTGGAACACTCAGAAGTGTTGTGAAGGGCTGTGCTCACATGCCCCCCACTGAAGGAGCAGCTCTAGCCACATTACTTTCTCTGACGGGATGGGCTGACGTCCGTGTCACCTTCTGCAAGGCCAACGCTGGATTGGTCTTCTGTAGTGACTGGTGAGTGAAACTGAGCCACTCGGTAGCTGTCTGCTATCAGAGGTGGACATTGTCCTCCTTCTCCACAGTCCCTTGGCAGCACCTTTAATTCCCCGGAAATGGATTGTCCCTGCTCTCATGTGGTGAATCACTGCAAATGAGACAAAACTCGGAAGTCACTTCCTCTTGCCATTTGCTGGAATAAGAAAGTTACCTGTAAACACTGTTCTTATCTGCTGATAAGAAACACAAAATCAGTTGTTGATGGCTTCTCTTTCTGTCAAACATGTTCTAGCAACTTCCTCCTGTATGAACAAAGTCTGTCTGGATTATTAAAATTAAGGGACAAAAGCATCTTCTGGTTTTTCAGTTAAAACGATGACCCTAGGGAAGAAAACTGTTGAATACAGAATTTAGGTCTGGTACAAAGGGAAGTGTTCTGTATTCAAGAAGGCTGAGGGGCCTGCCAAGGGCCAGTCGTCTTGTGTGGACAGCGCAGAATTAGGAATGCCGTTGCTCACATTCAGTCCATATGTGTGCACCATATACACACTGTGGAATCTGGGGTGTGAATGCGCTCTGTGTAAGGACAATAGCAGCCATCCAGAGAAAACGGATGAAATATTTCATCTTTAAAATCACAGACCATTCAGGGAGCCGAATGTGGGTTCCAAGGGTGGCTCCTGCTTATCTAAAGAAGGGATTTCTGGTTGGACCCGCCTCCTCTCATTCTGACCAGAGATCTCTGATTGGACCTGCCTCCTCTCATTCTGACCAGAGATCTCTGATTGGACCTGCCTCCTCTCATTCTGACCAGAGATCTCTGATTGGACCCGCCTCCTCTCATTCTGACCAGAGATCTCTGATTGGACCTGCCTCCTCTCATTCTGACCAGAGATCTCTGATTGGGCCCTTCCCAGTGTTAGGTGTGGAACAGTTGTGTCTTATTTAAAAAGACAGAAATCGTAAGCTGCCATCACGGCAGGCAGTAATTAGCAGCAATCAGAATCTCTCTGAAGATGGCTCCCAAAGTATCCACAAAATGCAGCATAACTGCTTTTAAGTAAATGAATTATTAAATGTCGTTCTAAGTGAGAATGATGTTTGGATTATAGGAAATTGAGCATTTCAGAAAGAGTGGTGTTTATTTTGTTTCTGAAATTGAAGTAACCAAGATTTTTTATGACTTAAAAGTGAACGAAGTAATGGAACATCTTCAGTTTTCACTCAAGGGCTGCAGAAAAGAACGCGCAGGTGACTTAAGGCCACCAAAGGGTGTGAAGGAGGGAAGCGGGAAGCTGAAAGTTTCTTTATATTTATAAAATGGTTTTGCAGAGACAGCCTTGGACAGTGACTCTCGTGAACAATCACCCATGGGGACACAAATTGTAACCATTTAAACACCGTTGCTTTAAAGAAAAATGCAAAGTCAAATTGAGAATTGATGGAAAAATCTCAAAGATAATTTTGAATTGTATTGGCATCCCACCATAGCAGCTTGGAGCCATCCAAGTTTCGGTGGAAGCCCCAGACTTTTCAGTAAGCAAGGGAAACTAGGGCTGGAGATGGCCTGGAAAGTAAGAATACTTGGAAACTTTACGCATGTCCAGTTCCCAGCACCCACATTGGGCAGCACACAATACCTATAACATCAGCTCCAGGGCATCTAGCGCCCCTGGGCTTTGAGGGTCCCCTTGCTCATATACACATGCATATATACATTATTAAAAATAAATAAAATTTTAAAAAAGAAGTAATACATTTCTATTCATTAACCTTTTAGTAAAGATGACTAACAGGCAGAGAGAGTCCTGGCTTGGGTTGGTGCTCTTCCCAGGGTGCATAGCTCTGCACCGCACAGCACCAGTCTTCTACGGTAATAGCTAGAATCCCATTTTCGTTTTCAGTGGCCAGACGTTTTCTTGTCTTCAAAATGGAGTAACTTATACTCTGTATTTGCTGAGAATGAAGAGCTATGCTGGACAGAGAACAGATCTGCTTCTAAGAGTCTGCTGAGGAATTGTCCATGCTGAGACTTGGAGAGCGTTCAAACCGAGACTCACTTCACTTCTGTGAGGAGGCTGACATGCTGAGGAGGGGAGGCGGCTTGTGTTCCATACACTGCCCTCTGCTTCGCGTCCTTGCCAATATGAGGACAGAACAGTGCGGTTAGCCAGTAGATGTGGGGTTCCCTGGGTGCTGGCTTTCTGTGTAGTCCGGTGCAGTGAACATCAAAGGCTCCTTTCAAGTTGAAAAGAATAAAACCAGCCTCAAGGACTGCGACCCTGTGAAAGGCTCCGCGTTGGGTTCAGAAGGGTGGGGGCGGAGGGGTGACCTGTGAAAGGCTCCGCGTTGGGTTCAGAAGGGTGGGGGCGGAGGGGTGACCTGTGAAAGGCTCAGAAGGGTGGGGGCGGAGGGGTGACCTGTGATAGGCTCAGAAGGGAGGGGGTGGAGGAGTGACCTGTGAAAGGCTCCACGTTGGGTTCAGAGGGTGGGTGCGGAGGGAAAGACACTGTGATGGGCTTAGAAGGTTTGGGAGGGAGGTCGAGGCTAAAGAACCTCTTAAGCCCTGTCCTGACGCTCACAGACTTCTCCCTGAAAGATGCCGGATTCCAGGTAAGGAGGCACCTGCATCTAGAACCGCTTTGCTCTCCACTGTCTCTTTACTGCCTCCCCATAGCAGGTACTGTGCAAATATAGCTCAGGCACATTTTCATCTGCCAGTGCGGACTGGTTGTCAGCAGACCATCTACAAGGCCTGAAGGTAAAGCATTGAGAGTAGCAAAGTCACTACTCACATGAATGCTGTCGTGTGGCTCTCAGAAGCCCCCCGCCCCTGGACTCTGAGCACTGACCTGCAGTTCAGACTGTTGCGGAATAGATGAGTGATAAGGAGCAGCATTCCTTTCCTGGGAAGGCTGTGCGCACCTAGTAAGGGAACCACATCATAGATGCCATCAAACATTTGCCATTCCATCGCAGTCTAGGATGCTAGCCCTCCACCATTGTCATGTAAAGCATGCTGTGTGCGCGTCCGTGGTCCCCAGCTTCCTCAGGCGGCATCTTCACTCAGCTTGCAGGGTGGTATTTACACCACTCTGTGTCAGTTCACCTGTAGACACTCTCTGCAGTTGATATTTGCGTGTCTGTGTAAAAACATTCACACCCATTAATGGATCAGTCAGCAAGCAGGGGTTCATACCGTGACACCCACAAGCGGCTAGCTTGAGCTTGATGTCTCACAAATTTTCTGCCTCTCCTCACTCACATGTTTCTGTATTAAGATTCCACAAGATGCCCTTTTATCTCCTAGAACTGTGATGATAGGAACTGTTAGGTACCAACACTCACACGCACACACACCCGCACACATACACACATACTCACACACATACACACACTCAAATTCATACACACGCACATAAACACACATGCACATACATTCATAGTCATACACACACACACACATACACACACACATAGAGTCAAAAGAGAACCCAATATGTGTTGTGTAACAACAATTAAAGAAAAGGCAATCATAAGTTAGAGGTTGAGAAGGGAGGGAAGGGAAGAAGCCTTGGGAGGAGGGAGGAAAGGGGAGAGATGATGTTATAATCTCAAAAGATTTCAAAAGTAAGAAAACTTACTGAAAAGAACCCAAGATCCAGATATTCCGTATTTGGAATTTCATCATTTACCAGCTCAAAAAACAAAAACAAAACAAAACAAAAAACCCCAACCCTGCTGCTGTTTTATTTACTGATTTGAAGCAACCAGTGTCCCAAGGAGCAAAAAACAACAACTTCCAGAACCACCTCCACTCCAGGATGGAGTGCATTTATTTTCTTAACATGATTTTTTGTTTTAAAAATAAATCATCAAAAAAGTGAGCGTCACAGCAGTCACAGCCTTTGCGGCATCTCGCTGTCTAAGTGGAACTAAAATAACATTCCAGGGCAGAGGGTGTAGAGAGGACGCTGTGCATCCTTGGCTCTGGCCTTGGGGGAATCAGCGGGTTAAGACCCACAGAACAGAGTACCCAGGAGCCACGTGGGAGAAAGAAAATGAGCAAAAGGGTGAGATAGGTGCGGAGAAACAAGTGGGATCCTCCTCCTCTTGGCAAGGCCACTGTGGGTGGAGTGACCTGTGTGCCAAAGTGTGAGTCTGTCTCACGGTGCCCCTGATTCTGAGCAGCAGGAGCTAACAATCTGGGACCCAGGAGAGTTGGTCAGCACATTTGATGCTCTCAGAGTGGAAAAAGCCTTCTCTGTAAATGCCTTTTTGATTATTTATATGAGGTTTTCATGGGGTCTCTGGTGGTTCCATCCCCTACATCACATGGTAATTCTGGGCGTTTCACGGGGACAGCTGTGATGCAGATGGCTAATAACTCAGTGAATGTGGGAGATCTGGATGTAAACTCTGTGTAACATGACCTTGAAAAAATATCAACCCCTGCAGGGTTTCCTCCTCATAGGAAGCTGTGAGCCAGGATCTCAGTACCCAAAAGACTGAGGATGGGAGGTTTCTACCAGTTAGAGGTCAGCCTGGGCTCCATAGTGAATTTTAGGTTAACCTGGTCTACAGTTAAGACCTTATCCTCATTCCCCACTCAACAAAAATCAACAAATGAATGAGACCAAATATATGACCTCTCTGAGTTACTGGCGCTGAAGTGAAGTGGTTTGTGTGAGAACATTGATGGGGTGTGAAGAACGCACTTGCGGGAACCAGTTTTGAACTCTCACCCCTTTCTGCTCAGCAGGGAATGCTGGGACAGATCCCGGATTATGCAGTGTGGATCTGCTTGCTCACCCCCATAGCTGGGGCAAGAATATTGTCTTCAGACTCCTCAGAAGTCACCCCTCCAGCAAAGCAATCAGTCTTAGAGTTCTGATGGTACAGACAGCCTCAAGACAGCCAACTCTTGGGGTGGATAGATGACTCTGAGGCTGAGAGTTCCTGCTGCTGCTCCAGAGGACCTGAGTTCCGTTCCCAGTGCATCGGGCTCACACCTCCTGTCACTCCAGTTTCCTGGATCTGATGTCTTCCTCTGGCTTTGACAGGTGACATACACACTGACAGATATACACAAAAGTCAATCATTAAAAAACTAAACATTTTTACATGTTGTTAAATATTAAGGGGAACAGTTGAGGAGAGTGAATCTGTTCAAATGACACTGTCTGAAACCTTCAAAGAATTGATAAAAGTGTCTTTAAAAAATTTAAAAAATACAATAAAAATTGACATCTGTGTGTTTGCCAGGAATTTAAGATATAAATCGCATTCCAGATACCTTTGAGGTCTTAGGGACCTCTACCCAGCTCCATCCCAGCTGCTGTCCCTGAAGGTAGCTATAGTCCTGAACTTGGGGTTTCTCTTTTTACTATGTATGAAAACATTCCCAGAGATATATTTTACTTTTGGGTATGTCTCCGTTAATGGATTTTTAGTTGTTTGAATATTTGTAAGGTTCTTCCATATTACTTAGCTATCACTTAGCCATTCTTCTCTACTCGGCTGTTTCACCTTGTGACTGCCAGGTTCTGTTCCTGCTGCCTTCCATTGTTTTCAGCATACAAACATGTTTCTATGTATGTTCTGTATTCTTGAGTTTCTATCCCCAGAGGTAAAATTCTGATTTATGTCGGGCAGGGGTGGGAGGGGGTTGGGAGAGAGGAAGGGAGAGAGATTTTTTTTCCACTACTAAACACAGTGAATTTTTCTGAGTACTTAAATACACCAGCTTAAGTACTCCGAGGCAGGGCTGGTTCCCCTAGTGTAAAATCTGGTGTAAAATCTTGATAAAATTGTCTCTGTCCCATGTGTTATTTATCTGCAGATTGGGAGGGAGGTGCTATCTGATTTGGTTTTAAGGTATGTTACACTGTTGACTCATGAGGTTGAGCATGTTTTCATCATTATTGCCCATCACTGATTTAGCTTTCAAGGTTTTGAAACTTGACTTTGTACTTAGTATGTCTGACTCGATATGAAGCTGTTCCCACTGAATCTGGTAAAAATTCTTACAACATTGAGTTGTCTTAGAGTACTCTGCAGTGTTGTTATGAGGGAGTTTATGACATTTTGCTAGTGACCCATTTGATATTACTTTAAAATACCATATTCAATTATCTACAGCATCAGAGCAATCACTGTCAACCCAATAATAAACTTCCAGATCAAGACTCTGGGCACATGGAGGTCTATGACTATTTTAGGGAGAAAGCTACATGGCTACATATACTTCATGTGTAGTGTACACATGTGTGTGTACATGGAGAGTCATGTGTACTGGTGCACATCTTTGTGTGTGTGCATGAAGAATCATGTGTAGTGGTGCACATGTGTGTGTATGTGCATGAAGAATCATATGTAGCAGTGTACTAGTGTGTGCATGTAGAGGTCAGAGGTTGGCAATGGGTGCCTTCCTCCATCCCTCTTTACCTTCTATGTTGAGGCAGAATGTGTCTTCTTTGAGGCCAGAGCTTGCCTACTTGGCTAATGTAGCTAGCCAGCTCACTCCGGGGACTCCATCTCTGGCTACTGTATGCAGGACAGGTGGGTACCCATGCACACCCAGTAATCACGCAGGTGGTGGGAATCTGAACGCTGGTCCTTGTGTTTGCATGCCAAACTTTTACCTACTAAGCCATCCCATTAGCCTCAGGGTTTACATTTTTTCTTCAAAACTCCAAATGAAAAACTTGGAACCATCGCTTCAAAAATACTTAGGAAGCACTGATGTGACTGGTTCTGGGGGTCATCTTCATAGGGGAAGCTAAAGCTGACACTGACATTTTCCTGCTGTAATTGTAAAACGAATGAAGTCAGTTTCTCTTGCTCCAGAACAAACGTAAATTATTCTAGTTCAGAATGAATTAACTTAGAACTTCTAATGATTTTTCATTAAGCCTGCAAATAAAAAGGAATTTCCTTGTTTTGTATAACTATCACTTTTTTCTGTTTCTGAAAAATCCATTCCAAATTTCGTTAACTTGGGCTGAGCAAGAAGGAAGGGTAGCATGATGTCGCCACTTGACAGAAATGTGGAGGGAATCTGCCCAGCTTGGGTTTTGGATTTAGGAGAATGTCTTTACGTGTCAAGAAGGGCAGTGGCAGTAAAGGCTGCTGTCAATGGAGTGAAGACAAGGGAGTGTGTCCTTACTGTAGAGAAAGAGGGCTACAACAGATCTATATGGCGGGATTGTGTCAGGAATTACCTCTTTGACCCAAGGTTTTCACTTTATAAAGTAAGATATGGAAATAAATGTGTGTATGTATTCACAAGTCTCACTTTGTACAAAGGCTTCTGTTTTGGAAAACAGCTTTCACTGAAGGGACCAGAGTGTCTTGGAAGCACATCCTATCCCAGGTTTAAGGCAGGAAGAGCTTATGGTGACATGGGACATGTCTCTGTGCCAGGAAGAAGTGTTCTTAAAGCATGATGGCTATATGCCAAGAAGACAGATTGGAGAAGCTCCCAGGGCCCAAATCTGGGACAGTTTGAACATCTAGATAAGTAATTACAGGCATGGATTGAAACAAATTTGTAAGCCCACACTGTTTTAAGTAAATGATCATTTAATGAGGATCTTTAAAGAGCTTTAAAGTAATTTCTCAAATACTTACTAAAAGGGAAGACAAGTGGTCTCACCGTGGCAAGGCCTGGAAGACAGTACAATCCAGTGATAACACCAGCAGAAACGGCAGCCAGGGAGTGACTGGCTGCAGTGAGAATCTGGGGGCACTCCAGTGATGCTCTTGCTGAGGATCTGTGGACGATCATCATGGCTCTGCGAAAAAACCAGTGAGGAGTCCTTGCAACATAACTCATTACCTTCTGTCCACACAAGTATCAGAGAAACTGAGGTTGTGCTAGATGACATGGCCACACTGTGTGCCTCGTGATTCTGGACTGGATCTCCATTAGTCATCTCTAAAGGAACAGAATATGTATATCTACACATATATGTAAAATGTACATATTCTGTTCCCTTAGAGCTTTGGAGAATATATGTGTATAATACATATGTATGTGTATAGTGTGTGTGTGTGTGTGTGTGTGTGTGTGTGTAAAGGAGACTTATTAGAGTGTCTTACAGCATGTGGTCCGAGGAGTCCAACAATGGATGTCTCTGAGTCGAAAGGCCAAGGAGCTAATAGTCCATGAGACTATCTCAGCAGTCAGTCTGGTGCTAGAGTCCCAGAGGATTCTTGCATATTTGCTAGTCTTCAGTAAATTTGGAATCCTGAAGAAGTAGGTTCTAACACCAGCCTGTTAAAGGAATGTCTTGGCCACAGGATGATGAACTTGCCAGCGAGAGTGAGGGGAAACAGGCAGAGGGTGAACAGGTCATTCTTCCATGGCAGTTCATGTTGGCTGCTGCCAGAAGCTCTGGCCCAGGTTTAGGGTCATCCACTCAAGAAAACCCCTCACAGGTGGGCCTAGTTGCTTGGATTTTAGATGATTTCAGATGTAGTCAAGTTGTCACAGGATATTTCTCTGAAAAGCACAGTTAGGACAGTTTGAAGAACCCCAAGGATGTCTCAGAATGAGTTGTTCAGTAATATATAATGTGAATATTCTGTCTGGGATGGTTTATATAGAAGAACACATCCTTACTTGGGGAAGTAGATAAGAAAATATTTGGGAGTGGGCAGATCTTATGTCAAAAACAAGTTTCAAATTGGATGAAGAAAATTAAACAATTTAGAACTTCAAAATATCTTCTTTTAGCTGGGCAGTGGTGGTGCATGCCTTTAATCCCAGCACTTGGGAGGCAGAAGCAGGTGGACCTCTGATTTCCCAGTCAGCCAGAGTGAGTTCCAAGATGCCCAGGACTACACAGAGAAACCCTGTCTCAAAAAAAAATCCTTCTAAACTTTGTATAGCTTAAAAGTAACCAACAAAGGTTCTATATGTAAAGAGGTGTAAGCTGAAGTCCCCTGAGAAAGCCACGCTTGCACTGAAGAATCTACAGACTGATAGAGCATCATTGTGGAGAGTGGAAATGCTGCCAACTATGAACCATAATCATCATGGGTCTGTGCATCTGACCCAGAATCACTGTGGCCATCAGGTACATTTTGGAATGTATTGACTTAGGGGACCACTAGCTACTGCTGCTGTGGGGTATGCCCTTGTACACTGTGAAGATTTATCACTTGTGTTGGTTTAATAAAATGCTGATTGGCCAGTAACCAGACAGGAAGTGTAGGTGGGGCAACCAGAGTAGGAGAATTCTGGGAAGAGGTAAGACAGAATCAGTCACTAGCCATACACAGAGGAAGAAAAAATGTATCAAGCCATGTGGCTAAACAAAGATAAAATTATGGGTTAATTTTAGTTGTAAGATCTAGTTAATAATAAGCCTGAGCTAATAGGCCATACAGTTTATTATTCCTATTCTATGTGTTAATTTGCAACTTAACAGCTGTGGGACCTGGTGGGACAGAAAATTTCATCTACAAAATGCAGTGATATTTTCATTTGTATTTTAATAAATAAATAAATAAAGCTTGCCTGAAGATCAGAGTAAAACAGCCACCCTAGTATTTTGTAGGTCAGATTTTCCTCTTCGGAGCTAACAGCTTAGGAATGAAAACATGTTTCACCTAATGTTCAAAGAGCTATTTGATCTTTGCCATTATATTATCACACAGAGAGGAAGAGGAAGAAATCACTTTAACCCCAAGTCACCCAACTTCTGAGAATCATTTGCATGGGAATGAACACCCAAGAGAACACAGCTGCCTGTTTCAGCTGGTGGCTGCACAGAGAGGAGCCATTCTAGTTTATGAAGCCTGAGTACGGTGTTGCACTTGTCCTCAGTAAGGCTGGCAGCACACTTGCAGGGGAGACCAGGCTGTGCTGCCCCTCATTTGACACTTTGGTCAGAGATCATAGATGGCTAACTTTTGGCTAACACATTTGTGGAAATAAATGATCTATATAATGATCATAATAAGTGTGTGTGGGGAATAAAATAATCCTTTTTCTTTCTCTTTTTCTTTCTTTCTTTCCTTCTTCTTTTTTCCCACTTTTTCTTGACACAGGGTTTCTCTGTGTAAGAGCCCTAGCTGTCCTGGAACTCATTCTGTAGACCAGGCTGGCCTTGAACTCACAGAGATTCACCTGCCTCTGCTGCCCGAGTGCTGGGATCAAAGGCTGCGCCACTACTGCCCAGCTCTTTCTCTCGTTTTGAAAATCAACATAAGTGGCCTGTAGCCCCCTCTCCATGGGAAAGCGTATTTAATCCAGATACTCATTTGTGAAGCATTTAACATAAAAGTGAAAGCAAAATTACTCGTGGTAATTGTTCACAAGAGCAGAGTTTACTGTGAAAGTGTGTGTGTGTGTGTGTGTGTATGTGACATGTATTTGGGAATGATGCTTTCCTGGGAAAATATAGAAGACAGACTGTGGGCAGCAAATGTTTCGTCTAGGGTGAGAATACTTGTGGTTTTGTTATACATTTACTTGTTAACAAGCCAGATGACTCTTGCTCCTCAGAATTAGTCCACAGAAGCCTTTGCACATGGTGGAAGAGTAGTTGAATGTGGCAGAACAGTCCTGTATGTTAGTCCAACAGAAGAATGGGCCACTATCTCTCATTAGGTGACAGAGAGGACTGCTGATGTCCCCTCAGCTGTGTGCAGCTCTGCAGAGATGGCTTGCCAGAAGCGGGTAGCTGTCTCCACTTCCCACAAAGCACTGTTTTGGGGCTTGCACGTTCTGGATAGGAGCCTGTGCAAGTCATGTGTGTGTAGCTGAGGGTAGCATTTCACTCCTCTTATACTTCACAATTGGGACCGAGCAAAAGCAACAATGTTTTGGCTTGTCCAGCTCAGCGTCCCACTCTTGGATACAGAAGAAAGCACCACCCTCTCCGGGCAATTTTGGTGTGCAAAATTAGAAATAGGTTTAGGTAGACGAAAGGCAAATAGTATAGAGCCCCGGGGAAGCACTGTGTGCACAGAGCTGTAGGTGAGCTGCGAGCTGGGAGGACATGAAGAGCATCATAAGAGCAGAAAACCAACTGCAGGATGAAAACAAAAGCAGCTCAGGAGAGAAGGGAACCTCGCCAGGGCTCAGCCTCATGGACGGGGGGAAGAGGTCCAGTGCATTGTTGGGTACATACTTGTGTCCTCTTCACGGATGTTGTGATGTGTGCATAAACACTGGACGTCCTGTCCGGGTGGCTGTGGGATGGGCACTTCCTTGGCATTTCATCTCCACAGTGGTTATGATCTGTTACCATGGGCATTGCTTCCTGACTGTGCACTGGAGAATTCAGCCAGTGAGAAGTTCCTGTGAACACACTAATGCCTTTGAGCCTGTGTGTCTGTGGCATACAGTATCTTAAAATAAGACATGATGCTCAGAAGATAAACAAGATGCCTAGGGAGAGTGGAATGCTACATCTTAAAAATCTGGAGCTGAACCAAAAATGGTAAAATCAGGCTTTAAGAGATTCATTTGCCAGCCTAAGCCTGGAGAAACCTTGGCAAGGTGTACAGAAAGAAATATGCAAATAGGCAAATGAGTTAGTTGGTGGCTTAAAATTTCCTTTTGGTTCAAAATATTGCCATTGGACAGTAGTCTTCGCATTATTGAGTACATTCTGTTCTAAAGGCTTTGTTTCTTGTTATTTGTTTTGGCTTCCAATTTACAGTCATAATAAAGATATTCAAAGTAATTTCCAGGCATCTCTCAGGAAGAACTATTTCCATTTCTGTGTGGTAGAATTCATTTTCTAATCTTTGAAGATTATTTATGTGCTCACGTGTGTAGGCAGAGACTGCTTGTTCATTCCAGGTCTCCCAGACCCAAAATAATCACAGAAACTGTATTCATTAAAACACTGCTTAGCCAACCACTTAGGTGTATTGCTAACCAGCTTTTATATCTTAAATTAACCCATTCCTATTAATCTGTGCATCACCACGAGGTTGTGGCCTACTGGCAAGGTTCCACCAAGCCCCCACGGGTGCTTTTTTCTTCAGCGGATACATGGTGTCTCTCTGACTCTACCTACTTTCTCCCAACATTCAGTTTAGTTTTCCTGCCTAGCTCTATTCTACTCTGACATAGGCCAAAGCAGCTTTATTCATTAACCAATAAAAACAGCACATATACAGAAGAACTTCCTACACCACTCATATACTTTATACATAAGGAACAGGGTTCTCCAGATGAAGCAGAATTGCCCAAAAGGAAGGCCTTGTCTTGACTAAAGTCTTCTTCAAGGCTCTGTAGTCCTCCTGGGAAGACCAGCCACAGGGATCCCACGTTCCTGTGCCCCTCTCAGGGAGACTGGGTGGGGCCAGAGCAGCTCCTGGGGCACAGTTGAATGTGTCCTCCTCCAGTTTGTTTGGCTGATACCTTCACCAAAGCAGTATTAAGATGGAACTTTAGGAAGTGATTAAGTCACCAGGAAGAGTCCTCCTGAAGAGATTAGCTACTCTGTAAAATGGCAAGGCTGTGGAAATTAATTTTCCTTCCCTCTCCTTGAGCCAGGACCCAGTGTCTTGTCCCCTGAAGAGGAATAAGCAGGCATGCCATCTTGGGAGCAGAGCACAAGAGCCTCCATCTGAGCCTCCATCCTTCCTGACGGCGCAGAAGCATCAGACAGTACTTCTGCTGTTTCTAAGTGGGCACCACTGGGCACAGTCAGCACAAAGGAGGGCAGCAGCAGCTCTTGTGCTCTTCTGGGTCCTGACACTGCTTCCTGTAGTGCTCCTGTTGTGCAGTTTGTTCGCAGCTGCCTTCGCATTTGAATAGGCAATGCTGTTAATCATAGTAAGATATCTTACTTGGAAATGGTGATTTCAGATGGGTCCACAGCAGTAACACAGGGAAGTGTGCGATGGTTTTCTTTATGTGCTTAAATCTTGTTTATCTGGATACTATTTTATAGATTATTTGCTAGCCCTCTATTCATGTAAACAAAGTGATAATTATTTTTCTGTCACTGTGACCAATAGCTGATACAGATAACTTGTGGGAGGCAGCACTGATGCAGGCTCTCAGTTTCAGGGCCTCGGTCCGTCCTGGTGGGGAAGGAACAGCAGGGTTCATGGCAGGGGAAGCATGTGGCTGGACTGCTAACATTTAACACACCAGAAAACCCAGGGGAAGGAGACCTTTTCCTCCATTCTCCCTTGATTTGGGATTCTAGTCCGTGGGATTGCACCACCCTCGTTCAGGGTAGACTTTGCCTCCTCAG
Source organism: Myodes glareolus (assembly GCF_982192425.1). NCBI lineage: Eukaryota > Metazoa > Chordata > Mammalia > Rodentia > Cricetidae > Myodes > Myodes glareolus. The sequence continues at coordinate 6,922,967 of NC_142028.1, forward strand.
TTTAGCATCTGTGAAACAGATCACTGAAGCAGCCAGTGCATGGGAAGTCCAAGGCCTGTTAAGGGAGCAAAGAGGATGAGCCCTGAGTCTAGATGCTTATACCAGTGGGATCACTGATGAGATGTCTCTGCTGAGCAAGCCCTCAACTCTGGATCTAACATGACAGATGCTTGCCATTGTCTCACACAGGTAAAAGTGGACCACCTTCCTCAGCAGGAGGCCATCCACCTGTGTACACAGATCTGTGGCTCTGCTGACCCCAAGGCCTTAAGGTCTCCCCTGGATCCTCTGAACTCCATAGGAGGGACAGAAGCATGAGCAATGCCATCTGCAAGCTGCTTTGGGGTCAGCTCTGAAGGCAGCACCCATGGCCTCTGCCCGTATCCCAGAGGCCAGGGCCATCTGGCCATGATAACCTGGTAGAAACTGGAGGATTTGGCTGAACTTTGTGGCTAGAAGGAAATTGAGTTTGGTGAGAAGCTTGCCAGGCTTTGGTCCAGTGTCACTGTGTCCCCTTCACTGATGGGGAGCCACATATAAAGAGGCTAATAAACAACTCAGAAGTCACCCTATCCAGGCGGTGGTGGCACACACCTTTAATCCCAGCACTCAGGAGGCAGAGGCGGGAAGATCTCTGTGAGTTCGAGACCAGCCTGGTCTACAAGAGCTAGTTCCAGGATAGGCTCTAAAGCTACAGAGAAACCATGTCTTAACCCCCCAACCTCCCCCCAAAAAAACAACAAAAAAGAAATCATCTGGCAACAGGCGGTAAGAAAAAAATCTGAAGCCAGGAGTGTGATACCAGAGCAACACTTCTAACGGTGCCGTGAATCTTCTCCAGATTCCTTCCATGACTTCAGACAAAGGGAGGTTCATCTTCCTCATTCATAAAACACAGCATACCGAAACTCATTCTCATTTAGGATAAATGTGTAACCTTCTGATGTCTATTCTTCCTCAACATCTTTGCGTGTGTTCTCATCTCAGCGCATGTTCCAGGTTGATCCCATTCATACTCTACCACATGAGTACCCTGTCTCCGACATGGTTCACTTATGCGTGGAAGGAAGCAGAGCTGGACTGTGGGCCAGGGCCACAGAGACAAACTAATTCCCAAGAAGTGTGGCTTGGCATGAAGAGGCAGAGTCTGGAGCCACTACACTACATTCTGTCACTTACTGCCCACCTTGCTTCCTCCATGTCTTCTCGTGTCTCCCATATGCCTAGATTCCTCTTCCTCTCCTCTTCCTTTCTCTCCTCAGAATTCCTGCCTGTACCGCCTGCTTAGCTATTGGCCATTCAGCTTTTTATTCCACCAATCACAGCAATACACCCTCACACAGTGTACAATATCCCACAATACCTTTCACTCTCTGTGGTAAAGTCCTTTAGCAATACAGTACCTTGCCTTTTGTCCCCAACAGATCATAGCACAGAAGTCAGCTGAGTCAGTCTGACTTGTTGCTATGTTAGCATTTCTTCCCCATTGAAACATACTCTCCTAGAGGAAAGGGGTACAGTTATGCCAGGCTCATAAGGCCACAAGAAACTCAGAAGCCTCACAAGTTCTACAGCATGGAGAGGAGACTCCTCAGTGGAGCTGTTGGGCTGTGCAGCCGCGGTGAGTTGTCACTTGTTCTGAATATGGATCTTTTGGTGCCACAGCTGCCTTGGAGTCAGTCACCTGTGCTCCTGTACATACCCCAATAAGTTGATCCATTCACCAGCTGGACTGGGGTGGAGTTGATTCTTTGGTCTACCACTAGTTGGCGTAAAGAGAAGTCGTCTCCCCAGGAAAGTCACACAGCACCTGTTGTGGGTATAAGAGAATGAGGGAGAGAAGTTCACTGGAGGACAGTCCTCTGAGGATGCCTGGGCTGTGCTGCTCAGGAAGGAGCTGTGTGCATTGAGCTTATTTTGGAAACGGCTCTGATACAAGAAGATAGTTCATTGTCTGAACATACTAGAGATGGGCCACATTCCAGCTAGTTTTAACTGGATCCTTGCCATGTTTTCATTCCCCTATCTCTTCCTGCACTGATTGTTAATTATATATTGACTATGCAGATATAGATATTTGGCTATTCTGGTATCCTCCCGACCTATTAAAAACAATCTGTGGGTTTGATCAGAGGCACTCCCTCCAGAGCTGGTCGTTCATCTGCCTGAAGTGTGCTTACGGTCAGCTTAGTTCCTTTCTCTCTCTGCATCACTGATGTCTGAGTCACCATTGTTGACTCTTTCTCCAGACATTTACCATGAAGCCAGTCCTTAAAGAAAACCCAAATGACCAGGCGGTGATAGACCCTTTGCTCTAAATTTCAGACCTATGTATGTAGAGTACAGGGTTCTGTGTTAGAAACCTCACCGTAAAGTCAGCTGTAGATACGTTGTGAGCTGGAGGTAAGGTAGTATTCCTTAATCATCCTCACAATCAATAATCGAAGAACATTAAAAGCAAACAGGAGAAATTGAGCCACAGTGGTCTTCACAGCAGCAACCCATCAAGTCTTCATCAGCAGATATACATGCTGCAGGAGAAAAGGAAAGACAGCAAGGAAGGTGAGGGAAAGGGAAAGATGGGGAGAAAGAGAGGAAGAAGAGGAAAGAGATCTGTCAGAGAGCACAACACAAAAGGCTTGGTTCTTTGAATACTAATTCCATTTGTTTTGCAGCCCTTCAGCATGTACATTGCTATCTACATGTTTGAGTAATTCTGTGTTGTGAGGGGATACATTAGTTCCTTTTTTTCTTGTTTTGTTTTCTTTTTTGTTGTTGTGTGTTTGTTTTTGAGTTAGGATCTCCTGTAACTCCTGCTAGCCTTGGCTATGAATTTGTGATCCTCCTGCGCCTTCTCTCAAGTGCTGGAATCATGTATGTACCATTTCATCAGCTTCTTCTTCAAGTGTAATAGCCAGAACTACACTCTTCCATGTCCATGTCCAGGGAGGAGAACATAGGAAAAGGACTAATAGGTCGGGCATCTTGGTTCATGCCGGTAATTGCAGCTCTGTGGAGGTGGAAGGCAGGAAGATCAGAATTTTAAGGTCATCCTCTACTACGTGGAGAGTTTGAAGCCATTTTAGGCTATGGGAGACCCTTTCTTAAAGAATAAAGTACACAAGAAGATACTCAATGATGTTTCTTTAAGAAATTGGATTGAAAGACAAAAGCCACATCATCATCTCGTTAGATTCAGTAAAGTCCTTTGACAAAAATCTCAATACTGCTTCATAATAAAAGTCCTGGAGAGTTTAGGGATATGATACGAGGAACATAGCTCAACATAATAAAGGCAGTTTATAGCAAGCCCATAACCAACATCAACTTAAATGGAAAGAAATCCAAAGCCATTTCATTAAAATCAGAAACAAGACAAGGTTGTCCGTTCTCTCCATATCTGTTCAGTATACTACTTTAAGTCTTAGCTAGAGCAATAAGACAACTAAAGGAGATCAAGGGGATACAAACTTGAAAGGAAAAAGTCAAAGTATCTTTATTTGCAGATGATATGATAGTGTATATAAGTGACTCAAAAATTCTACTGGGGAGTCCTACAGATGATAAACACTTGGAACAAAGTAGCTGGATTAAAAAAATAATAACTCACAAAAATCAGTAGCCTTCCTATATACAAATGACAAATGATCTGAGAAAAGAACATAGAAACAGCACTTTTCACAATAGCTTCAAATAATATAAATATCTTGGGGGTAACTATAGCCAAGGCAGTGAAACATATGATTAAAAAACTTACTTGTTTTCAAATACTTTATCAGGAGATTGAAAGATCTTGGTAGGATTAATATAATAAAAATGGCGATCCTACCTAAAACAATCTACAGATTTAATTCAACCCCTATCAGAATTCTACACAATTCTGCAAGGTTTTGAAAGAACAAGTTTCAGCTTCATATGGAAAAACAAAAAACACAGGATAGCTAAAACAATCCTGAATAATAAAAGAACTACAGGAGGCATCAGTTTCCCTGATTTAAGTTGTACTACATTGCTGTAGTCAAAAAACAAAAGCAAAACACAGCATGATATTGGTACAAAAATAGACATGTTCATCAATGAAATCAAATTGAAGACCCAGAAAAAAATCCACACACCCATTGACACATGATGCTTTATAAAGAAGCCAGAAATACACCCTGGAGAAAAGACAGCATCTTCAGCAAATGGTGCTTGTGAGATTGGACAGCTGCATGTGGAAGAATACAAACAGATCCCTTCTCACCACCCCTCACAACACTCAACTCCAAGTGGTTTAGAGGCCTCAATGTAAAACCAGATACACTGAACCTGAGAAGAGAAAGTGAAGAATAGTCTTGAATTCACTGGCACAGGAAAATACTTCACAATCAGAACACTGTTAGCACAGACACTAAAATCAGCAATAAATGGAACTTCACGAAACTGAAAAGCTTCTACATGGCAAAGGACACCATTATTTGGAAAAAGTGGTATTTTCCAGAGTAGAAAAAGATTCTTATCAACTCCACATGAGGGGGAGGGAATGCAAGGTAATATGAGGAGAAGTAGATAAAATTAGGGAGCATTTGAGGGGTAGTATGAAAACTTAATGTAGTAGAAGTTTCATCTAAATAAATCACAAATAGTGCGGAAGAGAGAGTCCCACCTGGCTGTCTCTTATCACCAAATGAAACTCCCAGTATGAGATTGGGTTATATTTAATTGAACTGTTGGCCAAAGGAGTCCCATAGAAATCTCCAAACAGCCCAGACCATTGCTAAGACTGTAGGTTGCTCTCCACAAACTGATAGCAAGAGCCATTGCTGAAGACAGCACTCACAGCTTACTGAACACGAAGAAGTTGAGCTGATTTCTATGTAGAACCTTCACTGCTGTATTCGAACACCTTTGATACAGGAATGTATTCTGCATGCTGCCAAACGAGAAAAGTAAGCATCAAACCAGACACAGACTCTTTGATCTTCAGTGGTGTCCTGCCTGTAAGGTATGCCAGGGGGTAACTAAGCAGCGCCTGAGTTAACTTAAGGCCCACTCCACAAGATGGACACCCACAGCTGGTCGTTCTGAACAGAGTGAGTGACCTTGGAATGTGCAGCCCTAAACAGGAAGTATCCAGCACATCCCTGCCCTCAGGGCTCAGGGCACCTTCTCAGAAAAAGATGCAGAAAAAGTATAAGAGCCAGAGGAAAGGAAACACAGCCTCTAAATCACCACATCAAAGCTCATATGAGCTCACTGAGACTGAAGTAGCTGCATTGGACCTGCACCGGTCCACACCAGCTCCTCTGCATATACAGTATGGGAGTCCTGAGCGTGAGAACGCGTGGGTCTCTGACTCTTGTGCCTTCCCTTGTGCTCCTTTTCTTTTTTCATTTATTTTGTTCAATTATAATAATGTTTGTTTTATCTTACTATATTTTATTGTATTATTATCCCTTAGAAGCCTGTTTGTTTCCTAATGAAAGACAGAAGGAAGTGGTTCAGGATGGGAAGTGGGGTGGGAAGGAACTTAGAAGAGTAGAGGGAGGGGAAACTAACCAGGACATACTATATGATAAAAAATATCTATTTTCAGTAATGAAAAATATCATTTTGAGAATTATTACTGGAAAGAAAAATGAACAGTTGCTGGTCAGGAATGGCAGAGTAGGAGATGAGTTTGCATAGGAAGGCTCAGGCTCAAAGCTTTCTTGTGATGATGAAATGTTGAGCTGGGGTCTTAAAAAAATGGAAAGGGGTTGTCTTGGGGTTTCTATTGCTGTGAAGAGACACCATGGCCACAACTCTTATAAAGGAAAACATTTAATTGTGGGTGACTTACAGTTTCGGAGGTCTAGTCCATTATCATCATTGGGAAACATGAAGGCATTGTGGGCAGACACGATGATGGAGAAGGAGCTGAGATTCCTACATCTTGATCCATAGGCAACAGAAAGTGAACTGTCTCACTGGGTGTGGCTTGAGCATCTATGAAAACTCAAAACCCGCTTCCATAGTGACACACTTTCTCCAGAAAGGCCATATCTACTCCATAAGACCATACCTCCTAATAGTGCTACTCCCTATGGGGGATACTTTCTTTCAAACCAACACAGGGGTAACCTCTACACTGCTGGGAAGAAAGACTCAGTGAAGGACTGTTCAGAGTAGCTTGGTTTGTGGGCATGTCTGTGGGCAAGTGTCTTCACCACCTTCACTGAAAGGGGAGGACCCAGCCCACTCTGGGCGGCCCCATTCCTAGGGTTCTGGAGGAAGGACGCTGAGCAGTGAGCAGGTTTTCATTTCTCTCTGCTCTTGACTGTGGATGTGATGTGACTGTTAAGTATTTTCTTAAAACGAATCTCTCCGCCAAGGCAAATAATTCCAATCAATCCAAATAAAACCGGATTGAAGATGCCCATGTTTAATGGAGTGCTCTGAGATGGCCCAGGGAAAATATGGAGGGGGAAGAGAGAGAAGGGGAGAACACATGAAACCCAGAGACCACATGTTCATTCTCAGGGTGGGGTGGGGTGGCAGTTTAAATAACTTGTGGAAGTGGTCTTGACCTTCCCTAGGGAAGGGGGGTCATCACTTTCTGGGCTTTCTCAGAGGGAGAGTTTGGACTGAGGCAACTCCCAGGGTAGGGAACTTACGCCAGGAACTGGGGTGAAGCCCCCAGCCAAACAATCAGGACTTTTTTGTATAAAGGGGTATTAGGGAGTTGAGGTGATGCTTCCAATCAAACAGTGACCAGCTGATTTGAGTTCTTATTGCTTTAACTTCCTTGAAATAATGTATGGCAACCTGGGTTTGTATGCTAAAATAAAGCCCTTCTTAAAAAAAAAAGGAGGCTATTATTTATTCTCTGGTCAAAGAGCATGCAAGTCTCTCAGCATGTGAGCTGGGAAGCTCAGTTTGGCTGACTAGGAGACATGGCTTGCCAGCATTGTTCAGCCATGTAAGGAAGAATTGTTCTGCATATTACTTGCCTATAAAAGCTCAGAACATGTGTAAAGTTCACTTTCTTATCATAATTATAATATTTAGAAATTATGTTAAACCATCTTAGTTTAGGGATTATCTGCGCTATGTGCAGAGGAAATGTAAGAGAGGGAGTACAACGCAAGGTGGGTAGAGTAACTGGCTGGTGACTTCAGTGTAGAAGTTCAGAGGAGACCTCACTGAGATGATGCTTAGGCTGAGATATGAGTGATGGGAAGTGATGAGGGCCAGTGGAGCAACAACAAAGAGATCCTGAGCTGTGGGGATAGACAGGAGGTGTGAGCACCTGTTGGGGCAGATGGGAGGTGTGAACTCCTGTGGGGGCAGATAGGAGGTGTGAACATCTGTGGGGGCAGATAGGAGGTGTGAGCTCCTGTGGGGACAGATGGGAGGTGTGAGCACCTGTGGGTGGGGGCAGATAGGAGGTGTGAGCACCTGTGGGTGGGGACAGATAGGAGGTGTGAGCACCTGTGGGTGGGGGCAGATGGGAGGTGTGAGCACGTGTGGGTGGGGGCAGATAGGAGGCGTGAGCACCTGTGGGTAGGGGCAGATGGGAAGTGTGAGTACCTGGAGCAGACCCTTCTGAGCGCCTGCCTCTGGCCCTCAACTCCTACAGAGCCATTAACCTTGGACACTGCACAGACCCATAGAAGAGACCTTTTTTAGAATCCACATGCTCCCCTATCTTTCTGTAAAGGAAACACTTGAATGAGTGACCAGAAAAGTAAACATTTTAATAATGAGGTTCATACCTGGTACAATTAATTCACTACCTTGTCCCTTTATTATTATTATTATTATTATTGTAGAAAATTATTAGTTAAAATTATGGGTTTTTAGCTTGATATTGTTCAAATACCCAACATATATGTTTCAAATATTTTGTATCAGATATTTTCCTCATTACAGCCTGATTCTAGGAAGCACCTTCTAAGAAATGACTGTTGATGCAGATGCCAATAACGCCTCAAATTTGTGATTTTTTTGTTCAATATCTGTCTTCTTTTTTTTTTGGTTTGAGCAGAGCTGCATAAAGGCAGGATATATGCCCAGTAATTCATTAGCATTTCACAGTAGCTGACAGTTAATAGCCACAGAATGAAGCATACTGAATCCACTAGAACATAGTTGTGACCTAAGTAATCTCCAACATTGCATTCCCCCAGAACACAGCAAGGCTTCATTTTTTTTTTCAGACAAAGTTCTTTGGTTTCTGAGCACATTAAAGTTGAGCAAGGCAATTGTAAAATACATAAATCCAAATTTGCATTATGAATCAGTTGAGTAGAATTTAAGATGTCCATCAGGAAGTTTAAAAAAAACCCTCTAGGTCACTCACACAAAGACATATTTGTGGATTTAAAGTCTGTGAACAGTAGAAGCTAAAGTATCTTCTTTAACGTGTGAAGTTAAATGTGAAGAGCAGCCATTAGACTTTGAAGCATGACTACAAGGTGGAATTCTCCAGCACAGAAAGAGCTCATGATGGCCAAAGATTACATAATCTTGTGGGGGAAATGGGGTTCAGAGGCCTTAGGTGGGAGCTCAAAATGTATGTGAACACAAATAAGGAAGGTGGCGTGTGACAGTCATTTCATGCCACGGGGTTTGTATCATCATCTATCCGGTATGGACCGTGATTTTATATCTTATGAGTTGAGTAAGGTCCTAGGAGTTGAACATAAGACATACATAATATATAGAGAGAGTTTGAGTCATTCTCCAGGGAGAGAATGCGCGTTTATTTAACTTAATTTGGGGTTAAAATATTCTTTGGCCCCAGTAACGGAAACCCCTCCCAGTCAGAGGGGGATGGGGAGGCTGGCGCCGAGTGAACTTCTTCGTAGGCAGGTGGGCGAAGGGTGTAAGGCAGGTGAGAGGTACCTAGGCATCTGGGCTCTTCCAGGCAGGTTGAGAAATTACCATTCCAAAGTAATATAGAGCCCTAGGCTATAATACCAGGCTAGAGCAGAGCAAGCACAGAACTTAGCAGGAAGCTTTAGCTGGTTGCCAAAACAGTCCTTGATTTGCATCCCAGGGAGCAAGGGAAGGCCCGGGCCTTACAGTGGTGGGCACTTTCTGTAGTGTGAGCTCTTTGCACTAGTTTTCAGCGTGCCTAGAGGTCATTGACTTCCTTGCAGAGATGCAAACCATGTCTGATATCTGGGAGGCAGAGTTTCATGTTCATCTTTTTAAAAAAGCTTGACCTTGAATCAACATTCCATTTTTCTCTAAGAAAAACAACAACAAAAACTCATCAAAAGTTGTTTCTGTTCGTCAATTTATTTAAACAACATCTGGGATAAGAACAAGTGGAGTATAGTAAGAGCCAGCCTCCCTTCCCATTCCAGGTCCCTCGTCCTGCGTTTCTCAGCAGGACCTTCTCATGTTATCATGTCCAGGCTGGGTTCTTCACAAGCCTCACCAGTAATGTGACATTCAAGTTTATAGCCCAAGTTCTATGGGAACAAATTCAAGCATCGTACAGCTTATAGTGTGATCTGTAACAGTGTAGCTTTCTGCTGTGGCTTGAATATAAAGTGTCCCTGAGTGTTTTGAGTACTTGGTCTCCAGAGAGCTGCCCTGTTTGGGGAGGCTGTGGAACCCTTAGGAGATGGGGCTTATCTAAAAAAAATGGGCCATCTTGGGGGAAGGCTTATGAGTTATAACTCAGCCCCACTTACTGAAACTGTCTGTCTCTGCCTCTTCCACCTTCTGTTGTGTGGCTGTGTGAGGGACCCTCAGTAGCAGCACCCACTGCCCTGCCCAGGCTGCTATTCTTTCCCTACTGTGATGGACTGTGTCTCCTCAAACTGTGAGCCAGGATGAACCCTCCTGTCAAGTTGCTTCTTATAAGGTGTTTATTCACAGCAGCAAGAGAAGTAGCTAACACCACCATCCACTAGATGAATATAAAAGGCCTCAGGTCTGTTATTGATGACATGTTCTGTGATGATGTCAGCTGATGACTTTAAGCACCAAAGCTTTTCAAGCACTTTATTAAAATGACACTAAATACTCAGTAGAGTTGACAAATATTTATAAAAAATTATTCCAGCCCATAAATTTTATTTAAACAAGACTTAGCAACAACATAGGGTTTTTATTCAAAGCAGTTTCCAGATCAATTTATGCATCCACGATTGCATCCAATCAGCGTGCATCCAGCAAGTGTTTATGTGGCCTTTCCTAGAGTTGGAATGACTGGATCAAAAGTCTTGACTTCTGAAGCTTCCGTGACTTGACAGGGCACTGACAATAAAACTATACTAAGCTTCTTAATAAATGCTTATCATGTTAAAATGTGATCTATATTACTTGTTGTTTAAAGTAATTGTCTTAGGGATGCTGTGTGGGGTGGGGTGAGTTATAATCAAATATGGTACTTAGGGTGGGATTTTTAAGAAGATGGGAAGAAATTTTTGTTGGGTTTTGTTTTGAGCCAGAATCTCTCCTCTTAGGCTTGTCCATGAACTCACGGTGTAACTAACATTAACCTTGAACTCCTTAACTTCTTGCCTCTTCTATCCATGTGCTACATTTACAGGTGTATACTAGGCTATGAATGGTGTGAACTAGGCTCCAGATGATGCGAACTAGGCCCCGGATGGTGCGAACTAGGCACCGGATGGTGCAAACTAGGCCCCGGATGGTGTGAACCAGGCTCTGGATGGTGTGAACTAGGCTCCAGATGGTGCGAACTAGTCTCTGGATGGTGGTATCTGAGTAATAATTTCTTGAGGATGCTATGAAGTTAGGTTTATAGATACAGAAGTGAAGAGTGCTCTGGGCAGAGGGAATGGAAGTAGGAACTTGGTGGTGGGAGTTTGATGACAGAGTTTTGGGGTATAAAGACAAGTAAAAAAGAGAGAGAGAAACATCGAATAAGGTCAAAAAGATTGGGAGAAGTGTGTAGGAAATGGTCTTTGAGGCAACTGGAAAGACTTTTCTTAGAACCAGCCAGGCATTCCTCTTCAGCTGAGTCAGTCAATATCAGTGGGGTCTGAGAGGTGCGACCTGTGATGCCCACCTCCTGCCACTATGATTCACCTGAGTGGTAAGTTACATAGCTTGTAAACCATAAAGCAGCCTGAACACTGAGTGACACCCTTGTAGAGCCATGGTAGACAGTTGCCAAGACAGTGAGTGGAAAGAACCAGGAAAAAAGCAACAGTGCAGTAACCAGATTCCTAGGACATCCCTACCCTTGCTGCAAATGTTGTGAGTTTTCCTCCTTTTTTAGTAGCCTGCCATGCCCTCCCAACATTTTGTTTATCCCATATTTATGACTCTTTCATGCTAAAGGAGCAAGATGGTGGCCTGTGACCCTTTCTCCCTGCTTCTCTATTCTTGGCCAAGCACGATTCCCTCCCTTCTATGTTGGAGTTGAGTCTGGTTTATGTTCCACCTTCCCACCCTGCTTTATTGAAGCATGGTTAATATAAACTCAGGGTCAGGAATTGGGGTTCAACCTGAAGATCCGAAAAGCAAAACAGCTAGTCACTGGCTCTTACCTTGACCTCAGTCTGAAAGTGATGCTGCCTCCTGGAACCTCAGAATGTCGTGTCCTGTTTTATATTCCTCTCTAGGCCTGGGATTAAAGGCGTGCACCACTAGGATTAAAGGTGTGCACCACCCGATTTCTATGGCAACTAGTATGGAATTAAAGGTGTGTGTTACCATAACCTGGTCTGTAAGGCTGACTGGAGGGACTGTTTTACTCTCAGATCTTCAGGCAGTCTTTATTTGTTAAAATACATTTGAAATGCTGCTACACTCTGTTGGAGTTGAGTCTGGTTTATTGTTCTGTGATCTACAGGGGAAAAGGACCCAGTTTGGGCTCGAATTTGGTGACATATTCACTCTTCAGGGAATCTGATAAAAATTATTTTTATAATACTACCAATTAAGTTCTCTGGATTTGGCTCAAAATGAATAGTATAAATAATGATGGATTTCTTCAAGAAAACCACATTAAAACTTGATGAAACCTGCAAGAGACCATGGTGCTTGAGTCGAGGCACATACCTTTCTTATATCCTCAGCGCAAAGAAGAAATGGCATAGCAGAATGGAGCAGTCAGGAAGAGAAGAAGCCCGTGCTGCCCCGTGCTGCCCTGTCCTCACTTGGAAACTATCATCTGGGAGAGACAAATGTAAGCTTGTCTTACCCTCCTTCAGCGACCCACAACCGGGCTGTCTCAGTGTGTGGATGAAAGGAGATTTCTTTGACTCCATTTCCCACTCGTGGCATGGAAACTGCGTGATGGGCATTATGCCATTTGGAACACTAGGACCTCAGTTCCTCATCCTTTGGCTCATGGAGTTGGGGTGGCATGCTGAGAAGACTCAAGATATCTGCGCACTCACCCTCTGACTTCCAGGCTCCTGAAGTGGAGGTGTCACTTAGCAATGCACTAGTCCTTGCTATTAGCGTTAGTACTGTGACTAGCAAATTTACTCGGGTATTACTACAATCTGAAGTCTGACTATTCTTCCCTTACCAAAAGTCAGACGTTTCTGGAAGGAAATAAGTTTATTCAAGGATGTCTTAAAGAATAATGGAGATTTAAATCTCTATCTGCAAAGGCTGGAGGATTCAGAGAACTTCAAGGAGACGAGAGGGTTGCAGTGAGGTGAGAGCTGGGGATGGACTTTGTCTTCAGAGTCCCTCCTCTTTGTGAAGTCATCAGGTGCAGCCTCCTGGGGCAGTGTCTACATTTTCTTTGAGGATGAGCCAACTCTTGTGAGTACTAGGCAAAGTCTGTGTTACAGAGAGGGTCAGGTAGGAAGGATGGATTTCTAGGGAACAGATCAGGAGGTGAGGCAACAGTGTAAGATGAGGAGAAGGATTGGGAGGAGACATGAAACAAAAGCTCTGAAATCATCTAACATTAGCTCACATCTAAATGCTCATCTGAAATAACCAACTTCATGGGCTGTGGACACGTTCTGCCTTGTACTTACAGTATACATGTGGTTTCCATGTACACAGCTATCTCTGCCCTGTCAGTCTGCTCCATTTCCATAGGATGTAGAGGCAAAGATGGGAAACTTTGGGATGGAAGGTCAACAGGATGAGTTATGGAGAGCTTATAGAGCCCTGCAGTTAGTGAGCAGACACCAAGGGAAGGGCTTCTCTCCAGTGAAATGTGTTAGGGAAGGGCAGGAAGCTAAAGGGAGGGAGGGAGGATGGTCAGTTTCTAGTGAAGTGCTGTTACAGAGGGATAAGCAATCCATAAAGCCACCGAGTCCTCTCCCAACTATATTAATCAAATCACTGCTTGGCCTATTAGCTCTAGCTTCTTATTGGCTAAGTCTTACATATTAATTTAACCCATTTCTATTAATCTTTGTATCACCACATGGCAGTGGCTTACCAGCAAAGCATGTCTATCTCCAGCGGTGGATCCATAGCTTCTCCTGACTCCGCCCTTCTTCCTCCCAACATTCATTTCAGTTTCCCCCACCTACCTAAATTCTGCCCTATCAACAGGCCAAGGCAGTTTCTTTGTTAACCAATGAAAGCAACACGTAGACAGAAGGACTTCCTATACCAGCTTCTACTTTACAGGAGGGCTAATATAATAAAGGTGTGAGTAATGCAGGTTTTGATTCCTTGTAATTTTCTTTAAAGACAGTGATATATAAATTAATAACTATATCAGTTTTATGAAGTGTGTGTGTGTGTGTGTGTGTGTGTGTGTGTGTGAAATACATGTAGCATTAATACCATAAAGAGCATGGAGGAAAATGGTACTATGTGGGATTATTTTTTCTATCACTCAGTGATTCTTAGGGGCATAAAATGACTAAAGTAATTTTTTAAAAAAATATAACAAAATCATTAAATATATGGGAGTATGAAAATATTTACTTGATGTAAAAAAAAGTGGTAATGAACAGAATATCATAAAAGCCAGCAAGTCCCAGGGATCATTCTCCTGTCTCCACCTTTCCCAGAGTTGAGATTCCAAGAGTGTGCCACCATGCCTGGTTTTGGGAGATCAAACTCAGGTTCTCGTGCTTGTACCAACTGAGCAGTCTCCTGAGGCTGGCCTTTGAATTGCTCTTCTTCAAAGGATGACTATACACGTGTGGTCCTCCCACCTCCCGGAATGCTGACATTGCAGGTTTGTACCTCCAGGCCTGGTTTTTGCAGTGCCAGGGATGGACACCAGGGCTCCACATATGCTGGCTACGTGCTCTGCCCATCAAGTCACATGCCCAGTGTTGCCGGCACAGATCTCAGTCTGCAGGGCTAGTACTGGAGATTCCAGACTCTTATACCTTTTACAGTGAATCGTGCAGAGACTCTTGGATACTCATAGGAAGAGCAAGACATTAAGGGGTGGTAGGTACAGAGGCGCTTAGAGGCGAGGTAGGCTTCACGTGTGCAGGGCTCTAAGAGGGCAGAGAGGAGGAAGGGCCTGTGGTGAGGGCTAGTAGCTAACACAGCAGCCTAGTCAGCTCAAATACTTGGGCTTTCCCTAGTGTGTCCACTGTCAGATGAAGCTAAGGGCCTCTGACCTTTCCTCTGTGATGGCCTTTCCCGTGTTGATCTCTGGGGAGTCCCCATCTCCATCCTCCACTCTGTCCTCCTCTCCTGCCGCTCAGGCCTGCTAGTCCTGCCTTGCTCTCTGGCTTTCTGGTCTGTGTTCAGCCAGTGTAGAGCACTGGTGAGAGACACAAAGAAGAAATCAGCTTGAAGCCGCTCACATGTATCACAACTCCTGCCTGTGGACTGTATCCATCTCTGTCTATCTCTCCTCTCTCTCTCTCCTCTCCCTCACCCATCTCTTTCCCTGTCTCTTCTGCTAACAACTGTTTCCTCTTTTGTTTCCTCAGCCTTCAGAGTTGGTGGACAGTGGTCACCCTTACTTTTGGGGACCCCCCACTCTCCCTTGTGATCCTTTACTGGTTATAATCCTATAACTATTCTAGTTTAAGCTGCCCTCACACTACCCAGTGAGCATGGATAGGACTAACTGGTAGGAAAGACAGCTCAGAACTGCAGTTTGGGGAACACTAAGCCCGGAGGTAAAGTGGAGTGGAGCAGAGACAGTCTGAAGAGAGGTGAGGAAGGAAGAATTTTGGACAACAATCCCAGAAAGCAGATGTTTGCAACCAGGGAGTCCCAGAGGGGAGATCACTGACAAAGAGAGGGAAGAAAGATTTAAAAACTGAGACCTGAACTTTGGTCTCTCTTATGTAAAGAGAGCAAATCAATAGATTAGGAGTCACAAAAGAGGCTAAGGAAGAGGCGAGAGAGGGAAGAAAACAAAATGAATGTACCTTGCGAGCCAGCAGAGGATGGTTCTCGGAGCGGGACAGCCACTTAGAGAGCACTGGACTCAGCAGCGAGGTTAGCGTTTACCGCAGCGAGCGTTCTGATGGAGAGAGCCAGCAGAAGCCTGCCGCAGTGAGTTTGAGGGATGATGAGAACTCAAGAGTGTGAGTGTGAGCAAGGTGGCAGGAAGAACAGAGTGGCTGGGTGTGGATGAATCTGACCAGAGGAAAGAGAAAGTACAGGTGGGAGATTCTCAGAGGCGGCCCAGACTGGTTCAGGGTAGGCTCTTAAACACCAGGCGAGGTGTGGCTGAGAGGGCCATGGTGGTAAAGGTGTGGTGAGAGGCAGTGTTCAGCTCTAACAATGGGGACATAGGCTGCTTGGTCACATCTCACCAGAGCTGAAGCAGAGAGGGGTGAACAGGAATCAGGGCTGAGCTACAGCCTTCAGACTTCCACTGCCACTGGTGACCCAGACCCAATTCCTTAGCCAGGCCTCACCTCCAAACGACCTTCCAAAGCAGCACTGTCAGCTGGGTACCAAGTGTTCAAAGAGTGGAGTCTGTGGGGACGTTTCACACCTAAACCCAAATGTGTGTGTGGCAAAGCTGTGTGACCGTGCACAAGTTATTTAACCTATCTGAACTTCCATTTCTTCATATATTGCGTGGTGGTAATGATACCCCCAGGATGGCCATAAGCATTAACATACAAATGCATGCTTATCACAGTGTCGTATGTAGCACATATGCAGTGCCTACTAGAATGATTGACATCTTTGGGAGCTGTGCGAGTATGGTCTCAGTCACACTGAAGGGCATGTCTCCACTGCAAATGCTGTTCATTCAACTTAGCCTGTGTCATCTTAGACAACTTCTGTGTTGCCCTTGACTCCCAAGTTTCATTTCTGTTGAACATTAGTCTGTAAAAAATTAAAATGTTGCTCAAGGAGTCACTTGCATGTCTTTGTTTGTTTTGGATCTGCTGTGGAATGTTTGGGAAGCCCAGGACTGTAGGCCTGGGACACTACTGACAGTTGATTGTTTTGCTGAATTCTTGGCGCTAGTCTAAAGGTTACTAAGAACTGAATGATTTAGATTATTATAACTTTGAAGTTGTCTATTTTTAACACTGATACTCTAAAATCAAAATTCCACAATAGCACAGATAGCGTGGATGTCTGCTCAAACATTACCTCTTTCATTCCGTTGTTTGTGCCTGATTGAGCGATCTAGACTGTATCTGTGTAGTCATTTACTGATACTACAGTTACTCCAGAGACTCAAGAATTCGCCAACTTCCACTGGTACTTTCCTGAAGAGAACTGATATCTTTGTAGAGATTTCTTGTAATTTGTTTCAAAAAAAATTTTATTCAGTCACTCTTTATCACGTAATTCCAACATGAAATTCAGTTGTATTTACAATTGTTTCAAACTAACAAAAATTGAAGGAATCACACCAGTCACTCATCTAGGTTCAGTCTTGATTCTGCTCATGTGGAGATGTCAGATGAAATACAGGAATCCCAGTTAAATGTCAAGTGATGTTTAGTGTTTTATTAAGTTTTCACTTTTGTGTGTGTGTGGGGGGGGACATGCGCACAGGTATGACATGGCATGTGTGGAGGTCCGAGGGCAGCTTACAGGAGTCAGTTCTTCCCTTCCATCACGTGGGTCATAGAAATTGACTCCAGTCCTCAGGCGTGGGACCATTCTCTCCAGTCTCAGGTATTCTTTAATATGAACATACACACAACATCTTTTACATAGGTATTTTGAAAAATTTCCCGCTGTCTACCTGGCATTCTCATTTAACTGAGCGTTTGTGTTTTGGTATGTAAGGCCTCTAACGCAGGACCCCGGTTCCATCCTTTCCCTGCTTGTCTTCCTCTGCCACACCATCTGAGGAACACTTAAAAAGTAAGCCCCAAACAAGTATTATATATCTGCATGAACCAAAGACGGTCAGCTTTGGCTTTCTAAAAATTAGCATTTGAAACTTATATTCTCCATTTGCTTTAATATAGCACTAATTCCTCACTCTTGCCTGGACCCTGAGCTACCTCAAAGCACACACCCCTAATGCAATCATAAAGCACTTCCAGTTTCATGTCAATGAAACGAGATGCAGTCATCTATGAAGCAGTCCTAACGAGGTCTCTGAGCACTAGCCTTATGCAAATGGTGCTGAAATGTTCTCAGCTACTGTGACTTCTTTCCATTTCCTTAGTAGAGAGATTTTATAACAATTCTCCTTTGGTTAGACATACTCACATTGGTAGTAAATAAACACATGTTCAGGAGATAGACAGTCATCCTATGTTCATGACCAGTTCTATGTCTTGCTCATAGGCAGTTCTGTCCTATGCTCACGGCCAGTTCTATCCCATGTTCATGGCCAATTCTATCCCATGTTCACAGCCAGTTCTGTCCTATGTTCATGGCCAATTCTATCCCATGTTCAAGGTCAGTTCTATTCCATGTTCACAGCTAGTTCTATCCCATACTCATAACCAGTTCTATCCCATGCTCATTGTCCAGTTCTATCCCATGTTCATGCCCGGTTCTCTCCTATGTTCATGGCCAGTTCTAGAAAGTGACTCTGTGACTTCCATGTTGTTCATGACCTTGCAATTCAGTTTTTCCTTGGTCAAGTGGGTTTAGATATCTGTCACATGTGTGTGTTACCAAGTGTCAGAGAATGCTGTGTGTGGCATAGCAAGCTCGTCATCGTCACTGTGCCTTCACTCTAGTTATGAGGCTACCCAAACTCCATTTTATGCACTCTTTCCCTAGGCATTGTCTCCACACTAAAACATAGCTACTGTTAACAACCATCATGTTACAGCGTATCTACAGAGCCATCAGTGCAGGCAGAATGTGCTGTAGAGCCATCCACACAGACGTGGGTCACCAGCTAGCAGAGTACAGTACAGATAGGAAAAGGTTTCCTCTGTCAACAACTGCATGGTGCTTGTGTAGCTCTGAGTAGACATGGATGTGTGTGCACTAGCGATGGGAAGGATGCTATGCACAGGTAGTCAGATGCGGAGATGCCTCCTTCTCTGTGTACTTCCTGCTAGACAGGCTCCGCTTTGTTAACTCAGTGTGGATGGATCATCATAGCTTCAGAAGACGCTCAGAAAGCCAGAAAAGACTCAAAATCTGAATCACCAATATGCAAATGTTATACCAAGTATATACAAATGTTATCTCCAAAAAGTTAAAAGAATTGAAACTGTTTGTCTTTAAGATGGTGTAGGATGGCTGGGAATTTGATTCTTCGTCAGTAAAGTATTTGCCTTACTTGCAGTAAACCCTTACCACTATACAAGTCAAGAAATAAATAATCAAGAAAAGAAGGGAAAAGGAGAGAAAAAGGAAAGGGGGTAGTACAGCAGGAGGAGGAAACAGAAAAAAAGGAAGGGGAAGAAGAGGTGAGGGCACAGGAAGAAACGGCAAACCACACTAAGCATCATATTCAAAAACGTTGACATTAAATTAACAATTCCCAGTGTGGGAGGGACGCTTCCCTGGTTAATTAAGAGTGGATTTGTTGGTGCCTTTGCTCTGATCTGTGGATTGCTGACCTCAGTGCATGGTGCCAGGCTTCACTGGCTCTTTCTCAAGGCTCAGCAGATGCATGTATTTCGGCTCTTCTCTTATCCCAAAGCCATGAACCACATCTCCAGCTTTCTCCCCTTCTCTCTGTTTCTATCACTTCTGTCCACATTCCCTAATAATGTCTGTGGACCGTTTGCCCTGCACTCAGTTCAGCGTTTTCCCCTTCTCTCTTTCTATCACTTCTGTCCACGTTCCCTAAGAATGTCTGTGGACCGTTTGCCCTGCACTCAGTACTGGTGGCCATGGTTTTACTCTGAGTCTTACTCTTCCAGGAGTGTGCGCCAGTGATCCTTTGCTTAGTGTCTCTAGTTTTCAGTGTGTAGTCACAGATGTTTGTAAATATTGTATTTATTTCCAACCTGTGCTTGTCCCTGGGGAGAGTTATGGAGGCCTTGAAAGATGTCATAGCCATAGCACTGAGACAAAGCCGAGTGCGAGCCACAAGACTAAAGGCAGCCAGGGCCTGGGCTGCAGAGACGGCTCGGTCAGCAAAGAGCTTGTCGCACAAGGAGTTAAAGCATCCAATCGGTGAGGTCCACATCAATGAGATTCTTAAAATAAGGCTTGAACTTTGAAATTTTGCAGTAGGAAGGGAACTCCAGAGTGGATAGACCTTGGCCCCCCACCCCACCTTCTGCCCTGCTTCATGACCTGGTGGGGGGTTACAGCCTTACACATTCCACCCACATTCCCAGGAGCAAGGTGGAGATGGAGAAGGAAGGAGTCCTAGAAACTCCACTCGGGATTTCTAGCTGGTTCTTGTTGGCTAGAATGTCAGTCGGTGGCTATTATCAGCAGCAAGGGATGTTGGGAAATGTACTTCCTGTTGTAACATTATGGCCTATTAAAAGCCAGAACTCCATTATCTCAGAGGAAATAATCAATAGGTAGAGAACTGAGCAATGAGCTGTCTGTCACAGAGCCCAGAGGCTTTTGGGCGAGAAGAGTTTCACCCATATGAGAAGTTAAAACTGTGAGCACAGTGTGGGTGCTCTCCCTGAGTACCTCCTCATGAGATCGTTCTGTGAACTGGGGAAGAAGATCCCCGTTTTTATTAAGTCTAACTAGTTCCTGAAACAGGTAGAGGACAAGTAACATACCGGAGCCACACGGCCAGTCCATTGCAGTTGGCACTGTTCTCTGGGTCAGATCCCTGGGCATGTGCCCATCCAGACCACTACAGAGTGTCTGAAGACATTGCCTCTTTCAGCATAAAGCACAGTAGAATTCCTAGTAGGACCAGGTTTTGTCTCTTTTACAGTGAGGGTGGGGTTGTTCCAGTGAGGGTGGGGTTGTTCCAGTGAGGGTGGGGTTGTTCCAGTGAGGGTGGGGTCCTGCACATGGAGGAAACCCAGTCAGTCCCTCCCTTCATTTGGAAGCTCTGATCAGTTGTCAGGAGGCTCGTGAGTCAGCTGATGGTGGGATCCCACCCTTCCATTGCTAGTTATTGACTTTCTTCTTCTGCCTCTAGAAATGAGCAATTGTGTGGTTTAACTTCAGGGGGTTCAATGGATTCATTCTTTTAGAGCATTATTGCTCTCTCTCTCTCTCTCTCTCTCTCTCTCTCTCTCTCTCTCTGTGTGTGTGTGTGTATGTGTGTGTGTGTGTGTGTGTGTGTGTGTGTGTGCCTGTCTGTGTCTGTGTATACATGTGAAGGCCAATGGTTGACGCCTTAAAGCCTTCTTCACTCTCTTTGACTATTTTGTTTTGTTTTACCTTTTTAAAGATTCATTTTTACTTTATTTGTGACTTTTTTGCCTGCATGTATGTACATGCACCACATGGGAGTATGGCTCCCTCTGAGGTCTGAAGAGGACATCAGATGCTCTGGACCTGGAGCTATAGATTATTTTGAGCCACGATGTGGGTTCTGGGAACTGAACTGAGGTCCTCTGTAGTACAGCCAATACGCTAACCTCTGAGCTGTCTTGCTAGCCCCTTAAACCATATTTTTTGAGAAAGGTTCTCACACTGAACCTTGATTGCCGTTGGGGTAGCGGTGTCAGCGTCCCCAGAACTGGGATTACAGGGTCATACAGTCATGTCCAGCTGAAGCATTTCATTCTTTTTTTATTGTAAATTTTATGTGTATGAGTGCTCAGTCTGTATAATTGTATGTGTGCCATGTGCATGCCTGGAGTTTACAAAGGCTGGAAGAGGGCACCAGATAGCCTGGAACTGGAGTTAGCAGTTGTGAGCTGACACACGGGTGCTGAAAACCAAACAAGGTTTTCCATAAAAGCAGGAAGTGCCCTTAGTCATTGATCCATATCGTGGCTGCTGAAGCTCTGTGCTCTACAACTACCAAGGCAGACAGAGTATTTCCAGACTCGGGGTGATGCCATCAGTTTGTGTAGCCAGGAGCATGGCTGTGCTATTATGAAGCCTCCCGATGTTGAGTGAGAGCCTGCTGAGAGGTTTGTGGTAGGAAGTACGGCCAGAGGGAGTGGAGGGGTTGATTCCAGTCTACAGATAGGTTTGGTCTTACTTGATTGCACAAGAAAAGAAATCAGATTGTGTGGGGACAGATGTAGTCCTACTAAGTGCCAAATTACTAGAATGTTACGTTGATTTTCAAAGCATCTGTACTTTCTGTTTGAAGGTGAGTGCTATACTTCTTCACAGGAGGCCAAGCTTTCTAACCAAGGGCCCATTATATAAATATCCCATGTCAGCTGGACTGAAAAATGGTCTGCTTTGAAAATAACTGATGAAGGCAGAGAAGATTTAATGTCTGTGGAGCTCATTATTATTTCAGCATGTTCTGAAGAGGGATTTTCATGGCTCTTTGTTTCCATTGATCATGCTATAGTTTTCCAGGGATGTAACATGAGGGGCCGGCTTGTTGGGGTTTCCGTCCCGCCCGGTACCCCAACAGCCGGCAAATCCCAAAGAGAAATTACACACAGGACTCCATAAGGTTATAAACTGATTGGCCCATTTGGTCAGGCTACTTATTAGCTCTTATAACATATATTACCCCATTATCCTTATCTATTTTAGCCACATGGGCTCAGTACCTTTCTCAGTGTGACAGCTTACATGTTGCCTCTTCGGTGGTCTGTGCAGGAGTGGCAGAGGAACCTCTCTGCTTCCCAGAATTCTCCCAGTCTCTTTGCTCCACCCCTACTTCCTGTCTGGCTTTCCCGCCTATACTGCCTGCCTGGCCAATCAGCGTTTTATTAAAATATGATTGACAGAATACAGATAATTCTCCCGCACCATTTCCCTCTCTTTTTTTTTTTAAACAAAGGAAAAATACCCATAATCCATTTGTTGGGAATGTGGGCGTAGTATTTCAGGCTACTTCCTGCTGGTTGGGGGCGCTGATAGTCTTAAGGGGACCTAAAGAAAATTTAGAGTTATAGTCAAGTCCTGACTGAAGTATCCTGGGAGTCTTGATCATCTCAGGCAGCAGTCTTGAATCAGTTCTGGATGTAGAACTCTGTCATCTGGGCCATCTGTTCCTGTCGATTTCTCAGGTGGCCTCCCTTGGTCAAAGATGATTTTTCTTAACTCTGAATAAATCCATAGCCTCTCATTTTCTGTGGAAACAAAAACAAAATCTCTTCTCCAAAGTAACATACCTTTTGACTTCAGTTTTGAAGCCAAGGTATTTTCAAAATATCTATATTGGATTAATTCAGCAGCATTTATAAACAAAAGTCTTTTAGCAGCTGTTGCTCCTTCCTCAGCATTCAAACAATTCAAAGAGAGCATAATAACATACGGTATCAAGATTCTCTGTGTATTTTCCATCTTTATTTTAACTTCTATTTCTTTTATTTTTACTTTTACTTTTTGAGACAGGTTCTCTGTATATCTTTGTCCTGGAATAACTCTGTAGACCAGGCTGTCTTTGAACTCACAGAGATCCTCCTGTCTCTGCCTCCCCAGTGCTGGGATTAAAGGTGTATGCTTCCACACCTTGAACTCACAGAGATCTGTCTCTGCCTCCCAGGCATTGGGATTAAAGGCGTGTACTACCACACCTTGAGGTCACAGAGGTCAATCTACCTCTACCCCTTGAAGTCACAGAGGTCAATATGCCTCTGCCTCCCAGGCATTGGGATTAAAGGTGTGTACCACCACACCCAACTACTCTCTTTCTTTCCTTTTAACTTTAAGAACTTTAACTTTTAGCCTGCATATACACACTGTAAACCATTTAGAGGTTTTCTTCATCTTTGAATCTCTCTTTACTGTTTATCTCTCTTTTTCTGACCACATGAGCCTTTAATTTACAAAGCAATATGGGAAGTCGTGGCTTTGACAGCTAGATCCAGCTCATTCCTTAGCTTTCCAGACTCATAGCTGAGATACCAGCCACAGCTGTGTTCACTGCCACAACTTGTCGTGTTTCAAGGTCCTTGCTAGCAAGCAAGCTGCATCATTCTGCTCACAGACCACACTCAGTCGGACTGCCTGCCTGCAAGAGTCAGAGTTTGTCCTGGCAGGACAGCCCAGAAAGCCGGCATTTTAAAACAGCATAGCTTTTTTCCTGCTATGGCTGAAGACCGAAAAGCATGTGTTCAGCTTTTCGTCAACACCATTTAAGTGTTTCGTGGCAGGACATCTTAAAAGAGCTGCAAAGTTTTGCAGCTAAAGCTGAGTCAGGAAGCCTCTCTTAGATGAGAGTGTTTGCTTGCCTCTAGCAAGCAGAGCAGACCCGAGAAATTGCTGCTACCAAGAAACCATGCTTTACTCTATTCTTTCCCAAACTTTCTCAGGCTTTCTGTGGATTCAATTATCCACGTTTGGGCGCCATATGTAACATGAGGGGCCGGCTTGTTGGGGTTTCCGTCCCGCCCGGTACCCCAACAGCCGGCAAATCCCAAAGAGAAATTACACACAGGACTCCATAAGGTTATAAACTGATTGGCCCATTTGGTCAGGCTACTTATTAGCTCTTATAACATATATTACCCCATTATCCTTATCTATTTTAGCCACATGGGCTCAGTACCTTTCTCAGTGTGACAGCTTACATGTTGCCTCTTCGGTGGTCTGTGCAGGAGTGGCAGAGGAACCTCTCTGCTTCCCAGAATTCTCCCAGTCTCTTTGCTCCACCCCTACTTCCTGTCTGGCTTTCCCGCCTATACTGCCTGCCTGGCCAATCAGCGTTTTATTAAAATATGATTGACAGAATACAGATAATTCTCCCGCACCACAGGGAGAACTCAAGGAAAGTGAAATAAAAGAGACAGAGATAGCTTTTCTAAAGGTTTATTATTGAAATTTCCAAATATATTTAAACAGTAGAGATGATGCCTGTTAGAACAGCCAGCCTCAGCAATTACCAGCAATTACTTGCTTCCTCTCCAGCTCTACCTGCATCTTCCCCATCCCTCTGAACTGTTTTGGAGTCAGCTTCAGACCATCTCTCTTACCTGTACACGCAGCCACTTCCAGTACCCACAGACAGGCCCTGGGCCTCTGGACACTAAGCTCCACAGAAGCTCAAACCATCTGTATTAAATGGAGTCTACAGAAAACCTGTGCAGTCTCCTCTCATGGATCTTAAATCACATTTTGACTTCTAATAAAGCCTAATCCACTGTATCTCCTTGTTACACTGTATTGTCTGGGGAGTCCTGTCAGGGGAACGTCTGTACATGTTCAGCACAGGCGCTTTTCTGAAAGCTTACATTCTGTGGTGGATCCACAGATGTGTAAATCTCCAGAGCACAGGCTACAGATTCCTCTCTAGTCTTTCGGATGGTATTCCAGATCACAGAGTCAGTGCAAAGCTGGGAAACAACACGGTCACTGGGATACGACTTTGTTCCCTTTTTCTTTTAAAAGATAGGGTGCATCAGTCAGAACCTTGGCAGGCTCAGCCGTTCTCTCTGCAGTGCATCCAATGTCCATTAAATATATGATCATTTTTGTTGTTTTGCAACTTGAAAAAAATACTCACGTGGGGTTCCCATCATGAGCCGAGATCCTCCCTTTTCGGAGCTAACATTGGTCAAGTTTCCCAATCCTCCTGCCTTTGTGTGATTCAGCTACATTCAGGTCTGATATCTTCCTTTATTTTAATTATTACTAGAGTGTATATTTGCGTCTAAGGTGGTGTGTGTGTGTGTGTGTGTGTGTGTGTGTGTGTGTGTGTGAGCCTACCTATGCCTGTATTGTGTGCCTGCATGTGCACCTTTGCATGCAGGTGAACACTTGTCATGGCATGCATATGAAGGGAACTTTTGGGAGTCAGTTCTGCCTCCACCATGGGTTCCAGGGATAAAACTCAGACCCTCAGGAATGTTATGATCTGTTTTGTTAGCTCATGTCACCCACATCCTTCCCTCAGACATCTCTTTATCAGTTCGTTACCTGACAGTCTCAGCCACTTGTGATCATCACCTAAGTCAACTGTTTGAACCACCAATAAATCAACAATTTGTTGGCTTTTTTTTTAAGTAAAATACAAATATATTTCCAAGTAGTGTTTGGTGTTGAACCTGCCCACTGATGGTAAATAAGATAACTGGAGTAAAACTGTGCAAACAAAGACCCACACATACCCTGCTACTTTTCTCTATTTCTACATTTGTCATTGCTCCTAACCAGCTAAAGTCCAGGAAGAGATTGACCGTGTGGTCGGCAGACAACGCAGCCCCTGCATGCAGGACAGGAAGCAAATGCCCTACACAGATGCCGTGATTCATGAGGTTCAGAGATTCATCGATATCGCCCCCAACAACCTACCCCATGAAGTGACCTGTGATGTTAAATTCAGGAACTACCTCATCCTCAAGGTCAGTGAGGTTAGAAATTAAAACCCAGTTTTATTTCATGCTATCTGAAATTCATCAATTAGTTCAAGAATAACATAAGCAATAGTGAAGAAAAAAGGATTAAAAATAAAAGTATACATAAAATATGTGGAAAAATTAAGTATAATTTACATTCTACATACATTTTCAGCATTTGTTCAACTAGTAAAATATATGAGTTTAAGTAAAGTAAGATCAATATAAGGGTTAAATCAATTTTTACAACCTTATTTAAAAATACAATATCAAGAATATTCATTATTCATTGAAACTCAAAGAAAATATTTTCAAACTGCATCAGTGAAACCAAATCATTTTGGAGAAAAAAAAAACAAAGCACAGATAAAAGTATATTTTCTATTGCTTGAATAATGTAGGATATAACCTCCTCAAAGTTTTCATTAATTTTTTTCTCTATGATAAAAATCACAAAATTTTCTTGAATGAATTTGAAAGAAAATTGGAAAATACATGTGGAAACATAAAACTCCAATCGTCGTTCAAACAAAATGTGGAAGGCTGAGCAAAAGTGGAATTATCACCATTGTGTCCCTGCCTGCTGTAGGACTGACTGTCTTCCTGATTATGAAGCAGCACAAGGAACCCAAAAAACAGTGTGACTCAGAGGACCGGAACCACACTGTGAACCTGGGGGCATCATTAGCACAGGAGTAGAGTAGAGAATAAATCAACAGTTTGAATGACTTCAATTTTGCAAAATTGAATTTTCTGTTTCTATTCTATAATTTCTTCTACTTTCATTTGTTAGAATAATTTGCCAAGTGCTATTTTTTTTAAAAGTTCATAATTTGAGTTAAGGGCTAGAGAGACAGCACCAACATACTGTATTTTCCCAGACTTACATCATGCAGACATTGATCACTGCTTTTAATGTCAAAGAAATTCCTTAGAACTTTGTTTAGCTCTGCTCCAGACTGATGATCCCAGTCTGGTCACATGCATGGTCTAAGGCCCATACAGTTTTGTGCCTGGACCTTTCTGGACGGTTACGACTCACTATATGGTTACCTCTTATCACTTGATTCGTCACCTGCAACACACTCATTGGCTTTGGAAAGACCACAAACTGCTGTAGAACCGCCCTGGCCAAAACCCAAACTCCTTGCCCCAGTTCCACTAATGGCCATGGCTTGATCCCTGTTCTCCACTCCTCTAGAACAGCTTCATTTATTCAGCCATACAATCAGCAGGAGTTCATGGTGGTTACCTGCAGCAAGCATTAGCCAACTCGGGCGTAAACATTGTGTGGGCTCCAGAGCTAGCACTCAGCTGCCATGGCTGACAGTAACAGAAGATGCAGTGGGATGAGGGTACCACAGGGGAGGGCACAGCTACAGGGACCCAAGCAGGAGCTCATCTGGTCCTAGAGAAGATGGCAGCATCTCACTTGAGCCATCAAAAGCAAGTAGAGCCCTCGCCTCATTGCCCTGTGTATGAGAGATGCTCTGCAGAGGCCGGCTCTGATCTAGCTTACAGAAAGTTCCACACCCTGATAGCGCCCACTGGTCCCCTTCAGCTTCTGAGCTACTCTGCCATTCATTTCCTTAATCCAACAAATCTAGGTTTCCCATTCAATGAACCAGGAACTGTCCCGGCACTGAGACCTGGCAGAGATACTGGTTCCCTGCTGCCTAGAGCTTACATTCAAATGGAAAGAGGGAGACAATGTAAAGCAAACAAAAATATGCATATGGTATTTTATATGAAATAAAAATACAGAGGGCAGACTCCCACACTAAGGTGACAGTGAATGTGTAGGCACATAAAGCAGAGAGAACCAAGGGATGTGACTGTCAAGGTCACGGAACCAGGAGGCATTTGCAGATAGCCTTCTGCTGTCTCCAGGTGAAGGTCACAGAACCTGGAGGCGTTTGCCATTAGCCTTCACACCTTCCCCGTGTGAAGGTGGAACTTCAGCATCATCCTGTCAGAGCTAGAAACCCCTAGGATACACAGCTCTGGGTGACTCTGGTGGGTGCTTCCAGAGGGTCTCACGAGGAGGGAAGACCCATCCTACAAGTGGATGGCACCCTCCTAGGGATTGAGCCCTGGGCTGGAATAAAAGGAGAAAGCGAGCCTAGGACCAGCATCCCTTCCTCTGTTTCCCGACTGGGACTATGGGTGCAGTGTGCTCCTGCTGCCACCCCTCCCTCCATGATGGACTATACCTTCGAATGTCAGTCTCAAACGATCCCTTTATCCATTAGTGTGTTTCTTTTCAGGGTTTGGTTACAGCATGAGGAACAGAAACTAAGACACTCCGAGTCACTCATTCAGCCTTCACTGTGTGTCACCTTCATTCACCACTGACCCTTCACATGGTCTGGAAGGCAGCAATCCTCCCAGCCTGTGGTGGGGTTACTGGAGGCCAAGCCCTCTGCCTGTGGTCTCTTGAGTGTTACTGCAAGTTCTCAACTTATTCATGAGGCTATCAAGTGTCACCCCTTGTTCACCAGTGAAGGGGGCTCATCCAAGCTCTGGAAGAACCACATTTGCTATAGAACACTCAGATTTTTTTTCCTGCCTGATATGAGAAGGTCATCTTGTGCTGTAATCCCAGCACGTCTTCATTGGCTCTGCCCTGAGCCCACATCTTCATTGGCTCTGCCCTGAGCCCACATCTTCATTGGCTCTGCCCTGAGCCCACATCTTCATTGGCTCTGCCCTGAGCACGCATCTTTTAGTGTCCTGTGCACTAAGTTCTTCCACATACCAAACTGCAATCATGTTCTAAAGAAAAAGTTATCATTTGAGTTGAAATCTGAACATTTTATCTTTAAAGACTAGCTACCAACTATCATTTTATTAGAGAATGAATTAAGTAAGTTTATCACAGGAAGGAAAAATAATTCATTTCTAGCCAACAATAAAATTAAGCTTTCAAATGAAACTGAATTTTGGTAAATTTGGATCTTAACTGTAAACCAAAAACTTTCTAAAACTCAGGAGAACTTTCATTACAAGATCCATATTGATTGGGTAGATGTTAACTGTTACATCCACGGCTGTCAAGCCAGTGTAGCAGAAATGCTGACTGGACGGACTGTTGCTGTAGGATTGGGGTTTGTGCTCCATGGAGTTTTTGCCCCAGGCTGTCCCTTAGCAGTCAGCTGTGGTTATGATGCCACCTGAAGTTGCTACCTGCACTGACTCGACTTTGCTGTCCTTGGCGCCGATATGGCTGTCTTTTTCTTGTCTTTCTGTGATTCTTGCATATTGCCAATAGATCAGACTATTCCAGGCAGTTGTGGATACAAACAAGACTGCTGAGGACATTTTGAGCTCTGTCCCACCATTCATTAAAGCCTTTAAGGAAATAGCCAGTTCTGGAAATTGGGAGGTCATCGTTAAAATAATTCCTTAATGATGTGAGGCAAAAGGAGTTGCTCTTATCAGGAGAAACCTTAGAAGCCTTCTGTAGCAAAACAGCTGCAGCAACACCCACTAGACATTTGCCTGATGGATACGTGCAGTTTAACAGGAGGCCTATGAAGCCTTCCTTATGGCTAGAAAAAACCTAGGCTAATTACAACATCTGACCCTGAGAGTCGGGGAGGGAGGAGAGTTGAGATTAATGGTATAAGATGAGTTTCAGACAAGTTTGAGATCATGTCTTTAAAATTTTCTAGCAGAAAGTTTTCCCAGGAAGATAGTAACCTTCTCCTCTCACACCCCAAGATATTCTGAGCACAAGGTCACTTAGCCCAGCCAGCCGCCTGGTACAGACTGAGCAAAAGTCCTTGTACCCAAGTCAAAGCATTTTCAAAGATTCTTTTTGTAAACTGTTTTATGCTATTCTTTTGTTTATGATCTGATGATGTATGCCTTTGCCAAGTTCTTTGTTTGTAAAAATATAAAAGCCTTACACTAATTGAAGTAAAGTTACAGCAGCATATTCAACAACATTGAATGTGTCTGTCTGTCATTTCCCTCGCTGATTCCTGAAATCTTCTGAGCCTTTGCCCTGATTCTCCCACGGTCTGAGTGGCTCCCCTGAGCTGGTCCGTGGCAGTTAACAAACATGATACTGTTTTAGTGAGATGTGTCAGTGCTAGGAAGAGCCACTAACTCAGTGGACTGATGTTTTTCAAATGACCAGTACCGAAAGTTATAAAACCATAAGTGGATTCAAGAGTGTCTGAAGGTCCAGCATAGACCAGTAGATTTTATGTTATCTAGTATGAAAAGTTGATGTGGTTTCAGTATTAACATTATAGTAACTATAAAAGAAACAGCACTGTCACTTGTCAAGTTAGGATATAGTAAATAATCACTGAGAAAGTTAATATTAATTGTAAATGCTTGGCCAATAGGTCAGACTTGTTACTAGCTAACTCTTACATTTAAATTAACCCATATTTCTTATATATGCTTTCCACATGACTTGGTACCTTTTCTCAGTATGGCATGCCCATCTTTTTATCTCTTTTTTTGTTTTTATTAAAACAATCTTTTCTATTTTACATACCAAATCCCTCTCTCTCCCCTCCTCCCACTCCCCCAACCTTCCCTCACCTCACTCCCCATCCATTCCTCAGAGCAGGTGAGGCCTTCCATGGGGAGTCAAAAAAGTCTATCCAAAATTCTTATAAAACACAGCTGGAATCACTGAATAAAGCTCTCTCTTGAAAAGCAGGGTAATCAAATGTTTTCCCATTATTCATAGTATTTAAACTACACGTTTAAAATGCTTTCAGAATCACCAGATTTTGTTTTTTAAAGCAGCATGACCATCTTGCTTCTCCCTGTGTCTGCTGGAGACTTCAGACTCTGCCCTTCTTCCCAGCATTCTCAGTTTGGTTCTATCACCTAACTTTGTCCTGTTCCGCAATTGGCGAGTGAGCTTGTTTATTAAACCAATCATAGTGACATATTATTCACACAGTAGAATGGATTATTCCACATTTCATATTTTTGTCAAATAAAAAGAAAGATTTTAACTTTAACATAGTAAAATTATATACAAACAAAGATAATTATCAAGTAAGAATTACCAATTACAATATCTAGTTTTTATGTATTTAGCAAAATTAGAGAAAATATTCTATTTATTTCTTTTATCTTTGTGACTCTAAGTTTTATACCTAATTTATCTTTTATCATAATTAAGAAAAGGTTTAACTATGACTATTCAATCTCCAATGCCAACCCAGACCTTAGAAGGATGAAATATTTCTTAACAACAATGACATCTCACTGCCTGGACAGTCACCCAAAGTCCTTCTGTGGCATTGGGACATCCAGTTTTGGCTTGCAGACCTAGCATATCTAAAGGACATTTCTGAGAAGCAGGGAATTTTGAAGCACTGTCCTACCTTATCTTGGCAAAGTTTTGCAGTTGCTTCTTTTGTGTTCGCTGGTTCCGTTTGGACTGTGTATTGTCAGTAATTGAGACAAGGACAGTTTCTTTGCCCAAATGGCTAGCTTTTGCCATAAAGAAAGTAAACTCCATGCAGAGATTCTTCATGCCCATTATCTTCTCTGAAGTAAGTTGTTGTTGCCAGGAGCAGACATGTCTCAACTGTCAAGAAAAATCTTACGTTATTAACATTTTAAATGCCATATTCTGTAGGTCTTTGAAGTGTTGGAAGACCATCTCTCTATCTATGGGTATATATGGGTATGACCTTGAAAATATACCTAATATGACTATAATTTGACATTATAGATGATTATTAATCTGTATTTCTTAATTATACATTATATTTTTAAATGAGTTTCATAAAAACAATACCCCAAACAAGAGTAGAAACACATATAATATAGCAAAAATAACTAAATGTGTATCAATAAACAAAAATCCATACCAATGTAAAATATTTAAGACTAGTAGTTATTTTAGTTTAAAAGTAGATTCAATAATCTACCCTTTTATCCTATCATTTCTATATCCCTCTTTTTTCTTTTCAGAAAGAAATCCTTAAAATCTAATCTCCTTTGTTTAGTTTTTTTGATTATTATCAAAAATAACTTGTAACAACCCCCCCATAAATGATAACAAACATAACCAATATTTTTGGAATGTGGACATCATACTTCAGGTTGTTTGGGGGTACTGGTAATCTTTGAGGGAACCTTGAGAAAATCAAGATAATTGTTAGGTCTTAGATGGAATAGTTTGTGAGACTGGATCATCTTAGTCAGAAATCTTGAAACTATTTTAAATATTGAATCTCCTGGGCTGTCTGTTTTAATTAGTGTCTGGTTCCCTTGCTCTGCAAATACACAAACTTTTAAAGGTAACATACATATCTGCATTAATACAAGTATAGATTGTGTATTGTACACAAGTAAACCAAAGATGATTTTTTGTTATGTGTTTGAGCAAGTAAAAATATAATCATGCATTTTGTATAATAAACCTTCCAGATTTATTTCTTTGTCTGTTGTCAGAATTTCAGGGGGTCTTCTTACTCGATCAAGCCTGATCAACTTTAACCTTGAATGAATCCAAAGCCTTTTATTTTCTGTGGAAATAAAAGCATAACCCTTCCCCAAAGTAATACTTTTTTGGTGACTTACATTTTGAAATTAAGACATTTTAAGAATATCTTGGTTGGTTTAGTTTAGCAGCTTTCATAATCCACTGTGACTTAACAAGTATTGCTTCCCTCAGCAGTCAAAAACTTCAAACACAACACAATAACATACAATATCCAGACTCTGTATATATTCCATCTTTATGTAGCTTTTTTCTTTTATATTTCTTTACCCCCTTTTTAATTATTTTATTATTTTAAAACTACATTTTTAAATCTAAGACTGTGTATACTCTTTCTCTTCTCTCTCCTATGTTTATGAATATTTTCTGTCTGGATCTGTTTTACCAACCATCTAGCTGTATTGTTTTTGATCACATGAGGTGAATCTTAAATTGCTATACCAGCTACCAACATTTCTCAGCTTAGCACATAGGGATAGCATATGGTGGTTTGTGGCTGTCTCTATCTTACTGGCAACTGCTGGTAGATGTGTCTTGGTTCTGTGGCTGTCATATAAAACACAAAACTAGAAAACCACATTTGGTTCTGTTTCTGTGTGTTTAGAACCCTTTTAAAGCTTTCTTATGCTTTATGTGGATGTACATGGCCCTGCACGTTGGATGCCATTTGTAGGCAGACTTTTCTTTCCTGCATGCCAGTCATAAGTATCCCCACAGAGGATTAATACTAATTATAAATTCTGAGCCAATAGCTCAGGCTAATTTTACTTTTAAACTTTAAATTAACCCACATTTTTTATCTACACTTTTCCATGTGACTTGGTCCTTTTCTCAGTACAGCATGCCCATCTTGTCTCTGTGTCTGATTGGCAACTCCAGGCTCCACCGTTCTTCATCCCAGCATCTCAGTTTGACTCTCTGGCCTAACCTTATCTTATTCAACTATTGGCCAGTCAGTTTGTTTATTAAATCAATCATAGTGACATATAGTCACACGGTTTAAAGGAATATTCCACAAATAGCTATACAATTGTCCAAAAGGTCAGGAAAATATTCTGTCCCTCATTCTGCAGTTGTATGTTTGTGAGGCCAGACTGTCTGCAATAAAGCACAGCAGGTTGGGTGTGGAAGGCAAGGCCTTGCTATTGACCCAAACTATAAGGAACTGGAACCTAAAAGGTTATAATTGTTTTTTAAAGCTCAACTATTTCTCCCTTAAAAAAAAACTGTTTAGGGGCTGGACATATGGCTCAACTTTCTTTTTCAGAAGATCTGTGTTTGAGTCTTAGCACTCATATGATATAGCCCCAGTTCCGCAGGATCCAACATGTACACATGTGACGCGTTTATATACATGCAGGCCAAACATTCCTACACATAAATCTAAAACAAAACTTGTTTGTATTAACATGCGGTTAGTTTCTCACTATTAATTTTAAATAAACATTTGAATATTCTGCATTTCAATTTGTAACATTAGAAGTTTACTTATGTCAATATATATATTGACTCTAAGCAGATCTGCTTAGAGTATAAAGTAAACTCTGTGATCCTCAACAAGTTTTTGAATATAAAGTGTCCTGAGGTTTAAACACATGAGAATGCTGATGTAGAGTTAATTGTCATATAATGAAGCAGACAGTGAACAGCAGGACTGGATGCTCCAGAGAAACAGAACTAGTGGTTTCTCTATGTGTCAATGTGTGTAAATTACATATAACACATAAAAACAAACATACAATAATCTTCACAAAAAAACATGTACATCATAGGTGTACTATGATAAACGTCTAATAAGAAGCTGACCTATGTAGATATAGAGTCTGAAAGTCCCACCATCTGCAGTCAGAGAGATGGAAACCAAGCACAGTGCGTTACCAGGGTGGCTCTGTGTGAGTCTCAAAGACACAGGAACCATGAGAGTAGATTTCACCTTCAGTCCACAGCTTTAGATGTGAGATGGGTGCCCCAGCAAGGAGATAGTCAGAGAGAGGGTCCTCCTCTTATTCTCTGGCTCTCCACAGGCCTTCGGTAGGCTGGGTAAGTCTGTGGGCAATGCGGGTAGTAACTGGCTTTCCCAGCCCCTGCTTCCACTGTTGATCCCTTCACCAGTATAGTTACAGATAGACCAGAGTGTTTGGTGTTGTGTCTGGGCCAGGCACACTCACACTGATGCATAAGTTTAATCACGGCAATCAGCAACGAAGGTGATTTCGCTGTTCCTTGTCATGTGAATGAATACCTAGGCAATACGAGTCTGCATACACTCTGATAAACAGATGCTTCTCCATGCTTCAGACATGAGGTCAGAGGGTAAGTGAGCCGCAAGCCCTGATCTGAGATCAAAGAGCCCTGTGAAGTTCCGTTTCTGTTGCTGTAGCCTGTTCTTTCCCCTTCCAGTAGTCCTGCGTTTTCTGTGCCTGCCTTCTCTCCTCATAGATATGTGTAAAATGCATATTTCCCCCAGATAGCATCATCACACACAGTAGCAAGATGTTTAAATGGTTTATTGTTTTTCCTCTTAGCGCCACTGACAAGCTCTGTCCATGTTACCTCACGCTAGTAAGAAAGGCTGTACAAACGGATCATTTGACAGACAGACACTTTCCTACTTTGGTCACACACAGGCAGTGGGAAATTTGAAGGCAATATGAAAATATTTTACATTTTTATATCAAACTCATGATGAGACATCTTGAAGCCATAAAATGTATTCAGCTTACTCCAAAATTGTTTTGCCTTTTGTCCCCAAGCTTCTGTCACCAAACAACTTTTGTGGATAATCTCAGTGTGAGTGTGACCTTTTGAGTTCTGAGCGTCTGAAAACTTGACCAGGCCCCTGGCTTCAGCATCTTGACTTCACTGCTGTGTCTCCTGGGGAAGTTACTTTACCTCTCTGAATCTATAAAGTTGAGTTTAAATGGTGTCTACTTCTTGTCCTTGACACAATTTAAATGATCTTGTGCCTGTCAAGTGCCTCACACTATGGAAGCATTACTTGTGTTTTTGTGAAGTTAGACGCAGAGAGCGAAGGAGCCACCGAAGCCTGCTTTGTTCCTGCGCACGCAGCCTGCTCATCTCCTTAGAGCACCTCTGCCCTGTTATCGGCAGGAGAACATGACCTGGTCACCAAGCATTGTGGGTGGTTCTGGTTGGAAGTATTGGCACCTTAATGTGTCATGCTGTGAGCTTAATAGTGACTTAGAATGCTGAGGAAGTTTATTAGGGAACTTGGCTTAGCTGGGAGAGTGCTTGCCTAGCATGCCTTAGTCCCTAGGCACGAAGGCAAATTCCTCTTTCTCAGTGCTCAGGAAATGGAAACAGGAGGTTTGGAAGCTCAAGGCCAGCCATGTTGTAGATTTACGATCAACCTGGGCTACATGAAATCTTACCTCAAAAGAAAAGAACTTTATGTTAAATAGTCTTGTTAGCTAATGGCGAATCAATCCCACACCAGTTAGGTTTTAAAGGGGTATTTATTTTGAGGGGTAAAACTTACATACACACAAACCATCAGGAAAGGAGCCTAGTTGCTGGAGCAGGAGCCGGAACCAAGTGCCGGAACCAAGAGGCCGACCCGAGGCTTGCCGCTCTTTTTTAAAGAGAAATATACCACGCCCCAGTGGGCTGGTATTTCAGCGACTATTGGCTGAAGGAACGGAAGGTACTCCCGCAGCAGGTAGCCATTAGAATTCTCAGCATGAGAAGCTAGATATGGTGCTGCTCACCCGTCATCCCAGCATTCAGAAGGCTGAGGTAGGAAGATGAAGAGTCAAGGCCAAACCTGGGTATAAAGTGAGACCTTGTCTAGGAAGGAAGGGAGAAAATGAGGGAGGGAGGAAGGGAGGGAGGGAGAGAGGGAGGGAAGGAAGGAGAAAACAAAGGAAAGCTCGGGGAGTCAAGAACAGAGATTCATAGGTCCAGAAGAACCATGGACTGTGTAGACAAATTATATAACTCCTTCCATGTTGAGTACTGTCAGCTGCCCAGTCTTTCAGTGCTCTAAAGCCATCTTCATTTTCACTCCATCAAGATATTTCCAGTGGACTGAGAGCTGTTCCTTCAGGGTAGTGGTTATTGTGTGCACATGAGGACCTGATTATTATTCCCAGCACTTACATAAAAAGCTAGCACAGTTACACCCCATGCCTTTAGTCCCAGCACTGGGAAGCAAAGGGAAGATTACTAGTCAGCTGGTCCAGCCAATTTACTGAAGTCTGGGCACAGTGTGAGATCCTGTCTCAAAAAATGAACTGGAGATTGATTGAGAAAGACACTCTTTGTAGACCGCCGGTCTCCAAAACAAGCGTGCCCCTGAATACACGAGCATGCACAGAGGGGGAAGGCTATTTGTGCCTGGGTATGTTGGTCCATGCCTGTAATCCCAGAACTCACTCAGTGAGATTGGAGGCTTGGGAATCAAGGCCAGCTTCAGCTCTGCAGTGCATTTGAGACCACCCAGGTAATACGAGACTCTGTCTCAAAGAATCGAAACAAAACAAAACAGCAATGACAGAAAAGAATATTTGTAGTCCCGTGCTTTCTCCTGGCCACAGGAAATAGAGATTGACAGTGCCGTGGGTAGTGAGGTCAGAGGGGCCAGGTAGCACCCAGAGGTGCTTTCCACGTAAATAGTTACTGCCACGAGGCATAGTGTTTTCTCTGCTTGACCCTCGCTCCGGGAAGATGTCATTCTAGAAATGCTAACTAACTGCTGGGAAAAGAGTAAGACAGACAGAAGAGCATCCTAGGAGATGCCTCCCCACTTCGAGATGACTGAGCCAAACTGTCCAGTGTTTCCCTTACACAAGTCACTGGCTCCTTTCTGCGGAGAGAATGCTGTTGAAATTACTTATTTCTCAGATGGGTGCTTCAGGGTGCAGCCAGGTTAACTCTGAGCTGTGAATTCACAAATACTTTTGTTTAGCATATAATAGATTTAAATAGAACCATTCAACAAAATGCAAACATGGTAATTGGTGTAATTTTATTTTTTTGTGAGAAATGGCATAGAAAATATGTTGGTTTTCTTTTCTTCTCTTCTCTTTTCTTAACTCTTAGCACAGCCAGAAGTCTGGCAGGATAATCATTGAAGTACACAGTAAAGCCCCAGATGGAAACACAAACAGGGGCTACCACTGTGCCTTTCCGCTGCTTGAAGCTTAGCCTGAACGGAAATGTGTTCCTAGCTAAAATGCAGTCATTTTCCAATACCTTCTAACCACTGGACTGTATTTAAAAAAAATAGCTGAAGGAACACAGCTGCTTTTAACTATTTCTGACTTAAAATGATCATTTGATCATTTTATATATATATATATAGGAGCTTTTAATTATTTCTGAATTATTGATTAAATATATATATATGAGCATAAACATAAATGAAATAAAGAAATGACCTCTTAGTACTTTAAATATATACTTTTGGGAAGGCATTTTTAGTTTGAGCTATAGAGTTTAGAATTAATTTTCGTGCTTTTCTCACTATGGATTGAAGAAAGAATAAGGTAAGATAAATGTTCTTGATTTTTTAAAAAAATTTGCTTTGGTTTTTTTTTGCTTCTTATTATATGTTGTTGTGTAAGGCTCAAGGGGGGGTCATTGTGCTTCTCTGATTAAGGCATTAGGACTAAATCAAATCTTTTCTAACCCCACATATAGTCAGACTTTCGTTGGACCACCAGCTCCCAAATAATGACATGGAGATTTCTTATTAATTGTGAAAGCTTGACCTTAGCTTAAGCTTGTTCCCAACTAGCTCTTAATATTTAAATTAACCCATTTATATGAATCTATGTTCTGCGATGTGGCTCATTACCTCTCCCGCATACTGTATATCCAACTTACCTTGAGTCTCATTAGCAAATCTCCACCTCTCTGATTCTTCCCCCAGAGTTCCTCTCTCTCCCCAGGAATCCTAATTATCCTCTCTTGACTTTCTATTGGTTGTTCAGCTCTTTATTAAACCAATCAGAAGGTGCCTTAGGCAGATGAGGTAAAATCCACATCTTCACAGTGCAAAAATGATCATCCCACATTTTTTCCCTTATTGTCTAAATAAAAAGAAAAGGATTTAACTTTAACACAGTAAAGCTATATTAATAATAACAATTATCAATTAAAAATTGCATTCACAATGTCCAGTCAATCTGCAGTTGTCAAATTCAGAGAAAGTACTGCATTTTCTATCCTGTCTTAGTGAGTACAAAGTTTTATACCTAAACAACTTTCTATCATAATTTTTATTACCAGCCTAAAAATCTTTTTATTTCTTAAAACATTTTCTCTGATAAACAACTTAAGCTTTTATGTCTCTCAATCTTTATAAACTTTACATATTCTTTGCAATTTTTTTCTGAATTTGGTAACATTAAAAATGGCATAACTATCTAGTCTTCAACCTCCATCAGAGACCCAAGAAGAATAAAATATTACCTGAGTAAACAAAAGTGCAGAGCAAACAACTTCCAAAACTATAGAAATGACAGAGACAGCCGGCTGCCTGTACAGTCTTCCAAGGTTCCTCTGCAATGTAGGAACATCCACCTTCAGCTGACAGGACAAGGATATCTGACAGACTTTTCTGTGAAGCAGGAATTTTGAAGGCCTTTCCTACCTTGTCTGGGCAAAGTTTGGCTGTTGCCTTCCTTTGGGTTCTGCATGCTCAATTTGAACAGCATACTGTCAGCAGTCAAGGCAAGGGCAGTTTCTTTCCCAAGTGGCTACCCTTGTCCTACTGAAAGCAAGCTACACATGGAGTTATCCAGTGCCCACCATCTTCTCTAAAGTAGATTGGTGCTGCCAGGAGAAGACAAGTCTCACTGTCATGAAAAGCTTTATGTAATTAAAACATTTTAAATGCCATATTATGTAGCTCTCTGAAGTCTTTGAAGATGACCTATTTATCTAAAATACATGTCTGTTTAACCTTTAAAATATACCTAACATGATTACAAGCTTGATTGTTATAGATGACTAACTACTAACGTGCATTTCTTAATTATTATTTTATTATTATAGTTATAATTATTAATTCCAAAACAGTTTGTAATAATAACTTTCAAGGACTAGAACTTTACATTACATTCTCGCATGAGCTGCATAGGTACAATACCTTACACAAGAGTAGAAACACATATTCAGTCTGCTCTAACAAAAATAACCTTAAATTTGTATCAATATATAAAACTCCACACTAGTGTAAAATTTTTTGAAACTAGTAGTTGCTTTTCAGTTTAAAAGTAGACTCAATAATCTACCCTTTTATCCTATAATCCTACATCCCCCTGTATTCTTTTTTTTTTTTCATTAGATAGGAGAGCAAGAAAGGGAGAGAAAAGAGGAAGGAAGAAAGAAATCCCTTAGTTCAACCTCTGTTGTTTAGTTTCCTTCTAAACCATGACCAATAACAACTTGCAACTAACCCCCCCAACAATGATAAGCATCTATAATCAACCGAACAACCAAAACCCACCCACCCTATCTCTTGGGAATGTGGGCATTGTGTTCTTAAAATTGTTTCCTGCTGTCTGGCAGGGCAACAACATCTTTAGAGGACCCTGAGATAATTAGGACAGTGGTCACATCCTGGGAGGGTTTGTTGTATTATTTGTTGTCCAGGCTTTGTGTGATGGGAAAGTGCAGAGCTTAACTGCAGTCCTGGCCGGAGTAGTCTCTGAGGCTGGACCACCTCAGATGGCAGCCTTGAAGGTGTTCTGGGTGCAGATTTGGGGGGGGGGGGTAATTGCAACATGGGCACTGAGAGGCTGTACCACCTGTGCTTCTTGTCTTCATTGGTGTCTGGTTCTTTTCTTTTTCTGAAAACACAAACTTTTAAAGGTAACATACATATCAGCATTAACACAAGTATGAAATTGCAGTGTGCACAAATGAGCTAAAAATGATTCTCTGCTCTTTGAGCAAGTAAAAGTTATCTGTCAACTTTATAAGTCCATTTGGACTGCGTGACCAAACTGCAGGATATTTGTTTACATTGTGAACCCTTGAGACTGTGTTAGTAAAATCAACCTTGGTTCTGGGGTGGAGCACACAACTAGTTGACAAGAATTAGTTATAGAGAGTACAGAGAAGCCAGGAATACAGATAGAGAGAGAGACATGGGAAGGAGTAGGGAGGGACTTGGAGTTTTTACAGTCTTTTTGGTTTGGGACAAGTGGAAAGATGCTATCTTTCTGGGTCTCTGGCCAAAAAGGGAGATCAGCTGGCTGCTTCTC
Organism: Myodes glareolus; assembly: GCF_982192425.1. Lineage (NCBI taxonomy): Eukaryota > Metazoa > Chordata > Mammalia > Rodentia > Cricetidae > Myodes > Myodes glareolus. Next base: position 6,963,337 of record NC_142028.1, read on the forward strand.
CACTTTTCTGACCTAGTAGGTTTTCACCCCAACATCTGTCTCCTGAGTCTTGGTTGGTAAATAGAACAATAGAGACTTAGTTAAAAATGAATACAACACACTCTTGCCCTGAGACCTTTTATAGAAGAAATTGCTGAAATCCCTTAGTGTGGAGAGTGGCAACTCTGCCTGCACTGAACCTCATGGGAAATCTGGAAAACTTTACATTCATCTTGATTTTCTAGTGTGATTGAAGTGAAACAATCCATTCCTCTCCTTAGGTAAGTCCTGAGTCACACAGCATAAAACCAACAGCAGACAAGACTCTTAAATTCCACTCCAAACAGGAATGGGTGTGAACTGTCCAGATGCCATGTGACCCCCATGTGATTTCTCCCAGTCTTAGTTCTAAATGGGCTATGTGACTTAAGTACATGTGCTTTTGGATGCCTTCCTGATTATTTCAACATTTCTAGCACAAATTAGGGGAAAATATCTAGGGTTATCATTTCTATTGTAGACATATGTGATTTCTGAAATGAATCCTATATCCTGTTTTCCCTGGGAGCCTTTGGCAATAAAGGAGATGTGTGTGTATGTGTACATCATAAAACTGTATTGGACCAGTTCAGAGGATGTTAACTCGGCATAAGCTACAGACATGGGTATGCCTGTGTTTGACTAACTTTGCTTAGCAATGTAAAAGCAACTTCTGTTTATATTTTCTCACCTGATAAGTAGTTAGTTACTGTTCCTCCTTCAAAAGTTTTGGGAAGAATTAACTATGATATGATAACTTGAAGTGTTGGCAAAGCATCAGAAGCTTAGTCCTGAATATCAGCTGATGCTTTTGTTCTGTGCTGTACGGCAATAATCATCAGATGGTTGGCTTGGGCTCTGCTTTCAGTAACAGCATTCTTACTGAGGTGGGACACACATTCACAAAAAGTTGAACACAGAATAAATCAGTAAGTCAGTCAAGGCATCAGACCTCGGGAAGGGTGAGAGCATTGCCCATGAGTGAACTAGGAAGGAATGACAGCATTGCCCACAGATGAACTGAGAAGGGGTGAGAACATTGCCCACAGGTGAGCTGGGAAGGGGTGAGAGCATTGCCCACAGGTGAGCTGGGGAGGGGTGAGAGCATTGCCCACAGGTGACCTGGGATCCCAGCTCTGAGAAAGGTGTGTTTATTTCTGCTGCCTCTTTTTTCACTATAGTTAGTTTCTTCAGATGCATGACTGATTAACAGAACTGAATGACTCAAAGTGAAGTGCAGGTTTCTATGTCATTTCCTCCCCATCTCCTTGTTCCGCTCCCCACTCTCTTGGTTATTCTCCATACATGCATCTTGCCTTGAACTCTGGTCTCCACATGGTGAGGATCCCCAACTGTACCATCCCATTCTGCTGGTTTGCTCTAGTCCTGGGCTCTGTCACTGTACAGTTCTCCCCAATACCTTCATTGTAGTGTGTAATCTCATGGAAAGTGTATATGTAATCTCATGATTGCATCTCAGTCTGTGGACACATATATCTGTGGATGGTCAAGAAGATGACTTTTCATTTATCTGTGTAATTTTGATCTATGGAAATATGCTAGGACATGCTTCATAACTAGATCTATTTGTCCACGAGGATTGTGGACACTTAAAAACCTGCTTCGTTCCTTTTGCTCAGACTAACTGCACACAATGAGCTCACTTTTATCTCAGAGCAAGTTCAAACACGACCAAAGGTTTTTGTAAATAGATCATAAGTTTAAACCTTTCCAGCTGTGCACAAGTCAGAGTCACAGGTGTCCAAGCAAAGTTGCTCCCCGAAGCACCCTAAGGAAAACATTCCAATCCTTCACGTGCAAAGTCTAGATAACAAGAGACCTATGTCTCAAAGCTTCTCTTACTGGGCACTCTCCCCCACCCTCTGGTCACAGTCTTACTCCAGAATCCTTGAAACCTTGGTTGCCATGGTAAATTGCTTGACCCCTTATTGCTTACCCTAGGAATATGCTTTTGACCAATGAGAAGTAACTCTTGTAATCTTTGTATTGCTCCCAGGCTCTGTAAAGTGATTGTTTCTAGGCTGAAGGAGAAGAAATAGGACAGGAGAATTAGAATAGAAGCAGAATAAAGAGACATGTTTGAAAGAGCACGATGTGAGAGAAGTCGTTTGCCCTCAGATAACCTAACTGCCTTTGGGTTGCTGTAGCGTCCAATCTGAACCCTGAAGGAAGCCTTGAGGCTGGATCCAGATGCCCTTGCTAATGGTGTCTCTTCACAACAATAGAACACTGACTAAGGTACCATCGTAGCTATGAACAGAGCAGCCCACATGCTGCTGTTCAGTTCCAGGTTTCCAGCCTGGGAACGGTGCCTCCCACGGTGAGCAGGTACTCCTGCCCCTGCGTGCTCAGAGCCCTTTGCCCAGGTGGTTCTAGGTTTTATTAGGCTGACACTATCACAGGCTGACACTATCATCACAGGCTGACACTATCATCACACGCTGACACTATCATCACAGGCTGACACTATCTTCACAGGCTGACACTATCACAGGCTGACACTATCACAGAGCCTCAGTACTAATTCTTTTTAATTAGCCCTAGACTTGGTTTCCTATTTCTCTGCCAGTTTGGGCTTCAATTACCTGTTAGCAACATCTGCTACAACCTTCCATTAAGTGATCTCTCACCAGCCTGCCAATGATGCTGTATGTAAGGAGCAGTTATCCTTTCCTCAGTAACCGATAGCATTAGCCCATGTCCCTAACTAAAGTGCTGCTAATTTTGACTGCTCTTCAGACCACATATAATAATACATGTCTGCTAGCAATTTTGTCAGTAGGAAACTACTTAAAAATGAATAATAACAAGTAAAAATAGTTTTAAACAACTAAATAATTCTCATGAAGAAGTCATAAAAATAGAGCTCTTTAAATGCAACCAATTCTTTGCAGGAATTTAGACAGCCTCTGCTTTTGCTTTCTTGCCCTTGTTGTTTGGGAAAACGACGCAAGCTTTCTCCCTCACAGTGAAATGTTGGCTAAAGACATGTAGGTATTTGGACCTTTAAATCCTCTGCAAACTGGTTTCAGCTCGTAAACTCTGACACTAGAATATATAGTCAATCAATTGTGTGATAAACAAATCACCAGAAGTCTGCCTGTTAGTACAAGAGACTTTGGTTTTCAGAGAAGGTTGCCAGCTGTGACTCAGGGCAGTACAGAGGAGAGCTGAAATCATAACACATCGGCCATTTTGTTGCTGAGTTTGTAAACACTCCTGAAATATGCCTTCCTGAGTGGTTCTCAGTGGGTGGGCCTCAGTGGGTGGGCCTTAGTGGTCCTCAGTGAGTGTTCCTCAGTGAGTGTTCTTTAGTGAGTGTTCCTCAGTGAGTGTTGTTTAGTGGGTGGTCCTCAGTAAACCATCCTCAATGCATGGAATCACATTGTTGTAGTTGCTTGAGGAGTGCCTGGGCCCCACAAACTTCCAACCATTTGAGAAAAACTAGAAACTAAGTGCCTGTTTATGGGTTTAGCTCAGTTTTCCACCATAGCTTTTCAAACTCTTCTTGCATTAGCAACACCAGTGAATGTAAAACATCCCCTAAATACCCAGGCTCAAGAACATCCAAAGTCTAAACTGGTGCAGAGGAATTCTCATTATAAATGTCTGTCCTGACAGAATGACCTTGGGGAGCTCCTCAGACTGCTCAGCATGTGCATAAAGGTGAGGATTATCTTCCACATGAGTCACTTGCTGGGCACTGGGTAAGTTGGGGTTCTCTGCAGGAGCAGAACTGATAGAGTGCACACACACACACACACACACACACACACACACACACACACACATACACACTGTGGCTCACAGGCTGTGGCCCAGCTAGAGCAACAATGGCTATCTCCCAACAGAAGGTCCCAGACCCCAGCTGTTGTTCCCTCCACGAGGCTGGACATCTCAGCAGGTCTTCAGAAACACGGGATACTGAAGGAGGAGGCGCTAATACCAGTGAAGGAATGAACTTCCAGTAAGAATGCGAGCAGACAAAGAGCCAAACCTTCCTTCTTCCATGTCCTTCTCTACAGGGACTGCCGGGAGAAAGTGCAGCCAGATCATAGGTATAGCTTCCCACCTCAAAAGCTCCAGATGAAAGATGGCTCTTCCAACTTCATATCATAATCTGGAAAATCCCTCATAGGTGTGCCCTGCTTGTGTTTTAATTAATTCTGGATGTATTCAAGTTGACAAGAATAACTGTCATGGGCATATTAATATTAATAATGATGCATACTTATTGCTGTATGAATGGAACAGAAGTGTGGACATAATAAAATTATTTCATCTGTAATGTATACACTAGCACTGCTCCCAGTTTTTCAGAAATTCCCTAATTCCTTAATACCCAGGAACCCCTCTGTTTTGGGAAATCAGGATGACTCTTGAAAGTAGTCTCTGAATTGAAAGGTCAGCAGTGCTAGGCACACTTTTGTGCAGTTATGTAAGAAAACTCTGCACTCAGACCGTCCAGCACAATGGTCCCACATAGCTACTGATACATAAATTGTAGCAAAGTAATTGAGGATTTGAGTTTTTAGTGCAACAAACTGAAATTTAAGTAGACAATACCTCTCTGGTGGCTTTCATGGGACAGCGTGTTTCTAGACAATGTCATGGAGCTTTGCGCAGCAGTCTGGAGCTTCACGGTCTGTCCATTGTCACATTGACAAGATAAACAACGAAACTATCGAGGCTATTGATGATGCTTCCTCACTGCATCCAGAGGGGAGAGGACAGAACTGGGGTAACTCAGCTGAGGTCCAGTGGCCTCAGACACATCATACTGAAAACCCTGCAGTACCTAGTGCATTGTGGGTTTCCATGTGATGTAAACAGCTGTGGGCTTTCAGATGTGTGAATTTGGACCACAGCATGCTGCTTCAGTAGATTAAGGTGTTCTACCAAGCCCCAACCTACAATAAGAATTCTTTTAAGTTTCACCTTTAAGAAAAACTCAAGGAGCTGAAATCTGCTTTATTATATCAAAGCAAGATGTCAGCAGAGAGAAAAACATGGCCTTACATCCTGAAAGGAGAAAGAGAATTTTCTGGAATTAAAGACTGTTGACATGATATGTCCATCCAACATCAAAACGGTGGGTTATAAATCTTACAGATAGCTGATCATCCCAAATCCACAAAGACAGGAGTTGAAAGGGGATTAGAACATCAGAGAAGGCAAAAGGAGCCATGCCCCGGAGGAGCTGGAGCCGGGCACAGAGTGACATCCACCCTGAGGTTCTTGTGGGACCCGCTGTCCTCATGAATGCCAATGAGCAGGCCAGGCCACGCCCAGGCCTCAAAGAGCTGATGCCCCAGCAACCCAGGACATTGCAGCATCGTTGGATATTCAGTGTCCCATCGTGAAGAGCTCGGTAGACATGGCTCTCATGTCTTTGTGCCCCACTTATATGTTCTTTGACACTGTCCCACCTTTTAAAGAAAAGATGAAGTTTTCAATTTCCAAGTGATTTTTTTTTTCTAAATCAACCTGATTGGGAAAAAAAAGAGCTCATCTTGTGTAGTACTTACTTAGGGTGTTTATGAAGGCCGTTCCTAAAGCTCACTGTGATTGTTTTCTCTTGCACATTAGTCAGCTTCATCTGCAAGACCTGAACGCTGTCAGGCGTCTCAGAGCATCAAGGTTTTGCATCACGCTATTGTGTATTTCTGTGGTACTTCAAAGCCACAGCGCTGAACTGGCAACGGCCATGCATCGAGGGTAGTACTGAATTAACTCCTTTCCTGGGGAGACACAGGCAACAGCAATCAAACTTCAGTTTCACCAGAGCCCAGCTTGATGACATCAATGCGTTTGCTAGGCTTCTGTCACAAAGGCTGGTGTCCCCACCCAGCTGCATCACTGCAATGCCCCATCCCACCCATCATGGGGGCAGACCTCATGTAAGCTGGACCATGGAGCCCCATTTCCTGTTGACCTCCCACTTCCTGAACGTGTACCGTTTTCCAAGATCTCTTGTTACTGGTAAAGGTAGCATCTGTAACTTCAGGTGAGGGTCTCCTGACCCTCTCTTCTGTCACTCGGAAGATCAGTGGTTCTAGTGTTATTGCCACAGACCTGGTACCACTACATGGTTCGCCCTAGTTGCCATGGCTACTTGAACAAAGCATAAATAGCAACTATGTTATGGAGGAAAACATTGCCATACAACGAGTAGAAATTGCCGTTTCTGAAATTGCCTTGAGGAACAGAAGCTTCCAAGTGAAAGTTACCAGAAGGCTGTTCTGTGGGGAGTTTTAGCTGCCAGGTGGATAATTATAGTCATCTCCAAAGTCATCTTCATCCCGGCCATGATCCAGCACACAGGTAAAGATGATCCTGCACGTGTCAAATGTTGTTTGGCACCAGGGCTGTAATTATGGCTGTAGTTAGATGGGGCCCTTAGTGCTGTTTCTCGGAGGTGCTGGAGCCCATCCCTCCCCCAGCAGCTCTCTGGAAATGCCCTAAACCTGCTGTTGGTGCTGTGGTCTTCCACTCCCTAATTCTGATCTCATTAAGTCCCAGACTCGCTTTTCCCTCGCATCTGGGCTATCTCAGACCATGGAAGTATATAAACATCAAGTATTTCCCTTTGTTTGGGGATTTCTCTGAAGGAACCCTGGATGCCTGTCATCATCCTGTCATGGCAGACTCTGTGTCTTATGGTGTAGCCCTGGCTGGCCAAGAACTCACAAATGTCTGCCTCCCTTGCTTTACTGGTGCCGGATTAGAGGTGTGCACCATGGGGAGGTGCTTCTAGGGTCCCTCCTTTCTTTTATTAAGCATCTTTCTTCCCCCAGCTCTTCCCTTCCCAGCCCTCCTCACCTAAGTGTGTTCCTTTTCCTTTTTAAACACCTCAAGGCTAATTTTTGCTCTCCAGATATTTCTGGATATGTAGTCTTCCACTGAAGTAGAGTTGACTTACCAGGGACTACACTCTCAGAGAAAACCGTCTGCCCCTCTCATGGCAGCTAACAATTGCCAGTAGCTTCGCAGCTAGGGGTGGAATTGTGTGCCCAGCTCCCCTCTCCGTGTGGGTCTTGTTCCATCTTGCTGGCACAGGCTTTGTACAACTGGGGGTTGATTATGTGCAGCTGCCCTGCTGTGTCCAGAATGTCATGTTCTCTTGTTGTCATCCACCTCCTCTGGGTCTTCCACCTTCCTGCCTCCATCCCTCAGAGATCCCTGAGCTGTGTAGAGGGCAGTGTGGAACGTGTGTTCCTTATCAACTTTTTGTTTGTTTGTTTGTTTGTTTGTTTGTTTGTTTTTTAACCAATGTATGCTAGGGTTTCTTTGCATCAAAAGGGGCTCTGAGGATTTGCTGGATGTCTGATTCTTTTTTTTTCTTTTTTTCTTATTTATTTATTTATAAGAATTTCCACTTCCTCCCCTCCTCCCAATACCCTACCGCTCCCCCCTACTCTCTCTCCTCCTCCCTCTCCAATCCCAAGAGCAGTCAGGGTTTCCTGCCCTGTGGGAAGTCCAAGTTCCTCCCCCCTCCCTCCAGGTCCAGGAAGGTGAGCATCCAAACAGACCAGGATTCCAAAAAGCCAGTACATGCAGACGAAACAAGACACAGTGCCATTGTCAATGGCTTCTCAGTCAGCCCCCATGTCAGCCACATTCAGAGAATCCGGTTTGATCACATGCTCGTTCAGTCCCAGTCCAGCTGACCTTAGTGAGCTCTCATTCGATCAGTCCCCTTGTATCAGTGGGTGAACGCACCCTTCGTGGTCCTGACTTCCTTTTTCATGTTCTCCCTCCTTCTGCTCTTCATTTGAACATTGAGGGCTCAGTCCAGTGCTCCAATGTGGGTCTCAGTCTCTATCTCCATCCATCATCGGATGAAGTTTCCCTCTGGTTCTGCCTTCCTTGCTCACATTCTCCCTCCCTCTGCTTCTCATTTGGACCTAGGGAGTTAAGTTCAGTGTTCCAATATGTGTCTCTGTCTCTATCTCCATCCTTTGCCAGATGCAGGTTCTGTGGTGACATGCAAAATATTCATCAGTATGGTTATGGGCCAAGGCCTTTCAGGCACCCTCTCCTCTGCTGCCCAGGAAACAATCTGGGGACCTCTCCTTGGGCCTGGGAACCCCTCCAGAATCAAGTCTCTTGCAAACCCTAAAATGGCACCTTAGTTGAGATATAAACTTCCCTTCTCCCATAACCATCCTTCCTCCCTCCCCCCTCCCATTCCCCCAAGCTATCCCCAATCCTCCCGCTCTCCGCTCTCCCTAACCATCTCCCCTTACTTCCACCCCCTTCCCCCATGCACCCAAGTTTGCCTGGCAATCTTGTCTACTTCTAATATCCAGGAGGATAACTATATGATTTTCTTCAGGTTCACCTTCTTATTTAGCTTCTCTAGGATCACGAATTATAGACTCAAAGACCTTTAACAATGGCTAGAATCCACTTATGTGTGAGTACATACCATATTCCTCTTTTTGGGTCTGGGTTACCTCACTCAGTAAAGCGTTTTCTATTTCCATCCATTTGCATGCAAAATTCAAGATGCCATTGTTTTTTTACTGCTGAGTAAAACTCTAATGTATATATGTTCCACACCTTTTTTAACCATTCTTCTATTGAGGGGCACTTAGGTTGTTTCCATGTTCTGGCTATTACAAATAGTGCAGCTATGAACATAGTTGAACAAATACTTTTGTAGTATGATAGGGCATCTTTTGGGTATATTCCCAAGAGTGGAATTGCTGGGTCCTGAGGGAGGTTGACTCCCAGTTTCCTGAGAAGCCTCCTCACTGATTTCCACAGTGGCTGCACAAGTTTGCATTCCCACCAACAATGGATGAGTGTTCCCCTCACTCCACATCCTCTCCAGCATAGGCTATCATTGGTGTTTTTGAGTTTAGCTATTCTGACAGGTTTAATATGGTATCTCAAAGTGGTTTTGATTTGCATTTCCCTGATCGCTAAGGAGGTTGAGCATGACCTTAAGTGTCTTTTGGCCATTTGAAGTTCATCTGTTGTGAATTCTCTGTTCAGATCAGTACCCCATTTTTAATTGGGTTAATTAGAGTTTTAGTGTCTAGTTTCTTGAGTTCTTTGTATATTTTGGAGATCAGGCCTTTGTCTGATGAGGGGTTGATGAAGATCTTCTCCCAGTCAGAAGGTAGCCTTTTTGTCTTACTGACAGTGTCCTTTGCTTTACAGAAGCTTCTCAGCTTCAGTAGGTCCCATTTATTCATTGATTCTCTTATTGTCTGTGCTACTGGGGTTCTACTTAGGAAGTGGTCTCCTGTGCCTATATCTTGTAGACTACTTCCCATTTTTTCTTCTATCAGGTTCAAAGTGGACAGATTAATGTTGATGTCTTTAATCCATTTGGACTTGAGTTTTGTGCATGGTGATAGATATGGATTTACTTTCATTCTTCTACAGGTTGACATCCAGTAATACCAGCACCATTTGTTAAAGATGCTTTCCTTCTTCCATGTATACCTTTAGCTCCCTTGTCGAAAATTAGGTGTTCATAGGTTTGTGGGTTAATATCCAGGTCTTCTATTCGATTCCATAGGTCGACTTCTCTGTTCTTCTGCCAATACCAAGCTGTTTTCAATACTGTAGCTCTGTAATAGAGTTTGAAGTCAGGGATGGTAATGCCTCCAGAAGTTCTTTTATTGTATAAGATTGTTTTGGCTATCCTGGGTTTTTTGTTTTGCCATCTAAACTTGATTATTGTTCTCTCAAGATCTGTGAAGAAGTTTGATGGGATTTTGATAGGGATTGCATTGAATCTATAGATTGCTTTTGGTAGAATTGCCATTTTTACTATGTTGATTCTCCCAATCCAAGAGCAGGGGAGGTCTTTCCATTTTCTGGTATCCTCCTCAATTTCTTTCTTCAAAGACTTAAAGTTCTTGTCAAATAGGTCTTTCACTTCCTTGGTTAGAGTTACCCCAAGATATTTTATGCTATTTGTGGCTATCATGAAAGGTGATGTTTCTCTGATTTCCCTCTCTGCTTCTTTATCCTTTGTATATAGGAGGGCAACCGGTTTTTGAGGAGTTGATCTTGTATCCTGCCACATTACTAAAGGTGTTTATCAGCTGTAGGAGTTCTTTGTTAGAGTTTTTGGGGTCGCTTATGTACACTATCATATCATCTGCAAATAACGAAAGTTTCACTTCATCCTTTCCAATTCGAATCCCCTTGATCCCCTTATGTTGTCTTATTGCTATTGCTAGAACTTCAAGCACTATATTGAAGAGGTATGGAGAGAGTGGACAGCCTTGTCGTGTTCCTGATTTTAGTGGAAAGGCTTTGCGTTTCTCTCCATTCAATTTGATGTTAGCTGTCGGCTTGCTGTATATTGCTTTTATTATATTTAGGTATGATCCTTGAATTCCCAGTCTCTCCAACACCTTTATCATAAATGGGTGTTGAATTTTGTCAAATGCCATTTCAGCATCCAATGAAATGATCATATGGTTTTTTTCTTTCAGTTTATTTATATGATGGATTACATTGATAGATTTGCGTATGTTGAACCAGTCCTGCATCTCTGGGATGAAGCCTACTTGATCATAATGGATAATTTTTCTAATGTGTTCTTGGATTCGGTTTGCCAGTATTTTATTGAGAATTTTCGCGTCGATGTTCATGAGTGAGATTGGTCTGTAATTCTCTTTCTTGGTTGTGTCTTTGTGTGGTTTTGGTATCAGAGTAACTGTAGCTTCATAAAAGGAGTTTGGCAATGACTCTTCTGTTTCTATATTATGGAATACATTAAGGAGTATAGGTATTAGCTCTTCCTGGAAGTTCTGGTAGAATTCTGCATTGAAACCATCTGGTCCTTGGGCTTTTTTTGGTAGGGAGATTTTTGATAACAGCTTCTAATTCTTCGCAACTAACAGGTCTATTTAGATTGTTCACCTGTTCTTGGTTCAACTTTGGTATATGGTACTTATCTAAAAAAATGTCCGTTTCTTTTACATTTTCCAATTTTGTGGCATACAGGCTTTTGTAGTAGGATCTAATGATTCTCTGAATTTCCTCTGTGTCTGTGGTTATGTCCCCCTTTTCATTTCTGATCTTATTAATTTGCATGTTCTCTCTCTGCCGTTTGATTAGTTTGGATAGGGGTTTGTCGATCTTGTTGATTTTCTCCAAGAACCAGCTTTTAGTTTCATTGATTCTTTGGATTGTTTTCTGTGTTTCTATTTTGTTGATTTCAGCCCTCAGTTTGATTATTTCCAGTCTTCTACCCCACCTGGGTGAATCAGCTTCTTTTTTTTCTAGAGCTTTCAAGTGTGCTGTTAAGTCTCCAATGTGTGCTTTCTCCATTTTCTTTAATTGGGCACTTAGTGCTATGAACTTTCCTCTTAGCACTGCTTTCATAGTGTCCCATAGGTTTGAGTATGTTGTGTCTTTATTTTCATTAAATTCAAGGAAGACTTTAGTTTCTCTCTTTATTTCTTCCTTGACCCAGGGGTGATTTAGTAGTTGACTGTTCAACTTCCATGAGTTTGTTGGCTTCCTGGAGGTAGCATTGTTGTTGAATTCTAACTTTAATCAATGGTGATCTGATAAGACACAGGTGGTTACTAATACTTTTTTGTATCTGTGGAAGTTTGCTCTGTTACTGAGTATGTGGTCAATTTTCGAGAAGGTTCCTTGAGCTGCAGAGAAGAAGGTACATTCTTTCCTATTTGGGTGGAGTGTTCTATAGATGTCTGTTAAGTCCATTTGGTTCAATACTTCCAATAATTCTCTTATTTCTCTGTTAGATTTCTGTCTGATTGACCTGTCCATTGGTGAGAGAGGTGTGTTGAAGTCTCCTACTATTAGTGTGTGTGGTTTGATGACTGCCTTGAGTTCTAGAAGTGTTTCTTTTACATATGTGGGTACCTTTATATTAGGGGCATAGATATTCAGGATTGAGACTTCTTCCTGATGAATTGTTACTGTTATGAGTATGAAATGTCCATCTCCATCTCTTCTGATTGATTTTAGTTTGAAGTCGATTTTGTTAGATATTAGAATGGCCACACCCACTTGTTTCTTAGGTCCATTTGCTTGGAAAACCTTTTCCCAACCCTTTACTCTGAGTAGGTGTCTGTCTTTGTGGTTGAGGTGTGTTTCTTGTAAACAGCAGAATGTTGGATGCTGTTTTCGTATCCAATCTCTAAGTCTGTGCCTTTTTATAGGTGAATTGAGTCCATTGATATTAAGTGATATTAATGACCAGTGGTTGTTGACTCCGGTCATTTTTTTGGAGGTAGTAGAGTGTATGTGTTTTCCTTCTTTGAGTTGTGCTTGTGAAGGGTCGCTAGATGTCTGAGTTATTGTAGGCAGTGTTGGGAATGTTGGATTCCTTGGGTTGTGATTTTCCTTCTAATATTCTCTGTAAGGCTGGATTTGTAGCTATGTATTGTTTAAATATCCATGATCAGCTGGGCTAACCCACGGGATTCCCAGACTCATGGTCCAGTACACAGTGTGTCCTCTGTGGGTGTCCCTGTAGCTGAGGAACACTTGAACTCTGACTGCCTCGAGTTCTCCCCTCCCTAATACAGGTGGGGCTGAAGAACTGACGGGGATAGAAAGGCTGTGATAATCTTGAGTTGGGTGTCATCTTGTCCTAAGGTGACACAGATGGGGAAGGCTTTTTCTGGGCCCAGTGCCTGCAGCCTGCAGCCAGGACCTCACACTGTCAGTCAGGACTACAGCCTGCAGTCCGGACCTCACACTGTCAGTCAGGACTACAGCCTACAGCCCGGACCTCACACTGTCAGCCAGGACTACAGCCTGCAGCCTAGACCTCACACTGTCGGTCAGGACTACAGCCTGCAGCCCGGACCTCACACTGTCAGTCAGGACTACAGCCTGCAGCCTGGACCTTACACTGTCAAGTGTCCTGGTTCTCAGGACTTGGGGGTTGATTGCAGTCACCATCAGCTCATGAACTTTCCTGGGTAAAACTTGGAACATCTCAGTCTCCATTACCACATTTGCCGATTCCCTCTAACAAATTAATTAATTAATTATACTTAATTAGAGGCAAGATCTGGCTATGTAGTCCTGGCTGCCCTTGAAGCAAGTACCATCTGCCCTGGTCTTCCAAGTGCTCAGATTATAGGCATGCGCCACCACGGCCAACTGAACAAATCTCTCTAATACTGTGGATGTCTAGATCTTTGTGTTTCTCTTGAGTTGGCTTCTCCCACCAATCATCATACTCAGATCTCAGTTTATGCCCTCCGTTCCCTCATGTGGACAGTGTGCTCAGGCAATCTGGACTCTGTAAAGCTGAGAGCCTCTGAGCTGGGGAAACAGCCCTCTGTGGACCTGGCCAGGGAGGACAGCACTTGAACAGCAGTGCGCCCTTCCTGGTCACAACCTTGCTTGTGATTGTCACAGAAGATAGAAAGACAGATGTAGCGGTGTTGGGTATTTGCTGGGGTGCTCACTGCGAATATATTATAAGGACTCCATGGGGAGTTAGGAAGATCCCCTGAAGCCGTCAAAGACCAAGTCACTTTCCCTGTAGTGTGTGAGGGGCCTTGTCTGGGAAAGAAGCGTGGAGGGTAGACATTTCTACACTAGGCTACACTGCTCAGAGCTGCTCATTCCTCGGGCTCTGTGCCTGCTTCTTCTGCCTGAAACACACAAGTTTGCATTTCCAGACCTTCAGGGCACTTCAAGAAAACACAGATGGGCTGCATTATTCACATTATGCTTTTTCACAGCGAAAACATCCATTACCAGGCTTCTTTATGATTTATGAGTTGGGGGTGTGCTGGCCGTTCTCACTGAAGTCAGATCAGTAATGAGACCATAGCTTATATATACACATATATTGGCCTCCAAGAAAATGACACAGAAAGTGTGTCACTGTTGTCCTGTAAGTGGGGGCCCATGAGCAGGTAACAGGCCTTGGATTCCAGACACAGAACACCTGAGGAGGGGGAACGGACCATATCAAATAGTCTGTTCTTTACGCAGAGCGCTCTGTTTTGTTAGTATATAACGCAAATGGACCAGAATGAACTGTGGAAGCCATTCAAATGAACGCTTACCACCACCCCCAAAATATCCTCTGAGGGCTTCTGTGTAAAAGACAGTGTCTGATGGCATGTGTGTGCACACACGCACACACACGCATACACACACATGCATGCACACACAGTCACCATCATGTGTTGAATGCCTTCATATACGTTACCCATCCTATCCTCCCTAATCACTATGAGGAAGAAACCAATAGGCAGAGATATTAAGAGATTCAGTTGAAACCACCTTTGAAAATGGAGACCTGCATCCTAAACCTACTTCTTCCTAAATGGGTGCCACAGGCTTTTCTCTGAGCTTCCAGTGTAACATAAGGGGGCCTGCTTGTTGGGGTTTCTGTCCTGCCCAGTACCCCACAGCCAGAAAACCCCTCACACATTTAAAAGAGAGTCAAAGAATGATAAAGAAATGGGGATAGGGTCCTGTTCTACCAAAGCCCCCTCCCTTTTCCTCTCCCCCAGCCCCTGCACTGGGAGACACAGGGTCACACTCCCACCCCAGCCCCTGCCCTGGGAGACACAGGACCACACTCCCACCCCAGCCCCTGCCCTGGGAGACACAGGAACACACTCCCACCCCAGCCCCTGCCCTGGGAGACACAGGACCATACTCCCACACCATCAGTCTAGGCAAGAGCAGTTTCTTGCCCAAATGGCTATCCAACTCGATGCCCATCTTCCTCTTAAAGTAGATTGATGCTGCCAGGAGCAGAGGTGTCTCATTGTCATGAAAAACCCTAAGTTATTAAAACATTAAATGCCATATTCTGTAGTCTTTGAAAGATATGAATAATGCCTATCTGAAATACATCTATGCACATCTAGAAAATCTAACTAACGTGACTACAAACTTGACTATTATTGATGATTATACGTTAACAACCTATACTTCCTAATTATACATTACATTTTTAAATGAACTACACAATCACAATACCTTAATCAAGATCAGAAATACATATACATATAACAAAATTGACCTTAAAATCCATACCAATGCAAATTATTCATATCTATATCATATTCCCCCTTTAAATGTAAAAGAACATTTATAAACAATATCTGGGAATATGGACATAGTTATTTCTCTCCAAACTTCTTCCTGCTGAATAGGGGCACTGTTAATCAGTTCTTTCATGGTATAACCTGTGTGCCAGGTTCATCTCAGTCGGGAATTAATTGAGTGAAGTAATTTTTTGAGGGTGTTCACAGCAACCTTTCAGGAGTATGTGGTCTGTCATACCATATTGGAATAGAAGCAATCCACAGGGTCTCATCCTCTGTGAAAACGAAAGAAGGACTTTTCCAAAGCATCGTAACCTTAGATCCAAATTTTGAAGTCAAGATACCTTTAGAACATATATGTTGGATCAGCTTAGCAGCCCACACAATGAAATAGCTCTGTATTTAGCTCCTTCACAGTCAAATTTTAAGGAAAACACATGTGCATAATCCAGACTCTCTCTGTGAATTTTCCATTTTTACCTGACTTATTTTTCTTTATTTCTTTTAGTCTATAACTATCTGTACTCTGTCTCTTTAAAGACTTTACCCCTTTTTTAAGGCATTAACTTTATTCCCTATATGCTTTTTTCTTCTCTCTCCCAAGCCTACGTACAGTCATCCAACATTGTGACCCATTTGGAGGTCTTTTATGTCTGAATCCGTCCTATTGTGAACCTGTAATTCTTTACTGTCTTGAAGAGCTTTTAAAATGCTGAGTAGCTTGGTTGCGGCTGCTCTGGATGTTGGCTCCGCCTCTCTCCAATTTCAAAATGGTGGACGTACCATTTTCTGTTAGCCCTGGGGCCACCAGGTAGGAGCCGCACTCAGCAGTTTAACTCTGAGACTGAGCGTGCAGCTCAGAAACTCTTTTCTCTGACATGCAGAGCACTGCACAGCCTGGAAACATCTCTCTGTATGGTGGCAGGAATCCACCATGTTCTGTCTGCCTAAGCCTGATTTCGCTGTCTGCCCAGGTGCAGGCGGGGAGTGCTTCCGAGCCATTGGCATGGTCTCAGAGTACTTCCCCCCCCATCCCGAGAGGGAACAGAAACATACAATCCCATAAAAGCCATTGAAATGCTTTAAAGACAGAGTTTGCACTGGCAGCAGGGCCCAGGAAGCTGCATTTTAACACGGAACAGCTTTTTTTTTCTGCCCCTATTGCTGAAACAGGAAATCTCTCTATGGCACATCCTAGCAAACAGCAAAAACTAGTGTTAAACTCTCTTTCCCTTATTTTTAAGCTCTCTCAGGTTTCTAAGTGGATTTAGCTACCATGTTGGGTGCCATTCTGTAGAAGGAGCGGTGGGTTGCTTTTCATCCTGCCCAGCTCCTGGCTAGCTTACCCCTGAAATAATTACACAGAAACTGTATTCTTTTAAACACTGCCTGGCCCATTGTCTCCAGCCCCTTATTGGTTAACTCTCACATACTGATTCAACCCATTTCTAATAATCTGTATATTACCACGAGGTCGTGGCTTACCGGGAAGATTCTAACCCACGTCCATCTCGGAGAGGCTAGCCATGGAGTCTGCCTGACTCTGCTTCTTTCTCCCAGCATCCTGTTCTGTCTACTCCGCCTATCTAAGCTGCTGTCCTATCAAAAACCAAGGCAGTTTCTTTATTAACCAATGAAAGTAACACATAGACAGATGACCCTCCTCCATCAGCTAAGTCTGGCCTTAGAGCAGGGATAGAGCATAGGCTGCCTACCTGTCACTGACTGGCTGAGGAGTGGAAACTGAAGGACAAGCCCATGCTGTGGAACCCACTGTTGCAGCAAACTTTGCTGTCAGACTGTCTTTGTACCACAGCCCACAAATGATGGCCTGGAGACTTATTAATTATGAAAGCTTGGCCTTTTTACCAATTAGCTCTTATAGTTTAATTAACCCATATGTTTGATCTACATTCTACCATGTAACTCGGTTACCTCCTTTTAGTATGGCACATCTGACTTGCTCTGAGTCTCCTGACAAAGTCCACATGCCTCAGTTCTCTTCCCAATTCCTCTCCCTCTGCCCAGGAGTCCTGGCTATACCTCCTGCCTAACCATTGGCCGTTCAGCTTTTCATTACACCAATCATGGCAATACTTCTTCACAGAGTGCAAACATCCCACAACATTTCCCCTTTTATCGAAATAAAAAGGAAAAGGTTTAACTCTATAAAACTATAATAAGAACAGTTATAAGCTTAGCCTTCCTCACTGTCCAGTCCGTTTGTGTGTGGTATATCCAGAGGAAATGCTCTATCACCTGTCCTCTGGATATGAACAAAGTTTTATACCTGCACCACTTCTATCATAACTGTATGACCATCCTTTGTAGACCTTAAAACATTTTCTCAGATAAAACAACTTAAACTTTTATGTCTCTTCAACTCCTATAAACTTTACATCTCCTTTGTGAGTTGTTTTAAATTTAGTAACATTTAGGAAAATGATATAACTAGTCTTAAACCACCATAAGAGACCCAGAAAGGATAGAATATTACCTGAGTAAGCAGATGTGCAGAGCAAACGATTTCCAAAAATATAGAAATTACAGAGACAGGTGGCTGCCTGGACAGTCACACAAGGTTCTATAATGTGACGGCATCCATCTTTGGCCTATGGGCCTAGAATATCTGACAGACTTTTCTGTGAAGCAGGAATGTTAAAGGGCTGTCCTACCTTGTCTTGGCAAAGTATGGCAATCACTTTCTTTTGTGTCCTGCTTGTCCAGTTTGGACAACATACTCAGCAGTGGAGGCAAGGGCAGTTTCTCTTCTAAATGACTAGCTTTGTCAAACCAAAAGCGAACTCCTCAAGGAGGTTCTTCGATGCCCGTCGTCCCTTTTTGAAGTAAGTTGGTGCTGCAGGAACAAACATGTCTCACTGTCATGAAAAGCTTTATGTTATTAAAATATCTTTTTTTTAAAAAAATTTCTTAAGACAGAGTTTCTCTGTGTAGCCCTGGATGTCCTGGAATTCACTCTGTAGACCAGGCTGGCCTTGAACTCACAAAAATCCACCTGCCTCTGCCTTCCTGAGTGCTGAGTCAGGATGTGCACCACTACTTCCCTGCTGGTTATTAAAACATCTTAAATGCCATATTCTGTATGTTTCTGTATGTTTTAAGACCACCTATTTATCTAAAATATATCTCTGTTCAACTTTGAAAACATACTTAATGTGACTATAATTTTGATCGTTGATAACTATTAACCTGTATTTCTTAATTATCCTAAATAGTTTGTAATAATAATTCTCAAGGCCTAGAAATTTACATTACATTGTTAAATGAGGTGAGTAGGTATAATACCTTAAACAAGAGCAAAAACATACAACATAATAGAAACAACCTTAAATTTGTATCCGTATACAAAAATCCATACCAATGTAAAATATTTGAGACTAGTGGTTGTTCAAAAGTAGACTCCATAATCTACCCTTTTATCCCCCATCATTTCTATCCTCTGCCTCCCTTTCCTTCAGGAAGAGAGATCTGAATTTAATCTTCTTTGTTTAGTAAGAAAGGGGAAATGGAAAGCTTTCATTGTAGTGAAGCAGAATTTACATGCAGAGAATCCAGGTTGTTCATCTTTGAGCTATCAAAATCTCCTCTTGGAGATTTCCAGGCTAAGACTTGCAGCCCTGTGCATTCTGAACCAACATGAAAGCACCTGGGCTGACCCCCTCTGGTGTTGAGTTACGAGGCTGAAACCATTGCCACCACCGTTTAAACTATGCAAAGCGACAGCCCTTGTAAGTCTCTGCATTTTGGCTGCATTTTTAAAGCAAGGGCATCTTACAGAGTATTTCAAATGGCTAGAGAGGAAATGAAGAAATTAATCACCCTGAAAAGCACCAATTAATGTGATTCTTTGTTATTGGAATCTTACTGGACTATCAATTTTAAAAAGTAATGGTACTTTCATGGCTATCCTTCAACTGGAGACCGTTATCCCCCAGTTTAACCGCTTGCTGATTTGTATCACTGAAACACCATCCTTGTAATCCCTTCTTTTATTTGTGAATCGTATCTCAGATGTGATTCTTTGCAGGAAGTTTTAAAGTAAGATTTACAAACAGTAAGAAGATACATTTTTCTCCAGAAAGGACCCTGAAATAGGTTCTTTGAGCATCACCTTCCTGCTGCTAATTTACCCCCAGAATTACCCTCATTACTCAGAAGTCTACCAGGGACACTTTATTTCACAGTGTAGACAGTCTCAGGGCTTTACTGTCTCCTTGGTTCTGCCCAGACACTCCCTCTGGATCATCTTGATAGCCACTATTAATTCAACTATCATCTCTAAGGGCGGACATGGAACCTGTGGTTCTCCCTCTAGAGTCTGGTCTGGATGCAGAAGCTCGTGTGTGGCAAACCTTGTTGTTCCCTGCACACGTGTTCTAGTTTCCTTCTGTTGCTGGCACAAACGCCATGGCAGAAAGCACTCAGGAGAGAACGAGTTGTTCCACCATTCAGGTCGCAGTCATTGAGGAAAGCCAGAGCAGGAGCTCAAGCGGGGACCTGAAGCAGGAAACTTGGAGGCTTTAACCTGCCTTGGAATGGCAGTAGGCTGAGCCCTCCTTTAGGAATTAACAGCCAAGAAAATATCCCAGAGAATTCCACAGGCCAGCCAGATTTAGGTAATCCCTCAATCGAGGCTTTCCTGTGAGATCCTATAGCAGCAGGGTTGCCCTGTCTTGCTGTGTGATGCTTTGCCATGATGCAGTAAGAAGGCTCTCACCAGGGATTAGGTGAATGTTGGAACCATGCCCTTGGCCTTCTTAGCCTCCATATCTGAGAAAATTTAACCTCAGTTGTTCAGAAAGTGCTGTTTTCTACAGCAACAGAAAATGTAGTAAGACACCCGGTTCTCTAGAGATCTCAGCTGCCTTTGCTATGTTTTCCCTGAAATGCTTCATGGGTATCTCAGAAAGGTGGAAAGCCGTTCTCAGCTGTGCCCCTCCGTCAGCTGGGGAGGAGGAACATCCGCCACACACCTTCCTGCCACGTGTGGCCCTCAGACATCCTCACAATGGGTGATGCCACCTAATGTGCTCATGTCCTTGCACTGCTAAAGTGCCCGTGGAACACGGTCTGTGGAAGAGAGGCCGGAGTGAGCCTTCTATGCCTTTCTTACCCAGTCGTAAGTTCACAAGGCCTAGCAGAGACGATTCTGAAGGCAGGCACCATGCCACACACTCATAACATTCTTATACTTAACTGCAAATGAGTTCCTTGACCAAGCTGAGCAATCTGAGTTCTCTGGAAGGCTTGAGGTCATCAGTTCTTCACTTATCTGGACCTAGCTCAGAGCAGAATGTCAGTCATCTATGTGGACAAGAGATGCACGTACCTTAAGCCCTCGATAGCATCCAGGTAGCTTTGCTTAGTGGTTTGAGGCTGTGGGATGACAGGGCAACAGGTGGATACTCTTAGAACGTTCTGAGAAAGGTGCTGGGGTTGGCAGAGGAGACAGATGCTGGCCCTTGTCTGTGACACTAGGAAGGAAGACTCTGCTGGACGGCGGCATCCAGGGACCTCTGCCCACTAGAAAAGAGTCAGCCATGGAGAGCAGAGATGAAAATATGGACCCTGTGTGTCATCCTGTGGTCTCATTTGGAGTCTTTGCTGAGTCTACTTGTTTGCTTTGGTGACCACCCTTGTTAGCCAGCAGACATTGAACAGGGTGATCACCATTGATCATCTCTGCTGGTATTTTACTGTGGAAGTTAACCCTTGCAGACCTTCTGACCCATTTGAGAAGAGTGCGCCCATCTGTGCTAACTAACGTGTACCGCCGTGACCCTGACCCCGCAGCTATGTGAGCAGTCCGACTTGTGGTGCTGTCTCACTGAGCCGATGGATGGGGGGCCCGGCTCAGCGGGTTTGGCTTTCTGTGGACAGTCCTTCTGGAATCGCTGTGCTGTCCAGCACTGCTTGCTTTGCTTCCCCTTGTTATCAGCTTAGGAAACATGTTGGAGTTTATCCTCGTGTTCTTTGCTTCCTCCTTATCCCAATAATCTTTCCTCCTTAGATGTCCCAAATAGCTCAATAGTTGATAAAGTGCTCCCCAACCCAGTCTTCCTGGGCAAAAGATGTGTGGGATTTGAAAAGGATGCTGAGTGAAACTTAAGAGCATTAGGTTAAATGAAATAGACCAGGTTCAGACAAATGACTGTCCTGTGTTAGCGCTCATGTGGATCGTAGGGTACACAGTATCCTAGAATAAAACATATGACCGAAAAGGAAATCAGAGCAGGGCTGTCTGTGACAGGAAGAGGCTTGTGAGAGGGAAAGGAAGAGGCTGGAGGAGGAGAGAGTCAAGGCTCTGGTACACTTTAGAGAGAATATCTTTAGGGAAATTAGTTTATTAATAAAGCAGAAAAATATAGTAACCATGAATCTGCTAAGGCCAGGTGCCTTAGGTATGCTTAGCCTGGATGCCTTTGTTTATGGTTCTGGCCTTTTTCACAGATGTGCAAACCTAAGGAGGACATTGCCCCCTCCCCCCAGGCACTTCTAGGTGCTGTGAGGTGAATGAGATGATTTGGCTGACGGGGCCCTGGGTAACAAATCTTCCTATAAAGACCTGGCTTGCTGAGGTGTCTATTACAGAAGGCACCCCAGTCCTGCTTCTCTTCCAGACGACCACGAGGGCCCCTTCTTAGGCACTTACTCTTCCAGGCACTCTTCAGTGTAGCCATGTACAATAGTGTCCTGCAGTCCCAAACTCCCCCCCTTTCTCCCCTTCCCACCCTCCTCCCATCCCCTCCCCTCCCCTCCTCTCCATTTTTGGGGCGTCATTCCATCCTTTTTCACAGCTTCATCCACTCTGGGCTCCCATGGATTCTGCTAATCAAGATTTCTCCGTGAAGCCAGAACAACATCCAACTGTTTCTGGAAGTCTCAGCATGGGTATCACAACAGGAAACTTATCACATCCCAGACTAGATTTATTAGATTGTCTCTCAAACCTGTTTTTCTTTCTTCCTGTGTTTCTTATTGTGTGTGTGTGTGTGTATGTGATTATCTTTTTTTATTCCCTCAGCCCCAAGAAGTCATCTTTCTTCATTGTTTTCTTCAATTAAAGACCTAGTGGTACTTATTTTATATCATGTGAGTGTGTGAGGAATACTGCCTAATAGGTGAGGCCCATGTTCTCAATGAGTCTGTGAACCCCCATCCACCACCCCCGTGTTAGTGGATTCTACCTCTAGGTGGTTGAGCTTAGTCTTTGAATCCAGCCTTTGGGTTAGTATTTCCAAAGCTAGTGCCTTGATACAGTTTTTTCTTTCTGTTTTTCTACTACTGTTCTTGAAGCTCAGGTCTTACAGAAAGGTCTGTTACCCAGTGCTCCATTAGCAAAGTCATCTCATGAACCAACCGCACTCTCCAGTCCTGCGCCACCCACTGATGGAAGCTGGTAGACGCTGCAGGCGGGCGATGTCCTGCTTAGGTTTGTTTGCTGGGGGGTGGGGACCATAACCAAAACCAAATACAAGAGGAAAGAGTTTGTTTTTGACTTATAGGGCCTTATTACAGCACAGCCCATTGGGGCAGGCAAAATCAGGAACTCAAGCAAGGCAGGATCCTGGAGGCAAGAACCATGGAAGAACGCAGCTTACTGGCTTCCTCAGCCTGCCAAGGGGTAGCACTACCCACAGTGGGCTGGGCCCTTTCATATAAACCATCAATCAGCAAGTGGCCGACAGGCTAGCTTCTGTACAGCCTGATCGAGGTATTTTCCCAACTGAAGTTTCCTCTTCCCCAGTGACCCCTAGGCCATATTTTTACAGGCACACAAAAGTGACATCTGCCAGAAATAGTTACTTAACAGATTACATCTCTGTTTTACTTTGGGGTTCCCTGACATCTAGTGTCAGCCATTTTGAATTTCAGACCTGGAAAAATTCAGTTCAACATTTTGGAAAGACATGAGAGAGAGTGGCCGAAAACGTTGTAATCTAAATAGATGAGAGAAATTAAACCAAAAAGGGATCTGGAAAAATTGTACAAACGTGTGGAAACAACCAGAGCTGGAGCTTCTGCAGGAAAAACAGCATGAAAGCTCCAGTTAGGCATGCTCAAAGAGGCTGCGTCACTCATATGATGGATGTCTGTGTCACCACGTGTGCTGCCCGCCTTTTGTCACCTTCATACAAACTAGAGTCACCTACAGGAGGGACCCTCAAGGGAAGAATTGCCTTCATCAGATTTGCCCATAGGCAAGTCTGTGGGCCTTTCCCTTACTACTGATGTAGTGTGAGAGCCCCGCCCACTGTGGGCGTGGTCACCCTGGCACGTGGTCCTGGGGTAAGGCACCTGAGCAAACTGCAGGGAACAGGTGCCTCAGTCCCTGCCTCCAGCAGCTGGGTGAACTATCCAAACTGGGAATTAAACTCGGAGGCCCTGTGCTTCTCGAGTTAAAACACAATGACTAGAAGACGCACTAATGGTTCTCAGTCAGCATTTGTGAAGATTTTGCAAGTGTTGACTGACAGAATCCGTTTCTGGTTTACCGAGAGAACTTTGGCTTTAGTTCCTTGTCCCCTCAGACAGTGACAGTGCTTTGATACGTCCCCGTAGACTCCCGCCAACATTTCTCTCAGTGAACTAACTTTTGCCTGCTGACTCTGGAGGTGTCAAGACTCACGTTACTGCATGGTCATCCCCCGGTCATGACTTTCAGAAGGAAGCCACAGTCTGTGGAGTACTGATGGCTGACGGCCCACTCCTGCCCTTGCCTGCTGCTCTCCACAGAGCGCTCTGGGTTCGCTCTTGCTGTCTAGAATTCTCTCAGAGAACAGCCAGCGGGCTCCCCTCTTGCACCTTACCTCCCTCCCTCCTGTGCACACTTCCCACTTTGTGGTGAGAAGGTCATCGCTCAGAGAAATGAAATCCTACAGAAATGCTGAGAGCACCGAAGTAAATTTACCTAGTTGATTCCAACAAATAATATCAAGAGTATTGTGCATGGTCTCTGGGGCAATGGCGGATGCAAGGCTCATTTGTCTTTAGTCAGAAATTCAGCATCTTCTGTTTGCGCAAGATAGTTTAGTAAGGCTCAGATGTGGCACAGAAATGCGACTGTGACCGCCGTCGTCGGCGTGTGTACTCAGAGTGCCTAGCTCTTGGATGGCAGGCAGTGCTGGGATGTTGGCTTGCTGTCTGAATTCCTTTTCTCATTGCTGTGATAAAATGCCTTTAAAGAGCAAGCTTTGGCACATGATTTAAGGAAGTATAGTGGATCTCAGTGGTGGGGAAAGCATGGCAGCGGTGGCTCTCTGGGGTAGGAGTATGCCAATGAGACTTTTGTCCCCCTGGTACTTCGGGAAGCTGAATAGCAAAGCAGGGTTAAGCTATAAATCTGTGACCCACCTCCTAAAGATTCACAGCCTTCCACAACAGTCCTGGTGGCTGGAGACCGAGTGTCCTCACACGTGGGTCTGTTACAGTATTTCCCGTCCACCCCCAGCAGTGTCCTTGGTCTACTTAAGTCTCGTGTTGTTTCTGCACAGTCTTAGCCCCGCTCACTGACCCACAGCTGCCCCTGCAGCGCAGGCCTCCTTGAAGGTCCACTTCAGTCAGAGGGCGTCTGCTGGCTCCCAGTTGCCTTTGCATATTTTTCTTGGGGGAGATGCCATCTGACACACCTTGAACCCACGCCCTGGAAGCCTTGCCCCTGTCTACTCTCTCTCTACCGTCTCCAAGGAATGGGGATTTCCCACAGTTCTAGGGTCAGCTTTGCTCTTCCTTAGCCCATCACAATATTGCCAGTGTTTTTATGGATGTGTATGGAATATTTAATGGGATATGTAAAGAAATGTATCCCTTCAGCTCCAGACATTGTGAAGTTTTTGTCCACATACACTATGTCCACTTTACTCTCTGGTCACTTCTCAGCTTCAGCTCCTCCAGGGCTGTTTTCATGGAGGCCGCAAATTACTCCCCTGGTGCTGTTTCCCTTGATGCTGATGATCTAACCCAGGGTCGTGAGCATGTTAGACCAGTGACTTACCACTGGGCTACACTTCCAGTCTTGCTTAGTGCTACGTTTAATATCCTTGTTTCAGTTTGATGCATGAGCTTTTCCAGGCAATGAATAAACATCTGTTCACCGCATATATGCCATCAACAAAAATACGATTCCAGGCCAGTGTGGTTTTGTAAAAGGAAGGAGCGGGCTGTGTTCTATCCAGATCCTGGCTAGCTTACCCCCAAAATAATTACACGGAAACTGTATTCTTTTAAACACTGCCTGGCCCATTAGTTTCAGCCTCTTACTGGATAATTCTCACATCTTGCTTTAACCCATATTTAGTAATCTGTGTAGCACCATGAGGTAATGGCTTACCAGGAAAGATCCCAACCTGTGTCTGTCTCGGAGAGGAGAGTCATGGCGACTGCCTCATTGTCTTCTTCCTCCCAGCATTCTGTTCTGTTTACTCTGCCTACCTAATTTTCTGTCCTATCAAGGGGCCAAGGCACTTTCTTTATTAACCAATGAAAGTAACATATAGACAGATGACCCTCCTCCATCATTTTCCCTTTTTCTGTTTAAACAAAAAAGAAAGGCTTTAACTTTAACATAGTAAAATTATATATAGTAAAACAGTTATAAAGCAAGAAATATAGTCATAATATTTATATCTATTTTATCTTTTATCATAACTAAGGAAAACTATAATTAACCATTTTTTAACTCCATCAAAGACTCCAGAAGAATATAATATTACCTAAGTAAACAAGAAGTAAGTAACTTTCAAACTCTAGAAATGACAGAGACATCTTGCTGCCTGGACAGTCATCCAAAGTTTTTTTGTACCGTTGGGGCATCCATCTTCAGCCTTCAGGCCCATAGTATCCAGCAGACTTTTCCATGAAGCAGGAAATTTTAAAGGCAGTTTAGTCATTCTCTTCTGTGTCCTGCAGAATATCTCGCAGACTCTTTCATGAATCAGTAACCCCGAAAGATCATCTCACCTTTAGGCAAGTTCAACAGTCCTCTCTGTGGGTTTTCTGTGTCCAGTTTATGTAACAGCCCAGGCAAGAGCAGTTTTTTGCCAAAATGGCTATCAAGCTCCATAAGGAGACTCTTCGATGCCCATCTTCCTCTTGAAGTAGCTGGTGCTGCCAGGAGCAGACATGTCTCATTGTCATGAAAAACCCTAAGTTATTAAAACATTAAATGCCATATTTTGTAGTCTTTGAAAGATATGAAGAATGCCTATTTAGCTGAAAGATATCTCTATATACCTAGAAAATCTAACTAACATGGCTATAAGCTTATTGTATTATTGATGATTATCCATTAACTATTATTGATGATTATCTATTAACAACCTATATTTTCTAATTATGTATTATATTTTTAAATGAATTACATAATCATAACATCTTAATCAAGATCAGAAATACATATACATATAACAAAATTGACCTTACGTTCTATCTTATTTTAGAAAAAAGGGGGAGATGATAGGGGAGTTCAGCCAATCACTTCTGTTTGGGGGGCGTGTTGCCCTTAGGCTAAAGCTTGCCTATAAACCTGCAAGCGCACTCCCGCTAGCTCTCTCTCACCTGGCTCCTGCATCCAGACGGATCGTTTGTATTCTGGTGTAAGCTGGTGTAAGTCTTACTTCTGTTTATTAAAGCTGTATATTTTGTATTAAGATAGTCTGGGGACTTTTCATTACCAATCGCCCAGCGGCTTCATGGTTTGGTGAACCATTGAGCTTTTAAGTTTAATTAGGATTGAGCAGAAATGTGGGCAGCTTGTGAACAACCACACCACTAAAGAAAATAACTTTGTCTCATGACTGAATTGCTCTCAACCATGAGTTACCTTTAAATTCTCAGAAATGGCTGACTGCTCTCAAACTCCGTCCCTGCAGGGATGGACCATCAGTGCACCCAACGTGGTGCTGGTCGCATGAAGAGATGACAGCTGTAGAGAGGTCTAGAGAGAATGGCTGTGCCTTGCCTGAAGGGCAGCATCCATAACATAGTTGTTAAGTGCGGACACTGCTCTTTAGACCAGTCCCCACCTCAAGCAACTCTCCCTTGTTTCTGTGACTTCTCTTCAGACCTCAGCCTGTTTCACACCTCTTCAGGCTCTCTTTATCCTGCCGTCTGAAGTAGATGTCCGGCACATATTGTGTAGTGTGTGTGTGTGTGTGTGTGTGTGTGTGTTTCTCTCTACACGCACCCATGGCGATACTGTTATCCTCGGTCCCCTCACCACTTTAGCTCTCCAGACGCACCTGAATGCCTCTGGAGCCTCTTTCCTCAGCTCTCAGCAGCCACACGGCCTCAGTCCTCCAGGAGCTAACGGTATGAGTGGTACCCTCGACCATCCTCTTCAAGCCTGGAGCACTGGTGCCAGCTTACAGTCCTCTTCCTTGCCCATCAGACGATCATTTCCAAAGCTCTGCCAACTCTACTTCTGAAATGTTTCTCAGTCCACTCCCTTCCCCCATCTCTGTTGTTACTATAGTTACTATAGTAACTTGACTGTACACATCAGTCCCGATGTGGTAGCCTGGAGATTCCTGAAGCAGTGTTCAGTGTGGGCTCCTTGCCACCGTTCTGGCTCCGCTCCAATTTGTTTCCCAGGCTGCCACAAACACGCCTTCCTTCCTCTCCCATTCCTGTCTCCACTCAGCAGGCATTCTGATGCCCAGCCCCCAGCCCCAGCTTTGCCACTGCTGACATCTGGTGACACTTCTGTTTTCACACTGTTCCTGGGCCTGCTCTGTGGGTATGTGTCATCTCCACGAGTCTGTTCCCCTCCAGAAGGCCTCTCTCAGTGTTGGTAAGCGGTGCCTCCCAGGGCATACACACATGTATGTATGTATGTTTGTATGTATTGTAATATCCATTTAACATAGTATATACCATGTTCCACATGTTTTTCCAGCATCACATCTCACAGGAGGGAGAAGCCAAGCCTTGTCAGCTAACTCATGAGGCTCAGAGAATGCTCTGTAGCTGAATCCTTCCCATATATTCCTCCTATACCCTTCTGCTATACACCTTTCCCAGCTCTCCATTTTTCTGTTCGTACGTTGTGTGTGTACGTGTGTGTGTGTGCGTGCGGGCATATGTATGTGTGTGTGTGTGTGTGTGTGTGTGTGTGTACAACTTGAAGCTGTTCTCTCCTTCCACCATGTGTGTTCTTGGAATCAAACTCAGATTGTCAAGTGTAGCTGCTGGCACCTTTATTCCCTGAGACCACTCACCGGCCCCTGCTATATCTAAATTGAACAAGGGGACAGTGCCCAATGTCCTGTCCTGGTGTGAAATGTACAGCAAGAATAAGGTTAAAAAGCCTCCCTATGTTGTCTTGAGGCTCCTGTCAGACGCTGGGGTCAGGAGAACAGCATGACAGGAAGGATTTAGGGTTTGTTGAACTTTGTCCTAAGCCATAACAGTGCCCCCTATAGAAATGAAAGCTGGCTGGTGCTACCTTACACATCTCCAATTCTTCTTTTAAAAGTTATCTTTCTTCTTTTCTTCCTTCATCCCTTTTCTTTCTTTCTAAGTAAAACATTATGTTTAAAAATTAGTCCCCTCAGGGTTTATCTTATATATTCTTATCATTCAAAAAGTAGTCCTCATTGTAAAAGATTTTAAGAAATACCCCTGGCCTCTCTAGGAAGCAGCATTGGGACCTGTATGGACTGGAGATGTAGCTCAGCCCAGCACTCCTACCTGAAAGAGATACTATGGTGACTGTGGACAGCAGAGTCCTTCCCCGCAGAGCCACTGCCAGTCACACAATGACCCCTCCCCTTTACCCTGGAGAGTGTGTGAGGTGACATGACTACAGACTTATTCTAGGACACGGAGCGAGGGACAAAGCCCAGAAGAGCCCCTGTACCCCGCTTGTCAGTGTGGAGACTCAGCTTGGTGTGGCCAGGTTCACTGTGACCACTACCGTGAGCAAAGCCACACAGCAGGGAACGGTGCAGCGTTGGGGAACTATCTGGAGGCCTCCACATTCTAGTTTGGCAAGTCACTGTCTCTCCGAGCTCCGGTTCTTTCACCTGTCATAGAGGCTGTGACAGCCTCCCACTGGAGCACTTGGTTTCCTTCCTGTACCTTTATTTTTTATTTAAAACGTCTTGCCCACCAAGTCACTGGAAAGCATAAATTCAGCCAGGAATCTGTAGCAATAGATCCTGAGACTTGTTTGTGTCGTGGACAAATCAGGGCAGTTACTCCTGAGCTAAGATGGCCCAGGTCATATTAACTCATCTGTCTGTCAGACCTTCACAGTTGTGCATCCTGAGGAGGACCCGATACGCCCAGACAGACAGAGCCAGCTCTCTGTGGGTCGTACACAGTCGTGCATCCTGAGGAGGACCCGATACGCCCAGACAGGCAGAGCCAGCCCTCTGTGGGTCGTACACAGTCGTGCATCCTGAGGAGGACCCGATACGCCCAGACAGGCAGAGCCAGCCCTCTGTGGGTCGTACACAGTCGTGCATCCTGAGGAGGACCCAATACACCAAGACAGACAGAGCCAGCTCTCTGTGGGTCGTACACAGTCGTGCATCCTGAGGAGGACCCAATACACCAAGACAGACAGAGCCAGCTCTCTGTGGGTCGTACACAGTCGTGCATCCTGAGGAGGACCCGATACACCAAGACAGACAGAGCCAGCTCTCTGTGGGTCGTACACAGTCGTGCATCCTGAGGAGGACCCGATACACCAAGACAGACAGAGCCAGCTCTCTGTGGGTCGTACACAGTCGTGCATCCTGAGGAGGACCCGATACACCAAGACAGACAGAGCCAGCTCTCTGTGGGTCGTACACAGTCGTGCATCCTGAGGAGGACCCGATATGCCCAGACAGACAGAGCCAGCCCTCTGTGGGTCGTACACAGTCGTGCATCCTGAGGAGGACCCGATACGCCCAGACAGACAGAGCCAGCCCTCTGTGGGTCGTACACAGTCGTGCATCCTGAGGAGGACCCGATACGCCCAGACAGACAGAGCCAGCCCTCTGTGGGTCGTACACAGTCGTGCATCCTGAGGAGGACCCGATACGCCCAGACAGACAGAGCCAGCCCTCTGTGGGTCGTACACAGTCATGCATCCTGAGGAGGACCCGATACGCCCAGACAGACAGAGCCAGCTCTCTGTGGGTCGTACACAGTCGTGCATCCTGAGGAGGACCCGATACGCCCAGACAGGCAGAGCCAGCTCTCTGTGGCCATTAGTCCAGTTGATGAGCTCGCTAGCCAGCATCATAGCTGTAGGAAGGCCTACAACTAACTCCCCATTCTCAAGATACTTTCAGAAGCCCAGAAAAGGATGTCACCATTCTCATTTACAGGCTCCCAATGAAGATAGAAATTAGCATTTTAGTCTAGTGTTAAAGAATAATATGACCTGAAATCTCAGAACTCAGGAGATAGAGGCAGGGGGGTCTGGAGTTCAAGGTCCTTTTAGCTACATAGTGAGTTGGAGTCTAGCCTGGGCTACGTGAGACCTGTCTCAAAACAAACAAAAAAGAACAAATAGAAATTAATGAACAGCAGCAAGGAAGTGTTTCTGATTGAAGGGACTAGGTACAGAGAAACAGACATCTTGTTCCAGGAAAGGAGCAGCTCATAGAACCATGGGATAGCATGAGGGCAGTGGAGTGGTCCGCAAGCTCACATGGTGGTGCAGGAATCAAGGGCAGCCTTTACTAGCACGCTGAAGTCAGAGGGCTGCAGAGGTGCCCAGTGCTAGAGGCTTTAACAGGCTTGTGCATCTCACAGCCCTCTTGGTGAGGGATGCCACTGAGGCTGCCTGAAGTTAACAAGAAAAGGTTCTGCAGGGACAGAACCAGAAGGGAGGTTTGTAAGTGAGCCTATAACTAACTAGGCTTGTTGTAACATGACGGGCCGGCTTGTTGGGGTATCTGTTCCGCCCGGCACCCCACAACCGGCAATTCCCAAGGAAAAACCACACACAGGACTCCATAAGATTATAAACTGATTGGCCCATTAGGTCAGGCTACTTATTAGTCCTTGTAACTTATATTAATCCATTATCATTATCTATGTTAGCCACACTGGCTCAGTACCTTTCTCAGCGTGACAGCTCACATGTTGCCTCTTTGGTGGCCTGGGCAGGAATGGCGGAGGGAGCTTCCTGCTTCCCAGAATACTCCCAGTCTCTTTGCTCCACCCCTACTTCCTGTCTGGCTTTCCCGCCTATACTGCCTGCCTGGCCAATCAGCGTTTTATTAAAATACGATTGACAGAATACAGACAATTCTCCCACACCAGCTTGTGAATGAGTCTATAACTAACTAGGCTTGTGAGCGAGTCTATAAGTAGACTTGTGAGTGAGTCTATAACTAACTAGGCTTGTAAGCGAGTCTATAAGTAGGCTTGTGAGTGAGTCTCTATAGTTACTTGAGCTGTTCATTACAGGACGACCTAAGTGTTCTGAAAAGCAGCTGTTTTTTTTTCCAAATGACCATGCACTTGTCCAAATAAGTTGTTTTTCATGAGGTTCCTGAGTCAGTGGGGTTGTTGATTGACTGTTACAGCCCTGTCATTTTGAACAAGACTTGCCCTAAAAAGTTGATTTATAAAAAGGTGGATGGACCCAGTGCCCACAGTTCTTAGTTCTCTATGGCTGTCTGTCTATGATCTCACATCTCAGCACACCATTATCATAAAATCACTGTGAAGACAAAGAATTGGAGGATCCAAGGCAGGGAGATTGGTTAGGATGCTGTAGACCAATGTAAACTGCTGAACTGAAGCTACAGCTATGGTCACAAGGAGGAGGAGGGGATAAGAGGAAGAGGGCACGGGGGGGGGAGGAGGAGGGCACGGGGGGAGGAGGAGGGCACGGGGGGAGGAGGAGGGCACGGGGGGAGGAGGAGGGCACGGGGGGAGGAGGAGGGCACGGGGGGAGGAGGAGGGCACGGGGGGGGGGGAGGAGGGCACGGGGGGGGAGGAGGAGGGCACGGGGGGGGAGGAGGGCACGGGGGGAGGAGGACTCTGGGATGAAATGAATCTGAGGTAGAAATGGGGACTGGAGTAAGGGAACAGGGGAAATGACTCAGGTGTCAGGAAATGACATTTTACATTAAGAAATCTGGAATCCCCAGATGGAGATTATGCCAGTACACAGTAAAAAATGTGTGTCACTCTGGCTAGGCTGAAAGAGGTGGGAAGGCCAGCAGGTCATGACAGTGCGGGTGATTAACACAGGTCACATTGGGGAGGCATAAAGTAAATGAGAAAAGGTTAAGAACAGAACTCAGAGGAATAGAGCATGAAGAACGTGCAGGTGAACTGAAAGGGCAGCTTTTTGGGAGAATGGGGAAAGACAAAGCCTCCTCCTGAAGACATGCTACCGCACAGCTTGGTGGAGCCTCCGTCAGCTGATCATCTGTGGAGGAAGGCAGGATGCTCTGAGAGCAGCCTGGTAAGATGGCATCTGTGCTGGAGGCCGTGTTTGCCGATGAGCTCACAGGTATGTGAGATAAAGTGGCTCTCACTGGAGCTGAGTGAAATCAAGATGTGCAGACTTGGAGCGAGGAAGGAGCATCAGGCGGGGCAAGGATCCTGGGTACTGTCCACAGCCCTCAGTTTCCACGCTAGGATCTGTTCTCTGTACCCAGGAGACTCAGTCTGGGAGTAGCTTGGAGAGCAGAGGGCTGGGGAAAGGACAGTCAGTGCCTGTGTGTGTGTGGCTTGGGAAGTGGAGTGGGAGAAGCAGTTTCTCAAAGAAAGCCTGGTACTGTCAGTCCCTGCAAACGAAGGGGGAATTTTGGGAAAAGCACTGAGGAGCATTTACAACTGAATGGAGGGCGGTTCAGAAGGTCCCAGACTGTTGAGAACCAGACTGGATCCATATGAAACTATATAGCCAGGGAGGCTTGTGAGCTTGTCAGTGTCCATAGAAGATGAGCATAAGAGGGCCATGGGCTTCCTGATGGCCCTAAACCAATCACAGAGTAAAGTCCTAACTGGATCTCTAGGGAAAGCTGTGGGTCCCCATCTCTGGAGTGGAGCACGAGTGGGTGAGGGCTGTGCTTGCTGAGGAGGTCCTGGGGCACAGGAGGTGGTTCTCCCCCCCCCCCCAGTGTTTGTGTGGCAGTAGAATCAAAATGGCCCTGCATAAGAGAGGATTGAGTTTAGAGGTACCTGTTACTGGCCACGCCTCACAGCCCATTCTCTATCTCTTTTCTGCCCTGTCTGTGCCTCTTAGAGACCAGCCTCATTAGATTATATCTGACTTGTTAGTTTGCTTCCAATTGGGGTCGGGCAGTGAGAGGTGAGAAGGAAGAGGGAGATTGGGTTACTCTACCGCACACCGTTCTTCTGATTTCTTTAGCTCTGGGGAGACTGGCTTTATCTAAACCATGGCTCCTCTACACGTGAGCTTCACCAGGTTACGTTAACTCCAATGGTAATGATTTCTCATATACCGGTGCTCAGCCATCCATTGACTTCTCAACCCAATCCAGTGTGTGAAGATAGTCTGTCTATGATATGCTCTTCATCTGGAAGCCCTTTGCACATGCTCTCATTCCCTGAGATGCCCCTGATGGCAGAGAAGGAAGCTTAACGATCTGTCAGACATGATGGAGAAGAGGGAACGGTGTGAAAAGGCAGAGGCCAGGGGAGCCCGGCATTTAGAGCACTAGAGGAAGGCGATGATGCCCGTCATGGACTCACCGCGTCAGGTGCTTTGTTACGTGACTTGTATGTACCACACCTAAGCCTCACAGTAGCCAAGTGAGTTCATTTGGTAAGCACCCAGTCTGAAAGATGAAGGGAAGATAATCAGAGAGACTAAGTAACTTCTCCCAGTCACTCTGTAGCAATCAATAGTGTTCCTGGGCCAGCTCGCCCCCACCCAGGCCAAGGCACTCAGAAACGAGAGTTGTACCTTCCTGCTTGCTGTGTGCATTTTCAAGTTTCACCGTGTCCCATGGCTAAGTATTTGTGGGAAAAGCTTCAGGACCTGAAACAAATTTCCCCGAGTGTTGGTTTGGCCAAAGTTGGAAGACTTCAGTGAGGACAGCTAGTGCCCTTCTGTGCTTCTTCCTTCCCTGAGATCTTCAGTATCTCCTCATTGACCCCACCCGTCTGGGGCCTCGTTTGCTGTGCTTCAGGGTTCTCTTCAGCCCATTGCAGTAGCCCTCCCAAGGTTATTTCCTTCTTACTGTGCAGTGTGTCCCCATCAGACTGACTTGCTCTGGGTGACTCCCTTATTTCTTCCTGAAATAGCGTTCTCTCCGTTTCCCCTCTAGAAGTCTTTTTGTGTACTTCTGTCATGCTTAAAAACCTCCCCCCCGCCGCCATCTTGATGTCCTCATCACCCTGCCCTTCTTTGAACAACAGCAGCTTTGCTTGTCCCCTTCTGCCGAGAACAGCACAGTTCAGGGTGTCAGCTGTTCCTGTTGTCTCCTGATCTCTCCTGTCAGATGTTTGGAAGTTAGATGATGGGAAATATCGAGGAAGTGAAGCCAGACAGAGCTCTAAAACCCATGTGCCCGTGCTGATATTGTACTTCAGACTGGAAGTTCACAGATGTGACAATCCTACTACCAAAAAGAGGTGCTTCCTTGCCAGATGTGCAAAGTCAGCATAGGGCATGCAGAAGATAAAAAGGCGCCAACATGGCAGCTCTAGGAGAGAACAAGGACTCCAGCCCCAGATCTCCACATGCTGCATAGGAGGTTGGAGCCCAGTGTATCAGTTCACATCTGTAGTCTCAGCACTTGGAGGCCTGAAGCAAAAATTCAGTAACCAATGCTGAGTCCAGGCTAGCCTGGGCTATAAAACGAAGCTACATCTCAAAGAAGAAAAACAGAAAGTTAAAGATTACCTTAACAGTATTCAGATGTGTGTGTTGTATGTACATGTTTATGTAGGTGTGTGCGGGTGTGAGCACACATGGAAGCCAGAGCTCCATGGTGACTGTTGTACTTGGTCATTTACTACCTCATTTCTTGAGGAAGGGTCTCTCACTGAACTTGAAGCTCATCAGCTTGGCTAGGCTGGCTAGCTGGCCGGCCAGTTGGCCAGTGAGCTCCAATGATCTGCCTGTCTCTACCTACTACCCACAGTTCTGGGGTGATGTATGTACACTGCTGCACCCAACTTTTTATGGGCACTGGGATTCAAACTCAGGTTCTCATGCTTACATAGCAGGCACCTCACCAACTCAGCCATCTATTCAGGGCTTCACATGTTTTAAGAAGCTCAGGAAATGCAACATAGCATAGACAGGCAAGCTGATAGAATTCAGAAGACAACATAACCAGAACAAGAGACTCAGCAAACACTAAGACAGGACCAGTCTGAAGTCTTGGAGCAGAAGAGCTCAACAAATGAAATAATAGAGTTTGGAGCCTCAAAAACAGACTAAGTAACATAGGAGTACACCCAACAAAGGAGATGAAGAGCCTCCACAGTCAACAGTATAAAGCATTGACGGAGTTGAAGACAGTGGAACACGGAAGGGTCTCCTGTGCCGTGATCAGCAGGTCTAGTAGTGTTAAAATGTCTGTATCTGAGAGTGGTCTACAGAGCCAGCTCGGAGCCTATCAAAACATCAGTGATATTCTTCACAGAAATGGGGGGGGGGGGGGTGAATCCTAAAATTCACATCAAAGAAATACAGCCACTTAGCAGGTAATGCTTGAGAAATTGTAGGAGAATGAAACCAGATCCTTACCTATCATGTAGTACAAAAACCACCCCCAAGGGGCTGGAGAAGGATTCAGTGATTGAGGATGCTGGCTGCTCTTTCAGAGGACCCAAGTTTAGCTCGCAGCACCCACAAGGGGCATCTCACAGCCACCCGTAACACCAGGTATGGCGATGTGATGCTGTCTTCTGGTCTCTGCAGGCACGAGCACCCATATGTATGTGCATTTGCACATGTACACACACAATGAAAGAAAGGTATTAATACATTTCTAGTGACACAAAAGGCTTTAATGTGAAAATATCATAGAAATACTGCGGTATTCCTTCAAGATATGTATACTGTACATGTAAGGAATAACTCTCTGAATGGGACTCCAACAGCTCAGAAAGTAAAAGCCAGAGTTGACAAATAAGATCACAGCAGACCAAAGGGCCTCTGCCCAGCCATGGTAGCTGTTGCTGGAGTGAAGATTCAGCCTGAAGCATGGTGGAAAGCCCTTTCCAGCTCTCCTCCAAAGGTCTAATGTCTTGAAAATATAGAGAATTCAAGAACTTGAACACTGTAAGACAAATAACCAACCAATCAGTGGACAAACTGGCTTGACAGACATTTTTCTAAAGAAGTACAAATAGCCAATAAAGGGAAATTTAAATCAAAACTGCTCTGAAATTCAGTCTCACCAGAGTCAAAATGACCACAATAAAGGAAACAAGCAACAGCTAATGTCAGTGAGATACAAGAAAGGAACACTACATAGTGTGGATGGGGTGTGAGCTCATACAGCCACTAGGAAATAAGAAAGGAACACTATACAGTGTGGATGGGGTGTGAACTAGTACAGCCTGTAGAAATCAAGAAAGGAGCACTGCACACTGTGGATGAGGGCTGAGAGTATGGACACCAGGAAACAAGGAACACTACACACTGTGGGTGGGGTGTGATCTGGTACAGCTACTACCAAAAACAATTTGGAGGGGCTCCAAAAACCTACAACTGAAGCTTCAGTATGGGTGAACAGTCTCATTAGAAGACACCAGAATGAAAGTTGGCATTCCACTGAGATTCTAGAGCATCTGTATTTACTGTGGTGCTACCCACCAGGGCCAAGAACTGCCATCTGCTCAGGTGCTCAGCAGCTGACAAATAGATAAAGAAAATGGTATAGGTACATGACAGAGCATTAGTCAGCCATTAAGAAGACCCAGATCACGTCATCTCAGAAAAATGGACGGAACGTGAGACCATCGTGCTGAGTGAGCTAAGCCAGGCTCAGCGAGGCAGTAACTGCATGTTTGCCCATGTGTGGAACCCAGAAAAGATGTAACATTGGAAGTGGAGCATTAGAGAAGACACGGGAGTCAGGGGAGTTGTAGGAGGAGAGAAGGGGTGCAAATGATCAAAGAGCTTACATGCGTGCAGAATGCCGTAACAAAGCTCACATTTCACATGAATAGTAAATATTAACAAGAGTCTATGGAAAAGGAAAACATAAAATGTAAGAAAGGAAGGTTGGAGGGTGAGCTGAGAGACTGCATGGTACTTTTGTTCTGACTTGGTATGTGACATTATATATGTGTATATGTGTGTATGTGTGTGTGCACATGTGTATGTATATGTGTGTGAGTTTGTATACATTATATATCTGAAGTGAAATTACAGAGGAAATGTAAACTCTCAAAAGCCATATGAAACAATACAATTTCTCCACAGTATTTACAGAGTAACAAAATGGTGTTGTCTAGTTACTGAGAGCGCAAATCCAGGAAGTTCTTAAAGCCATCTCTTCAGAATGATGCCCTAAGACTCTTCTAGCTTTGAAAGCCAGCTGCTAACGTCATGGCTCACTGGGTCAGGACAAATCCAAGTCTCTCTGGGTGGTGATGTTTTAACTATGAAGTATTTTCTAACAGTAAAGTTTGATCCCACAGTTGAGTCATGACTCACACTGAAAACTCTGTTGGGATCCATGGCCATCTCGAGTGAGTGAATTGAAATGGAATTTGAATATTTTGGCCAGGATACAAATATGATGCCTTTTGCAAGTGTGCAGGGAAATTTAACTCCAGGCACGGAAGCTACCCTGCATCACCATTGAGCTCAATGTTGTGATCCTTTCCCCTGCATCCCCAATGAGCAGAAAGATGTGATCCACTTGCATGGACTGAAAGGGAGATGGTGGTGACTTTGATTTCAGTTTTTCAAGACATGGTATTCCTGTGTATCCCTGGCTGTCCCGAAACTACCATGTAAACCAGGCTGGCCTCGGACTCACAGACTTGCCGGCCACATGTTTTCTTTCTCCTGTGTGTCACATATGCACCCTGGACATTTTCTCTTTTTACAGAAAGCTGTCAAGGAAGGCTGTAATGCTGCAAAGATGGGGTGGGGTGAACCACTTGTGCCCCTTCGCTGTGCTGGGCTCCTTGACAGAGGAGAGATGAGGGAGCAGAACCCTAGAAAGGATTGAAGCTCACCTCATTTTATACTTCCAAGCAGGGCTTCAGACTGTGCTTGTGTTAGATTTCACTAATTGCTGAGTCATTTTTAGAATACATTGCACATTTCTGATTAATTCTAAATTAAACACAAGGTATTCTGTTTTCGTTTCTTGCTGTTCTGTTGTGCTTTAACTGTGGATTTTTACCAGGTGAAGGACTCTGGATGAAAAGCAACATGACATTTATGTTTCTGTTTTCAGAACTCTTAAATGCTGAGAAAACAAAGCTACTAAATGTAATTGGTGTGAGTCATTCTATATTATTTTATTTTTCCTTGTTTCCATCTCTCCAAAACAAATACACATTATTTCTAAAGAAGAAGTAATAACTTGCCTGTTCAACTTAATAGATTGTTAGCAATAACTACTCGCCAGACAGTCCCTTCCCCAGCAAAATGTAGCACTGGTTAGTTTTGGCATCTGTTACAGAAAGTAATTGTGTCATGGGAAGTCTGTCCTGCAGAGCTGGAGATGTGTATGCGAGGCAAGTACTTGGCTGCTGTGCTCCAGCCCCAGTCCCCAGCAAGTGAGAACTTCTTAGCTGACGGGCAGAATAAGGATAGACTAGGAGAGGGAGGGTAAGTCTGGAAAACACAGAAGGCCAGGGCTCCTCATCTTGTAGCTCTAAAAGCTACTTTTAGGAAATTTACTCATGAATCTACTTTAGCATTCTTCTGTACCATACAGTTTCGTGTACATATGTGCATATATGCACACACATGTGCACATGTATGGGGCAGAGCATCACTGATTGCCAGCACCTCTCTGAGTCTGTTTGTAACCCACTCATGCTCGGAACTTCTCCCCAGTAGCTTTGCACAGTTTTCTCCTTTTATAAAGATGGTTCTTATATTTCATGTATACAGCTGTTTTACCTGCATGCATGTATGTCTGTGCACCATGTGCATGTCTGGTGCCTACAGAGGCCAGAAGAAGACATCAGATGCCCTGGAGGTGGAATGACTGTGAGCTGCTATGTGGATGCTGGCAACTGAACCCTGGGCCTCTGCAAGAGCAGCCAATGCCCTTAACCACTGAGCCACCTCTCCAGCTCCATGAACGGTTTCCTTAAACAAGCTTTAATCTAAGCATCCAGTTTGTCCCCCAGATGTTTGTGAAGGGAAAGATCACATTTACATTGCTTTAGAATATGTTTTGTATCCTAACTGAACCATTCTGGCAACAGCCCTTACCATTTGAGTCAGTCATTTTCATCTGGGGCGGAACTAGATCAACCACAATCTGTTACTTCTCTTTGCCCAGCTATAAAATGGAAAGCAGGCTGACTTCATCTCTCCTTTAAGGCTTATAGCCTGAAGAAGCCACTCTCAGTGACTCAATGATAAAAGCCTCCTCTCTAAAAGCTTTGTGGGAAACCAAGCACAGCATGCAGTGATAGGAAGGAAATCCTGCCATGCATGATCTGGGCAGGACAATTTGCTCATGGCTCTCCCTGGATGATCGTCAGGTGCTGGGTAGGTTGCTGGAACCTTCTTAAAGTGAGACCTTACTAAAGGAAGCTGCTCCTTGGGAGCACCCTTGGGGGACATATGCTGCCCTGGCCCTTCCTGTCCCCCTCCCATTTCCTCCTGCTGTGAGGTTTCCTCTGCCTAGTGCTTCTACCATGAATCGTTCTGTCTCGATACAGGCCCAGAAATGTGGAGCAAAGCAGCCACAGGCCAGAAGCTCTGATGGTGCAGCCAGGGCCGTAGATCCCGCAAACACTTCTTTCCCGTGTTTGCCACCACAGTGCGCAGCTAGCACAGTCAGCTGGGTTTTTAAGAGTCATGTCGTCTTTTCTTCTGTACAAAGAGTACAAATTTTGAAAAAGATAAGCCATTCTCTCCGTAGATTAATGAAAATACTGGCTCTTCACCTAAGAAGTCAGGTTTGTTACTGTTACTATGGCAACAGCTTCTGGGCCCCAACACTGGGATTTCTCTGGCCTGGCTGACCATGTTATTCCTGCCTTTGTTTGGTTATTTTTCACACCTATATTTTTAAGCTCTTGAGTAGATGTAAAGTTAGTTAGGGAATCTATAAGAGGAATTAGACCTTGCCACCTGTGACCTGCTGACCTCAAAGCATCCTCGGGACCCACATCCCTTAGCTGGGTGACCCTCCATCTTCTACTTGTTTCTAAAGTGGGCAGTGCTGGTCTGGTGACAGCATGTGGGTGAGAGCTCACCCAGCCGTCAGCAGGTGGGAGTGCATGCTGGGTATCCGGCACTATCACCCCAGGCTCACACAGACTACCAGGCCCATCGTAGACTGCCTTCCTGTGCAAAACAGACAGACAGACAGACCAGTGCACGGTGCAGGCAGTGGTGGCCGCTGTGAAAAAGTAAAGTATTGAAAAACAGCTGGAGAGAATTTTTTTAAAAGAATGAAGAAATGATGAAAATTTTAAAAATTCATGATGTTTTTCATGTGTGTTTTTGGCTTATTTGTCAAAAATCGGGCATGCATAGGCATGGAGGCGGATCTCAGTTTTATTCCTTTAATCAATGTACCTGTTTTTATACTCGTTCATGCTGTTTTTTACTATCACTCTGCTGTTTAATTTGAAATCTGGGATGATGATATAGTCACCAGTTATTTTATTGTTCGGGATTATTTTGGATTTCCTACATCTTTGTGTTTCCATATGAATTTTGGTATCGGTTGTATAATTTTCGTGAAGAATTGCACTGGAATTTTGATAGGGATTACATCGCATCTGTAGATTACTTTTGGTAAGACAGCTGTTTCACAACGTTAATCTTGCCAATCCAGGAGCATGGCAAGTCTTTCCATCTTCTGGTTTCCGATTCTTTCCCCAGGTTCTTGAAGTGTTCATTGTACGTGTCCTTCACTTCATTGGATAGATTTATTCCAAGAGGTTTTGAGGCTATTGAAAAAGATACTGTTTCCCCGACTTATTTCTCTGTACGTTTCATTGGTATATAGGAAGACTCCTGGTGTGTGTGGATTTTGTATCCACCTGCTTTGCTTATCAGCTGTAGACGTTTCTGAGTGAAGTCTTAAGGTCTTTAACGTGTGGGGTCATTGTCTGCTAATATGGACACATCTGCAAATATGAACATCTGCTAATATGAACACGTCTGCTAACATGGACACATCTGCTAAAATGGACACTTCTAACATGGACATCTGCTAACATGGACATCTGCTAATATGAACATCTGCTAACATGGACACTTCTGCTAACATGGACATCTGCTAATATGGACACTTCTGCTAACATGGACATCTGCTAATATGAACATCTGCTAACATGGACACCTGCTAACATGGACACATCTGCTAACATGGACACCTCTGCTAACATGGACATCTGCTAACATGGACATCTGCTAACATGGACACTTCTGCTAATATGGACGTCTGCTAACATGGACACTTCTGCTGACATGGACACTTCTGCTAACATGGATACTTCTGCTAACATGGACATCTGCTAACATGGACATCTGCTAACATGGACACTTCTGCTAACATGGACATCTGCTAACATGGACCCATCTGCTAATATGGACATCTGCTAACATGGACACATCTGCTAACATGGACATCTGCTAACATGGACCCATCTGCTAACATGGACACCTGCTAACATGGACACATCTGCTAACATGGACTTCTGCTAACATGGACATCTGCTAACATGGACATCTGCTAACATGGACACTTCTGCTAACATGGACATCTGCTAACATGGACACATCTGCTAACATGGACATCTGCTAACATGGACCTCTGCTAACATGGACACCCGCTAACATGGACATCTGCTAACATGGACACTTCTGCTAACATGGACATCTGCTAACATGGACACATCTGCTAACATGGACATCTGCTAACATGGACACATCTGCTAACATGGACATCTGCTAACATGGACACATCTGCTAACATGGACTTCTGCTAACATGGACACTTCGGCTAACATGGACATCTGCTAACATGGACACTTCTGCTAACATGGACACATCTGCTAACATGGACATATCTGCTAACATGGACTTCTGCTAATATGAACATCTGCTAACATGGACACATCTGCTAACATGGACATCTGCTAACATGGACACTTCTGCTAACATGGACATCTGCTAACATGGACACTTCTGCTAACATGGACACATCTGCTAACATGGACATATCTGCTAACATGGACTTCTGCTAATATGAACATCTGCTAACATGGACACATCTGCTAACATGGACACATCTGCAAACATGGACACTTCTGCTAACATGGACATCTGCTAACATGGACACATCTGCTAACATGGACTTCTGCTAACATGGACACTTTGGCTAACATGGACATCTGCTAACATGGACACTTCTGCTAACATGGACATCTGCTAACATGGACACATCTGCTAACATGGACATCTGCTAACATGGACACATCTGCTAACATGGACTTCTGCTAACATGGACACTTCGGCTAACATGGACATCTGCTAACATGGACACTTCTGCTAACATGGACACATCTGCTAACATGGACATATCTGCTAACATGGACTTCTGCTAATATGAACATCTACTAA
Organism: Myodes glareolus; assembly: GCF_982192425.1. Classification (NCBI taxonomy): domain Eukaryota; kingdom Metazoa; phylum Chordata; class Mammalia; order Rodentia; family Cricetidae; genus Myodes; species Myodes glareolus. The sequence goes on from NC_142028.1 coordinate 7,006,156, forward strand.
CATGGACACATCTGCTAACATGGACACTTCTGCTAACATGGACACATCTGCTAACATGGACATATCTGCTAACATGGACTTCTGCTAATATGAACATCTGCTAACATGGACACATCTGCTAACATGGACATCTGCTAACATGGACACTTCTGCTAACATGGACATCTGCTAACATGGACACTTCTGCTAACATGGACACATCTGCTAACATGGACATATCTGCTAACATGGACTTCTGCTAATATGAACATCTGCTAACATGGACACATCTGCTAACATGGACACATCTGCAAACATGGACACTTCTGCTAACATGGACATCTGCTAACATGGACACATCTGCTAACATGGACTTCTGCTAACATGGACACTTCGGCTAACATGGACATCTGCTAACATGGACACATCTGCTAACATGGACATCTGCTAACATGGACACATCTGCTAACATGGACATCTGCTAACATGGACACATCTGCTAACATGGACTTCTGCTAACATGGACACTTCGGCTAACATGGACATCTGCTAACATGGACACTTCTGCTAACATGGACACATCTGCTAACATGGACATATCTGCTAACATGGACTTCTGCTAATATGAACATCTGCTAACATGGACACATCTGCTAACATGGACATCTGCTAACATGGACACTTCTGCTAACATGGACATCTGCTAACATGGACACTTCTGCTAACATGGACACATCTGCTAACATGGACATATCTGCTAACATGGACTTCTGCTAATATGAACATCTGCTAACATGGACACATCTGCTAACATGGACACATCTGCAAACATGGACACTTCTGCTAACATGGACATCTGCTAACATGGACACTTCTGCTTCTCCCTTTTCTTCTTTTATCCCTGTTCTCTCCTCTTGTCCAGTATTGGACAGGGTTGGAAGGAGTAGACAGCCTTGTTTTGTTCCTGATTTTATAGGCACATACTTCATATTTTGTTCCAGTTTCTGTGATGCTGGCCTTGGCTCGACATACACTGCCCCTATTGTGTTGACACATGTCCCCTGCATCACTACATTCGTTGGGGACTCAGGATTTCGCCAAAGGCCTTTTCTGCATCTAATGATTTCTGTCATTGAGTCTATTTTTGCGGTGAATTGCACTTGTTAATTTACATACATTGAACCATCTCTGGGATGGAGCCAGCTTGACTGTGGTGGGTGATCTTTTAAATGTATTCTTGAATTTGATTTGCAAATACCGTATTGAGAATTTTTGCGTCTATGTCCACCAGGGAGATCGGCATATAATTTTCCATTTTTGTTGGGCATTTCCCTGGTTTTGGCGTCACAGTCTGTGAATGCTGCGAGCTATAATCATGACTGACCTGGCGAGATGTGCCCACTGGTGCAGTAGCGGCATGAATAGTATCAGGGTAGGCAGCTACTTTCTGATTGAATTTAAAGGTCACGGTACAAGATGGAACTCATTTCTAGAACTGGTAAATGGACCAAAGTTGGTGACTGAATAGGCCATAATCCCTATGTTAATACTATTTTTCTGTTTATACTTAATGCTATTTATAGTATATTGTAATTTATAATAATATTATTCTGCTAAATGGATATAATATTAAATTGCCCTCTAAGTCCTTTTCCTTTTATCTATAGATTAGTGTTTCATCTTTATCAGAGAAGCTTCCTTCTACGGTTAGAGGAGAAAAGTCGTGCTGAGGTTGACAGCTGGTCAGGGTGTGAGAACAACAGACTGTGGCTCAGGAGTCTCAGAATGAACCAGACTCAGGGTCACAGCACAGGAGGGGCAGAAAGAGCAGAAGCCAGGAGTTGTGGAGGGCCGGACCACATTCTCCATTGCTTCAGGAACAAAGGTAGAGATTGACCTCTGTGACCCCAAGGTGTGGCGGTACACGCCTTTAGTCCTGATGCCTGGGCGGCAGAGGCAGATTGACCTCTGTGACCTCAAGGCGTGGTAGTACACGCCTTTGGCCCCTATGCCTGGGAAGCAGAGACAGGCAGATCTCTGTGAGTTCAAGGTGATGTAGCACACGCCTTTAATCCCAGCGCAAGTGCTTGGTAACTCTCTACCGCTGCGTCCCTGCCTACTCCCGAGGCATCATCTGGGATAATGGGCAGCGGACCAATCCAAGAGTGACACGTCAGAAGCGAGGACTGTTTCCTTTATAAGGGCTGGGTTCCCCTCATTCTGGGTCTCCGCCATGTAAGCTTATGCTCTCCCTCTCAAGACGCATAAAGCTTTACTGCAGAAGAATCCTAAGTGTCCCGCGTCGTTCTTGCTGGCGAGGCCGAGCGCGGGGCAAGGAGTGGAGTATGTCTACAGCAAGATGTCATTTGCTGGATATGACAGAACCTTGTAGCATGAACTCTCAGAGGCTGGACTACATGCAAAAGACCCACGTTGTGATCTCTTTTACCATTTATTATAAAATAAAACTCTGGGATAGATAGTAAAGATAAAAAACCTGAGGTAATATCAAGTGACTGGTACATACACCATCATCAGTCCACTTCTGATCTGAAAAAGCCCCAGCTACCCCTTGGCCCTGCCTCGTCCTCTTCTTCCTTTCTTCCTCTTATTCTGAGTCCTCCAGGGAACCCCACTGTAAATGGAGGCTGCTTGTCTGTTTCCTGACTGCCCTGACCCGAATAATCACACAGAGGCTATATTAAATACAGCACTTTTTGGCCAATAGCTTATGCATATTTCCAGCTAACTCTTATATCTTAAGTTAACCCATCTCTATTAATCTGTGTATCAACACAAGGCTTTGGCATCTGTCTTCTTCAGCAGCTACATAGCATTTCCCTGACTCCACCTACTCTCTCTATATCCCTTCCAATCTGGCTATATTCTGTACTGCTATTGGCCAAAGCAACTTCTTTATTAGCCAATGGTAATAAAACATGTTTATAGCATACAGAGGGGAATCCCACATCACCCTAAGATTCATTCCAGCCAGCTGGATGTAAACCCCGCATCTCAAACCAAAGGCTCTATTCCTTAGGACAGCTGACCACAATATAGACAAAATTCCTATAGCCGACCTGCATAAGAACATAGCAGTCAGCTGGATGGTGGTTGCACACTTTAATCTGAGCACCCAAGAGCCAGAATCAGGTAGATCTCTGTGAGTTCAAGGCCAGCCTAGTCTACACAGCTAGTTTTAGGACAGCCAGGGTGACATAGAGAAACACTGTCTCAAAAAAAATAGGCTCATGAAGTATCACTCTTAGTAATTAGCTCTTAGTTGAAGGGCTAATTGAAGCCTACTGGGAAAGAGAGAATCATTTTTTCCAAGGACATGGCCCCTGAGATGCCACCCATGCTTCAGCAGTTGGTCCTGTATTTGCAGATGTGCACACACACGCAGCACTGGTAGACTTGGTGCGATGGACCTGTATATGCAGATGTGCACACACACGCAGCACTGGTAGACTTGGTGCGATGGACCTGTATATGCAGATGTACACACACATGCAGCACTGGTAGACATGGTAAGATGGTCCCATATATGCAGATGTGCACACACACGCAGCACTAGTAGACATGGTGAGATGGACCTGTATATGCAGATGTGCACACACATGCAGCACTAGTAGACATGGTGAGATGGACCTGTATATGCAGATGTGCACACACACGCAGCACAGGTAGACATGGTGAGGTGGACCTGTATATGCAGACGTGCACACACAGAGCACAGGTAGACATGGTGAGATGGTCCCGTATATGTAGATGTACACACACATGCAGCACTGGTAGAGATGGTGAGATGAACCTGTGTATGCAGATGTGCACACACACGCAGCACTGGTAGATTTGTTGAGTTTAAAACAGAGCACATGAAACTGGAAGAAGAAAGTTGGGAACAGATGTGAGGTGAATTCAATCAAAACAATTATATGCAGCTATAAAATTATCCAACTATAAAAAAAAACTTCAAGAAAATCGTAATAGTTTGACTTGTAATTAAGCTTAGGTCAGCTCTGCTCCTCCCATCTCCTTTCTACCTCTCCCCTCCCTTATTCTTCCCTTTCCCCCTTTTCCTTTCCTCCCCTTCCCTTTCCTCCCCTTTCCTCTCCTCCCCTTTCCTCTCCTCCCCTTTCCTCTCTTCCCAGTCTCTCTCCTCCTACTCCTTTCTGGCCCCCTTTGTCCCTCTCCCTCTTCTCCTCTCCCCTCCTCTTTCAGAAAGGGTCTTATGTAGCCCACGCTAGCCAGCAGGCTCACTTTATTTCTGAGAGTGGCTTTGGACTCCTTCCTGATCTTTTTCCTTTTACCTCCTGAGTTCTGGGATGGCAGATTTGGCCACTGGGCCGTTTACAAGGTGCTGGGGAGTGAACTCAGGACTCAGAGCATGCTAGGCAAGCACTCTACTACCTAAGCTCAATCTCCGGACCTCAAGTCTAAGAAAGGGGGGAGGGACTGAGCAAAAGCATTCTCTTTAGGCTGGTAGAGGGATCATTAGCAAGTGGCAGGCGTCACCCAGGTCTAGAGCTTCAGACTTTAATGGTGCCAATTAAATCATGAGTGGATTTCATGCCTTTCTCTCATTGTCTAAAATTTCTCCAGAGGGTTTCCTGCTCTAAAACAATGGACAGGAAACGTATCTTGAAGTTTTCGTGAGGTTTCCTCCCTGACAGGAGGGCTATGGTGGGATCTGCAGCAAGGCCCAGGTGCTCAGCATGGAGGTCTGAAAGATGGGGCCTAGTGGGAAGCCCCTGGTCACCATGGCACGCTCCTCACGGGGTCATAGGATCCCCCTCTTCACACTGGCCCTGCTGTGTCCCTCACCCCAGCGACACTGCCATTGCTGTACTCCTGGGCCCACCAGACCACGGACTAAAACTTTCATATTTGGAGCCAAATAAGCCTTTCCTCTTTATGAGGTCATTGTCTCTTGTTTAAGATAGCAGTAGAAGGTTGACTAAGGTGGCGGGAGGCTTTACTCTCTGCCTTAGCCTCCTCAACCAGGGCCTCTGTGAATCTCTGTCCTCGGTGTAGTGACAGAGTATACAGATGGGATTGGGAGCCGTCCCTTCATGTGCTTCAGATGGCAGCGCCATTTGACACTGAGAAGTTAGAGGTCTGGAATCTGTCTACAGCAAGGGAACCTACAAAGTAGAGGCCTGGCCATAGTACTGAGAAAACCAGCAAAGGCCTCACAGGCCTGCCCTTCCCTGCCAAGACTGTCCTAGCAACAGATGACCGAACAGCACCAGCACGTGCTCTGGACCACCCACTGTGGCAGCTCTGCTCCTTCCAGATCGTACTCACGCTTTCTGATTCTGTAAAGAGCTTGGCACACAGGTGTCAGTTTCATTAGACAGAAAGTTGCCAGTGACATCTTACTGAAGCAGCTGCAAAGACAAGTGTGCTTGCTTCTGCTGCTGCTGTTGGTACATGCGTGTGTGTGCATGCGCACATGTGTGTGCCTGTGTGTGTCTGTGTATGTGTGTTCATATATGTACACGTGCGTGTGTGTATGTGTGTGCATGTGCCTGTGTGCATACATGTGTGCGCCTGTGTGCATGTATGTGCAGTACATGTATGTATGTACATGTGTGTGTTTACAACTGTGATTGTAATTCAATGACTTGCTTTATTTGAAGCTTGTGTTTTGCATCTCTTTCTGAGGTTCTTTGCTTTAAAAATCGCTTTATCGAATAAAGCACAGAACGTTCAAATCAGAGAATTCATGGGTTTAACTTCTGAAGGCTATAAGCTCCTTAGTAAAGTTTTAAAGTTTACTCCTATTCTTGTCTCATTCAGTTTTAAGTATTTGTTAGTCTAAAAGCTACTAGGCTTATTTCTTGTTGTTTTGGGAGTTGACTTATACCCAGGTGGAATTCAGTGTCTCAGGGACCCCAGGACCTCATCACGATGAACAGATGACAAAAATGAGGCCACTGTTCTGATGAAACAGAAAACAGCAGCAAATAAAACACACAGAGATGAAACCAGGGCAGACCCTCCCCTCTCTGTGCCCACCCCACCCCAGTCTCTGCTCAGGGGCAGACCCTCTCCTAACCGTGCCCACCCCACCCCAGTCTCTGCTCAGGGGCAGACCCTCCCCTAACCGTGCCCACCCCACCCCAGTCTCTGCTCAGGGGCAGACCCTCTCCTAACTGTGCCCACCCCACCCCCGTTCTCGTCACTCTGCTCAGGTCCTTCATGTCCTTCCTTTCTTCTCTTCGCACTGAAGTGTTGTCGGCTCTCCCAGTTCCTATGTCCTGGCCATGTGCTGTCGTTGGTTAGCCCGAGTCCTTGGAGTGGGAACAACTAGTTTCTGCCCTTTTTCCTGACTACACCCCGTGCACCAAGCCCCCAGCAGTGTGTTGAAAGTGTGGCTCATCTCCGTAGAGACAGTCAGGTGTGCTCAAGGGGTGTGATCTGCCCTCTCTCAAGGATCTCTGTTCACGGGTGATGTCTAAAAAAGAAAAGGAAAAAAGGAAAATGGAAGTTAACAAGGTTTTTAAAAATAATTCTATAAACTGTGGGTGTTTCTTGTGATCGTTTTGAGGCAGGGTCTCCTGTAGCTCAGGCTAGCCTCAATCTCACTCTGTGACTGAGGCAGGGTCTCCTGTAGCCCAGACTGGCCTCAATCTCACTCTGTAACTGAGGATGACCTCAAAGTCCTGATCTTCCACCCCTCCTTCCAAGAGCTGGGCCTGCTTCTCTTCTTACTGTGTTAGTTACCTGCATCCTCTGAAGACCAGGAAGGGTCTCTGGGGTGCTGACAGACCCCTCACCATTGCCTCACAGGGCTTGCCTGCCTCCTCAGCCCCGTGCAGAGCAGGCTCCTTCCGCAGAGAAGCCCACACCCCTGTCCTGATGGACTTATCTGTCTTCAGCACTGCAGGGGGGATGTTGTCTTGTTCAGGTCATCGTGACATGCTGCAGCCTGTCTTAATTGTCTCCCTCTGCCCTTGTCTGTGGTTCTGTTTGGTTAGATGTAAGTGGTCCAAGTCATGTTGGCCTCATGTGTGAAAAGCTTGCAGTGGTGGGCGCTGAGGGCTGGTGGGTGCTGAAGGCTGGTGGGCGCTGAGGGCTGGTCGGCGCTGAGGGCTGGTGGGTGTTGAGGGCTGGTGGGCGCTGAGGGCTGGTGGGCACTGAAGGGGAAAAGGTCCGCTACTGGGGTAGAAACCTTCCTGCGTGGTAATAGCAACAGCTTCTCCCTCCCACAGAGGGACTGAAGTAACCCCTCCCCCAGGAGCTCTGTGGTGGTGGAAAGGGACCATCTCCATGAGGATTTCCCCCGAAATAGAAAGGATCCGGAGAGACTGCTACACAGGTCAGCCTGGGTTTAATTTCAAATCCAGAGTTGTCAGAGGCTAGGTGAGCCACAAAGGAGGTTCATAGATTTTGGGAAACATGCATTTGATTTGGTAAAGCCCTAATCATGTCTAGCCTCCTCCCTCTAGGCTTTAGGGTTTCATAAGGGGTTAATTTAAAAGCAATTCTCCCAGGAGCCTGTTCCATCTGGGGAGGAGGGACAGCAGACAGGGCTGCTGATACATCTGTGTGCGGTTGACCAGGACGGGCTCTTCCTGCTCATCCAGGCTGGTGGGAGCCCCGTGTGTAAGGTGCCGCCATGGCCAGCCTTGGCCCTCGGTTCTTGCCTAGCGGGATCCCAATCTGTTTAACTGCTACTGGGTAGGACTGGGGGTCTTAACTAACCGTTCAGCAAGTGGCTAGTTACAAGACCTCGTCCTTCTGCACCAGAGTGCTTTTGGTGTGCGTTTCTATGGAAAGACTGCAAAGTGCAATGCTTCTCTTAGTTCCAACTCTTCCTGTGTAGGTATCAGGCAAGGAGGCATGCTAACCAGCTCTTAGCCAGCCCCAATGTGGGCTGCTGTGGAAACACAGGCGGACTTGCTCAGCCTGCTCAGCAGGGACCACTGCCTAGCTGATGAACTGGGGCCCCACTGCTGTCCGTTTTGCTTTGGTTCTATCCCCCTAGGCTCTAGGAGGGTCACCATGAAAGGTGACCCCTGTCCCAGGTACCACAGCCACTCACCTGGTCTGACCTCTCCCACACCTGCTTGGCCCTGAGTCAGGGAAGTTTTCACTTACCCAGGGCCCAGCTGTGCTCTGGCTACATAGGCTTGGTCAGGATCTGCCTGTGGGCTCTTGTGCTTACTGACCCACCCCAGCCTGAGGATCTAAAGTTGGCCCTGAGCTGTTGACCTTCATCCAGCCCTGCATTCCTCAGCCTGCCCCACCTGCAGCCACAAATGCGTTTCCCCTCTTTCCCCTTAGGGTTTACCCAGAGATGATGTGGCGAGGAGTGCTCAGCAGGCCCTATGAGCGCTGGAGTGGGGATTGTGAGGTGGACCTGGTTGGCATGCTCTGCCAGGCCGCTCTCTGCCTCTCCGTGCCTCTCAGGGCAAACAGAGAGAAGCTGCGGAGTCCCTTGGCGCCTCTCCCCACTCCGATCTGCAGAAGTTTGGAATTCGTCTTGCAGATAGGAAAAGGAGATGCTGAGGTCTGGGACTAACCTCCTTGAGGTCTTGTGCTGTCCGGGTCACTTTTATGATGGTGCCAATGCCTCAGACGTCTGTCTGTCCGTCCATCATGTCAGTTCTCTCTGGTGTTTTCTCCCCTCTGTAGTCCCAACTGTGGCTCTCCCAACCAGTGATTCCCATTTGAACCTTAACCCCTAGGGCTGTATGTGAAGCTGGGACCTTAAACAAAGGTGTTCCGGCTAAATGGGGCTGTGATCCAAAAGTGGAGGGCACACCTGTGAGGGATTTCTTCTCATTTGAAGTAGGAAGATCCGCTTCTAATCTGGATCTTTGAAGTAGGAAAACCAGATCTTTAATCCATATCAGACCTTCTGCTGGAGGCCCTTGTGTGGAACCGGGAGAAGGAAGCTTTCTCTTGGCCTCCCTAGCACGCCCATTCCCCCCTCACATCAGAGTCTCCTTCTTCAGGATCCCATAGCTAAAGCCCAGCTGGGACATCTGACCTGCTGTGCTGAGCGAAGAGCGGGTTCCTGGGCTTCCCACTCAAAGCCAGCCTTGTGATTAGCGGGACTGCAGCCTGTGAGCCATTCCGATACACCCGCTTTCTATACAGAGAGGGAGATTCATTCCCTAAGTTCTGTTCCCTGCAGAACTCTCCCTAATACACACCCTTAGAAGGAAGGAAGGTCATGAGAACACAGCAAATGTGGCTGCTTGCTGGCCGAGGGGAGAGGCCCTGCCTGAAACCGCCTCCTGCCATGTTGACCTTGAATTCCTAATCTAAAACTATGAGGAAATGAATGTCTTCTGTTTAAGTCACCAGAGCACGGTACTCAGTCACCATAGCTCACATGAACTCTGTCTCAGCGGTCAGTTTGGTTGACCTGCTGGGCCTGCATCCTCCCTCGGGGTGGTTCAGTTTAGGGCTTTGCCTGGAAGTCATTTAGCGTACGGATCACGTGACCCACATGACTGCCTTTCCTGGGAGGTCAGGCACCACACTGCCTGCCTGGAATGTTACCTCCTGGAGCTCTGGGTCCCCTTCAGTGTCTAGGATTGGCTCAGCCTTGATGTGTACGCACTATTTTGAACTGTGTGGATGTCAACCAGAAAAACATAATTTTCACCTGAAAGGGACTAAGCAGTGGTTCATTCTGGAACCATTGGACCATGGCACGGGAACACAGATCTAGCTGACCCCAAATACTGTGTTCCAACGTGGAAGCAGCTTCATGAAGAACAAAGAAAGTCATAAAGCAAGGGAAATTTAAAATACATGGGCGGGTCAGCAGGGAGGTGGTAAGAGCAGTGTGGGGGAGCCTTGCTCTAGGATGTGGATGCTGTCAGATGCCCTCAGCTTCTGGGCTGCCCAAAACCAGTAGTCTGCTAAGCTAATAGACTCCACGAGATGTTAGCTCTGATCCAGAGGTGAGCTTGCTGTCCAGGGAGCCAAAGCTAGCTTGAGGTAAGGTGATTAGTCTGGACCTGAACATCCCACCTCTTCAGGCCACTGTTGTCTTAGCCAGTAAATCAGTCTTTGTGGGGCAGCTTTATTCTTGGAATTCTTGTCTAATTTATGGGGAGCTAGAGCCATAATTGAGCACAAATTAGGCTAGATGGGTTATATATAAAAAAAAACAGCAAAACAAAAACAGTCAGAATGGGGAAACTCGGAGTGGGAGGAGTTAGAGGAGAGAGAAAGGTAACTATGCTCAGTGACAGTGTGCTCCGGTTACCATGTGAAATTACAAGATGTGAAAGCAAAGCTTTCTGCTTGTCTGTCTGTCTGTCTGTCTGGTAGAACTGACCCAGGGCCTCTCATAGACTAGGCAAGCGCTCTCCCACTGAGCTCTATCCCTAAGCCCCTATTCATGTTTGATTTTGACACAGGACCTCACCAGGTCTCCTGCGCTGGCCTTAAACTCACTTTCCGAGTCCAGGGCCTCCAGCTTGAGATCCTCCAGACTCCGCTCAGGAGGAGCTAGGACTGAAAGTCTGCACCACCAGGCCTGGCTAAAGCTAAGCGTTACTGAGCAACAGGCTCCAAGTGCTGGTGGGCCACAGCTCAGTCAGAGGTGGATGAAGTGGGGCAGGAGAGCGATGCTCATAAGGCAGGTGATCTCGGCCTTCCCAGCCCCCCCCCCCCCCCACCCGCTGCCATCCATCCTCCGCTTGAAGGACCTCAGCCTCGCCACTTAACCGTCTATCTCTCCCTTTGTCCCCAGTGTTGGTGCACCAGTCCTTCTGTAGAGAAATGGGAGCAAGACGTGGGCTTGGGGCTTAAGACTTGGCACCTGTCACTTTTCAGGAGAGTGGCCTGCTCATAGACAAACTGTTCAGAGACAGCAAAATAAATAGTTTAAAGGCCTCTCTAATGTGGAAATTGCACTCTCTGGCTGCCTGTAAACACCAAACAGTAACATGTATGTAAAGTACATTCTAAAATGCCCAACATAACCAATCCTGACTTCTCTTCCCTTTTTCTCACCTTCCAAATTCTCCCCAAAGGGAAGGATCACTTCTCAAAGGCCCCAGCTCTGCTGAGCCCACACGTCTGCCCTCTAAGGAGGACAGATATCCCGTGCCAGGTGCTTCCTCTTCCACCTTGGCCGAGCACCACACTCCTAATTCTAGAAAACACTTGTGCCTGATGAAGGTCTCAGGGCCTTTCAAAGGCAGCAGTGTGCTTTTACCACCAGTTTTCCTATCAGGTCATCTCCTTAAACCTTGAAGACTCACAGTCCTTCTGGAGGGTGTCCCCCCGAGTCTGGAAAGCTCTCTTTCCCACCTGGCAGAATTGCTGGCAAGTGAGGGGGCCTCACACCCAGCAGATGACAGGAGTGGCTGAGGAGCTCAGCACCTTAGACCTGTGGCCCTAAAGAGCAAGGAGGCAGAAGCAGTTCGGGCCATAGGATTTAAGCGTACATTATCTTATATTTTTATTATAATAAAAATAGTAATTCTGGGCCTAGAGCGATGGCTCTTGTGATGACTGCTTTTTGCTCTTTGCAGAGGACAAGAGTTCACTCCCCAGCACCCATATGAGACAGCTCACAGTCTCCTGCAGCTTCAGCTCCGGGGGAACAGACATGTGGCAGTTACACAGACACTCATATGAATAAAATTAAAAATAAAAAATTGAAAACTTGTATTTCTAAAGCAAGACATACATGTCAGTTACTCAATAAAGCAATCCCACAGTGCCAGGCACGGCAGGCCCCGCCTGTCATCCCAGCACTGAACACTGAGGACGGGAGCAATAAACATGAGGCCAGCCTAGGCTGCACAGGGAGTTCCAGGTCGGCCTGAGCATCTATCGAGATCCCATCTCAAAATAATCATACCAATACTCCCGCAAGGAGAAGACTTCCAAGAGTGCTCCTTTGGGAAACATCTGGCCCTGGGACCAATCCCTTCTGAATGCTTCATGCCTCACAGGTTTGATAATTACAGGCTTTTACCTAATGGCTCCCTGGTCGCAAATGACCCCCAGGGCGGCTTTGTCTAGGACACCTGACCCAGTCAGCACAGGGTGGGGGAGGGGGAGTGTGCTCACGCTCACACATTGTCTTGTAAATTCATAGTTCAAATTAAAGGGCAATTTTCAATTCAAGGCGTGTGTTTTAAAATCAAACCAATCTCATTTGCCCCAAGCACTCCTCAGCAGCGCACACTGGCCGAGATCTGTGGCGGTGAGCACGGGTGGACTGTTGCCTTTAGTAGATTCACCTTGCAGAGTGCACAGAATTGTGTAGGCTCAACCATGGACATTCTCTGAACATGCCCTTTTTCTCTTCCTGAACATCATGGTGTAAACTGAAGGACCTTATAGTTAAGAAACCAGTGTGTGATTTACAAATGTACCACACACACCCTCCTGGGGCCTGAGACCAAAGTTTGTCACTGTCACCTGTGGATTAGATTCTCTTTTCCCTACAAAGACACAGTTACTTCTTGGCCAGTTCAATATGTGTAAGCATCTCCTGACTTAAGAATAAACAACCATTTATGAAAAGATGACTGACGCAGTTGAAGCCTACTCTCTAGTCAGAGGACCTGAGGTGAGGGAGAAAGGAAGGAAATGTATCCGTGGCCAGTGTAAGACAGACAAGCAGAGCAAAGCCTGAGACACAGGAAGCGATTTCCCGAGGCCTGGTTCCTGTAGCCCATGAGAGGCTAAGCAAGAAGGGACACTTGTGAGAGACTGGGATGAGGAGACACAGACACATCCGTGAAGGGATTCATGAAGAGTTTTCTCTCCTCAGACAACAAAATATAGAAAAAAGCAAATAACCGGAAATACTTTATCCTCATTAGTTGATTTTCTTTTATTTTTTTTGTTTACTCATGTGTATGTTCCTGTGTGTATATCATATGTATATTGCTGCCCATGGAGGCCAGAAGAGGGTGCTGGATTCCTGGGAGCTGCCCGTCATGAGTGCTAGGAACTGAACCTGGGTTCTCTGGAAGAGAACAGGCACTCGGAACCACGGAGCCATCCCTCCAGCTGTCATTCAGGCTCCGCATCTGAACCCCGCTGTGGTCTTTCCTAAATAGATAGTGTGCTCATCGTCATGTTTCGTTTTTCTGAATGAGTTGGTCAGTAATTCTTTTCATTTGGGGTTTTATGAATCAAGGATTTAATTAGTTACAGTGACAGAAAGGAGATTTATGGCATAATTTTGATATATTAAAAAGTTTAGCAAGTGTTGACCTTTTATTGGTAAGTGGAGTCATAGCCAGATACCGACATCTGGCCATGCTAGGGTGGGCCGCCAGTTGTGCTGATTATAAACTGCACAGATTTATTAGGGCAGATTGTCTGAGATGTTCCTTTCACTTCTTTCATGATCTATGATTATTCATAACAAAACATAGATTCTTCCATTTTAACTTTTCACTTACATTGATATGACTTGTGGCATGCAGCTGTTCTTACACTAAGCCCAGGGGACTGCACTGTGATGGTTTCTGTCTCTGAAATACAGCGTTCTCTGCGTGCCTAGCTTCACTCTGTTTTTTCTCCTATGATAGTGAAACCAGGGAACACTGAAAAACAGGCTTGCCCACACCAGATACAAGCTCTGCAGACGTGTTGAGACCCAGCAGCACTCCAGGGGCTCTGAGAAGAGGGTCCAGGGCTGGGCTGAGTACCAGCAGCCCATCAGGAGAAAAGCAGGGGGCCCGTGAGTGGGAGATTGTATGCTCTGAGTCAGGGAAACAGGAGAGAGCCAAACAGCAAATCCTAAGCATCTGGAGGGGTCCTGAGAGGCGAGGGGCTGCAGGAAGGGAGACGCCAGCCTTAGAACTGGTTCAGAAACACTGGCTTTGCCATATGCAGCCTCTGCATAGTGGCCTCGTGCTTCTGTGAAGGAGTAGACCTCTTCATCTAAACCACGGTGACCATCAGCATCTGCTAGAAATATCAGTAAAGGAGAAGTGTGTGTCCACACGATGAGGGGACCAGAGAGATGGCAGAAAGCAGTTGTTCTGTGGAAGAGCGGCCCAGCCAAGGGCAAGGGAAACTGCTTGGGTGGAAAATCGATGTAGCGGGCATGGTGGGAGATGCTTCATGAATGACCTCTGTTGTGGGTTGCATGTATGTATGAATGTGAGCGCAGGGCCCCTCGGAGGTCAGAGGTGCTCGACTGCCCTGGAGCTAGAGTCGGAGACTGTTGTGAGCTGTCTGACGTGGGTGCTAGGAGCCCAGCTCAGGTCCTGCTGTGAGCTGCCTGACGTGGGTGCTAGGAGCCCAGCTCAGGTCCTCTGGAAGAACAGGAGGCGTCCTTAACCATCAGCATCTCTCTGCCCGGGTTTATAGTGCTGCAGGTACACCAGACCCAGGAAACAAACATGCCATTCAATTCTGACTACATGGCAAGCAGTGTGGCCTCCAATTAAAAACTACTTTTGTTCATCCTTACTTTGTTCTAAAAGACACTTGAGTTTTGATGAAAGTGAACTTGCAGTCTGATTTGCCATGAACTTAGCCAGAGGTTTGAAAAACTAATTTAAACCTTGTGTAGATTATTTTATTATGGTTAATACTTCAAGTGAGAAAGAGGACAGGGGGTGGAATATAGACACCTCATGAAAATGCCCTCTTGTAACATACTGTCATGCATTAATAGACTATGGATTTCGTATCTCTTTATAGGATGAAACAGACAAAACCAGACTTCCTAATACTTAGTATACATACTGGCAGCCAAACCTTTACCTGGACCACTTTAGAACATTAAGGAGTGAGGCGGGCACTGTGGGACTGGGTGCTTAGGCTTGATGTCAGTACACACTGGTTCTTTGCCAAAGGCCATTATTCAAGCACTGTGATCCACTTCTGTGTAATTGGACTTTCAAATGATGTTAGCTGTCATTAGCCAGGCTTACCCTCACAAAGCGGTCACATGGTTGAAAGGAGGCTTACAGAGGAACAGTGGGTGGCAGGTAATCCACAGACGGGAGAAGAAGATAATCACACAGCAGACACATCTTCTCAGGTAGACCTATTTGCCAGTAACATTTGTGAAATTAAGACAGCAATTATCTAATTAAGTAAGACAAGCAAGATTCAAATTATCAAAGGATTATTTAAAATGTGGGCTAATATCAGTTGCCATTAATAAGCCCTAAGTATATGGCAGGCCTTGAAGTGTTAGCCAACAGTAGCTCACATTATTTTAGAATGCAAACGCCTATATCAGAGGTCAAAGCCACTCACTGGAGTGATGAATAATGCTTGAAACTGCTGAGAACACTTCTGTAGAGAAAGCCACAGTTCAGAGTGGCAAAGGTATGCTTAGGGTCATTTCTGAAGTTGTTGGAAATACTGCCCTCACCCCAAACCCAAACTCCTTTAATGATTATGGAAATGAACCTCAAATCAGCAACTGAAATAAGCAATTTTTTATAATAAAATATTGTAACATGATACAATCCAGAGATACGTTTATTTGGGGCTTAACTTGCTGAGAATTGTGGTCAGAAAATAGTGAGAGTCTTTCTTTCCCACGATCAAACTGTTCTGGTCCCGTCACAAGGCTGTGTATATCCAGTGGTACCGCCACAGTTCACAGCACCCAGCCGTCTCCCTTCTGAGCTAGGCAGTCGTGGCAGTGTTCACTGCATTGCATGACATGACAGCCTGCGATGTCGAGCATGTATGTGTGCTCAGAACCAAAGATGACACAGTGCAGGCGAGCATGCTCAGAAAATCCTGCAGACTTGCTCCATGTTTGCTTCGGGCTCATTTTTGGTCACTGTGCTCTCAGTCTCTTACTGTTGCCAAGCTTCTCTCATAACTCCCACAATCAGTTTCACAACCTTGTATGAGGTCACAACCTACCATGGAAGAAGCTGCATCATAGAGAAGCTCTCAGATTTGTAGAATTAGAACATTTAAAGACTAAAGTATAATAAAAGGATTCATTAAGAAAAATAAGAAAGATTGTATCATGAATAAAAATAAAAACCCAGAGACAGATATTGGGATTCAAGCTGAAGATCAGAAAGCAAAGCAGCCAATTACTAGAGAGACCTTTTACTGCTACCAAATCTTCAGACCCTAAGGGCGAAATCCTGTCTCCATGAATTCTCAGACTCCACCCTCCACTGAGTTCCCGCCTCTTCCCTTTTATATCCTCTCTCTGCCCAGTCATATTGCTCCTGACTCCACCTCCCTAGTGCTACGATTATATGTATGTGACTCCCAAACTCTGGGATTAAAGTTGTGAACCACCACCACCTGAATCTGTTTTTAGATCGATTCTGTGTAGCTTAGGATAGCCTGAACTCACAGAGTTCTGTCTGCCTCTGTCTCCTGAGTCCTGAGTGTATGTGCCACCACTGCCTTGCCTCTAGGGGCTTAATTTTGGATCCTGGTCCTCAGACAAGCTTTATTTATTGAAATAGAAATAAAATATCACTATGAAAGAGTGCAGTGCAAACACTCTGGAACGAAAGTGTTTGGGGCAAAGCACACTTGCTGTTGGCCTTTGTGAACTACAACAGAGGCATGCCTCTCACGCCTTCTCACGTCTTTTGGGGATACTCTGGAAGTTTTCTCTGGTTCAGCTAACAGTCACCTCTCCCTGGAATGTGCCTGATTCTTTGCTTTGCATATTTTCAATCTGCTTTTTCTCCTGTAATTATCACAGCCAGGCTCATGCATGGCAGACATCACCCCCACTCCCAACCCTGCCCACTTAGGGGCTTTAAGAAAACCACAAGGAGAAATGGATTTCAACTAGCTCTCTGTCAAGAGAGAAGCAAACCTTGGAAGGAAAGATCAGACCCTATAAACAAGACGAGTGTGGGGAGACAGAATAATGAAATGAGAGCTCAGGGGCAGGTGAGAGTTTAGAGCATCCTAAGGTCATGAGAGATGGGGGATCATGGAGAGAAGGCTAGTAGACAGCCCCAGAACTCATTTCCAAACACCACTTAGTGTATGAACAACAGTTCTTGCTGGGTAGGGCAGGTCTTCCATCAGACATCACACTGGCCTTTGCCATCTGCAAAGAATTTGCCCTTCTGGGTGACATGTCCTTTCCACACCTTCACTGAAGCTTCCCACAGTGGACGTAGAACTCCCTGCAGCAGTGGGGACTGAAACCTTATTTAGTGGTAATTAATATTTACTGGTGACCTATTATTTGCAGGCAGTTTGCATACATTATCCTTTTTATGTGCCTAACAGCCCCATGAAGCAGGCAGCATCCCAGCTGTATCCCAGAAGAAACCGAGGGTCTGGGATACACAACAGGAGAGGCAATCCGGAAGACACCGCTCCATGTTGGAAGCAGGTTGCTCTAGTTCCAAACCCAGCTTTCTTTCTTTTGCTTCTGACATTGTCCTGTCATTCAGATACTCTGTGTCCATTGTCCCATGTCATTGTTCAATTAGCGTGTTAATAATCCCTAACTGATTGGCTGCATCTTAGGACACATAACTGCTGGAGGACAGTGGTTTTACCCTGTAAAGATTTGTTTCTTGTACTTGTTTAATAAAATGCTGATTGGCCAGTAGCCAGGCAGGAAGTAGAGGCAGGGCAATGAGAACAAGAGAATTCTGGGAAGAGGAAAGCTCAGTCAGCAGTCATCACCAAGACACAGAGGAAGCAAGATGAGAATGCCTCACTGATGAAAGGTACCAAACCTCATGGCTAACACAGACAATAACTATAATATATAAATTAAAATTTAATATAATAAGTTATGAGTTATAAGAAGCCTAAGCTAATAGGCAAACCAGTTTATAATTACTGTAGACCTCTGTGTGTTTCTTTGGGACTGAACAGCTGTGGGACTGGGCAGGACAGAAATCTCAGTTAACACATAACTGTGCTCTATTAGCAAGCACTTTGATCTGTTTGAAGCAGTCGAGGTGCTTGGAAAGTAGTAGGTATGAGCAATCCCACACTCGAAGGGAGGTGTCATAGTGACCACTGCTGATTCTTCCTGCCTTCACTGCTGAAGCTCCTCTGTGTGGCGACTTCACACTTTGCATTTCCTCGTCTTCCCTACCCTTGCCTCTATTCTCACCCAGCCTAGGTACATGGCCTGGTACTGAATCCGTTGGCCTCTCTCCATGTGCTTACCCAGCTAGTTCCCAACCCTTAGTGAACCACCAAACACTTCTATGTCTGCACCCACTACATCCTTACAGGAACCATGATACTGAGGATGTCATCTGGTCAACAGTTCTGCCAATTAGCTGAGCAGACAGATCTCCAAAAAAGTACAGACAACCAACAAATGTTTAGACACATCTTTAGGCATCTGAGAAATTCAAAATAAAACTGTTTTTGAGAGTCTACCCAGTCAGAATAATTACTATCAAGAAAATGATTGACAGCAATACTAATGAGGATGGGATGCAGCATCCTCTAAGCACAGAACATTCGTGGGGGGTGGCAGTCATGGATCACTTTGACTTGACTGTGTGGTCATGAAACCTCTACCCTAAGGACAGTTTGGAAAGGAACTGATGAAGACACAGTAGCTTTGCCCTGCTGTTCCTGATGCAGAAGTTATGTCTCACAAGTGTAGGGCTGTGCAAAGGAAGGAACTGCTGAATAGGAATGATCACCATAGGCTCACACATTTGAGTACTTGGTTCCCAAGTGGTAGAACTGCTTGGGAAGGATTAGGAGGTGTGGCCCTGTTGGAGGAGGCATGCCACTTGAGATGTACTTTGAGGTTTCAAAAAGCCCACTGCCATTCCCAGTGAGCTCTCTCTCTGCATCCTACTGGCTCATCAAGATGTGAGTTCATCAACACAAACTGTTTGTGTTGCCATCATGGACTTTAACGCTTGAAAACCATAAGCCACTTTAAACACTTTCTTTTCTTAGTTGCATTGATCATGGTGTTCAGCACAGAAACAGAACAGTAATGAAGACACTAGTATAAAGTCAGCAGGAAGGAGCCTTTCAGATGTAGAGAAAACCTGTGTGGTGGCATTTCTTTTGTATTTTATTTAAAAAGCTTGCCTGAAGATCAGAGCCTCACTGACCAGCCTTACAGACCAGACAGTGGTAGCAAACACCTTTAATCCCAGTAGCCCCACTAGTTTGCCATAGAAACCAGGTAGTGCACACCTTTAATCCCAGCCCTATAGAGGAATGTAAAATGGGAGGAAGCAGCTCTCAGACACAGTCTCATTCTCAGATTCTTGGAGGCAGGATCACCATTTAGGACTGAGGTAGAGATAAGAGCCAGTGGCTGGCTGTTTTGCTTTTCAGTAACACAGAGAGGCTTATATTAATTTTAAACTGTTTGACCTATTAGCTCAGGCTTGTTAATAACTACATCTTACAACTTAAATTTACCCATAATTCTTATCTATGTTCAGCCACGTGGCTTAGTACCTTACTCAGTGAGGCATTCTCATCTTGCTTCCTCTGCATCTGGGTGTTGACTGCAAACTGAGTCTTTCTTCTTCCCAGAATTCTCCTAGTCTGGTCACCCCACCTATACTTCCTGTCTGGCTACTGGCCAATCAGTGTTTTATTAAACCAATATGAGTGACAAATCTTTACAGGGTACAAGAGCATTGTCCCACAACAAACCTGTCCTTGTCTTGTCCTGCTCTGGAGAAGGTCGTCAGTTTTCCTGACTGGGCTCCACAGCTCAGGTCTTGTTCCTCTATTGAGGATTGTTCTTTCTTAACTTCCTAATACTGTTTTGCATTCATAAACTCTACACCTGTGCCATCAGGGATAATCTTCCATATCAAATGCTTAACTTGACCACATCTGTAATTTCTCTGTACGTCATATGAGGAATTATTTCCAGATCCAAGATCTAGTGAGTAAATAAGATCATTTTAATGTATGAAAGGACCCACAGTCTTCAAAGGTGGGAATATAGCTTGGCTGATTACAAGCATGCTAAAGGCCATGTCTCTCAAGTCCTGCTTTGCAATTTATAGTGTAAATTGTTAAATAAAGCATGATATTCATGCCCTTTGTTGTTTCTATGCTGTAAATATAGGTTAAAAGATAGCTTTAAAAACACATTTTTTTCTCAAAAATATCTGGTCAACTTAAAGTAATAATAGGCAACTTGGTCATGGCATTAAAATTTTATCTTCAATTCCCTTGTCTTTGTGAAGAAAAGGATTGGCTACAAGCAAGATGTTTTTCCTAATTTCATTTTATTCATGAATGTATGCAATAAAACAGTTATCGCCATATTGCTATGGAATCAAGATACACATTTAGGAAATTTATGAGTAGTGTTATGTTAGATTGAGAAAACTCACCTCTGAGTTGAGAAGGGACCAAGACAAGCTGATGGGATGAGCTGTGTGTGCTGTGGGAGGATGTCTTTCCAAGGAACATTCCACAATTTATGCTCACATTCATAGGGTACATTCTTCCCCTGAGCCTTGTTCCATGGCTGCTCTGTTTCCACCTCATGAAGGGCAGTCTGGGCATGGTGACATTTATCTTTTGACATAAAATGACCTATGAAAAGAACACACCGATTGTACACAGAGCTTTGGGGAAAGTTGTCCTAGGAGTAGAAACTGTTCTTTTTAACTTAGAGTTCTTCCAAGCTGGAGGGGAGGAGGTAAAAGAAGTGTGAGGAAGAGGGAGAGGGATAAGGGAGGGAAGGAAGGGAGGCTAGAAGAGGAGTGTCCCCTGTGGGTGCCTCTCGCCGGCAGTGCATGAGGAGATGAGCAATATGCTGCTTGGGTCGTTTGTAAGCTGCAGGCACAGGGAACAAACGTGGACCTTGAAAGCCATATTCCACTGCCAAGAAGACCCCTCTGGTGACCTTGTTAGCATGTAAAATTTCCCCTGTATCAGCTCAGAGAAAGGAGTTAGTGTGGGGTCTTTGCAGAACCTGAAATATGGTTCTGTGGTATATATAGACCTTTGTTACGGAAGAGCATACCTTATGTAAGGACTGCTCTCTGTAAAAAGCACAAAGATATCTAACTCTACTCACGTGGTGGGGTCTAGACTACCCCCTAAATAATCATAGAACACATCTCTATAGTCAATGAAAATTGTTTAGTAGTAACTCTCACTGGTAGGATAATAAATAATTTCTAAGCTTCGTATACTCCACACTGAGACCTCATTTCCTTAAAAGAAAGTGGTACACTTGGTCCAGATCGCTAACCTGCCTGCTGTCAGGCTTGGAGGCCTAACTGCTTCTTTATTTTAAAGGAGCAAAGGTCGTTGGTTTAATCCTCACACTGGCCCTTTAGGATGGTGTCTTTGTAGACAGACTGATGGCAAACTAAGCATACCGTCAGCTCTAAAGTTAATGATGTAGTGAGTTGGTCAGTTCTGAAAAGAGAGCCAGGGACTCTGTGCTGGCTAATTTTATGTCAACTTGACACAGGCTTGAGTCATCGAGAAGTGGGAACCGCAGTAGAGAAAACACCTCCGTAAGATTGGCCTGCAGGAAGGACCGTAGGGCATTTTCTTAATGAGTGATTGACGTGCAAGCCAGTAAGCAGCACCCTGCATGGCCCCTGCATCATCTCCTGCCTCCAGGTTCTTACCTTGTTGGAGTTCTGTCCTGACTTCCTTGTTACCTGGAAGTGTAAGCTGAAATAAACCCTTTGCTCCCACGTTGCTTTGTTCATAGTATTTCATTACGGCCATGATGACCATAACCAGAACAAGCCCCATTGGTAGTATGATGTTTTGTCCTTCCAGTTCAGAAAGAACTTTTTTCTCAGTGCATGTTGTCCATAGGGACAGTTGGAGAGAGTGTGATGGTCACTGTTGTCCACGTGCTTCTGGGCACGCTCATAGGGGCTCTCTGTTTTGGGTTAGTCTCTGGTCACGCCCTCTGGATTATCTTGATAAAGTCACTTGACATGGGAAGACCCGCCCACTGTATACTGGCATCATTCCCCGGGCTGGGTTTCTGGACTGTATACAACAGGACGTGAGGTGAACACAGTCATTCTTCCCTCCTTTCTTCCTGACTGTACGCACTGTCATCAGCTTAGGTTTCTGCTGCCTTTTCTCCATGGCAGGCATTGCCATGAACTGTGAGCCACAGTGAACCCTCTTTAAGTTGGTTTTCTCGGGTTATTCTTGTCATAGCAGCAGAGAAGGAGCCAAGACCAGGGACCCTAATAGGCCCCATCCACTCCGAGCCAAGCCTGTGTCCAGCTCTCCGGTATTTTCATTAGACCGTCTCAATGTTCTCTAGCGTTCCGCTCAGTGCTGTGCTTCACAACAGTGACACCTCCAGGCTTGCTGGATTCCAATCAGTTTGCAGTCCTTGCAGGACGGTGACATTTCCTTAGATTGTGGCGCTAGGACAAACATACCAACAAAATAGTAACTTTCCTGTTGCAATCCTTTGCTCTCCCAGTGAGCAGGTGTTCTCCTCTTCTGCTGCCACCTTCACTGTGACTGGTCTGTTTGGGACCAGCTGCTCGGGTTCCTAAGCTCACTGTAAGAAAAGGCGTCCCGAGGAGCTGGTGCTGTAAGCACAGGAACGTGAGAGTGCGGATCTGGACCCTGAGGTCACTGCATGAACCTCTCAGGAGCAGGCTGTGGGTCTGCATGTTGTTACCTATGACGTCACAGCAGGTTCAGAGGTGTCGTCCCTGAGCACGTGGGTGCTAAGGGGTCATGGGTGTCGTCCCTGAGCACATGGGTGCAAAGGGTTCGTGGGTGTTGTCCCTGAGCACATGGGTGCAAAGGGGTCGTGGGTGTCATCCCTGAGCACGTGGGTGCTAAGGGGTCGTGGGTGTCATCCCTGAGCACGTGGGTGCTAAGGGGCCATGGTTGTCACCCAACACTGCATTTGCTGTCCTGCCTTGCGCAGCTGTGACTGGTGGAGAGCAGCTGAGGTGGATGGTGGTGGGCAGTGCCGTAGAACCTGAGCCTCCGTGTAGAATTACTCACTCAAGCCCTTGAAGCTTCTGCTTCTTTTCATCTGTAAAGTTGGAGTAAAGTATCTACTGGGTAATGTTAGTAAGACTTACCGTGTGTGTACATGTATACACATGTATGCACACATGTATACACATGTATGCATATGCACATATACACATGTATGTGCATATACACACATGCTTATTTATACACACATACATATATAGTGATGATACAATTCTGATAAAACATACGGTACAGCTTCATATATACACACATATATACTTGAGTAATCATCATTTATGCCCTGGCAATGCTTAATCATGCATGGGCAGCCCGTTTATGGCGGTTCTCTGGTTGGTCCTATCCTGGGCAGTCCTAGGTGCTTGTGTTATTGTCACACCCAAGGTTCTGCAGTCTTCCTCTATGCTCTCTATCCAACGTCTTTTGGGCCTTCCTCTTTGCCTTAAGCTGTGCACTCCTCCAAGCAGTGCTATCTTTGGGTATTCACTGTTATTGCTTCTTATAACATGGCCAAAGTATATAATATATAATATAGATAAAGTATGAATAAACTATATATAGAGGGAGAGGAAGACCAACAGCCTTTACTGCTTGGCTTCAATGTACCCACCCTGTGTGTCCTTGACACATCAGCTATAATCCAGGGATGCTGAAGCCGCGCTTTCAACACAAAGAAAAGACAAGGACATGTGCTCAACTATTTTCATAGCAGCTTTGTTTGTCATAGCCAGAACCTGGAAACAACCTAGATGCCCCTCGACCAAAGAATGGATAAGAAAAATGTGGTACATTTACACAATGGAGTACAACACAGCAGAAAAAAATGACAGCTTGAATTTTGCAGGCAAATGGATGGAGCTAGAAAACATCATTTTGTGAGGTATCTCAGACCCAGAAAGACAATTATCACATGTACTCACTCATAAGTGGTTTTTAAACATAAAGCAAAGAAAACCAGCCCACAAATCACAGTTCCAGAGAACCTAGACAACAATGAGGACCCTAAGAGAGACATACATAGATCTAATCTACATAGGAAGTGGAAAAAGATAAGATCTCCTGAGTAAATTGAGAGCATGGGGACCTTGGGAGAAGGTTGAAGGAGAGGGGAGAGGTAGGGAGGAGAGCAGAGAAAAATGTAGAGTTCAATAAAAATCAATAAAAAAAGAAAAGAAAAGATAATGATCCAAAGAAGGTGAAATGGAAAGACTGGTCTGTGTCGTCCCTGGAGAGGGCAGAACCTCAGTAGCGTTGCTGGTGGGGCGAGAGGGGGAAGCTGTGTCCCTCGAGCCCCAGCAGAGGGCAGAGGCTCAGCAGAGTCACACCAGGGTTGCCTGGTGGTGGCACAGAACAAAAGGTTTTCTCCATACTGTTAAGCACTAATAAATGAAGCTGGTATATGTTGAGAGTGGACATTCCACCTCCACAGAGAAACAGTCATAGTGTTCATTTTGGTGAGTGTGACAACTGAGGCAGAGAACATAGAGTGGCCTCAGAGTAAGAGGGCACTGGAGCTCCCTGTCACCCGGAAAGCTGGGTTTTACTGACAGGGACTTTGAAAATACTGTATGGAGAATCGCTGCGTGCTGTCAGGAGCAAGACCACGGGAACCGTGGCTCCCTCTGCAAGAGCCTCTTGTCATGCAGACACCTATGCACCAAACCAATCCCCCCCATCTATCTATCTCTTTCTCGGTCTCTCTCTCTCTCTCTCTCTCTCTCTCTCTCTCTCTCTCTCTCTCTCTCTCTCTTTCCACCCCTCCCTCTCTCTGTAGTACATTTGTGGTTTAAATGAAGTTTAAATTCTAAGCACACATGACTGTGTACATTACCCCCTGAATATTTATAAAGCTAAGACCGCTGAAGACTCAGAGCTGCGAAGATTCCCTAAGAAGGACTGGACACTTTCTCTAGTTCTGAGGATTTTACTAAAGACAAAAATCTTAGAACCAGCACTTCTGTGGTATGTCGGGATGGAGCTTTTTTTTTTTTTTTTTTTTTTTTGACAAAATTGACCTATGGCTGGAGGAGGAACAGGGAAGGGAAAGGCAGAAGTGCCCAGGAGGGCTCCAGGAGCTGGGCTGGGAGTTAGCTCTGGGAAGACAGCAGGATCAATGACCATAGGCCTCTGGAGACCTCAGCCATTCACCACAAATGACACTTGGATTATGGATGACCATGTGTATGGCAGTGATGTCACAGGGCTGTGTTGGAGCTGAAATTTTCAGTTATCTGCATTCAGATGTAGCCAGCATCACATCATAGCAAGAGACATGTTTGTCACATGTTTGTTCTGATGCTAATGTGGCTAACTAACATACTGAGCCTCCAGGTGTAAGAAGCATGGTGCATACAGTGTGAGTGTGTGGTACCTGGTGGTGGCGGCAAACACTGCTGTCAGTGTTCACACATCCCCTGTGCCACTCCCGTTCTCCTCCCTTTGGAAGAGGTGGCTGCAGTGAGGTGGTGTGCCATGTCACACCCGAATTGTGAGTGCTCAGTCCTGATCACATTCAGAAGCCAGATCCAGCAGGTGGCCTGTTCACACAGGACAAAGTTATTGGTGATGCCGCTCTCGGGATGTATCCGTATCATTAGACAATGTGTGACTGCATTTAAAGTAAGGTGTGAGAAAACGTGTGTGTGTGTGTGTGTACGTGTGTACGTGTGTACATGTGTGTACGTACTTGCCCACATGTGCATGCGTGGAGACTGAAGTCAATGTCAGTGTCTTCCTCAAGCACGCCTCACTTTAGGTTTTGAGCAGGGTGTCTCACTGAACCTGAAGCTAATCTGTTAGGCCAGACTGATTGGCCAACAAACCCAGGTTCTTCCTGCCCACCCCCTCCCCATACCCACTCTCCATACTGCCTCCCCGATGGGGGATGGGGTGACAGGCACACACTGCTGTGCTAGATCTCATGTGGGTGCTGGGAGTCTGAACTCAGGTCTTCAGGCTCACACATCTCCTCAGCCCTGCTGTGTTGTGTTGAATAGCAAAAGAATTAGTAATTAGCGTAAACATTACTGGCAAAGCCAACGTGGTGAAGCAGATCTGAAGGTTCACAGATTGGCATGGCAGACTGTTGACCAATCAGAAACTTGTTTTCCTGTGGGGCAAATCATTTCATGATGCTGAAGTTGGCTGCTGAATTTTCCTCTGGTTTTAAGTACTGTGCTTGGTTGTTGTGACTCCATCAAGACAGAATTATTGCCTTCTCCAAGTCCTCTTTTGTGCTTCCCAGCTGTTGTGTGAACTTTTCCTGAGTGGGGCATGTGAAACAAATCTCTGCTCTACTCTAGGTGGGGCGCCGGCAACAAACCAGAGAAGCAACTCCACTCAAAGCCAGCTTGGAGAAAAAACGAGTTTAGAGTTGCTTAGAGGAGCACGGGCAACCTGTGATCCTTTGCCCCACTGTAAAGTGCCCCTCTCTCCAGCCACCCTTAGTCACTTACATATTCTCAGAGAGGGACAGAGCTTCCCACACCCCACCCCCAACTCATGTCCTGCCTGGAGCAGTGTTCCCCGAGAAAGTACACAGAAGAACCCTGATATTTATTCAAGGCATCGTCACGACATTTCAGCAGCTGGCTTCGTCTTAACAATGATTATTGAATCACATGTCTGGACTCACATCGAATGATATTACCCGTTAAAGAACAGATTCTTGGCTTCATCTTCAAGCCTGGCCTCTTGAATCCCTGAAGGCCTTTCTCTCAGGGATATTTGCTCTGGTGCTGGCCCTTCCTTACCTTATGGTCTTAGCAGAGCAGTATGTGTTTTAAGGGAGACAGTTCTTGAAGCCATAGGATTGCAAGTATCAATGATGGTGTTGGGAGACAAGGTGTCCCTTGTCTGCCTGGTCTGGTTCTCTTCACCTACGCCAGGGGCTCCCACCCACAGCTGTGCAGATGATCACCAGGGGAGTGATTCTGTGAACATGGATGCCCACACTTCGATCAAGACCCACTCGGTCAAGATCCCCAAGGGTTCAGCCTGGGACATGGAGCTGCTAAATGCTCCCCTGGTGCCTCTAATAGGCAGGCTTGGCTGAAGCCGATCAAAATGTCCTACTTGGGTGAATTCTTGCAGCCTTTTGGCACATACACAGTTCCAGAACGGACATCACGACACATTGAGGACAGCTTTTAAATTGTGGTAACAGTAGTCTGAAAAGGCAGGGCAGAACCTGAAAGAGCAACTCGAGTGGGAGGGGTTCAGAGTGTGCACACTTGTCTTGTGAGCCTGTCACATGGGGGCAGTGACCACACCCATGACGGTACGGGCAATTGTGCATGTCGACTGTGTTGGGTGGGTGCTATGGGACCATTGTGCATGTCCACTGTATTGACTGTGTGCTTTGGGGCCATTGTGCATGTCAACTGTGTTGACTGTATACTTTGGGGTTGTTATGCATGTTGACTGTGTTGTCCATGTGTTTTAGGGGAATTGTACATGTCCACCATGGTGACCATGTGCAGTGGGGCTGCTGTCCAGTGGGGCTGCTGTCCATGTCCACTGTGCTGTGCGTGTCCACTGTGCTGTGCGCGTCCACTGTGCTGTGCGCGTCCACTGTGCTGTGCGCGTCCACTGTGCTGTGCGCGTCCACTGTGCTGTGCGTGTCCACTGTGCTATGTGTGTCCACCGTGCTGTGCGCATCTGCTGTGCTGTCCATGTCTACTGTGCTGTCCGTGTCCACTGTGCTGTGTGTGTCCACTGTGCTGTGTGCGTCTGCTGTGCTGTGTGCGTCCGCTGTGCTGTGTATGTCCACTGTGCTGTGCGTGTCCACTGTGCTGTGTGTGTCCACTGTGCCATGTCCACTGTGCGTGTCCACTGTGCTGTGTGTGTCCA
This sequence comes from Myodes glareolus, assembly GCF_982192425.1. Lineage (NCBI taxonomy): Eukaryota > Metazoa > Chordata > Mammalia > Rodentia > Cricetidae > Myodes > Myodes glareolus. The sequence goes on from NC_142028.1 coordinate 7,033,870, forward strand.
CTGTGCTGTCCATGTCCACTGTGCTGTGTGCATCTGCTGTCCTATGCGTGTCCGCTGTGCTGTGCACGTCCACTGTGTGACCTATAGCCTTTTGATTTTCATCACTCTACTGCTGCTTGAAGTTTCCCAGCTCTTTACTAGGAGAGGAGGAGTGGTCTTCCCTGGTCTCGTCCACCCTCAGTGTCAGTGAGGATAATCTGCACAGTGTTGCTCAATTCTTCCTGGCCAAAGGTGTCACTCGACACTTCTCAGTTCTCACTCCCGAATCCAGAAGGCTCAAGAATCTCTGAGCCCCTCATCTGTGTCAGTGAGCTCTTTCCTCTTACGACGCGGTGCTGTCCCTTCTATGAGCAGCCAGACTGTCTACTAGTCAAGAGATCTCAGGTACTTCCGGTCTGCCCTGTGGACACCTGCCTTCTGAGGCCGGCGCATGTCAGCTAAATGACTGGCTTGTGTAGCACCTCAGAACCAAGAGACAGATGGCATCGAAGACATAGGAACCCAGAGTTCTGCTAAATTCACCTATTTCTCTACCCTGTGGATTAAAAATGAATAAGCCATAAGTGTGTGCCCAGCAGAGCCTCCACTTGAATTATTGAAGTAAATATTAATAGCAGCAGGAGGAAGCAAAGTGCAGACAGCCAATGCCTGTGTCAGTGACTTCACCTCTTTGGGCCTCAGTTTCCCCCTGGTGTGTGTTATTAGGATGCAGTGAAGCAGAGCTGAGCTCAGGTATGGCCACATGCAGACTACCTGCTAAGATTCATCATTTAGACAGGACTGGAGGGCCCTCTGCTGAGAGCTCTGACAATGTGACCCTTGGTCCTGATGACTGGGTAGCAGTTGTCATGATCTTACATTGCGTGTGCATATGTGTGTGTGCATGTGTGCGTGTGTGTGCTCTCTCCCCCCTATGAAAATAAACTCTGAGGAGAGGTATTGGACTAGACATGGAAAAGTACCCAGCAATTTAAAAGCAAGGCACTTGCCACCGAGCCTGAGTTTAGTCCTTGGAATCCACAGGATAAAGGAAGAGGGTCGACTCCTGAAAGTTGTCTTCTTACCTTCACATGTGCTCTGTGGTACACATGCAAGCACGCGTCCACACACACACACACACACACACACACAGAGAGAGAGAGAGAGAGAGAGAATAATGTTTTCAAGTTTCTAATTTGTTAAACGAATGAGTATGTTCTATATGTTGCTAACTCGAGGTGGTTCATGTTAAAATCATTGGAAATAAATGTGCCTTATTTTTAAAATCCACCCTAGTAACTCCAGTTTTTTTAAAAAAATCATATTGTAAAATATTCTCTGAACTGAACCACTAACTTTAAGAAATAGTCTTGGCAACTCGACAAGCCTTAAATCTCTGCAGATTGCAGAACCTCTGATCCCTCTAGCTGCAGCAGTGTTTCGAGAGAGAGATCTTTGACCCTCAGTCCCCGGATCCTCATTTTCTAATGGCCAGAAGTTGTGATTCTGCGAGGTTCTCTCCTGACCTCGTCCAGATCTCTGCAGCCTTCGTTGGCTCGACTTGGAAGGAGTCCAGGATTGGAAGGAACGCTCTCAATGGCTCCCCAAAGTAGCTGCTGACCTAACTCAAACGCTCCGCTCTGGCCTATTTATACACCAGGTGCTGTGCTCACGGGTTTGCCAGCATCACACCACTGACTGGTCAGCACGTCTCCCTGGTGACCTGGGGCACCTTTCCTCTCAGCATCACACCTCTGACTGGTCAGCATGTCTCCCCAGTGACCTCAGGCACCTTTCCTCTCTGCTTGCATACACCCGTGTCTGTGTCTGCTGAGTGGAGACTTACCCTGCCCCCACCTCCTCCCTCTCCGGCTGAAGCCCTTGGTCAATGTGACTGCATTAAGAGATCTGGACTGAGGCATGCACCCGTTCCCTGGGCTTATTTCCAGCAATGACAGAGGTTGTGGGGCAGTGACTGGGGGGAAGGACTTACCCTGGATGGGGGTAAAAATCACAGTTTCAGTGGGTCCATAGCACAGGAGACAGAGGGCAGTAAGTCTCCAAGGTCCTTTCTTTTCCCAGTGGCTTTCCCCTGACTCCCTACCTGCATCTGGCTGCAGCTTCTTTGGCCTTTCAAGGTGGACTCAATAGCAGCCCCTCTCCAGGGGCTTCTAGGTCTGTATGGCACTTCTGAGGGATCCTGCTCTGGGTTGGATCCTGGTCTCTGCCTCCCCAGCTTGAAGATAGCCATTGCTGGATTACCAGACCCATCGTGTAAACCAGTCCAGAACCTTCCATTTTGTAACAGTTTCTTCTCTGGAGAGCTCTGCCTAATGCAGTAGACTCCAAGGGCTAAGTTGATCTCACCTCCTAATTCTCGTGTTGGATTCAAAATTCAGTGGAGATGGGGTCTCTACAGTGGTTAGCTGTCAGATGAAGTCATCACCATGGGCCTCAACAGTACGACTGATGTTCTTGCAAAAGGAGCAAAGTCGGGCACAGACAGAGGAAAAGCGAGACATTTCCACCACAGACACACATGAGCCTGGGAGAAACTGACCCTGCCAATGTCTTGGTCTTGATCTTGGAGCCTCCAAGCTGTTATTTGGCCTTCTGGCCTGTGGTGCTGTGATGGCGAAGTCCTTTCAAAGTTATAACCGCTTTCCAGTCTACCAGGCTCTTTTCCAAGTGGTCTTCTAGGCACTAGAGAGGGTCCTTTGTTTGGTTTTGCTGTTCCTCCCGACACACACCCATGTTCTATTCTGGGTTCTGAATGATAACTTAGAAGTAACATTTACACACGGAGTGAGCTTCACATTTACAGGACACGGCTCATGTCACAGATGGGAGAAATTCTCTAGCCTTAGCCTTCCCTGACGTTTTTTTTTTCTCCTCTGCTGTCTGGGAAAACACGGCTTTTACAGATACTCCCTGGAACTGTCCTCACATATGTCCCCAGAGGGGTACCCTGCCAGCCGTCCTAGTGATTACAAACCCAGCCAAGCCGATGTCAGCGTCACAGCTTCTGCCATCCCTGCGTCTTCTGCCAGTCTGTGATCACATGATCGTGCTAGCCGATAACCCAGAATATTCTCACTCAAGACCAGATGAGTCAGCATTCACAGATTTTTTTTTCTCTCTCTCTCCCTCTGACTCTCACTTTCTCATGTGTGTGTGTGTGTGTGTGTGTGTGTGTGTGTGCGTGCGTGTGTGTGTCAGGGACCTCAGAATCCTCACAGCTGGTTAAGCAGAGGATGGACTTTGATGCAAGCTGCTTATTCATATTTTAACAAAAAGCTTTTGGTCCCTGAAAAGTTCCAGTTTGCTGTCTCCACATCAGAAACCGCAGTCATTTTCTTAGCTCTGTTGGGGAAAGCCGAGTTCTGCATCAGCAAGCACACAGAAACCCTGAGTGGGTACAGTTCTGCCCCGGCCGCGTGGCGCAGTTGCTTAGCAGACAGCCCCTGCACACCCTGCACACGGAGAGTTCGCTGCTGCAGGGAGGAAGTCTCGGCAGCAGGAGTTTACTTTTAGGTCCCACCGCACATAATGCAGAGAAATCACAGAGAGATGTTTGGGGCAGAGGCTGTGGCTGAAGGAAGCTCTGAAGAACCACTAACATTGGACTGGTGGGTGACAGACTGCATTTTAGTGGAATTTGTGAAGGAAAGACCCTTCATACCGAGGAAATGGCTTACTTTCCAAGACCATTCGCTTGGGAAAATAGAACCGAAACTATTTCATCCACAGCTGTGGCTTTGTGCACAGGTGTGTGCAGCAGGTGTGTGTGTGTGTGTGTGTGTGTGAACATGTGCAAGAGGCAATTATTTTTTCTTCTATCATAATGAGCTTTGTTCGCTAAGAGTTCCTCTAAAGCAGAACACCTGACTGCTGGTGCTGGCACGTCACACAGGTAAGACTTGGAGCTCTGGGGCTCCAGATGGCTCATCAGGGCATGGTTGAAGCCTGGTACCCACATGGGAGAACGAGAGAGCTGAATCCAGTCGTCCTCTGACTGCCACAGGTTCACACACAACACACATACACATAGCACACAAACATGCATGCACGCACACACACACCATGAAGTAAATAATTTTTAAAATGAAATAAGACAATAGGTTGTGCGAACTCACCTGCTTAGTCAAGCATTCCATGTGAACTTATTTTCTCATCCTGATCCCTCCTCCTTCATCTGATCCCTCCTCCCACATCCTGATCCCTCCTCCCCTTCATCCTGATCCCTCCTCCCACATCCTGATCCCTCCTCCCACATCCTGATCCCTCCACTCCTTCACCCTGATCCCTCCTCCCCTTCGTCCTGATCCCTCCTCCCCTTCATCCTGATCCCTCCTCCCACATCCTGATCCCTCCTCTCCTTCACCCTGATCCCTCCTCTCCTTCGTCCTGATCCCTCCACTCCTTCATCCTGATCCTTCTTCCTTCACTGTATCCTCAGACTTTTCTCAGATCTTTCTGGTCTAAAATCAAAATGAAACCAAAAAGTGTCTTACTTTATCCTGTTAGTCTTATCTTGATTAGAAAAGTTAAAAAAAATCTTTTTGTTTCACCCTTCTTCATAACCTAGGGGTGTTTGAATATTCAAACGTGATTTCTATCCCCTACAATCACCCTTTAGTGGTTGGTTTTCTTAGCCTCCAAATGTGATGACTCTGGAATGTGTGTAACGTGTAACGTCTCTGTGTCTGATGATGAATAGGAGCCTCTCCTTACACCCCTGCCTCCCCTTACACCCCTGCCTCCCCTTGCACCCCTGCCTCCCCTTGCACCCCTGCCGCCCCTTGCACCCCTACCTCCCCTTGCACCCCTGCCTCCCCTTGCACCTCTGCCTCTCCTTGCACCCCTGCCTCCCCTTGCACCCCTGCCTCCCCTTGCACCCCTGCCTCCCCTTGCACCCCTGCCTCCCCTTGCACCCCTGCCTCCTCTTACACTCCTGCCTTCCCTTACACCCCTGCCTTGCATGACCCTTTTTTCTGCTTCTCTAGTTCCTGCCATCCCTGCACACAGAGCTTTCCCAAAGACCCCTCCTTTCCATAAAGATACTACTTTGAGACCCCAACCCTAAACTGTGCCACCTAGAATGATAAGTGTTTTCCCAACTTTCTTTCAGTCTGAATCTTGTCTGTCACCTCAAACGTCTTATGACCAAATCCAACTGAGCCCCTTCCTGGGAGCTAGCCATGGCAGACTGCCTCCTCCGTGGGGGTCCTCTGCTGCTGATCATTTTGGAGATCCAAATTCAGACATTCAAAAGCAGCTCACCAACTGAGTAGTCCCCCAGCCCCCATTTGTGGTCTTTGAGGAGCATTTCCCTCTTTGTTTAGACACTGCAACCGGTGATGGGACCCCTGACCTAGTCAGGGTCACCGCTGATGTGATGACACTGTGACTCAAGCATCCCGGGGGAGGAAATGGCTTGTGTGGGTGCAGTTACACGGCACTGTCGGTCACCGAAGAAAGTCAGGACAGGAGCTCACACAGGGCAGGACCCTGGAGGCAGGAGCTGATGCAGAGGCCACGGAGGGTGCTGCTTGTTGCCTTGCTCTCCATGGCTTGCTCAGCCTGCTTTCTTATAGAACCCAGGACCATCAGCCCAGGAACAGCCCCATCCACAGTGGACTGGGCTCTCCCACATCCGTCACTAATTTTAAAAATGCCCTAGTTGCCTGCAGTCCAGAATTATGGAGGTATTTTCTTAATTGAGGTTCCCTTCTCTCAAATGCCTTTAGCTTGTGTCAAGCTGATGCAGAACTAGCCAGGACAGCCTCTCTACTCTAAAGAACAAAACTATAGGTACTGAGCTAAGGAAATAGCTAATGTGGTAAAAATCCTTGCCTGCCAGAGCCCCCAGAACCTACATAGACGGTTAGGTATTGTGGAATTCTCTTGTAATCCCAGCAAGGAAAAGAGGCAGAGACAGGCAGATCCTTGGAGCTCACTGGCGAGCCAGCCCAGCCTACTGGTGAGCTTCAGGTCCGTGAAAGACCTTGACTCAACAAAACCATAGGCTGAAGAGCAGCACCTGATGTTGTCTCCTGGCCTCCACATACATAATGCACGTGTGTGCGTGCATTGGCCACGTGGGCACACATACAAATATAAACATATAAATATAAAATATCTATTAATCTGCTTCTAGATGTTATTTAATCATTAGTGTGAAAATGTCGTTGCTGCCCCCATATTGGCCATGAGTGCAAGGAATTAGGCACGCCAACGTCTGACCAGTTTCACAAGGAAATTTTTAAAATCTGATTTTAAAATGCAGACGACTTCATTTTTCAAGCACACTTGCAACATTCCTTTGTGAGATATCCAACATGTGTTCCTTATAGAATTTTGAACATTAAAAGAATTACACATCTGTTTTGTTTTTACGAAATTAAGCGACATTAAATCAGTTCCCCGCAAAAGTTAAAGGTCGCCTAATTGAGAGTATCTAAAAGAAAAGCCCCGAGCTATGGCAAGACGTGAAAGGGGACCACGTCTCTGTGTGAGTCAGAGGCCGCTTGCGCTTGTCCATCACCCCCTTCTTCCTGCTCTTTGAGGTGCCCTGGTGCAGAGTTCTGTTAGGTGGAGCACTGCCAAGAGCCCAGATGTTTCTCAGCATGAGAAGATGGATGTGTGTGTTGTCAAATTCAGAGGAGGGCTGTCAATAGCTGAGGATTAAAAAGAAAAACAGAACACATCACACTGAAGAATAAACCTGAGGTTTGGGTTTTTGATTTCCAGCTGATTCCCTTCTTTCTTCTTCCCATCTGAACCCGGCTCCTGAGTGAGTCGAGTCAGTAGGAATAAGCCAGGTTCCAAGTTGAAATGCACGACTGTATCCTCCAAAAATATCCAGATGTCTGGGGTCTACCAGGCAGTGTGACCACGCCTTAAGGAACAGGTTTTTAACCTTCAGCAATTAAAAGCCCTTTAGGAAAAGCAAAGAGTGGGGCCGGGGTGATGGCTCAAAGACGGAGAGCGGCACCCGCGTTGGGGCAGCTCCCGACCACGGAAACTTCAGTTCAAGGGATCCAACAGCCCCTCTGGTCTCCATGAACACTGCACTCTTTTGCATGCACGCACCCACACACACACACACAACACACACTCACTCATAGCTAAAACAAATAAATGTCACAAAAAGAAAAGCAAAAGCAAGAGCACACCCATCCTAAAGTGTGGAGATGTGCAGTTGGCAGGCAGAGGCAGTTCCCATGGGTCCCCACCTGGGGAACTGACAAGAATCAATGGTGTCCCTGTGTCCTTCTGTTAGGAGAGCAGGGAAGGTTGGTATGGCTGGAGTGAGAACAGTCAGCGGGAGGAGTGGGGTCCTCGCTCTTTGGCAAAGGTGAGAAACTGAGGAGCAGCCCCGCCGCTCAGTAAGTCCAGCGACTGTGAGGTTTCTGTCGTCTTTTACAGTTAAGCAGACTGACGTTAAACTCGGCATGTTCTAGAACCATGCTAATTTTCTTAACTTATTAAATACAGTAAACTTCTACATGCAGAGGGAGGTGGGTGGAAAGAGTCAACCTGGCATTTTATTATCTAAATATAAAGTAGTGTTACGATCAGAAGGGCCATTAAGAAAGACTTAACTGATTTTAGTAAATGCAAAATAAGAAGACTGAAAATTAAATATTGATTTTCTTTTCTCATAAACTGGTGTCTTGGTATCAAGGGCATTAGCTTTCTTTTATGGGAGAACTGAATCTTCTCTTGGATTTAATCTTCAACAGCATGCTGTACCACCAGAGGTGTGCAGGACACGGCTACTGCAGGCTCAGCCGTGCTGTGTGACACCTTCTGACCAGGAGACCCCAGAGGAAGGGGTTGTGGGATGTCTGACAATGAATGAGCAAGCTGTTCCACTGACATCTCTTTAACCTGATCTATACAACTGCGAAGCATGTGTGGAACACCCTACAATTAGGATGTAAAATCTCTTCAGTTCTTCCTAGAAACTTGGCAAATATCTGGGTATCAAAACAGTAAATGATTCTCTTTCTTTCTCTCTTCTTTCCTTGTCTCCCCTCCTCATATGTGTGTGTATGTATGAAGTGTGTGTGTATGTATGAAGTATGTGTGTGTATGTATGAAGTGTGTGTATGTATGCGTGTGCATGTATGAAGTGTGTATGTGTATGTATGTGGGGGGGTGTGAAGTTGTGTGAAGGTGCATGTAGATACCAGAGAACAACCCCCACTGTCATTCCTCAGGCACCATCTCCCCTAGGTTTTTTATTTTTGTCTTTTGAAACAGGACATCTTACTGGCATATCTTGTTAGCCATCAAATTATTTTTAAATTTTAAAAGTGCGATATGAAATATATAACTAGTTGAGAATGTATCTGTGGTTTTAAAATGAGATGAACACTTTGATTCCAGCCACTGTTTGGCTCCGGCAGTGGAACCAGACATGAACACTGTTGGTGTCCATGCGTGCGTCAGTGCCCATCCCCAGACTGGCAGCCTCAGCCATGCTCTGGAACCTTGTGTTCATCAGACCCACACATCTCTTCAGACTTTCCCCGTTCGTGCAGCCTGGAACCCTCTCATCTGTGTTCTGATGTACACGTTTCACTTCGGTTCTCTGTGGGGTGCCCTCCTGCCTGGTGGCATGTTTACCTTGGCTTGTATGTGACATTCCTCCATCTAGGGCTTCGTGGCTTCAGTTGGTTGATTTCTACTGCTGCGTACACTGCAGGCTTTATTCCTTCATCTGTTGATCAGCTCTTAGAGCCTTTCCTGAACACTGGGATTATGACGTCACCATGAGCGCCACTGTGTGTGGGCCCTGGACACGTGCTGGGCTGTAGATTGTCTATAATGTCACCATGAGTGTCACCTGGACATGTGCTGGGCTGTAGATTGTCTATAATGTCACCATGAGTGTCACTGTGTGAGAGCCCTGGGCATGTGCTAGGCTGTAGATTGTCTATAATGTCATCATGCGCGTCACTGTGTGTGAGCCCTGAAAACGTGCTGGGCTGCAGACTGTCTATAATGTCACCATGAGCATCACTGTGTGTGAACCTTGGACATGTGTATGGGCTGTAGATTGTCTATAATGTCACCATGAGTGTCACTGTGTGTGAGCCCTGAAAATGTGCTGGGCTGCAGACTGTCTATAATGTCACCATGAGCGTCACTGTGTGTGAGTCCTGAAAACGTGCTGGGCTGCAGACTGTCTATAATGTCACCATGAGCGTCACTGTGTGTGAGTCCTGAAAATGTGCTGGGCTGCAGACTGTCTATAATGTCACCATGAGCATCACTGTGTGTGAACCTTGGACATGTGTATGGGCTGTAGATTGTCTATAATGTCACCATGAGTGTCACTGTGTGTGAGCCCTGAAAGCGTGCTGGGCTGCAGACTGTCTATAATGTCACCATGAGCATCATTGTATGTGGGCACTGGACCTGTGCTGGGCCGCAGATTGTCTATAATGTCACCATGAGTGTCACCTGGACATGTGCTGGGTCGCAGACTGTCTATAATGTCACCATGAGTGTCTCCTGGACATGTGCTGGGCTGCAGACTGTCTATAATGTCACCATGAGTGTCTCCTGGACATGTGCTGGGCTGCAGACTGTCTTTCTACGTTTGTAGCTCTGCTAAGCAATCCTGACACTTGTTTCATCTCACTGGTGTCCAGATGCACACATTTTGTCCCTGTACTCTTTCATGGACACTGTGTAACATAAAGGCCTGCTTGTTGGGGTTTCTGTCCTGCCCAGTTCCCACAGCCAGTAAGCCCCAAAGAAAATCACACAGAGGTCTATATAAGTTATGAACTGACTGTCCCCTTAGCTCAGGCTTCTTATTAACTCTTGTAACTTATATATTAACCCATTATTCTTATCTATGTTAGCCACATGACTCAGTACCTTTTTCGGCAGGGCAGGTCACATCTTCCTTTTTCTGTGTCTGGGCAGGACTGGAGAAAGAGCTTCCTTCTTCCCAGAATATTCCTGTTCTCATTTCCCCACCTCTACTTCCTGTCTGGTTGTTCCACCTATACTTCCTGCCTGGCTACTAGCCAATCAGCGTTTATTTAAAACATAATTGACAGAATACAGAATTGTCCCCCACCAACACTGGATGTTGACAAACTCTCTGAGCATGTGTGCTGGGTTTTAACATAATACTGTGCTTTTGATTTGCATTTGACTTTTATTAGTGATATTGAATTTACTTTTCAAAATCTAATGAACATTTTTTGTTCATTTCTTTATAGAGCATTTGACATTTGTCCACTAATATGTACGCTTGTCCCATTTAAACTGTGAGTAACAGTGTGTAAATAGGAATATGCATTATATACATATAATTACATATGTGAGTGAAGGAAACAACACAGTAATCATAAATAGTATGTGAACAGAAATATGTAGGTCATACACATATAATTAAATAGAGGAGCCAATGAAACAGCAGAGGAACTGTAAAAGAAGTCAAGAATAATGCATTTCTAAGGCCCTGGAAGCCCATCTCTAGCTCATCCCCTCTTTTGCTCCAGGGGGAGCCCTGACTATTTTGAAAATTATTTCCTTGTTTTTCTTGGTAGTTACTGCCTGTGCAAATGACTTAGCCCACAGAGACTGATGGTTTCTTCTGAATGTAGACTGTGAACATGATTTTGAGTTTGGGTCAAGATTATATTTGTGAGACATAACATGAGCTCTCTGTCTTAAAGTGTCTGGGATTTGGTGTGAGGGTGTGTCTGACTTATTTTGTTTCTACAGCTTTGCAGGTGCCCTAAATCTACACTGGATTATCTGAGTTAAAGTGTAAATAAACCAAAGCAAGATAACAGTCGTCCACCTTCACTTATCTTTGCTGGTATTCACCTAGTTTTCCAGTTCTCTGTCCCTTTGTGCCAAAACAGTCTGTCTTCTACTTAAATTAGCTGAATTTGACAACTTCTGAGAGCCTTCCCCAGACGTGGACATAAAGTGCAAGGGCAATTGTTAAAGCAAGGACAAGGTCAAGGTCACACAGACAGGTTAGAGGTCAGGGGTGAAGGAAAATATCAAAGGAGGAGAAGGCATGCATGATGCTTTGAAAGGACAGAGGGAATGCTTCTTGCCAGGGGATGGGGAATGGGAGAAGGCACGGTCCATGAGGTCTGTGAGGTCCGTGAGGTCCGTGAGGTCCGTGAGGTCCGTGAGGTCCGTGAGGTCTGTGAGGTCCCTGTGGTCCCTGTGGTCCAGTGGTGCTGCAGTTTACACAGCACTAAAGCAGGAGGAGAAGAGGGGGCTGCTCAGACACTCGGAAGTCAGGCTGGTGATCCTTATGGTTTGACTAGGGCATTTCACTGTTGTTGTGAGCAGTATGGAGCTATTAAACAATGGGGGCACTAATGGGGGTTTCAGAAATGAAGCCTTCAAAGCATTGTGATATTTAGGCCATCAGATCTGTGTTTTTAAGGTTATTTATGTGCACGAGAGGATTGTCCATGTGCACAGGTATGCAAGTGCTGAGAAGGCCACAAGAAGACATCAAATTCCCCTGGGTTGAGTTACAGGGGTTGTGAGCATCTATGCGGGTGCTAGGAACTAAACTCAGGTCCTCTCAAGGCGGAAAGTGCTTTGAACACTACGTTATCTCTCCAGCCCCGAGGTGTATACTAAGTATTA